>NC_084492.1:34990322-36385322 GCF_030035675.1 Rhineura floridana
ATTGGGTCTCCAGAGTATACTAGCACCAATACCATGTTCCACATATGTTATTTGAGGTATTGTTAAGGGTGTTAGCAACCCTTTTAATGTTCCATTTCAGACTTAACAAGATAAAATACAAACAGATAACATCAATTAAAATCGTGTTGTTGTTTTAAAAAGTGCAATACAAAATTCCTAAAATGTTCATCTAACAACACATCCTGTTATCCCAGCTGGAGATGGAAAGATCTGTCAGTTTCATTTCTCATTTTCCCAATCTTAAAATTGAGTTCCCACATTTCTGCAGAAATTGTTAAATCCTTGTGAAAATTCTTCTATATTTTAGTGCAACTTTCTTCTAATGAACACATTTTTGTATGCAGTCTTGACTAATGCACTCATTTTGCAAGCATTTTCCCCTAATATCATGCATTGTTGTATGTTATTTTCATTAATATAATTCATTTTATGTATCCTTTTCTTTACTATTTCCATTTTTGTAAATATTGGTTGGTTGGAGAACTACATCGCAAATTTACAGTAAAATCTGTCATGTCATGAGGATTTTAAAAAAAAATGCAAACTGATGCAGAAATGTACTGCACTGAATGTAAACTGGAAAAATGAGAAACTGAAAGAAATGAAATTGATAGATTCTTCCATCCCTAGTAGGTGATATTAACACCATTTATTATTGTGGATTAAAATTAATTCTGCTGTGTTATTCTGGCTCAAAAAAGCAGAATCAAGGCTAGCTTGAGATGGACAGCTATCCCTGCCATGTGTGGCGAATGGCTTCCAGATGGCTAAGCCAAATCAGAAGAGGAACCAAATTCCACATTACACAAGTCCTTTTAACTCCTGTGATTCATGGTTTCATCTCCACAATGTGGGCTCACTCTTTCTTCCCACCCACTAATTTACTTACACGGTTGCACTAACATCTCAAGTTTAGTTTTGGGCCTACAGTATAGCTGTGAATTCCAGTTTCTGCAGAGCAACCGCAGGAGGGCGCTGGTGCCTTCATACCTCTCTTGTGGGATTCCTGAAGGCTATTAGTTGCTGTAAGCGATTGGGAAGGGTGATTTGATGCAGTTCACATTTAAAGCCAAATCTATCAAATTTGCATGTTCGAAAACAATATGAGAACCAGAACACAGCCATCCTTCAAAATTTGCACTTATGTGAATTTTGCAATCCAGTTCCAACCAAACAATGTCTGGAGGATGCATATATTAGGGGAAAGAGTGCAAAAAAATGAATATGTGAAAGTAAGATAACAAAAAGTGTACATTAATCAAAACTGCATACAAAAATGTGTTTATTAAGAGATGTTCACACTAAAATACTGAAGAAATTCCATGAGGATTTTTTTTTTAAGGCAAATTCCTGTTGAAATACAAAGAACTTAATTTAAGGCAGGAAAAATGAGAAACTGAGAAAACCGAAAGGGGCACATCCTTCCTGCCTTAGGTTAAGAACATAAGAAGAGCCTGCTGGATCAGGCCAGTGGCCCATCTAGTCCAGCATCCTGTTCTCACAGTGGCCAACCAGGTGCTTGGGGGAAGCCCGCAAGCAGGACCCGAGTGCAAGAACACTCTCCCCTCCTGAGGCTTCCGGCAACTGGTTTTCAGAAGCATGCTGCCTCTGACTAGGGTGGCACAGCACAGCCATCACGGCTAGTAGCCATTGATAGCCCTGTCCTCCATGAATTTGTCTAATCTTATTTTAAAGCTGTCCAAGCCGGTGGCCATTACTGCATCTTGTGGGAGCAAATTCCATAGTTTAACTATGCGCTGAGTAAAGAAGTACTTCCTTTTGTCTGTCCTGAATCTTCCAACATTCAGCTTCTTTGAATGTCCACGAGTTCTCGTATTATGAGAGAGGGAGAAGAACTTTTCTCTATCCACTTTCTCAATGCCATGCATAATTTTATACACTTCTATCATGTCTCCTCTGACCCGCCTTTTCTCTAAACTAAAAAGCCCCAAATGCTGCAACCTTTCCTCGTAAGGGAGTCGCTCCATCCCCTTGATCCTTCTGGTTGCCCTCTTCTGAACCTTTTCCAACTCTATAATATCCTTTTTGAGATGAGGTGACCAGAACTGTACACAGTATTCCAAATGCGGCCGCACCATAGATTTATACAACGGCATTATGATATCGGCTGTTTTATTTTCAATACCTTTCCTAATTATCGCTAGCATGGAATTTGCCTTTTTCACAGCTGCCGCACACTGGGTCGACATTTTCATCGTGCTGTCCACTACAACCCCGAGGTCTCTCTCCTGGTCGGTCACCACCAGTTCAGACCCCATGAGCGTATATGTGAAATTAAGATTTTTTGCTCCAATATGCATAATTTTACACTTGTTTATATTGAATTGCATTTGCCATTTTTCCGCCCATTCACTCAGTTTGGAGAGATCTTTTTGGAGCTCTTCACAATCCCTTTTTGTTTTAACAACCCTGAACAATTTAGTGTCGTCAGCAAACTTGGCCACTTCACTGCTCACTCCTAATTCTAGGTCATTAATGAACAAGTTGAAAAGTACAGGTCCCAATACCGATCCTTGGGGGACTCCATTTTCTACAGCCCTCCATTGGGAGAACTGTCCATTTATTCCTACTCTCTGCTTTCTGCTTCTTAACCAATTCCTTATCCACAAGAGGACCTCTCCTCTTATTCCATGACTGCTAAGCTTCCTCAGAAGTCTTTGGTGAGGTACCTTGTCAAACGCTTTTTGAAAGTCTAAGTACACTATGTCCACCATACATATTGAGGTACTATAGGAGAACAAGGCATGTTTGTGTCTATGTGTTTAGAAATGTATAGCTTTACCCAAATGCTGCTGGATATGTGAGTGGCTGCCCCATGTGGTGAGCCACTGATCTGCAGAGTTCTGGTTCCCAGTTCCTAGTGCACCTCAGACTGTTGTCCATGGGCCAACCCTGATGCTAGTGGGGTGGCCACAGCAGCATTGCCTCCCCCCTTGCAAAAATAAAAAAGAGGAAGAAAGAGGATTTGTGTAAAATTTGCATAGGCCAGCTTATATGCATTGCTGCAGTTTTAGAAATGATCCTTATAATTGCAATAGAAATCAATATATCTCACTATTGGGTGAAGACTGTGACCAGGCGACCTGTGTGCCTGCTCTCCAGGTTTGGGAAAGAGCCCTGACTCAGTGGTAGAGCACATGCTTTGGGTACAGAAGGTATAAGATTCAATCGCTGGCATCTCCATTAGGTGTGGGAGAGACCCCTCCCTGAAATCTTGGAGAGCTGCTGGTAGTCCACATGGAGCCAGATGGACCAACTGCCTGATGCGGTACAAGGCTCCCTCTGTTTCAGCTTGACTGATCGCCTTTCAAACAGGGGATGTCTTCAGATCTCTACTGAACCCTGCTATCCCTTCAAAGAGAGGAACGCCCTCTGTAAAGTTGGGCACATGGATACCCTAGGCCCGATACCACCCTAGATGTTAGTGTGCCAGGCATGCCTCAGCTCTATTGACCAAACCCACCCACCCCCTAATTTGAGTCCCTGGGGGCCTTCCAGGCTTGCAAGAAATTAATGACATAAGTCCAGTCCACAAAGAGTCTTTCTGCTGCTCCCTTACTGGCAACTGGAGGGAAAACAAAATCATTGGCTGACTGTAGCCTGGGGTGCTGCTGTTGTTGTTCAGGGGAAGAAATCCCTTCCTTCTGTTCTCGAAACAGTTTCCTTTTTTCAGGAGAATAATGTCTTGCACGATTCAACGTCTCCTGCTAATTGAACCAGCCAGATGCTTTCTGGGTTTATGAGAATATCTCCTTAATAAGACACATATGGCTTAATTCATGCAATGCACAGTTGCATAAATGACAGAGAAGCACGGCAGTTTTGACAGCCTGGTCCTCCTGCACGCATTTACTGAGGAACATCACCTAGTTTTCACCACGTGTGGTGGTGACGGTGGTGGGGTAACCCTAGGTCTAGACTGCACCATTTCAGACTGCATGTGGGGCAGGGGGGCGGTTTATATGATTGAAAGCTGTGCCATTTTTTTTTACAAAGTCATGCAGAAATCAACATAGCAGAGAGAAGGGTTGACTAGAAAAGGTAAAGGTAAAGGTGTCCCCGCACTTGTAGTGCGAGTCGTTTCCGACTCTTAGAGTGACGTCTTGTAACGTTTACTAGGCAGACCGTATATATGGGGTGGGATTGCCAGTTCCTTCCCCGGCCTTTCTTTACCCCCCAGCATATGCTGGGTACTCATTTTACCAACCATGGATGGATAGAAGGCTGAGTGGACCTCGACTCCTTTTACCGAAGATTCGACTTCCTCCTTCCGTTGGAATCGAACTCCAGCCATGAGCAGAGCTTTCGGCTGCGTTACCACCGCTTACCACTCTGCGCCATGGAGTTGACTAGAAGCCATCTCATTTTCTTTCTTTCTTTCTTTTTTAAACCACCACTTATATACCGTTCATACAAAAACACCATGCAAAGAGCACAAAATGATTAAAATGACTGGCTAAAATGAAAAAAATTCAGCATTTTAGTTTGAATTACTCCTAATAAACATATTTTAATGTAGTTTTGACTAATGAGCACACTTTTGCAAGCAATTTCTCCTATAAAGGGTGCTTATATTCTTATATATTATTTTCACTAGTATATTCATTTTTATGCACACTGTCCCTAATATATACATTTTTGTTAACCGTGACTGGAGAACTGCATCACAAAATTCAGATAAGTGCGAATTTTGAAGGATGGCTACTTTTCGGGTCTCATATTGTTTTGGAAAGTGCAAAGTCAATAGATTCAGCTTGAAATAAGAACTGGATCAAATTTCTCCCCCATCCCTACTCAGTATGAACGGGGTGCCCTTCCCACACACCACTGAACTGCTGCTTAGCATAAAATGAAAGAGCGGGGGACGTGCAAACTGCCGTAGGAACCTAAAGGCAGGGTGCAAATTTGCTAAATACATCGACAGATGGAACCTCCTGCTTCAGAGGCAGTCTACCTCTTAGTATAAGTTGCTGAAGATGAGAAAAGACATAAGAGCTCTTGCTTTTGAGGGTCCCAGAAGGTCATGACAGACCATGGGGGGGGGAGAGGATGCTGGAACAGATAGGCCCTTTTTCTGATCCACTGAATTGGACTCACTGGGGCCCCAGTACAGCACAAAGCAGCAACAAGAGAAAGTACCCAAAAGCCATGATAGTGTCATAAGGATGGGTGAGAAATTCAATTCAGTTTGCATTTAAAGGCAAACACTCCACGCTTTCAGAAACAATATGCAAACGGAAGCACAGCCATCCTTCTAAATTTGCACTTCTCTGAATTTTGTGACGAGGTTCTTCAGCAAAGTAACGTGCACAAAAAATGCATATGGTAGTGTGCATTAAAATGCATGTATTAAGTGAAAATAACATTAACATGCATTATCTTGAGGGAAATTGCTCTGCAAAAATGGGATGCGTTGGGCAAGACTGCTTGCAAACGTGTACATTAGGAGAAACTTGCACATAAATGCTGAAGAGTTTTCATGAGAGCTTTTTTTAAAAAAGAAATAGCAAACTGATGTGGAGATGTGGACAACGGAACTTAAGATCAGGAAAATGAGAGAAATCAAAATGGACGGATTCACCCGTCCCTAGATAGTGAGGAGACTTGCCTTGGAAAGTCTGGCAAAGCTTTTTTTTTGCTTGAGCTTGCCCTGCCTATTCCTTGGAGACCTTTTTTTTAAAAAAAAATTCAGCTACCCCCCTTCTCTCCTTAAAGCAGCTGTCATCTGATCTTCTAGTTCTCCCTGGCTTTGAATGGGCCTCTCTCTCTCTAGGAGTGCCAGATGTTGAAACAAAGGTCTAAAAATAATCTTTCCATCTTTCCGGGGGGGGGGAGAGGGGCACAGCCCTCAGAGCAGCTGCAAGATCTGAGGACCTGATCAAACTTGGGGCACGAAATCTCTTGGACAACAGTCCCAGACCCTCTTTTAGTGCGGATTGCTGTTTGTGTATGTGCAAGTAGCTGGATAAATTGGACTGTTGCCTGAACAACCAACCTCCTTTTCTTAACCCTTCTGAAGAAATCTCCTCCTCCCCTGGATCTGGAGTTCGAGAGTTTTCAGCTTCTGATGGTGTGAGAAGAGGCAGGCTGAGGTCAGAATGGGGTGCAGGCAACATTTCTGTACCGCCAACATCTTTGCAGCCACCATGTGCCTGGCGCTTCTCCTGTCTCCGCAGTGCAACTGTGCAAAGAAGCGCTGGAAAAGAGCTCCACACCTGACGCTGGCAGAGAAATACGATGTAAGTAGAACTGGCACTGGAGGTGGAAGACAGGGAAGCTATAGGTGTCTGCATAAAGAGGGGGCTTTGGATACAGAATGCATGGGGAGTCTTCTTTGAAGGTAAAATTAGAAGTACACAAGCAAAACTTGTGTGATCTTTGGGCGATATCCACATCAGTCATACTGAGTAACTTAAGCTTGTTGATTTCTGCAAGTCTACTCTGGGCATGATTCAGTTAGATCTCTCTCTCTCTCTCTCTCTCTCTCTCTCTCTCCATTTTAAAGATTATCCAGTCACCTCCATTTCACTTTTTGCAACTTGAAGATAGGAGTGATGCAAAAATCCATCCCCATCACTAATATATACATAATCTAGTTCAGATGTCTGTCATAGTTTAGCATCATGCCACGAAGCGGAAACTGGATTGAGAATTCACATCTCAATGGTTCCCATTCAGTTCAAAGGGGCAAATAGGCATCACTGGTCTCTTAGAGTTAATATTTATAACCTGCCCTTCATAATTTCAGTGGATAATTTCTATAGATACAGATTGCTTAGAATTGCATAAAAATAAATCTTTTTTTAAAAAAACAACACAAAACCCTAAGACTGCAATTCTAACCCTTTTTACCTGGGAGTAAGCCCCACTGAATTCAGTAGAGTTTACATCTGTGTAGGCATAGCTAGGATTGCACCGCAATTTAATAATAAGAGCAGCTAAAACTCACCTGATTTCAAAAAGTAGAATGCATTGCTGGAAAAGGTTCCAAAAAGGGCAATCAAAATGATCAAGGGGGTTGAAGGAACTCCCCTATGCAGAACAGGTACAACATTTTGGGTTTTTTAGTTTAGATAAAAAGTGGAGGGGGGAGAGATGATATAAACATTCGCATTGTGTGGAGAAAGTGGATAGAGAGAGGTTTTTCTCCCTTGTAATGCTGGAACCTAAAAGGCCATCCAATGAAGTTGAATGTGGGAAGATTTAGGACAGACAAAAGCAAGTACTTCTTCACACAGGATTCACCTCCACAAGAGGTGGTGATAGCCACCAACTTAAGTAGAAATGGACTGCCTTCTAGTTGATCCCAACTTATGGCAACCCTACAGATAGGGTTTTCATGGTAAGCGGTATTCAGAGGGGGGTTACTATTGCCTCCCTCTGAGGCTGAGAGGCAGTGACTGGCCCAAGGTCACCCAGTGAGCTTCGTGGCTGTGTGGGGATTCGAACCCTGGTCTCCCAGGTCGTAGTCTAATTAAAAGATTAGACAGCTTCATGAAGGATAGAGCTATCCGTGGCTACCAGCCATGACGGCTGTGCTCTGCCTCCATAGTCAGAATGCAGGTTGCTGGGAATCACAAGTGTGGAGAGTGCTATTGCGCTCAGGTCCTGCTTGCAGGCTTCCCACTGGGGCATCTGGTTGGCCACTGTGTGAGAACAAGAAGTTAGATTGGCCTATGACCTGATCTGGCAGGGCTCTTATCACAGGGCAGGTGGATGGCTACAGTTATCTTAATAATCTTTATGTTACCCAAAGACCCTGGGCAAACAGGTAGGTCTTTACTTGGCACCGTAATGGCAAAAGTATCAGTGCTAAACTGACTTCCAAGGAGACAGTGTTTTCAATTAGAAATTAATTTGTCATAAACCAGCCTTAATCTGAACTAGGGTTCCCCAACAGAACTTCACCCATAATTCATTTTCCATGTCAAACCCTGGAACACAGGAAGAATTGATAAATAAGACTGTGCCCTTTGCTTTGTTGAAGCCAAATCCAAGCCATCTGGGAATGAGGGGAAAGATTCTGGGGTCAGAAGGAGTGTGGTATAATCAGGCAAGAGTGCCTCTGAGCTTGTGCAAAATATTCTTTTTTGCCACTAGCCAAAATATGATGAATGACTAACCTAGGTCTGTCTCTCTCTACCCAGTCGCTTCCTTTCATCTTAACCTTCAGCCCTGTAGTCGCTATCCCGCCTCTCACTGCTACATGAAAGCTGGCAAGCAGACCCCCATGCGTAGTTCATTGACCAACTTGCTGGTGGAATCCTGCTGAAACCCTGGAGAGCCGCTGCCAGTCAGTGTTTGTAATACTGAGCTAGATGGACCAGTGGTCTCTCTCAGTTTAAGGCAGCTTCCTTGGTTCCTAAGTTCACCTTCACAAGCCTCCCAGTTGCAGGCACGGAAACCTTTGCTGCTCTTCTGTTGTGACAGCAGTAATGGCAAAAATGGGACGTTGCAAGGGCATGTCAGTTGCAGATCAGAGTGGCTTTAGATCTGAGCCTTCCTGTTTCCCCAGCATGCACTGTTGTGGTGATGGTTATGTGCCTCCAAGTCAACTACGACTTACGGTGACCCTATGAATCAGCGACCTCCAACAGCATCTGTCGTGAACCACCCTGTTCAGATCTTGTAAGTTCAGGTCTGTGGCTTCCTTTTATGGAATCAATCCATCTCTTGTTTGGCCTTCCTCTTTTTCTACTCCCTTCTGTTTTTCCTAGCATTATTGTCTTTTCTAGTGAATCATGTCTTCTCATGATGTGTCCAAAGGGTGACAACGTCAGTTTCATCATTTTAGCTTCTAGTGATAGCTCTGGTTTAATTTGTTCTAACACCCAATTATTTGTCTTTTTCACAGTCCATGGTATCTGCAAAGCTCTCCTCCAGCACCACATTTCAAATGACTTGATTTTTCTCTTGTCCACTTTTTTCACTGTCCAACTTTCCCATCCATACATAGAGACCGGGAATATCATGGTCTGAATGATCCTGACTTTGGTGTTCAGTGATAAATCTTTGCATCTGAGGACCTTTTCTAGTACTGTCATAGCTGCACGGCAGCCCTGGAGCCCTAGTGTATTGTTACATTATTTTTTCATTATTGACTTCAGGCTGCAAGCCTAGTCCCACTTACCTGGGATTAAACCCCCCTGAATGCAATAGGATTTATTTTCAAATAGTCACCGTTAGGATTGCACAGCAATTGCATTTATTGTTTTGGGTTTTTTGTATTAACATGCTGTTCACTGCTTTGGTGTCCTTTGGTGCAAAAAAGAACTATTTAAGTCAATCCCAACATAGCATCACACCCTAAATATCTCATTCTTCATACTATGGGGGCTGGTTATCCCCGATGCTGAAACAAAGTCCCATCATTGAGGCCATGCTCTAGAGAAACCTGTCTACATTTCTCCTTGGAGCACGTTAATATATTACAGTCTGGAGAAACTCGGGCTTTGCTAACTCAGCATATCCTACCACCAGTCAGCTTGTCTGGAGTGTGAATAGCTTCAAGGCATCCCCAGAAGAGGAGAGGCAAGTAACAGCAAGCTTCCCAAACACACACACCTGTCCAGAGAGATCTCCAGGAGCCAGAATGCAAGAGAAGGGAGGGGAGACAAGAAAAAAAAGGTTTAGCACTGTGGTGGTGTAGCGGTTAGAGTATTAGACCAGGGTTTGAATTCCCCCACTCAGCCATAAAGTTCACTGGGTGACCTTGAGCCAGTCACTATCTCTGAGCCTAACCCACCTCGCAGGATTGTTGGGAGGATGAAATGAGGAGGGGGACAGCCATATATGCCACCTTGAGCTTCTTGGAGGAAAGATGGGATATGTATGTGAAATGACAAAAATAAAATGAAACAAATAGCCTAACCTTTGAAGCAATGAACACTCAAAGGGGGTCTTCTGATACCAATCCCAATGTCCCAGACCATGAACTCTGATTCAGAAGGCTGTGCACCAAACCGTATGAATCCAGCCATGAATCCTCAAACTACCCCTCTTTCCAACATAAGGGATATACACTGCCCAACCCCAAGTGCTAACAACATCCACTGGTGAAGGACAAGAGTAAGAAGCCATGGTCTGTATTGAAAATTGCATGTCCTCGAAAGGTCCCCTGTGGTTTGCAACCATAGTTTTGTATATAGAATCATAGAATAGTAGAGTTGGAAGGGGCCTATAAGGCCATCAAGTCCAACCCCCTGCTCAGTGCAGGAATCCAAATCAAAGCATTGCCTATATATATATATATATATATATATATATATATATATATATATATATATATGCATACACACAGGAGCCAAGCAATGTCGGGTGGGATTGAGTTCCCCAAGAGAGGAAATCTATTGTAGATCAGGGGGAAGTTGAAAAGGCCCAAGAATTGTTTGAGGTTGAAAATACAAAGAGTTTTAATCACCGTTTCCTTGAAAGCTCATTTCCTATTATTGTTAGCAGGAACTGTCTAGGATTACTAAGAACAGAAAGTGCTCAAGAGGCAGTAGAGAGGGTTTTCCTTTGAAAAATAGCATGTTAAAAGGGGTGATTTCAAGGTGACATATCAGAAAGTCTATGAGTTTTAAAGCCAACTAACGCATTAGATTGGAGGGGGTGGGCAGGTGTTCTTTGCAAATGGGGGTTCTGCACAGTTTTGCTTCTCTGAGGTCAGTCAGGTCAAGAACAGACATCACAGTGAAATCAGAAGCATGCTGATTCAGAAGTGGAGATGGACGAATTTGTCAGTTTACTGTTCTCTCTGTTTCTCATTTTTTCCCAGTCTTAAATTCAGTTTCCTATTTATTTATTTATTTATTTATTTATTTATTTGTCAGTCACCCATCTGGCCGGCAATCCAGCCACTCTGGGCAACGTACAAAATTAAAACATAGTGTTACATTAAAATATTAAAATTTCAACCAATAATAATAAAACCTAAAAAGGTAAGGGTGTCCCCGCACTTATAGTGTGAGTCGTTTCCGACTCTTAGGGTGACGTCTTGCGGTGTTTACTAGGCAGATCGTATATATGGGGTGGGATTGCCAGTTCCTTCCCCGGCCTTTCTTTACCCCCCAGAGTATGCCGGGTACTCATTTTACCGACCACGGATGGATGGAAGGCTGAGTGGACCTCGACCCCTTTTACCGGATATTCGACTTCCTCCTTCCATTGGAATCGAACTCCGGCCGTGAGCAGAGCTTTCGGCTGCGTTACCGCCGCTTACCACTCTGCGCCTAACCCACCTAAAACCTAAAACCTAACCCACCCCAAAAGCCTGTCTGGAGAGCCAGGTCTTCAAGGCCCGGCGGAAGCTTATCATAGAGGGGGCATGACGGAGATCATCTGGGAGGGAATTCCACCGTGTGGGGGCCAGAATTGAAAAAGCCCTCTCCCTAGTCCTCCCCAGTCTAGCTGTTTTAACTGGTGGGATGGAGAGAAGGTCTTTCAAGGCTGATCTAGTTGAGCGGCCATATCAGTTTGCAGTTTTACAAAAAGGACTTCTCAAATATTTACCAGCATTTTCATGTGCATTTCTCGTAATATACACACTTTTGTATGCACTTTTGCCTAATAGAGACATTTTGGCAAAGCAATTTTCCCTAATATAATGTATTTTAGTATGTTCATTTCATTGATATAGGCATTCTTATGCACACTTTAGCCTAATATATATATATATATTATACACATTCATTGGCTGGAGAACTGCATTGCAAAATTCAGAGAAGTGCAGATTTCCAAGGATGGGGTCATTTCAGTTCACATGTTGTTTTGGGAGGTGTGAAGTAAGTAGGCTCATGCTAAAATGTAAACAGAACCAAATTTATCCCCTTTCTAGCAGGTCCCAATGTGTTCAATGCAAATGTATGTCTTTTTCCTTATATTTCTTCCCATGTGGCTATATGTACACACACACCCCAAAAATGAGTGTCTCTTTAAAAAAATAAAAATTGAAATCTTGGTGTTTCAGCATAAACTATGTGACTCAGGATCAGAACAAATGCTCTATAAATCAGAACACGGATCTAAGCTCTGTGCAAGCAAATCAGGATGAATGCTCAATAAATTGATTGCCTGGAGGAGCCCTACGTTTCTGAGTAGTGGTAGAAAAAAAACAGTTTCTCTCTCTTTCTTTCTCTGTTTCAGGACTATGAGTACCCCCTTCATTCCCATGGAATGCCTTACCAGAAAAATGACCGCTGCCCCCCTCCGCCGCAGACATTACCAGACCGAGCGTGCGAGGTGCCCAGCTGCCGCTCAGACTCAGAGTGCGAGAGGCACAAGCGCTGTTGCTACAACGGGTGCATCTATGCCTGTCTAGAGTCGGTACCCCCACCCCCAGGTATGCCAGCCCATAATACAGTGTGCTGGAGAGTCTGGCTGTTGGGGATAAATAATACATAAATGTAAGAATCTCAGTGTCACAGACAATAAAAGCAAACTTTTAAGGCACTTATATCACCAGTTGATAAGACAAATGCACACGCACACATACACACAAACATATATATATGGACTATGGGCTTCCCAAAGGCATCTGGTTGGTCACTTTAACAACAGGATGCTGGACTAGATGGGCCTTTGGCATGATCCAGCAAGGCCTAGTAATGGCCCTGTATAAGACAAACAGTCCTTCTCGGTGGTGGCCCCCTGTTTATGGAACACTCTCCAGGGAGGCACGTCTGACACCATCATTATACATCTTTAGATGCCAAGCAAAAACACTTCTCTTCCCTCATTTGACTCTTCATTTTGGAGGGTTTTGGAGGGCGTTTGATGTTATAGTTTCTTTTAGTGGGTAGGCTGTTCCACCACCTTTTATATTTGTTTTTTAATTTTTTGTTTTAGTTTTTTATATTGGGCTTAATCTTTTTATTAATTGTAAGTTGCTTTGGGTTCAGTTTTGCGAAGAAAAGCTACTAACAAATTTAATTAATTAAATTTCTTCAAACACCTGATGAGTCAAAAGATGCTGTTATTGATTACTACTATAAAATATTGGATTAGAGGAATACATGGAGGACAGGTCTGTATTTGGCAAATTAAAATTTGGTGTGTTAAAATGTAGTTTCCAGGCTTAGCTTCACTGTAATTCTGAGTACCATCACCCTGATTGTGAACCTTCCTGAAGCATCATATATTCATTTTTTAATGCATTCTTTGTAACAATGTCATTTCTGTGAAAAGTTTTAGACTGGTTGGTTCAGCCCAAACCCCGCTGGCTGGGTGGAAACGGCTGGTTACTCGATGGTCCAGAGGAAGTTTTACAAGGTCAGAAGAATATGTGCATCATTTGGAATATGTCAGATTGATTACTCTTCTTCAAAAGGTGTTCCCTGTTTGAACTTAGGATGGGGAGTTTGGTCTGAATGTCATCCTTAGGTCCAGTCCAAGTTTGTGGTTTTATATCTGTAAAATGGGATTCTATCTATCTATCTATCTATCTATCTATCTATCTATCTATCTATCTATCTATCTATCTATCTATCTATCTATCTATCTATCTATCTATCTATCTATCTATCTATCTATCTATCTATCTATCTATCTGTCTGTCTATCTATCTATCTGTCTGTCTGTCTGTCTGTCTGTCTGTCTGTCTGTCTGTCTGTCGGTCAGTCGGTCGGTCGGTCGGTCATTTGGTTTATATCCTGCACTTCCTGTAAGCAGGAGCCCAGGGCAGCAAACAAAAGCACTAAAAACAGTTTAAAACATCATGAAAACAGATTCTAGAGAGAGAGAGGTTGCTAAAATGGTCGCACCAATCTGTTTGCTGAGTTACTATACCTATGCCTCTAGCTAAGTCTCTTAAGTATCTCTCTGCATGACTAAAGAGCACAGGTGACTTGGCTGCTACTACCTGGAGATGCTTCCATAAGACAGGCCTTCCCTCTGCCCTGACTGAGCAGTGCGGAGTCATCAGAAGTCTTACATTCTTACATCAGAGTGTAAGAGAACAATAGACCTAGGCCAGCCTCATCTGGAGCTGAGAAGACACAGGGTCAGCGGTGGCTGGTGCTCTTTGGGGATGGTAAGGCACAAGGCATAGATGGAGGCAGAGCCAATGACAGACAAAACCATCCTCCTTCCTGCTGAGTTCCACAAGGGCAACACTGAGACTAAGGAGGAGGAAACGGACAGGTCATGCAACCCCCTGGATTGGTTGTAAATAAGAAGGCAGACAGTTGAGGACTGGCTGAGGGTAGACTGAGGCTGGTGGAGACCTTCCTCTTTCAACAAGCCTTTTAAGTAGTAACCTTATCCCAGTCTGCATCTATGTTGGAATTGTTTTTTTTAAATGTCTGGCCTGCTCTGACTGGTAGCAGCTTTCCAGGGTCTCAGGCAGAGGTCTTTCCCATTACCTTCTCCCTGATCCTTTAAACTGAAGATGTCAGAGATTGAACCTTGGACCTTTTACATGCCAAGCAGTTGCTTTTTTGTATCTGCAAGGGTCCCGGCTCCCCCAGAGAAAGGCAGCATGAGAGAGCTCTATCAGGTCTCTTCTTTAGCATGATTCATAAGAGCTTTGTAGAGATGCCAACTGATCAGGAAGAACTGAGCTGGCCTGCTCTTGTGCCTTTAAGAACATTTTCGTCTGCAGAAATCAGCTCGGAAAACTTTTCATGGTACAGAGAGAAACGTGTTCACCTGCAAATGGCTGAACATCAAGCTGTTGTCAAAAGCACAGGAGCTAGGAGAGTAAGAAAGTTGGCGACCTTGCACTCTTGGGCTAAGACTTTGGGATTCTTTTCAAAGTCTGTTTTAATCCAGATAGTCTAGCAGAGATGAACAGTGTTTAAGCTCAAATGAACAATCCCTGCTAATGAATATGAAAAGCCCCATATGCTGATAGTAAGGGCAGGAAAGCAGGTTGGCTTATAGCTATCCCAGGTGGAGATCTCACTCCTTGTGGGAGGAAGAGGGCAGAAAAGAGAGAAGAGGCAAAAGCTCAGTTAGAAAGACATAGCAGGTCACCACCTGAGGAGCAGGGGTTTGAGTGCGTATAATGGTGTCCTCGTGACATTCCTGTCGCCTTTGAGCTGAGAAGGCAGACCAAAGTAGTGGAGGATCACTGATTGTTTGGCTTGGTCAACCAAACAGACTCAACATGCTAGGCTAGATGGACCTTTGGCCTGATCTAGTGGGACTTTTCTCATACATTTGTCTCTACAGCCGAAGCATGCAGCACCACTGAAGATGGAGATGAGCCTTTGCACTGCCCAACAGGATACGAATGTCACATCATTAACCCTGGCAATGCCGCTGAGGGCATCCCTAACAGGGGTCAGTGTATCAAACTTCGTGGGAACTCTGGTAGGTCTACACCAGGGATGGGAGATCTTTTTTCAGCCCAATGGCCGCATTCTTTGATAAGAAACTTTGCAGGGGCCTCATGCCAGGGGTGAGCAGACCAAGAGACAAAAGCGGGTAGAACAAGAAATGGGACTCTTCCTTTTGTAACGGAGGACACATTCCTGTCACACACGTCAGAAGTTTCTATAGAAAGAGAGGTTGCTAAAATGGTCAGACCAGTCTCTTTGTTCAGTTACTTATGCCTCTAGCTAGATCTCTTAAGTATCTCTTTTCATGAGTAAAGAGTACAGATGTCTTGGTTGCTACTACTTGGAGATTCTTCCCCTCTCCCCTGGTTGAAGGTGATGTCATCCGAACTTACCTTCTTAGATCAGAGTGTAAGAGAACAATAGACGTAGGCCAGTCTCATCTGGAGCTGGGAAGACACAGAGATCTGACTTGCTCTCTGTGCTAAGTCCAGGATCCCCTGGAAACTTAATGGGAGATCACACACATCTCTCCATCCAGGCAAGCGAGAGGCCTTATCACAGTTCAAGGACAGGTTCCCCCAGCCAGGCAATGGCACTTGAGAAGAGGGTGAAGTGGGATGGCCAGAGGAAAGAGGGTGTGGCCACAGGGGACCCAGTCCTAGGGGCCAGATAGAGAGGCCTGGAGGGCCACTTTCAAGCCCCAGGCCTGAAATTCCCCACCTCTGATCCACATACACACATGTGAGCTGGCACTAATGTGGAGCATCTTGACCTATGTCTGAGGCCAAACTACACATTACACTTCATTCATAATTGCATGCATGTGAGTCCATGTCTGTCTGTTCCTAAATAGCAGTCATGGGTAGGTGGGAAGCAGGGAGGCAATGATCTGGGTCAAGACTGCAGCATGGGTGGAGAGAGTTAATCCTTTCTCCCAAGTGGCTGTAGGTGACTGTAGTCCTGAGAGAACCACACACACCCAGCTGCAATTTTCCCTGGGAGGAAAGCTGGTATTGCCCGTCCCCCAGTAAAATAAATAAGTGCTGGGAGGGAGAGCATGGGGAGTTCAGATCAGAACTGGAGAGGGGGATTACCATTTCCCCTTGTTCAATTTTCCCAATGAAATGGGAAAACTACCAGCTAAATCTATCATATTAGCACTTTCCAAAACAACATGAGAACAGTCAATCCTTGGAAATTCGCACTTCTTCGAATTTTGCAATGCAGTTCCCCAACCAAACAATGTTTAGAAAAATGAATATGTTAGGGGAAAGTGTGCATAAAAATAAACATATGAGTGAAAATAACACCAAAAAATGCATTAGATGACAAGAAATTGCTTGCAAAAATGTGAACATTAGTCAAAACTTCTTGCAAAAGTGTGTTTATTAGGAGAAATTTGCACTAAAATGCTAGAGAATTTTCACAAGGCGTTTTTTTAAAAAAAATCACAAATTGCTGCAGAAAGGTGGAGAACTGAATTTAAGATGGGAAAAATGAGAAACTGAGAGAACCAAAATGGACACATCTTACCATCCCTTTCCCCTACCCTATGAATATCTTTTTAATGGTAAAATCAGCTCAGACAGACTGTGAACTATAGCAGAGAAATGGCTGTTTTCTGCTCTATTTACTTTTCACCACAAGAGGATCCTGTTCGAGCTGGGGGGGGGGTTTCACTTGCAAGGGAGGGAAAAGATATGAGAGAATTAAGGAGATCCCATTTCACACACACCCAAAAAATATATGGGTGGAAAAGCAGCGGGGGTGGTGGTTTTGAGGTGGGAAAGTGCCAGAGAGGAAACGATGAAGCAGCCTGTCTCCTTGCAGACTTCCTCTGTTCCACCTCACATTCTGTCAAGGATAAAAACACAGAATTATGGGACCTTGTGGGTCTCAGGGCCATTGCTCAGTGGCAGAGCATCCGCTTTGCATGCAGAAGGCCCCAAGTTCAATCCCCAGCATCTCCAGGTTTAATGACCCCTGTGTGAAAGCTTGAAGAGCTGCTGCCGGTCAGTGCAGACAGTGCTGAGCTACATGGACCAATGGCCTTTCTCGGTATAAGGCAGCTGCCTATGTTCCTCACAGCTTGATATTCAGTTTGGTCACATTCTTAGCTTATTAGGATCCAATGGCAAGCAAGATTATTCACACAAGTAACAATTGCATGACTTTTTCCCCCTAAAGTAAATGGCAGGGAAGGTCCCCAATGCAGACTGAGACTGCAGCACGTGGGAGGAGGCTTTAACTCTTTGCCCCTGCCACCTCCTTGCACAGGTGCCATTTCTCTCTCTTGACATACCAGCCATAAGGAAGGGGCAATCTTGAACAAGCCCATGACAGGGGCAGTTGGGTTAAATCCCCTTCCCCCTCCCAATCCACATCCCCCCTGTTCCCTGCTATTTACTTTTAAAAATCCAATCAGGCAGTTGCTAATTGTGTAATAGTGCCACATGTAGCTTGGCCCATTTTTATTTTTTAAAAAATCTTGTTCTGATATCTTCTGCACTTCTTGCTTCCAGACACTAGGTGTCGCTGTAACTGTACAGCAGAATGTAGAGCAGGGAAAGCCAACACTGCGCCCTTCAGATTTCTTGGACTACAACTTCCATCAGCTCCAGCCAGTATGACCAGCCAGCATGGCCAGCATGACAACATCTGGAGGGCACCACGTTGGCTACCCCTGGCATAGAGCAAACTAGCTAAGCTCCCTTTATCATCTGGAGCTCAGATTTGTCACTGCCTCATGTCTAGAGGTGTGCAACACGATGTTCTCAGCAAAGCAAGGGAAACATCCAAGCAACAGTGTGTGGTCAATGCAAGATTGACATTTAAAAATATGTTTAAGCGTTGGTATCTGGGCTTATTTTTGTGTTTTTTTTCTCCCCAGATGGATGGAATCTGAGACCTAAATATTACAAGGAATATTTTGGTAAGGCTCCAGCAGTGAGATTGGGATCCCCACAAATTCAGCTAAAGTGCATATTGCTGTTCGTTTGAAATCATATATATATATATATTGCTGTTTGGCCCTGAAAAGGGCCCCCAAAGTGAGTTACAATAAAATAATTAATGCATAACAAACACCAATTTAAACAGTTACTCTCACCTCTGAATGTTTGCCATTTAACAACATTCTGTCATATCTTGGGGGCCAAGAACAGAACCAATTTAAACACAGTAAAAAACCAGGAGCAGAATAAAATGTAATGACCACCAACTTGGATTGTTTTAAAATGGGATTAGTTTAATACATGGAGACAGGGCTGGCGCCAAATGGCAGCCAGGTTGGGACCTGGCCAAGGGCCCCTGCGGCCCAGAGGGGCCCCTAAAGGGGACCTCGTTAGGATGGGAGAGTAGCGCTCCCCTTCCACAATCCGCAGCATGGTCCCTGCTGCAGATTGCAGGGAGGAAGTTTCCAGGCCACCCATCCATTCACGCACTGCACCTACCTCTGTCCTGTGTTGTCCAACTGTGCGTGCTATGCGCGCAGGGCTGCTTTCGTAACATTGATTGATTTTAGTGTTTATGTTCTAATCTGCCCATTGTTATTTTACAGGGAGCAGTTCCAATAATGTGGTGGGCTACGTGAAACAACAGCAGAAACGCCTCAGTTAATTCAAGCAAAGCCTCAAGGGGAATTCTCAGGATAAATGGGGCATGACGTGAAAATGCACGACAATGTCTCTACTTCTGTTGCAGCAAACAGGTCTCTCCTGCATCTTTTCCTGCAGTCTAAGTCAGCAGAACCAACATGGTGCCTTCCAGATGTTGCTGGACTCCACCACATTGGCCCCAGCAAGCACGGTCAATGGTCAAGGATGACGGGAGCCGTAATCCAATATCGGGAGGGTACTGCATTGGCTACCCTGTTCTAGATTCTGGGAAATAGATTTGATGGAACAGAATAGCCTTCTCCAACATGGTGCCCTCCAGATGGCATTACACGCCATCAGCTCCAGCCAGCATAGTCAGCAGTCATGGGGGATGGAATCATAATTCGGCAACATGGGCAGGGCATCACATTGACTTTATTCTAGACGACATTCACACCATACATTTGTTTCACTATTATTCCACTTAAAACAATCATGGCATCCTCCAAAGAATCCTGGGATGTGTAGCTTGTGAAGGATGCTGAAAGTTGCTAGGAGATGCCCTGTTCCCCTCACAGAGCTACAATCCCCAGAAGAGGGGATGACTGTTAAACCACACTGGAGCTGTCAGGGCAATAGGAGTCT
Organism: Rhineura floridana; assembly: GCF_030035675.1. NCBI lineage: Eukaryota > Metazoa > Chordata > Lepidosauria > Squamata > Rhineuridae > Rhineura > Rhineura floridana. Next base: position 35,009,887 of record NC_084492.1, read on the forward strand.
CCTAACTCTCAGCACCCTTCACAAACTACACTTCCCAGGATACTTTGGGGAAAGCCATGACTGTTGGAAGTGGAATAATAGTGGGATAAATGTATGGTGGGCAGGTGGCCCTGGTTTCCAGCTTTGCTCTGGTTCTTGACTCTCATCTTGGCTTCACTTTAGGTCCACTTGGTTTAAGACAGATACTGTATCCTCTCTGCTGGCTCTAGTTTTCATTTACTGGATACTTTCTGACTAAATGGTTTCTAATCATAACCTTCGAATGTCATACTCACCCTGCTGTACTTCTTTTTAGCTCAAGAAAGAGTAGGTGTAACCAACCTAGAGCCCTCCAGATGTTGCTGGACTCCAACTCACATCAGCCTCAGCCAGCATGGCCAAATGTCAGGGATGATGGTATCTGTGGTCCAAGAACATCCAGAGAGCATCATCCTTGGATTAAACACAGATAGGAAACTGAGTCACGTAGAGACGCTGCATGCACAGAGACACAAGTACTTAACTCCCAGTTAGCCTCTGCTGAGCCGCACCTTCACCTTTCACATGTACTGTAATGCTTAAAGTCATGACTTTGAATGGTGTTCTTGTCCCAATCTAGATGTTTTCTGAGCTTGACCTTTTGCTTTAATTCATATTTCAGTAACAGAGAATTTCTGATAGGCAATGATGTCTTCTCACTTGCACGCAAAAATAAATGCATCTTGCCCACAGGGGGTTGTCCTGTTTATCAGCTGCTGGTGGTGTGTTTCAAATAAAAATAACTATTTAAAACACTTGTTGGACATATTTATTAGGCTTGTTTGTTGATTGTTACCCAAAGGTCTCCAAGCGAAACAACCCCCATTAACAGCCACAGGAAGCTTTGGCAGCGCACTAGTAGCACATGGACCATTCTTGCAAGATGTAATTGAGCCAGTTATTTTTCCCCAGCACCATCTGCTTTGGAGATACAGGTAATATGCACGTTCATTCATTCATTCCATTTATTATTTGATTTATATCCCACCCTTCCTCCCAGCAGGAGCCCAGGGTGGCAAACAAAAGCACTAAAAACACTTTAAAACATCATAAAAGCAGACTTTAAAATACATTAAAACAAAACATTTTTAAGCTTTCAAGACATCTTTCAAAAAGGTTAAAAACATATTGTTTAAAAAAAGAGGAAGGTTTAAAAACATATTAAACAGCAATTCCAACACAGATAAGGTCTGAACTTAAAAGGCTTGTTGAAAGAGGAAGGTCTTCAATAGGCACTGAAAAGATAACAGAGATGGTGCCTGTCTAATATTTAAGGGGAGAGAATTCCACAGGGTAGGTGCCGCCACATTAAAGGTCCATTTCCTGTGTTGTGCAGAACGGATCTCCTGATAAGATGGTATCTGCAGGAGGCCCCCACCTGCAGAGTGCAGTGATCAACTTTTTATATAAGGGATAAGACTGTCTTTCAGATATCCTGTATAGGGCTTTGTACACCAAGGCTAGAATCTTGAATTTGGCCAAGTAGCAAATGGGCAGCCAGTGCAATTCTTTCAGCAGTGGGGTGACATGGAGGCAATACCCTGCCCCAGTGAGCAGTCTCGCTGCCGCATTTTGCACCAGCTGCAGCCTCCGTACCAACCTCAAGGGCAGCCCCACATAGAGCTCATTACAGTAATCCAGCCTGGAGGTTACCAGTGCATGGACAACAGTGGTCAGGCTATCCCGGTCCAGAAATGGCCACAGCTATCTTACCAGCTGAAGCTGGTAAAAGGCACTCCTAGCCACTGAGGTCACCTGGGCCTCTAGTGATAAAAATTGATCCAGGTGGAATCTTGCCTGCAAACCATGTTTTGACCTGGTGAAATGGGCTCCAAAAACAATAAAAAAGAAGGAATTCAAAAGTTGAACTAATGGAGGGTGGGGAATTGGCCTTGGGTGTCATTTGGTTCAGTTTTGGCCCTGACGTAGCAAATGAAAACTTCTCTCTGCCTGAGACTAGGGGTGTAAGAAGGCATCATTTTCCATTCTGCCCTGTCTTCATCTCATGCAGCACTGTTTCCATTTCTCTGCAGTTTGTCTTCTGCCAAAAGCTACATTATTCATCTTGCTGTCTGCTGTGGCAAAAATATATACAGTATAACGTACATTATTCCAGCCCATTCATTTCAATGCAAAGGAAACACAATGCAAATGGGAAAAACCCTAATCAGTTTTGCATCATTTGTGGACTGATAGCAGCAAAAGCAATATACTGATCGTATTCACTGGATTGATTTCCTTCACGGGCATGGGATGAATAAGCGATCATCAGCAATTTACACTCTGGTTCGTGTTTTCATCTGAATTTTCTGGCATTCCTACCTGAGATCATAGAGCAGTTGCGGCTGGTGGCTCCATGCCAGAGAGTGGGATTTGCTCCAGGTTTTAGTCCGAACTTTCAAGGAGCTGTCCAAGGCGATGAAACCTATTGGGTTCAGCACCTTGGACAGCTCCTTGAAAGTTCAGACTAAAACTCAGAGTGGATTCCACTGCCCCACTGACATGGAACCACCAGCCCCCACTGCCATAGAGAGACACTGCCATTCAGAGTAGGCAATACTGGCCTAGATCCTAGATCAGGCTTTGCCAGCCTACTGCTCTCCAGATGTTTTGGACTACAACTCCCATCAGGGTCTTGTATAAGTCAGCTCCTCATGTTCCTAAGCCTGGGGACGGCTCACAGTGACACTAAAAAAAGTGATATAGACAGGAGTTGTTGGGGTGGGGGACTGTAATTCAGTGGCAAAGTACATGGTTGGCATGCATGACGCCTAATCTCAGACATCTCCAGTTAAGGCAGGACAAATCAGCAGCTTTTGGGAAAGGTCTCTGAGCTGAGACCCTGAGAGTCGCTGCCATTCAGAGTCCGTGGTCTGAACTATATAAGGCAGCTTCCTAATACTGGGGGTGCTGCATCTCATGCCTGTTCTGGGTCTACCTGGAGTCACAAAATTACACACATCTCTTTTTTATTCATGTGGAAGGAAGTGGCTTCAGAAATGCACAGGGCTATCACGGTTGGGGGGTCCATGTGTCCTACTTTACAGAGGACAGTCCTCCAGATGAAGGCATCCTCTATTTGAAGGGCAGTTCAGTGCCAGTCCAGTTTAAAGAAAAAGAATCCTATGAAGGGAGTGCAGAGACCATGAAAGTGCCTGTCAACAGCAAACACCTGAACTGCAGCCTGAACAGCCGTACAAGTCTCCTGATCACTATGCACTCCTCTGTGGGGAGAGATATTATATTGATATTATCGTAATCATTTCTAAGTTTGCATCTATACCTGTAAGCTGGCACACACAAATGTCATGCAAATCTGTGCCATCGTTTCTCCTCCTTTCTGGGGATGTGTTTCCTCTTCCTCAGCAATACATAAGTGGACAACCCTTAACCACAGTCGCCATCACTTCCTGTTTGAGAAGAACAATAAACTCCGCAGATTGTTTGCCCAAGGCAGGGCTGTAGCTCAGTGGGTAGAACATCTGCTTTGCATGCAGAAGGTCCCAGGTTCAATCCCTGGCATCTCCAGGTAGGATTGTGAAAGACTCTCTGTGTCTGGAACCCTGGAGAGCTGCGGCCGGTCAGTGTAGGCGATACTGAGCTCTATGGATCAGTGGCCTGAGTCAGTGTAAAGGTGGCTTCCTGCGATTCTCTATGATGCTAAGGAAAGAGAGAAATTTGTGTGAGACTGGATAAATTTTCCCACGGAAACCTTTCAGCAGGATATTTGCGACCCGTTCTGCTGCATGCCAGCTGTGCTGCCTCATCATTCTGTGCAGTGACCTTTCCCCCCTAGATATGCATCTCTTCCAGGCACTGAGGGAAAATGCTTTTTGTCTAAACATGAATGAAGAGGAGGGGCAGTGACCTTTTTGCCACTGCTGAGGTCCGTGCAGCTCAGAAGGTTTGGCGACTTCTTGTGGCACCCTGTGAGAGTTCTTAGCAAGGAATGCACCCTTTAACGGATAAATCCAAGGCATTTGCAATTGACTAAAATGATTATTCTTTATCATTTATTAAACACGTTAGTTGCTTGTTATGCAAAAAGGTCCCCAAGCAACTTGCAAGACATTTAAGAGCATAACCATAATCAACATTACATTACATCAATGAGATGGAAAATATGACCAAAGTTAAGCACGTCTGACTTTTATTAATTCCTATAGGAGAGTAAAATCCCCTTGGTGAATTCTGACTTTTATACTCAGTTTATGTATATGTTTATGTATACGGATATTGTTTACGTATTTTGCTTTGTAAATTAATTTGATATGTTTTTATTGTACCTTGTGTATTCAATTGTAAACCACTTTGAGATCTTTTAGATAGTAAGCGGTCTATAAATGGAAATAATAATAATAATAATAATAATTACAATAACACACACTCACAAATACAGGGAATTCATAAAAAAAATACACCAAGGAACCTCCAATAACAGCAGCAAAAAGCTTCTGCAACGCAATGAATAGCAAGCAACAGCATCGCCGTTCATCAGAAACCTTTTCATGGATATTCTCCCCTGGAAACTTCATTCAGCACCTCAGCTCCTGCTCAGTGTGGGGGGAAGGGCTGTAGATCAGTGGGAGAACATCTGCTTTGCATGCAAAAGGTCCTGGGTTCAGCCACTGGCTGCATCTCCAGGTAGGGCAGGGAGGGACCGCTGTCTGAAAAGCCTACAAAGCCACTGCAACAGTGAACTAGATGGACCCATGGGAATTTCTCAGAACAAAGTAGCTTCTTCTGTTCGCATGTCCTTACGTTCTGCAGGAGGGCCCTTCAGATATTCATGCCACTTGCACACCAAGCAAGCTAACCGGCTATGACTGAGAGAGCCTGTACCTCCCATAAGCCACACAGGAAACTGCCTTATATATACAGTCAGAATATTGGACCTGCAGTTATTGGTTACTCAGTTACTCTGATTGGCAGTGGATCTCCACAGCCTCAGCTGGAGTTTTTTCACCAGACCTATAGGGATGGGCTGAAATTTGATGCAGTTCACATTTAAGGGCAAAGCAACCTAATTTGCACTTTCTGAAACAGCACACAAACCAAAACACAGCCTTTCTTCAAAATCCGCTCTTCTCTGAATTTTGCAAGGCAGTTCTACAGTCATGTATATAAAAATGCACATATTGGTAAAAATAGTACTAAAAATGCATTCGATTGGGGGAAATATAAATATTGGGCAAAAGTATGCTTTGCAATAGTGTGTATAGTAGTCAAAACTGCGTGCACATTTTAGGAGAAATTTGCACCAAAACGCTGATGAATTTTCATGAGGATTTTTCGTTTTTAAAGCAAACTGATGGGAAAATGTCGAGAACTAAAGACTAGAAAGATGAGAAACTGACAGAAACCAAAATGGACAGACTAGAGGTGGAAGAATTTGTCCATTTGGATTTCTCCGCATTAGTTTGTCACCAAAAAAAATCCTCACAAAGATTCATCAGCATTTTAGTGAGCTTTTCTCCTAAAATACAGAATTTTGCCAAATGTTTTCCCTTAATATAATGCACTTTTCTATGCATTACTTTGACAGGTATGTATTCAGGTCCTGAAAACACACATCTCAGGTCCCAAAGGTTCAATTTATAAACACTTTCCCTTAATATATGGATTCCTGTGCACCTTTTTGAGTAAAAAACTGCATCACAAAATTCGGAGAAGGGCAAATGTCGAAGGATAGCTGAATTTCAGGTCACGATATTGTTTCTGGGAAGGTGAGTTATGTAGGATCACATTCAACTGTAAACCAGCTCAGATTTGCCACCCCTGCTGTCCACCTGGTCCTGCTTTAACTGGAGATGCCAGGGGTTGAACCTAAGACTTTCTACATGCAAACCAAGTGCTCCACCCCTGAATTACACCCTTTTCCCTGTTTCAGATCGGTTGCAGCATTCATCAAGGGTGTCCAAAATCCTTCCAAAACAAGCCGACCCTGCAAAGACTGTCCAAGTGGCAGATTTTCCTCTCAGCAGCCTCTTGCGTTGTCAGGAGCTCAGTGGCAGAGCAGCTGCTTTGCGTGCAGAAGGTTCCAGGTTCAGTCGCTGACTTCTCCAGGTCAGGCTGGGAGAGACCCCTTCCTGAAAACCAAGAGATCTGCTGCCAGTCAGTGTAGGTGGACCAATAGTCTTTATGACACCTTCCTAGATTCCCTATATTGTTCTGACCATGGCTTAGTGGTAGAGTACTTGTTCTACATGCCAAAGGTCCCAGATTCAATCCCAGGCATCTCCAGGTAGGGCTAGTAGAGACCCCTGCCTGAAATCCTGGGGAACTGCTGCCAGTCAGTGTCAACAATACTGAGCTAGGTGGATCAATGTCGGCTCGGCGTAAGGCAGCTTCCCTCATTCCTAATGACCATGCAAACATTTTTTAAAAAATAACGGCTAGGTTTTCCTGGACACGGGGTAAGGCCACAGCACCAAACATCTGACCCATCCAGGCATTTCACCTGCTCTGAGTAGGCCTTGCCAGGAATTTAGCCTCTCCCAGCCACCTGCTGCGAGCAGTGGGCGTGGCGTACCTTGCCGGCATCAGGTAACACCCACCGATCAGCTTTCCCTGGCTTCATCCTTGGCTTGCGAGGGAATGCAAGGCTCCGCCAGGAAATAGCAAAGCAAAAGCAGCCTCAGCACCGGCGGCAGCGGAGCCTTTGCTGGCTGTCGTCTTCCTTCTCTGCCATCTGCCACCTGCCCAGGTGAAGATGGGAGCAAAGCATTTCTTCTCCACATTCTTCCGGAAAGGTGCCTTCCCCTTTCCCACAAGCCGGAAATACCAGCCGGTGGGCAGTAGGGAGCCTGAAGAAGAGGTAAAGGGGGTGTTGTTGCATGGGAATGTCAAGGTCTCCTTGGAATGTGTCGCTCTTGAACAGGCCCTGCTAACTAGGGATGGAAAGAGCTCGCCATTTTGGTTCTCTCAGTTCCTCATTTTTGCCGATCTTAACTTCAGTTCTCCACATTTCTGCAGCAATTTATGGATTTTTTTAAAAAGAAAAACTCATTGAAAATTTTCAGCATTTTAGTGTGGATTTCTCCTAATAAGCACATTTTATACATAGGTTTGACTAACGCGCACATTTTTGCAAGCAATTTCTCCTATTGTAATGCATTTTCGTATGTTATTTTCACTAATATATTCACTTTTTATGTACACCTTTTCCTAATATATGCATTTTTGAAAACATTTTTTGGCTGGAAAACTGCATCTCAAACTTTGAATAATGTAAATTGTGAATGAGGGCTGTGCTTTGGTTTTCATATTGTTTGGGGAGATGTGAATTTGATAGACTGGGTTATAAATGTGAAGTGAATCGAAATTCTCCATCCCTGCTGCTAATGCACTTGTGCATGCACGACTCTGGTGGGTCCATCACTCCAGCAGCTGCTGGGCTGCTTCATGTCATCTTCAAATATGATATGGGAAATGAGTGGATGCAGACCAGGGGTGCTGTTATGAGGTAGCCCTTATGAATAGGGTGTTCATGGTAAGCGGTATTCAGAGGGGGTTTCCCATTGCCCCCCTCTGAGGCTAGTCCTCCACAGCTAGCTAGGGCCTGCTCAGCTTGCCACAGCTGCACCAGCCAGCCCCTTCCTTGTCTGCAACTGCCAGCTGGGGGCAACTGGGCTCATTGGGACTATGCAGCTTGCCCACGGCTGCACAGGTGGCAGGGCACGTAACCTCTGAGCCACTCACTGTGGGGGTGATTTAGCTGCCCCTTTACACCCAGGAGACACGAGTGGGGATTGGAACTCACAGACTCTGGACTCCCAGCCAGGCTCTCCTCCCCACTGTGCTATACCAGCAGCATAGAGGCATCTATACATTGTTATTATTTACTTGATTGATATTTAGTCACCCAATACAAAAATCAGCCTCTATGCAGCTTGCAAAGGGGGGACAGCCCAGGGGACCGATGTTTTTTTAAAAAACACACACACATAGGTATCAGTGCACTAACAAAACAACAGTTCCAAGGATCACAACGGCAACAGCAAAACATGAGCAGTATATAGACTACGATCACTTATAAATTCACACCTGCTTATGCACACCTCTAATGCTCCTGAGCACCTTCCAAATATACTTGTGGACAAAGCCGGAGGGATGGCTCTCTCTGCGCTTCTGTCTTTCATCACTTTGTTCTTGCGTTGTTCTTTCTTGCTTTGTTCAAGACCCCAGTAATTCATTTCTTTTTTTAAAAAAAAAAGTGTTTAAGATAGTTAACATTTGCATAGCAAAGTTTGCAAAGGTGTTCAAGGTGCTTCACATACAAGTTGTGATCCGGACAGCAACCCTGTAAGGCAGCCTTCACCAGCCTGGTGCTAGCTTGTGCTGGCTGGGGCTGATGGGAGCTATAGCCCAAAACATCTGGATCGCATCAGGTTGGCAAAGACTGCATTAAGGCCAGTCAGTAATTTTAATCCTCCATTTTGCAAATGGGGAAACTGAGACTGAGAGAGAGGAAGAGGGAGAGAGAGGGAGAGGGAGAGACGCTTGTCTTAAGACCTCTTTGTGAGTTTGTGGCAGAGGCTAGATTCGAACCTGGGACTTTCTGAGTCGCAATTCACTCTCTTAGCCACTATATTGAAACAGCTCTCTGGCTTACATCCTTCCCCTACCAAACACAGATGAGAGGAGAGACACTTGAAAATTCCTCACCTGCTCTCAGTTCTCCAGCAAAGGGTTAATCCCTACCCCACCCCCTTCCCTGTACCCAGCTACAGTCCATTGCATTCCTTTACCCTGCAATAGTCTGTCCTGCATCGGATTGTGCGGGAGGGCGTGTCGGTAACAGTTTATGCTTCTTAAGAATGCTTAATCTCCCAGTGGATCTGATTGTCCTTTTTACAGAACAGCTACAGATCAAATACATTCACTCGCATTTTCCATCCCAATAAGCAATTAAGGGGCGACTGGAAAAGGAGGGTTGCACTGGGATTTTGACCGTCCCTCCTCCAGCTCAGTTATATAAACTCCAGGAACCTGGGAGAAAAAGGGTGCTGAAAGCTGAAGGAATCCATTCTATTTCCTTTTGTATTTACCTCAAAAAGAAAAAGAAATCTCTTTTTCCTCCATTGATTTATTTGGAAAATCTGTATAATATGTGGGGAACCTCGGGTCCGGAGACCAAAATGTGGCCCTCCAGACCTCTCTACCTGGCCCTTGGAACTCTCTCCAAGCCACACTCCTCACCGGCCCTGCCTTGCGCCCCAAGTGTTTTTGCTCGGCTGGAATGAGCCCTTGTACTCTGATCATGCCTCTTGCTTGCCTCGATGGAGGATGGAGAGGGCTATGTGAGTATGTGAAGAAAGCGTCCTGCACAAAGAGAATGTTTATGCCGGTTGCTTTGGCCACTTTTGCCCCTGGCCATGCCCACCATTGGCATGTGACCCTCAGAAGCTTGCCCAGGAGAAAAGTGGCTTGGAAGGGATTACAGATACTAAAACAAAATCTCATAGAATTGTAGCATTGTTTGGTCTTCCTCTTTTCCGACTCCCTTCTGTTTTGCCCAGCATTATTGTCTTTTCTAGTGAATCCTGTCTTCTCATTATGTGTCCAAAGTATAACCTCAGTTTCATCACTTTAGGTTCTAGTGATAGCTCTGGTTTAATTTGTTCTAACACCCAATTATTTGACTTTTTCGCAGTCCATGGTATGAACAAAGCTCTCCTCCAACACCACATTTCAAATGAGTGGATTTTTCCTTGATTTTTCTCTTATCCACTTTTTTCACTGTCCAACTTTCACATCCATACATAGGGATTGGGAATACCATGGTCTGAATGATCCTGACTTTCGTGCTCAATGATACATCTTTGCATTTGAGGACCTTTTCTAGTTCCCTCATAACTATTCTCCCCAGTCCTAGCCTTCTTCTGATTTTTTGGCTATTGTCTCCATTTTGGTTAATGACTGTGCCAAGATATTGATAATCCTTGAGAAGTTCAATGACCTCGTTGTCGACTTTAAAGACGCATAAATCTTCTGTTGTCGTTACTTTAGTCTTCTTGACATTCAACTGTAGTCCTGCTTTTGTGCTTTCCTTTCTAACCCTCATCAGCATTCGTTTCAGATCATTACCAGTTTCTGCTAGTAGTATAGTATCATCTGCATATCTTAAATTATTGATATTTCTCCCTCCAATTCTCACACCTCCTTCATCTTGGTCCAATCCTGCTTTCTGTATGATATGTTCTGCATATAGATTAAACAAGTAGGGTGATAAAATATCACAATCCTTTCCCATGGGGAAGCAATCAGTTTCTCCATGTTCTGTCCTGTAGCCTCTTATCCAGAGTATAGGTTGTGCATCAGACCAGTCAGATGCTGTGATACCCCCATTTCTTTTAATACTTCATACTTCAGGTAATCTTCAGCTAATCAGGCCTCTTTGTCTCTCCCAGCTCCGGACTAGACTAGCTAGCCAGAGTAACTCCTGGGCTATTGTTTTTCCACCAACAATATGTCCCTCAGCCAGGTGGGGGCTGAAAGATCATCACCAGCCAGTTTTTTTCTGTGACAACATGGCCATCTTTTTAGTCATGAAGATAGGATGCTTAACAGGCCTGGCTAGGGCCATTACCTTAACAAAGGGACTGGTTTGACCAGTTCAGTGGTTCCTTCTCCTACAAATCTCAGCCTTACAGCCACAGAATCACAGGCTTGGAGGGAACCAAAGACAGTATCCACACACACCCCAGTCCTATAACAATATACACACATAGACCAGAGAAGCTGCTGACAGCATCTTTCCCCCTTTCCCTGCCAAATAGAATACTTTTTAATAGCTCAGATGGACCAGGGCCATTTAAGAGCCTTAAAGCAGCTATCGCCAAGAAATGCAAACAGAACCACCAACATCATAAAACAGTGCAATAAAACAGGCATGCCTGTAACAGGATAATCATCATTACCTCAGGCATATATGATGATCATACTAACAACATTTTAAGAAGGCATTCCTGACGTCTCCTCCAAGGGTAACAGAGGCAAAATGGGAACAGAAAATAAAGGCTTGCCCTTGCCAAATCAGCCTGTATTTATTAATAACCCTCTCTTTTTAGGGCTCAACTAGATGTGACATTAAATATATCTTTGCATCTAACATGCAGGAGTTCTTTGGATGCAAATTGCATTAGCTGGAGAAGGGCAGAATACCAGTTGCTGGGAATCATACAAGTGGGGAGCTTAGGTCCTGCTTGCGAGCATCCCATAGGCATCTAGCTGACCACTGTGAGAACAGAGTGCTGGACTACATGAGCCGCTGGCCTGATCCATCAGGGCTTTTCTTGTGTTCTTATGCATGTGTCCAAAAGTAATTTCTGCTCAGACAAGGCTGAGTTGACACTGAAGTTTTGGCAAACCATGTATGTACTGAATTCAGGATGCATAACCTCCAAATGAATGGCACACTGGATTTGTTTCCGTGCTTGTAGTACTCAATCTCACAAGGTTACTAGTCCATACTGTCTTCTAAAATTCTGGATGCTTGTAGTATTTCAAATATATGTTTGTGACAGCAAGTGGATATAGCACTTTGTGGCTTCTAAATGCGAAAGGGCCCTTCTCTAGATATTAAGTTGTATCCAATGTTAGCCCTACCCAGAGTAGTTCCTTTTATATTGTTGCACACCACCCCAATCTCCAAGTGGTGAGAGATCTTCAAGGGTCCCTGCACTTGCCTAGGGTTTGGTTTCCTTGGAAAGAAGGTCAGCAGAGACTGTGGTGTCATTGTGAAATATGATTAGTTTATTTACACATATTCCAGCCTGAGCTTAAGGTGGAGGGGTTCAAGGCATCAGCAGTCCAATATCTTGCTTTCCATCTGGCTTACAGGAGGCATCCTAAAGCCATGGCACCGGGAGCAGGCCTCTCTTTGGCCCCAGGAGGGAGCTCTCCTGAAGAGTTTCAATAACAATAGGATCTCCCTAGCCGATTCGCCAGCTAATGGGCACTTGAGAGACCCATTAGCCTGCCTGGCCACTCTATTAGATTAACAAAAGAAACTCATCTGACCAGCTGATCAGATTTCTCAGCTGCAGAGCCCACCACCATGCTCAGGGTTCCAAATAAGAGTCTGGAAGGGGACTCATAGATATAATCTATCTCAACCCCCCAAACCCATAACAATATTAATGGGCTTGCCTAGCTTAGGTCCACTGATTTCAATGGGTCTACTCTGAGTAGAATTTAGTTAGCTATAACCCAATCATCCTATTTCCTTCTTGCATTATAGTTTGGGTAATCTGCCCTTAGAGTTCTGCACAGTCTTTAGTTTCACATAAAATAGAATTTAAGCAAAGGTGCAGATTTTGAAATACCTGATTCTGCTTTACTAGTAAGCTTGTCAGTTCTTGCAATCAAACATTTTGGTATCTGGGTGGTACTCTGAATCAGGAGGTAGAGCCCAGAACAAAAGCTGCCAGTTCACACACACACAGACAAAACCTGAAATGAAAAAGTTTCAAAAGGGAGAAAAGCTTATATTTCCTTTTGATTTTATAGCAACAGTCCCTAAAGCAATCAGTCAATCAATCAATGTCTGGTCAGGCCTGTTTATGGGAAGGGAGAGGAGCTATGCAAAGCACTGCCTCTCCCCCCCCCAAAAAAAAATGAATCAGAGGCTTCCCCTTTGGTTTCCCCATTGGCTCCTGAAAATCCCTTAAGGAATTGCTGAAATGTTTCCAAGTGATGAGGACTAGAGACTTGCTGTCCAAAACAAGCAAATGTAAGTTCTTTGAGATCCTCAGAATCCCGATTCCTGCACACTGCACCCAATCTTTCTGCTTGCATGGCAGGCTCATGACAGGGCTGAATAAACACAGCTGGGCTCCCAGCTTCATTTCCAAACATCACTTGTTTCATAAGCAATACTTTATGCCTGCGGTGCCTGCCAACTTTGCTTGGTTAAACTAATAATTTTATTTCCTCCAGGCACCCCTGTGCTAAATGTCATGGCTTTTCCCCCCTTCCTCTTTTTTTTCTATGTTCAGCTTACATTTCTCACAAAAAGACAAAGACTGGCAAGGGCACCAAGCTCCGGGATTTGAATGCAAACATTCCAGTCTCACCTCCTCTATTTTCTGGTGTTATGTTGTTCTCTTGTTGCACGGCTTGTTCTGCCACCAGTTATACCTAAGCCACTTGTCCTGTAGGACAGTGCCGGCTTGAATCTTAAAACTGCAGTGCAGTAATCCTGTCTCCTTCTCAGAAGACTAATCTGAGGCTCTCCAGGTGCTGCTGGACTATTACAGTTCCCATAATCCCTGACCCCTGGCCATTCAGGTGGGGGCAAATGGGAGTTGGAGTCCAACAACATCTAGAGGACTACAGCTTCCCAACACCTGGATTAGACACTGGGGCCATTCAAAGGAATCGATTGACTGTGGTGGGGACAGGGCAAACAATCAGAGAACTCTGTTCAACACAGAAGGATGAACTTGTGGGACTTGTGGCCACAGCATGTTAAGAACATAAGAACATAAGAAGAGCCTGCTGGATCAGGCCAGCGGCCCATCTAGTCCAGCATCCTGTTCTCACAGTGGCCAACCAGGTGCCTGGGGGAAGCCCGCAAGCAGGACCTGAGTGCAAGAACACTCTCCCCTCCTGAGGCTTCCGGCAACTGGTTTTCAGAAGCATGCTGCCTCTGACTAGGGTGGCAGAGCACAGCCATCACGGCTAGTAGCCATTGATAGCCCTGTTCTCCATGAATTTGTCTAATCTTCTTTTAAAGCCATCCAAGCTGGTGGCCATTACTGCATCTTGTGGGAGCAAATTCCATAGTTTAACTATGCGCTGAGTAAAGAAGTACTTCCTTTTGTCTGTCCTGAATCTTCCAACATTCAGCTTCTTTGAATGTCCACGAGTTCTCGTATTATGAGAGAGGGAGAAGAACTTTTCTCTATCCACTTTCTCAATGCCATGCATAATTTTATACACTTCTATCATGTCTCCTCTGACCCGCCTTTTCTCTAAACTAAAAAGCCCCAAATGCTGCAACCTTTCCTCGTAAGGGAGTCGCTCCATCCCCTTGATCCTTCTGGTTGCCCTCTTCTGAACCTTTTCCAACTCTATAATATCCTTTTTGAGATGAGGCAACCAGAACTGTACACAGTATTCCAAATGCGGCGGCACCATAGATTTATACAATGGCATTATGATATCGGCTGTTTTATTTTCAATACCTTTCCTAATTATTGCTAGCATGGAAGTTGCCTTTTTCACAGCTGCCGCACACTGGGTTGACATTTTCATCGTGCTGTCCACTACAACCCCGAGGTCTCTCTCCTGGTCAGTCACTGCCAGTTCAGACCCCATGAGCGTATATGTGAAATTCAGATTTTTTGCTCCAATATGCATAATTTTACACTTGTTTATATAGAATTGCATTTGCCATTTTTCCGCCCATTCACTCAGTTTGGAGAGATCTTTTTGGAGCTCTTCGCAATCCCTTTTTGTTTTAACAACCCTGAACAATTTAGTGTCGTCAGCAAACTTGGCCAGTTCACTGCTCACTCCTAATTCTAGGTCATTAATGAACAGGTTGAAAAGTACAGGTCCCAATACCGATCCTTGAGGGACTCCACTTTCTACAGCCCTCCATTGGGAGAACTGTCCGTTTATTCCTACTCTCTGCTTTCTGCTTCTCAACCAATTCCTTATCCACAACAGGACCTCTCCTCTTATTCCATGACTGCTAAGCTTCCTCAGAAGTCTTTGGTGAGGTACCTTGTCAAACGCTTTTTGAAAGTCTAAGTACACTATGTCCACTGGATCACCTCTATCTATATGCTTGTTGACACTCTCAAAGAATTCTAATAGTTTACTGAGACAGGACTTTCCCTTGCAGAAGCCATGCTGGCTCTGCTTCAGCAAGGCTTGTTCTTCTATGTGCTTAGTTAATCTAGCTTTAATCATACTTTCTACCAGTTTTCCAGGGACAGAAGTTAAACTAACTGGCCTGTAATTTCCGGGATCCCCTCTGGATCCCTTTTTGAAGATTGGCGTTACATTTGCCACATTCCAGTCCTCAGGCACGGAGGAGGACCTGAGGGACAAGTTACATATTTTAGTTAGCAGATCAGCAATTTCACATCTGAGTTCTTTGAGAACTCTCAGGTGGATGCCAGCCAGGCCCTGTGATTTGTTAGTTTTTATATTGTCCATTAAGCCTAGAACTTCCTCTCTCATTACCACTATTTATCTCAGTTCCTCAGAATCCCTTCCTGCAAACGTTAGTTCAGGTTCAGGGATCTGCCCTATATCTTCCACTGTGAAGACAGATGCAAAGAATTCATTTAGCTTCTCTGCAATCTCCTTATCGTTCTTTAGTACACCTTTGACTCCCTTGTCATCCAAGGGTCCAATCGCCTCCCTAGATGGTCTCCTGCTTTGAATGTATTTATAGAATTTTTTGTTGTTGGTTTTTATGTTCTTAGCAATGTGCTCCTCAAATTCTTTTTTAGCATCCCTTATTGTCTTCTTGTATTTCTTTTGCCAGAGTTTGTGTTCCTTTTTATTTTCTTCATTCGGACAAGACTTCCATTTTCTGAAGGAAGACTTTTTGCCTCTAAGAGCTTCCTTGACTTTGCTCTTTAACCATGCTGGTATCTTCTTGGCCCTGGTGGTACCTTTTCTGATCTGCGGTATGCAGTTGAGCTTCTAATATAGTGTTTTTAAACAACTTCCAAGCATTTTCGAGCGATGTAACCCTCTGGACTTTGTTTTTCAGCTTTCTTTTTACCAATCCCCTCATTTTTGTGAAGTTTCCTCTTTTGAAGTCAAATGTGACCGTGTTGGATTTTCTTGGCAATTGGCCAGTTACATGTGTGTTTAATTTAATAGCACTGTGGTCACTGCTCCCAATTGGTTCAACAACACTTACATCTCGCACCAGGTCCCGGTCCCCACTGAGGATTAAGTCCAGGGTTGCCGTCCCTCTGGTCGGTTCCATGACCAACTGGTCTAGGGAATAGTCATTTAGAATATCTAGAAACTTTGCTTCTTTGTCATGACTGGAACACATGTGGCCAGTCTATGTCTGGGTAGTTGAAGTCACCCATTACTACCACATTTCCTAGTTTGGATGCTTCCTCAATTTCATATCTCATCTCAAGGTCTCCCTGAGCATTTTGATCAGGGGGACGATAGATCGTTTCCAGTATTAAGTCCCTCCTGGGGCATGGTATCACCACCCACAACGATTCTGTGGAGGAGTCCGCCTCTTTGGGGGTTTCGAGCTTGCTGGATTCAATGCCTTCTTTCACGTACAGAGCGACTCCGCCACCAAAACGTCCTGCTCTGTCCTTCCGATATAGTTTATATCCAGGGATAACCGTATCCCACTGGTTTTCTCCATTCCACCAGGTCTCCGTTATGCTCACTATATCAATGCTCTCCTCTAAGACCAAGCACTCCAGTTCTCCCATCTTGGTTCGCAGGCTCCTAGCATTAGCGTACAGGCACTTGTAAGCAGTGTCTCTCTTCAAGTGTCTTTGGCACTTGTGGTTTGGCCTGTGGTAATTTTGCTCTTCTGAATTTATATCCTGTGCCCCTGCTCTCACAATGCCTACTTCTAGGCCTACCCCTTTTAAAATTTCATCATTTCTTTGGTTTTTATCCCAGGGGGGAGGTTTATTCCGAACCAGACTTTCCTCAGCTCCTGTCGGGTTTCCCCCCTCAGTCAGTTTAAAAGCAGCTCTGCTACCTTTTTAATTTTAATGTTATGAGGTCTGTCGATGGTTATTACGCATGCACTAGCTAAGAATGGAACTTTCGTGCTCCAAAGAAGTTTACCAGATGGTTGGAGACAAAATATAGGGGGTGGTTATTTCCACTATGCCCAGCTTAGTAGGATTTATTTATTTATCTATAGCCTGCCTTTCCTCCCAAATGGAGGCCAGGGTGGCAAACTACAGGTGATAAAACACTACAAACACCTCCGAAACTAAACATCTATAAAAGCAGTTCCAGCACATACGCAGACTGGGGTAAGGTCTCTGCTTAAAAATCTTGTTGAAAGAGTAAGGTCTTCAGTAGTAGTCACTACAAAGACAGTAAAGATAGCACCTGTCCGATATTTAAGGGGAGGGAATTCCAAAGGGTCGGTGCCACAATACTAAAGATCGGCTTCCCATGTTGTGCAGAACAGACCTCCTGATGAGATGATATCTGCAGGAGACTCTCAGCTGCAGAGCACAGTGAACAACAGGGTATCTAAAGGGTGTTGCAATCTTTCAGGTATCCTGGTCCCAAGCTGTATGAGTTACCAGGGACATCTGGCTGACGACCATTGTACACAAAGTACTAGTCCAGATTGTCTTTGGTTTGCTAATTCTTTGGCATGCTTTTCAAAGTATAGTAACTTGAGAATGTTGATCACAAAGTTTACTGCAGCATGTATTTAGAATACTGGATTGCCTAGCAAGTCACATTTCCATATTAGTTTGAGATTTTTTAAAAGAGCAAGTCCTCATGAACATTCATCAGCATTTAGTGTTAATGTCTCCTAATATACAAATTTGCCTAATATACACGATTTTGCAAAGCAATTTTGTAAATGTAATTTTCACACACGTATGCATCCTTATGCATACGTTTCCCTAATATATGCATTTTTGTATATATTATTTTGCTGGAGAGCTCCACTGCAAAATTCAGACAAGTACAAATTTCAAAGGATGGCTGTATTTTAGTTTGCTTATTGTTTTGGCAAGCACAAATTAGGTATGTTCACCTTTAAATGTGATGTGAATAAAAATTTTCCTCCATCCCTACTCTAAAGGTGGTATTTGCATTAGAAGGAAATCCTCCATTAGCAATTTTACCCCTGCAACCTATAGCGGCAGAGCCCAGGGCAAGCTTTGCTTCTTGATTCTATCCAAACCTAGAAAATTGGCCCTCAGTTCAATTCACTAATAGGCAAAAAAACCCTGGCAGTTTAAGAATGTACCTATAGCCAACAGATATTTCTATCAAACTTTAAAAAGCAGGGAAATTGATTCTCTGGGGGAAGCCATGACTGTCTACAGTGAAAAAAAAGGTCTGCCATGGATGTGGCTCCTTGATTTGCCAAGCCAAATAGCTGTGAGTCTAGCTTTTAGAACACTGACAGTTGGTTCTTACTGATTATGCCTGACGCTATAATACACTTTAATATTAAATTTCTTAACTTAATTAAAAATCAGGTAGGCATTTTTTAACTTTTAAACTGCAGAAGATGGTCAGAGTATGGGGCAAGGTCAGTAATAGGATTACAGGTACACTGTGAACATGGGTGATTTTTACTTAATTTCAACAAATTATCAGACCAGTGACAGAAAAAAGTCCAACAGGGGTCTGGATTTCCCCCCCTCTTATTTTACACGTTGAACTCTCGATTCTCTCTGAGTGTTTTGTGTATCACCATGAAAACTTAGAGTGTTGTTAAACAAGCATTTCTGAGCTCACGCTATAAGTTTTGTTTTGAAATGAGCTCATGAGAAGCATCAGAATGGCATGGGGAGTATTTTCAATTTAATATTTTGGAATATGAAAAATACATGCTGATTATAGTATACAGCCACTCTCATGGCTGTATAATCAAGTCCTCAGTTTCCCGGGGGGAGGGGTGATGGCGACAGAGCTTATCAGCCACTGTCCCCTCCTTGGCATAGAATTAATGATAAATATTCATCAAAATTGCCCAATAGCCAGCAAACCAGTTTAAGCCAGAAATACTTAATCAAGAGCTTGGAGCAAAGATTTGGCAGAAACTTTCCAGGATTAAAGCTGTTTTCCTCTGTCTCTTTTTTTTCCTGCAAGCAACTCCTGCCCTCCCTGGGGATGTCTTTATTTCCTGTTGATAAGATTATGCTCTGAAATCTCTAAAAAGAAAAAGAACCCATTAAAACGAATCCTAGGGGAAACCAATGAAAAGAGGCAGGTTTTACAATCCTGATCCTGACTTTTTAAATTCTCCTTCTCCAGTTATAAAAGCCGCTGGAATTCTGGAGTAGGAACGTTCTTTGCTGATTTGCTTTAGACCTTTGCTATAAAGAGGTTTTTCCTCTGGGACACAAAGCGGCTGTTCGAAATCATGTTTTATTGCCCCCGTCTTCTTCTTCTTCTTCTTCTTCTTCTTCTTCTTCTTCTTCTTCTTCCAGCTTGGTTTTGAGATCTTTTTCATTTCTTCCATATGAAGCCTTGTTTCTTCTTGAACGTTTGCCTTTATCTCCCAATCCATCTTAACAGTATAGCACAGGGGTGTAACCTTCCAGATGTTGCTGGACTACAACTCCCACCATCCCTCAATATTGGTCACTCTGGCAGAGGCTGATGGGAGTTGCAGTCTAACAAGAGGGACACAGGTTTCCCACCTTTGATGTAACAAGCTCTTTTACTGTGGCTGTAGGCCCACTATTGTGTAAGAGCCCTGGTTTATTTTGCACGCCTCGTATTCTACTTCTCTCTCTTTAATAAGGTTGGAAGAAGTGTCCTGCTGGATCAAACCAAAGATCCATGTGATCCAGCATCCCAGCAGTAGCCAATGTGATGCCCTCCAGAGGTTCTTGGGCTACAACTCCCATCCTCCCCTGACCATTGGCCATGCTGGCTGGGGCTGATGGGAGTTGGAGTCCGACAACATCTGGAAGGCACCACGTTGGCTACCCTTTAGTTTTCTGTTTCCATTGGTGGTCACTTAGCCTAACCTACCTCACAGGGTTGTTGTGATGATAAAATGGGGAGGGAAGAACCATGTACACCGCCTTGAGTTCCTTGGAGGAAAGGCAGGATATAAATGCAGGAAATAAATAAATACATTTTCTGCATCACCCAACAATTTACTTATTTGCATTATACAGCCTGAAGAAGAAACTGAACCAAAGTCAGTGGAACAGGAGAAAGGCGTAATGGCCCTCCCACCCAAAGAGGCTTGCAAATGCCACGCAGATGAGCTGGCAAAAATGCTGCAGGTAAGAAGCACCATCAAAACTATCACGGAGACATTTCAGAAACACTTCAGAAGAAAGCAGTGTGGGTTACAGGCATCTTCTTGTCTCTTGGCATCAATTTCTGAATCAATCTTATATTCATAATAGGGTAAATGCTGCCTCCCTATTGGAAGAACTGTTTATGATATCAGGGAATGTTTGCAAACATGCTTAGCCAGTAGTGTAGTAGCAAATTCAGAAGTGCAGGGTCCCTTCATGATAGTCACAGACACACACCCCTTCCCCCCTTGTTATTGTTGCTTGGTTGGGAATGAGATCCTTGTTAATGCCTTCTCCCACAACAACAGACACCCCTAGGAGCCAATCAGCATGAAAGAGGAAAGTGTTACTGAGAAGAGTCTTCTCAATGGCTGACTCACCTCCTTTCTCTCTGATTGGCTCCAATCAGCAGGAAAGGACAAGAAAGCATGTTAGAAAACTCTTCTCAGTGACTAACATACACCCTTTTCATGCCTATTAGTTTGTAGGATGGTGGAGACATAGGAACCATGCTGGGACCCTGCTCCAAAAAACGTAGGAGATCTAAGACCCCCCTGGACAACTACACCCCTGAACCAAGGAAGAAGATTAGAAAGAGAACATAATATTTTTATGTTCCCATTTTGATTCTTTTCACCCAACCCAGTGGCTCCTGAACATTTTTTCCCATGGACGGCTTGAAAATTTCTGAGGGTCTTTTCTTGACAGACCACTTATTGATTTTTTTTCTTCCTGTTGCAATGCATTGTGCTAGATGCTGTGAATTTTAATTGTATTTGTATCACTTCTTTTATTTCTTATAGATTGTATTTTTATGGCAGTACAGTTTGAAACTGCATAAAGAATTCAAATTGTAATACAATAAAATACAGAAGAAGAAATAAAAATCCAATTAAAAATCAATACATACATTCACTGAGATGGATGTGGCATCTCCCAGCTTCAGCCACAAACCCACAGAGGCGCCGTGGACCACCGGTGGTTTAGGACCGCCGTTTGGGAACCCCTGACCTAATCAGTAGTCATAACATTTTAACTGTGTCCAGGGAAGTGAGAAATTTGCTGTTTGTGTAATGGGTTCTCCCTTCCCCTTTGTCAAATGGGAAAATGAAAGCAGTTTTTTAATTTCCTTATAAAAGTATTTGTATACCGCTATTTTGTTGAAAACATCAAAGCAATCTACAGCACATTAAAAACAACCATCAAATAAAAAGCATTAAGAATACAATAAAAACAAAGATCAGCTGTTGCAAAGAAAGCATTTTCTTAATTGCCTGCATAATCCTGGCAGAACAGAAAGGTTTTCAGCAGGCGCTTGGAAGTTAAAACAGAAGGTGCCTGCTGAATTATCTCCAGCCCCTTCTTGCGGATCTGTAATATTGCAGAAATTAAAAAGCAAAGAAGTGTGATGTTTCACATCTCATCCCACATGCACACGCACACAGAAATCATGCTGGCTCAGAAGCTAGATGGGTTACACGTGACACATTGTCTTGTCAAATTTTGTTTGTTTACTAAAATGTACTTTTCATCCTGCTGTACAATTTGCCAGGATGACTTTATGCCAGGCGTGGGGAGCCTCTGACCGAAGACCGTTGGTCAAATTTCATGCAGGTGGGAAGGAAAGAAGAAATTAGAGAAAGGGAGGGGAGAAATAGAAGGGGGAGAGAGAGAGAGGTAGAAGAGAGAGAGAGAGAAAAGGGGTGGTGAAAAGAGAGAGACAAAAGGGTGGCATGAGAGAGAGAGGGTTACAAGGTCACCTTGGCTCCTCATTATGCAATCCTAACAGATTACTCAAGGGGATTTTAAAAAAGATCCCCTCCATGCAGATTTTAAACAGTATCCTTGTGCCCCCTCAGGTGGATATACAAAAGGGACTTTCTGAAGTGTCAGTGCTGCATCGGAGGATCAAGCACGGCTGGAATGAACTTGTAATAGACAATACCGAGCCAGTATGGAAGAAATATCTAGACCAGGTGAAAATAATTTGGATATTGGTGGGGAAGGGTTTGGTGGATTGTGGGATTTTTTTGGAGGGGTGAGGTAGCTTGCCCCTTCCTCCAGGGTTAGGTTGAGTAATGACATTTGATTTATAACAAACAGGCATATCTAGCCTAGGGGAGTGTGTGTGTGTTTAAAAAACACCCACCAGGAAGTCTTCCCTTTCAGGTCCTCTTCAAATGAATGAGAGGTGATACTCTAACCTTCATGAATGTTTGTTCAACAATTTCTTCAAGTCCTTCCATGATTAAAGTAGCCTGCAGATGGTATTGTTAATGTTGGGAGGAAAGCACCAACATGCGTTACAAGTGACCTGAGCCAATGTGGATAGATAGATAGATAGAAAAGTAATCTGTTCTTCCTTCTGCTGATTCCTCCTCTAAAATGTTTGTTGGTTCTGTAGGCTTTGCTCCTCCCCTTTCTTCCCTTTTCTTCCTGTCTTTGTTGTAACAGGAGCAATCTATGAGTAATTGAGGTTAGCTATACTCCCATGTTCATTGAGCTCCATCCTGAGCCATACTGTGCCCGTACACCGACCAGTGGTTGTCTCTTGCCTCCAGGTTCCACCCCTTAACCACAAGTCAATGTTCCTCTACTTTGAGTGCTTCAAAGATGCTTTGAGGATCGCGGCTTCATGTCAGTGGTGCAGTAGAATCTGCTCCGGTTTTTAGTCCAGGTTTTCAGGGAGCTGTCCAAGGTACTGAAACTCTTTCAAAAATAGGTTCAGCACCTTGGACAGCTCCTTGAAAGTTTGGACTAAACACCGGAGCAGACACTGCCACTGACATGGAGCCACCAGCCACCTCTGTGAGGATGTGTAGAGGTCAGGAAGGGGAAGGAAATAATTTTAAGCCTGACGGCTACATTCCCTTCTGGGCAACCTTGCAAGGGTTGGGTATCAGTGATGGGGGGTGGGCAGAGGCAAAATTGGACAGAGCAATGAATGTAAACGTTTACCTTTGTACAATAGGCTTGTTTCTGCACACCCTTGCACACCCTTCACTATCCTCCATCCAGACAAAGAGACATTAATAGAGCCCACAAGCATGTTGCAACCAGGCGAAAACTCTCAGGGCCTGGGGAGAATTCTGAGGGCCAAATAGAGAGACATGGGGGCCTGATGCTTCCTACTCCTCTAGGGCAAAGCAACAAAGTACCCAGAGATGAAGGGGAGAACCTAGAGCCAGCAGAGGTGGTTAGTTCTGGGCATGATGTGTGTGACAGCTTTTCTCCCACTGTGAACTGCAAAAAATCCCCTGGCACCTTTTTTTTCCCTTTCATCTTAGTTTAAGAACCCATTGATCCTTTTGCTGCTGGCCTCTGCTTTAGTAAGTGTAATAACGAAAGAATACGAAGACGCCGTGAGTATTGCAATGGTACGCAGTTTCTTTTCTTTTGAGTGCTCTATCTTAGAGATGTCAGAACTAGGGACTGTTTTCAATAGTACTGATGAAGGGAGAAGAATATGAAGTGAAGAAATGGATTTTTGGGAGAGGGGAATCGCTCAACACCTGATTTCTTTTTTTATTGATTGATTCAACTTCTTTATAAGATTCTGAAGAAAACATTACAGTCAAACAAAAATCAATCAAAAGAAAACATTGCAGTCAAAAAAGAATCAATCCCCCTCCCACAAGAAATTAGGATTGACATTTAAGCAAGATAACCCAAATAAAATAATGTTGGTTGGTCATCACTCTGACTGGTGCACAACCCACTGGGACAGTCAACACCTGATTTTAAGTGATGGATGGGAACCTTTTTCGGGCAATGGGCTCCTGTGGAAAACTGTTGCGGGCTGCATTCCAGCTGGGTGTGGGGCCATACCCAAAGGTGTGTCAACCCAACCTACACACAATCCCATACCTTTATTTATTTATTATTTAAAATATTTCTATCCCGCCCTTCTGCCCTATAATAGGGCACTACTATTACTAGGTATACTCTGAGAATGACTGGCTACAGCCCACTTTTAATAAATAAATTGCACCTCTCCAGCCAGAAACAGCTATTATAAGCCATGCACAGCAACCATGTTCTCCTCTTCCTGTCTCCCCCACAAACATCCGGTAGCATCTAGATGTGAGTCCCCATCAGCTCTTGTTCAATATTGTTGAGCCTGCTGGATCAGGCCTGTGGCCTATCTAGTCCAGCATCCTGTTTTCAGAGTGGCCAATCAGATGCCTATATAACCTGAAAGCAGGACCTACGCTCAAGAGCACTCTCCCCTCCTGCAGTTTCCAGTCACTGGTATTCAGAAGCATATTGCCTCCGCGTGTGAACGTAGAGCATACGTAGAAGCTTAGTAGCTTCTCGTCCATACATTTCTCAAATCCCCCTTTTAAAACCATCCAAGTTGGTGGATATCACTGCCTCCTCTTGGAGCAAATTCCATAGTTTAACTATGCACTGCATGAAGAAGCACCTTCTTTTGCCTGTCCTGAAACTTCCAACATTCAGCTTCGCTGGAAGCCCCCAAGTTCTAGTGTTACGTGAGAGGGAGGAAAGCATTTCTCTATCCACTTTCTCCATGCCATGCATAATTTTGTACACTTCTGTCATGTCACCTTATTCGCCTTTTCTCTAAACAAGAAAGCCCCAAATGTTGCAGCCTTTCCTCATAGGGGAGTTGATCCAACCCCACTGACTAAGCGGAGCAGGAAGCATGGGGCTCATGCGTTTGACAACAGCCTCCCCATCACTCATCATGTCTAGTTCCAGTGTAAGCCTGAGATAAACATAAACATTCAGTCTCCATTGGCACATGACAATATACCGTGTTCATTTACCTGTCTCCACTGTTGTTGCTGTTTAGGCTGTCATCATCGTGGTGACTGTGGCCTTCATCCAGGTAAGGCCTTTTCCTATAAGCGACACTTGTGGGTGATTTTCCATTCAGGCACAAATGTGCATTGACCAGCGTTGTGCTTCATTCTTCGCAGGAGCACCGCTCTGAAAAATCTCTGGAGGAACTGAACAAGTTAGTCCCCCCAGAGTGTAATTGGTAAGTATCCTATTGTTAAAAGATCCATACATTTTATCTTTGCTGTGCCCAGCAGCTTTCTTCATGCATGTCTGGAGGTGCAAAACTGTGTTTGTGTGTTTCCGGGGGATCCTTACAATCATGAATGCCGCTGGAGCAAGATTCGTAGCCGGATTTACACATACAAAGTAGTCTTATGGTGTTCGGATCATTAGTCTGTAACTGGGGTAGGGAACCTGAGAATCATAGAATAGTAGAGTTGGAAGGGGCCTATAAGGCCATCAAGTCCAACCCCCTGCTCAATGCAGGAATCCAAATCAAAGCATTCCCGATAGATGGCTGTCCAGCTGCCTCTTGAAGGCCTCCAGTGTCAGATCCCACTACCTTTCTAGGTAATTGGTTCCATTGTCGTATGACTCTAACAGTTAGGACGTTTTTCCTGATGTCCAGTCAAAATCTGGCTTCCTGCAACTTGAGCCCATTATTCCGTGTCCTGCACTCTGGGACAATTGAGAAGAGATCCCGGCCCTCCTCTGTGTGACAACCTTTCATGTACTTCTGCCCTCCAGACCTCTAAATCTGGCCCTAAGGACTCTCCTGAGGTCACACCCCTCACTGGTTTGGCTCCACACCCTCCTCAAGTGCATTTGCTGGGCTGGAATGTCCTTGACCTGTGATAATACGTCTTGCAGGGATGCAGAAACCTCAGGCTGTTGAGTAGCAGGAATGTAACCTACTATACGTAAGTAAGAGCCAGCTCCATTATCCCACCCATTTTTGTCTCTGGCCCCATGTGCCCCTGGCATGTGGCCCCCAGATGGCTGCCCATGAGGGAATATGGTCCTCAGCCCAAAAACCCAACAGGAGTTCATTCCTACCCCAGATACCAGAAATCTTTTTTCACTGGAAATGCAAGTGACTGTGTCTTGGGATTTCCGCATTCAAAGCATGTCCTTGCCTACTGAGCTATTGATTGCATTGTGCAAGGGGTGAGATTAGATGGCCTTCAGGGTCCCTTCCAACTCTGTGATTCTCCCCAGTGACATAGGAATCTGCCTTAAACTGACTTCGACCATTTGTTCACTTAGGGAGCAACCCAAACCCAAGATCCACTGAGATGAGTTGAATTTGGAATAGACAGATCTCCAGCTCAGCCGGGGAAGAGGGATTGATTGTTAAACCACCCTGGGAACCGTAGTTCTGTGAGGGGAATAGAGGGACTCCTGACAACTCTCAGCAGCCTTAACAAACTACAGTTCCTAGAATTCTTTGGGAGAAGCCAGGACTGTTTAAAGTGGTATGATACTGCTTTAAATGTATAGCACGGATGTGGCTTAAATGTCGCTGAAGCAGTATCAGATCTCTACTTTCTTATATAGCTGTCCATGCTTGCCCTGCACAGGGTCTGGCCTGAGAGGAGGTCAGGGCTTGCATCATAATAATGCCCTACTGGAGAGGCCATTACCAACAGCCAGAGCTTGGAAACGTTACTTTTTTGATCTACAACTCCCATCAGCCCCAATCAGCATGGCCACTGGATTGGGCTGATGGGAGTTGTAGTTCAAAAAAGTAACGTTTCCAAGCTCTGCCAACAGCCCTCTGGCTCTGCTGCTGTTACTATGTGTTGGCTTGCTGGCCTTCTGGCCCAGAGGAGATGGTCTTGTGAGCAGAACTGAGGAGAAAGAGCAGGCGCTGCGGTTTCCTTGCTCACGATCTCTCTCTACGATATGCAAGCAGTCAGCAAAAATGACAGAGGGGAAGAGACGGCACCAACAGGCCAGGGCTGGTGAAACCCTGTGGCCCTCCAGATGTTGTTGGACTCCAATTCCCACCAGCCGCAGCCAGCATGGGCAATGGTCAGAGGAGATGTGGATTGCAATGCGGAGGTGCTAGTCCTCACCTGACCTTCAGTTGCCTGCATCACTGCTGCATACTGGGGTAGAGAGAGGAGGGGCAGGGGGCAGTGAAGTTGGCATGGGGCAAACGCACCGGCAAAGCCAATCTGGTGCTCCCAGCGGTGTATTTGCACCAGTCTTGCCTCGCTGTTTCCTTGCTCCTCCCCCTTGCTGTCCTGGTAGGCAGCAGCGACACAGATGGCTGGAGGTCAGGTGAGTGCCATCTGCTGCTGGATCAGGCAATGATGGGAGTTGGAGTCCAGCAACATGTGGAACAATGGCGGCTGGCGGCTCCATGTCAGTGGGACAGTGGGATCCACTCTGGGTTTTAGCCTGAACTTTAAAAGTTTGGACTAAAACCCAGAGTGGATTCCACTGCCCCACTAACATAGAGCCAATAGCTGCCACTGATTTGGGAAGGGCCATAGGGGAACCCCACTGGAATTTCTCATTCTCATTCCAACTGAGCCTGCTTACTGTGGATCAACAGACCAGGGCTTAAGACAGCCTTTCCCAACCAGTGTGCCTCCAGACGTTCTTGGACCACAACTCCCGTCAGCCTCAGCCAGCACTGCCAGTGGTCAGGAAGATAGGAGTTGTGGTCCAGCAACATCTGGAGGCACACTGGTGGGAAAGGCTGGCTTAAGAATTACTACATATTTAAAAAATAATACAATCTGCTTGCTCAGGGTAAACCTGTGTCTTTACAGATTATAAATTGTCTTCCATTTGCCTACCGGCCATTTGTACTTTATTTTACTGACTAGAACAATGTGTGTTTAAAGGATCATTGCATGGATCAACGCCTATTTCCTTCTTTGCTAGAAGCACACACACACACACACACACACCCTGCTCGAGCCTAGCCAATGCAAATACCTAGCACCTTTTGTGGTTGTACTTATTACATCCAATTTGGAAGGGTGTCCTATTTGTCTTTCAAGGTCAGCAAACGCTTTGATCGCTTTTTCTTTTCCCCCTTGTTCCTTCCACGTCTCGGCACGCCTTGTAGACAGAAAGGGCAAGTGGTTTGGTACCTTGTTGCACTCCCAAGGCACTGAAAGGTGGTGCGGTAACTTTTTGAGCCTGAGGACCGCATTCTGAGCAGCCTCCCGAGGGCCACATATCAGGGATGGGGAGGGCCAGAGGCAAAAGTGGGCAGAGCAACAAATGTAAATGTTCCCATTGTACTGTAGGCTACCTTCTGCACACACTCACCCTCCCCTCTGCATCCCCCATGTAGGCAAGCAAGAGGCATTCTCAGAATTCAAGGATGCACTGCAACCAAGGCAAAGCACTCCAGGGGGATCCAAGGCAGGGCCGGTGAGGGATGTGGCCTCAGGAGAGTTCCGAGGGCCAGATTGTGAGGACTAGAGGGCAGCATTTGGCCCCCAGATCTGAGGCTGCCCAATCCTGTTTTAACAGGCCCGCCAACAGTCTTTATCTCAGCCTGCATCTGCACTGGAACTATTTTTAAATGTTTTTTTTTATAAGTGGGCTTGTTTTAAAAAGTTTGCATTGCTTTTAAATGTGGGATTGTTCTTAGGCTTTTCTTGTTTTATGGTTGTCATTGTTTTATTTGTTTCCTAACTGTATCTTTTTATTGTTGTAACCTGCCCTGGGACCTTATGGTATTCGGCGGGTAAGAAATCTAAATAAATGAAATTCAACAAGAGCTGGTCAAATTTCCAAGCGGACTGAGATGTGCAGGCAGAACTAGCTCTCCTGCATGCTTCTGGCTTGCAGACACATTGATGGTGGTTGACACTGCCAGCCCAAATGTCAAGTGTTTAAGGATGGAGCCCCACACCCAGAATTTGCTCACTTGTTCCCATACAAAGAGCCTCGCTGAATCAACCCAAAGGTCCATATAATCCAGCATTCACCTAATCCACCTCCTGAGGCAAAGCACTTAATTTGCCTAATGATTGAGCAGGTCCTGAACACATCATGCTTCCAACAATAGATAACTAGATGCCTTCAAGAACCAACAAGGAGGTTTTTAAGGTAATACACACACCCAACTCCTCCCACCGCCCAAGCACGCGAACTGAGGCATAATAATGCCTCTGAACCTGGAACTTCTATGTAGATAATGTAAATATAAATTGATAGATTTATCCTCTGGAATGGCTTGAATTCCCTTTAAAAGCCAACTAAGTCATCATCACATCTTGTGACCATGAGTTGCTTAAGTTAAACCAGAGCTTGGAAAAGTTACTTTTTTGAACTACAACTCCCATCAGCCCAATCCAGTGGCCATGCTGGCTGGGACTGACGGGAGTTGTAGTTTAAAATGTAACTTTTCCAAGCTCTGAGTTAAACTATGGCATTCTCTCCCACAAGGTGTAGTGATAGCCACCCGCCTGGGTGGATTTCAATGAAGTTTAGGCAAATATTAACAAGCAGGGAGTTCCAGGGAATAGATTTCTCGCAAGGGTGGAACAAATATTATACAGCAGGCGTAGAGGAGCTTTGGCTCTCCAAATGTTGCTGAACTGCAATTCCCACCATTCCCAGCCACTGGCTATTCTTCCTAGGGCTGATGGTACTCTAGCAATGTCCGGAGGGCCATAGGTCCCCCACACACCTGTTATGTAGCATTTGTCAAACTGCTAGTTCTGCAGATCAAAGCAATCAAGCAGGTATGTTCTCTTGATCAGAAAGGGCTGTGAATGGAAAAGACAACTGAGATGTTCATGTGCACTACAGTGCATCTTCTCAACAGTCCTCTTCAGCTACTCTGCTTTTCTCATGCAATGCTATTTCTTTGTATTTATCTCTCTGGTGGGGAAAAAACAGTATGAGGGAGGGGAAACTACAACACCTTCTCGCTCGAGAGCTTGTGCCTGGAGATATCGTGTGCCTTTTTATGGGAGACAGAGTGCCTGCAGACATCAGGCTCACAGAGGTAAGGGATGGGTGATTGGATCAGTGCCATACGTGTTCCATACATGGGTGCTTCCATTAGGCATTTTGATACAAAATTCAGTTTGCCGTCTTGTGTTTCTAGTCTTTATGGTTCTGAAGGTTTCATTGAGAACTAGCAACTGGACCCTCTTACAACATACTTATTGTCACACATACCTGCCTATACACTTAAGTCACCTTCTCAGGCCCTTCTCTGGGTAACCTTATCATTGGAGGTGCAGTGGGTGGCAATCAGGGAAAGGGCCTTCTTGGCAGTGGGACCCCAGCTGTGGAATTCTCTCCCGAGAGAGGCTCACCTAGCACCTTCTCTGTGTTAGGCAAAGACCTTTTTTTATGTTCACTATTCCCTTAAGGGTGCTCGTATCTGTATTGATAAAACTCTATGAAAAAATCTGCAATCTTTATATCATCACATTTACACATCACATTTACTGATGTAAATGTGAACATCAGTATAACGCTGCACAGAATAAATTGTTATGCAATGGCATTATTAATTAATTAATTAATTAAGTTAATTAGTTAGCTAGTTAGTTGGTTAGTTAGTTAGTTATTGAATTTATATCCCACCTTTCTTCTAAGGAGCTCAAGGTGGCATACACAATTCTCCCCCTCCCAATGTTATCCTTACAACAAACCTGTGAGGTAGGTTTGGCTGACAGACTGGTGACATCCACAACATACATTTAAAGCACATTTAAAGCACATGGGTTCCTCCAAAGAATCCTAAGGGCTATTGTTTACCCTTCACAGAGCTACAATTCCCAGCACCCTTAACAAACTACAGTTCCCAGGACTCTTTGGGGAAAACTGTGTGTTTTAAATGTACTTTAATTGTATGATGTGGATGCGACCATTGTGACTGGCCCAAGGTCACCCAGTGAGTTTCATGGCTGAGTGGAGATTTGAACCCAGGTCTCCCAGTTCCTAGTCCAAAACTAGGTTGAGATGATACAATGATACTAGATTGAGCATCATTTTTATTATTTTATTTTATTTTATTGCACTTTTAGACCGCCCTATAGCAACAGGCTGTCAGGGCGGTGTACAACAGGATAAAACCACATTTAAAACCAGCGAATGTAGATTGCAACATATAAGTATAAAAACACATTAAAAACAGATTAAGACAAAATTAATAAAAGTTACAATTAATTAACTATATTAAAATTAAAAACTAAGACTAAAATGCCTGGGCAAAGAGGTAGGTCTTTACCTGGCGCCGAAAAGATATCAAAGAAGGTGCGAGGCGTATCTCGTCAGGGAGGGCATTCCATAATTCGGGGCCCACCACCGAGAAGGCCCTAGATCTCGTTATTGCTCTCCGGGCCTCCTTGTGAGTTGGAACCTGGAGAAGGGCCTTCGATGTCGAGCGCAGCGAACGGGTAGGTTCATAGTGAGAGAGGCGTTCCATCAGGTATTGCGGTCCAGTACCGCTAAGGGCTTTATAGGTAAGAACCAACACTTTGAATCTGGCCCGGAAACGTATTGGTAGCCAGTGCAGTTGGGCCAGGACAGGTGTTATATGATCAGATCTTTTAGTTCGAGTGAGAACTGTGGCTGCAGCATTCTGCACCAGCTGAAGTTTCCGAACCGTCTTCAAAGGTAACCCTACGTAGAGTGCATTACAGTAATCCAATCTAGAGGTTACCAGAGCATGGATAACTGAGGCAAGGTTCTCCCTGTCCAGATAGGGTCGTAGTTGGGCTACCAGCCGAAGCTGGTAGAATGCATTCCGTGCCACCGAGGCTACCTGAGCCTCCAGAGACAGGAGCGGATCTAATAAGATCCCCAAACTACGGACCTGCTCCTTTAGGGGGAGTGTAACCCCATCTAGGGTAGGTCGGACATCAACCATCTGGGCAGAGGACCCCCCCACCAACAGCATCTCAGTCTTGTCAGGATTGAGTCTCAGTTTATTAGCTCTCATCCAGACCATTATCGCGACCAGGCAGCGGTTTAGTACATCAACAGCCTCACCTGAAGAAGATGAAAAGGAGAAATAGAGCTGCGTATCATCAGCATATTGCTGAAAACGCACTCCAAAACTCCTGATGACCTCACCCAGCGGCTTCATATAGATATTAAAGAGCATGGGGGACAGAACTGAGCCCTGTGCACCTGCCGTGAAGATCCCAGTCTAAAATCCTGGAGAGCTGATGCCAGTCACAGTAGACAGCACTGAGCTAAACAGACCAATGGTCTGACTCAATATAAATTCCCAGTCTAACACTCAGACCACTATACCAGACTGATGGAATCACATGATTACCTTTTTTGGAGCATTCTATCAATGTGCACACCAAGGGTGGGTGGATATGTGAATTCACCAAAAGCTGTGGCAATCTGGGTGTGCTCCAGGTCCAGAATTATTTTTATAAATTCTCCGAGTTAAACCATAATTAATGAGGAGTGGGGCACAGCACAGAGAACAATTGCAAAACAGGAAAGAGATGAAATGGATGGGAATCCACTCACCCTCACTTTTGTTAGGTTACAGACCTCTTAGTGGATGAGTCTAGTTTCACGGGAGAAGCGGAGCCCTGCAGCAAGAACAACTGCATCTTAGCAGAAGCTGGAGACCTGATGACCCTCACCAATGTTGCATTCATGGGGACCCTCGTGCGATACGGCAAGGGGAAAGTGAGTGGTAAATAACCTCCTTCCATCATCCATAAGTAGTCCATTAGTAAGGGTGTGTGTTTGTTTTTTGTTTTGTTTTTTTAAGCCAGGGTGTGTACTAGCAGCAGCAACTCAAAGTGTGCTCCTGACTCTTTCAGGAGTTTACAGTCAAAATTTGACACTTTTTGAAAAGCATCTGGGACTTTTTACTTTGGAGGAAAAGTGGGTAAGAGCTAACATGACAGAAGTGTGGGAAATTATGCATGATACAGAGAAAGTGCAGGAGTTCTCAAATTGTGGTCCGTGAATCACTGGTGGTCCATGTGCTTCATTCAGGTGGTACACAGATATCTGTATTAAAGAATCATCTGTGCTCTCTTTCCCTTTGTTCAGGGCATTGTCATTGGAACAGGTGAAAACTCACAGTTTGGGGAGGTCTTCAGAATGATGCAAGAGGAAGAGGTGAGAAGGGGTGCAGGGAATGTGGGCAAAGATCTTTGTAGGCTAACATCCATAAGGTCAAACTTTGATTCTATGTCAAAAGGATTTTTATTTCTTCCCTTCCCTCTTACATCAAGACCCCCAAGACTCCGCTGCAGAAAAACATGGATAAATTGGGGAAACAGCTTACTCTAGTTTCTTTTGGCATCATTGGTGAGTTTTGCTAAATGCTTTTTTCTTAACAATCCACAACTTCTTAAAGAACCTGTTCTTGCATGCCAGTGGGGACCATTCTTTTGAGAGAGACCCTCTGTGTGTGTAGCAGGGACAGGGGAGAAATTCAGCTCAGTTTGCATTTAAAGGTGAACTTAATTACTGTGCACTTCCTGAAACACTCTGCAAACCAAAACACACCCATCCCTTCAAAATTTGCAATTCTCCAAATTTTGCAGTACAACTCTCCAGCCAATGTGTACAAAAATGCATTTACTAGGGTACTCCAGGTTTTCAGGAGCTGTCCAAGATGCTTGAGCTCCTTAAACCAAGACAGCTTCTTGAAAGTCTGGACTAAAACCTGGAGTGGATTCCACTGTCCCAATGACACCCCACTGGTATCATCCCCCAGCCCCCCCCTTCCCAGTGTTGCATGTGGAAAATCTGCAAGGACTTCTACTTCCACTCTCTTGGATCTAAGTAGACCCCACCGTGTGGTCAGGGATCCCAGGAGGAGTCTATTTGTGTTCAAGCAAATGTGAGTAGAAGTTCCCTGCAGACCTTCCCCACACAACACAGGACAGATTGGGGACTGGGACAAGGCATGAGACAAATGAGGTCATTGGGGTTGGGGCTAGCGGGTGTGTACCCCTATCCTTAGGTTGTATCCAGTGTTGGTTCTGCTCAGAGTAGATCCACTGAAATTGATGGACCTATGTTCGTTATGGACACAGGATTGTAGCCAATGTTAGTTCTACTCAGAGTAGACTCTTTGGGTTGTGTCCAACTAACATTTACTCAGGGTACCCATAGAAATGAATGGCCATGACTAATTTAGGTCCATTAATTTCAGTGGGTCTACTCTGAGTAAAGATTAGTTGCCTACAACCCAATGGGTTTACTCTGAGGCTACATCCACACCAGACATTTATTCCACTTTAAACAGTCATGGCTTCCCCCAGAGAATCCTGGGAAGTGAAATTTGTGAAGAGTGCTGAGAGTTGCTAGGAGACCATTATTCCCCTCACAGAGCTCCATTTCCCAGAATTCTCTGGGAAGAGGGGCTGACTGTTAAACCACTTTGGCCATTGGAGCTCTGTCAGGGGAATAGGAATCTCCTGATAACACTCAAGTCCCCTCACAAACTACACTTCCCATGATTCTTTGGGGGAAGCCATGCCTGTTTAAAGTGGAATAAATGTCTGGTGGCCTGAGCAGAACTCACATTGGAGACAACCCCGTGCCCGCCCGCTGAGAGCCTGCCTGTTCCCAAATGTATTTGTGATGTAACCACTTTAGCTTCCCCCTCCCCCAGGTTTACTTATGCTGATTGGTTGGCTGCAGGGAAAACACCTCCTTGGCATGTTCACCATTGGAGTCAGGTGAGAACTGGAAATGTATTTTATTTTCATGGAAGGAGAACAAAACAGGAAATACACTGCTCCCAAAACAGTGTGTGTGCATATTTTCTGTCTCTCCGAATATAGATACAGCATGTATGGAGAGCAGGGGTAAGGAATATGGCCCTCCAGGCCTCTCTATCTGGCCCTTGGGCCACACCCCTCACCAGCCCTGATTTGTACCTTCCTTGGGCATTTTTATCTGCTTGGAATGCGTCCTTGAACTCTGATAATGCCTCTTGCCTGTCCGGATGGAGGATAGAAAGGAGTGTGTGTAGGAACTAGTCTATTGTACAAAGGTAAAATGTTCCTTTTTTGCCTCTGGCCCTGCCCACCACTGGCGTGTGGCCCCTGCAAAGTTGCCCCGAACAGCTGAAAAAAGTCCCTTACCTCTGATAGAGACAGACAGACAGGTACACACAGTGGGAGTTTTTTGGTAAAAAGGAGATGCCAGTATTCATATCTTGACAAAAGTGCTGCGGATGCCAGCACAAAATGGCTGCAATGGGAAACCAAAAAAGAGGCGATGCTCCACTGTGCCAGTGAGTACTCACAAAAATATCACTGGATAGTACACACATTACACTTTCTTTTTATTTAATGACTTTTGATTATGTTGTATAATGGACAGCGGCAGCTGGTGGCTCCATGTCAGTGTAGCAGTGGAATCCGCTCTGGGTTTTAGTTCAAACTGTCAAGGAACTGTCCAAGGTGCTTCACTGAAAGGTTGGACTAAAACCCAGAGTGGATTCCACTGCTGCACTGACATGGAGCCACTACCCACCACTAACAATGGGTAAAAATGATAGGCTTTGGAAAGACTTTAGTTTGTAATTAGAGTCCTCTTCTGGTGTCTAAGAGTGCATGTAAGGGATCAAACTGTGTGCCTTTTCTATGTGTATCTTTTTCTAGCCTTGGGCATGTTGAGCAGTTGGAATCCCCCCTCACACACCTTCGATTGGGAACGATGGTTGAATGAAAGTCAAGAGCACAGCATGTTGGGACATTGCAGGGGGTGGTGGTGTCTGGATGTGTGCCCCCTCCCCACACACATCCACCTGTATGTCTGAAGAGGGATCAGGAGATGGTTGTAACCACTTGAAATATATTTCTGTATACTGTTAATTTCAATGAAGTGTACATCCAAAGTGGGGCTGGGAAACCTGTGGCCCTCCAAAGGTTGTTGGACTCCATATCCCATTAGCCCCAGTCAGCATGTCCAATTATCAGGATGGTGGGACCAGTACCTCAGGACGATGGGACTTGTATTATGGCAGCATCTAGACTGCCACTGTTTCCCCAGCCTTGAGTTAAAGAAAGGTTTGCTCTGCGGCTTGAAGGCCTGCTGTTTGAGAAATATTGAGCAATACAAAGGCAAAAATCTCCTCAGGGAAGATGGGTAATCTAAGATCAAGAAGTCCTGTACTTTGTGTTTTTGCTTCCTGCCTGTGTCAGTTTGACCCTGGCTGAAGATGTTGCTTATAGGAATAACAACAAAAAGGCAAACAAACTGAGAGTCCCTTGTTTAATTGCATGGCATACATCACTGCTTAGGAGAAATTGTCATACTTGAATCCAGGAGCTCAATGCCTATATTAGGCGAGTTTCAAAAGCAGTTTGGGCATGTCTTGAGGATGGTGTGAGTGGACAGCATTCCTTCCCCACTTCTGTCCCTGCAAGGAAACGTTGACCTCTCTATACAGATATTAGCCTTGCTGGCCATATCTCCCTATCCATTGAAGAGCTGGCACAACACGTCTTTATAGGTTATATGGTAGGTGGCGCTCTTATCAAATTCCATGTTCCATCTGTTTGCATAATACCTGGAAAAAAGAGTCCATAGCATCAGAGAATTGTACTGTCAGAATCACTGTTGGCAGAAGAGTTGCAGCAGATAAGGCTAGCAACATGTGACAAAGTCTCTACAGACATACGTAGATGACTGAGTATTTAGAAGGGGAAAGACAGATTTCCTGGAAACTGCAAAGAAACAGAGTAGGAAAGTGTCGACGCTGCTGAATGAAAAGTACATCAAAGCTTGAGCCATCTCAGTGAGTCTTTTTCTTTTTTTCCTGCACCGTGCCTTGATCCCCAAATATGTATGGATGTTGCCTTGCTCTGTATTTCTTTGTTCACCAAGATTTGAGCTCTGAGGCACAGAGCAGGGCTTTTACAGTAGTGGCACCCAGGCTATGGAATTCTCTATCAATTCTGTCAGTCTGGCCCTTAAACTTTCTATTTTTCGATGGCAGACAGAAAATATTTTCATGAGAGACAAGGGAAGGGAGACCTCTAGTTTATGAGCCACGTCTCTCTTACTAGACCCCTAAATCTTATCCCTGGTATTTCGGGTGTGTCCCACCCACTTTGGGCTTTGGTTCCACTCGCTGCTGCTACACACCTTTGCCCACTTTCCTGCAAAAGAATGTGAGCTTTTTGTGGGGGAGGGAGGTTCCCCACCCCATGAAAAAGAACTTTTTTCTTCAAGAGTACTTCAGAGTCAACATATAAAGAAATCAGACCAAACAACTAAGCTTAAAGGCCTTCTTGAAAAAATAGATATATTGGCCTTGTAGGTTCCCTTGAGAGGACATTCCACAAAGTTGGTACCACAATGCAAACAGCCCTGCTTCTACGTGTGCGATAGGCATCCACCAAAGTCCATTGAGAAGAGGCATAGGAACACAATGCCTTATAATGAATGAGACAATTGTTGGCGAGTGTGCGTTGTTGCGTGAAACAGCATACATTATGTTGGAGTTAAGTTGAGCAAGAAACTTCTTCAGAACATTAGAGCATGTTAAGAGTCTTTTATTAAGACATTATGGCTTAAGGCTTAAGAGTAAATACATGTAGAGTTTCTTCAGTCATCCCCCCCTCTGGTACATCTCTCTCCAAAGGTAAACACAAAAGACAACCTCTCAGTTCAGAGGCAATATTCAGAAGACCAGCC
Source organism: Rhineura floridana (assembly GCF_030035675.1). Taxonomy (NCBI): domain Eukaryota; kingdom Metazoa; phylum Chordata; class Lepidosauria; order Squamata; family Rhineuridae; genus Rhineura; species Rhineura floridana. The sequence goes on from NC_084492.1 coordinate 35,047,323, forward strand.
TCACAGATCAGAGGCATAAATCAGAAGACACAACTTACAGACTCTGTTAGAACTTTCCCAGTCTATCAGATGGTTACCATAGCAACGGCCTTGGCAGTCCGTTCCCAGACTGGGCTAAGACGTAAATCCCCCCTAGTTACAGTTTTGCAGACTTGATGGAAAACTACTAGGCCTCATGCCAACAAGCCCCCCTTTTTCCCATCATGTCTGTCAATTACAAAAAAAATCTCAACAATATATCTCCACAATACATAGTCATACAGTAATACATTTCTACAATACCTCTTGCAATACATTTCAGTACATTGCATCATACATTTTTAGTTCAGTACAGTTCAAAATTACATCTCAGTACAGTTCAAAACTTTATTCACTCAAACTTTGGTTGAACACATGTCAAATAAAGTGTCTCAGGATCCATTTCTACAACTTTATTCATTCCAGGACTTGTTATTAATCCCATGGTAAATCTGTCAGGCGGTTTGCCTAAATTTGCTCTTGTAGAGCATCTTAAAGGAACCAGAGCTTCGGCTCTCTCTGCCCCCCCATTTGTGCTTGTACTTGTGCTTGTGCTTGGCACCGCGTGCCCAGGATCTTCCATTTCCGCAGCTTTTCGTTTCTTTGATCTGCGTTTCCCACAAATGAGCTCATTTAATGCATCTCTGAGAGGAATTTGTGTACCTTCCACTTTAATGTCAAGGTTTGGCTTAAATGTCTGTGCTTGTGTTCGTGTTTGTGTGTCATCTGTTCCTGTAAGAATAACTGTCTGCCTTCGATCCCAAGGCTTTTCTGAGACTTTAATGCTTCTGCTCAGAATTAACGGCTGTGTTTCTGGACACCAAACTCTGAAATATGCATTCTGAAATCCATTTAGCTCAGTGTATTGTTTACCTGACTGGCACGGGCTTTCCAGAGTTCTATACAAGGTTCTCTCCCAGCCTGGCCTATGGATGTCAGGGATTGAACCAGGGCAGATATTCTACCACTGAACTATGGCCCTTCCCCTAAACTGAGCAGGAGCTCAGGTGTTGTCTGAAGTGTCCGGGGGAGAATATCCGTGAAAAGGCAACTCTTAATGCACATCAAGATCAGGGTACTAGAGCAAGTTGATGCGTGCATATACTTCCTTACAGGAGTTAGTGACAAAGGTGGCGTATAACACCAGTGCTAAATGATTCTGTGTGTGCAGCTTAGCAGTGGCGGCTATCCCAGAGGGCCTCCCCATCGTGGTCACGGTGACCTTAGTACTGGGCGTCTTGAGAATGGCCAAGAAACGAGTCATTGTGAAGAAGCTGCCGATTGTAGAAACTCTAGGTAAGAGCTTCACGTCCAAGGAAGCTGGTCATGGGAGTGGGGCCTTCTAAACCTGGACTTGCTAACTTTGGGTCAAACTGATTCCAATGCAATTGTTTAAACTCGCCCATGTAGTATGAGGGAGAGGTTTTTCTCCCTCTCTCATAGAATCAGGGACCATCCAATGAACCGGAATGTTGGAGAATTCAGGATAGGCAAAAAGAAAGGACTTCTTCACACAGTTGGACTATGGAATTTGCTCCCACAAGAGGCAGTGATGGCCATTGGCTTTAAAAGAGGATTAGACAAATTTATGGAGGAGAAGGCTATCATTTGCTACTAACCCTGATGGTTCTTCCTCCACTGTTGGAGACAGTATGCTCCAAATACCAGTGAGTGGGAATCACAAGAGGAGAGAGTGCTGCTTAGTTCAGATCCTGCTTGTGGGCTTCCCATGGGCATCTGGTTGGCCATTGTGAGAACAGGGTGCTGGACTAGATGGGGCTTTGGTCTAATCCAGCCTGGCTCTTCTTATGTTCTTATCAAGTGCATTTGAGTGCTTACCAACACACACACACACACACACTCAATCTCAGTTCTGACAAATCCTTCCCTTTTCTAAGGCTGTTGCAATGTTATCTGTTCTGATAAGACTGGGACCTTGACAGCCAACGAGATGACCGTCACTCAGCTTGTCACCTCAGATGGATTCAAAGCAGAGGTACAGTCAGCGATTTTGTGTTTTGCACAAAGTTTTCATTTGTAATACAAGACAACCCTGAACTTATAAAGCCACTTGACTGCTATCACTCTGATCTCATATTTTTATGAGTTTCTCCATGGTATTAATTAGTAGTAGTATTTAACACAGAGGCAGTAACCCAGAGATGGGCTTTTTCATTGGTGGCAGAAGTGTTGTGGAATGCCCTCCCAACTGAAATATGAAATAACCCATCCTTATTGGCATTCCGCCGGCTCTTGAAGACACACCTGTTTAGGTAAACATTCCCCTGAAATTGAACTTCTTGATCCAACTGTTTTAATTGCTTTTTCAAATTTTTAATTGTTATGCTTTTTAATTGGTTTTATGATGAAGCTGAGGTTATCATACTTTGGAGACATAATGAGAGAAGACATGATTCACTAGAAAAGACAATAATGCTGGGAAAAACAGAAGGGAGTAGAAAAAGAGGAAGGCCAAATAAGAGATGGATTGATTCCATAAAGGAAGCCACAGACCTGAACTTACATGATCTGAACAGGGTGGTTCATGACAGATGCTCTTGGAGGTCGCTGATTCATAGGATCACCATAAGTTGAAATCGACTTGAAGGCACATAACAACAACATTGTATATTTTAAATAGGTTATTAACATTCAGATGGAATTGTTTTATTGTGTTATTTTTATTATGTTTAGGTTTTATATTTGTCTTCCTGCTTGTAAACCGCTTAGAAGACATTTTGGCATATAAACAGTATATAAATAATCTAATTAATAATAATAACAATAATAATTCAATTTATTTGTCACTTGATTCAGAACTTCTCTAGGCAACTTACGTACACGATTAAAAACAAGGATCAAGTTTAATAATAAAACTTACACACACACCAAAAAAGATATAACACAGAAAGAGCAAGTATCATATCCATATTCCCTCAAATGGGAAATATCTTAACCTGGCACCAAAAGGATATTAATGTCAGCACCAGACAGACCTTGCTGGGGACAGCATTCCATAGATGGGGAGGCCACAACCAAAAAATGCCCCCTCCCTTGCTGCCACCCATAAATCATTAACTTTCATATCCATCTGGGCTACAAATTCACTTTGCCCATTCACTGCAAACTAGCAAGATTTCTGCCAGCACTCCTTCATAAGAGATTGGCGTCTCTTAAAAGTTTCCTTGTCTTTGCAATGTAAATAATGTCAGCTTGTGGCTGCACAGTGGGATCTTTTATGGTTGGCTCTTCTGGATTTATCTCCTCCTAGGTGACTGGGGTTGGCTATAATGGAGAAGGAAACGTCTGCCTCTTACCCTCCAGAGAAGTCATCAAAGAATTTTCAAATATCTCTGTGGGAAAATTAGTGGAGGTAAGTTATTGCATGTTGTTATTATTGAAATAATTATTTCAAAGAAGGAGCAGTGTTGATCTGATGCATTAAAATAGTAGACATGGTAAAACCTCTGATGTTGACCTAGAACGGGGGCGGGCCACCTTTTGACTGTTGAGAGCAATAGTCCCTTGGGGGTAATCTGTGAGGAGGAGGTACATGTTAATAGTGGGTGGGGGTCAGTGGATGAAGGCACCCCTTTTCTCTGTCTTTGCTACCTTCTCTCTCTTTCTGCCTCCTTTCAGTCTGTCTGTCTCCCTTTCTGACTCCCCGTCTCTGACACCCTTCTCTCTCACTCTCTCTCTCTCTCTCTCTCTCTCTCTCTCTCTCTGAGATACATCCTCTTTCCCTCCCTCCCTGTTCCTCCCCACCCTCCGCGTGCTGATGGAGGAGGGACAGGTCACTCTTTCCAAAGGTCTAACCTGATCACTTGCAAAAGGCTTTTGAATGAGGCGACACCTGGCCCAAACTGCCACTATGGACCTTGAGCTCATCCTTGCCTTCAAGCAAGCAGTCGCTGGTCTTAACAGACAGCTATTTGTTTATTCCTTTTTCACTTCCCCTGCAAATGACATGAGTAAATGAATCTCTTTCAGGCTGGCTGTGTTGCCAATAATGCAATCATCAGGAAGACGACTGTAATGGGACAGCCAACTGAAGGGGCCTTGATAGCCCTCGCCATGAAGGTAGGACGGTTGTTGCAAGAGCCACACCTGTTAGATTTAGATTTTATTGGCTCTGTTTAATTTCTATAAAAACAAACAAAACAGCTTGCCTTATAAAGATTGCCAAAAATGGGAGTGAATTTAGTGACCAACTGATCTGGTAATTTTATCAGTAGCAGAATTAAACCAGAATTATGGTTATCTGTGTATTTTAAATTAAAGGCATCCAGAGATCAAGCTGACCTGGGGATCTTGGAGGTCCAAAAACTCATTTAGATTTGTCCACAGGTAAACATGCCTAGTGGAGATGATTATTTTTTGGTCCCTTGGACTGTGTCGTATCATAAAAGTGTTTTTTCTTAATCTTCTCTCATAGGTCTTGAATTCGGCAAGTTAATGTTGTTAGGGATGCTGGGTGAAAATTCCTTTGTTAAGCAGCGGAGTGATTAACGATAGCCTGGGACTTCAGCTGAAAGTTCCATCAATGGGTTAGGAGATGGTCTCCCAATTGTGTGCTTTGAAGGAGAGAGATTAGAGCGGGACTGGGGAGCCTCATATTGGGTGGTGGTGGTGGAATGTGGCCCTCTAGGCCTCTCCATCTGACCCTTGGGACTCTGCCCAGGCTGCTACCCCTCCCTTAGCCAGACCTCTCACCAGCCTTGCTCCACACCCTTTTGCCTGCCTGGAATGTGTTATTGAACTGTGATAACCCTCTTGCTTGCCTAAGAGGATAGAGAGATTTGGGGAGGGGGGGATGCATAGAAACCTCCTTACTTTTGCATGACTGGCGTATAGCCTACTGTACAAAGGTAAGAGTTGAATCCGCTCTGCCTACTTTTGCCTCTGGCTCCGGCCACCACTGGCATATAGCACTTCCCTGAAGGTTGTCCCTAAGGGAGTGCAGCCCTTGGGCTGAAAAACATCAACCCCCTGCATTGGGTTGAGAGACTATCGGGTGGCGCCAAAGAAGCGAGCAAGGGGGCAAGGGTCCCCCCCCAAACAAGGAGCTCATCCCCCACCTAGTATGTTTCACCCTCCTAGAAATATATTTTGCCTCTTCTGTGCCCCCCAGATTTTTTTTTCTGGTGCCGTTGCTGGGGAATATTGACACCCAACCCTCCAGCTGATGTGTGTGCATGAAGAAATACCCAGTTTGCGATTGATTGATTGATTGATTGATTGATAGGTTGATTGATTGGTTGGTTGATTGATTGATTGATATCCTGCCCTTCCTCCTAGCAGAAGCCCATTTCGAAGAGACACAAACAAAGGCAGAGAGTTGAGAATTGAATGATGGCTTAAAAGGGAACTTAAGGGAGCAGGGCTTCTCCCCGAGGATCAGTTGTGGCCTAGCACCCTGCTCTCCAACCTGGGTCCCCAGATGTTGTTGGCCTACAACTCTCAGCATTCCCAGTCAGCTTAGCCACTGGTCAAGGTTGATGGGACTTGTGGTCCAATAACATCTGGGAACCAGATTGGTAACATGGACCAGACGGTCCGAACATATAAAACCTATTCTGGCCTGCTTGCATTGACTGCCTGCATGTTTCCGAGCTCAATTCAAGGTGCTGGTTTTGACCTATAAAGCCTTACACGGCTTGGGACCACAATGATGGAACGCCTCTCCCGATATGAACCCACCCGTACACTACGTTCAAGATCAAAAGCCCTCCTCCGGGTGCCTACTCCAAGGGAAGCTGGGAGGGTGGCAACAAGGGAGAGGGCCTTCTCAGTGGTGGCCCCCAAATTATGGAATGATATCTTTGACGAGGTGCGCCTGGCGCCAACACTGTTATCTTTTTGGCGCCAGGTCAAGACTTTCCTCTTCTCCCAGGCATTTTAGCATGTGTTTTAAATTGTTTTTATATTGTTTTAAATTTTTAAATTGTGTTTTAAATTGTTTTTAAAATATGTGTTTTAAATTGTATATTTGTTTTAATGTTTTTGATTGTTGTAAACCGCCCAGAGAGCTTCGGCTATGGGGCGGTATACAAGTGCAATAAATAAATAAATAAACCCAAGGCTGAAGAACCCTGGCCTAGCAGATCTGCTGCCTTACAAGGGCCTGTTGTTTCTCCCATTTCTGCTCTACTTCAGGGATGGGGAACTTGTGGCCTTTCTGCCCGGCCAATAATTGGCAATGATGGAAGTTGTAGTCCAACAATATCTGGAGGGCCGTAGGTTCCCCATTCCGGCCCCAGATAATCTTCAACAGATGCTCATTTTAAAAATGTTCCTTCCATAATGTTTAAACGTGGATCTCAGTGGCTCCAAAACGGTATAACAGACTTAAACCACTTCTAAGTCATTTCCACTGTCAGAGCCTCATATTCCCTTCCTGTGGCCCATGTTACGTGGGGCTGATGGGATTTAGGACATAAGAACATCAGAACAGCCCTGCTGGACAGGCCAGTAGCCAGTGTGGGGCAGTGGTTAGAGTGGTGGACTAGGACCAGGAGACCAGGGTTCAAATCTCCACTCAGCCATGAAGCTCGCTGGGTGACATTAGGCCATTCACAGTCTCTCAGCCTAACCTACCTCACAGGGCTGTTGTGAGGAAAAAATGGAGAGAGAGAACAGTGCACCCCACCTTGAGCTCCTTGGAGGACAGGTGGGATATAAGTGTAAGGATAACTAAATAAATAAATCTAATCCTGGATCCTGTTCTCACAGTGGCCAACCAGATGCCCCAGTGGGAAGCCGCAAGCAGGACCTGGGTGCAACAGCGCTCTCCTCACTTGCAATTCCCAGCAACTGTCATTCAGAGGCATTAATGCCTTTAACAGTGGAGACAGAGCACAGCCATCATGGAGGGCCAAGGGGTCACCATCCCTTTCCTACTCGTTCACTTGTAACAAAGCAAATGTTACAAAGTCACTGTAAGTTTCCTAGGATGCCTCCTTGAAAAGGAAACCAAAGACCTGGTAATGATGTCTTGAGAACTCCTAGCCATGCGGGGAACAGGGAGGGTGCAACTATATTTAAAGATTGCCTGAGTCGCCCTTCAAAAGCACAGGAATGCAGGGACCATCGGGTCAGATCATTGGGTCCATCTAGTTCAGTACTGTCTGCACTGACTGGCAGCAGCTGTGCATGGTTTCAGGCAGGGGGCATTCCCAGCTCTACCTGGAAACACGAGGGATTGAAGCTGGGACCTTCTGCATGCAAAGCAGTTGCTCTGACACTGAGCTGGCTTCCGCCCTCTCCCCAAATGGGGAGATGTTCAACAAGCATTTAATTGTTCAAGTTCAGCATATGAAATCTGTCCGATTTCAAATTAAAAGGTTGCTGTGTTCCTTTAAAGCTCTACCACTCATGTATGTATAGAATTATTATGCGCTAAAATCCTGCCCCTCTCTTTCTTCTTTGCTTTTTAGATGGAACTGAGTGATATAAAAGACATTTACATAAGGAAGAAGGAGATTCCATTTAGCTCAGAGCAGAAATGGATGGCAGTCAAATGCTCTCTGAAAGATCAGGTACATGAATGCAACTTTATTATTGTTATCTATACAACAAACAATGTTAAAAAAAGAATATTCACTGTTGGAATCAATTTTCTGATTAAAGATGCTCATATTACATTTTTATCCTACCCTTCCTCCAAGAAACTCACTCACCCCCACCCTGGGTTTATCCTCACAACACTCTTGTGAGGTAGATTAGAGTAAGGGAAATGAAGTGCCTGTTCCAAGGTTACCTTAAGAGTTTCATGAGTCTAAATGGGAATTCGAACCTGGGCCCATTCCCAGGCAATCAAGATCTACCCTCCTGTAACTTAAGTCCATTTAGATATAGTTCTGCCCTCCGGGCAGTGATGAACAAGTTTTTGCTATATTCTATGCAACAGCTCTTCAAGTATTTGCTTTTAGGAACATAGGAAGCTACCTTATGCTTGTTAGAGTCTCTGTCTCTGTCTCTGTCTGTGTGTGTGTGTGTGTGTGTGTGTGTGTGTGTGTGTGTGTGTGTGTGTGTGTAGTGCAGCGGAGTGCAGAAATAACTGGTCTGTTAAGACTGGTCATTGAAAGAATAAAGAAACAAAGTTTATTACTAAAAAGAAGTAAAGTCAGCCATGCAGCCTGCACTCAGGGGGCCATTACTCACTCACTGAGAACAAAGACAGGACGAGAAGGGAGGAAGGGGAGGAGCAAAGCCTGCAAAAGCAACATATACTTTAGAGGAGGAATCAGCACAGGGAAGAATAGATTGCCTTTATGTCTTTTTTCCCCCACTGCTTCAGGTCACAAGTAACATGAATTGGTGCTTTAATCCCAACAATACTGAGTCAGATCATTGGTCTGTCGAGCTCAATATTGCCGATTTCAGGGTTTCAGAAAGCAGTATCTCCAGCCCCTACCTGGAGATGCTGGGTACTGAAGCTGGGCCCTTCTGCCTGCAAAGGAGATGCTCTACCACTCAGCTATGGCCCTTTCCCAATTGTTCATTTTCTTCTTTCACAGGAGCAGGAAGAAGTCTACTTTATGAAGGGGGCCTTTGAAGAGGTGATGCAGCATTGCACTATGTTTAACAGCGGTGGCATCTCCCTTCCACTGACACCACAACAGAAGGCTGTCTATGTTCAGGAAGAGAAGCACATGGGATCACTCGGCCTACGGGGTCAGTTGATGGCTGCAATTCATTACACCCCTATCCATGTTTGCAGGGCAGGCGCCAGGCATGACCGGTCCCTTGGGCACCAGCCTGCCGCAGGCCCACAGCACTGTACAGCTCAGCACCCCCTCCTGATATAGGCAGTGCAGAGCTTAAATAGGACCTTCTGCCCACTTTCCTCTCACGTCAGTGTGCGCGCTGTGAATGACCGCCTGACATCAACAAAATGGCAGCAGAGGCATCAGCTGCTTAGGGACACCCCCACTGCCATCTTGGGTGATGGCAGGCATGTGCATTAACATGCTAACGCAACAGGTGGGTGGGGCGGGCTGTCTTATTGAAGCCCCCGCTGCCTGCATGGGGTTTGTGTGCATGTGTGCCTGGGAGCTCCTCTCTGCAATCCGCAGCAGAGTCTGGTTGCTTAGTGGGAGTGCCACACTCCCACCCTAAAGAGGGGCCCCTCAGGGGTCCCTCTGGGCTGCAGGGGCCCTGAGCCAGGGCCCAGCCTGGCTGCCCGCTGATGCTGGGCCTGCATGCTCGAGTCCTGTGTGAGTTAACAAATTGGGCAACAGAGCTGCAAACTGCCCAGCTTGTTCCTCTGCATTGCACTCCCTCACCAGACATCTGGATGTTGCAGAACAGAGGAAGCAGCCTAATGCTTGATCCATCTAGCTCAGTATTGCTGACATTGTAGAGCCAAAAAAGCAGAAGACATCTAGATGCACAACCGAGGAGCTTAGTGTGGCATGTCCCATTCCCCCATCCCATAATTCTTGTCTAATACCCCTGATTTATGGGGTGCTTATTGTTTTTGCAAACTGCTTGCTTAGTACTGCAGTCTGAAAAGCTCTGTTTAAGAACAGTGAGCTCAAATTTTCAGGCTGCCTGAAGCTTTTTACTCTGCCTAGGACAGAGACTGAGAAAGAATGTTTAATTAATCAAAACAAGCAAGAGAAAGAAGGCTTTCACACACTGAGGGGGAGGGGAAAGTCCTCCCAGCTGCATTCTCAGCTCTGGCGAGAACAGCTCCAAGTCACTATGAAATAAACGTCAGAAGTATGAGTTCTAAAGACATTAACCCCTGGGAAAGATAAAAATTCCACAGGTATAGATGTGATCTGTGCTCCCTCCCAGAGGGTCTTTTGGGTATAAATAAAGGACCCTTTATCTGGGCAGATAAGCCTCAGCACCAGCCTGCAGGGAAAGAGCTGTGTGGTGTAAATCTAAACAGGGCCATAAGGGATCTGTCCTGCTGTTTGGGGTTTCCGGCAAGGAAAAGGAGAACATAAGATAAGCTCTGTGCTCATCATTAGTTGCTTTAAGCTTCTGCCTGCAAACCAACAGCTTTGGTTCAATAAAGGACTACATTTTCCTTCTTCACAAGTGTGTTTCATGGTCATTCAGATCCCAAACTTGCTTGCCTCAGGGAAGGGGGAAAAAAACTTTGGCAAAACAGACATTGATTAGGAATGGTTCTTTGGGGTTTCGTGCAGGGGATATTCCCAGCTGTATCCGGATATGCCAGGTATTGAACTATTTTGCATGCAAAGCATGGACAGTTCTACTGAACAATAGCCCTTTCCCAGCCTGCTAGACCCCAAACCACTACACTCTCTCCCCCTTCCTTATGCACAGGTGTGGCTTCTGCCCATTCCCAAAATATCTGGGGAACATCCCACTCTTGTCTCGGCTTATAAGAGTGGGAGAAATAGCATCATCTGAACCAAGCACTTGGGGTCCCTGTGCATTTTCATGCTTGGATTCTTTTAGCTCAGGACTAGCCCATAAGATGCCTTCCAGATGTTGTTGGCCCACACCTCGCATCATTTGCAGTCAGAGGCAACATGCTTCTGAATACCAGTTGCTGGAAATCGCAGGAGGGCAGAGTGCTGTTGTGCTCGGGTCCTGCTTGCGGGGTTCCCAGAGGCATCTGGTTGGCCACTATGAGAACAGGATGCTGGTCCAGGTGGACCATTGGCCTGGTCCAGCAGGGTCCTCTTATGTTCTTATCATCCCTGACCATTGGCCGTTCTGGCTGTCTGATGGGAGCTGGAGTCCAACAACATCTGGAGGGCATCATGTTGGCAAACCCTGTACTAAACAATCTAGGAACTGAGTCAGACCATTGGTCGATCTAGTTCAGTATTGCCTACTCTGACTGGCAGCAGCTCTCCAAGGTCTCAGACTGGGAGGGGTCTCTCCCAGTCCTACCTGCAGATGCTGGGGATTGAACCTGCAACCTTCTGCATGCAAAGCAGATGTTCTGCCACTGAGCTACGGCCTTCTCCCTTTCATGAAATAACCTGGTCCGTTGTCACTTTCTCTGCCCTTCTCTTCCCAGTACTTGCCCTGGCTTCTGGTCTAGAGCTTGGCAGACTGACATTTTTAGGTCTCATTGGAATCATTGACCCCCCAAGGCATGGAGTGAAGGAAGCTGTTCAAGTCCTCACCGAGTCGGGTGTTTCCGTGAAAATGATAACCGGAGATGCCTTGGAAACTGCCCTCGCCATTGGTGAGCAAGATAAACCACATTGCCTGCCACCTTGTTACAACATGTGAGACTTTTTAGTTTAGAGAAAAGACATGTGGTGGGGGACCTGCTAGAGGTGCATAAAATTATGCATGAAGAGGAGAAAGTGGATAGTTTTTCTCCCTCTCGCATAACACTAGCACACAAGATGTGGTGATGGCCACCAACATGAATGGCCTCAAAAGAGCATTGGATACATTCATGGAGGATAAGGCTATCTTTCACTACTAGCCACAATGGCTATGTTGTACCTCCGCTGTCAGAGGCCGTATGCTACTGAATACCAGTTGCTGGGAATCACAGGTGGGGAGAGAGTGCAGTTGCAGTCAGGTCCAGTTGTGTAGTGGCAAATTCAGAAGTGTGGGGCCGTTCATGATAGTCAAGCCATGCCACATTTTCCACTTTTGTTCATCTCCCTTGCTCTCCCTGTCATCTCACAAGTCCACACTCCACTACAGCAAGCGTCCCTAGGAGCCAATCAGCATGAAAGGAGATGCTTGTGTTAGCTACTGAGAAGAGTCTTCTCAGTGGCTGACTCACCTCCTTTCACTCTGATTGGCTCCAATCAGCATAAAAGGACAAGGACTCTTCTCAGTGGCTAACATGCTCCCTTTTCATGCTGATTAGGGACCCAGCTGGGACCCTGCTCCCAAAAAAGTAATGGGCCTACAACTCCCCACGACCCCATACAACTACAACCCTGGTCAGGTCCCGCTTGTGGACTTCCCAAAGGCCAGTGTGAGAACAGGATGCTGGACTAGATGGGCCTTTGGCCTGATCTGGCAGGGCACACGTCTTACGTTCTTTTTATGTTGGCACTCAATTTATTGTCTTGCACTGAACATCATGCTGACCCTCTGCTGTTCATTTTCTCCCCCCCCCCCGCTTTCCTTTGAAGGACAGAACATCGGCCTCCGCAATGGGAGAATGAAAGCCATGTCTGGGGAGGAACTGGAGAACATCACCGAGTCGGCGCTATCATCCACCGTCCAAAGTGTAATGGCGCTGTGAAGGGGTTCCAAAACACAAGGGGCGTGTGCTGGTTCTTAAAACGCAAGCCGTCTCACATAGATCTGCTTTTCTCTCTCCTTGTCATCCAGGTTTCCATCTTCTTCCGAACAAGTCCAAAACACAAACTTAAAATCATAAAGGTATCTGCTGACCCCAAACTAGCCTGTCCTAGACCTGATTCCTACACCACCGGGGTCACTACTTTGCTACCAAATAGCCGACTTGCTGTAAATCATACTGCTGTTCAAATCACATTTTCCTTCTGTCGCTCCTCTTTTCCTGCAACTCACTCTGGGAACCATCCTCTGCTAGTCCTTTGCCGTACATAAGGGAATAGGAGAAAGAAGAGCAATTTCAATAGAGAAGAATTCAAGGAGCTATTCCAAGTCAAGGTGTGTCTCCCTTCCAGTGCACAGAGCTACATCTTCAAGCAATAACAGCCTAGAAAAGTCCAGTTTCTTGATCCATTGGCCTAGGCCAGGATTCTCACAATCTAGTGCCAGTCCAAAGGCTTTGGACTCCATCTCTCATCAGCCCTGACCATGAGCCATGTTGGCTGGGGGACATGGGAGATGTAGTCCAGCAACATCTGAAGAACGGAGAGAAGGCTGCCATAGGCAGTGAATCTAGCAAAGGGTTGCTAGTGGAGAATGCACTCAAGGTGTACTGGAACTATTGTGAACTTTTCCTTTTCTTTCACCTTTTCTTTGCTCTTTGCCTCACAAAGAGTAGAAATGAGCCCTGTCTGCCTTTCTGTTTTGATGGCTGCTGCTTCCGTTGGTTGGCATTCACACGTTGGCTAGCAAGCACAGCAGCTTTCCACCTGCTATGATCTTTGACAATTGGGTGATTTGCCACTTCGGTTGGGTGGTGTAATGATCATGGAAGTGGTAATCAGAGGCAGGCATTTCTTCATTTAAGTAAGCCTGTGTAAATGCCCTGATTGGCTGGTCTGGGACTATTACAGGCAACATAAAGATATGTGTGTCCTGATTGGCTAGGTTGGAACTGTTAAAGGCAACATAAAAATGCTTCTTGTTCATATCATTGATTGCTTTTTGAGCCTTCTAATAACGTTTGAATGAAGATGCATCCTTAAAGCTGATTGCATGAGCATAATAATAGCGAATAAGAGCTTCTTTCTTGACCAATCACAACCCCCATTTATCATTTCAGCTGGAATTGTTAATTCTCGCTGCTGTTGAAAGCCCAAATACTGAATGCTGAATATCTCCAAATTGTGTTTATATTTTATATTCCTAAAAATAAGATATCTGTACCAGATCTACTCATTTTTCAGATGCCAAGTTTATGTCTGCAAGAGGACTCTCAGTTGGATGGGTGCTGACGTGTGTATTCATTGGTCACTTCTACAGGCTTTGCAACAGACTGGCGCCATTGTGGGGATGACCGGAGATGGGGTGAATGATGCAGTGGCTCTGAAATCTGCTGATATTGGGGTTGCAATGGGACGGGCAGGCACAGATGTCAGCAAGGAGGCTGCAAACATGATCCTTGTGGATGACGACTTCTCAACTATCATGTAGGTAGCTCTTACGATATACATTGGACATATTCATAAGAACATAATAAGAGCCCTGCTGGATCAGGCCAGTGGCTCATCTAGTCCAGCATCCTGTTCTCACATCAGCCAACCAGGTGCCTATGGGAAGCATGCAAGCACTCTCCCCTCTTGCAGTTCCCAGCATCTGGTATTCAGAAGCGTACTGTCTTCGGCCATGGAGGAAGGACATACCAATGTGGCTAGTAGCCAATGATAGACTTATCCTCTTTCCTGAAGAGATAGCCCATGTGCATTTAGTATAACCCCCTTTTAAACCATCCAAGTTGGTGGCCGTCACTGCCTTCTGTGAGAGCGAATTGCACTATCCCAGCCTAGGTTTGCAGCTCTGATCTTGCTCTTTCTTCTCCATTCATTGCAGCGGAGGAAACAGATTTATTTATTTACTATGCTTACAAGTTGCCTGATAAAATAAATGTGGAGAATTTACCTTGTATGAATAAGAGACTAAAATGTGAACAATAAACATAAGAGACCAGCATAAAAACCCCAAACCAGCACAACAACATATTATATAAAGCACACAACTAAAGTAGCCTCCCTCCTGACACCAGTACTGCTGTAGCTTAGCTGGATCAGGCTGGGGAGAGGAAGGGTGATGGCAAGGTCAGGGCTGTGCAGAGGTACAGATGGGAGCACTGTCCTCGCAGCCCCAACCTTGTCACTGCCCTGTCTTGCCCCAGCTCCATCCAAGCTATGGCAGTGTTGGAAGGGTGGCTTTGGATAACCTTTGGATAACACCAGTGCTATCCCCACACTCACTGCTGCTTTATGTTATTTGGTGAGTTTCTCTCATAAGACCATCAGAAGAGCCTGCTGGATCAGGCCAATGGCCTGTCTAGTCCAGCATCCTGTTCTGGCAGTGGCCAACCAGGTGCCCATGGGAAGCCTCAAGCAGGACATGAGTGCAAAAGCACTCTCCCCTCCTGTGGATTTTAGCAACTGCTATGTCTGAGAAGAGTGTTGTTGTTATTGCTATAGGATTGGGAGGTTGGGATGAATGATGTCTGTGGGACCTCTCCAAGATGGACCTGAAGTACCCAATTTAACATGTCTAAGGACTTGGTCAAAAGGAGATGTGTTGCCATAGGAACAACTGGCTGATGGTTCTCTTCCAAGAAGGGTAGCCCGCCCCCCGCCCCATCATCCTGGGACCAAGAGATAGCCTATGTGCATTTAGTATGATGTGAAGCTGGGAGATGGAAAGACATAGAGAGGCTGAATCGCTTTGGGGCACCTCCCTGGAAGCCTAATGGGAAAGCAAGATCTGTTGGAGCGCAAATGCTGTGAGCCCTTCCATCTTATGCTTCGGTTGTATATATGTGTAAATAAAATCATATATCCTAAAGACACCATAGTTTCCGCTGACCATTCCAAGGAAACTGAAAAATAGATAAGCACTGGAACCACTAGAAGTCACTCACTGCTCAGCGATTGGGGTGCATGCGAACACTGGTGGTAGCAGTGGGATTTGTACCCACACCTCCAAGGAGCAGACATCATCCATCCCAACCCTCAAATCCTATAACAATATGATTGTTGTTGTTATTGTTATTTGCCTTCCACATATCTGTCTTAAGGGAAAGTGCGTAATGCAGCAAATGAACTGGAAAACATTACAAAGTAGACGTCTCAGGCCATTCATCTAGCTGGGAAAAACTGTCAGATCAAAAATGTCTTCAGTTGTTTCCAGGAATTGCAAATGCTGAGCGCCTGTCGTTTCTCACGAGGAATCCTGTTCTGCAGAACAGGGGCCACCACACTGAAAGCCCTGTTCCATGTTACCGTGAAGTAGGAATGGGTGAAAAATTTGATTCTGTTCACAAACAAAGCTGAATCTATCAAATCCACACTTTCTGAAACAATATGAGAATCAAAACGGAGCCATCCTTTGAACTTTGCACTTGTCTGATTTTTGCAGTGCAGCTCCCCAGTCAAACAATGCTTACAAAAATGCACACATTAGGGGAAAGGGTTCATAAAAATGAACATATTAGTGAAAAATATATATGCAAAAATGCATTATATCAGGAAAAACTGCTGGCAAGAATGTGTACATTAGTCAAAACTGAATACAACAACAACAAAATTGTTGTTGATTAACTGAATACAAAAATGTGCTTACTAGAAGTTCACACTAAAATGCTGCAGAGATGTGGACTGAATTTACCATTGGAAAAATGAGAGAATGAGTGAACTTAAATTAACAGATGCTTCCCTCACCACTACGGAGAGACCTTCTGATCTCTTTGAAACCTTTGGAGAAACTCTGCCGCACAGTGACCTATTGGGTATATAAGGGAAAAGGTGGTCTCTCAAGTAACCTGCTCCTGACCTGTATTTATTTGGTATGCAGGAGATTGACAAATGGTGGCCCAGGAAATGACATCATTGTTCCTACTCTGAAATAAGTGGTGTCGCTTTACCACTGCCCACTCTTGCTCCACTACACCACTGGTTATCCTGCACATACAGAGGCACCCAAATCTTGGGTGTCCCATGAATATTTATTTACACACTGTTCCTTCTTTTCCAACAGGAATGCAATCGAGGAGGGGAAAGGGATATTTTACAACATTAAAAATTTTGTTCGGTTTCAGCTCAGCACGTAAGTCATTATTGGCTTAACCCGTAAGAATGAACCAGCCTTGGCGCCGCAGAGTATCCATGAAGATTTAACATTGTCCCTCATTGTGTTCCCGGCAGGAGCATCTCGGCGCTGAGCTTGATTGCTCTGTCGACAGTTTTCAATTTGCCAAATCCCCTCAATGCTATGCAGATCTTATGGATCAATATTATAATGGATGGGCCCCCGGCTCAAAGGTGAGGATACAGGAAGATGGGCAGGGAGAAGATTCACACTTGAATCATTTCCAATTATTTTCTAAAATATTTAGGGGTGTAGTACTATGGTTTTGGGGAGGGCATGTCAAGGGCCATAGCACAGAGCTGATTTACCACTTCAGGTTCACAATTGGCTCTGACATCAAGAGAGGGAGATCCAATGTCAGCGGCTCCCTCTCTGATGGCTCCTTTGACACCCTGGACCAACCAGCTTTGGAGCTGTGATGGTAGGGCCACTACCTCCACTACTACCTCTGATGGCTATGTTCTGCCTCCTCTGTTGGAGGCAGTATGCTTCTGAACACCAGTTGCTGGAAACTGCAGGAGGGGATAATGCTGTGGCCCTCAGATCCTGCATGTGTGCTTCCCATTGGTTGGCCGCTGTGAGAACAGGATGCTGGTCTAGATGGGCCATTGGCCTGATCCAGCAGGCTCTTCTGTTGTTCTTGGGACCAGTCAGCAGTTTGGGTCCAATCAGGGAAAGGATGCTGGAGCTTAGGAAATGTTGTTGCACTTGAGACAAGTCCTGAGGTGGGAACTTTGACTTGATGGATGAGGATTGGTCTTTGGGGATCAGCTGACTGTTCGGGCTGGCAGTAGATGGCCGCAGAATGTGGGGTTTGGAAGGAAAACATTGGTGGTGCTGACCCATACACTGAACACATTAGAATGTGATTTCCTTGTGCATGTCACCCATGCTGGTCTTCATAGCAAAGGCAAATGGCTAATAAATCTGTGCCAATAAAACAATGTGTCTCATGTGCTTTTTTTTTCGGGGACTGGTAAACAGTTTGGGTGTCGAACCGGTGGACAAAGATGCCATCAAGCAACCTCCAAGGAGCATCACAGACATGATTCTCAGCAGGTCCCTGATTCTGAAGATCTTCCTGTCGGCCACCGTTATCATCAGTGGAACCATGTTTGTCTTTTGGAAAGAAGTAAGAAAGAGGACGGGGCACTCCAGAACTATTTTTAACTAGTCCTTGGTGGTGGTGGTGTTGCTCCTTCTGATTGTTCATTGATACCAAAATGTTTTTTCCCAAAGAACTGAATGGGCCACTTTCATGACTTGCCTCTGTGGTTCAAACAAGCCAAGACAGTAACGAGGAAATAGCTGGTTTGCCATGGTGATTAAAGCCCATTGGGACTGGTAGGGTGGAAGGCAGGGAAAACAACAGTAGGTGGAGCCAGAGCCAATGACAGGAAGAGGCGGAGCCAATGGAAGGCGGTGGTGCACCCTGACTGGTTGTAAGAGAAAAGTCAGGCGGGTAGGGGCTGGCTGAAGGCAGGCTAGGGTTGGTGGGGCACTGCACCACTCGCCCTAATAGACCTGCCTACACTGCTGGATTGGTTCAATAGGTTGGTGACTTCTTGTTTAACCTCCAACGCTGGTCACCATCTTGCCTAACTTTTGAACCAGCTATGGGAACATGAGAAGAGCCTGGCTACTGGATCAGACCAAGGACCCGCCTAGTCCAGCATCCTGTTCTCCCAGTGGCCAATCAGACGCCCAGATGGGAAGCCCGTAAGCAGGACCTGAGTACAACAACACTTTCCCCACTTGTGCTCCCAAGCAACTGGCACTGGGAGGCACACTGCCTCCGACAGAGGAGGCATTTATAAAACGTATTTCTAGTAGAAAAGGCTTTCGCCAGACCCCCTACTTTAAAGGGGGATTAGACAAATCCGTGGAGGCTAAGGCTATCCGTGGCTGTTACTTGGGATGGCTACAGTGCGTTCTGTATCAAAGGCAGTATGCCTCCAAATGCCAGTAGCTGAGACTGATAAGTAGGGAGAGCCCAGCTGTATTCAGGTCCTGCTTGCAGGCTTCTGGTATGTATCTAGCTGGTGAGAACCAGCCGTTGGACTAGATGGGCTTTTGGCCTGATCCAAGCAGACAGGCTCTTCTTACGTTCTGTCTCCACTGTTAGGGCCAATATGCTTCTGAATACCAGTTGCTGTTTGTAAGCTGCCCAAGACAGGCATCTGGTTGGCCACTGTGAGATCAGGATGCTGGAAAATATTGTTGTTGTTGTTGTTATATCCCACCTTTCCTTCAAGGAACTCAAGGTAGGGTAAGTGATTCTCTCCCTCTTAATTTAATCTCCACAACAACGCTGTGAGGAAGTTTAGGCTGAGAGGCAGTGATAAGCCCAAGGACATCTGTGAGCTTCATGGCTGAGTGGGATTTGAACCCTGATCTCTCAGGTCCTAGTCCAACACTCTAACCACTGCACCCACTGCTCTAGATAGGCCTTTGGACGGATCCAGCAGGGCTCTTCATATGTTCTTATGTTTATCTCTTTCAATCAATGCCTTATGCCCTTATATGGCAATAGCAATCCCACCACCACCACCAATGAAATGATAATGCTGCAGTGGGTGAAAGTGAGCTTCAGAAAACTCCTCCTTTTTTGCCTCTTTGAATAAGTGTTCCTGTAGCTCATCCATCACCAGGTGGAGATTTAAGCCATGTGCATACCCCTTGGCAGTGCTGAGCTTGAAAACTTTCCTCTAAAGAGAAGAGAGACCAGATTTCAAGGAGATGGTGACTTTACCAACAAAAGGCTCATTGTGAGATGGGACAGGTGACTGCACATTCTCCAAACACTGACTCTCTCCCTCTCTTCCCTCCCTCCCTCTCTGCAAATCAGTTTTCTCACTTATGTTTCCAGATTCCAGAAAGTGGCATAACACCACGGACCACAACGATGACTTTCACTTGCTTTGTGTTCTTTGACCTCTTCAACGCCCTGACCTGTCGCTCCCAGGTGAGAGAGGTGTTGGTCAGGAAGCCTGCAGAGTGTGATGCTGGCAAAGAATAATTTATGCTTCAAATATTAGTAAAGGGTACTCACATTTTATTTTCTGAGAGACAGACAACATCTTTAGTGTGCTCTACTTATCTCAAACTAACAACATAAATTTATGATGGGGGAATCTGATGCCCTCCAGGTGTGGTTGGATTCCAGTTCCCATCAGCCCCAGCTAACATGGTCAATCATCTGAGGTGATGGGAGTTGAGAGTCCAGCAACATCTGCAAGGCCACAGATTCCCCATCCTTGTATCGCAGCATAAGCTTTTGCAGAGTACGGCCACTTCATCTGAAGCAGGAAGTGTCATATTTCATGCAGCTGATGAAGTATATGGATTTATAATTGCAACACATCAAGAGGTTCAGCACTATCGCTTGCCCACTGAAGTGGCATCATGGCTTTTTACCACACCACACTGTGTTAATAGGCTTATCAATGCCAGGATGTCTGTGTTACCAATACGACTTTGTTTCCTGTCAGTAGCCACTGTAAATAATGTCTGTGCTTTTTTGCATTTCTTTTCTGCCTGGCCTCACTGTTTATGCTGCCCCCACCCCCATAACTATATATACGTGCAACTGAAGATAACACTCCATGCATCCAGTGAAGCAGACGGGAATCCACAAACGCTTTTGCCATAATAAATTTGTTAGTCTTGAAGGTGCCACAAGGCTCTCTTGTTGTTGTGCTGCAGGAGACTTAATGTGATTATCCAGCTGGGAATAACTTCATAAACATTCAGCATAAGGTCAAAAGCTAGGAGGGGGTTCCCAAACTGTGGTCCATGGACCAGTGGTCCGTGAGTTTCCTTCAGGTGGTCCACAGAATGTCCATATTCAGTATTCATATATATTTGTAATTCTATTTTTATTGCTTCTTTCAGTTCTTATTCTATGGAATGCAAATTGAAACGTACTAAGATACGACATCAGAAATGAAAGAAGCGATAAGAATAGAATTAACGATCATACAGCGTCTAGCACAGTGCATTACAATTCCTACGACAAACAGGAAAACCATTAAGTGGTCCTCCAAGACCATCAGCAATCTTCAGGTGGTCGGTGGTGGGAAATGTTTGGGAAGCACAGAACTAGATGATATGTGTTAAACGTGTGAATGCATTTAATATGTCTGGAGGGGTTTCCCCTTTAAAAATAACAGATGTAAGGTGATGGGGAGTGGAGGTTGACCCCTTCTCCCGGCACCACAGTCCTGTTGAAAAGTGATCCCCCCCTTCCAGTTGCTATTCCCCCCCCCCTCACAGGCAAGCTGTTATTGGTGTATGTGGCAGAGTTCCTCCCAGACACATACAGCCGTGGGGGGCAGGATTTGTCAGGACTGTAGCACAGTGGAAACAGTTAACTCCTCATTCCATGCTTCCCTCCAACTGTTATTCTTAAAGGTAACATCACGCATGTGAAAAGCAACCACATGATTAACCTATTGTCTGGGACCTGCGCTTTCCTCTCGCTGAAATTCGGTTTGCAAGAAGTATCCTATTGTACCCAGTGTAGAATAGGTTGTGGTGTATCTGCCTGGTGCCCATGACCGTTCTCAAATGCACACACGGGCCCCAAAAGATTGTTGACCCCTCAATATATTTAGCCTGGCAAAGAGAAGATTTTGGGCAGGCGACCAAATGATAGTTGTCCTCAGATATCTGGCTGTCACTAGGGATGAAAGAGGGCATCGATTTCCGCTCTGAGTTATGTTTGTGGCATGCAGTACTGTTTCCGTTCCACTATAGTTTGGCTTCTTGGCAAAATGACGTTAGTCATCTCGCTGCCTGCTGGTACAGAATTTTATGTAATGAACCACATTTCATTTCATTGTAAAGGCCATTTTCAGTGTAAAGGGAACGCTGTGCAAATGAGGTGGAGGATTAACCAATTACCTATCATTTGTGGGCTCAAAACAACAGCAGCAAATGCCGATTATACTCGCTGGGTTGATTTCTATTCTGGACATGTGACGAATAAGCGAATATCAACAATTTCTGCTCCTGTTTCCATCAGAATTCTGTGATAATCCTAGCTGTGTCACATACAAGATGGATTAGATTTGTTTGCTGTGGCTCCAGAGCAGGTGTGGGGAACCTTTGCCCCTACAGATGTTGATGAACTGCAACTCCCATTATTCCTGGCCATTGGCCATGCTTGCTGGGGCTGATGGGAACTGTAGTCCAGCAACATCTGGAGGGCAAAGGTTTCCCCCCCATCTGAGCAACAGCATCCTGATTTGCAGATCCTGCCCTGAGCATTGGGCTGGACTACTTGACCTCCAAGGTCCCTTCAACACTCTGTGACTCTATTATCCTAATTTGCCCAAACATTGCTTTGAAAATGACAGGCTGGCTTCATGTAAGAGAAACATGGAATGTTGGAACACTATCCCCCGGCCTAATTTTTTTTTAATTTGCCCCAGACAAAACTGATATTGGAAATTGGTCTTTTCCGAAACCGCATGTTCCTGTATTCTGTCCTGGGGTCTATTTTGGGCCAGATGGCTGTAATCTACATCCCTCCACTACAGAAGATCTTCCAGACGGAGAATTTAGGAGCACTAGGTAAGTCTGATAGCTGACATTCTGAAAGAGAATTGGATTTCTTTTTTCCATAAAAGATTTGATCACATAGCTCTGTCTCACAATTATTTTAACAGCATTGTTTAGGAGCCTGGGAGGTTGACCCAACAGCAATGCAAGACATGTTACTTGTTAGGGGGCATTTGCAGGAGAGGTTGGGGAGCGTGAATGGAAGCTGTACTTGCAAAAGAACAGTCGGGTGCACACTCTAAGGTAGGGTGTGAAAGCTTTGGCCCTCCAGATGTTGCTGGACTACAACTCCCACCAGCCCTAGCAAGGTTGGTCAATGGCCAGGGATGACAGGAGAGCCAAAGGTTCCCCTGCTTTAAGGCTCCCTGTTGTTCCTTTGCAGCCATGGCTTTACTTGTCCCACACCTGACGCCAACCTGGCTGGGGCTGATTCAGGCACAAGACGGACAGCACCTTGTCTATGCATCTGCAACAGTAACAGTCTCAATATTTCTTTTCTCCCTCCTCCTTTCCCTGGTAGACTTGTTGTTCCTCACTGCCCTGGCGTCTTCTGTTTTCATACTATCGGAACTGATCAAAGTGTGCGAGAAATATTGCTGCGGCCCATCAAAGATGGGCCACAGTGTCCAGCTAGGAGCTGTGTGACGAAGAGAACTTGGCTTCCGCTCCAGGTGGAACGCTGTTTGAATGGAGCGAACTGCGAGAAACTGGAATTCACGTGGAACAGTTGGATCTCCTTTTTGTACTTCTTTGAAAATTTCCAACCAGGTAGATCAGAGCGCTATCGTTGACTGACCAGATCGCTTCCACATCGTCATCCAGTCCATTATAGCTTATCAGAAGGGCTGGGCTGCTCCCAGTTATCTTTCATCTTGCAATAGTGTCTTCTACAGGGCCAGCAAATAGCACAGAAGGACCAAAGCAAAAAATCACTGTGCCAGAGTCATTTGTTTTATTTAAGTTGCAATGACATATTTTGTTAATAAAATGTGCCTCCTAGGGGCTAATATGGTGTAGTCATTGGAAGTTTGGACTAGGCCTGAACCCGGGGGCAGGGCAGAGGAAGAGGTTCAACTTCCCATTCAGCTCACTGGGTGACCTTGGGCCTATCATGTGTCAACATAACCTCCCTCACAGGGTGGTTGTGAGGATAAAATGGTAGGGGGCAGGATAGAAGACCTATATTTGCCATCCTGAGCTCCTTGGAGGAAGTGTGAGAGAAAAGTAAAAGTAATACTATTAGGTATATCTTGTTGAGATGGATATCTTCAATCACATCAGGGTCTTCTCTTACCTCGTTAAGTATGAAGGTTCCATATGAGCATCTTTCACAGAATGAGATTGGATGATACCGGGGGAGATTATGTAGTCCAGGTGGGGGGAACCTTTGGCCCTCCAGATGTGGCTGGACTACAGTTCCCATCATCCCTAGCCATTGGGTGGCTGGGGTTGAAGGGAACTGGTAGTTCGGCCACATCTGGAGGGCCAAAGGTTCCCTATATCTCATGTAGTCCAACCCCTTGCTCAGTGCAGGAATCTTTCAACAACAGCATCCCTGACAGATGGCCATCCCAGCTCTGCTTAAATGCCTCCAGCAAAGGAGAGTCCAACTTCTCCGTAGGCAATCTGTTCCAAACTCAAATAGCTCTTACCATTAGGACATTTCCTGTGCCACATTTCCCTGCAGGGCACCTTACAGGAGGCTGTGTGCCTGTGGTGGGCGGGGCCAGAAGCAAAAGTGGGTGGAGCAACAAATATGACTACATTCCACCTACAGAGAAGTCATCCGTTTCTACACATCCACACCACTCTCTATTCTCCCCCCATCCAGGCAAGCAAGCCAGAAGCATTATTATTGTTCCAGGACACATTCCAGCCAGGAATTCCAGCACTCAAGGAGGGAGTCTAGCAGGGTCACTGAAGTGCTGGGGGGGGGGGTAAGGTTCTGAGGGCCTAATAGAGACCTGGAAGGCCACATGCAAGCTCCCGAGTCTTCATACTCAAAACAGACCAAAACAAATAACCTGAAAAAGAAGTTGCTGGAATCAAGAGTTATAGAAAGGTCCTGGGACATTTTATTTATTGCAGTAAATTTGCTATGTGCAATTTGACATACATTATTATTACAAAACCACCCAAAAGGTGCTCAGAAAGAAAACAGGATGAATTAGCATCATTGACAGAATGCAATTTTTCACACTGGCCTTTGGCCTAGATAAGTTTCTCTCCTCCTAGCACGTAACATCTCCCTCTGCTTGAAGGTGAATCCCAAGTATTGTTGGAGGTAGCATCATTTATGGCAAGTGGGCCTGGTCTATGCAACAAGGGTCTAGGATGCTCTCAAAGTGAATTCGCAGCTGAAGCACTAGACAACAAATGCTGAACAGAGATGGAAAATGCTACCGTTATTCCAATTGGGATGGTTGGACCAGCAGCCAAAGAAACATCTGGGCCTCACCCAAATTTACTCTTCGCTTCCTACTCCTGGTAGAGTCACGTAAGATTATAAAACATCTGCTGTGGCCCAGTTCGTTCATTCATGTTGAACAGAGCTTTGATCCTTCCTCCACCCGACTTCTTTGTCCACAGGGACCAAGGCTTGCTTACACCCACTCTGTCTCAGGAAATGTGTTTCTATGACAGGCCATGGGTTAGACACGCCTGCCTTACGCTGACCCAATATCCACTAGAACCCTGTTCTTCAACCTTGGGTCTCCAGATGTTTTTGGACTCCAACTCCCATCATCCCCAGCCAGCTTAGCCACTGGTCAAGGGATCATGGGAGTTGTGGTCCAACAACCTCCTGACCCCTGGTTTATCTCAGGATCTTAAAGACTGGGAAGGGTTGCAGCTTAATGGTTCAGCAGTGCTTTCCAGGCAAAAGGTCCCTGGCAATCTCTAGGTAGGGTTGGGAAAGGGCTCCTGTCTGATCCTGGTGCACTGCTGCCAGTCAGTGTTGACAGTACTGAGCTGGATGGGACAATGTTTGTACTCTGTATAAGGCAGCTTCCTATGGTCCTATTGGGGGGGGGGGAAGGTTAGGAAATAAACAGTCAGCTATCATAGGTTGGATGCCAGTCAGGGTAGACACTACACAGCTAGGGAAATCATCAATCTACACGGATAAAACTATCAGTTGGGATAGAATTAAACACTTTGGACTGACATGTAGGCTTTCCATTTCAAGCTTTTCATGCTGGCTTGGATGAATGTCCCATAAACACTCTGCGGAAGAATCACTACCAATAGAGTCTAACAACAACAACAAATGACCGTAAGCATGATTTAATTTCCGATTTGCAGTCTGACCCTAAGCATTTTTAGGTAGAATTTCCACTGAATTCAGCAAGACCATCTCCCAAGTAAGCACATAATAAGGTTCCAGCCTTAAACAGGTATATCGCTTTTGCAAGGCAACACTGAAGGAATGTGTTAGCTGAGGAGGAAAAATACTCCCCTGTAAATCTTGCAGATTTATTGCAACAAAGCCAGTGGAACAAAATAACTCCTCCTAAGGTTATAGGCCTTAAACATGACATCATCAAGTGAATAGTCTCTGAAGGCCATATATAATCCAGCTTCTGCAGAAATTATGTTAGTGCAGCTTGATCCAGTGACAGCAGGTGACTCCATGTCAGTGGGGCAGTGGAATCTGCTCTGGATTTTAGCTGAAGCACCTTGGAGAGCTCCTTGAAAGCTCAGACTAAAACCCAAAGTGGATTCCACTGCCCCACTGACATGGAGTCACCAGCTGCCAGTGGCCTTATCGATACGTGAACAAGCCTAAGAACACTTTTGTATTTCCAATGTACTATTTCCCTATCGACTGTTTTTATTTCATTTTTAATCTCTGTCTTCCAGTGATCTGAGAGGCTCTAGTGGCACTTTGTACACTTGCAAACTATTTTTTCATTTGTTTTGTGTCCTTAATTTTCTGCTCAACATTCATCACCTTAGGACTAAAAGAAGTCTAAAAACACTAGTTTAAACATCCAGTCTTGACACGCAACTTTAAAAAAATTAAAAATTGAGAGCATGGTAAGAGTCCTGAGTGGCCATAACGTTTGCAGCTTGCGTTTGTTGCTTCCAGCGACCCCTTATTTTGCTGTGTGTTTCATGTTGCATAGAGGCGCAGATTTGAAAAGTGGATAGTCACCTGAAAATCCAGCTGTGAATTCCATCTCCACCCTATCCGTTTAAGCTTTCTAGCCTGAATCCTGAAGTAGGCCTTAAACTGAGCACATGAGTTTATTTCTTGGCAATACCTAGTAGACAAAACTAGTCTCAGAGCTTCGGACATTGCTAGGCGTGGCTGCAAGTGATGTCTCACTGGGGCCCTGCCTCGCCGGTTCCACCGCTGCATGATTTAGCATTGATCTGTGCAGATCTGATTTGATAACAGCATCTTAGAGATCAGCCCAATCTCAAACTTGTTAAAGGGTCCGATGCACTGATGCCACACACACTGGGAAACTCATAAGGAAGTGTTCTTTCCCTTGCCCCAAAACAACGGTCCATGCCCACACACCCCAACTGAAATCTGACTCTGTTCCCAATCCTACACACGTTTCACACTTACGTCAATGAGATTTAGGACTGTAATCTGAGACAAAACACCATCACATATCAGCATTCCGACCGCTAGCTACTGCATTTTAAAAAATTCAAAATCTGGCTTTCCCAAAGCTAATCCAACAAAACTGTCTTCTGTATGGATGGAAGAGAGTTAGCAAAGACCCGTTTTCTTGAATGGTGAAAACAAGCTGCAATCCATTCAAGAAACTGTTTTCCACCAGAATTCTTGAAAGCTCGCTTGAGCTGCTCAGACAAAAATGAGTGAATAGCGAATACTAAAATGGATAAATTGGGGGAGGGGGGATGGACCTATATTCCTTTATATTCAGCAAAACCCTCAATGATTAAGAACTTAGCGGACTACCTAAATCATGCATTCAGACCACCCACCCAACCCCAACAAGACATCCCGTTCCCCGTAGAATTTGTCTCCCAACCAGACAGCACGCTACACCAGGAAAACACATTACACTTGAATGGTTTGTGTTATCCAGTTTTGGCATGTGGGAAAGAGAGAGCTCAGAGACTGCTCCCCATGCACACAAACAAGCCCTTTCTGCTCAGCATCGGGCAAGAGCTTCCAAGTCTGCTTCTCAGTTGCCATCCCTGTCGTCAGCCGGATCCCGCAGCCCATCACTCTGGCGGCTCTTCCCGACCATCTCAAGCAAAGCCTGGGCCTCGGGGTCTACATCCAGGATGCTCTTCGGCCCTTTCCCCTAAATAAAATAAATTTTAAAAACCAGAAGACAGGTTGGAACACCAAACAAACAAGCAAAAGTCAACAAGGGACAGGACACGGTCAACCCGTAACCGGCGCCCTTTCATTTACTCGTCAAGTCTGTGTTACAAGGAAGTCACTCCGCTTCGCTCTCCACCCGTGTCACTCTGCAAACAGAAGAACAGGTTTTACGGCCCCCACCCACCCTGCTTGGTTGGTCTAGTCAAACAGGTTGGATTGGGTTACGGGGCTGCCTGGAATGACTGGAGAAGCGGGCCGATGTCAGCGCGTAATCTTTGGTCGCTGAGCCCTTCCAAGAATAAACCTTGGGAAACCGCCGGGGGAACGAAGGAAAGAAACAAAAAGACCCCCACCCCCATGGTATTCTTGGAAAGAAACTGTCTAGCTATTCAGTGCCAAGAGAGCCATGTGAAAAGACAATTATATTCTCCTGAACATTTAATGGACAATTAACTTTGTTCCTGCTTTGGATGGGGGGGGATGTTCAGTTTTCAGAGTGATTCTTGCTTCGATTGCCGTTTTGCGACTATTAACATCACTCTGATGCCAATGCTAAATATCTGGTGCTAACGCCAACAGCAGGATTTTCACAGTTTTTTGTTAGCCATTTTGGAAACATGTAATTGGGTGCCACCACAGAAAAGGCCCTGCTCCTGGCAGCCACCCGCCTGTGGTTAAACACCAGGCCTGTGTGTCTTGCAACTCACCAACCCAAAGAAAACTTGACAACCACATACAGCAGCCCACAAGGGCTGCAATAAACTTGTTTCTGTTGCCCGAAAGCACACACAACAAACTACAAGACGGGATTTGTCAAGAACGTGGCAGGTGGCATATGGCTTGGTAGGTCATTAAATTGTGCCGGACTTTTTGAGTCGAGAATACCTCTAACGAATGGTCCCCACCTTGAGCTTTGGGGGCCAGGAGGTTTATAGAGGGAAGTATCCCAATGCAGAAATTCTATTGTATCCAACATAATGTTAAGTAACGTAGTGTTCTCTTAGCACAAGGTTTTATATTTGTGCAGTAGAACTCACCCTTCCCTAAATTTGTTCTGGGATTTCCCCCCCCCCTCAACCTTCCACGGCAGAGGGGAGAGAGGAGAGTTCCACTGCACAAGCAAAAATCCTTGCACTAACAGAACAAATGCACTGGATACTGCGCACTACATGGAGCCCACTGTCTCCCCTTGCCCATCAGCTGTCACAACACTGATCACCTGATAAGTGGCTGAAATGAGGGAGGACGGAGCATCTCACACCTGTCCACTCTGCCCCACCTCTCCAAAAAAGACTAGCACCGATTGTTGGTTGGGTGACACCTATATGGAACAGCAGCACTTTGCCTGTACCATCAGATGCTTTGTAGGAGTCTCCACCCTCCACTGCAACATCTCTTAGCATTTGCAGCAGGGGGAATTTGCAAGCCGAGAACCTTTGAGAGTCACGGATCCCACGCACGGGTTTTGGGCTACTGACTCACTGTCCAGCATGGCGTTTGACCACCTCAAGGTTTGATGAAGTGACAATAACAGCGGTCACTTACGGTGGCACTTTCTGGGGGCTCTCCCACTGCCCACACCTCTATGGCGTCCAACGTGAAGTTCTCCTGGGCCGACAGCTGAGGGCTGTTGTATGTGGTGCACCTGGGCTTGGCTTTGCTGTGGCCCTTCCCGTAGTTACTGTCTACCCACAGCCCGAAATATTCATGTTGTCCGCCCATGCCCTTGGAAGAAAAAATAACAAGAACAGAAAGTTTCAAGAAACAGACAGCAGCATGCACAGCTTGGTCATCAACCCATGTCAGTGTTGGAAGACCACGTTATGACACCCCACCCAAGACGCAAGAATGCCGCCTCTACAGCCAAATCAACCTGACAAGCCTCGCTGGATCAGACCAAAGATCCATGTAGTTCCCGCATCTTGCTTCTCACAGCAGCCAATCAGATGCCTCAGAGAATCCCACAAGACAGGCAGGAAACCAACAGCCCCTTCATACTACTGGTCCCCCACAACTGCCTCTGAATGTGGAGGTCCTGGATAGCCATCATGACTAGTTGCCTCTCTTTGTGGGCCTCCCTTCCTCCATGAGCTTATCTAATCCCTTCCCAAACTATCTAAGCTAATGGCCCATCAAAGTGCTGGGCTTGACCAATACAGCTCTTTATAGCTCAGAACCCCAGTATCTTCTGGAACACCTTTCCCGATATGAACCTACCCAGATCCTTAAGTCTTCTTCTGAGGCCCTTCTCCAGGTCCCCCCTCTGAGGGAGGCTCGGAGGGTGGTGACAAGGGAGAGGGCCTTCTCAGTTGTGGCTCCCCATCTGTGGAACGCGCTCCCCAGTGAGGTCCGCTTGGCGCCTTCACTGACATATTTTTGGCACCAGGTAAAGTGTTACCTTTTCCCCCCAGGCGTTTGATAGACTAAGATGATGTTGTTCGTATTATTGTGCTGCCAAAGCTTTCTGTGGCTGTATGGGGGTGGTGGTGGTTTTATTATTTTTGTTTTACTGTACGATATATTTATTTTGGTTTTTAATAATGCTGTAAGTTGCTTGGAAACCTCCAGATAGCAAGCCACTAATAAATAAATAAATAAACTTTAGTTGCCCTTCGTAGGCCTCTCTTTCTCTATGAGTTTATATAACCCCCTTTCAAAACTACCTAAGCCACCACCACACCTTATATCGGCAAAACCCACCCATGAATCATGCTTTGCGTGAAGTACATTTGCTTCAGTGTTGGAAGAGCCAGAAAGCCAACCGGTGACACCGGCCGGCAACTACTTTGTACTTACAAGCCCATTCGGCATCGTGTGCTGCCCGTGATTCAAGTACATGTAGTGGTCATTGTAGCCAGTGTGGGTGAACACCGCCAGCGAGGGAGAAACAGAAAACAGAAAGCATCCGTTGTCGCCTGTAAACGACAGTGGAATGAAGGATCATGGACCAACGGAGAGGGAAATAGCAGAGAGCAATCTAGGAACACAGAACATGCCTTTCACTGAAACATGTAGTGTTTTAACATGTGCTTTAAAGACAAGAAGAACATAGGAAGAACATAGGGCACGGGAAGCTTCCTTACACCAAGTCAAACGATAGTTGCTTCTAGCTCAGGATGGACAGCGGCTCTGTCTACACTGTCTCTCTACACTGATGGACAGCGGCTCTCCAGGGTTAGATATGAAGAGCCTGGTGCATCGGCCAATGGCCTACCTAGTCCAGCATTCTGTTCTCCCAATGGCCAGACAGATGCCTACAGGAAGCCTCAAAACAGGATATGAGCACAACAGCACTCTCCCCACTTGCGGTTGCTCACAAAGGACATTCAGAAGCTCACTGACACCAGTAGTGGAAGGAGAGCCTAGCTATTGTGGCTAGTAGTCTTATGCTCCGCACATTTGCTTAATCCTCTTTTAAAGCCACCCAGGTTTCAGATAGGATCTGTCCCAGCCGTATGTGGAGACATCAGTGGCTGAATCTGGGGCTTTCTGCATGCAAAGCAGATGCTCTGCCACTGAGCTACGGCCCTTCTCCCGAAGGACACTCTCGCTCTTTCTCCTCGGTATTTTTATCTGGCCTAAAATACTATGCTCCTTAAAGAGGCTTAGAATCTCAGCAGAACAAAAAGAAACAGCAAGATCGCCATCTGGTGGGGAAAACAGTTTCAGTCATTTTGACAGCATTCACATTTCAAACAATCCAGTCTGCAATTCTATGCTCGTTTGCTTCGGTCTACGGCTCACTGAATTCAAAAGGGACTTAAACTGGGAGAGCCTCCTAGTGAAATGGAAATGGACTGCCTTCAAGTTGATCCCGACTTATGGCAACCCTACAAATAGGGTTTTCACGGTAAGCGGTATTCAGAGGGGGTTTACCATTGCCTCCCTCTGAGGCTGAGAGGCAGTGACTGGCCCAAGGTCACCCAGTGAGCTTCACGGCTGTGCGGGGATTCGAACCCTGGTCTCCCAGGTCGTAGTCCAGCACCTTAGGGCTGCATATGTATACCAGGACTGCACAACAATGAGAAGACTCCTGAAGAATGAGGTGTTGGGTGCAACATTCAGCTTCCCAAGAAGTTCATGAGACATGAGAGCCAAGCTTCTAGCCCTCATGAACATAAATAAATAAATAAATAAATTTTATTTGTTAGTCTTGAAAGTGTGTAGATCAGGGGTGGAGAGCTTCAGGGGTGGAGACAAAATAGCTCTCTCTATTTGGCGCTTAGGACTCTCCAAGCTACAACTCTCACCGGCCCTGCTTCATACCTCAAGTGTTTTTGCCTAGCTGAAATGTGTCCTTGAACTCTGATTACGCCTCTCACTTGCATGCATGGAGGATAGTGTGTAGGAACTAGCCTACTGTACAAAGGGGAAATTTACCCGCCCACTTTTGCCACTAGAATTTGGCCCCCAAAAGGTTGCTCGGGAGGGAATGTGACCTTTGGGCTGAATAAGACTGCACACCCCTAGTGTAGGTAAAGCCAGCTAAAATCTCAGAAGACAGAGAGGTATCAGAATGAGATTTCTGGCTGTCAGGAGCCGTACAGTAGGACCCCGCTTTACAGCGCTTCATTTTACAGCGTTCCACTAATACAGCGGTTGTCAATTGCAGAAAGGCCCTGCTCCTACAGTGCTTGTTCCACTTTTACAGCGGTTTTTGCTCATTGCGCACCACTTTTGCGTCATTTTTGCGCGGTACGCACCATTATCTTCAATGCATTCCACTTTACAGCAGTTTTCGCTTTACAGCGGGGGTCCGGAACGTAACCCACTGTATGAGTGGGGCCCTACTGTACAGAGAAAAATGAGAATAGATGATGCCTAATTGCCCAGATTGCCTAATTTATACAAATTGCAGAATCCTGCTTTTCTTTACACAGAATTTGGGTTGTTTGGGTACAGAACGTTGTTTGAACAGGAAGAGCACCCTGGACCATCGCACCTGCCGAGTGACACTGTTGGGATCTTGTGAAAAACGACTTGCATGGCCTAACTGCAGGCTAAGAGAGGTCAAGCTATACAGGGATGCTTACCTTGAAACTGTGGCTTAACTGCCCAGGAACATGAAGAAAAGCCACCAAAGACATAGCCGTCGGCATCCTTCAGAACCAGAACGCAGGGCCCCTTGTTGACAATGTGCCCGCACAGCTGCGTAAAGCTCTCGCCGTGGACCCGGGAGGCAAAGATCAGCCTCCACTTGTGCTGCAGCTCGGAAGGCAGGTGGGAGTTGATATACGTGACAGACGGGATGTCGAGGAAGCTGACAAAGCGGCTGCCTTTGACGCCTTGGCATTCCGGGAGCAAGCGGAGGGCATCTTGGTCTTGGTCCGGCAGAGAGTGCAGGACAAGCAGTCCTTGCTGGACAATCACGGTGAGGAAGGCGGAGACCTGTGGGACCCGGAAGACCCAATCCTCAATGCTGCTTTCATCGCAGACGGCGTCCAGTGCCTGATCTCTCTCACGTCTCTTCCCATCTGAAGCAGAAAACAACTCTTACAGGTAAGGGGCATCATGGAAACATCCACTCTGCTCCAGGGGAGTCACTGCAAGCCTTGGCTGCAGGATTCAAGGGCTTTCAAGGGGATTTCAACACAATGACAAAGGAAAAGAGGTCTCTTAAGGGGCTACACTGTATTCCAGGGGTTGGGAATCTCAGGCTCAGGGCCAAATGCGGCCTCCAAGCCTCTCTACCTGACTTGTGGGACTCTCCCCAGGGCATGCCTGCTCTTCCCAGACCTTGACCCTCTCCAGCCCACCTTTGCACTCTTCTTGAGTGTTTCTGCCTGGCTGGCATATGTCCTTGAACTCTGATCGTGCCTCTTGCCTGTCTGGACAGAGGGGGCTATGCAAAAGGGTGCAAAAACTAGCCTACTGTGCAAAAGTAATATTTGCATTTGTTGCTCCACTTATACCTCTGGCCCCGCCCACCACAGACACGTGGCCCCCCCGAAGGTTGCCCAGAAGCTAATGCGGCCCTCAGGCTGAAAAAGGTTCGCCACCTCAGTTGTATTTTTTTAGCACCAAGTCAATATGCATTTATTTGCCCAAGCTTTTTAAACTTTACTGTATAGTCTTAGCTGCTTGATCTGTTTTTGGTTGATTATTTCTCAGATTTTGGTACATTGTTCTGACTTCTTTAAATAGTTTGTTTTAATCTTGCATCAATATTTGATTTTTTTTTTAATATACGCCACGCCAGAATCCATGTTTTGGATGAAGGCAAATTTTAGAACGTTTTACGAATAAATAGATAAATGATCAACTCTGTCGTTATACTGGGGAAATGGGGGGGGGAGGTTGCTAAAAATACATGATTTTTCTGATGCTTTCATTTTACTCTTCTCGAGTTTCCCGTGCTCCTTTCTTAGCAGTTTGGCAGGGCCCACGGCTAAACCAAAGCGAGCAAGGATTCTCTACAACTCACCAGCCGATTTCAGTTCGGATATCAGCTGAGACGCCAAAGCTTTTATTCCGGCGGTCGAATTCTGCATATTCTTCAAGTTCCAGCCCTTCAGCTTCTTCCTGTAGCTCAGAACGTGAACCGCGGAGCCCACAAGGTCCTCTGCAAACTTCAAGAGGGTAATTGTTTTCCCTACGTGGGGTGTTTAAATGCCAGATGTAGAAAAAAAGAAACGGACCTCCTAACAAGGGTAGAAAGTAGCACTTCGAAAAGGACCCCAACAGGGACTGGTATGAGACAAATAGATGTAACTTCCATGCCTAGCATTGGGGAAGGGCTGTAGCTCAGTGGCAGAGCACCTGCCTTGCATGCAGAAGGTCCCAGGTTCAATCCCCAGCATCTCCAGGTAGGGCTGGGAGAGACTCCTGCCTGAAACCCTGGAGAGCCGCTGCCGGTCAGTGTAGACAGTACTGAGGTAGACGGACCAACAGACCAATGAGCCAGATGACTTAAGAACATAAGAAGACCCTGCTGGAGCAGGCCAGTGGCCCATCGAGGCCAGCATCATGTTCTCACAGTGGCCAACCAGATGCCTGTGGAAAGCCCACTAGGAGGACTTAAGCAGAAGAGCACTCTCCCCTCCGGTGGTTTCCAGAAACTGGTATTTGGAAGCATACCGCCTCCAACCGTGGAGGCAGAACATAGCCATCATGGCTAGCAGCCACTGACAGCCTCAATATCCATGATATGAGGCAGCCTCCTAGGTCCCAATCCTTCGTTCCAAATTGTTTTTGACATTAAGGGGCTAAAACTGGGAGCCTACAAGATTTGGATGCTGCTGCTGCTGCACTACGTGATGAGCTGCCCAGGCTATGGGTCTGACACATTCCTTGGGCGGTGAGGTGTTCCTAGGCTCCAGAGCGACTCTGCTCGCCTCATCCAGGCTAGCCACTGGCTCCCCCTGACCTGGAAAAATTAAGAAGAAGGGGTGGCTAACCAGTAGCCCACTAGATGTTGCTGGACCACAACACCCGTCCTTCTTGACCACTGATTGGCTGGGGGAAACATCTGGAGGGCCACAGGTTGCCCATCCCTGCTATCAAGGTTTTGCCGTGGATGGGGAACCTGATGCACTCCGGATGCTGTTGAACTCCAACTCCCAACGCCCCCAACCAGCATGGCCGGTGAATCTCAAGGATGATGGGAGCTGGAGGCCAACAACCTCTGGAGGGTCACAGGTTTCCCACCCCTGTACCAACTCCTGGCTCAAAACCTGGGGCTTCTAGCTATTGATTCCTGACTCTGTGGCTGCCCATAACCCAGTGTTGCCACAGCAGCTTGAACCAGCATGCCTCCTCTCCCTTGCACCCCACAACCAACAGAAGACCACACATTTAAAGCGGTATTAATCCACTTTCACAGGCATGTCTTCCCCCAAAGAATCCTGGGTTTCCTATCAAGAGGGGTAGATGGTTAAACTACTCTGGGAATTGTAGTTCGGTCAGGGGGAGTCTCCTAACACCTCTCAGCACCCCTTTACAAACGATAGTTCCCAGGATTCTTTGGGGGAAGCCATGACTATGAAAGGAGTATAAAAATGGAAATGGACTGCCTTCAAGTCGATCCTGACTTATGGCGACCCTATGAATAGGGATTTCATGGTAAGCGGCATTCAGAGGGAGTATAGCAGTGCTTTAAATGCATAGTGGCATTTAATAGCCGTGGTAAGTGTAGTAACTCCAAGAACAGTCCAGGATTCCTAAAGCTTTTTCGCCATCCGTTGCCTCAGCCCAGTCTCTGCTCCAATTCCTTTTCTGCTCTCTAACACACAAATGGAATGTGGTTTTGTTCTGTTTTACTTACCTCAAGGATTTGACTTCCCTTCACGGTCCCCTCCCTGCTCGAGATCATTTTCATGACAATGCCCCTTTTTTCCTCGGCGTTGCCTTTGAAGAGCGCCGACATAAAAACAACAAACTGCTCCTTGACCACCTGGCCGTTGGACCCAGGAGATTTCTCGGTCGGCTGGATGCTTTTCATCCCATTGTACAGCCTGACGACCATCGACTCTGGCAAGGCTTCCTTGACGTAGGCCTAGCAAAGGAATGGAATGCAACAGGGAAGTTCAGCCATCCCGAACAAGCAGTCTCCAAAGAGAGAGGCAGCCGCCCTGCACCAAAGGGGCAGCATTCTGACACCAAAGGGGCAGCATCCTGACACCAAAGGGGCAGCATCCTGACACCAAAGGGGCACCGGCCCTTCCCCAGATCCCTAGGTTGCATGCGGCTCCATATGCGTTATACATTTAACACAGTACTATGCCACTTTAAACAGTTATGGCTTCTCCAAACGAATCTTGAGAAGCATAATTTGTGAAGGTTGCTGAGAGTTGTTAGGAGACCCCCTCACAGAGCTACAGTTCCCAGAGTGGGTTGACAAACAATCCCTCTGCTGACAGTCAAGTGTACACAGGTGGACCAGCCGCTAGACTCAATAAACACCAGCTCCGTGTGATCATGCTATCGATTTTAGACAGCCAGTGTGGTGTAGTGGTTAAGGTGCTGGACTACAACCTGGGAGACCAGGGTTCAAATCCCCACACAGCCATGAAGCTCACTGGGTGACCTTGGGCCAGTCACTGCCTCTCAGCCTCAGAGGAAGGCAATGGTAAACCCCCTCTGAATGCCTCTTACCATGAAAAACCTATTCACAGGGTCGCCATAAGCTGGGATCGACTCGAAGGCAGTCCATTTACATTTCGTACTACTAATATAGCGCTTTGCATGAAGGACTGAAAGAAAGAGCCTTTCTAGGGACAAACTATTAGTCTCTGAACATGCTATGTTACCATTAGGCATTACAAATGTGTAAGTTTCCAAGTTAAAGAGACACGTGATAACTAGGACCTCCTGCCAGACCTGGTTTCAAATCCCTGCTCAGCCATGAAGCTCACTGGGTGACCTTGGGCCAGTCACTGCCTCTCAGCCTCAGTGGGAGGCAATGGCAAACCCCCTTTGAATACCGCTTACCACAAAAACCCTCTTCATAGGGTCGCCATAAGTCAGAAGCGACTTGAAGGCAGGCCATTTCCATTTTCAGCTCAGCAGAATTCCGCATGCAGAAGATCTTAGGCTCAAGGTCCATTTCAAGCGGCGGCCTGGGCAGCAAGGCTGGGAAGACCCCGAGAACTGCTGCACAGACCAGGGGTGAGGAAACTCAGGCCCAGGGGCCAAATACAACCTTCCCCACCTCTCTGTCTGCCCTTGGGACTCTCTTAGGCCACGTCCTCTCACTGGTCCTGCTCTGCGCCCTCCTTGACTGTTTCTGCCTGGCCGAAACATGTCCTTGAGCTCCAGTCATGCCTCTCGCTTCCCCGGACGGAGAATGCTGCATGTAGAAACTAACCTACTGTATGAAGGTAAGATTGACATTCATTTCTCCGTCTGCTTTTGCCTCTGACCTCGGCCACCACTGACATGTGGCCCCCAGAAGGCTCCCCAAAAGGGAATGTGGCCCTCGGCCTGAAAAAGTTTGCCCACCCCGGCACAGTTGATACTGGAACAGTAGGACAAAGAGTCTGATCTGGGACAAAGCAACTCCTCTGCTTCTTCCTCAGGCAACATCGACGGTCAATGTATCATTTAATTATTAAGGGTTGCTTGCAGCCAAGTCCTACCCAGAACAGACCCACTGAAATCAACGAACCTAAGTCAGCCATGTCTACTAATTTCAATATGTTTACTTTGACTATGACTAGCACTGGGCACCACCTTAAGCAGCTCTCCACCAGGAGCCCAGGGCAGCGAACAAAAAAACAATACCATTTAAATTTAAAACAAAAACAAAACCCTGCAGACACGCTGGTTTAACATTCCTCCCTTCTCCATGGGAAGCTCTGGGATTTGTAGCTCTGTTTAGCAAAGGAAGTTTTTTTCCCCAGGATTCAGGGGAGAAGCTGCGGCAGTTCAACTTGCAGAAAGCCAGAAGGGTACAGCTACATTAATCTCCCTCTCCTCCACTCCAACTCCACCGCCTTCCTGGGTTTTTTTAAAAAAAATAAAGTAAACAATATGATGTCACTTGTGCAACACAGTGTCAGGTTGAGACGTCTTGGGCGTCCCGGCTCACTATCTGAAGACCAAGGGGTGGGGAACCTGCGGACTGCAACTGATGTCTTCTCCAACTATTTGTCATGCTGGCTGGGGCTGACAGGTGTTGGAGTCCCACAATGTCTGGAGGGCCCACAGGTTCCCTGCCTCTGCATTATGTAATGGGCCAGAGCATCACCACTCTATAGTGGCTAAGAGACTGAGCTCAGTGAAAGCGTAGCCTGGGGAGGGGAAGAATCAAATCTTGCCTCTGCTGTGAACTCATGATTATTACCATTATGATTACCATTATTATTTATTAAATTTATATCCCTCCCTTTCTCCCAGAAGGAGCCCAGGGTGGCAAACAAAAACACTAAAAACATCTTAAAAACAGACTTCTAAAATATATTAAAACAAAACATCTTTTAAGAAAAGGTTTTAAAACATCTTAAAAAGCAATTCCAACACAGACTGGGATATGGTATCTACTTAAAAGGCTTGTTGAAAGAGGAAGGTCTTCAGCAGGTGCCAAAAAGATAACAGAGATGGTACCTATCTAATATTTAAGGGGAGGGAATTCCAAAGGGTAGGTGCCACAACACTAAAAGTCCAGTGCCTATGTTGTGTGGAACGGACCTCCTGATAAGACAATATCTGCAGGAGGCCCTCACCTGCAGAGAGCAGTGATCGACTGGGTATATAAGGGGGAAGATGATCCTTCAGGTATCCTGGTCCCAAGCTGCATAGGGCTTTGTACACCAAATCAGAACCTTGACCTTGAGCAATCCTTTTAAGCCTCAACTTCTCATCTGCAATATTGGGATGATAACACCAACCTATCTTACAGGGCTGTTGTGAAGTTTCAACAGCAAGATTGCATCTTCAAAGTGCTTTGAACACACACAAAATTCAACTGACAGGTTAAATATTACGACTGTCATCAAGGTTGTTTCCCTTACCTTCAGCGCTGCCAGAGTCACCCCTGTCTTGAACGCTTTCCCCACCTTTCCTCCGACGATCTCTCCCGCCCCGGATAAGGCAACGAAGACGCCATTGATGTCAGCTTGTTCGTCGGGAAGAAACCTCGAGAGATGCTTCTGGTAGCCGCTGCTGCTTTCCACGTTGCCCATCTTTTCCAGAAGATGGTGGGATTCTATGGGGAAGATGAAAGGAAAAAAGAAAGAGGCCAGCATGAAAAGGGCAGCAGGCTCAGAAGGTACCAGTCCCAAGCAGCGTTGAGGGAATAGCTGGATGGTCAAGTGGCAGAGAGAGAAGCAGATCGTTCAGAGTCAGATTCAGAAAGGCAGGGATTCAGCTGGTCCTGGCCTCCCCTACACTCACCCTCAATCAATGCGAGCATCACTAGAGGCAGATTAAAATGGAAACACTAATAGGGTTAAATGATTGATTTCGTGCATCCAGAATAATGCCCAGCCAGAATCTATTCTATTCTACCCCCCATGGCGCAGAGTGGTAAGCGGCGGTAACGCAGCTGAAGCTCTGCTCACGGCCAGAGGTCAATTCCAACGGAAGGAGGAAGTCGAATCTCCGGTAAAAGGGGGTGAGGTCCACTCAGCCTTCCATCCATCCGTGGTCGGTAAAATGAGTACCCGGCATATGCTCAGGGGTAAAGAAAGACCGGGGAAGGAACTGGCAATTCCACCCCATATATACGGTCTGCCTAGTAAACATCGCAAGACGTCACCCTAAGAGTCAGAAATGACTCGCACAACAAGTGCGGGGACACCTTTACCTTTAGAATGTATTAGAAAAGGTCAAACGATCCTACAGCTCAGGGAAGTGTGAGGGTTGAAGGAGCCAGCAATCCCGACCTGTTTTGTGGTCTGCAAGTAACTCTGCCTACAGGACATGGCCAGTAGTGTGGGTGGGAGGAACAATTATCCTCCAGGAGATAATAGGACGAGCGCAGACCCACCCTACACAATACATAAAAGTAACATGAACAGTCCTCCCAGTAAGAAAAAGCAGCTGCAGGGGGCTGCCAGTTTGTGTACGCTTAGCCTGGACAGGGTGAGAAGAGGCTGCTTAATCTGGGGGTTGCCAGCACAGTGCCCACAGGCACCACTGTGCCCACCAGTGCTTCCTGTGGCTTCCTCAAAAGGTCACAGTAAAGATCCCCTCAAAACCCCGCAATGCACAAGAGACTGTTTGCTTTTCCTGCATGGTTCTTGCTTGCTGGCTCAACCTTTCCTACATTAAACATGCCCATATTTCATTGGAGGCCAGGACTGGACACTCACTCTCCCATCCGTTCTGAACAGAGGAGAGGTGCAAAAAGTTTCTCTCTGTGATGTAGGTCTTTTTTCCCCATTGATGAGAGTGGCTGATGGGGGGGGCTTGCCCACACCATTTTGTGGTTCTGTATCTTTTCCTGCCCTTTCAGATGCGGCACCTTTTTCGTGTTATGCCACACCCCCATTGCAGACATGTGACTGGCACCCACTCGTACCCAAACTGTTCCAAGGTTGCCGACCCCTGGCTTAACCCTCTCTTTTCCTTCCAAAGGTGCAGGGAGGAACATTACAAGGGTCACACATCTTTTCTCTAATAGAGAGAAAAGCAACTGGGGAAAAAATTTGGAGAACTGAAATGGCAGAAAGGGAAAAGATGTAAGCATCTCCTCACCACCACCACTGGCCTATTCTGCTCCCAATGACAACCTCCAAGGTTGATTTTTTGGCAACAGGGGCGTGAGGACCATCAGAAGATGACATAAAGGAAATGCTAACCTGACCAAAGAATCCGCTCGCTTTCCAAAATGCCCCCAAGAGGAACATTAAAAGGCCTGAAACCACAAAGACTCCAGGGTGCCAAATACTGGTTTGCAATCCAATACCACAAGAATCCACTCCAAAGCATATCTAGGAATTTCACAGGCGTGAAAATATACCGATATTGTATAAAGTGCTCCTTCAAAAGGGATGCAAAACAAGGAGCTGTACGTTGCAAAGATGTCTAGAAAGA
This sequence comes from Rhineura floridana, assembly GCF_030035675.1. Classification (NCBI taxonomy): domain Eukaryota; kingdom Metazoa; phylum Chordata; class Lepidosauria; order Squamata; family Rhineuridae; genus Rhineura; species Rhineura floridana. The sequence goes on from NC_084492.1 coordinate 35,088,139, forward strand.
AGGGACTCCTTGTGACCATTTCAGCAGCATCATTTTTGGTACACCTAAAGCCGGGGTGGAAGACCTCAGACCCTTCAAGCTTCTCCAGCTGGCTCTCAATACTCTCCCCAGCCACACCTCTCAGAAGCTCCGCTTCACACCCTCCTCAAGTGCCTTTGCCTGGCTGGAATGTGTCCTTCCACTCTGATAATGCCTCTTGCTTCCCTCGATGGAAGATTTAGAGGCATTTGTGTAGAAACGATCCTACGGCACAAAAGTAAAATTTACATTCATTGCTTTGCCCATTTTTTCCTCTGGTCCTGCCCACCAGCTGCATGTGGCCCTCAGAAGATTGCCCAGAAGGGAATGTGGCCCTGTGGCTGAAAAAAAAACCCCACCCCTGATCTAGAAAGCATTTTTCACTTAATGGCAAAGAAGACTTTATCCTTGTAGGATTTCATCCATATTGTAATGGAACACAGTATCTGTCCATTCTGTCATAGTTCTTTTTGCGTTGCTTGAATACAAATATATTTCCACATCTCAGTGACTTCTTGCATACTTTCTTTGGTGGACTTTTGCAGTGTCAAAGACAGGTCTCTCCATCACCTTCCTTCCCTTTTACAATCTAATATTCAGCTCACACAGACATTTGAGTCACTGCAGTGAAAGTGACACAGAGGGTTGCCAATCTGCTTGTGCATTTAACAGCAGCCCACCATGACGAAATCTAGCAGGTAAAATATAAGGACATAAGAAGAGCCTGCTGGATCAGGCCAGTGGCCCATCTAGTCCAGCATCCTGTTCTCACAGTGGCCAACCAGATGCCTCTGGCATGCTCACAAGCAGGACCAAAGCACAACAGCACTCTCCCCTCCTGCCATTTCCAGCAACTGGCATTCAGAAGCATTTTGCTTCCAGCCATGAAGGCAGAGCAGAGCCATCGTAGCCAGCAGCCACTGATGACCTTTCCATGAATTTGTCTAATCCAGTTTTAAAGCCATCCAACCTAGTGGCCATCACTGCCTCTTGTAGGAGTTCATTCCATGCATGAAGAAGCACCTTCTTTTGCCTGTCCTGAATCTTCCAACATTCAGCTTCATTGAATGTCCACGAGTTCTAGCGTTACGAGGGAGAAAAACAGTTCTCTACCCGCTTTCTCCATTCTGTGCATAATTTTATACGCTTCTGTCATGGCACCTCTAGCATGACTTTCCTCTTTACTAAACAGCTCCAAATGCTGCAACCATTCCTCATAAGGGAGTCATTCCACCCTCTTGATCGTTTTCGTTGCTCTTTTCTGAACCTTTTCCAGCTCTACAATATTCTTTTGGAGGTCAGGCAGCCAGAACTGTACATAATATTTCAAGTGTCGTCGCACGACAGATGTATAAACTTTCCTTGGCATGAAGACAATGAAAAGATTCAGCTATTTGATTTTTGAACACCCTACACTCGATAAGCAAAGCCGCTGGTTTCTGCCGCAACCGATTTAAAAGCCATTTACTGTGTTGACAAAGGGACTATATGCATGCCAGCTTTCTAAATCGGCCTTTTGAAAGTGTGTTTCCACTTGCATAAGGAAATGCAAGCCTCCACAACGCAGACTCTGCAAAGCGCTATTCCTTTCTTTTTTGCTTTGAGTAGGCCCATTGGGAAATCCTGAAAGAACTATTCCCAGCAGCATCAAACGCATACACTCCCACTCTCTCAAGATCAGGAGCATAAACGAAAGCGTTTTTAAACCAAGTATGCAATATGAGTGCTTTTCACTGCACAAGCTCCAGCGGTGGAAAAAAACAAATTGACGATCAAAGCCCAGCAAGTATAAATGATTCACAAAGCGCAGCAGCCTAAAACCTGTCAGAGAAAAGAACACACACACAAGCACACGTCAGGAACCGCAAAAATACATTTGGTCATTGCACTAGATGAGCGTGTATTTTTGTCATGTTTAGAGTAATCAAGCCGGCACTCTGACTGCCATTCAGATCAGGTCAAGGAGACAGAGAAGGGTTATCTCCTTCAAACAGGGTTGTACCAGTCCAACCCAGAGTAGATCCACTGAAATTAATGGACCTAAGTGAGTCATGTTAGTTAATTTCAACAGGTCTACTCTGAGTAGGACTTAGTAGGGATGGGGGAGGGGAAGAGCGACTGTATATCCACGTCCCATTTCAACCAAATTCTCTAGGCAGTTCACAGAGGTTATAAATTTATTTATTTATTACAGCTATATCCCACCTTTCCTCCAAGGAGCTCAAGGTGGTGCATATGGTTCTCCCTCTCCATTTAATCCCCACAACAACCCTGTAAGATAGGTTAGGCTGAGAGCTGTGACTGGCCCAAGGTCACCCAGCAAACTTCATGGGGGAGTGGGGATTTGAACCTTGGTCTCCCAGGTCCTAGTCCAGACCATTACACCACGCTGGCTCTCCAATTTACAACGGGGGAGAGTGGGGTACTTTTGGCCCTCCATGTATTGGTGGACTACAACTCCCATCAGCCCCAGCAAGCACGCCCAATGGCCAAGGATGGTGGGAGTTGTAGTGCTGCAACACCTGGAAGGCCAAAAGTTCCCCACACCTAGTTTACAATAAAAAAAGCCCAAAAAGCATCACAAAGCCCAGCAACAACCAACTAGAATCAGGCTAAAACTCAGCAGATAAAACCATCCAGGAGATGACTTTTTATTGTCATTTCACTCCTGCTTCTCCCAGGGGCATGCTGGGAGTTCAGCGAAAACTACTTTTGAGCCTTGATTTGCCCACCACATGCAGACATTTAGCAGGTGAAATGTTGTTTCCTCATTTACTCTCTATGCCAGAAAATAGGAACATAGGAAGCTGACTTCTACTGAGTCAGACCATTGTGGTCCATCTAGCTCAGTATTGTCTACACTGACTGCCAGTGGCTTTCCAGGGTCAGATATGGTTCCTTCCTGGCCCTATTTAGAGATGCCAAGGATTGAACCTGGTACCTTCTGCATGCAAAGCAAATGATCTTCCACTGAGCTATGGCCATCCCCCCTTTTGTGTGGGTGTGGAGGAATGTGATGTTCCTATATTAATGTATATATGGTAAGTGTTGTTGTTTTAGAAGATACATGGTAAGTGGAGTGAAAGAGGGGGAGTGAATGGGCAGTAGAATGCGAGATGATTGGCTGAGTGTTTAAAATGGCTGAATGTATAAAAGGAAGAGTGAGAGTGGAATGGGGGGGGAGAAGAGAAAGTGTGGATTGCTTGGTGGGGTTTAGAGAGTTGTTTACCAGGAGGGAGGTGGAGTTCGGATTAGTATTGAGTAAAACCATATGCTTATGTGCCTTAAGAAGAAATCTTGTTAATCTTGTTAGCTTTGTTATCTGTAATAAATACTTAATTTGGTTTACCAAAGGCCTGATCCTTGACTGGGGTTTCACAGACCAGAAGGGAGGGTAAGGTAATGACCAAGGCTGAAGGGGAACTGTAACAAATGGTGGCAGCGGTGAAGAGAATAACAATACCAGTATTCAGAGTCTCTGGGAATACTAGTATTGGGACGTTACTGGTGGTTGCCTAGCAGGGGGATCTGTTGAGATCTGTGCTAGAGCGGATAGGTAAACCATAAGAGAGTGCGGTCCGGACTGGTGGAGTCCCTGGTGGTGCCTAGAGACAGGCAGTAACCACGCGCAGGTAGGAACCTGACAGGGAGAGCCAGGGAAGGACACATCACAAGGAACTTCACCACTTAACTTTCTGGCTGGTCTGTGCAGATGTTAATAGTGCAGGAGCCCTACCTGAGAGAGAGAGAGACAGAGAGACAGAGAGAGAGAGAGAGAGAGAGAGCAACCCTTAAGCAACTGCACTGATTCAAGCAGTCCTCCATTCCCTCATTGCTGCCAAAAGGAGGAATTCAAGGTTGCTGCAGTCCAGAAGTTACTTCAATATATTTGAGCTGCACAGAAAACAGGTGCTAGTGACAGATCCTGTAGTGTGGACTTACAAACCATCATGGGAATCCTGAGATCAATAAATGAGTAGGACAGAGCCAAATGGTAGAGGAGTGACATGCAAGAAGGGTTGCCAGACTGGGCTGCTCCTGTGCCTTGAATTGCAGCCTCGTGTGTAGAAATCAGCAGGTACAGCATCCCACAAGGTGAAAATAAAGATGTTCATGTAACAGCAGCACAGCTACAGGGACTCATCGAAAAATTGGCAACCTCACATAAAAAGATGAGTTGAAGAAAAATCAGAAATAGATAAAACTACCAAAAAAAAGCAATGACTTAAAAGTCTCTCATCTCAGCCTGACTTACCTTAGAGAGTTCTTGTAAGGATAAAATGGGTGGGGGTAAGAACCAAATACACCACTTTAAGCTCTTTAGAGGAAGGGGCTGGGATTTATTTTTGTTAATGACATCAATATCAGCTCTATCTTTTCTTACCTCTTATTTCTAGGGTGGTGGTGTAAATATAGAATAGTAGGAAGATTTCGATTCAGATCCCCATTCCACCAGCAAAGCTTTCTTCAGTGATCTTTGACGGTAGGTGAGTGACCCCTACCTCACAATGTCAATGTGTGGATAAAAATGGAGAGGACAAGAGCAAACTGTGCAGGCTTCCCTGAGCTCCTTTTAATAAATAAAATAATTAAATCAGGAGGTAGCAAGATCTAAATGCAAGAAATAAAACGGGTTTTGCCACTGGCCTCATAAACGGACTGTTACAGCAACCGTTAGGTGTTGCAATTTGTGGTTAACCTTGAGCACCATTTGGAAGAAAGGTGGGATACAACTCAAGATGCATCATGCACATTCAAAGTACTTATATGAATTAATAATTAAAATTACTGAGTTATTTTTGAATTAAAATTAATAAAGCATTAATAATTAAAGTTAGTAATACTAAAATAAACGTGCCTCCTGTCTAGTCTGTGCTTATATGTCTGTATATGTATAGTGTATGCAATATATATCTACATAAACAAATATATAGTTATGAAAACATATTGTGTGAGTGTGTATTAATATAACACACCATAATATAATATATTAGGTATATATATATGTGTGTGTTTTTATATATATATGTATATAATCAGAGCTTGGAAAAGTTACTTTTTTTGAACTACAACTCCCATCAGCCCAATCCAGTGGCCATGCTGGGTGGGGCTGATGGGAGTTGTAATTTAAAAATAGTAACTTTTCCAAGCTCTATAGAATACACTTACAATCACAGGGTCAGCTAGTTAATATCAATGACGCCTTCATTGATGAAACACGCGCCAAGCCCCTCATTAATATTCATAACGCCACGTCCCTTCGTTAATATTCATGAGAGCCACGCCCCCTTCGTGAATACCCCGAGTTCGGCTCCTCTTCACTTGGCAGCGACGGTTCTTCAGGCTCGGAAGCTCACCCGAGGGCCGATTTTCCTCACCGCAGCCTCATCATTCCCGCGGCAGCGCCAGCGCCACCGCCACTCTCGGCCTCCGAGCGGCCAACTCCTGAAGTACCACCCAGCTGGCCGTTTGACCGACAGACTGCTTAGCCAATAGGGAACGCCCGCTCTTGTGCAGGGGCGGGTCCTGGGGGACCGCGTCATCGGCCTGTCAGTTTTCTGTAGTCAAATCGGCCGGGCTGAAATGGGCATAGAAAAAGGAAGAGTGACTGAAACCTCTCCGTGAGCGTGATTCTCTATGGGCTTCCCACTCAAGACGTCGAAATCTCTATGGCGAACAATCCCTTTACATAGCACTGGGATTTAGAACGGACATAGCGAGACACTAGACAGGAAGTGACTATAAAATCTGAAAGGATGGATGACGCTCTACTTTTTAACTTTCTCTATGATGGGCTGAAGGCTAGAATGCTCCTGCAGGAGCGTCCTCCTCCTACGTGGCCCGCCCCCTTTTGTCGCCGTAGCCAATGGGAACGCTCATAGAGAAGGTGGGGGAGGACAAGCTTGAAAGGCGAGCTCTGGGCCACAAGTTCCATTCCCGGGTGCTCTCGAACAATCAGAGCTTAGCAAATAACTAGGAGTTGCGGGGTGGAGGATCCAGATGGCTGAGCAAGCGTTTTTAAGTTGTGTTTCAGAATATTTTTAACTGTGCCGTACAAAGTGTTTGATTGTAATTGGATTTTGGAAAGTTTTAAATTGTTTTTAGCATGTTCGTCTTTTTCTTGTTAAATTGTTATGCTTATGTTTGCTGCCCTGTGCTCGTTGGGGAAGAAGGGACTGGGATATAAATTCAATATATAAACAAATAAAACAGCCTGTTGGATGCGGCTGTTGTTGCATCTGAGGAGAAGCCCAGTCATGCCTGAGTAGTTAAAGTGGTGCCTTCCAGCATGCCTGTGCTGGCTAGGGCTGATGGGAGTTGTTGTCCAAACCATCTAAAAGACACCAGATGGATGAAGACTAATTTAAAGGTTTGAAACAGCACTTTAGATTGAGGCTGGCCATGAATCGGGAGCCTACAGGGTGCTTCAGAATTGCCTGGCTCCCATTAACAGCCTACCCGGAGCATTCTGCACCAGGTGCAGTTTCCAAACAGTCTTCAAGTGCAGTCCCGCATAGAGTGCATTACTGTACAATGATCCAATCTCGAAGATCCTACCGGGGCTTAGATGTGTGTAAATCTCCTTGTGCAATGTGATCTAATGTCCAGAAGGTGGCGGTAGGATTTGAATTACCATTAATGCACAACTCCATTGAGGAATTAGGACTCTTTCAATAAATTGCCCACTGATCCTTAGATATTTCGTGTTTTTGTTTTTTAATGAAAGCTAGGAATCTACAGAAGCCAAATTCTGTAGCCAGTACAACAATCTGTGTTTTATTTTTCTGCATTCCTGCAAAATCATGGTATTGAAACTTAAATGACATTGGCCATGCTTTCCTATCCTCTTACAGAAAAGAAGCCAAATATGTGAGGGTGGGAGAGAGAAGGAGGGAGAAATTGACTGGTGTTCAAACCATCCATGTCTGCTTGAACACAAGCCAAAATTTATCTCGCACTTTCTTTCCTCTATCTCGCCTGATGTAGAACCTGAAGAACTCAAAAGCTTGCATGGGGCATATTATCTTGTGACATTTTGGTTGGCCTAATCAAGTTATTGCCTTAATATGGATTGTTGCAATATTTCTTCCGGGTCAAGATTTTCTTTTAGTAAAGCTTCCGACAAATAGCAGATACACACGATAAATAAAGGAACACTATGCAAGTCATGATCCTCCCCAATTGCTCAAGAAGAAGTCGCAAAATTAAGGATGCCGTCTGAACAAACCATCCAATGAAGCTGAAAGTTAGAAGATTCGGGAGGGATCAGAGGAAGTGCTTCTTTACACAGTGCTCAGTTAACCTATGGGATTTGATCCTATAAGAGGTAATGATGATCACCACCTTGCATGTCTTTAAAAGAGGATAGGACAATAGCTATCCATGGCTACTATGGTCATGCTCAACTGTCAGGCTATGTCTTTGAATACCAGTTTCTGGGCATTGCAGGTGGAGAGTGGGCTGTTGCACTCGGGTTCTGCTTGCAGGCTTCTCATTGGCATTTGGTTGGCCACTTTGAGACGTTGAACAGAGTGCTGGATTGGTATTCAGAGGCATCCTGCCTGTGACACTGGAGGGATTATATAGCTATTGTGGCAAATAGCCTTATCCTCTATGACTTTGCCAAAATGTAAATGTACTGCCTTCAAGTCGATTCTGACCTATGGCGACCCTACGAATAGGGTTTTCATGAGGCTGAGAGGCAGTGGCTGGCCCAAGGTCACCCAGCGAGCTTCATGGCTGTGTGGGGATTCGAACCCTGGTCTCCCAGGTCGTAGTCCAACACCTTAACCACTACACCACACTGACTTTGCCTACTCCTCTTTTAAAGCCAGCCAAGTTGGTGGCCATCACTACACCTTGTGGGAGTGAATTACGCAGTTTAACTGCATGCTGCTGGGTGGAGTATTTTCTTTTGGAAAGTATGCCTCAATGCAAGTTGCCAGGGATCACAAGTGAGGAAAGTGCTGTTGCACCGAGTTTCTGCTTGTGCACTGTCTTATGGGGAGCCTGCAATCGTGTGCACATTAACCTGAGAGTAAAAGTAAGCCCCATTGAACTCCATAGGCTTACTTCTAAAGAAACATGTTAATGGTTGCATTGCACAGCTCATATAATCAGCAAAGGTGCCCTGAATCGGGTCACGCCCCTTGTACAAACACTCTGATGGGAACGGAGCCGTTGCACTTTTGTATTTGACTATATTGGGCAATCCTGAATGCATCTGACCTTTGGTATATTTTTACCATAAAAGGCAGGCCTCATCCCAACCTCCTCCAGCTGGTCTGGCTTGCTTCACTCAGTCATATCCTGTGGTTTTCCGTTTTGCTTGGTGATGACCTGCTTTGCCTTTTTTGCTGATGGGTTACCTGATGTGCTTTAATCTCTTGCAAAAAAACACAAATGGCCATATATGGCGAGAGAGAAAGGGGGGGGGGAGAATAAAGAAACTCCATATGCATCAGAAGTGTGTCTTTTGAGGGTTATTCACAGAGGACGCTCTCCTTGTCTTGGTTTTGCAAGAAGTTTTTGGACCCTGCTACTGATTAGCACCGAAGTAGAAAGTAATTTTTGCCTCACTGTTCCCTGGGCGGCAGGAGAGGCGGTTGCCTGAGTCATCGGAGGCATTGCTATATAAGTGATAAATGCCACTGCACTTTGGTTATGCACCACCTTGCACAAATTTATCTGCAGAATAGGATTTTTTGTGCTTATGGCTGGGGCTTGGACTAGGGCTGCATACACACCACACATTTAAAGTACATCCCCCTCCCCCCAAGAATCCTGGGAACTGTATTTTATCCCTCACGGAGCTACAATTCCCAGCACTTTTAACGAACTACAGTTCTCAGGATTCCTTGGGGGAAGTCATGTGCTTTAAATGTAGCCACAATGTTAAGAAAACACAGGAAGCTGCTTTCTACAACGTCAGAGCATCGGGTCATCTAGCTTTGTATTGTCTGCATCAGGGGTGGGGAAACCACAGGCCAAATGCGGCCCTCCAGGCCTCCCCTTCTGGCCCTCAGGACTCTTCCCCAGGCTACACTCCTCACCCACCTTGCACCATGCCCTCTTCAAGTGCTTTGGACTGCATGCAATGCGTCCTTGAACTGCAGGCATGCCTCTTTCATGCCTGGGTAGAGGCACGTGTGAAGAAGCCTCTGCAATGTGGACTACTGTACAGTGGTAAGAGTCACACGTGCTACTCTGCCCACTTCTTGCCTCTGGCCCTGCCCACCATGGGATGCAGCCCCTGGAAGGTTACCCACGGGATTGTGGCCTTTGGGCTGAAAAGGTTCCCCACCCTTGGTCTGCCCTGACTGGGAGCAACTCTCTACGGTTTCAGGTGGGGAGTCTTTCCCTACCTGGAGATGCCAAGGAATGAACCCAGTACATTTTGCATGCAAAAACACTACTATCACTATCATTATCATAACATAGCTTTTCACATATTTGTCTCAAGGCAATGTATAAAATGCAGTAAAAACAGCTTAAAAAAGTTACAAACACATAAAATAACAGCGGATACATTTAAAAACAATACCAAGTAGACACTCATGGCAGAGACCTATTCATTCTGCTGAGAAGTGGAAATGGACTACCTTCAAGTCAATTCCAACTTATGGCAGCTTGGAATAACAATTGGCTTCAGTTGTTTCCAGAAAGCGCAGATAGTGGGCGCCTGTCTTCTCTCCACAGGAATGCTGCTCCACCAGATGGGGGCAGCCACACAAAGCCCTGAAACAATTTACTGTGTTCTGTCACTGAGCTACAGGCACATGGGACTTACTCACTCTTCCTCATCCCGCTTTAATTCTGCAATGTTGTGATTTATTTATTACATTTATATCCCACTTTTCTTTTTCAGTCAAAACCCCCAAAGAGTGAAATGTACTTTCTATTTATTTTATTACACTGTTGTCCTTCCTCTCCTCCAAGGAGCCGAGAGTGGCAACTGTGGTTCTCATGTTCTTTTTTTTAAATTTTCACAACGTCCTGTGAGGTAGGTATTGCAGAGAGAGAGAGAGAGAGAGAGAGAGAGAGAGAGGCTAGCCCAAGACCACCCAGTTAACTTCATGACTGAGTGGAGAATTGAATCTGGGTCTTCTTGTGCCTTATCTGATACAATGGAAATGGACTGCCTTCAAGTTGATCCTGACTTATGGTGACCCTATGAATAAGGTTTTCATGGTAAGCGGTATTCAGAGGGGGGTTACCATTCCCTCCCTCTGAGGCTAGTCCTCCCCAGCTGGCTAGGGCCTGCTCAGCTTGCCACAGCTGCACAAGCCAGCCCCCTCCTTGTCTGCAACTGCCAGCTGGGGGCAACTGGGCTCCTTGGGATTATTCAGGTGCCCACGGCTGCACCCATGGCAGGGCACGTCACCCCTGAGCCATTCCCTGTGGGGTGATCTTCAGCTGGCCCTTGACACCCAGGAGACATGAGTGGGGATTTGAACTCACAGACGCTGGACTCCCAACCAGGCTCTCCTCCCCACTGTGGTATACCAGCTGTATATCTGATACAATATTATGCTCTAAATGCAAGTAGCTCAAAAGAGGGCAGTGAAAGGGTTTATAGTCTCTAACTCAATGCATTCTGCCCACTTTTGCCTATGGCAACACCCACTACTCGCAATCAGCCCTCATCAGGTTATCCGCAATGGAATGTTGTCCTCAGGCTGAGAAAGCTTCTGCGCCTGAAACCAAAGGCATCCTGGACAAAGGGTGAGGGGCTCAAAGGAAAATAAATTGAGACAGTTTCACAGACCAGCAAGGAGGACTGCCTGAGCCTCCTCATCAAGTACTCTCAGTAGCAAACCCAGGTTTACTGTTGCATAATGTAATGCAATGGCCCTTTATTTGCAGAACAAGTGGAGGAGGATTTCACAGTTGAGGCTTGCCCCCAAACGAGTGCTGCAACAGTAATAACACCATCGCGCCATAACGCGTCTCATAGCAGCAACTAAATTGCCTATTATAAGTAAGTGATTTACAGCCAACCACAATGCTATCAAATCAATAGCAGATGGGGGGGGGAATGAACCCAGCCAGCTACTTTAAATAACTAGGTGTGGGGAAGGAGGTCGCTCCATCTTCTGGCATGACTCCAACATGATGGTTTTGATGCATCAGCAGCTGAAGCAGCAGCAAGCCCTTGCATGGTAAATGAAGTGACCACACTGCAGTTTCATTATGACTGCTTGTGCAGAGAGAGCGCAGAGAAGATTTGATCTTAGTAAGCTCACCCTGCAATGTTCTCTGCAATGAAATGTGGAGAAAAGCAGCGCCAATCTTATGCCCCGGTGGGGCTGCACTGCAAACTCTAGTGCTCTGCTTACAAGCCATGCCTGTGCTGTGCCGAAAGCCGTCCTCCAATTTCATACGAGTCTTTCCCCCCCCATAAAAGAGGGTCCCATTTTTCTGTCTTGGCACACTGCCAGACTGTTACTATTCGTGGGATTCAAAGACATACCAGCACATTCAAGTTTCCCAATTAAAACTGATTTGGTGCTCTTGTGCAACTTCCTCTGCAAATTGGACTTTTTGCAATAAGGAAAAGGACAGGCAAATGCAGTGGACAAGGTGGGATACCGACTTTTTGACGCAGCGACATCTAACCTCCCCACAAATTAATCAGAATGAATCCTCGTTAAATAGCCAACGTTGTCTCATCGCCCTGCAAACAAAATTGGGATGAATGCAACCTCATTCTCGGGGTTCTTGAGGATTTCTTTAGAATGCTTTTAGAGTTTCGATAGGTGCAGGGTGCGGCGTTTACCTTGTTGTTGCGAGGCGGCCAAGGGTGGTGCATGCATTTTTCTTCCCAGTAAACATTTCTACAGCATGCTGTAACCTCCCCAGCTGCCCGCGCTTCCAGATCTGGAAAAACAAAACAAGGGGAGGAGTTACCTCATCATGACTTCCCCCAAGCTTTGATGGAAGCGTGAGCATCGAGGAAGGCTGCAAAGCATGGTAAGCGCAACACAAACAGGAACACATGGAGACTGGTTTCCTCTCATTTCCCATCCTGTAAGACTGGGATGAAATTACATGCATGTGGAGAACAAGAAGATGGAGGCATGTAGGACTCAGAGAAATGTGGCAATCAGATTTTCTCATGGCCTAATAATATTATTAAAAAAGCATCGCTCTCCCAATCAAAGCAACAATCTTGCTCTATTTCTCAATAAAGGGGTTGTTTCAGAGTTTTGTGGCAGATGGAAACTCCCTCTTTTGAGTGTTGCTAAACCTTAGTCAACCAATTTGCGTTCAGATGAAGCTTCCTTCCAGCTAAACTCATGATTTATTTACAATATTTCTCTTTCTCTCCATCCCTCCCCTCTCTCTTTTAATTTCCCATTTTAGCCAGGCTGCTCTCTCTTGTTCCTGCTTCATTAGTCATAATGTGCAGGATGGCCTTCAAGTTCCAGCTGCAAGACTGTGGCTTGCCTTTAACGGTCTGCCACTGTCATTTGAGCAATTGGAGGACAGCCCAGGGACATCAGAAGATGCTTTATCCTGAGTAGGACCATTGGTCCATATAGCTCGTGGAGGCTGGTCCATTAGGGCAAAGGGGGCACTGCACAGTCTTCCCTCAGCTGGTCCCCACCTGCCTGCCTTCTTACTTACAACCGGTCCAGAGGTGGCCCTTCCTCCTCCTCAGGCTTCCTCTTCCTCCACAGTCTCAGTGTCGCCCTTGTAGAACTCAGCAGGGAGGAGATGGGGTCAAAGCAAGAATTAGATGCCTGTGCCTCTCATTGGCTCCGCCTCTGCCTACTACGGGTCTTCCTGCCTTTCGCCCTACCAGTCCCAACGGGCACCATCCACTACTCACATAGCTCAGGGTTGTGTACACTGACTGGCATTGTTTTGAACAAGAGTCCCCCAGGATTTGAACCTGGGTCCCACAAGGTGTAATGATGGTTACCGCCTTAGGCAGCTTTAGGGGGTGATTAGACAAATTCATGAAGGCTCTTGATGGCTGCTGGCCACAATGTTTAGGTTCTGCCTCCACTGTCAGAGGCAGCGTGTCTTTGAGTGCCCGTTGCTCCAAATCACAGGGCGGTAAATTGCTGTTGCACTCAGGTGCGGCTCACAGGCTTCCAGTTGGGGCATCCGACTGGCCACTGTGAGAACAGAGTGCTGGACTAGATGCCCCCCCCTTCAGCCTGATCCAGTGTCAGAGCTCTTCTTACCCTCTTAGCATCTCTTGCTGATGGGGAAATAAATCCCACAAGTCAGGATGCTGCTGTCTTGGAAAGGAAGCCTTGTGGGGCTCTAGCAGAATGTTATTTTTTTCCCCTTTGCTGTCCTCAGAACCAAGATAGAAACCTCATCCTCAAAATACGGCAGGGTATGCAAAAAGTTAGTAGGGGAAATGGCATCCCCAGGCACAAGGCAGCCCACCCATCAGCTCATAATTTATTTTGTTTTTATTTTCATATGTTTACACCCTGCCTTTCTTTCATCAAGGAACCCAAGACGGCATACACCTGGTGATCTCCCATCCAGGCACTGCCCAGACCCAGACCTGCTCAGCTTCAACAAGGTGGTGGCCTCATGCGCCTTCTGACCATGCCGTGACATAATAATGTCATGTGATTCAAGGACGGGGAACAGCAGACCCACCAGGTTGGGAGGCACTCCCATCAGCCCCAGGCAGCATGGCCAGTGATCAGGGGCAGGGATGGGGATGAAATTTGATCCAGTTCACATCTGAAGGTGAACTTGTTTCCAAAAACAATATGCAAACCAAAATATAGCCATCATTGAAATTTCCCCCTTCTATGAGTTTTGCAGTGCAGTTCTCCAGCAAAGTAATGTGTACAAAATAGATACACTAGTGCAAAGTAGGCATAACAATGTGTGTGTGTGTGTGTTACCATCATACAAAAATACATTGTATTAGTGAAAATTCTTTTGCAAAAAATGTGCATATGAGGCAAACTTACATACAACAATGTGTGGTTGAGGAGAAATTCTCAATTAAACGCTGGTGACTTTTCATGAGGGCTTTTTTTTAAAGTTTGCAAACGCAGAGAGCAGAAAAATGGGAAACCAAGAGAAACCGAAATTGACAAGTGTGTCCCTCCCTAGTCAGGGATGGTGGAAGCTGTAGTACAGCAACATCTGGAGGGTCACAGATCTGACATCTCCCAAAGAATTCTGGGAACTGTAGTTTGCTAAGGGTGCTCAAAGTTGTAGCTCTGTGAGGGGTAAATGACAATTCCCAGGATTCCTGGGGGGAGCCATGTGTGTTAAATGTGCTTTAAATGTACAGTCCGGATCCGTATGAGGCAGGTTCCTAGGTTCTGCCCACCCCTGATTTAGGGCACAACATCAAAAGTGGCTCCGTTTGTTTGTAATTGACAAATGGTGTGAGCAAATGCCAGACGATTGCCTGTCAACCCAAGAGGGAAAACACAGCCATTGTGGCTAATTAATTTTCTCTCAGCTTTGATCGAGTTTTGACGGAGCCAAGAGGGCAGAGTCCCACGAGATCTCCAGACTTTGGTTTTAGTCTGTCATGTTGCTCATTTGGAAGCAGACAGAGTCATTTTCAACCCTAGGGTGAAAAAACAGACAATGTGAGAGAGCGCTGGCGATGGATCATTTCCCCTAGGCTTTTTCCAACAGGGGGCAGGGGGTGGGTGGGAGGAATTCAGCATTAAATTGTTTTACTTGGAGCCCCCTCACACTGAAAAAGATGGAGGCTCGACATTTTACGATGATGGAGGAGAGGCAGCATCTCGTGGTAAACGTGCAACCAAATCTGTCAAGAGTTCGTGGATCCCCAGAAATGTTAAATGCCAGGGCACAGAGGAAATGAAAAATGCATTAGATTTATTTCTCAGCAGCTTCAAAGCATCACAGAGCGAGATTGTCATGCCGCAGTGGTACCGCCCACTTTCCGGATGAGATGGAAGGCAAATTGGCAAGTGTGCTTTCCACTCTGTGCTGCCGATGGACAATATACCTGGAGACTTCCTAAACTTGCCAAATGTGGGAAATGAATCTTGTAGTCCAAGCCCAACTTGCGGAGAAGACCAAACCAGGTCTCTTAGTCTTGAAATCAATTTGCTGCCAATCAAGGATGGGGGAGAAATTTGATTCAGGTCTCATTTAAAGGTGCACTTTCCTAATTTGCGCTTTCTGAAACAACGTGTGAGCCAAAACCCGACCATCCCTCAAAGTTCAAATTCTCTGGATTTTGTACAGCAATTCTCCAGCCAAGTAACGTGTACAAAAACGCAGCTATTGGCGTAAAGTGGGCATGTATGAAAATAACGTACATTATATTAGGGAAAAGTGCTTTGCAACAGTGTGCGCATCAGGAGAAATTGCACTAACATTTTCATAAGGACTTTTTTCACGCACACACAAAAGAATCACAAGCAGATGTGAAAATGTGGAGAACTGAATCTAAGATTGGAAAAAGGAGAAACGGAGAAAAACCAGAACTGGCATCCCAACCCTTTCCTCCTGCTAATGGGGGGGAGCATAGTTAGGGGGTAACCCAGGGAGGCTGAACATCTTTCCACTGGGCCCCTTTTCCACCCACACCATTTTAAAAGGTTTTTTTAAAAAAGTTCTTGACTTAGCTTATGGGCCAGTGAGAATCCAGTCACTCTTCGTCTTAATGAATGGAGGGCCCAATCCACATACAGCATACTTGGCCCAGGAAGTCCTACCCCCTGCATAGCTCAGAGGAAGCCCTGACCATGGGAACCAGAGTTTTGTTTCTTTCCCTCCAAATGTTGGCCTAAATTGGCATAGGCATTAGCAGGTGCAAGTTTTATGCAAATTTGCAGCATGGCTCTCTATGTCTTGTAAATTCCTAGAAACCAGTCCATTTCATCAGATGATCCCAAATTCTAGGGTGATGAGAGAGGGATAAAACCAGGGGTGTAGTCATCCAGGGTCTCCGAGGATCTTAGACCCTTTACTTTTTTGGCAGCAGGATCCCAGGAGGGTCCCTATGATTCCAGCATCCTATGAGCCAATCAGCAGGAAAGAGGAGTCTGTTGGCCACTTCCCCCTTTCATCCTGATTGGTTTCTAGGGATGTCTGTCGCGGGAGAAGTCATTAATAAGGATCTCATTCTCAACCCAGCCGCAAAAAAAAAAAAAAAAAGGATGGGAAGGGGCATGGCTATCATGAAGGAACGCTGAACTTCTGAATTTGCCACTACACTACAGGAGAAAGCAATCAGCCACAAGGCCGCTCACCCGCTCACCCTCTGTGCTACCAGGCTCCTTCCTGTCTCACTTCCATGGTCAGCCACCTCCCACGCCGCACTCTTGGCTGGCTGGTTCCTTGCCTGCTGTCTTCGCACACCACTCTCTCCGTTGCTTCCCTCTCCTGCTCTGCCTTGACTTTCACAAAATGCACAGAAAAAGTCACAATGCAAAATTGCACAGGAAAACGGACAACACTGTGGCATGCAGCTGTTGAAATATCTTTACTGTTTATTGACTTATATGTGGGTAACACTTCTCATATTTTCACTGGCTGCTGAAATGTGAATATTATGAATGTCTGAGGAAGCATTGAAACAGTTTAACAATCCGGAATGACTGTCATCTTCACATTATTGTGTCATTTTCCATTGCCTGTCATCATTGTATATTTTTTCATGTTATTATATTCACTGTGGAAACATTTTGCATTGTTATATATTGTTGTTTCAGGTCCCATGTTCTGGGCCTCTCAGTATAATTATCCATTCTGTTATTAACAGTCATTGTGCTTGCCTTTATTATTTTGCTAGTTTTCATTTCAGTTGCATGCCACAGTGTTGTCCATTTTCCTTTGCCATTTTGGGCAGTGGCTTTTTCTGTGCGTTTTGTGGTTGCACTAGGAACCTTCTCTTTTTGGTTGGCAGTACTGCCATGACTTTCAACCACCAGGAGTTGTGGCTTTTCCTCGGTCTCCTATGTTAGCTTCCAGTGGCTAGTACGGTGTCTGAGAATCTTTCTGTTCCTTTCACACTCACAGCAGCAGTCCATCAGCCCGGGAGGAACAGGGCCTCAGCCAAACCACAAAAGCATTTCCTAGGATGTCGGGGAAGGGTGACCTCTTTGCAAGCTGCACCTCTTCATTTTTGCTGAGTTGACAGAGATGGACAAAAATACTCCACCCGCACCGCCGGTTCCTCTGTAGCTGGAAGGGTGATGCTACAGGAAACACTGATAGATTGATTCAGCATTTCTACAGGCCTCGCCCTGAGAGGTCATGTTTCTGATATCTCCAGCCCAGCAGCCTTGGCTAGTGCAGATCAGGATACTTCTGTTGAATGTTATGGGGCAAACACAGTTGGCACACAGTTTCCAGATGGTGAATGGGTGTGAGGGAAGAATGAAGCCACCCCCTTCCTTCAGCTTGCTGGTTCTCCCCTGCAAATCACTCCAGCCTCCATCTTAGCAACCCCTCCAAGAATATATCAGTTTAAAAGCACAGCACTTATTTCCAACGTTTCTTATCCACATAAGAAGAATCTGCTGGATCAGGCCAGTGGCCCATCTAGTCCAGCATCCTGTTCTTACAGTGGCCAACCAGATGCCTTTGGGAAGCCCACAGGCAGGACCTGTGCGCAACAGCACTCCCCATTTATGATTCCCAGCAACTGGTATTCAGAGGCATTCTGCATTTTGCCAGCAGTGAAGACAAGAGCATTAGTTCATCAGGACTTTAGCCATTCCACATGATTGCATTTAAGGGTTGGTGGCTAGGAACCGGGAACTTTTTGGCAATGGGATGTTCCAGTGATACTATGGGTGAATCCAGGACAAATTTGGACTTTTCTGAGCAAGATCAACTTCATCCATGGCCCCATCCTTGAAAGCATTGCCACAGCAGACATCACCACTAGTACCACCACCTGACTTGGCTCCATCTTCAAGTCCATATCTGGGTAGAATCATAGAACAGTAGAGTTGGAAAGGGTCTATAAGGCAATCAAGGCCAACCCCCTGCTCAATCCAGGAATCCAACTTAAAGCATACCTGACAGGGGAATATCCAGCTGCCTCTTGAAGGTCTCCAGTGTTGGAGAGCCCATCACATCCCTAGACTATTGGTTCCACTGTCGTACTGCTCTAACAGTTCAGAATTTTTTTCTGACACTCAGCCAAAATCTGGTTTCCTGTCACTTGAGCCCATTATCCTGCGTCCTGCACTCTGGGATGATCCTGGCCCTCCTCTGAGTTGGGTAAGTCTCCACCCCTCCAAAGGCCAACCTCCTAATAAAAGATTTTTGGCCAACATGCATAAATATGTCTCTCACATGAGGTAACGTTGGATTGCCATGACAACTGTTGTCAAGGCGTCTTATAAGAAATTGGGTGGGTGGGGAGCAGAACTGTAAATATTTCTGAGTTCAGCCAAAACAGTTCCAATGTTCTAGAATTATATAGAACGTTCTGGATCTCGGCCACACAGTGCAAGGGGTGCCATTCTGGATCATTCAAATAAATGACAGTGGCATCGTTGTTGACAGAATGTGTGTGTGGGGGAGAGAGAGAAACACCTAGAGATGGTCCAGGCGAATAGGCACATGCTAGAGGAGGTGCCAGGGCATTCTGGGGGGCAGGGAAGAGAAAACCTCAGGGTAGGATCACAGATTACTACTACTACTACTACTACTACTACTACTACTACTACTACTACTTCTTCTTCTTCTTCTTCTATCCCACCCTACCTCCCCAAGGCAGCCCAAGGCAGCATAAAATTGATCAAGCACTAAAATAATCATAAAAAACCCCTTTAAAAACATCGAAAAATGTATTTTGAAAAAAAGTGTTAACATCTTAAAAAGCAATTCCAATACAGATGCAGACTGGGATAAGATATCTTAAAAGGCTTGTTGAAAGAGGAAGGCCTTCAGTAGGCACCGAAAAGATAACAGAGTTGGCGCCTGTCTAATATTTAAGGGGAAGGAATTCCAAAGTGCAGGTGCCACAGCACTAAAGGTCCGCTTCCTCTATTGTGCGGAACAGACCTCCTGATGAGGTTGTATCTGTGGGAGGCCCTCACCTGCAGAATGCAGGGATCTACTGGGTATATAAGGGGTAAGATGAATTTTCAGGTATCCTGCTCCCAAGTGGCATAGGGCTTTGTACACCAACATCAGAACCGTGAACTTGGCCCAGAAGCTAAGTGCAATTATTTGAGCAGCAGAGTAACGTGTTGGCGATATTCTGCCCCAGGCAGCAATCAAGCAGTCAAGTTTTGCACCAGCTGCAACTTCCAGACCAGCCTCAAGAGCAGCCCCACATAGAGCACATTACAGTAATCCAGCCTGGAGGTTACCAATACATAGATGACAGTGGGCAGGCTATCCCAGTCTAGAAATGGTCCTGACTTACTTTGGATCCCTGGGATAGCAGGATAAGTGAAGCAGGTAACAATGAGGGCAGTTCTAGAGGAGGAAGTGCAACCTCCTCCATCCCCAATGCCCAGTATAGGAGAGAGGCAGGTAATTAAACTTTTGCTTCACTCAGCAATACAACTTGTTCCTGAAGCCAGAGTAAGGACAGACAACTCTTATCCATTACATTTTCTCTCAGGCCACTTCCGGATGACCTGCTCATTCAGCATTCGTCCTGATTGGTTTCCACAAAGTTTTGGGGGAGGTTAGATATGTTGGCCGTTTATTGAGCACTAATTTGGATTTGTTTGCAAGGATATTACACAACACTGCATCAAGCCATCACAATTTCCCAGTGCATTTCCCCCATCGCCTTCCTTATTGCAAAAAGTTGTGCAAGAACTGCAGGTCCATTTTAATTGCACCACTGGAATTTGCCAGTATATAATCAAATCCCACCTGAAAATAGTGACAGCCTGAAAGTACCCTCAGTTTCTCATTTTTCCAGTTTGCCACACGTCCGGCTTACAATATATATCCTCAGGGAAATTCAGTAGCGTTTCAGTGAACATTTCTCTACAATGCACAGTTTTGCAAGCAATTTTCCTTAACGTATTTTTGTACGTCATCTTCACTGTTAAATGAACTTATATGCACACTTTGTCCTGATATACGCATTTTTCACATACATATTTTTGATCAGAGAATTGCATCGCAGAATTTGGAGAAGTATGAATTGTCAAAGGATAGCTGCATGTTCATGTATTGCTTCAGGAAGTGAAAATTAACTAGGCCCATATTAAAATGGGAAGCAAACTGAAACTCTCCTCCATCAGAGGAAGCATAATAAACTCATCTACTCAATTGCTCGTGAAGACTACTGAGAGATTTAAGGTAAGCATTGCCAAAACACAGCTGCTCCATAAAACCAAAGATCCTTTCAAGAGGTCAGATCCCCTGTAGGGTAATTGTTGGCACCAATAATTGTCACCAATAGCAGCCTCAGGAAGGGGAGGCTTTTCTTTAGGTTTGTGTCCCCTCCCCTTCTCTCTCTCTCTCTCTCTCTCTCTCTCTCACACACACACACACACACACACACACACAGATGTTTGGCTTTCAAAAGCTTTGCAAGAGTTCAGCTTCAGGTCAGGACGTATGGTCACATCCACACACCATATATTTAAAGCACTCTTATACCACTTTAACAGTAATGGCTTCCCCCAAAGAATCATGGGAACTGTTGTTTATTAAGAGTAGTGGGACCGTAGCTCTGCAAGGGGTCTCCTAACAACTCTCAGCACCCTTAACAAATTACAGTTCCCATGATTCTTTTGGAGAAGGCATGACTGTGAAAGTGGTAAAAGACTGCCATTCTAGGCTTCTCCTGGGACGATGGGCTGGATATAAATCTAATAAATAAAATAAGACTGTTTTAAATGTATGGTGTGGATAAGACCTAAGAAAAGACACTCTGGTTAGCTGTCATTTGGGTTTCTTTTTTCAGACTATCTGATACATCTTATTCACCAGTGGAAGTTAACCTACGTCACTTCCAGATGGCCTGTTTATTGACAGTTCATCCTAATCTTCATGCACAAGGTTTGCAGGAAAGTAATATGACACGCTCTGCCTACTGAGCATTCATTCTGATTTGTTTGTGGGAAAACTTTACGAGAACGCGTCAGTGAGTTGCTATCCCACACTTTCCAGCACATCTTCTCACACTTTCTTTACTGCATAAAGTCAGTGTTTTGTTTTTGTTTTAAGCAGATTTGTTGTGTTAGAGTGCTAAATCTACTTTAACTGCATGACCTGAATTTGCTGGTATGCCATTGAATCCCACCTGCAAAATACTGTTAGCTTGGAAGCAGCCCTTATGTTTTAATCGCTTAAAGTACCAAAACAACACGGCCTTGTCACACCGTGATGATTACAACATTCCCCAGGAGATGATGCAACATTTCACAATATATATTTCAGCATCTGCTTTATGCCATTGACTTCATGCTTAAAAGACTCAAACTCTGCAGCAAAGTGTATCCCTATAACCCAAAGAATGGCGATGAGCTTTACTTAACCACTTGCAGATTCCAGATTCTGGGGTGTGATCTGGCTAAAGCTGAACAACTCTCAGCAAAGTTGCCCACTGAATTCGCAGAGTGGCCCAAGAATAGCATCCAATGAAAACAGCTGGTAGAATTTAGGTCAGTTGAATGTAATTACCCAAGTTGGAGCGTGGCCAAGATACCTGAGATGCTTCTTTCAAGTAAATTGCTGTGGGATTCACAGGAGGAGGAGGAGAACTCTGCCCAGAGAGAGATATTTAACAGTCCTTAGGAGGCTTTAAATCCCTAAAGTAGCTTGCTGAATTGTGGTTCCTGGCTACGGAAAATCTCTCGCTTGATTAAATTCAAGCTGATGACAACCACTACTGAGAAGAAAAGCCCTAAACTGAACTGCCATGTTATTTATGGAGACTGCCCAGTGGAGGGATCTTCAGAAGAACATCACCAATGATGTTGTGCAATTGCCTTCTACACAACAGTATCCAAAACACAAAAGCATAGATTAAAGAAAACACAAATGTACAAAACGGTACAATCCAAAGAGGAGATATTTTACTTTTTCCCTTGTTGTCTGCTGTTAAGGCAACCTTTAAAAAAAATCCAATAAAAAGAAAAGCACTTTTTTTGAAAAAAGAGGGAGAACACACACATATATAGCACAGAGCCAAGCAACTTTGTTAAGGCAAGTTATATTTTTTGTTGTTCCTTTAAAAGCTGTAATACAGATTATGTTTCCCCACAACTATTACTCAACATTGTCTCTGCTAGTTATTTCAACTCACATTTGATTTTTTCTGGTTTCAGCTCTAGCCTTGGGGAACAAAATGCCGCACTTAAAACAAAAACAAAAACCAATCCATCCAACTGACTGACAACACAAGCCTGTATTTGTTTACCCAGAAGTAAATCCAACTGTATGCAGTGGGGCTTCCTAGTAAGTGTGCATAAGATTGCCCCCTACAGCTGCAATCCTATACACATTAGTCCCATTGAATTTAGAAGTTACTTTTGAGTAAGCATGTTTAGGTTTGTGCTGAAAGTTGCGATCCTTTGCACACTTCCTCAGGAGCAAGACCTTACTGAACTCAGTAGAACATGTTCAATATAGATCATTTAAGATTGCAAACCTATTGTCCTTTACTTGGAAGTAAAAGTGCAATCACATAGATGGAAGTTAAGTCCCACTGTTTTCACTCAGGCTGTCTTCTTGGTAAGTATGCTCAGGATGACAGCCAATGTCCACTTTCCTAGGAGTAAGCCACATTGAACTCATTGGGACATACTTCTGAGTAGACACCTATAGGCTTGTATTGCAAATCCCATGGAACACAACGAGGTTTACTTCCGAGTAAGCGTGCATACGATCTGACTGCACCTAATTAACCCTGCACGCACCACTCCTGAGGACACTTCTGTCCAAGAGTTGGAGGTCGAGGGCAAATTCACTAAAAATGCATCCTTCATCTCTGTGCTGCAGTTGCAGCCTTCCCAGCGCAACAGCAGATCTGCCAAAGGCAAGAGCAGAACTCCAGCAGGACACATCACCATGCCCTGCAGTCAAGAAAAGTCTTCCGAGTCAACATGCTATGGAGACAAGTACCCATGTAACATTTGTTAAATGAGAAAGATAAGCAATAATAATAACAAAAATATATAAAAAATGTAAAAAGGAGAGAACATATACGAAGAAGATGTTTCACCAGACGGAATGAAAGCTCAAGGTCCACTTGGGGAGGCAGGAATGGACTCTGAATGTGCACAAAACAAAGCAGGTTGGTCCTCTCTTCCCCCCCGCTCATCTCCAAGTGTTGATTTTGATGATACATTGTGCTTTTTCTCCCTCCCTCTCCTTCATGATCCAGGGAGGGGGCTGCGAGAGGCACAGTGCATTCCCCCACCCCTGGTTACTCTGCCTGAGCGTCGTAATTGGCACCTCCTGCTTTTTTCAGCTCGCCTTTGATGTAACCCTCATCCAGCTCCTTGTGGTCACTGATCACAAACTCTTTGGCAAAATTCTGCAAGAGACAAAGGAATCAAAGCGTGAGGCTTAGCAAGAGAGGCGGCATCCGGATTCCAGCAATAAGAATCATTTGTGAATGAGATGAGACAACTGTAAGGGTCTCCCCACCTCTAGCCTTAGCACAGGGCAACAGTTCAGTGGGAGAACATCTGCTTTGCATGCAGAAGGTCCCAGATTCAATCTCCGGCATCTCCAGGTAGGGCTGGGAGAGACCCCTGCTTGAAACCCTGGAGAGCCACTGCCAGTCAGTGTAGACAATACTGAGCTAGATGGACTAAATGGGTCTGACTTGGTATACGGCAGCCTTCCATGTCCCTAAGGTGTTGCTGGACTACAACTCTCATATTGGGGGTGTTCTCAATAGCGGCACAATTGGGGAATGCCCTCCCCAGACATATCTGGCTGGAGCCAAACCTGTTGGGTTTCTGACATCAGTTAAAAAATGTATGAGATGTATTCAGCTAAGTCTTACTCAGAATGAATGAATGAAATGAATGAACCTAAGTTAGGCAGCATTCAGACGTGGGGTTTATTGCGTCATTTTTCTTGTTTGTCATGCTAGCGCTTCTGTCCCGATTTCTAATGTTCACACTGGAGTACTTGTGTTATGGGACAGTGTTTTTCCCTCGCATCAACATGCCTCCATCTCCCGCTAAATTCCATTCACATCAGTGGGCATGTGGTGTGGCACAACAACTGCACATATCATCGCACATGTCACACCCTCCACTCTTTATGTGCATGCATGCTTTTGTATTCCCCCCCCCCAAAAAAAGAAATCATTACGTGAGCAGCGGTGGCATGATCCCAAGAAAACTGCAGGGAACATAAAATGTCAAACTCCCGCGATTTTCTCTGAAAACTGTAGCTCTGTGAGGGGAATAGGAGTCTCCTAACCACTCTCACTACCCCTAACAAACTATGGCTCCCAGGATTCTTTGGGGGAAGCCATGAGTGTTTAAAGTGATACGATAAGGATTTAAATGTGTGGTGTGAATATGGCCGTAGTCATGCCCCTGGATTTGGGTCTACTCCGAGTAGGACTAGAACTGCATCCACCCTGTAACAAAATGCAATGCGAACACTGTCTCACTGAAGTGGGGGAGACTGCAGTCAGGATGTGTGCCTGCTTGGCAGTAGTGTAGTGGCAAATTCAGAAGTGCCGGGTCCCTTCCTGAAAGTCACAGCCACGTCCCCCCCTTTTTGCTGCTGGGTTGACAATGAGATCCTTGTTAATGCCTTCTCCCACAACAACAGATGCCCCGAGGAGCCGGTACGCATGAAAGAGGAGAGTATTAGCTAATGAGAAAGTCTTCTTAGTAGCTGACTCACCTCCTTTCACTCTGATTGGCTACAAACAGCAGGAAAGGACAAGGAAGCAAGTTAGAAGACTCTTCTCAGTGGCTAACACACTCCCTTTTCACGCTGATTGGCTTGTAGGATGCTGGAGACATAGGGGCCCTGCTGAGAACCCAAAAATGTAAGGGGTCTAAGACCTCTTGAGACCCCAAACTACACCCCTGCTGCTTGATCAGCTGTCTAAGTGCCAATTGTTGATGGACAACTTCAACGCTCTGGTGCTCTCTTCTGATAGTTATTTATCTTTAAATTGTACATGGACCTCCAATCCTTTAAATACTGGACTGTCCTGTGACCACCGTCAAAGCAGAGGGCTGTTTTCTGTGACCACCACAGTCCCCCTTTTCGACTATTTTTATGTGGCACCATTTTATCTTCTTCTTCACGGTGTGATTCTAGCCAATCAGGGACCACATAATGAACAAGATGTTGGAAATTATGAAAAGAGAAGAAGTAGTTAGAAAAGGCTCTCCCACCCCATAGGTGACCACAGATAAGATCTTGGGATACATCCCATCACTTCTTTTACTTTTCAACCTCTGACTTGACGCTAGCGCTCAAGAGTCACCCAATCTTAGGTGAAATGGATTGGCAGGAGATTTGGGACATACAAAAGGAAAGCCTTATTTACACAATCGACTTGCAGAATTTGCTGCCACATTTTAACGGCGATGGCCCCTAGCTTAGATGGCTTCAAAAGGGGGTCAGGCACATTCATAGAGAAGGACTGGTCTATCAGTGCCTATTCACCACAATGAGTTGATGAAACCTCCAGATCCAGAGGCAGTGTTCCTTAAAATATCAGGTGCAGACAAGCAACAGGGGAGGCCTTTAGCCTTCGAGCCCTGCTTGTGGGCTTCCCAGAGACTTCTGGTTGGCCAGTGTGGGATGCAGGATGCTGGATGTGTTAGACATTTGACTGGATCCAGCAGAGCTCTCTTCTTGTGTTCCCTGGAGCATCAGGAATGATGATGGTCTTGGGAAGGGTATAGGTTGGTGGGCATGCCAGTTTCCCTTGACCACAGGCAGGCATCACTCACTCCTTCTTAGAAAGTCCTTCCTTTCTGTTTCACGCACGGACAAGTTTCTAGCTCCTCCACATTTTGAAGACAAGAGCCTCTCCAGCTTGCTTCTCTGCCCTCCCATCCTGACCTCGGTTGTGCCCTGGGAATGAATTGCTGCCTTTGTGTTTGTTCCAGAGCATATGGGTACCACAAACAAGCACGGCCATTTATTTTGGGTCAGTAGGCCAGGACGCGGCAACAACCTGAATTGCTTCACACGAAAACAACAACAAGAGCTGGCAAAGTTTGTGCAATGCAGTGGAGAAACCCACAGCAAACGTTGCCTCTGAAGGTCTCACTTGATTGGTACAATGAATCAGAACTGTTGACAGGCACTAAGATATTCCTGAATTTGGAGGTCTGTTCAGAGGACTGTTAGTAACACCCATGCACAAATGCAAATTCTGATATAGAAAGTGGACGGTTTCATGTAGGCAAGCACAGCCTCACTCGGACTTTGCTTGCTTTTTGCATTTCAGCAGAACAACAGCGATACAAAACAGCTTTGGATCATGGGTGGCATCGATGTACACATAGCTTTGGCACATCCTCATTTGGGAACCTCAGGCCCAGGGGCTGAATGTGGCTCTCCAGACCTCTCTAATCTGGCCCTTGGAGTCACACGCCTCACCAGTCCTGCTCTGTGTCCTTCTCAAGTGTCTTTGCCTGGCTAGACTATGTCCTTGAACTGTGCTAATGCCTCTCGCTTGCCTGGATGAAGGATGGGGAGATCTGTGTAGAAAACTCTGACTTTTGCACGGCTGCAATATCGCCTCTGGCCCTATCAACCACCGGCATGTGCCTCCAGGAATGTTGCCTACAATGGAAGGTGACCTTGAGATCTGTCCAGCTCCCACTGAAGCCATAGGAAGCTGCCTTATACTGAGTCAGACCATTGATCCATCTAGTTCAGTACTGTCACCACTGACTGGCAGCAGGACTCCAGGGTTTTAGCCAGGAAGTCTCTCCCCCTGTTGTCTGAAGAGGCTGGGGATTGAACCTTGGACCTTCTGCATGCAAAGCAGATGCTCTTCCCACTGAGCCATGGCCCTTCGCCTAGCATGTTTAGCCCTCTTGGCTGTCAACAGCTAATAGCTGGGTTTTGCTGTTTTGAGTTCAGTCTTGTTGCTTATTTATTGTAACAGTTGATTTTATTTTATTATTAATTTTTTTTAAGTCTCTGCTATACCTTTGTTTGCTGTTTCAGAGGCTTTGGCTAGAAGGTGGCCTAATCCTGCCCCCCCCAATAAATAAATAATGTCAGATTGCCTTGTGGTTATTAGCAATGACAGCTGATTGTGTGGGTGGATAAACTCCCACCAGGAACTGATTAGGCACACACCGCTGTTTTCCTGTTTGTGCTCAGTGCTAAACAGGAGGTTGTTCCGCTATCTAGTTAACTATTAAAAGCTGCTGGCTTGTTAATTTGTTGGGACTGAAAGCCCAGCCCTTGAAGCCCATTGTCCGCACACAGATAATCTGGGGCGTTTCAGATTTTCCAGTATCGAAGGGCCATGACTCAGTGGTAAAGAAAGACGGAAGCCATAGTTCCCTTGCAAGTTTCCCAGAGGCATCTGACTAGACACCAGATTAGAATGGACCTTTGGTGTGAAGCAGGGGTTGCCAACCTAGTGCCCCCCTCCAGATGTTATGTGCTACAACTTCCATCGTCCCTGACCATTGACCATGCTGGCTAGGGTTGATGGAAGTTGCAGGACTGGGAGAGGCTCCTGTCCAAGATCCTGGAGAGCTGTGACCAATCAGTGTGGACAATACGGAGCAAGATGGACCAATGGTCTTACTCGGTATAAGGCACTTTCCTGTGTTTGTATGGCAGCACAAGCTTGGCCGAATGAAGAAGCTGCTTTGAACTGTGTGACATTCACTGGTCTACTCAGTAACAATGGAAATATATATTAAAAAGGTGGAATCGTGTGCAGTCGTATTGCTATAACTTTAAGGAAACCCATATTTCAAAAACTGATTTTATAAAAACTGCATCCTGCCTTTCCAGAAAATACATCCAATAATAATGATGAGATAAAATACAATAAAACATAGACTGTGTTCACTTGTAACACCAAGCCACAGTTTAGCATGCAGTAGCCCATGTAGTATCCTCCAGATGTTATTGACAACAACTCCCATCATCCCTGACTGAGGCTGGTGGGAGTCATAGTCCACAACATCTGGAAGCCACCACATTGGCTACCCATGGGTTAGCACTGTGAGGATGTGCTGCATTGGGCCTGCACCTCTGCTGCTGTGGTCATGAGAAGGAAACAGAAAGCTTTCAGTCCTGTATAACAGCAGCTAATCATGATATACAAACCTGGACACAGGGATAAGTCTTAAATATGGTTAGTTCAGACCAGCCAGCTTCAGTCTGTGAAGATAGCTTGTTTTCACTAACCATAGTTAAGATTAACCACAGTTTAGGGACAGGTCATAACGTGAAACTGTGGTTAATCTAAAACAGAAGTAAAAGCTTCTGATCTCCTCCTCGGTGCCCTGCTAGAGAAAAGGAGGAGAAGGGAAGGGAGTGTGCAAGCCTATGGTTTGGCATTATGTGCATACCATGCCACCGTAAGAAGACAGAGAAGCACTAGACAAAGTCACATTTTGGAGACTAAAGAAGAACACCAAGAAGATGTAAGAATCAACATTGCCAAAGGCAAGGTGTCCCGGGATGCGGGGAGAGATGTAGCCTCCTCAATGTGACCATCAAGCCATATGCATGGAGAGGGCAGAAGCAGCAATGGATACACTTTACAGGGCCTGGAGGCTCAGGGGGCCCATTACTATGAGCGGTGGGAGAGGCTAACTTGTAGATCATGCATGATTATGTTTATGCAAACATATCCGGCTGTTAAAGATATGGGAGCAGGGGTAACAACAACAATACTTGCCTGAACTACTTCTTTAACCAAAGTCTTGTCGGTCCCTGTTTTGGCTCTCTGCAGGCCACTGACACTCTCACCAATCCACGTGATCAGGGCAAACTTGACCCGCTTGCTCATGGCATCTCCGGTGGTGAATCGGACAAAGCCAAACAACCGAATGTCATCTTGACGGGAACAAGAAAATGAGAAAAAGGTTACAAAGCTGGTGGAGTAAAATTTAGGCAGGCTTCCCAACCAATGCCCCGTCCCCTGACAGCCCTAGATCACTCCAGGCAGGCCCAACCCGACCTGGGACAATCTGGGGCTGTTTCAACCTGACTCCGCCCAAGTCTGGATCCCACCCAATTGTCTCAATTTGGTATGGGCTTCAAGTGAATCTGGTGCACAACCCTGTCAGAAAGCCACTCAGGGCCGGTCCTTCCACTAGGCAAACTGAACAACTCCCCCAGGCAGAAGGTACAGGGGAGGGGAGGCAGTCCTGGGCCTGCTGTTTGTCCCTGCTGGTCAGCCACCCAGCAAGTCTTTCCATCTCTTGCCATGCTCTATGAAGGTCTTGGGTGGGAGTCCTTCCCGCAAGGTGAGGCATTATGGGTGGGGTGGCATGAAAAAGTCAGCCGCAGCGAAAGTTGCAGCAGCTACTGCTGCATAAAATTAGGGGTGGGGAATTTGAAAACACTGTCACTTTAAACTTTCTCCCCTATCCCCCCCCTTATGTGGCTGAAGCAGTGGCAAAAAAAACCCCAAAGAAAATAAGCCGGAGAGGGAGGCAGTGTCACCACCACAGGAGTGACAGAGGCCAGGAGTGGGGGAAGAAAGAGATGGAGAGCAATGGAGGTGGCAGTGACACAGTCTCTTGTGCCGGTCCTGAACCCAGTGCCTTTCTGTGCCTTAGCTTTGTCCTGTGGAGGGGGAGTAACTGAGCGCTAATATGCAAAGGGAGAAAAAGGTGAGGTTGGGAGCGAAGAGGCCAGCTCTGCTTCTTCTGCCTTACTAGAATATTCTGGAAATGTGTCTTTTCAGTACAACACACCAGCCTACCGCTTCTGAACCTGGAGGACGCACAGAGCTGCCGTGCCTCGTCGCCCTTGATTGCCTTCTCCTCCATGAATTTCTCTAATCCCCTTCTAAAGCCGTGACTCAGCAGCTTTCCAGGGTCTCAGGCAAGTCTCTTCCCCGTTATCAGTTCCCTGATCCTTTTAAAGGGAAGTGCGGGACTTTCTTCATGCAGAGCAGATGCTCTGTCATTTACCTAGGCTCCTTCCCCCACAATGACCGGTCGCAGCATTCGCTTTCGTGGACTAGAGCCCCCACCATCAGAGGCACAAACTGGAGCGCTCTTGCATGTTTCCACGACCTTTCGGGTCCTTTTTTGCAATTTCCCTCTCCCACCCCCACCTATGCTATTGTGCATGGCACTTCACAAACCACAAGGGGACAGGCCTCTGCCCCAAGGGGCTTACAATCTATTAATCACCACCAGGGAGAAAACAGAGAACGGGAAATGCAGGCAGGGGCAAGTGGAGGAAGACTACACATACTTAGGTTTAGGGAATGTCAAACCCAAGGGCCAAATGCAGCCCTCCAGGCTTCTCTGTCTGGCCCTTGAAACTCCCCCAGGCCATGCCTCTCCTTAGGTCACACCCCTTCACCAGGACACACCCCAGCCCAGCCCTGCTCCATGCCCTCCTTGAGTGCTTCTGTGCGGCTGGAGTGCAGCTTCAAACTGTGATAATGCCTCATGCTTGCTTGGGTGGAGAGAGGTGTGTGTGTGTGTGCAGAAACTGCTGACTTCTAAGTAGCGTAATCTACTTTATGAACATTCACATCCATTGCTCTAGCTGCCCTTGCCTCTGGCCGTGCCTGCTTTGCCTCTGGCCACACCCACTTTTCCTCTGGCCACACCCACCAGTAGCACGCAGCACACAGAAGGCTGCCCACAAGGGGATGTGGTTCTTGGTCTAAAAAGGGTTCCCCACCTCTGGTTCACACATATCTAAATTTTGCAATGCAGTTCTCCAACAAAACAATGTTTACAAAAGTGTATATATTAGGGGAAAGTGTGCATAAAAATGAATAGGTGAAAATAACATACAAAAATGCATTCTGTCAGGAGAAATTGCTTGCAAAAATGTGTAATTAAGCAAAACTGCCTCCAAATATGTGTTTGTTAGGAGAAATTTGCACAAAAATGCTGGAGAATTTTCACAAATTGCTGCAGAAATGTGAAGAACTGAATTAACGACTGGAAAAATGAGAAACTGAGAGAACCGAAATTGACAGATTTCTCTATCCCTTATTCAGAGGGAATTTTAAAAAGAATATTAAGGCTACAATCCTGTACACACACTTAACTAAGTGTGTGTACAGGATTGTAGCCTTAATATTCTTTTTAGATATGTGTGAACTTTGAAGGATGGCTGTGTTTTGGTTCTCGTATTGTTTCAGAAAGTGCAGATTTGATATGCAACTGAATCAAATTTCTCACCCGTCTCTATTCTTGCTTCTTAATGGAACTTTTCCACACACACACACACACACACTCCCCATCAGCCCTTGCAGTATTTTAATTCAGTCATCCAAAGTTGGCTGGCATTTCTGCAAGGCTTGCAAGAAAGTGTTTGTGTAAGAAAGCAACTTCCCTTCAAGAGACGAAATGCTGCTGTCGTTATGCAAAAAAAGAAAAGGAAAGCCACTTTCTTTGCCAGGTGCCCAAAAATATATTGCTGAGGTTCAAAAGAAAAATGACAAAGCAATCCGTCTCTCCCCTGGCAATCTCGCTAGGCAAGGCAAGAGGAAAACGGTGGCGAGAAGATAAGTGGGGAAAATAAGAAAAGGGGTGGCAGAAAGAGAGAGAGGGTGGAAGAAATGCGAGAGAAAAGGGATGGCATAAAACGAGAGAAAGAAAAGGGGTGGCCCCCCACCCACCGCTGGCTTTGGCTCCACCCACCGCTGGCTTTGGCTCCACCCACTGCTGGCTTTGGCTCCACCCACCACTGGCTTTGGCTCCACCCACCGCTGGCTTTGGCTCCACCCACCACAAGCATGAGATCCCTGATTGAGTACCTCCAAAGGAATGCTGGCCTCAACGGATAAAAGGTTGCCTTCACAGCAGCCCTGTCCTGGAATACATCCAATCAATTTAGATAATCAGTGATAGGTTGCTCCCAATATCCAGCACCACCAAAGGCTCTTTTGCTATTCATGAGTAGATCAAGAGACTGACTGTGCAATCTGTCTTTACTCAGAATGCAAGTCCCACTGTGTCCAAAGGAGCTTGCATACTCCCTAGCTGATGTCCTGAAGATTGCAACCTAGTACAGATGCCTTCCAAGTGACATCTAAACAGACTTTTGTTTTCTAGCTCCACGGGTGTTGTTTTGTATATAAGGAATTAGTCACACAACCCACACCTGAAAGACACACAACTTAATCATCTCTTCCAAAGACCATTGCTCACTTATCAGCAGCCCACCTGTCTCACCTGTCACATTAGTGCGTCATCCTGGGTGATGGAAGGTTTGGCACTGACATGGAAGGTAGGTGGGGCAGGTGGGCCGATCTAAGCCCCGTGCCGCTTGTATGGGGAGGCAGTGTTGGGGTGAACAGCACTACAGATCCAGGCAGGCTGGTGCCCAAAGTTTCAGTCAAGCCTGGCGCCAGCCCTGGGTAAAAAGTAGGCCTCTAGCAGTGCAATGTTATGCTTGTTTACTTTAAGGTAAGTTCCACTATGTTAAAGGGGGTTACTCCCAAGTCAGAGTGCAGAGGATTGCAAGCTAGGTGATTCGCAGCAGGTAAGGCAAGCATTTCTGACTCCTTGATGATTAACAAAAGCAGCAACTAAAGGCTTACAAACTAAGCTGTTGAAACAAAGAAAGTGTGGAAGAAAACCAGAAGTGGGTTTTTTATGCGAAAGGACTGACCTGGTACTTGCAAAATATTCAGAGGCATCCTGTGCCTTAATTCTAAATGTATTGTGTGTCCCCCCCCCCACCTCCCGCCAACATCACCACAAGACTCTATGGTTGGTGGACCTCAGGGGTCCTAGTAAAAATGCAAAGTAGATCCCCCAAACTGGAGTTGTTTGCCTACCAAGTACTTCACACTCACAGTTGATTCATGTCTGTCACCTTCCACACACTCGGAAAACTCTTGTGACCACCCTGTAGGCAACTGAAACCTACTATTAACATACTGAAACAACTGTCAAGGGCTCCTGCAACTATCTTCCACATGTGTTGTTACGTAGCAATATCCAGGCAAAGAAAAATCAATGCCATTAGTACTAATAAAAACCCAGTTCCCATGGTCTCAGCTACAGTTTGATCTGTAGACTTTAGCAGACGATTGTGCTTATCTGAATGCTGCAAAGTGCCACCTCCTGATTTCTGCAGATCAAGCTGATATTAAAAGCACAGGACAGGCTGGTATTTGGGGGAGTTAATTAGAAAAAGGTTACTAGTTTTGTCTTTTATCCTGAAAACCTCAAAGTAGCATTACTGCCACCAAGGTGCGTGGTGCTCTACAAAACATGAGAGGAATGTTCTCTGCCCTAATCAGTTTACAATATAATACAGAGAAGACAATGGGATAAGGAGAGGGGAAAAGACTCAGGCGTAAACAGGTCAAGATCTTGCAATTTCAGAAGAGGATCGCCTCCATATTTCATCACCATGTGAAACTCACTATGTGGTGAGATGGGACAGATCCTTTTCTGTATTGGCATCACACCTGTGGAAAAGGCTCTCCTCACTTTTTTTTTATTGTTGTATTTATATCCCACCATACATGATTCTCCTCCCTCATTGTCCCATTATAATGTTGTAATCTGCCCTGGGACCTGATGGTGAGGGGCAAGTAACAAATCTTATCAATAAATAGTTTGAATAAATTATGTGTGCCTGTTCTTATTATGTTTGTGTGCGTTACTGGAAACAACAACCAGTCCAAGGAAAGGATTTGCAAGAAGAGAGATTTTTGCTTTTTACTCAGAAGCAAAACCCAATTCCAGATGGCCACTGAGGAAGTGGAGGAACGAATGAAAAGACATCTGCCTGACAGCCTAGGAGGTGCATTTTGCAAAGGCAAAGAGAAAGGGAGGGGGTGGAAGTGGGCAATCATTTGCAGGCAGGCAGGAACATCCTGTCAATGAGAAACTCAGCCACAATCATTACCATAAGGAAGGCTCATCTAGTTTCTTCTCTTTCTTCTCTTTTCTTTTCTTATAGGCTTACCCTTTAAAGTAAACATTAAAAGAGAAAGGCTGGCAGTCGCAGCAGAAGCTGGGGGAAGATTAGAAGCCCAAAGGGAAACCATTAACCCTTACATGCTCTTCCTGCCAAGTGCCAAAGTCTGCTTCAGACTGTAGGAGAGGGAAGCCAGACAATGGGAAGGATTCAACATCAAGCCACAGGGCCTCTGCAGCCAAAGATCTGACCCAGTCATTTCAGATTGATCCGTTCTCCTGGCCTTCCAGAGCCAGGGACAGGGGCATAGGTAGGACTTCAAAGACTTGAGGGCACAGGTCCACAACACAAATTTGCAAATAATTTCCACATGCTAATATGGATGATATTTAGGTTCACTTTCAGAGGTAAACAAAGTTTAAAAGGGGGGGTGAGTGGGAAGGGGAAAGCGATCTGGGGCCTCATGGTCCATCCCCTAACAATGCCCCTGGTCAGAGTCCTCTGCTAGCTGAGTCTCTTCCAGACTATCTGCTTATTGAGCATTCATCTAGATTCATCTTTGTTGGCACAACGTTTGCGGAGAAGTTATACAATGTCACATCAGACAGCTGATGCCACACTTTTCCATGCATTTTTCCACCGCTTTCCTTACCACAAAAAGTCTATTTAAAAAAATAAAATCAGGTTTGTAGTGCCAGAGCATCAAATACACCTTAATTTGCACTACGTGAATTTGCAAATATATATTTAAATCCTACTCACAAAATAGCAACCGTCTAGAAGCATCTTCCTGCAAGACTCTTTTGCTAATCTCTAGGCAAGGCCGGCGCCAAGCATGCCAGGGCCCTTGGGCACTAGCCTGCCACGGGGCCCGGCACCCATCCTCATGCCCCACCTACCTTTCCCTTGAAGTGAAAGTTGGCTGTGCTGCGGGCACATGCTTGCCATCAACCAAGATGGCGGCAGGGGCATCAGCCCCTTAGGGAAGCCTAGGCCACCATCTTGGTTGATGGCAGGCACTCGTCTGCAGCACAGCTAGGGAAAGGTAGGTCGGGCATGCAGACGGGCATCATGGGCCTGCACAGTAGTAGGGGGGGGCTGGGAACTCCCTCTCTGTGATCTGCAGCAGGGTCAGGAGCCAATGCTGCTGTGGATCGCAGAAGGGAGCGCTACCCACCCTAAAGAGGGGCCCTTCAGGGGACCTCAGCCAGGGCCTGACCAGGCCACCCTCTGGCACCGGCCCTGTCTCTAGGGCTGTCAACAGACAAAATAAATCTTTGTTGATTGATCATACACTTTCGTTGATTATTATAGGACTGTAGGAAGCTGCCTTATACCAAGCCAGACCACTGGTCCAGCTAGCTCAGTACTGGCTGCACTGAGTGCTCCCCAGGGTTTCTGGGGCAGGTTTTCTCCCATCCCTACCCAGAGAAGCCAGGGACAACCAGGGACTTTTCTGCATGCAAAGCCAATGCTCTACTGCTGTGCTCCAGCCCTTTCCAACATGCTGTCTGGACAAACTTACCCAGATGCAAATCCCACTGGTTTCAATGGGGCATGTACCCAAAGCAAGCTTTAGTACCACAGCCTGCTCAGAAGCAACCCCTGCCATGTCTTGGAGAGGTAGCAGAGCAAGCAGTGGGAGACTGGAAGCTCTGATGTCAGGGGGCAATGGGACCTGTCCAAGGTGCTTTGGACTAAAACCTGGGAAGAATTCACTGCCCCACTGACACTGGAGCCACCAGCCTCCACTGGGAGCAGGGTAATAATGATCCTTTTTCGTTGCCACACAAGCTCTCCCAGAAGGCAAAGCAAGGGTCAGGGATGGCGCCAACAGAGGGATACTCTGGACCCCTATGCCTCCAACCAACTCCTTCACCTTGTCCTGCTGCCCAAGTTGTGGGGCGGGGGCAAAATGGGAAGGGAAATGACAGTTGCCAATGAAGAAGGGGGAGGGGGAAGAGGCTGACAGCACATGGCCGCGCTGGGCTCCTCCTGGGAGGAGGGCGGGATATACATCAAATAATACATAAATAAATATGTCTACTCAGAGGTAAGCCCTGCAGAGTTCAATGGGTTGTCCCAGTCTAAGTGAGCTGAACTTAGTTCACACTGATGTCAAGATAAGCACACAACTGAAGAACATAAGGACCCTTCTGGATCAGGCTAATGGCCCATCAAGTTCAGCATCCTGTTCTCACAGTGCCCAGTGAGATGCCTATGGGAAGCCCGCAAACAGGATCTCAGTGCAACAGCACCGCCGCTACTCAGGATCCCCAGCAACTGGTGTTTAGAGGCGTACTGGCTCTGACATTGGAGACAGATCATGACCAGCAGCCATGGATAGCCTTATCCTCCATGAATTTGTCTAATAGCCTTTTAAAGCCATCCAAGATGGTGGCTATCTCCACATCCTGGGGGAGCAAATGCCATAATTTAACTATGCACTCTAGTGTAGCCCTGAATCTTAATTCATCCTCATTGCAGGGCCCTGGTCTGTAGTTTTAAGTTAGTCACGACTTAATTTAAGTCCCATTGATTTCAGTGGACACTAAGTTCAGCAAACAGTCTGGATCCAGCCCAATGGGGATTACTTCCAGGAGGTGAGTATAGAGTTGCACTGAGAGAGAGAGAGAGAGAGAGAGAGAGAGAGAGAGATGGTGGGATAGCTATTTCTTTAATTGTTTGGAATTTTTTTATTATTTGAATTTCCTTTAAACAATTGAAACACGCAGCCAGGCTAATCTCCCATTCAAACAGATATACAGATATTTTTATATTTCTATCTATCTGCTATACGGCAGGGAGAGCTAAAAATATGTCTTAGAAGAACACCGAGTCATTGACCTGAAGATGTCAAGCAATTGCTAATTGCTAACCCCTGCCCTTTATTCTTTAAAAATATGCCTTATAAAATCAGATATTTTCCCATTTAGTGACCTCATTTCTAATCTCAATGGTAAGTACATTAAAAGGTTATTTTTACAAAAAAATGATGATGGAAAGGCACAGAGGGTTATCATAGATACTTCTGACATGGAATGCACTCTTCCCAAGTTTCGAAGTGGATTGATGGCTCAAGGATAACATATTATTAATGTCACCTCTGGAGGGATGCCACCTCTCACAGGCTAAGGGGAACAGGCTCAAAGGCCTTGAATTAAATCCTTAGGCTGCAATCCAATACACACCTACCCGGGAGCGAGTCCCACTGAACCCAATGGAACTGAGTAGACATGTATTGAATTGCAGCCTTAGTTAAGGTGCAAGGAACCCACAGAGAGTCATCTGGGCTTTCCAGGAGAAGGCTGTTGGCCTTGACACAGGATGGGGTTGATTGCATGTCAGCTTCAAACACATTCTCACCATTTCCTTTATGCTTTTAGACCATTGGCAATGCTAGCTGAGGCTGATGGGAGTTGTGGTCCAACAACATCTGGAGGCACACCGCTTGGGAAAGGCTGGTTAAGGTGTTGGACTACAACCTGGGAGATCAGGGTTCGAATCCCCACATAGCCATGAAGCTCACTGGGTGACCTTGGGCCAGTCACTGCCTCTCAGCCTCATGAAAACCCTATTCATAGGGTCGCCATAAGTCGGAATTGACTTGAAGGCAGTACATACATTACTTCATCTGAATCCTTGCAAAACTCTGCCAGGCCCCTTGCAGAATAGCTGGACTAGATGGGCCACTGGCCTGATCCAGCAGGGATGTTCTTATGTTCTTACTCTTAGATGGAAACGGCCCAGAGCACGTGTTGAACAAACAACTCCTTGCCTGCTGTCTGTCTTTGTTCACATAAATTGAACATGGTTGCAGTAGCCACTGATGCCCCACTGGAAGGGATCAACACCTCAACTCTGTCAAAGGTTATTGTCTGGGGGTGGGGAAACCAAACTGCACTCTAGAACAGACAGATGCACATGAAGTCACTCCTCAAAAGATTCCTACAAAGTCATTTGTCAATGTGTCTGCCTCTGACAAAGCCTCGCACATCTTTCCTGATTTCCTGCTGAGCCCTTCTGCTTCTGCTTTGTTATTCTAAATCTAAAGGCAAGCAGGGCCCTCACTCCCCCCCCCCCCGCAAAACTGACTGCCTCCCATATGGAAAATCAGAGCCAAACAGAACACAGGGCTCTGCACATCAACAGAGGAAGTTAATAAGGAAATCATCCGGTGGCCTAGCAACTCTGAGGTTGAGAAATTGGGGGCAAGATGTGGGCATGTTTGTTCCACTGTGAACGCAGACCCCCTTTTCCCAGCAATTGGAAGTTCTGTGTGGGCTTTGGAAACGAGAGAGCTCTGGGGCGTGACTGTCTATTTTGTAATAATGAGTTGTAGCCAAGTTGTAGCAACAAGGGAGAGGGCCTTCTCAGTGGTGGCCCCCAAATTATGGCATGATCTCTCTGGCGAGGTGCGCCTGGCGCCAACACTGTTATCTTTTCAGTGCCAGGTCAAGACTTTCCTCTTCTTCCCAGGGATTTTAGCATGTGTTTTAAATTGTTTTTATATTGTTTTAAATTTTAAAATTGTTTTTAAAATATGTGTTTTAAATTGTATATTGGTTTTAATGTTTTTGATTGCTGTAAACTGCCCAGAGATGGGCTATGGAGCGGTATACAAGTGCAATAAATAAATAAATAATAAGTTCTTCTCCAAGTAGACCCATTGAAACAAATGGACCTAAGCTTGCTTCTCTGATGACCTGTTTACTATACATCTCGATTTGTTTGCAGGGAGGTTAGTCGACACCAGCTAGTTACTGAGCATTCATTCTGATTTGTTTGCAGGAAGGTTAGATGGTGGTGTGTCGAGAAAATGTTATCCCACACTTTCCAGGGCATTTTCTTCACTGTTCCCTTATCGCACAAAAACCACTCTTTTGGGTTAATGGGTTTGTTGCACATGGCATCCCAGTGAGCTCAAACTGTGCAAGCTAATTTGCTGGTATGTGATTGAATCCCACCCAATAATAGCCACAGTCTGGAAGCGCCCTATGTTAGTCATGTCCATGAATTTCAGTGGGTCTGCTCTGAGTATGGGTAGTGCTTGATACAACCCCATCTACTTAAAAAAAAACCCATGCTAATTGTGCAGGTATTAGGAGGCTGCAGAAGCAAGCACACAGATAGGCCATGCTGGTCCTAGATGACATCACTTCAGTTCCCCACCCTGCATACCCAAATCAGGGTTTTATCCCAGCCAAATCAAAGCGACTGTGATTCAGCAATCTGTGTGTGTGTGTGTGTGTGTGTGTGTGTGTGTGTGTGTGTGTGTGTGTGCACGCTCATCCACATACACACGTGTGCACACATGCATAAGATTCAAATAAAAAGCCTGGCTTCTCTTTGCAGATTGATGCGACTGATACAAAATCCCTGTTCTGGTGTCCATTTCTGGCTTAAATCAGTGGTGCCTCAACTTTTTCCCCCGTGGACCACTTGAAAATTGCTGAGGGTCTTAGCAGACTGTTTAATGACTCTTCTGCCTTTTGAGCAATTGCAGCGCACTGTACGAGATGCTCTATGATGTTTAATTGTATTTTTGTTGCTTCTTTTATTTCTTAGACACAGTATTTTATTGCATTTCATAGAATTCAAATAGTAGTACAATAAAATATAAGAAGTATGAGAAGCAACTGAAATGCAATGAAAAATCAATGTGACTAGTTAATGAGATGGATGTGCTCTCTCCCGTGTTCAACCACCAATCCAAAGGCATGCCATGGACCACCTGGATAAAGATAGTGGACCATAGGTGGTCCATGGAGCACAGGTTGGGAACCTGTGGCTTAAATGAACACTGGGAAGGGGGCAAGAGAGATTGGGCACAAGCATTCTAGCTCCATCCCCACTGACCTCAACAAGTTGGGGGGCGACTGTGTGCAGTGGAGAAGCCTCCTGTATGCGAGTCTCCCTGCACATTTTCGAGCCCTGATTTTCTAAAATGTGTGGGGAGCCTCCACAAGTATGGGATGTTCCCTGTTTCAGATATTTTCCCTCCAACTTGTGGAGAAGGACTGGAAAGGCAACCAGGGAGGAGAGCTAGCATGCTTATCTCTGCTGTCTCTCCCCATCCATCCCCATACCCCACACATTAATTTAAGCCATAAATGAACCCATGAAAAGAGCTTAAGAAAAGGAATCCCCTGAACTGTCAGTGATGTGCCTTCCCCCCCCCCAAAAAAAGCAAAATGTTGTTATTCTTCCCATTTTATAGACTGGGAAACTGAAGCTAAAGCCAGTTCCTGATGTAACGTGGTTTGGCATCTAGCCAATATTGCAGGAGGGAGGAACCTCAGAGCTGGGGGGCTCAGTCGCCACAGACTACACCTCTCACTGGTCCTGCTTCAGGCCCAAATTGTTTTGGCATAGCTGGCATGTGCCCTTGAACTTTGAGAATGCCTCTTGGCTGCCTGCATAGAGGACGTGGAGGGGTGTGCCGAGTGTGTGTAGAAACCAGCCTGCTGCACAACAGTAAAACTAACTGACCTGCTCACTTTTGTCTCTGGCCCTGCCCACTACTGGCATGTGGCCCTCAGAAGGTTGGCCAGAAGGCAGGGCCGGTGCCAGTGGGTGGCCAGGTTGGGCCCTGGCCAAGGGCGCCTGCAGCCCAGAGGGGCCCCTGAAGAGCACCTCCTTAGGGAGATGGTTGGTGGTACTCCCATTCCATGATCTGTAGCAGAGTCGGAGAGGGAGCTCCCAGGTACCCCCCCTAAAAAGACAGCATGAGCTTTGACAAGCTTGCATGGACTCCCCAAAAAACACAGCATGGGCTTTGATAAGATTGCAAGTACGCCCCACCTACCTCTCCCATCAGTTTAAATGCTGTGCATGCATGCTTGCCATCACCCAACATGGCAGCGGGGGCTCCTCGAAGGAGCTGACATCCCTGCCGCCATCTT
Organism: Rhineura floridana; assembly: GCF_030035675.1. Classification (NCBI taxonomy): domain Eukaryota; kingdom Metazoa; phylum Chordata; class Lepidosauria; order Squamata; family Rhineuridae; genus Rhineura; species Rhineura floridana. Next base: position 35,129,025 of record NC_084492.1, read on the forward strand.
GGGTTGATGGCAGGCATGAGTGCTATGAGTGCACATCATTCACAAAAGGTAGGTGGCACACGCAGGTGGGCTTATTAGCCCTGTGCCACCTATATAGGAAGGAGCTGGACTACAGCACTATGGGCCCAGGGCAGGCTGGTGCCCAAGGGCCCAATCATGCCTGGCACCGGCCCTGCCCGAAGGTACTGCAGCTCTTAGGATGAAAAAGGTTCTCTACTCCTGTGGTGGTGTATTCTAAGTGTTAGATGCCTGTCAGTTTCACAAGCAGGTCTCCCAAGAGGGCATAGGAGTGAAATTGACATGATCCATTCATATCTTCTGAATCTACATCCAGGTTTTTAATAAGTTTTTCAGTAAAAAGCAACTTGTCTGAGTCACTTGCCTGAGATCTTGTAGGTCCAATATTCCAGACACCTATAAACAGTATCTGAAGGATCACCTTTTCCTCTAGGCATCTAGAGGTGAGGCTACTGGACAGCAGGGACAGGGCCTTTTCCTTGGTGGTGACCTGGTTGCGCAATAACTGCCCCAGAAATATTCATTTAGCACTGACCCGTCTAAGTTTTATATGCCAACTCAACGTTTCTTGAGAATTTGATGATTGTGTTACTGTTCCCCTTACTGCCACCTTGTTGCTGCTGCCATCTTTTACTTAATTGTGTAGTTGGCTAGATCTTAGGATTGTTGTTTTTTAAAAAGGTTTTAAAAACTTTAAAAACTATTGCAACCCCATACATGTTTACTCAAAAGTGAATTCCATTGTGCCTAATGTTACTTCCTAGCATTGCAGCAATATGCTGGTTTTACAATATTCCTTGAAGGCATGGTAACGGGAAACTGATGTGTAAATGTATGAAATACATACATTTTTAAAAATTAAAAAAGAAACAGATGTATAATACTTTATTTTCAGACTTTTTTGTTGCCCCAGAATGCCACGCACACACCAAATGCACACAGAGAGCTCCACGCATGCACAGATGGAGAACACATGTATGCCTGGACTTCTGTGTCCCTTTCAATGGAGGGAACAATTTCAAAAGCACACAAAGGATATAAGCATGTACATACAACCTCCAAAAGCAAAAAAACAACAACCCCTCCAGCCTCTTGTAACTAAGGACCTCAGCTAATTTCCTCCTCCCTCCCAAACTATTTTCCTTTTGTGTCATGTCTTTTCAGATTGTAAGCCTGAAGGCAGGGGCGCTCTCTTTTTTAATTATTATTTGTAAACCACTCTGGGAGTCTTACTCCCCCCCGAGATCAGCATTTTTAAAAAAAAAAAAAAACCTTAAATAAATATATTGAATGAATGAAATGAAAGTTGGGCTGCAGACACACTAGCTACTTCAAACACAGCCAGACCATTGTTCTCTGGCTTTGGTTTAAAATGTGTTTGCACATGCTGGACACATCTGCTTTCTCTTCTGGGGATCTCAGACCTTTTAGGACTGCCCACAGCAAAGTGTTGGGCCAATCACTGTCTCTGCCCAAGCTACAGCAAAAAGTTTTCATTGTACACACCACAAATTGGCAACGAGTTTATAGAATCATAGAACAGTAGTCGGAAGGGGCCTGTAAGGCCATTGAATCCAACCTCCCCACTCAATGCAGGAATTTAAGTTAAAGCATACCTGACAGATGGCTGTCCAGCTGGTCTACCAAAGAGTTTTGATTTCCGGGTGAAGCTGATTTTATGAAGAAATGCACTGAGTAAGAGGGCAGAGTTTTACTAGTGTTGTGTGTCTCCAACTTCAGAAAACAGAGCTGAAGACACTGAAACCAGCACAATCACAAGTGCATTTCTACCATTGGATTCTACATGCTTATCTTTCCCCTGTCATCCACAAGAGACTGCTGGTTTCGGATGAAAGTTGTTGTCATTCATTTGAAATTGTGCCTCTGCGTGTGTGTGTGCTTTTTTAAAACCAAAATAAAACTCCATTTCCTTTAAAGCGTGCTCGTATTATCTTTAAGATGTTTTCCCCTACAAAAAGATAACCTTTATGTAAAGACCATACATCTTTTACTTTTTAGCAATGAAAAAGAGAGTCTTTCCTGAAAGAAAGAAGAAATTGTTCTTTGAGGGGGAAGGAATCCCCTCCCCATCGTAAGCGCAAGGATGAGACAAAAGATGGATTAGCTAAATGAGATCATTCCACCGGGTAGCTTAGACATCCAGGGTGAGATCATGTAAAAAAGCCAGACATTCAACTATCACCAAGGACGAGACATTGGGGGAATGTAAAATCTATTTGCAAGCAAGGCTGACCTCTCCTTCAGCCTTTTTGATTCCTGCCCCAGTGTCAGTGATGTCATCTTCAGACAAAAGTAAATCTGCCCCTTACCTGTGCATTGTCTGATAAACTCCTCATAATCGACTCCGTGGTGTCCTGGGACAATGGTGGATCCTTCATACTTAAACGTCACCCTTTGAGAAGCAGGAAGAAACGAAAGGGCACATCATAAAATATGGGTGGGAGGTCTTTTCATGTTGGGTTGTCTCCAATGTTCCTTCTACTTAGAGGAGACTGACTGAAAGATCCATTCATCCCAGTGGGTCTACTCTGAGGAGGACTCAGTTGGGTACAACTAAGTCATCCTCAGAGTAGACCCAATGAAATGAATGAACCTAAGTTAACCATGTCTATTAACTTCAGTGGGTCTACTACGAGGAGGCCTAGCACTGAATACCACCCACTGGGTAGTATTCAACTAAGGCTACAAGCCAATACTTGTCTACTCAAAAGTAAACTCCATTGGGTTCAATATGACTTACTCCCAGGTAAGTGTGTACAGGATTGCACCCTGAGACTTCCTCAAGAGTAGACCCACTGAAATCAGTGAACCAAAATCAGCCATGCCCATTAACCTCAACGGGTCTACTCTGCATAGGGCTAGTGTTGAATACCACCTTTTGACTTTATTCCATGAAAACACACACACACGAGATTGCCAACTTCCAGTCTTTCCCTTCAGACTACAAACGGCCTAATGACTACCGCGAGGACATTAATCATAATAATGGGATGCTTTCCTCCTCGTAATTACAGCCACCGGTCAGGGATATGAGCACATGCGCCAGGACCGAAACCCGCGACCGTCTGCTGCAGGTCGAACGCCGCATCTTACCAGTTCACGTCCGTGGCGTCGTCTCTCACAAGATTGTACGCCTCTCTGCACGCCTCTTTGTCGATTTTCGTTGCCATTTCTTTCGAGGGGGATTTCTTTTTGAGGACCTCTCTCTCTCCGGATTCCAGGGATGATGGCCAAAAAGAAACGGGAGGGGGGGATCCAGATGAATAATGAAAATGGATATATATACGTATATCAAATGGGGGGGGGACAGCCCAGCAGACTCCTAACCGGTTTAGATTTCAGATTCTTGCAAAAGAATCCGAGGATCCACGGGTCTGAACAGCTCTGAACTGCTCCCAGGAGCCGTTGGCTAGTAAAGATCCAGTAGAAAGAGAGGAGAAAAGGGGGGTCTGGCGATGATGTATGCAGCCGGCTGCTGTTCCTGCTGCGCTCGGTCAAGCAGCTCTCGCTGAAAACGATCGCTCAGAGCAGATCCTGTTTTTAACCCCTTCACTGCACGCCTGGGAAGGAAGGGAGAGAGAGAGAGAGAGAATGGGGGGGGCGGCGGTCAAAGAGGCTCAGCCTCCTTCTGGCGCAACTCGATTGGTCCCTTTGTCACGCGGAGGCGTGGGTGGCCTTTCTCCCCAACCCACCCCTCCCGTTCATATACTAAACACCCCTCTCTTCTGAAACCGAGTGGTCCTTCCTCACCGCCCACTCCCCGGACTCTTGTGTCTTTTTCTGTTCTGCAAAGCATTGCTAGGATAGCTGTGCGGTGATGCAATAGTTTTGTGTCTGTGCGTGTTGCAGAAGACGTAGGAAGTCTTTGCAACCGATATCTACCGATGTGGCCTTTGTCTCTTAAGCAGCCCCGAGGATTCTTAGCTGTCCTTTGGATATGGCGCAGAGGTTACTATGGCAACTAACCAATCACCGGCTGGAGGACAAAGTGAGACGCGAGTTGGGGGAGGGGAGAGAGAGAGGATCTGTGCTCTAGCGCAAGCCCTGTTAACACAAACCGAAAAAAGAGGGGAACGGGGGGGAGGGGTCCCTTGACTGTATGGAAGCTTTTTGGGCTCAATCCTAAAACGCATTTTCTGTTATTCGATTGATTGATTGATTGATATCCCGCCCTTCCTCCCAGCAGGAGGCCAGGGCGGCAAACAAAAGCACGAAAAACACTTTAAAACATCATAAAAACAGACTTTAAAATACATTAAAGCAAAAATCTTTATTTATTTACTCATATTTATTTATTTTCCGTTATGGAGCGAAGGCTAGACCAGTTTTCTACACTCCCCTCCCCACTCCCTGAATACAGGGAGGCAAGGTGTAAGATAGATAAAAAAGTAAGGAAAAAAGTAAGATGAAATGTATTTTCAGAGCCAACAAAATGCTATAACTCCCTGGCAGGGGTGTAGTCATCCAGGGACTTGGGGAGGGGCTTAGACCCCTTACTTTTCTGGGAGCAGGTTCCCTATGTCTCCAACATGCTACGAGACAATCAACATGAAAGAGCAATGTGTTAACCACTGAGAAGAGTCTTCTAACATGCTTCCTTGCCCTTTCCTGCTGATTGGAGCCAATCAAAATGAAAGGAGGTGAGTCAGCCACTGAGAAGACTCTTCTCAGCAGCTAACACTCTTCCCTTTTGTGCTTATTGGCTCGTAGGCATATATGTGTCGTTGTGGGAGAAAGAATTAACAAGGATCTAATTCTCAACCCAACAGGAAAAAAAAGAAGAGCATGGCTGTGACTAACATGAAGGGACCCTGCACTTCCGAATTTGCCACTACAGTGTAGCTTTCTGGACTTGTAAGAGGTGATGTGCAAAAACTGCCTCTGAATGAAGGAGCATTTATTATCACCATGGAACATGTTGGCATCTGCAAGACTAAATCTAGTTAAATCACAAAGATAGGTGGGACTATCCCTGTACATGGAAGTTTCATTCTGATCATGGCTATAATTTAATTAATTATTTAATGGGTTTCTAGCCTGTCTTTAAGGATATATACCTTCCCGAGGCAGGTTACAAGAAATCAATAAAGTACACCATTAACATTTCATGATTTAAAATCTGGCACTGATTACAGCTTCTGAACAATCTTCAAGGGCAGCCCCACATAGAATGCATTGCAACAGTCCCGTCTGGAAGTTACCAAAGCATGGATTGCTGCGGCCAAGCTATCCCTATCCCTATCCAGAAAGGGCTATAGCTGGCCAGCCAGCTATGGCTGGAATTAGGCACAAGATGTGCATTCACAACCAGCACTGAGTCCAGAATGAACTGACAAGTCCTAGTACTCAGAGGTATACTGCCTCTGAACATGGCAGTTCTATGCCTAACTATCATGGTTGATAAGAACATAAGGAGAACCCTGCTGGACATCACATCAAAGGGCCATCTAGTCCAGCATCCCATTTCCCACAGCAGCCAATAAGATGCCTCACCAGAAGCCAACAAGGAGGACACCAAGGTGATAATCTTCTCTCACTGGCCCCCAGAGACTGGTATTCCAAAGCATCCCCGGCTCTGAACATGGACCTTTGCACAACAAGGCAGTGGCAGCTGGTGGCGCCATGTCAGTGGGACAATGGAATCTGCTCCAGGTTTCAGTCTGAACGTTCAAGGAGTTTTTCACCTTGGACAGCTCCTTGAACGTTCAGAGTAAAACCCGGAGCGGATTCCACTGCACCGCTGACATGGAGCCATTAGCCGCCACTGCAACAAGGCTTAACAATGTTTGGAATACTGACAGAAAAGAACAAAAGGCTGAAAGTACTATAAATTGTTTATTATTTGGGGGGCGAGATACACAGGCCAATAAACAGTGCTCTTTATCAGGGGTAGGATTTTTATAGTATTCTTCTCACGCGGTGGCTAGAGAAGTTATGTGCAGCAGGTCTTTGTTCTAGGAAGGCCTTCCCAGTCTTATATGTACCCATACGTAGGCCCCACTGCGATCAACAGGGCTTATTCACAGATAAATGTGCATAGGACTGCAGCCTGGATCTGGGAAAAGGAAAGCTCCATTGTCGCATAGAGACTATCCGTTGCGCAAAGGGAGAATGTGCCCATAATTCGTCTTTTCATGCTGCACATCAGTTTTGGACGACATTGATCTGGCTGAACACTTGTGGCATTCCCTGTGGAAAATCAATGGACAAAACTTCCAACCAATGCTCTTTTCAAAAGAACCGTATTGTGGTGTGTAATATTCCCAGCATCTTTGGATTAGTTCTGTTCTGCTAGAGCTAGTAAACCTTGCTCAATTTTACTCTCCTGTCTTATTATAACAATCGATTTAGAACAGCCTTTCCCAACCAGTGTGCCTCCAGATGTTGTTAGACCACAACTCCCATCAGCCTCAGCCAGCATTGCCAATGCTGCTGTTGGCCTTGCTTTTATTCTGCTCACACAGAAACAATATTTGTTGCCTCACTGGTGTGACCCTGGAGAGACCTGGGCTCAAATGCTTGCTCAGCCATGATGCTCAGTGGGTAGCTATAGGCCAGTCGCCAGGTCCAGTCCATGACCTTTGCTGCCTGAGACAAAGGACAAGATACTGCCCCCCCCTCCAGCCTGCAAATCCAAGTTGATTTGCCAGGGCACTTGAACCTTACTTCAATACTGGTGATGGGGTGGCATCCTCTAGTGCACCTGAATAGAGTTTAGAGGGTTCTACCCGCTTAGAAGGTGATGGCAGGCTTTATGGCTCTGATCAGAGCGGCAGGCTCTAGAGGAATGGCCAGAAGTAGGGTTGCCACTGTTGTCTCACAGTATCTGCCACCTGAGGCAATACTTCCTAATGGTAGGGCTAGTCCTCCTTCTGCCTAATAGCAGGGTTAAACTCTGCCATTCACTTTCTCTCTCAGCTAGTGATGGATTGATCTGTCAATTTTAGTGATCTCAGTTTCTCATTTTTATCTCACTTCTATTAAATCTCTTTTTGCCATTTTGCCTAATATACACATTTTGCAAAGCAATTTCCCCTTATAATGCATTTTGGTAAGTTATTTTCATGAATATATGCATTTTTATGCACACGTTACCCTGCATTTTTCTACACATTGCTTGGGTGGAGAACTGCACTGTGAAATTTGGAGAAGTGCAGATTTGAAAGGATGTGTACGTTTCAGTGGCCATACTGTTTTGGAAAGTGCAAATTTGGTATGTTTACCTTTAAATGCAAACTGAATCGAATTTCTCTCCCATTCCTGTTCTCAGCCTAACCCACCTCACAGGGTTGTTGTGTGGATAAAAGCAGGGGTAAACCTACTTCCAAGTATGTCTTCCTGAGCTCACTGGAAGCAGTGTGCGATACTTTTGTGAGGGAGCAACCAAGCAATATAGCCATCAATAAATAAATGTTAATTAGAACCAGCACCGCTATCTCAGTTTCTGTGCTTGGGACAGCGCTTGTTCCATTGCAGCAGCTGCCATGTTCACTGCAGTGCTCCCAAATATTGTTTTGATGTGACTGGAGACAGCCAATGTACACTCCCATGCCACTTGTTTAGAAGACAACGTATATGTGAATTGCCCTGAGCATGGATTGTGGGATCTACTTTGTTATTGCTGGGTCTACCAGAATCCAGTGCAAAATAGTGACTCAGGTAGGTGGAAATAAGCTAAGAATTAAGGGTATTTCCAAATACGTGCTCAGCCCAGGACTTTGTAGTCAGCATCAGAACCAAGATTATAAGTGCTCTCACACAGAAACCTACTCCTGGTTCCCCCCCCCAAGCATTATTTTTCCAGGAACCCTATTTCCTGCTTGTGGACTTCCCAATATAGGCATCTGGTTGGTCTCTGTGAGAACAGGATGTTGGACTAGATGGGCCTTTGGCCTCATTCAGCAGGGCTCTTGTGTTTTTAAAGGGGAGAGCTTTTTTGCTGTTGCTATCGTAGACAACAGGGAGTCAGTTGATTCCTATCTACGTTTCTGCCCAGTCTTGATTTACAGTGCAATTCACTTGCAATGCTTTCCTTCCAGACCGCTGGTGATCTTCCTTTTATCCATCTAGCTGTGTCCATGCACCAATGTTGTTCCCAGCACTTATACAAGGATGAGGAATCTCTGGCCTGCCAGATGTTATTGGAGAATAACTCCAATCATCTCTAACTCTTGGCCATGTTGGCTGGGGCTGGGAGTCCAACAACATCTGGAGGGTCACAGGTTCCCCAGCCCTTCCTTATACCTTCACCCACACTGGCTCCACCTCTTGCTTTGGATGGCCTGAGCCTGGAAAACCTACCTAGGAAGGTGACAGGCTCAGTAGTCCATCTGGCTCAGTACTGACTACACTGACTGGCAGCAATTCCCCAGAGTTTCAGACAGGGAGTCCCTCCCATCCTTACCTGGAGGCCTTCTGCATGCAAGGCAGATGCTCTACCACACAGCTATGGTGTCTGCACGCATCTCTCTGTGTGCTCATGTGTGGGCATGTCAACATTACCTTTGCCTGAGTTGTACCTTGAATTGTGACCACTCTTGCTCTTAAGTTATTACTTGAATCAGATACTTGTCTTTTAATTCTCCAGTTCTGTTTCAGATGCTGCTGTCTCCCCCTGCTGGTGTAGAATGCTTCTGGTCTGGGTGATTCCATGGCAGTACAAAGAGCAGGAGAGAAGCTAGGGGTGCACAATCCCAGGCACCCAGTAACCCCTGGTGCCTAACAAATTAGCATGGCTGGCTCCCAGATTTTAGTAGAGATCAGAAAAAAGACCTTCCCTCATATCTGACCGCTAAAAATGATTGCTGTCTTGTAGTTTTACAGAATTTTTTGTATCCCTGGGTTGGAAGAACTTTGAGACTGATGGGCATATAAGCCTCAGAAGAGGACAGGGAATAAATAAATGCCCGCAAATACCCCCTTTTTAGGGAAGGTGATCGAGAGGGTTGTGGCACAGCAACTGCAAGTACTCTTGGATGAAACAGATTATCTTGACCTGTTCCAGTCTGGGTTCAGGCCTGGTTATGGGACTGAATCAGCCTTGGTTGCCCTGATGGATGACCTTTATTGAGAAAAGAACAGGGGGAGTGCAACCCTGTTATTCTTACTTGATCTCTCAGTGACTTTTAATAACATTGACCATGGTATCCTTCTGCGTCAATTTAGTAAGATTGGTATCTGAAGCACTGTTTTATAGTGGTTCTAATCCTATTTCCAGGGACATTTTCAGATAATAGCATTGGGCGATTGTCTTTTGGGGTGCCTGGCAGTTGTCCCCGATGCTGTTTAGCTTCTATATGAAACCTTGGGAGTGGTGATCAGGAGATTTAGGGTGAGGTGTCAACAGTACGCTGATGATACCAAGCTCTTTTTCTCTGAATCAGGAGAGGACATGCAAGCCCTGGATTGGTGCATGGACTCGGTGGTGGGCTGGATGAGGGTGTGATGTCCTTATATGTTAAAAACTGTAAATATGGTAAGTGTGGGTTTATGTAGGGATATATGGTAAGTGAATTGAGTAAGAGGGGGGAGGACATGGGCTCGAATGCTGGAGAATGTTGGGTGACTATTGGCTGAGAGCTTGAATGGCTGAAGGTATAAATGAGAGGATGACAGTTGAGTCAGGGAGGTTGTTGCGGGGAGTTGAGAGGAGAGTGATTGGAAAGGAGTTGAAGTGGAAGGCAGTTGGGATTGAGTGGACAGAGTTCTGAGGGAGGTTTGGATTCTATTAGACTGATATTTGGACAAAATATATATAACTGGAAACATAAGAGTGACACTATATGAAACCATAAGCTTGTTAAACATTCCTAAAGTGATCTTGTTATTTCCTAGTGTTATCAAATACAGTAAATACTTTTTTTGGTTTACCAAAAGCCTGATCCTTGGCTGGGGATATACAGACCAGAAGGGAGGGCAGGGTAATTACCAAGGCTGAAGGGAAACTGTATCTAATGGTGGCAGCAAAGGAAGAAATTGTAACATCGTCAAGTATCCAGAGCAACCCAGGATTGTATGCTTTATAGACAAAGATACAGGGGGGTTGTGGACAGCAAGGGCACCCAGACACAAAGTAACAAGCCATAGGGAGATGAAGTCTCTAGCAGTATTGTTTACAGGGAGTGGCTGGTGGTGCTGCCTAGCAGTGGGATCTTGAGAGATCTGTGCTAGAGCGGAGTGAGAAAAAATAAAAATGACGATCCTGACTGGTGGTGTCCCGAGGTGGTGCCTAGTGAAAGGCGGTAGCCACAAGCAGGTGGGAACCTGACAGGTGGAGCCAAAGGTGGGAACGTCACAGAGGGCCAATAAACAAAGTCTGAATCCTAGTAAGATGGAGGCACTGTGGGTTGGTGGTTCCCAAGCTTGGATAATTGGTCAGTTGCCTACTTTGGATGGGGTTGTACTCCCTCTGAAACAGCAGGTTCATAGTCTGGGGGTGCTCCTGGATCCATCTTTGTCGCTAGAGGCCCAGGTGACTTCAGTGGCTAGGAGTACCTTTTACCAGCTTCAGCTGGTAAGACAGCTGTGGCCATTTCTGGACCGGGATAGCCTAACTAGTGTTATCCATGCACTGGTAACCTCCAGGCTGGATTACTGTAATTCACTTTATGTGGGGCTGCCCTTGCAGTTAGTCTGGTAGCTGCAGCTGGTGCAAAATGCGGGGCATAACTGCTCACTGGGGGGGGGGTTATCACCAATATGTCATTCTGCTGCTGAAAGAATTGCACTGGCTGCTTATTGCTACTGGGCTAAGTTCAAGGTTCTGGTTTTGGGAACCTTGTGACCAGGATACCTGAAAGATTGTCTTACCCCTTACATACCCTCATGCACTCTGCAGGTGAGGGCTTCCTGTAGATACCATCAGAGCTTGGAAAAGTTACTTTTTTGAACTACAACTCCCATCAGCCCAATCCAGTGGCCTGCTGGCTGGGGCTGATGGGAGTTGTAGTTCAAAAAAGTAACTTTTCCAAGCTCTGGATACTATCTTATCAGGAGGTCTGTTCCACACAACATAGGAAGTGGACCTTTGTGTAGTGGCACCGATCCTTTGGAATTCCCTCCCCTTAAATATTAGACAGGTGCCATCTCTGTTATCTTTTTGACACCTACTGCAAACCTTCCTTTTTCAACAAGCCTTTTAAGTAGAGATCTTATCCCAGTCTGCATCTTGGAATTGCTTTTTAAGATATTAACACTTTTTTTAAAAAAAAATATGTTTTTAAAGATGTTTTAACATGTTTTTAAAGATGTTTTGTTTTAATCCATTTTAAAGTCTGTTTTTATGTTTAAAGTGTTTTTAGTGTTTTTGTTTGCTGCCCTAGGCTCCTATTGGGAGGAAGGGCAGCATATACATAAATACATACATACATACATAAAGTGTCCCTCCTCTCTTGGAGTCTCACGAAACCTCTGCTCTGCTATCTGCTTTGAAAGGTTGCAAAGCTGTTATTTATTTTGAATGCAGTTCTAGAATCCTGATTAATGTGCCTGTGAGCAAGTGCAGAAACCTTTCCCAGCCTTTGGGAGCAAAGATTCTTTCTTTCTTTCTGTCTGTCTGTCTAATAAAAAAGCCCAAGGGCACTTCCAGACTGTTATTATTTTCTTGTAGGATTCAATCACATACTGGCAAATTCAGGCTGCATAATTAAAGAGAGCTTTGGCTGTGGGGCGGTATACAAATGTAACAAAATAAATAAATAAAGTCAATATGGAAGTCTTGCACAACAAACCCATTTTCCCCAAAGACTGGATTTTTTGCAGTAAGTAAAGTAATGGGGAAATGCACTGGAAAGCTTGAGATCACAATTGCTTGATGCAAGACCTTCTGACATTCCTGCAAACAAATCAGGATAAATGCTCAACAAACAGGTTGTTTGGAAGTGACTCAAGCTCTTTTTAAGCTGGGTAGATTAAACACAGGAAGCAACATAGGCTGATAGAATTCAGGATTGTCTGCAACAGCCTTCCTGAGCCTGCTATACTCCAGTTGTTTGGACTACAGGGGCTTCACATGGCAGTTTATTATGGCTTCAGTGCTGTTTACACATTCAAGTTTTTGACAGCATTCACATGATGTCATCATCATCAAAATTGCAGTTCGTATCTCCCTACCTTCCATCTAATCCAAATATACCATCCCCCTATTTACTCAGAAGTGTTTTTTAAAAAATAGTTTTTATTCATTGTTCAATATGCAATATAATACAAATAATAAAATACAACACAAAACATAATAAATGTGAAGGGTGAAGGTTGTGACAAATCTTGGTTTGCGATCCATCAGATAGGATGGTAAATAAATGCACAGTGGCTGCATACATACCATACCTTTAAAACACATGGTTCCCCTGGCCCCCCAAATGCTGGGAACTAAAGTTCACCCCTCACAGAACTACAATTCCCAGCACTGCAACAAACTACAGTTCCCAGGGTTCTCTGGGGGAAGTTGTGTGCTTTAAATGTATGCTGTGTATGCAGCTGTAGAGTTACTCAAAATTGTTTTTCTTTGTTTTTCTTTGCGGGCTTCAGACACTTGTCTGATTCCATGAACCAATTCTTTTTGTCATTGTATCCACAAATAATGTCGCTGATGGAGGCTGGGCACTTTCTTTCCCCCCTTACTTTATTACTTTACTTTTTTAAACTTTCTTCATTCCACAAGGGGTAGGGCTGTTGCTCAGTGGAACGGCATTTGCCTTGCATGCAGAAGGACACAGGTTCTACCCTGGGCCCTAGCAACTCCATGTAGGGCTGAGAGAGACTCCTGCCTGGAATCCTGGAGAGCTGCTGGCAGTCAATGTAGACATTACTGAGCTAGATGGACCAACAGTATAAGGCAGATTCCTATGGTCCTACTGGTGTATTTAATAAAGCTACACTACACTGTGGCAAATGTGCCATGGGCGTGGCTTCTAGCAGTGTTCAGTTTCTGGATAAGCTCCTCCAGCAAAGCTGCTGGCCACACTTTCTGGTACTAACATTCATAGTCCTTAATGTTAAAACCGTTGCAGTCCTTAAGCACTAGACGGAGGCTCTTTTACACAAACTATTCTCTAGTAGCCTGGAGACATCTTTATCATTAGAGGCCTAAGTGATATCAGTGGCTAGTAGAGCCTTTTACCAGCATCATCTGGTACACCAGCTACGGCCATATTTGGATTGGGATAACTTGGCCAGTGTGGTGTAGTGGTTAAGGTGTTGGACTATGACCTGGGAGACCAGGGTTTGAATAACCACATAGCCATGAAGCTCACTGGGTGACCTTGGGCTAGTCACTGCCTCTCAGCCTCATGAAAACCCTATTCATAGGGTCGCCATAAGTCGGAATCAGCTTGAAGGCAGTACATTTACATTTTTTAGTCCATGCACTGATAACCTCAAGGCTGTATTACTGCACTGCGCTCGATGTGGGGCTGCCCTTGGGCTTGGTGTGGAAGCTCCCGCTGGTGCAGAATGCAATGCTGATGGGGGCAGATGGCCAACAGCATATGACACCCCTGCTAGAACATTTGCACTGGCTGCCCATATGCTACCAGGCCAGGTTCAGGGCTCTTGTGCTGATCTACAAAACCTTGAACAACTTGAGTCCAGGATACCTTAAGGACCACCTGAGCCCTTATATCCCAGCCCAGTCACTGAGATCATCTGGAGAAGTGCTGTTAGCTATAGAGGTCCAAGGGCAGCATCCTTGCTTTTGACTTTCAGGCATCTCTTGAAGATGTTTTTGCACCGACAGGACCATACAGCCGTTTAAAACATCTCTTGAGTATCCAATCATGTCCCCCCCTTTTTTTAGGCATAACAAATCAGCCAAAACAGTGGGGTGCAAAAGCAGGACATTAAAAATATCTTGACTGCATATTGAGAATCGGCAAAAGGATATCGAAAAATACAAAGAGAAGCCAGTCATTTTAAGGATTGCTTTGCATTGCTGTCAACTTGGCTGTACGCTGTCCTGATGTGTGCAGGAGTGCGCTATATAAATATGTCTAGAACAAATCAATAAGCTAACGAATAAGAAAGTGGGTTGCCACCTCTTTAGGAAGCGGATCTTTATATCCCGGCCCCCAGACAAACTTAGCAATGTGGGAAAAGACGAAATAACTGTGTTCGGTGACGAAATTCACTTCCTTAAAAGCCTTAAGCCAAAACCCATTGACAGCAGGAGTCGGACCTGTTCCTTTCAGCGGGGCTTGCCTCCCTGTAGGAAACGCTGCCCTTGGCCTGCTCGTTCTCGCCTGCAAACAGCAACCAGGCTGCCTCGGTACCTTCTAGGGTTGCCGGGTTCAGGGCCTGAGACAGATCCTGTATCTTTAGAAGAAGAGAAAGTCAGCCAAGTGCAGGTGTAGGGTCCCTCCCAGTCCAAGGAGAGAGGCGCCTTCCTCCTCCTGCAGCCTGAGCGGAATGTCAAGGCCAGGAGGAGGCCTGACTCCCCCTCTTGCAGCAACTGCCGCTGCTCCAAGACTGGCTTGCACTCGTCCGCGTCGAGGTGTGAGAGACGAGAGATCGGTTTTCTTCTTTTCTAGGAGCACCTGGCTCCAGTTGTCATTGGGTAAGTTGTGGTGCTAGGGAGATCTAGAGTAGGGAGGAACTGAAGCTGTTTTTTGGGTAAGTGGTGTGTGCAAAGCTTGGAAAAGTTACTTTTTTGAACTACAACTCCCATCAGCCCCAGCCAGTATGGCCACTGGATTGGGATGATGAGAGTTGTAGTTCAAAAAAGTAACTTTCCCAAGCTCTGTTGTTTGTGTGGTGTGTGAGTACGTGTGAAGGAGGATGGAGGAAATGTTGCCGTCTAATGTAAGGAAGAGTAAAGAGGGTCGTGCGGAAGAGGGACTCGAGAAGGGAGTGCAGGGAGGAACTCAGGCTAATAAGAAGAAATTGGGGTCTGCTGGTGGTGGGGGTGGTGTTGCTGACTTTACTCAGGGAAGGAAGGAGTCGGGGCATTTTGTCGTGATTAAATCAGTTGCGCAAGATATAAAAGTAGGAGATGTGAATCCGGTAAAGTTGGCAGAGTGGTTAAAGAAAGCTGTTGGGGGATATACTCCAGGCGCCACGCATGCAAGGAGGTGATTTATTAGTGGAATGTAAGAGCAAGGAACAGTCTGATAAAGTGTTAAATCTCAGGACTTCAGGGAAACAAAGTATCTTGTCACCTGCCTCGTTTTCTGGCTGAGATGAGGGAAGTTGAAGTAGGAGTTCCCCTGGATGTGCCTGAAGCTGATATTAAGAGGATTTTAGTGGGAGCTAGAGTTACTCCAGTTATTTATTATTTATTATTTATTTATTTATTTTCATTTCTAAACCGCCCATAGCTAATAGCTCTCTGGACGGTGTACATTAAGAGGTTAATGTTTAAACGCGATGGTGAGAGTAGACCAAGAGGTCTTCCGTGTCTTTAAAAGTTGTGGAGAGGGAAGGGAGAATTCCACCTTGCGGTTTTTCCCATTACAGTGTTGCAAGAATACCTGCATTTGGCTGACTTTCTCTTCTCCCAAAGATACAGCATCAGTCTCAGGCCCTGAACCTAGCAACACTACAGTGGATGTTCCTTTAGCAGATTCCTCTGATACGTTAAGCGTTGTTAATGTCTATAATCCTTGTCTTCATATTAATGTGGAAGGATTGTTGAGTGTCTTGGAGGGGGGGAAAGAACCGTGTATTTTTTGTGGTGACTTTAATAGTCATAATTCTCTTTGGGGCAGTAGTAATATTGATAGTAATGGGAAACATTTGGAGGAGTTTTGTGATGATATTGATTTGGTTGTTTTAAATAATGGAACTCCTACTCATTTTGATTCGGATACTGGACATCTGTCTTGTTTGGATTTAGGAATTGTTTCTATTGCTGTTCTTTGCAGATGGGAGGTTTTTCAGGAAATTACTCTGGGGAGTGATCACTTTCCTGTGAAAATTATCTATAAAGGGAAGGTATTGATGGTACAAACTTGATCCCCTCGTGGAATTTTAAAAAGGCAGATTGGATGTTATTTCAGCGCAAGTGTCTGGACTTTCTTGATTCCTTAGTTGGAGTGGATGAGGTTGGAGTGTTTCATACTAATTTTATGAATGGCTTATTGGATGCTGCTTCTCAGGCTATCCCAAAGTGTAGACCACCACAAAGACTTCATCCTGTAGTGCCCTGGTGGACTGAGGATTGCAGTAGAACGATTCGTGCTTGTAATGCTGCTTTTCTGAAAGTTAGGTGTTCTTTCTCTGAGGAAAACTGAATGGAATATAAAGGTTGTAAAGCCTTGGTTAAAAGGACACTTAAAAGTGCAAAGAGAGGTAGTTGGCGACATTTTTGTAGTAATCTTACAATGGATAAGCCGGTATCTTTGGTATATCGCCAGCAAAGGGCAATGAGTGGTATTTGTGGCCCAAGGAAAAGTATTCCTGCTCTGGTCACTGGCTCAGGAGTTTGTACTACTGATGCTGAGAACGCTAACATTTTGTCAGAGGCATTTCAAAAGGTTTGTAGTATCAATAACTGGTCAGAGGCTTTCAAACTTCAACAGGTTTTCTTCAATTTAATATGGATATTTTAAATGATTGGTCACCATATGACGATGATGCTTTGAATATAGATTTTTCTCTTTGGGAATTGGAAACTGCAGTGAATAGAAGAAAGGATACTTCTCCTGGGGAAGACAATATAGGATATGAAATGTTTTGACACTTACCTAGTGCGTGTATGGTAGCACTTCTTACCTTTTATAATCCGGTGTGGAAAACAGGTATGTTACCTGAAGGATGGAAACATGCAATTGTTGTCTCTATTGGTATATCCTTGCCTTTGGTACAGAGAAGCGTAGTGGGATGTGGGTGGGTGTTGTGTGTGGGACGATCCCATTTGGTCAGGGGGTGCATGTTGCCACCTCTCCCTGGACACACTTAGGAGGATTTTTTTTTTGTTTTCCAACTACAGTCCTGGATTTCCGGGCTAGTTTTCTCCCTTTGGATTATTTGGGGAAGGACCACAACTCAGCGGCAGGGCATGTGTTTTGCATGCAGAAGGCCCCAGGTTCAGTTGGGTAGAGCAGGGGTAGACTCCTGGCTTGAACCCTGAGAAAGCTGCTGCCAGTCAGTGTAGACAATACTGAGCTAGATAGACCAAGCAGCTCCTTATACTATTTAAGCATCTGAGTTGCCATGCTTGAATGTCGCTTTCTGCCTCCCAACCTTCACCCTCTCCTTGGCAGCTGGTGTCTCTTAAAAGAGGCATTTTCACTTATTTTGCACACTGAAGAGGATGTATCTTTTAAGATGGCTTTTGCAACCTGCAGTTTTAAAAAGTATATGTTTAAAAAATATCTTCCCTGACCCGTTTCATTGAAGGTATATCCATATTTATTGCAGGCATTTTTTTAAATCTGATCAGCAACCTGGGAGGCCAGAGTTCAAATCCCCACTCAGCCATGAAGCTTGCAGGGTGACCTTGGGCCAGTCACTATCTCTAAGCCTAACCTACCTCACAGGGTTGTTGTCAGGATAAAATTGAGAGGGAGGAGAAATAGGTACACCACCTTGAGCTCCTTAGAGGGAAAGGTAGGATATAAATATAATAAATAAATAAAATAATGGTAAATATTGTCACTTACTTAAGCCCCATTGAACTCAGTGGGACTTGCTCCAGGGTAGGCGTGTATAGTTTCTGCCTGCTTTCAGGCTGGGTCACATCCAGTATTGGAATGTGGCCCCTGACAGCAGTCCACTGGGGTAATGCCACCTGTGGACCCAAAAAGATTCCCCACTCCCAATCTAAGCAACTGACTATAGGAGGTGCCTTGGGTGATATAGGGCTCTTTTTTATTTATGTTTGTTTTCTGCACCCCAAGGATTGTAAGAAGCTACACAATGATGGAGGGAACTAGACAAGCAAGGATTCCTCACCCAGACAAGATATGTGAATCCTCAAAGGTCTGTGACTTTATGCATCTTCATATGTTGGCAGATGGGAACTTAACCCCCTGGGAGTTGTTTGAAGCCCCCCACATAGCTACAGTTCCCAGAGGTCCCTGGGAAGAGGGAATTGTAGCTCTGTGAGGTCTCCAAACAACTGTCAGCACCCTTTACAAACTACAGTTTCCAGGATGCTTTGGGGGAAGCCATGACTGTTTAAAGTAGTATGATACTGCTTGAAATGTGTGGTTCAGATGGGCCTGATGTGGGAGGGTTGCATGTCTCTTGCTTCATACCCTGGAATTAACAGTCATTTTGCATGTGACAGTCAGTGGCTTCCAAACAATAGACGAAAAAATGGCACTCCCCCGTTTTCCACTTATGCTGGTCTTTACAAAGGACTCTTGCCCCGGAAAAATGTTTAAGTATGAGATTGTCCTAAGAAACAGTGCCAGTTGCTTTAGAAGTTTAGATAGATGCTGTTAAAAATTGCTTTAAGTTGGTTCTAAAAGCACATGTGCTCTAAATTAGAAAATGGCTAACCCTAGTTCACTGCGCTGTTGTCTGATGAAGAGACCACTGGCTCTTACAAACTTAGAAAGATGCCCTTGTTGTTGTTGTTATGTGCCTTCAAGTTGATTATGACTTATGGTGACCCTATGGATCAGCGACCTCCAATAGCATCTGTCATGAACCACCCTGTTCAGATCTTGTAAGTTCAGGTCTGTGGCTTCCTTTATGGAATCAATCCATCTCTTCTTTGACCTTCCTCTTTTCCCACTCCCTTCTGTTTTTCCCAGCATTATTGTCTTTTCTAGTGAATCATGCCTTCTCATGATGTGTCCTAAGTATGATAACCTCAGCTTCATCACGTTAGGTTCTAGTGATAGCTCTGGTTTAATTTGTTCTAACACCCAATTATTTGTCTTTTTCACAGTCCATGGTATCTGCAAACCTCTCCTCCAACACCACATTTCAAATGAGTTGATTTTTCTCTTAGCCACTTATTTCACTGTCCAACTTTCACATTCATACATAGAGATTGGGAATACCATGGTCTGAATGATCCTGAGTTTGGTGTTCAGTAATACATCTTTCCATTTGAGGAAGATGCCCTATCCTGAGTCAAACCATGTGTCCATCTAGGACAGTGGTTCCCAAACCTTTCCCCATGGACCACTTTAAAATTGCTGAGGGTCTTGCCAGACCATTTAATGGTTTTTCTGCCTGTCGTAGCAATTGCAATGGTGACGGCAGACTATGGTCACCGAGTAAACTTCATGGCCAAGCGCGGATTTGAACTCTGGTTTCCAAGGTCCCATTCTGGCACTCTAACCTCTACACCAGACTGGTTTGACATCCTTTTGCTTTATTTCAGGTGTACAAATGGGCTGATGACTCCACTCTAGTTCTTCAGAGCTTGAATGAACAGAGGCACCGGGGTCTCTTCTGTGACATTGTTCTGGTTGCGGATGAGCAGAGGATCCCCGCCCATCGGAATATTTTAGCTGTCTGCAGTGATTACTTCAACTCCATGTTCACCATTGGGATGCGGGAAGCCTATCAGAAAGAGGTTGAGATCTTTGGAGCGTCCTACGTTGGCCTCAAAGCCGTAGTGGATTTCCTGTATGGGTGCGAGCTCTCCCTTGATGGTAGTAATGTTGACTACATTTTGAAATGCAGAATATAGTGGGACTATTACTTCCCTCGACCTGGAAACTATAGCTCTGTTTATGCAGCCCAAAACCGCATTTGCCTTTTTTGCTGCAGCATCACACTGCTGGGTCATGGTTTTTGACTCTGCCTCAGAGTTTAGCAACAGTTCATAATCTGCGTAAATGTTTTGAGATCAGAGTTTCAAGGATAGAACCATGGATAAATGCTCATTCTCCATATGCTTGCCCACCTTACAAGACACTAGGTTCAGTAGATCATATAAAATGATGAAATAATCAATTGTGGAGGCTCCTAACCCTGAAAGGAATGTGAATTTGCCATTAATGTCACCTTCTATACTCCCATTTAATATTACTAGGTCCAGTCTGTTAACCATTTGCATTAGACAAAGGCCAGCGTAGTTACAGCCCTTGTCTTTGGACTGTCTAATGGGAACTATATGGGTCTCCTCATGGTTGGGCGGGCATTCATGGAAATGGGAATACAGCAGATCATTCTGACCTATTCTGGCATTTCAATCACCTGCCACTATTACAAAGGATTTTGGGTACAAAGCCGTCAGTTTGGTGATATAATCTTCTAATTTGGACCAGTTTTCCTTAATCTGCTGTTTATATCTCTGCGGGGTCAGGTAAACATTTATTATCAATAGACTGATCGACCCATACTTGATAACCAAGGAGGTTGCAGTGTGGACCAGGGGGGGCTGGTGTGCTAGTAACCACTTGGATGGCAGTGGACACCACAACCCCAAAACCTCCCGTAGGGTGACACCCCCCCCCCAGAGCTGGGAACTGCATCAAGGCAATAAGCAGGAAAGCTATTTAAAACCAAGCCCTCCTTTGCCCATGTTTCTTGAAGCAATATAATATCATGCATGTTTATAAAGTCCAAGAAGGTAGAATTGGTGGCTTTGCATTGCCAGCCTGCGATGTTCCAGGACAGTAATGTCAGATGATTCTTGGGCTGTTGTGATTTTTTTCCACTGGGGATTTTTCTGGATTTTCACACTTTGTGCAGATTGGTCTTTGTTCATAAGATCTTTTCTTTGAGGACACCGCCCACCCATGTTCACTGAGGAAGGGTCCTTCTTTCTCTGTTTCAGATTTTTTATGGGGCACCTCGACAGTTTCAAATTCATCCTCTAGGTGTTCAATTCCTTTCATACCAGAACTCAGCTTGATGACATTTGAATTCATCCAGGGTGCTTGATTTACTACACAACCAGTAGGATTGGTTAACTTTGTCGGTGAACCACGTTCCTTCTCCTCTAAAAATCTCATTTCAAACCAGGTGGTAGGCTTCTTATTCAGAGTATTTATAGTTGGTGTTGTAATGGTTAGGTCATTCCAAATAGGATTATCCTTTGATAGTAGATTGAGTTCGGCAGTAACTTGAAAACTCGGGGCACGTTTCTGTACCTCTTCAGGTCCTGCGGTAGCTTCATCACTCCTTTTTGTGTTTTCAAGCGGTTGCACTGAATCACCATGTACCTTCACTTTGTTTGGGCAGCTTTTTAACCTTAGCGATTGGCTTCCAAATTTGATTTCAAAAGGTCTAATCTCAACATGATTTCCTCTTGGGCCTATGGGGCAGTGCACAAAAGGAGTCAAGTAACATTTTTTCTTCATTAGCAAATTCTTTCTCCTCAAAGAAGGGTTGCTTTGCTGGATGCACCCAAGCATCTCCATGCCCTTCTTGCTCACAGGTGTGCAGGACTACGTTTTTTGTTAAATGATTTTATAAAGTGGACGTACTGTCTGACTGACACAGAGGGACAGTTCCAGCCAAAATACAAGGGCCTCAACACAACAGGAGACAAAAGCTGTCTCCTTGTTTCAGGTACCTGACCCCATTACAGGAATTTACAGATCGACTGGAAATTACAAAATAGCTACTCTAGAATAGTTTCAGCGATGTCTCGTTCAGATTTAGGAGACTTTACCAAGCACAGCTTATCATACGCAGTGTGCCTAACATTTTAAACCCAAGCAACTCGCTCCCACTTCAGATGCCTCACTCTTCTGCTTGAGTTGGTACACAGTGTTGTCCATAATTAAAGGCATACCTCCATCTCATAGCTACATCTGATGAGTTAGATTTGAAGGGCAAGACTTTACTCTATTCCAGTTTTTAAGACCGCCTGCTTCACTCTTGTCTTCCAGCTTCTTCCTTTGTTTTCAAAACAGATGTCCCCAGCCACCTTTTTTGACACATTACAATTTCTTCTAGCAGAATTTGTCCTATAGCGGCATGGTAATCACAAGAACAAGAGAGGTTACATCAGCAGGGTGATTAATAGCAAAACGCCCCATGAGAAAATTTCATCATCAGAAATTCCCCAATCCAAGCAAATTAATTTGTTGTAGCTTTGTTGAAGGGGCCCGAGGGAGCTGCGGGAAGATGGCGCCTGAGCAGGAGTGTTTGGTTGGAGCTCCACATATATCTTTTTACTACGCATCCTGATAAGTGGCTGATTAGAAGAGCACATATGTTTGTGTTTTCCTTCCCCACTTCTTTTAAAGTATAATTTTTAAAAAACTTTTAAAAATTGAACTTTTAATTTTTTGAATTTTTAGTTTTTAATTTTTACGTCAGTTGTTTTAACTCAATTGAGCTCAGCGTGACTTATAGCTGGCATATAGTAGCCGCATATACTCTTACTCACCCGGTGCTCTAGGAATCTCTGCCAGCTCCGCTAGCTAACAAGAGAAAACAAAGAGATCTCTTTCCGAAGTTTATACGAACATAGTGAACTGACCAGAAGCAGAGAAGAGGAACAAGAGATAAGGTGCCCTTGCAGCTGCATCAGAGAGCAGTGAACTGCGTAAATTGGGGCACTTGCATTTACATTACTGAAAACAGTTTGAACAGCTCAAACTTTCACCTTGGGAAGCCAGAGTCGGAATTTACATTAAAAGATATGGTGCTAACCAGAAAAGGCTACAGGACTCAGGGCATTGTTCCCCTCGAAGGGTAAGCCCCTTTAAACAAACTTAAAAAACAGACAAAAATAACTCAGTTTTTTACAAATAGAGAACTGATAAAAGAGCCTGAACATACACCCTTGTATACCCCAAGTTTCATCTTAGAGTGGACTCTAGACTGCAATGGAAACACCCAAGATTACAGTGAAACCCTAACCTGTGCTAACTTAGCAGCTAGCACAACTCATCTATAGGGTTAACTCAGACATTTGCAAAGAACAATCAGTGAAATGACCAATTTAACTAGTTAATGTCTAAGCAACCTGAGGAGCTGGCCATCAACGAGGATAAGACAAATAAAAAAGATTGTTCAACCCAATGCGAGTCACCACAAAGTGTCTGCTTACCAATTGAGGGTTGGATTTATTTACTGATGAAAGAGATTGAACATATAATATCCTTTCTATCTGTAACAGTCTCTTGACAACTCTGGTGGAAACACATAAAAGGATGATGAGTGGAGAGGAAAGCCTGATAACGGACTTGTGCGATATGTGTAATCACAAATCGCAAACAAATAGACAAACAGCGTCGAACAGAAAAGACCTAATATTTTAAAGAAGAGGGTAAATAGCTTTAAAAAGAGCAAAAATAATAAAAATACAAAGCCAATGCATTATAAGAAAATGGACTTGGGAAAACTTTTTAAACTATTAGAGAAAAGCCCCAACCAAAAAACTGAACAAAATATCAGTGAAAGTCCTAAACAGAAAGTTGAGCAAAATACCAGGGAGAAAGTCAAGAGTAAGGAACTTGTGGAATGACAAGTTTCCTTTTGAAACTAATTTTGGCTCCTCCACACAGCACTTGGTATCCCAGGACCAGATGAGGAGGACCGATATACAAGATCCTTGGGAACATATTTTGTTGACCAGAAATCCTCTTCAAAAGCAGATAAAGCCTGGCAAAAATTGGGTTTTAGTGCTGAATCGCCAAAAGTTAGTTTTCAACAACTACCCCAAACCTAATGGGCTATTAATTCAGCATGATCACAAATCCCACCTTCTGGAAATCCTGGAGACAGCTCTCCCGGGACTATTTTCTCTAGTTGATATAGAACATGTGGAGTATTTATTTTACAACTATACTCATTTCCCATTCTTCAGAGGCCCAACCTCTATATCCTCCCAGAATCCTTTGTGACTTTATGACATACTTCTGTTAAAAAAAATCACCTGTTAATTTAGGCACCCTGCACCACACCCAGTCTGTAATAGACATTATCTCTTTTTCACTTGGAACAAGAAATGTATCTTAGAACAAGTGTTTTTCACCTGTCCAACCCCATGATTTAAAAACCAGCTATTCGACTGGTAAATATGAAAAAAGTTGCATGCAATGTTGTTTTATTTTTATTCGGAGCATGTGTACTCCGTAATCTTCAGCCAAAAAGGCTCCCAGAGTAGTTTACATACAATCAATTAAAACAAGACCTTGCCTGTGTTATTCTAAAAAAACACAACACACAAAGGAAAAGGGGCAGGGAGGGGAGAGGAAAACAGCAAACCTGGGCTCTAATTCTTAAATAGTTCTTACATGATTATGTCCATTAATTTCAATGGGTCTACTCTGAGTAAAACAAACACTTAGGTTTTTTGGTGTATGGTTTATATCCAGTGTAGAAGTTGTTAGCCTAATACTGCAAAAACCAAAACCAGAGTAACACAAATAGTAATTTACACACACATTCATCTAGACTGAAGATAAATCCAGAAAAGCAGGGGGAGGCTGGGAATTATGTCTCTTCGCTATTTGCCTCTGATAAATGAGTTTCCCAAGCAGAACAGGTATAGAGCCTAAGATTTTTGTTTGATCGACTCCTCATTTTGGATACATAGGGTGCTGCAGTAGTGAGGAACACTTTCTACCAGCCCCATTTCTTCTGCAGGCTGCACCTTTCTTCACTTCAGATCTTGAAATGCTGATCTGCGCTTTTATAACCTGTTCGCTTGACTACTTAAACATGCTCTCTGTGGGTCTTCTCGTGAAGATTGGGAAGCTTCACCTGGTGGAAAATGCAACCCCACATTTCTTACTAGAGGCAACATGTGAACCCAAGCATCTCATTGTTCACAATATACAGCAAATATTTATTGCATTTATATACTGTCTTTCTGCCAAGACATGCAAGGCAGTTTACAATTTAAAAATACTAAAATGAAATGATACAAAGCTTTTATTCTACCTGACCCTACCCTTCCTGTAAGGAGCTCTGAGTTTATGGCTCTCCTTTCTCCCCCTCATTTATATTGCAACAGCAACCTTGTGAGGTAGGCTGAGAGTGGCTGGCTCAAGATCAGCCAGTGACTTTTACGGCGAAGGGGAATGTGAACCCAAGTCTCCCTTCCCAAACCCACACTGACCATTACACCAGCCTGGCTCAAACAGTCCTGTGGCGTATACAGACTAGAAGTGCAGTTGCCACTGTCAGAATCGGTGGACTAATGGCTGCTTCAGATCAAGTTATTTGAGGGACTGTAATAGATTTCCCCTAATGAAAAGCCATTTGCTCCGAACGCGTTGGGCATTTATAGACGTGGGAGCCACGCATCTCCTGCTGCACCTGTTGGATTTCTGGATTTTGCTTCGGTTGGTTTTTTGGAGGGTATCAATAATATTTGAAGATATAATTGCAAGCAAAACTGCCTTTAAGGGTCAGAAGAGAAAAAAATGAGAAGATGCAGTAAAGCAACAACAAAAACTCTTGTCACGGCTGCTGCCCTCGATTCATTCACATCTTCCAAGCACAGCGCCTGCGCGAACCTGCCAGTTTTTCCTTTGCACCGGCGCACCAAATCGAACGTCCCTAGGCTTCGATTGTGCTGCGCACGCGTAAAACACCCTTCCGACCTATCTGGTACAGAGGGCCTCCGCGCGCTCTCAAGCTCGGCAGCCGAACCACGCAAGCGCAGCATACACCTTGCGTCACGTTCCCCTTCCTCGCTTGCGTTGTGACGCATGCGCAGAATGCCCCCTCCTTTCCCTCGCACTCAGCAGCAAGACTTATCTTGCATCCTATGCTCAACAGCCTGGAAGAGCTGCACACGCGCGCCGTTTCACCAACCTTTCATTTCTCCCCGCCTTGCTTTCCGCCCTTGATTCCATAGCAATATTTTGCCGAAGCACCTACGCATGCGCAGAAAATCTCTCTCTCTCTCTCTCTCTCTCTCTCTTTCTTTCCGTAGCTCCCTCCCACCCTCCTGTCAATCTCGATCACGCACGCGCGAAAGAAACAAGGAACCAGGAGTCCTTTTTCTTCAAGGTGCGCGCGCGCGTGTGCGTGACAGGGTTGCGCGCGCGCGGCGCGACCTGTGACTCCTAGGAGCGTGAGCGTGCCCTTGCGCAAGCGCAGCTGCCCGCCCCGCCTCGCGCTGGCCCGCCCTCCCCCTGTGTGTGGTGTGGGTGCGCGGAGAGAGAAGATGGCGGCGGCGGAGTTCGCCGCGTGAGCCGTTGAGGGAGACCCCGAGCTCGCTGCCTCCTACTCCTCTTCCCCCTCTCCTGAGCGGGGACAGGGGCGCTATGGCAGTCCACAGCGCGCAGGTAAAACCCCTCAGCCGTTCATTATGCCTTTCCCTCAGCGGTGCCTCCCTCCGCTCTGTGTGGCCGGGCCTGGCATGGCCTTCTCCTCACCCCCGGGGCAGGAGCACGCTGCGTGTGGCTGGCTTGGGAAGGGCCGGGCCTACCCGCCCGGTTTCTGCAGCCTCATTGAGTTGCGCGCGTGTGTCATGGCGAGCGGCTGGCCGCGGGGCGCCTCGTCTCTCCGAAGAGGGGCTGGGATTACTGGTGCTGTTGCTGAAGGAGGTGGCGGCGTCGCGCTCGCCTCGGGGAGGAGCGGAGCCAGTCTCGGGGTGCCAGGGTTTACTCGCTAGTAAGGGCTGCTGCTGCCCCATTAGCACACTTTACTTGGAAGAGGAGGGTTGGAAGGGGGGGGCTGGAACGAATCTCCATTGAACTTTATGGGCGAACATGTTTAAAATATACTAGGGAGGGAAGTTTGAAGCACGGTTTAGGCTCAGCCCCCTTGGGGATTTTATATTTTCTCTCCTCCTCCTCCGGTTAAGCATGGGTGGGGATAGGGGTTGCTTTGCTACAGTTGCGTGGCAGCATTTTCCTGAGGAGGTTTACTCGGGAAGCAAAACTCATTGGGTTGTATCCAACTCAGTCAAGGTCAGAGTCGTCACGTGGAAGTTAATGAACCTAAGTTAAGTCACGTCCATTAACTTCAGTGTGTCTCCTTTGAGCAGAACTAGTGTTGGATCCAGCCCTGATTTACTTTAAAACACAATGACAAATAATAAACTACTATTTAATGTGTTCTTAATGGGTTTTACTGTGGTAGGGACTTTCTTTTTTTTAACTCACAGGTTAAAGAGGCTGCATAGGGTGTTGTGCTGCTGCAGCAGCTTTGAAGCCTGAACAGGTTTACTGGGAAGTGAAT
Organism: Rhineura floridana; assembly: GCF_030035675.1. Taxonomy (NCBI): domain Eukaryota; kingdom Metazoa; phylum Chordata; class Lepidosauria; order Squamata; family Rhineuridae; genus Rhineura; species Rhineura floridana. The sequence goes on from NC_084492.1 coordinate 35,156,064, forward strand.
CTTGCTAACATTCAGTGATGGGGCTTTACTCCCAGGTAAAGAGTGTCCTGGTAGGATTGGGGCAACCTTACAGTGTGATCCTTTGTATTTTTGGGGGGGAGTAAGCCTGGATTCAGTTGTGGGGGCTTAGTTGTAGGTAAACTGCTGTAGGTTTATTCAAGAGTAAGTCTCATTGATTTATTGCAGCTTTTCAACCTGATACCTCCTTCAGGGGTAAGCTTCCCAGCATTCAGTTACAGAGCTTTACTGCAGTTGTTTTTGGCTGCAACTCCCTTCATCCCAGACCATTGGCTTTGCAGGTCGGGGCCATGGGTGTAGTTGTCCAGGGTCTCAGACCCTTTACTTTCTTGGAAGCAGGGTTCCAGCCAGGTTCCTACGTGCTTCCTTGTCCTTTCTTGCTGATTGGAGACAATTGGAGTGAAAGGAGTTGAGTCAGACAATGAGAAGACTCTTCTCAGTAATTAACACACTCCCTGTTCATGCTGACTGGCTGCTAAGGACATCTGTTGTTGTGGGAGAAGATGTGTGGGGAAGGACTGAGGACTGTGAAGGTGATGACACAGAGCAAGCGAGTGAGGGGGTGTGGCTGTGAAGGGTGTGTGGCATGACTATCATGAAGGGACCCTGCACTTCTGAATTTACCACTACACTACTGGTTGGGGCTGATCCTTGAGCAGGTTTAATAAAAGTGAATAATACTATGTTCTTTTATAGGGCTTTGCTCCCAAGTAAGTATGCATAGTGTGGAAGCCTCAGTCTTTATTGGAATGGGTGAAAAGGTCTAATGCATTTTTTAAAAAACATGATTAGTGGATTAACTTGGGAGGGAGGAATTGAAATCTGGCCAGTGACCAGGGTAAAAAAATGTAAAGGGCAGCAAACCCCAGGCAGTAGGTATTGGCTTCTCCAGGGGAGGGGAGAGAGGAGGAAAAAGTGCTAAGGTTTGCATTGTGCAGAGCAAGAACTTTTTAAGATGGGCGGTGTTTAGGGTGACTTGCATCCATTCATTCAGTCTTTCATTCTCATATGTTTACCTAAGAAGTTTTTTCTTTGCTCACAGTTGTAGTTTGCTATACGTTCTTGTCTGTAATAACAGTTAGAGTTAAAAGCATTGGATGGGTACTAATTGTCAGTAGATTTATATTTCTGTTTGTTGCATAGTCAGGATAAGTAAATACATGGGATGTAAAAAGGTAACTGGGAAGATACCCTTTGTTGGAAGTTGCATCTAAAGGTCATGTAGTTGCAGTCTCTCATGCGTTGAGGCATGATTCCACCTTCAGGCCTTTCTAAAAATATTACAAGATTGAAGAATAGTCTGCAATCAGCCTCACTGAAGTAAAATGGAGGATAAGGGCACACCACAATAGAGAAGCCTGAAGGAGAAGGATAGGTTCCTTGGTCTTCCGGTTCTTCTGCTCCCTTCTGTTTTTCCAGAATTTTATTTATTTATTTATTACATTTGTATACTGCCCCATAGCCGAAGCTCTCTGGGCGGTTTACAAGCTCTCTGGGCGGTTTACAAGCTCTCTGGGCGGTTTACAAGCTCTCTGGGCGGTTTACAGTTTTAGCAAGTATAACTTGATTTTTTTAAAGGAAAGAAATAGAAGCATTCAGAACTGAGACTCACAGATATTGTTTACACCAAAATCTGAATCCTCCTATGGAAAGTGCCTGATCATTTGGATCTGGATTGGAAGTCAGCAGCACCTTGATAGCTCACTTGTTACTTTGTGGTTAGGATCTAATTGTTGAATATGGGTTTTAAATAAAAATGTGAATTATATTAGATCAGTGCATTGAGAAATATAGCAAACGACAAGCCAAAAGTGAGTGTGGCCATTTTGAAGTTGTATGTTACTGTCACGTTGCTTGGTTTTGCCCATGCTCTTTGCTCTCACCAAAAACTTGTGAAATAAATTGCTGTTCCCCATTTTACAGATAGGCAACTGAGGTTGAGAATTACTTGGACTATCCTTCCCCAGTCTGCTGTTCTCCAGGTATTTTGGATTTCAGCTCCTATCAAATCCAGCAAGCATGGCTGCGTTGGCTGGGACTGACAGGAGTCAAGTCCAAAACATTTGAAGGGCTCCATGTTGGGGAAGACTGACAGTGTGTTCCTGTCTGACATATGATGACATGGATGTTTAAGACTAATTTTATATCCACTAGATATTACTGTCTTCTCTTAGTATAACCTGTGCAGTTGATCTTATTGACATCCCTAAATATATTTCTGATTTCTGTGCTTGGATATTCTGTTTACAGTTAAGTTTCCTTTTCAGTGGTGTAATTGGGCAAGTAGCAATAGCAGTCAGGTGAGCACAAGTGGAGTCTATTGCCCCTGTGTGCTCTCTCTGGCTAGCCTTTGGGGGGGAGTGGCTTAACTACTGAAATTTAGAAATATTTGGGGGAAGGGTTGTTGCTCAGTGGTAGAGCATCTTTTTTGAATGCAGAAGGTCCAGACATCAATCCCTGGCATACTGAGGGAAGATACTCTGAAACCCTGGAGAGCTGCTGCCAGTCAGTGTTGACAATACTGAACTGGATGGACCAATAGTGTTAGTTGGTATAAAGCAGTCCAAACTGCTGATCCACTATGCTAGGATTTGAGGCTCGGCTGGCAAGTAGCACCCCACAGACAGGCAGAGGCTAGCAGAAGTGCCTGGAACAGGGCCTGATCTGTGTCTTCTTGCTGCACCAGTCTGAGAACTGGTGTAACAAAACAGTCTTTATTACCTACACGACCTCCCTTTCTGCCCTAGGAGGCATGAGCATCAGGGCTGTCGCATGCAGCAGTGGTTACACTGCTCCATTGAGCCCCACTGTTTCTGTCCAGAAATTTGGATTTCATGCTTATACTAAATAAAACCATTGGTCCATGTAGTTCAGTATTGCTTACACTGACAGGGATCACTTTCATACCAACCAAGAGTTGTCAGAAATCAAATCTAGGACCCAACTTCTCTAGCACTGAGCAGTGGAGATGTACACTGGCCATGTCGCATTTAATGATCGTGAGCCACTTGTAGTGTGGTTGTCTCTCTCTACTCTTGACAAGTTTTTTCAAAGGGCTTACACCCACCCCACCCCTTATTCCAGTATTGCTGTAGTTCTGGTTGTGTGTGTCAAGATCACATAGACCCAGCGCAGATGTGAAGTTGCTTAATCTTCTCATTATAGTTAAGAGATCCAGAGCTCCTGCAGGCACGCTGCCCCTCTTGTATATGAATTTGCCCTTTCCTTTAATTTTTGGCACTAACTATGGTTAGTATTATGGCTGCATAATTAGGAGATTGGGCAGCATTATGTCTATACTGGTCCATAGTGGGGAAAAGCTTATAAAGGTGACAGTAAGCATTTTAAGTTACACTGATTTACTTTTTAAAATGTTTATTGTATTGGATTGATGATTGTATTTTAGTATTATTTTGTTATTCATTGTATTTTTATGCTATTTTATGTTCACCGCCCAGAGAGCTATTGCTAGTCGGGCGGTATATAAATTTAATAAATAAATAAATAAATAATAAACCTTTCAAGGAATATAAAGAAAGAATGAGAGAAGCATGCCTTTTATTCTCATTTAAAGCTTACTATAAAAGTTGATGTTTTGAACACCAAAAACACATTGTGAATTTCAATTTGTTAGCATTTTAAATATTTAGATTAAAATGCTGTCCTTGGATTTGAAAGTCAAAAGGTTTCTATTAGGCTTTGAGTCTCCAGTAAAAGGTGTCCTGGTTGAAATAATTATTTACATTATTTTTGTAATAATCAGTTGGATGTATTTAACTCCAGAGATGCCTCATGGCGATTAGAAAGAGCCAAGGTTCACATCACTGATCGACTGTAAAACTCATTAGATAGCCTTGGAGAAGGCAGTCTCAGCCTAAACTGCTTCTCAGGGTTGTTAGGTATTGTTTGTGTTCATGTTTGGTGGTGTTTGTCCTGTGGATTTGTTCCTGGTTATAAGAAGTCATTTAGGAGAAGCCAGTGACATATTTGCATGTGGGTGTAGTGGTGTCCCAACTAACTTATGAACATGCAGCTCTTTGCTGCTTCAGGGAATGAACTGTTAATAATAATCACTTACATTGGTTTTTGAAAGTTCGGGACATTATCTCAACTCAATAAAATGAAGCAGCTTCTAATTAGTGTGCATGGAGATCTGCAACAGTCTGAAGTTTGACATTTCATTGTAAGGACACAATTGGCAGCGATGGCAGTGGTAAAAGTAGGCTGTGGCGTGGTAGCAGACAAGTGGTAAAAGTCTAGGGGCAGGGGTTTTGTGTGCAAAAATAGTGATAAGAATGTTTTAGAATATGGATCCTTAGCTTACATGTAGGATTAGGAAAAAAAACACCTTGATTTTTTGTGTTAGCTGGATATTCCAAGGCAGGATGAGACATTTTCTCTCTTTGTTATAGCTAACACTTCCATATGGCATTTATATAGCAGTGTCCAGAAATCTTCCAAGACATTAACTGGTTGCTTACACGAGCCCTCTAAAGTAGGACAGTATTACTATTCATCCTCATATAGTGAGTGGGGGTAAGGTTGAAGTTGAGAGAGTTTGCCTAAGGCTACCTAGAAAGTTCGGGACAGAAAAGAAATTTGAGTATGTTAGCCACTATGCTATAGACCAGCATTAGCCAGCATGGTCCCTCCTGATGCTGGGCTACAACTTTCATCAGCTCCAGCCAGCATGGCCAAAATGCAGGGATGATGGGAGTTGTAGTCCAACATCTGGTGGGGGCCAAGTTGATTATCCTTGTTATATATAGTCCTTGAATTCTCCACGTAGGGTTCTTGCAGCCATGTTGAAATTACAGAATGACAGGAACAAGGAAAACTGCCTTATACTGGGTTAGACCATTGGTTCATCTAGATCAGTATTGTCTGCACTGACTGGCAGCAGCTCTTCAGGGAACCCTCTCAGCCTTTCCTGAAGATGCTGAGGATTGAACCTAGGACCTTTTGCATGCAAAACAGATGCTCTACTGCTGATCTTCAGCCCTTCCCCAAATAGACAGTTCCTCAGATAGTTGCTGTTGAATTGAGTTCCACCTGTAACCTGTTGGCTTCTCACTTGAAACATCTCTTCAAATACTGTTAGATCATGCACTCTATTTTAACCACATACAGTAGGTGAGATTGCTCCCACTGAAGTAAGTGACAAATGCTCTTTTAATAGCCTGGTCCACAGATGTGGTTAACTTTGATTTGAGTCTTTGGTTTCAATGCAGATTCTTAGGTGTAAAATGACCTGACAGGTTTGTTCACAAACTTACATGTTTAAGTATATGTATACATCTTAGTTTTTCTTGCTTGAATTACTTTGATGTATTTTTTAAACTGTCTTGATTAGTTTATCTGCAGGATTCACTTGTTTATCCTATTACAGCTTCTCTCTGGTCAGAGTTTTTCAGTCCTAAAACTTACTTGTTAGGCAGATATGCCTGAACTTGAAGTCTCTGGTAACTCCTTGTATTCATGTTAAAAGTTCTTGTTCCACCCTGATTATGTTTGTAATTGAACGGTGTAGGAAGGTGTGTTTTTAAAGAGTTACAGTAGTGCAGTTACCTTTAAAAGGAAGCAAAATATTAACACCAGCATTTCTAGGACTAAATGAAAATATTCCAAGCATATAGGAGAATATCTTCTTCTATATGCAGTATTTTTTCCATATTAAGGCTATATGGTATCAGGCTGACATGGAAAAAGTTAGAAACACCACTGGTTTGTTTGGAGTTAAGATCAGCATTTCTGAAAATGGGATGCCTCACCATCTGGATTGTGTAGAAAGCTTGGTGGGGGTGATAGTTCCAGCCACTTAGTGTTTTTGTAACAGCACAAACTGATAGAAAATTACCGGAGAGCAGTGGCTGTCATAAAACTACACAGACATTTATTTCATGTTTCAGTCTGCAAAAGCACAGCGGTTAAACCCTAACATTTGGATTTAGGATGATGTAGGGCAACCTGTGCAGCCGTGGGCAAGCTGCATAGTCCCAAGCAGCCCAGTTGCCCCCCAGCTAGCAGTTGTGGACAACGAATGGGCTGGCTTGTGCAGCTGTGGCAAGCTGAGCAGGCCCTAGCCAGCTGGAGATGACTAGAGGAAGGCAATGGTAAACCTCTGAACACTTCTTACCATGAAAACCCTATGACTACAACCCAAAAAAGGATTCATAGGGTCGCCATAAGTCAGAATTGACTTGAAGGCATATGACAACAAAGGGCAACCTAGCAAATAAGTGAGCAAAAATGAAAATGCAGGATACAAATGTATCAAATAAATGTAATCCTACTGGCTCAAAACATTTTGATAAGTCAAATCAGCAGCCAGCCTTTTTTTATTTTAAAATGAAGTTCCCCAGTTTATGAAAACGTATGTCTGTGCTGTACTTACCTGCAGATGTGACTATTTCAAGCCTTATGTACTCTAAATGTATGTACTTGGAAATAAGTTCCACTGAAACTAGAGGGACGTAACTGTCACACAGGTGTGTTAGGATTGCAGCCAAGGTTGAAAGGCCACACAGCTGGCAAATATACCTTACCACTTTGTAGCCGCTATCTGAAGTTGTGGCCTAACAAAAGCTTTGGCTTTTCCACACTAGTCTTGAGATATTGTACATCAGGTCTTGCTGAAAATGGTGGGGCAACCATTTTTCCTTTGCTTGCTTCTGACAGTAGCTCATGCTTCTATTATGTGGCTCAGTCATGTTTCAATTCATGTAGCCAAGGCTATAGCTTTCATGGACTAAATCACCCTAAATTGAATTACTATTGCAAACTTCATTGGATTGGCTCTATGCTTGCAGCAGAATGAAATAGTAGGCTGGACCTGAGCACTTCAGACTACATGGGGAGGGTGTGGCTTTGGAATGCTCCCCCATGTGCCTCCTGCAGATAGAAAACTAGCACTTTAGGGCGGAAGATTCAAACCAACCTTTGCTTGCTGTGGTGATTTTCTATTTTCTGGAAGTTTATCATTAAGGGAGAATTCAAGAATGTGAATCTGTACCTGCAGTCTGAAATGATGCCCCCTATTCTACCTCCATATTCTGCTGCCTTGACTGTAGCACAGAGTTTAAATATGGCTGCCCCATCTTCATGTAATGTTGAAGGTGGTGTTCTAGTTTGAAATGAAGGCTTGTCATTTAGATTGAGTATAGTGACATAGCCTTCCAAAATCTCATAGATCTTTCTATGGACAATGTAGTTGTCTACTTTATACCAAGGAGTCATCTGCACTGTGGAATCCTATGTTTCATTAGATGCAAAATATATTGGAAATGTTGTACGTTGTTTTTTAAAAACCTGACACCTCCATTTCTTCATTTTAAACTTGCTTTCTACTTGGAATTATGTTTATATGAGTGGTATTATGCAAATAGAGTTAGCCTTGAAAGCTTTTGTTTCAAAGCTGTTTTGAATTCGGTAGCATAACATAGGAGAGGAGAAATAATTTCTACCTGCTTTTGTTTTGTGCAGACCAATTGGGTAGAATACTGTTAGTGCTGTTCAGTATATTTTTTGTTTAGTTTTTTCCAGTTATTTCCCTTGTTTTGAATTCTTCATTTGAATATCTGTATTACTTCTATTTCACAAGTTCCATTTAATGTTTAGCATTTACAGAATGTGCTTTCTTTCTGCAAATCGCCATATTGCAAGAGCTCTTCCACATGAGCCAGATAAGTACATCTAAATTCTATAGGTAACCTACACGGCTCCAGTATACTGTGATATACATTCTACATGCTGTTGTCTGTTTCGTACAGGTCTGTTTGTAGTAGAATCTGCTGGCCTTGAGCCACTGGATTATAGTCATTTGTCAGTTTAATGCTGTTTCAACAAAGTACATATGGAGTTTGAAAGAACATCATTGCTAGAGCTGCAGTTTTTTCTGTTTAGTTGAAATGCTTCATATATAACCATTTAACATACCACTCAGGATTAAAGAACTTTGTATGGATCAGTGGTGCTTCATGGCAGGAAACGTTCTAGCAATTCTGAAAGATGTTTATAATTCAGATCAGAAATTCCTACTTTTCCTGTTCATAAGTCATATTCTTCAAAAGAAGAAGCTAGTGTAAAATGTGTACCATGCAGTGCTAGAGAACTAAAGTGTTCAGTGTCTTGTAGTAAATGTGCACATTGCTGTGCTCTGTGGAAGCTTCCAGGGAAGGTTTCTTTAACAATAGTCCCCCCTCCCTTATTTTTTGGGGGAAAGGTGGGACTAAAGACTAGAAACATGTCATTTTTCTGAAATGACTCTGTCTCATAAAGGTACTGTTTGATTTCTCAGTGCACATATTCAACTGTGGGGTGTTTTTCCCAAGCTGAAGGCTGAAAGGCCCTTGTAAGTGCACATGAGAAACTGTTACTTCACTGGTGAGACTATGAGAAACTTATTAGGTCACTTAGTGTCTGAGTAAGTTGAAAGTAGCCTGTGTTTGATCAAGGTAGAACAAGAGTTAAAAGTTGTGTTGAAAAAGTTAGTGTGGCCACTGGCCAGCAGAATCTTCAGATGCGAAGCCAGCTAGTTTATCGTATAGTATGGTGTGTGTGTGTGTGTGCGCTGTATTTGAAAACAAAGTGTAGGAATGTCATGGATATAACCCACTGGGATTTGTCTTCATACTGTAGCATCTTGTTACATCACACTGCAGTTTTAAATTTGCCAATTTGGCTGGAAGCTTATTTTGGCTAGTAATTATTTGATACAAAGCCTTTATTACTCTCCAGAAACCACTAATCTCTCAACCCTTTCCCCCAGTAATTGTCAAATAGGTAAAAGGTGTTTTTGACTTGTTATTCTGGTAATAGCTACCACAAACCCTCCCCATCAACCTTGACACCTCCCTAGCAGGATTTGCAGGTTTTGGAATGCAATACTACAGATGCTATCAGTGTTCTGAGTGAAGTTTCATTGGATGAATAGTCTCTTCCCACTCCGTGTCTTTGTCCTGCTGCCCTCAAATCTTCCTGATTTGATTGTCATACTGGGAAAATGAGCGGAGCTTTTGAAATGATTGCATTGCATATGTTTTCAGCTTGTGATTGGAACAGCTGCTCAGACACCCTAAATTGGATGGTGATATGGTGGCCTGGGGTAGCAATCTCTCTCTTTTTCTATGCGACTAACTTAAGTGTCAGATCAAACTTTTCATAATAACTTCTAGGCCTGGAAGTGCAAATAGTTTAGAAATGTCTGCAGGTGTTCATACAATCATGGGTTCTCCAGAGTTAGAACAAACTTTAGTATAAGTTCATAGATGCACTGGGAAGTGGAAAGAGCTAGACTGACTACAGCGCAGCTTTTAATGTAGGCCCAGACATTTCAGATACTGTAGTATAGAGCAAGACGTTTGGGCTTCTAGAGAGAAAAAATGGCTGGTTGTACACATGTGCTGGAATGCAGAAGTGGCAAGTTAGACTATAGGTGGATGGTAATACTGCTGAATTTTTCCCATGTAAAAAACAAAACAAAACCTTCTTGCTAAATGGAAAATGGGCATGTCAGGAGAAATGTTCCAGCCCGGTTCTAGCTTTGCTAATTTTGCTGTTGGCAGAAAGTTTTGAATACAAGGGGTCACTAAAAATATGATGCCCACCTGCAGTCTGAAGTGTTGCAGTTGGTTTTCCTACTTCAGTAATCTACTACTTCATTCTGTTGAATGGCCTCATTCAGAATAGACATTATTGGGGGTAGTGGAAATGGGTCATTCCAGTTCATTTTTGCCACATTTGCCATTGCAGCTGGTTTATTGTAGTCAGTAATGTTAATGAAAAAAAGTATATCAGATGCCTGAGGCTTTAATTTTGATAGAAAATGAATTTACTTCTTTGCTGCTCTCCATGTATTTGTTGTAAAGTAGTTAACATCTGTATAACAATGATATTCAGACTACAGTGAATAAACCTAACAGTTTTTGGTGTCTCAATATGGATGTGAATTATATGTATAGGAATTCTTAAAAAATGGTGCAGGAACCACCCCTGGAGAAAGTATCTGGACTAACCCAAATGAGAAGTTAAGAGTAGTCAGTGGCTTTTGGGGCGGGGGGGGTATTGATGGAAGGTTGTGGTGATGCATTAACTTTAGATTGATTGTGGTTGGTTGGTATGCTTGTGTTCCATCATGTTTTCATGGTACTAGTTACCAGTAGAGTTTTGTTCTCTTATGTCTGAATGAGGAGGAAATGGAAATGGACTGCCTTCAAGTCGATTCTGACTTATGGTGACCCTATGAATAGGGTTTTCATGGTAAGTGGTATTCAGAGGGGGTTTACCATTGCCTTCCTCTGAGGCTGAGAGGCAGTGACTAGCCCCAGGCTGTGTGGGGATTCGAACCCTGGTCTCCCAGGTCGCAGTCCAACACCTTAACCACTACACCACACTGGTTCTAGAAGCACTTGACTATTGGGAGGCTCGGAAGAAAAATGAGTTGCTTGAACAGTTGTATTTTGGTTTGTGATGCGGTCACAGTGCTTTGGTCGTTGTTTTAAATGAAAACAACCACCACCAGTACTAATGTATGAACTACCCATATGCTGTTTGCGTAGTAGAAAAAGCTACGTTCTTATTGGGTTGGCATTACATATGTATTGTAAATCTATTTTTGTGAAGTTCATGAATACGGTTGTCACAGACCTTAGCCAATATGGCTAGTTTAACACACTTTTTTGGTGGCTGTAGTATATGAAGCACATAACATATTGAATTAAGCCTCTGAGATTGAAACATGGTGGGAACATGTTTTATTTGTATAACAGCTCTTTAAACTGCATGACTGCACTTCATGCTTTGTATGACTTCATCTAAAATGTCTCTTAAGTTATGATTCAGTAAATGTTTGTACAAGCAGTTGTATGAGAGAGGTTTCCAGCATGCTTCAGTTGTAGGATCCTTTGAGGTGTCTGGCAGCTGCATAGATGGTCCTTAATGGATTAACAAAACTTTAACCAAGTTTCAAAAGCAGTTTTACTTTCGGGCTATATTTGACTAGAGAAAAGTCCATTAATAAGCTCATTTCCTATTTGAATAATAATGTTTGCATAATTGTTGTTAAAATGGTTGTGTTTGATTTTTTTGAGCTTTAAAAGCATAGGACAGTATTCTAGCACAGTAATTTCCTTTTTCAGTTTCTCCCTCTCCTCTCCCTGTTCAGCCCCTGCACTGTCTTCATATGTGCTCTTGAGGGTTGGGGGAACCCCAGAACAGATTTGGAGGTGGCACAGGGAGAGAAGAGGGAGGGGATGTTCTGTTGTGCAGTGAAACTCCTTATGCTAATGAAGTACTTGGTTGGATTCCACCCTGGTAGCTTCCAGTGTGCATTGGCATTTCCAGGACATTCCATGTATGTTCATACACTTAGTGGTATATCTCCATCTATTTGTTAGATGCTCACTTGTAAAATTGCTTCAGAGCAATTCTGGCATTCAGTGTTTTCTTCACTGGTAGAAAAAAGCCAGTGGTCAAGGCTATGTAAGAGTTTCAGTTGGGTTTTGAATTTTTTCAGCTGTTCAAGGAATCTTAATTGAAGTTTGGGTGAGTAGAACACTTGTATTTCTCACCATCATACAGTATCTTCAAATTTAAATTTCTTAATTCTTAATACCATGTTCCTTCCCATAAGGAATGCCTTCTGTCCAAATCCTGAATTCAAATCCTAAATGCTCCCAAGATTTGGGACTTGTATATTCATGCCTTTTGCTTGCAGTGTCTGCAATATGGACTGTAGCTGTGGAATAGTTTTAAGCACATGGTTGCTCGTGCTCCTAAACTTCATGCTGGTGCCAGGATTCTGAAATAGATTTACAGCTATGGTTGTTTGTTTATACAGTAGGGGTGGAAAGATCAGTCAATTTCAGTTCTCTTAGTTGCTAATTTTTCCAATCATAAATTCAGTTCTAATTTCTGCAGCAATTTGCATTTTTTTTTAAAAAAATCCTCATGAAAATTCTCCAGCATTTTAGTGCAAATTTCTACTAATAAACACATTTTTGCAAGCAATTTCTTGTCATATAATGCATTTTATATAATACAGGTTCTTCTACAACTTTTGCTGCTAAATGTGCATTTAACACAGGCACTAAGATGGACAGAACAAAAGAGAAGTAACATTGATAGACTAGGGATAATGTGTTCTCTAACTCAGCAGAAAGCAAAGAAAATAGGAAAGACTTTGCAGAAGAAATTAGCAGTTGAAGAAAATGTGGAAAAGGGAAGAGAGGCAATTTGAATGAGCACAAATACAGTTCATAAATGGACAGCAGTGACCAACTGGGAATGGGTGAAAGATGCTGAATGTATAAGATCTGGTGTGGTGTAAAGAATGAGACTAGAATGAGGTGAACTGCTTGTTATTAGCCACCCATCCACCTAATCACCTGTGGTAACTCAGAATCTCTTCTAGGGAACATCATCAACTTTACAAATGATGGCTTAAATAACTGCAGCAACAATAGTGGGGAAACAATTATTGGAATGGAGGTGTAGCTGTACACCAAGACATGAATGTTTAAACAAAAAACGTATGTGTAATTAATCTAGTCTTTCAAAATCTGAAATGTTGAGGCCTTAAATTAACCAGCCACCTGCAGCTTTAGAAGATGCGGTTGGATAATTGTTTGTCAGTTCCTTGTATACACGAGAGGTCACACAAATTTCCAGTGAAGAGACTCTGCAACATTATTTTTGACAAAGGCCATTGAAATTCCAAGAAAAAAAATACGTTGAACAGCCAGATTGTGTTGTCATGATCGACTTCAGTTAATCTAATTATTTATATGTTTTACGTTTTAGTACATCTTTGGGGAGTTTAGCCTTGAAGAATTTAATGACTTCTTTGTGACTCCTCGTTGCCCTGTTGAGGTAAGAACTATTTTAAATCTTACTGACCTACAAGTGTGAAATGTTGAATTATACTATAATAAAGTGTAGAAGAAAGTTATCTCAGTTCAGTATAGAGCAATGTAGCCTTCCAATTTTGGTTCACTTCAAATTTTGAATGTTTTTATAGTTGTCAATTAAAGAACCATAGTTGAGGGGTATGCCAATCTGAACATCTGTCGTAATCAAGATCACAGGAGGGGAAGGGTGGTTTTGTGTATATGTGTGTTTGTATAATTGTGTGGTTTCAAGTACCTTAAATCACAGTTAAGAGTTTTGGAATGCTTGGACTGTTCCATTCAGTGCAAATCTAAGTTATCTGTGCTGGAGTCATCCCCCCCCCCATCTGAGCATTTGCTTTATTTTCTGTACAGCTGCCACCCTACAATGAAACCATTTCATGTGGCCTTAAGTCCACAGGAGAGCTCCATGATGGTAAGAAGCCATTCCTTCTTCACAACTGTTTCCCCAATCCTTTTGAAGTCCAATGTGTTGCAGGTTCGTTTCTTCTGTTCAGCTTTGGGGGTTTGGGTTAGTTTGCTACTTAAATGTACTAACCCAGTTAAACTTACAATTCATATTTTTCCACTTCTTTAGCTAACAGCATATCCTCACTCCCAACTGATCATTTTTTATATTCTAACAAAAATAATCTAAATTCTTCTTTGAGGCCTTGGGTGAAGGCTGTTTGATTGCTGACTATTTGGAACTTGTAAAATCTAAAACCAAAGCACTTCTCAATGTTGAAATCTGTCTTTTAAGATTTGAAAACAGAGGCTTTTCTCTGAGAAAGAGAATGTCTAATTGAAACTTACACTGAGAGATGAATTTATCATGTCTTTACAGAAAGCTTCATTAGGTGCCAGTTTCTTGCTGAGCACAATTCAGACTTAGTGCTGCTTTTAAGCTTTAGAGGTTAGTCCTGTGTATGTTTAGTTATAATTAAGCCCTGCTGGGTTCATTGGGGCTTAATCCCAAAAAAGTGTACATGGGGAGGGGGGCAGCCTTCAATCCCTAAATGTTCTGCTCCCATATACATTTGATCTGTTGTTAAGATAATAATTAAGAGATGTAAGTGTCTCCACCTGTTAAGGGGGTCTCTTTGGTGGTGGTACTTCTACCTGTTTCCTGAATTTGACATCTTTTAGGGGCCAGGTTAAAATGTTTTTCCCCCTAGATTTTCAGTAGCACTTACATCAGCTTTTAGCACCTTTTAAAGGGGCTATTGCTGTTTTGATTGCTACTTGTTTTTACTGTCTTATGTATATTAGCTGCCTTCAGAATAGTTACCGGAAATATTTTAATACTTGCAGTAAAAAAAGTTCCTATTTCTTGGGTCACTAGCAGATGTTTAAATTGCTTAGGGACTCAGTGCCTTGGAATACCCCAGTCTCAGAAATAGGACTATGATTGTTTTACAGAAGGTTTTTTGTTGGTAGAACTTCCATAATTCATTTAGTGCCAGCAATATGAAATAAAAAGCCTTGAACATACTATCACTGAAAACCTTTTAACATTTTCATCTGTGCTGACACTGTATGCATACCATTTCCAGAGTTAAAATTAAGCTTTTTTCAGTGTGACTAATTTATATTTTATTAGGAATATTTTTAATATTTATACTGTGATGGCTAAAATACAGAATATGATGTGATAACAGGTGCTTGCAAGCCTATCGTGTATCTGCCCTCTCCCCTGAGGGGAAAAAAAATTTAACAGAAGCTTGTTTTTGTCTCCTAGGGGAAGAGTATCAGATAATTGAATTTGGTGTTAATGAAGTTATTGAGGCAGATTCATCTGTGCTGAATAACAGTGACTACAGTATTTCAAGTACTCTGAATCCTCAGGCACCAGAATTCATTCTTGGTTGTGCACCTATCCAGAAGACATCCAGTGATATACTTAATGAAGCCAACTATAACTCCATAGACTGCCAGTTCACTGATCCTGCTCTCACTTTGGACAGTAGTTCTAATGCAGAAAACGATAGTTTACCTGGGAGCCTTGGGCAAAGGGAGCGCAAAAAGAAGAAAAAAAGACCCCCTGGATATTACAGTTACTTGGAAGATGTTAGCGATGGCATTGTTCCTGCTGAAGTTTTGGTAAATGGGCATGCAAATTCATCAGGACTTAATAGCATAAGCACAGAGGATGTAGACCTTTCAGGTGATGTGTCGTCAGTCACTCCAAGGACTTGTAACAGCCCTGAAAATTCTGTGGACTTCACTAGCGAAGCCGTGTCTGATGATTCAGTTTCTAGTGTGCTAGATGCTACCAGGACTGCAGGGCAGCCTGAATTATGCAGTGTTAGTAATTTGGAACAGTCTTGTGTCCCCTCCGAAGCTGGGAGGGACAGCCCATTAAGGACAGCTGTTGTTCAGTCATATGCTGGTACTGATACTACTGAAAACCTTGGCGTTACCAATGGACAAACACTTGAATCCTCTAGTGAGGGCACAGCTGCCAATGGAGTAGACTTGCCTACTGTAGAAAGCACTGACTCAGACCAAACTAAGCCTGAGGATGCTTCGCCTACTACTGAGGCAGCCACCCCTGTTTCAGGATCAGTCTCGGTTAATCAGCCTGCGAAATCGTGGGCAAGTCTCTTTCACAATTCCAAGCCCTCTGTTTCCATGCCTATGGCTTATGTGGAGACTAAGTATACCCCTCCTGCCACATCTCCTGTGGTCCCTGAGAAACAGGTTGAAGTCAAAGAGGGGCCTGTTCCAGTTTCTGAGGATCCTGTAGCCATAAAGATTGCAGGTATCGTTAATGTGTGGCAGGTTTGAGCTGCAAAGAGAGGCAAGGTTAACTTAGGTATGCAGGAGTGAAAAGTTTGCATGAACCAAAACGTCCTAATGCTTTAATAGCAGAATAGTAAGAAAATTATTAGCTTGATGTTAGGCTGACATCTCTTGTTACAGTAATGGTTTCCAGCTTTTTGTTAGTGGTTTATCTGGTTAAGTACACAACTGTGGACTGATGCTTGCTTCCTTTTTAGTGTATAGGCAGAAGTGGCTCTTGCTGTGCCATGCACATATGCATACAGTAGTAAGAGGATAAGGTTGTCCAGGCTGAAGCAACTTTGTTCTCCTTTCTAGAAGCAGCCTTTTGCTGTTGGTTTGAGAGGCTTTGTGTCTCCATTTGGAAAATTTTGCCAGCTCAGCGCTGAGAGTTGCTGTGTCAGGGGGTCTGTGTTATTTTCAATATCTCCTCCCATCCAGGCCTTTGAGAGAGGCTCAGCCTCTCTCCATCGGGAGGGCTGAGTGCAATTTGTTTGTTGTAGGGGAATAATTGAATTTACCATTGTGCTCACCGTTCTTACTCTCATGCATCTACCTGTCTCATCACAAATAAGTGCACACATTTTACTGCTCAGAAGCAGCCACTGAACCAGCAGACAAATACTGGTTTGGAATGTACACACAGTCTAACTGGCCACCAAGCCATAGACTGTGGTCTTTGCTGTGAGCGCCACACTTGGATTGTCTGCAGCCTGCTAAATAGCGCTTTACAGCCTCTGTTACTTAGCCTAAATATGCAAACACATGTAGTTTGGCATTCTGCTCACTGTGCATAATGTGGAGGTGTTCTGTAAAACTAGCACATACCCCAACTCTGTTTTCTGTAATGTGGAAGTAATCTATAAAAATGACACTGGGCAGAGAATGGTGCTGAATTTTCCCGATTCTTCAGACATACAGTAAGTAGGCATACAATAATTCAGAGTCCCATAGGCAACTATATTGCCTGAGGAGTTAACTGTTACAGATGGAACGCTGTTCTGTAATTAACAGATAATTAATATTCTGACTGTAAAAGTGTCAGTCTTCACTGAATTTCATAACTTGTCTATCTCTGTGCCATATAATTGCTTGACACTTGAGTTCATTTTATATTCCTTTATTTCTAAATAGATTTTTTTCTTTGCCAGCAAATCCTTTTCTGCATGTCTAATCCCCCCAAATGGTAGTACTTGGTCACACTTGATTTCAAGTCTGGGGTTATTAATTTCTTTGACCTAAATGTCAATAGAAACATTCAAAAGAGTAAATGCATACAACATTGTCTGATGGTGTGCTTGTAATCATATACCACATACATGTCTGTAATATGTTCATTTTTAAAAACAAAACTCACTAGTGTTTATATGAGATTTGACTTTATTTTCATTAAATAGCAGTAACTTTTCCAGCGCAATTATTCTACCGAAAGCATTTTTGGTGGTGATGGGGGAACAACATCTATGTATGTCAATAAAAGTGTAATGTGTGGAGTTCTTGAAACAGTAAGCTTGTTGGTTTGGCTTCATGCTGTTCAGTCATTGGTATTTGTGTCTGCAAAGGAAAATAACATGTATAGAATAACTCGTTTCTTTAGCAGAGCATTTTATTAGAGCTCCTGTTGGTAGTGTTGATTACATAAACAGAGTTGGTTGCATGTCAATTAGGATCTACTTCTTAGAACTTTATGCTACCATGTAAGCCCAGCCTTTCTTAAGTTGCTAATGCAGATGAAATCTGGCACTTCAGAACAGGCTTAGTGTAATACGGTCTACTACTTCATTTTACATCCTGGTCTCATAACGTCTTTTGTAATGCACTTAATGCTTGGTACTGTAACTGCAAATCAGATGCTTTCACATGTCTCCAATTGTGTATGCGATTAGAATGCAAAGATGAATATTGCTCAGTTACTCAGCATGGTACGTCTTTCAAGCGTTGAGACCTGAGTAACTCCTGAGGAAAAAAGTCAGAGTATTTGTTCAAGTTGTGAATGGACAATTCGTGGTACATGCATGTTCCTCAAGATCAGTTTCAGGTGAAGTTTTATACCTGTACTTTGCCTTGCCTGTAAATCCATAGAAGAATAAATACTGGTAAGTGTGATAAGACATAACCAAATGTCTTGCAGCAACAATGAAAAGTTTGTAAAATTCCTTTCATTGGCCACAAGGGGATGCTAAAATACTCTACTGTTTTTCTTCTCCTGTGCTATATGTGTAATAGACAAGATCTCTGTTCAGTTGAAAATGGATTTGTTGATGTGTTTGAATGTGTTCTTCATTTGACAGAATTACTGGAAAATGTAAAGCTAATTCATAAACCAGTATCCTTGCAACCACGAGGGCTGATCAATAAAGGAAACTGGTGTTACATCAACGCTGTATCCTTATGCTAGAAAAATATGACCTGTTTATATTTCTCATGCTCAAAACACCATAGATCCTATATTGGGCATTTTAAATTTGAAAACTACTGAATTTCAAAATGGGAAGGGGATATATATTATTATGGATATTGGATATTGTTATGGCTGTTGAATGGCTTCCTTCCACCATAGAGAATTTTAAGGGGTGGTGTTTTTTTGGCACACAGACTAGTGTGTGATATGCTTTCTTCATTAACTGATTCCTTAATGCAGTTCTACAGACACTGCAAGCTTTGGTTGCTTGCCCTCCTATGTATCACCTTATGAAGTCCATTCCAATGTATTCAAAAACACAGCGGCCATGTACTTCAACACCAATGATAGACAGTTTGTAAGTAAATTGCAGGACAATCACAACATTTGAAAGAGTTGCAAGTCAGTATACATGCTGGTCATCTTTCTTTTGAAAAAGTATACTAGTTAAAAGATGGAAACATTTAATGATACAGAGAGTTTTGAAACTTTAAGTGCTGTGCTATGATTTCAGTAACCACCCCTTCACAGAGCAATACAGGGATTGTGTTTGGAGTAAAATTAACCACAAGTTGCCATATTAGTTTATCTTCATGTGGTACTGCAACAATTCCAACTCTTCCTGATTCCATAGACCAGATTCTGTCTTACTATTCTAGTTTGTTTAAACCAGACTTCTCTGGTTTGGATATAATGGAGCTCTGGCTTAAATCAAGCCAGGGATGAATGCTGAACCCAGCGATAGAGAGGAGGTGAGGGAGGAACACTTGGCCCCAGTATCCATTCCCAGCTTTATAAATCAAGGGAAAGATAATCTGAACCTGGCCAGTGGGCTGCATGCAGAAACTGTTTGACATAGCCACTGTGAATAGGGTCCCATCTCCTTCAGCTATACTGTGAGTCTCCCTTCCACAACCTGGCACCTTCCAGATGTTTTGGACTAACCGTCATGCTAGCTGGGGTTGAAGGGAGTTATAGTAGAAAATATCTGAAGGGCACCAGGTTGGTGAAGGCTGCCACAAGTAGTATGTGTGTCTAATTCATCTCCTACCTACCTCATGAAGCAAAGTCTTGGAAAGCAAGAAACTGGTTGTTTCCTGTTTCTCACTGGAGATGAAAATATTTAAATGGGGAAGATGACCTTAAAACAAATGTATGTTGACACTCAGATGAGATGGTAATATACTAGAGAGAGGTCAGTTGGCCACTTTTTATCTTGTAGCAAGCAAGTTAGTAACTCTGTGTGAATCTTGTCAGTTTCAGACGTTATGTCTTTGATCAGGTGTTTGTGGTTAGTTGTACCTGGTAACATTTGCTGCCTCTCTAGCTGACATGTATTTCCTTTTGTTCTACTTCAGTGTTCGCCTAATGAATGAGTTTACAAATATGCCAGTCCCTCCTAAAGCAAAACAAGGTGGGTAGAAAATAATCATCTGCTAACTGTCTGGTGACATATTCGTACAGTGGAGGAGTTCAATGCAGACTTTGTATGATACAGCTGAGGTTCTTCTGTTCCTGCAGTACAAATTGGCTTGCACTGAGATGCTTATATTATGTCAAAGATAAAGAACCTTTCTGTTTAAAAGGCTTATGGCATTTTTTGCAGCATATTTTTTTTCTGATCTATTAGGGCATCACCTAAAATATGAACTTGTTTGAGGAGAGTGTTCTAATGGCACTGTTCCTTCTGTACTCTTAAGATTTTTATAGCTGTTTCCAAGGTGGCAAGAAGTCTCTTGCACATTTTGGAGGTGTTGGGGGACCTCCGTTGTTAGGTTTGATGTATCAGCACAATTTAACTTACGTTCTCTCCTCGCTGATCCATTGCCGAAATTTCATTTGGACTTAACCTGCATCACTCACCTGCAGGTTTTCTGTCTAAATTCTATCTAAGTAATTTGATGGTGGAAGTAGAGCCCAAGAGACCTTTATAGTCTCCTTGCGTGCTCGTCTTGCCTGTAGTATGATGGTTCTCACCATGCTGTGGTTGAGCTGCAGACAGTTCCACAGCACAGTGTTTGTTTGTTTGTTTGTTTATTTATTATACTTGTATACCGCCCCATAGCCGAAGCTCTCTGGGCGGTTTACAGTAACTAAAAACATTAAAACAAATACAATTTAAAACAGATCTTATAAAAACAATTTAAAAATTTAAACAGTATAAAACACATGCTAAAATGCTTGGGAGAAGAGGTGTTGGTAAAAACAACAGCAACAAAAAAAAAATCAGGGACAATGATTATTTGTTGGAAATGGGACATTTCATCTGTCCCATTATATGCTTGAAATTCTGGATTTTTATAAATGTTCGGTTGCTCACCTTTAATCACACTACTTTGTCTCTCCCCATTTTTGCTTTGGCAGCTTTAGGTGATAAAATTGCAAGAGACATCAGACCTGGAGCTGCCTTTGAACCCACATACGTTTATCAATTGCTGACAGTTATCAAGTCAAGTCTGTCAGAAAAGGTGAGATTAGATGTTTTGAGATGTTCCTTATCCTCTGTGTTATGTAGCTAGTCCTGTAAAAGTAGAGTTTGCAGTATGATTTTACTCCTGGCACTATTATGTTTGGTTCCATTACTCAGCAGTTAAATTCTTGGTTGTGTCTGGAACAGAGGGTGGTATTCAACTATAGTCCTACTCAAAGAAGACCTATTGAAGTTAGTGGACATGACTAACTTAGGCTCATCAACTTCAGTGTGTCTGCTCTGAGTAGAACGTACTTGGATACAACCCAGAGTGCCAGGCATGCTAAGGGTGCCATTGTTAAATGGATCATAGACTTATTTGTAGTATTCAGAGTTTTTTAAAAAATGAAATCGATGTGTTGGGTGCAGTGTCAAATGTAAGATACTATTTCTTGTGGCAAGAATATTGAAGGCATGGTGCTAGTTTCCTCTTTAAATTTGGGGACCTAAAGGATTAAATCTTCACACATGGGTCTGAGATTTACATGGAAGTCAATATTGATGTCCCCATAACACTGGAATCAAGAGTACAAAGGAGACTCAATAAAACAACACAAAATAAGTTTTTAGTTAGCCTTTTACCCAAAGCTAGGACTATTAAACTCTTCTTTCAGTTTCTAGATATGTTGGAAGAAATCATTCCCTTATCAGTGGTGTTTTTTTAATCAAACTCCACTGCATCAAAAACAATTTTGTCACTTGGAGTGAGAACTGTTAAAAGGAAATTGACTGGACTGATTGAAGACCATATTAGAGTCAGTTTTGTAGGCTCTTTCATCAAATTGTCAAATTTTAAACTTTCCTGATTTCATTTTAAAGAATCAGTTTGGGTGGCCTGCAGGGCATAGTGCTGATTTGGAAACTTAATTTAACTTTAGTATACTATGTAGTGTACATATGCACTTGGATCACTCCCCAGGCCCTGAATAGGAAAGCTTCCATTGATAGAGAATGAGTGCCTATTCTAAAACCCTTAACTGTTTGTTCAGGGCAGACAAGAAGATGCTGAAGAGTATCTGGGATTTATTCTAAATGGCCTACATGAGGAAATGCTGATTCTGAAGAAGTTGCTGTCTCCAAACAGTGAGAGTAAGTTTTTTAAATATATATATATTTATAAATCTACTTGTATATAGACCCTATGCAAGCATAATACTTAATTGTGGTTTGCTTTCTTTAACCATGTCTTGAGTGTGTAAACATGGTTAATGATTTGGCCTTAAACTATTTTGTGCAACAATAGTTTGGGTTTGTAAACCATGGTGTGCATTAACTGTAATTAATCATTGCATCTGCAGTGCAAGCAATAGTTAAGGCAACTTTCGCACTTCTCCAGCAACTATTTCTAAATTTATCAAGTGGTTCTCACTGATGTCTCTCTACTGTGCCTTCCTCATCCCTCCCCAGTCTTTGATAAGCGAAACTAGAGTTTCACTCTGTGTCTGTCTGTATGGTTAAAGAGACAAACCATGGTTTGCACTAAACAACCTTATCTATTATGTCTGCACTAGGCTATTGTCTTACGTTTTGGAAGAATGGAGTAGAATTACTGAAGCAACTGCAGAAAAGTAGAGGAATGATGTTTCCTTTTAATGGCAAAGATTACATACAGCAGTGGTTTTTTTTCTAGACAGAAAGTATCTATTCCCCAGTATCTTTCGTATAGAGAAGATACTTCTTGGAATGAAAAATCCACATTTCCTCCTCTTCCTGTCTCTCGCCCCCCCCCAAGAGCTTACAGTTTCCAATGGCCCAGAGACTCAGCCTGTAAATGAAGAGGACGAGCAGGAGGAGCAAGGCGAAGGAAGTGAGGATGAATGGGAGCAAGTTGGACCACGCAATAAATCATCTGTCACTCGGCAAGCAGATTTTGTCCAGACACCAATTACAGATATATTTGGTGGTCACATAAGGTATAATACATTTTGATCAGTGTTATTTATTTATTTATGTATTTATGTATGTATGTATGTATTTATTTATTTATTTATCTGCTTGATAGAACTTATACAGCAAGTTATTTCTATGAATTTAAAAGCCAGAATAATATCTAGGGCTTAAACTGGTTGATGAATGAAGTTCAGAAATGTGAACTGTCAATCAGAACTGTTCTTAATAGAGGCCTGCTGTTTATGGGTATCCCAACAGTCCTAAGTACATTTCTTGAGTTTGTATATAAATAGAAACATCTATTTGTGTAACTTACAGATTAAATAATAACAAAAGCATCAAGGGCATAGTTCCTCCCTGCATAGGCAGGGATCCCCATCAGAAATAACAGAGCCCTGCTTTCTTTGTCCCATTCCCTATTTGTGGTCGCAAACAGACACTGAATGTGTTATTTGACCAAGCCAAGGAGTTTGGGGGGAGGAATGCATCACGGGACTACGTGAGACATAAATAAGCACCCTTTGCACATGTGCCAGATGATAGAATCTAGGGCTTCATTGTGTTCTTTGGGGACCTCTCCATAGAGGACCTGCACCTGCATTGGAATGATCATGCCCAAAATATTTTCTGGAGGAATTTATCTTCAGCTGTTACTTCTACATGAGAGAATGATCTTCCAGAAATATACTGAAAATACAACACTGCCTGTGCTGGGATGCTCAAGTGCCTTTGGAATTTCTGTGAGCCCCCCACTGTCTTAGTTTATCCTCCCTTTTTAATTTGTTTTAAAAAACCAGTATGATTGCTGCTATTGAAGCAAACATTGCATTATTTATACCTGTTCCCAAACTATAAGGTATGTTGTGCGAGTGGGCAGAATGCTTTGTGGAAATAACTCCTGTGCTCCTTGATCCTTTGATATTGGCTGCCCAAGCTGAATTTGACTTCTAAGTTATAACATGGTGCCATTCCAAGTCTTTAAATTTGTTTTTGAATATGCGAACCATCCTTCAGAGTTGTTTCTAAGGTGGTTAACATAAAACCCAAACAAACAAATACAATAGAGGATAAACGTCAAACAAAAATTGCACAAAACCATAGCTGCTTCCTGTTACACTCTAGTAGTTAAACTGGTGCAACTTTCTTTCTCATCTGGGTTGCACACCAAATGGAAAAAGAATTGGCTTCCATTTTCACAGGAATGAATGCCTGTCTATCTCCAAAAATAAGAGAAGGAAAATATGGTGACTAATACATTATAAATCACATTTGAAAGAGCTTAGTGTTCATAAATATAAATTTTGTTGTGCGAGAAGGAACTTCCAAAAAGCTAATATGACCAGATTCCTGTAAATAAAATCAGCTAGTGCCTACTTGAAGAATGTATTTTCGTTGCCATCCACGGGTGAGAGGGTCTTAAAAGAATCAGTCCTAACTAGTCCTGAGACATCTTCTCTGTATGTTTAATCTGCTAACAATTACTAATGGTGAGCATAGCATCCTCTGACATCCAAAGGAAGCAAGATGAAACTGAGGGATTCCTGTTTTCTTCTTTTTAAAAAGGAATTTCTTGCTGAATGGGAGAACCGCAAAACTCTAATCCCACATGTGTAGTCTGCTTTCTGCCACGCCTGTCCTACTCACTCTACAAAGTAGGTCACCGCAGAAACAGGATCCTACATTAGGGTGTTGGAAAGCTTTCTCTTGTGAGGCCAGCAGTGGAGATAGAAATGGTATAATAGTAGTCTACCAAGCATAAGCTCTAGAAATAGTTGTGTTTCCCCATTTTTCCCCCTGCAAAATGTAGATTAGCACTTCCTTCCCCATAAAGTTTTTGGGTCTTTCCATTTTCTATTAGACAGTCTGTCTTCATTGACAATTGATGAGTAACTTGTTTCTTGCTAAGAAAACAAAAGTGGTTTTATAATCCAAACGTGCACATACCTGGATTTTCCATGCCAAAGCATATTTATATAATTCTCATGCTTAGCCCATGTATGTGCCTTTGTGTAGATTTGGCCCTTGACAGCAGTATCTGAAAAGTGCTCTGATGTGGCTTTTTAGTTTAGGCGAAAAAAAGACTAAAAGTGAGGGTGGGGTATTTTAGAGAGCTGTATACAGTAGGTTTGCTGTAGAGAAAATAAATAGAGGTCCTCACACACACAATAATACTCAGGCTCATCAAATGAAATTCATTAACAGTAGACAAAACCAAGTACTTCACCCAATTTCCAGAATTCTCTGCTATAAAATGTGGTGATAGACACTAGAGGCTTTAAAGAGGGATTAGACATGTTCATGGAGGAGAACAGGTCTATCAGTGACTATAATTACCAGGATGGCTATATAGTACCCCGTGTTCACTGAAGCACTTGTTCCTGATAGGACATGGAACAGAGGCACTCCCAAGTGAACTTAGTGGGCAGGCAGTATCATGCGAGCAGGTGAACCTTCAGATTCCTCAAAAATAAACTGTTTAGGGTTTTAAAGGTAACAACCACCACTTTGAAGTGCGCTTTGAAATAAAGAACTCACCACATAATAGCACTAAAGTAATGTGCTCCAAAGAGCCCCCCCCCCCAAATACTGTGGTAGCAGCTTTCTGCAATAGCTGCAGCTTCTGGAGACTTCAAAATCAACCGTACAAATCCCCATGATTTTTTTTCATGCTCGGAAGCAAGCTCTATTTTTCTGCATGGTAGCAAATTCAGATAGCCATGGTTTATTTCATTTATTTCATTCTCTCATTTGTTTATTGCATTTTGGTTGGTTAGTATGAGTACTTATGTTTTGTTCTTAAAAGGATGGAAAAGAAAAATTTAGAAGTTGTGGGTACTCTAATATAAGTTGACCAGATAAATAATTTGATTAAAGAAATTCCCCATTCTTCTGGTTAGGCTGTCTAAGCAATTTTTGTTGTTTTGGATGTTGGTCAGTCTTGATAATTCCATGATAGAGACGGAAAGATAAGTTATATTGAAGAAAAAGCACTGTAAGGTTGTATGTTGTCCATGATTTTTTTTATTCCAGAAATTAATGAAAAGAGTCCATCTTTCTTTGAATTTAATGGCTATTTCTCATATTGTTTGGCCAGTTACGAGGGATGGGTTCCCCCCCCCCCCAATATTTGAGCTGTGCAGACACTGGCACTGGTCAAAAGAATTGTGACTAGTTATAGGTCAGTATTCCTTGCTTACAATTTAAATTCTCAGGATTTGTAAAAGGAAAACCATAATAGTTCACCATCCAGAGCTGGCATAAGTCTGCAGGATGAATATACCCACACTTAAAAAAAGAAAGAAAAAGCAGTCAGTGATCCACTAGCTGAAGACCAGTGGTGGTTCTACTTTTTACGTAGTTCTGCTTTGTTCGTGGTGTGCAAGGTTTTAAAGAAACAGTGAGTGAGTGCCACCTTTCTAGGGATCTTCCAGCAGCCGTTTTATTGCTGCTTTTGTGTGTGTGGCAAAAATTACCTCTGCAAAATGCTAGTCTGAAATAGTAGCTGGATTAAAGTGCGGTCTCAGTCTGATTTGAATAAGTATCTGAATAAATAGCCTGTCAGTTCTTAGTCAGAAAGGTGTCCCAAACACAGCGCTAATGTAATGGGTGGGCCAAGTTGCCTCTGACAAACATCAAATTTGCCATTATGAGGGCTTCACATCACCCAAGAAAGAGCTTATTCTTTCCTTGAAATAAAGATGCCACTGTATAAAGAGGTGGGTGGGTGTCAGTATTAAAGGGAAGCTGAGAGAGGAGGAGAAAGAAAAGTACTCTGTTTAAGCTAGGAGGATGGTCCATGACTGGCTGAAGTACTACTTTTTCCACCCCATCTCTTGCAGTGGACGCATCATTAAACTATATTTCATTTCTGCATAAAACCTGAAATTTTTCGGTTTCTAGATACTGAATTCCATAAACACTTTAACCATAAAGTCTCAACAGTGTGTCAAAGCCTTATCATAGCTTTAGTACACAAGAGTTTCACTTAAAGCCTACCTATTGAGTTTGGCCGTGATACATTTTTACGTGGGTCTGCGTTACATTTTCAGGAAGATATGAAGGTGTGTGTTGCCACAATCTCACCAGCAGTCTCTCCAGAATTAAATTTTGAACAATTTTTACAAACACAAATTTTAACTTTCTCATTTCTTTAGATCTGTGGTTTACCAACAGAGTTCAAAAGAGTCTGCAACTCTGCAGCCATTTTTCACACTGCAATTGGACATCCAGTCTGATAAGATACGCACGGTTCAAGATGCACTGGAAAGCTTAGTGGCGAGAGAGTCTGTCCAAGGTTATACCACAAAAACCAAGCAGGAGGTATGTTTTTTTAAAAAAAATGCCTGGCTGCAGGTTTGCAATCAAATACTACATTAATCAAAGTTTGGAAGTTTTAATATTGTCTACTCTGACTGGCAGCAGCTCTTCAAGATTTCAGGAATTGTTTCTTAGCCCTGCTACCTGGCATCCTTTAAACAGGTGGTGCTAGGTATGGTCCCTCTGCAGCCGATGTGCATGCTTTACCACTGAGCACATTCATAAAGCAAGTCCAAACTGTGTTATACATCCAAAAAACCTAGCGTCTCACATCCATGACTGATTGGGCATAGTCATGTCAGGGCAACTAATGGGACAGTAGACTGGAGAGGTTTGGGGACCATGCAGCTCCTCCTATTTACTTTGTGCTTCTCCCCTTTTATTTGGCAGCTTTGAGTTAGTTGTCTTTGACTCTAGTCTTTTTTCTGTATATGTAACAGGAAACATTGCTGTGCTGATTCATTCTAAAAGCTGATTCAGTTGACTGCTCTGTGAAATCAAAGCAGTTTTCCTCCAGTCTGAGTCTAATTAGATCCATGCGGAAGATAGTCTTCTAGAAAGACTCAGTGCTTAGCTCACTTATTTAATTAGTTTACATAATTTTTTAGTCATAAGAACCTCAAAGCAATGTATGAAACAGAAATAAATTGTAGTGGATATTCATCAGATATAAGCCTATTAAAATAGCATTACACTGTTACAAAATTGACAGTGACTAGGCCAGGATTATTCTTCTGAGAAGGCCTGTTATAACATAAATTTCTTCAATAGGTGCTGAAATCTCAAATATTGTTGTATTGGAAATAGTTTTTTAAATATTGTTGTAAGGCCAAGCCATGGAATAATTAAAAAGCTCAATGCTTTATGTCTTGACTTTTAAATAGTTAATAGAACGATGTGCCTAGTGGTATTTTTCCACTGCTGTGCGCTGATCATCAGATGATCCTCGGATATAATAGAGATGGGTTTTTTAACCAGTCTTAATGCAGGAAGCACACAAAATCTTGGTAACCAAGAGTGGGTACTCTACGCAATAGACACAGTGTGGGTGCTTAGGCATTCAGGGGAGTGGGCAACAAGTTGGGAAAAAAGGGTGAGAAGAGTCTTGCCCTGCAATTATACGTAGGCAAACTCAGCCCGTCTGTATTTTATGTCTGACATGTTGTGTGGGAGTGGAGGTTGCAGAACATCCCTTTGGTTGTCTGAGAGACCTCCGTGTATGGGAGGAAAACTTGCAGTGCAAACTCCTCTGGGTTTGCCACATGGATTTGGTTTGGCTGGCCACTCACTTTTGGTTTTTGGTACATATATGGTTTTAGTCTTCTCTTTACTTGACAACCCAAATGTTCAATTATGGCTTCTTGAAGAAAATGGGTGTTCACTTGAGGTGCTGGTCTGGTCTATATTTTAGTGTCTAGTCTGGGAAGAGTGCAAACATCTCATATTGCATTTTTAAAAAATAGTTTTTTAAATAACATAATTATGAACAAAATCCTCTATTCTTTTGCACTTTGCATCATTCATTAACACAAACTAACTAAATATGTGATCATTAGCTTGTGTGAATAGTGTCTTTGGTATAGTACAGAACTGGAGTTCAAGAGCTGAACTGAAACCAATTTTGAAACAAAGCTGGTGTCCACTAAGTGCATTCTGCATTGAAAATGTTCATTACTATGAAAGTGGATATATACAGTAGACCCTTGCAATAACGTGGGGGTCAGGAGACAAAGTATGTGCCTGCATTACAGGGCTTCTATAATGTATATATATATTAAACTGATGTCAACAGTGATTTCCATTTCTGGTTTTGAGGAAGTATTTTGAATTGGTGTCTAGTGGAGACCTGAGTTTGACTAAAATTCTGCTTTCTGTTTGCTAGGTGGAGATAAGTCGAAGAGTGACACTTGAAGAACTCCCTCCAGTCCTTGTCCTACACCTCAAACGATTTGTCTATGAGAAAACTGGAGGATGCCAGAAGCTCATTAAAAATATTGAATATCCCGTTGACCTGGAAATAAGTAAAGGTGAACAAAGCATCTGGGATTTTTTTGTTTTTTTAGGGAAAGAAAATATTATGATGTTTCAAGGGGGGGGGAATCTGTTTAAGAGATTTTATGTCAGGATTAGTGTAATATTTGCAAGACTGTTTAAGCAACAGACTCAGCTAGGTTTTACATTAAGTATCAACTCTTTCAGTCTCTCAGTGTATATATACTTCTCTTAAAAGGCTTGTCATACAGTAGTCCTACAGTCTTCATAAATTAACACATGAGGGATTCTTCCTCAGCATCATAACGAAAAACGTGCAACATTTGCTTGAAACCGCTGCCATTTCAACAAGCTTGCTATCATTTTCCCATCCCAAGAATTGGGATACTGTGACTTGCAGTAATAATCACTGGAGTTTCTTTATCTGACATCTTGATTTATAGTCATTTTTTAAAAAATAGGAACTGTCTCATTGTAGCACAACATATTTTAAAACGTATTGCGTGTTATTTACTCTTGTGTGTCATACCCTTCTTGGGTAGGCATCTAGCCCAAATGGAAGCCCTCACATTGGCAAAGATCAATGGGAAGCTTATGTCTCCCCAGGGAAGATGGCCATACATCCTGAGCCATGGCAGTAGAACAGAAGAGCTACTGTTGGCAGACTCAGCTTTCAATAGTTCTTTTGTTCCTTGCAGTGGGTGCACACTCTTTCTCAGGTTCCTTACATATGGAGAAAAGTGAGGCAGAAAGAATCAGATGATACTAAGAGCAGTAATTCACTTGAAATTCTGTTTGTTTTTCAGAACTGCTGTCTCCAGGTGTTAAAAGTAAGATATTTAAAGGCCAAAGAACCTACCGGCTCTTTGCAGGTATGCGCTCATGCATCTCAAAAGTAATTAATTTTTGTCACAAGCGCTCTTGCTGTTCTTAAAATATTGGCATTCCTCTCAAAGCACATGCTACTGATTTTTTTTGTTAAAGTTCCTTATTGTGTAATTATGAATCTGAGAACTTGAGTTCAATAAGGATGATATTCCATTGTCACTCCTTATTATGCAAATCAAGGAAACTGTTCAGTATTGCCCCTAAATTACTCTGAACTGCCAACTGATGGCAGCCTAATGTGCAGTCAACCTTGTGGAATTTAGTACTTGTGTCAGATATTAACTGACTAGGGTTGCAGCTATGAACTGAGAGACAGTGGCTCATGAACTAATGGGATGGGAAGAATCTGAGTTTGGAGAAGGTAAAAAAAAAAAGGTCTGCCCCCCATTTCTGACTTTCTCCCTATCACAGCGCAAATGAGATAATTCCTTGCTTCTCCCTTAAGTCCCTTGCCCATGCCAAAGGCCGTTGGTGTTTGCCCAGCACGGGCTAATAGTCTGGCTAGTAAGCCAAGTAGATATTTGTGGCCCCTGTCCATATTAACATGTTGAGGTTGTTGCATAAATTGACACACCTTTGGATAAAACCACATCCATCAAAACTTGTTAATATAGCTTGCTTCCCTGTTGTCTTATCAGTCATTTGTTTTTGGTCTCGTGACAGTTGTCTACCATCATGGAAACAGTGCAACTGGTGGACATTACACTACAGACGTCTTCCAGATTGGTCTCAATGGCTGGTTGCGCATAGATGACCAGGCCGTCAAAGTGATTAATCAGTACCAGGTGGTGAAGCCGTCTGCTGAGCGCACAGCCTACCTCCTGTACTACCGCCGAGTTGACTTGCTTTGAAACCTCCCGTTTCTCTGCTGTGTTTGCCAGATTACCTGCTTTCTAGAAAGCCATCTCTCTCTAACCTTTATTTCTCTTCCTCCCTTCAATGCTCTTCTGAGTGAATTCTTTCCCCTCTCTCTTCCTCCCCCTTGTAACTATGGAATAGAGTGAAAGGGAAGAATACCTTTTTTGGGGTTTGTGAACAGCCCAGTTAGTGTTGGCTTATTGACTTTACCAAATGAAGTCATTTGGGTTTGAAAGACTCAGTATCACGAATCACATACAAAGGGTGTGTTTTTTTTTGCGCTAATGCTGAATCCTAAGAGATTAAAATGGATTTGCAACCAATTCCCACTTTCTAATTGCATAGTGGAAGCAGCCCTGCACCAGCAACAGAACTTGTAGATTTCTGTGACAATGTTTTATCTTTACTTAAATAAAAAAACTAAAAAAAAATCCTCTCTAATCTTCCCCTGCTAGTTTTTTGATAAATGGTAAAAAAAAAATGAGCCAGTGTCTATCAAGGAAAAAAAAAAAGGTCCTCCTTTAAAAGAAAATACTCTACAAAAATATATATATATAATATACAGAGTTGCTGGTTCCTGATACGGAAAAAAACACATTTTAATAATTGTGCGATGAGAAACTGCTTAAATACACATTGCAGATCAAAATACTTTTGAGTTAAAATGTTAGTCTATATAGATGGGTGATTGTAACTTTATTGCTATTAAGAGATTTCAAAACTGCATTTATGCTTCTGTGTACATGGGATTTTAAAAAAAATGGGCAAAATAATGAAGGTTGATATTTTTTTCAGTCTGCTTTGTTTAATTTTGCTGTTGCTCTCCTATAATGTTGAGTTCCTAAGTGTACACAGTCTAGTGATATCTAGGAGTATAAAGTTGTCGCCCATCAATAAAAAAAGTCATAAAGTTGATTTAAAGGTCTGAGAGTGTTCTTTGACCAAGGGGCTCATATGGAAACGACAGAGGAATTCAGATGAACAGGAAAGGCTGTGGAGGTCTAGTTTGCCAGAGCCCCCCCCCCCCGAGGATCATAGTTCAGTGCTTCCTGACACGCTTCACTTTCATCTCCGATTAGATAGCTTTAAACGGAGGTTAGACAAATCCATTGGGTGTAGGTCTATCAATGGCTGTTAAACCCAATAACTAAATGGATGTTTAAAGGCAGTATGTGTGGGAAACAGCTGGGGGTGAGTTACCTTTTGGACTTCCTTAAAACATCTGGATAGGATGCTAGACAAATGAATACAATAGGTAAACATTTTGTAAGCCAGATAACTTACAAAATTCTGCTTTTTTAAAAGTTTGCATTTTCTCCCTGCACCTAAGTTTCATCAGGAGTTGACAACCTGAATCTACTTTGACTTCAGAGCAAACCAACAACTGCTTTGGGTGTAATGGCACTTAGTTTTTTTTTTTTTTGTGGGGTAGGGAGAGTCATTTGTCCCACAATGCCAGGCTGACATCTCTATTTTATACACATTTTGTCATCAGTCAGGCCCCAATGTTCCTTCCATATGATGCATTGCTCCGCTTGCAGTAAGGATGACTGCTCCATAATAATTAGTAGGCATAGGCACTGTTTTTTGGGAGGGGGAGCAGGGCCCCGTCAAGAGTCTTGCACTCACAAACTGTACTAAGTCATCTTTTCATGGAGTTAATATTTCAGATCCTTTTGCTAGAAGGGGGTTTAGAAATCTGTGGGCTTAAGTAGCTGTTAACTGTGCAAATGCTTCCTTAGAATGTTGATTTTTCCCACCACTAGCTAGAGGAGAGTGTGAACCTGAAAGGCAGGGGAGCAGTGTCTGCTTGAAATTCTTTTGAAAATGTTGCAAAGGCAGAAGTCTCTCCTTGGGTTGCTTCATTGGGCACATTCCTGTGGTCCATTCACCAACTCAGTTCCTTGTGCTTATATGCCCAAATACCTCCCTCTACTCAGTTATTCCTCTCCCCCCCCAAAAAATTACTCATATGAGGTATGTTGTTAATTGCAATTGCAAATTTTAATGTTTATAAAATTAGCTGTGTAAAATGCTTAAAGGCTGTCATTGGTTAAGTGGTATATACTTTTGGGCTGTTCATCTCAGAAACCGTGAAACCATGTAGCAGACTGGCAGCTTGGAGATCTGTTAATTGAAGCAACCTGGCCTCTTTTGCTGCTACTGAGATTGTAGTGTCTCTTAAAAAGGTAGCCCAGCCAGCTTTCTTTTGGAAAGGGCTATAGCTCAGAGGTAGAGCACCTGTCTCGTGTATGGGAGGTTGCTGGGAAAAACTGCTGCCTGAAACACCAAAGAATCTGCTGCCAGTCAGTGTACAGAATGCTGAGCTAGATAGGCCAATGGTCTGACTCTATCAGACAGCTTCCTACATAAACCTCCTTGAACTCCATCCTCCCTAGCATTCTGCTTATTTCATTTCTCTTATTTATACCCAAGTCCTACTCAGAGTAGACCTGTTGAAATTAATGAACTTAAGTTAGTCATGTCCATTAATTTCAATTACTCAGTACTCTGAGTAGGACTAACATGTAATATATGCCCCCCTCTCCACCTTTTTTTTCCTGAGTTGCTCCATTGTGGTCCTTATCCCTGTACTACCCTTTCCTTGAGTTTTACATGTTCCTGGAAACAAAGTCAGCACTTAAAAGTCTCTTGTTTTAATTGTATAGCCTGTGGCTGTATACTATAGCCAGCATGGATTTTTCACATTCCGCCATGTTAAATTGAAAATATCCCCCATGGCACTCTGCTGCTTCCCATAAGCTCATTTCAAAACAAAACCTTACGAAACTTATAGTCCTGAACTCAGAAACCCTTGTTTAACACCCTTCTTAAGTTTTCATGGTGATACACAAAACACTCAGAGAATCTAGAGTTCAAAGTGTAAAACGAGGGGGAAAAATCCAGATCCCTGTTGGACTTTTCTGTCAGTGGTCTCATAATTTGTTGAAAATGCCCCATACCCTGACCTTCATATTCTGCAGTTTAAAAGTTAAAAAAAATGTGACTGATTTTTAATTAATTTAAGAAAATTAACATTGGAGTCTATGATAGCATAGGCATGCTCAGTAAGAACTGTCAGTGTTCTGAAAGGCAGACTTAGCTGTTTGGCATGGCAAATTGGGGCCACATCCATGCCAGACATTTATTCCTCTTTAAACAGTCATGGCTTCCCCCAAAGAATCCTGGGAAGTGTAGTTTGTGAAAGGGTGCTGAGAGTTAGGAGACTTCTATTCCCGACAGCTCCAGTGTGGTTTAACAGTCAGCTCCTCTTATGATGATGGTAGCTCTGTGAGGGGAATAGGGCGTCTCCTAACAACTCTCAGCACCTGTCACAAACCACTTCCAAGGATTCCTTGGGGAAAGCCATGAATGTTTAAAGTGGAATAAATGTCTGGTGTGGATGTGGCCAGGGACTGCTTTGATTTAAATTTGGGTGGGAGACTACATGTGTCTGCTGTAGAATAAAAAGGTGGGGAAAACCCTTAAAAATGTTACTGTCAGCAATGTTTTCCTTTTGGAAAGAAAAGGGCCTTTCCCTCTGCCCAGTGTCCACCCGTCCAATCTCCTCCCTCCCCTCCTGATCTCCCTCCCCTTC
Organism: Rhineura floridana; assembly: GCF_030035675.1. NCBI lineage: Eukaryota > Metazoa > Chordata > Lepidosauria > Squamata > Rhineuridae > Rhineura > Rhineura floridana. Next base: position 35,190,164 of record NC_084492.1, read on the forward strand.
CTCCTCCCTCTACCCCCTTCACTGATCCTACCCCAGGTCAGTTTTACCAATCCTAAGCATGATTGCACAGGAGTAAATCCCACTGAACTCAAACATACAAATGATCAAACCTGCTCTCGCCCTCCTATCTGCTTCCATCCCCCTCCTCCACAGAAGAAAATCGCCCTGTGCTTTATAGATTATAGCAAAGCCTTTGATTGTGTAGATCACAAAAAAACTGGAATGCTTTAAAAGAAATGGTGCACAGCATCTGATTGTTCTGATGCTCAACCCTATACTCTGGACAAGAGGCTACTGTAAGGACAGAATATGGAGAAACCAATTTGTTCCCCATCAGAAAGGGGGTGAGATGGGTGTATTTTATCATCCTATTTGTTTAATCTATATGCAGAACATATATGGAAAGTGGGATTGGATCAAGATGAAGGAGGTGTGAACTGGAGGGAGAAATATCAATAATTTAATATTTGCAGACGGCACCATACTACTAGCAGAAACCAGTAATCTGAAATGAATGGTGATGAAAGTTAAGGAGGAAAGCACAAACACAGGACTACAGCTGAACATCAAGAAGACTAAAGTAATGACAACAAGATTTGTGTAACTTTAAAAGTTGACGAGGACATTGAACTTGTCAAGGATTAATACCTTGGCACAGTCATTAACCAAAATGGAGACAATAGTCAAGAAATCAGAAGAAGGCTAGGACTGGGGAGGGCAGCTATGAGAGAACTAAAAAAGGTCCTCAAATGCCAAGATGTATCACTGAACACTAAAGTCAGGATCATTCAGACCATGGTATTCCTGATCTCTATGTATGGATGTGAAAGTTGGACACTGAAAAAAAAGGATAAGAGAAAAATCAACTCATTTGAAGTGTGGTGCTGGAGGAGAGCTTTGCACATACCATGGACCATGGAAAAGACAAAAATTGGGTGTTGGTACAAATTAAATCAGAACTATCACTAGAAGCTAAACTGATGAAACTGAGGTTATCATATGCTGGATAAGTAATATGATTCACTAGAAAAGACAATGCTGGGAAAAACAAGAGTAGTAAAAGAGGAAGACCAAAGAAAGATTGATTGATTCCATAAAGGAAGCCACAGACCTGAACTTACAAGATCTGAACAAGATGGTTCACGAAAGATGCAATTGTAGGTCACTGATTCATAGGATCGCCATAAGTCATAATCAAAGGCACATAACAAATTTGTCAAAATGCAAACACAATTTGGGTTGGTCTTTTACAGTCTAATCTATTTCCTGTGTGCACAGGAAGTGGATAGCCCACAGGCAAGACATGAGGGCAATAGCTATATCCCTGGGAATTTAACTCTGAGATGCACTGTCTCTGATCTTGGTGGTAGCATAAGAGCTGTCATGCGTGATAGCCTTATCTTCCATATATCTTCTAGGTTCTCGGATGAAACTGATTTTCTGGATCCATTTCAATTGAGGTTTAGGCCTGGTTTTGGCACAGAAACTGCCTTGGTTGCCCAGAATGATGACCTGTGTGGGAGAGAGGGAGAGTGTCCTTAGTTCTTCTTCTTCATCATCATCATCATTATACTTGTATACCGCCCTGTAGCTGAAGCTCTCTGGACAGTTTACAACATAAAAATCAATATACAATCACATTTGATACAATTGCTAATAAAAAAGAAAAACAATAATTCACATTTAAAATAAACATAACTGAACAATAAATCTCTAACAATATACATAAAATGAAAACAGAATAAATCAAATACCAAACCAAACAAAAAGAATATAACAATTATAAAATATATCTAAAAATATTCTCTAATTTCCCATTGTGGTCCATGGCTCGGTGGTTTATGATACAGTCAACCATGATACTATTTCCTAGCAGCTGTCCAAGTTGGGGGTGGGTGGCACTGCTTTGCAGTGGTTCCAGTCCTATTTGGTTGGTCATTCTCAAAGGGTGGTGCTTGGGAATGCAGTTTGACCCTGTGGAACCTGCAGGGTCCTGCAGCATTTGATTCTTTCCCCATGCTCTTTAATACCTACATGAAACTGCTGAGTGGGATCACGTCGTCAGCAACATGCTGATGAAACACAGTTCTACTTCTTTTGTATCTGTAGGTGTGGCAGTGGATGTGCTAAATTTGTGTCTTGCCTCCATAATGGACTGGATGATGAGAGCCAATAAACTGACACTTAATCCAGACAAGACAGGCACTGTTAGTTGGTGTTTCTCTAGACCAGATGGATGGGTTATGGCCCACTCTGGATGGGGTTACACTCCCTTTGAAGGAGCAGGTACGTAGCTTAGGGGTATTCCTGGATCCATCACTGTCGCTTGAGGCTCAAGTGGCCTTCCATCAGCTTTAATGGGTGGTCCAGCTGCATCCATATCTGGACAGAGATAGCCTATCTTCTGTTGTCTATGCTGTGGAGGACGTTCTTTGTGTTTCCCCTCCACAGGAGTCTTGAAGGGTGGTGGCAACATGACAATGGGCCTTTTCAGTGGTTCTACCCTCCTCCCTGGCTGTGGAATGCGCTCCCCAGGGAGGCACGCCTGGCGCCTTTATCCATCTTCAGGTGCCAAACAAAGACCTTCCTTTTCACTTTGGTCCTTGATGTGTGCCGCTTTAGAGGTTTTTTTGTTTGGGTTTTAAGTTTTATATTGTATGTTTTTCAATTTGTTTTATATTGCCTATTTTTAAATCTGTTGTAAGTTATGACGATGATGATAATAATTATCAGAATTTATTACCCGCCCTTCACTCAAAGGTCCCAGGGCAGGTTACAACAATTTAAAAACAGTGAAAAACAACATCACTGAAAAAGGGTGGGTCCTAAAAATATCCCACTGGGTGTGATGCGAGTAACAAATGAACTAAATACATAAATGAATAACAATATTCGATTTGCCCAATTGCTTTTTAAAGCCATCTAAGCTAGTGGTTGTCACCATATCTTGTGAATTCTGCAGGTTAACTATATACCATATGAAGAAATCATTTGTCTGTCCTGAATCTCTTCCCAGTTACTGTCATTGGAGAAGGACCATAGCTTAGTGGTAGAGCATCTGCCTTACATGCAGAAGGTCCCCATTCCGGGCATTGGTTTGGGAGAGACTCCTGAACCCCTGGACAGCTGTGGCTACTCAGTGTAATAGACAATGATGAGTTAGATAGGTCAATGGTCTGATTCAGTATCAAGTGCTTCTTGTGTTCCTATTGAATGACCCCAAATTACAATAATACAAAAGAGGGAGAAAAATGTCTCTTTTCTCTCCACACCGTACATAATTTTACAAAATAACCCCAAGGAGCCGCTCTAGCCGCCTGATTGCTCTATTTGACACCTTTCCAGCTTTGCAATACCCATTTTTGAGATGCAGTGACTAGAACCAGACACTGTATTCCAAGTGTGGTGTCACTGCAGCTTTGTGAAAAGACATGACAATATTGGCACTTTTATTTTTGAGCCCTTTTCCTAATCCTAACATGGAATTTGCTTCACTGCTACACACTGGGTTGACGTTTTTATTGTGCTCTTCCCCGCCATCCCTATATCTTTCCTGCCAGCTCAGACCCTACCTAAAGAAACCTTGACTGCTTCTTTGGACTTGTGTTTTATGGCTGTTGTGTTTTTACGGTCATTTCCAAATGAACGATCCTTATGATGTGTTGGCCAACATTTATCTTAAAAGTGTTCTGTTCTTCTTCATGGGAAAGATGTACACCTTTGCTAAGAAATGACTAAGTTTGGCTCTCTTATTCTGCAATATTTGCCTTTCTAATTGCACATATGCTTTTAGTTATCATCTTGAATTTAAATTGCTGTTTGTTTTGACAAGGAATCCCTAGTGCAGACTGTAATGGAGAACTTACTTGAAGAGTGAACTTGTATGATGTGTTAGATTGGAAGGAAATTTTGAAAGAGGAAAGGAGTTACATGTTTACAAATGAAACATCCTGTCTAAAGTGAAGGCTTGACAACATAGCTGTGTGTATTGACTTTTGTTAACTAATTGGTTGGGAGTTCTATCACTTTCCAGTGTGCCACATTAATGAGAACTGTAACAAGATATCATGCTGGCACAAAGCAAAGATAACTAAGCAACTCTTTTTCTTAACAGAATATTGCTGTCATGCAGCTACTCCTGAAAACAAGTGTTGAAATCCTTCTATTGGAACAGAGTGACTTAGTTTTGCTCTCTAATTCAAAAAATTGTTTTCATCAAGGATCATGCAATATGCCCAGCAATTGCCAAGTAGCAACGTTCAAGCACTTACAGGAATTAGCCAGCTCTGTTGAGCAACGCAGAACATTGTTATCACCTAACCACAATTTTTATTTTTGTGTGGAATTTGTGGCACTGCATTCTTTGTTACAGAACAAACTGTGTGTTGTCTTAAAAGAACCTCTCTGAAACTGATAGTCCATGCAACAGTGGGATGGTATTATGCTACAGATATTCTTCAGTTTCAGGAAACCTTCTGGTTGAGGCCAGCTGGGCCTCTGTAGTGCAGGAGACAACCAGGAGGCCTCCTGATGATGATCTCAGTGATCAAATTGAGTACTTAGTCCTGCCTTATCCAGTGTGCTGGCTGGGGCTGATGGGAGTTGTAGTTCAAAAAAGTAACTTTTCCAAGCTCTGCATCATACAGGCTGCCCTTTAACATGCCAATGTTTTACTGTCCCTATTTTCTGTCAGCAAAGTCTGTGCTTTCTTTGGCTTTAAAAAGTGATATTACCCAGTTCTATTGGAGTATATGTGTGTGTGTGTGTGTGACTTTATATGTACATTCTCTCCCAAACCAGAATTTCCCTCTTTGTTCCTAAGCTCTCACATCAAAGCTTGGTGTGGCTTCAGCGCTCTGTCCAAATAGCGGATTTGGGAGCAAAATTTACAGTGTATTAATTATGGTGTCTGCCGGTAACTAATTTGTTTTTCTATCTTAATAAATAAATAAATAAAGAGTTTCAGATGGGCCAACCGTCTTCCGACTCAGCTTCTTTGGTGAAGGAGTCCATTGAATCTTCCTTGAAATCGAGCGAGGTCCTTTGCAGCGGTTCAGTGGTTGCACTCAGGAGGCCCAGCTTTGAGTTCCTGGAGCTTGCTTTAGTTCCATGTTGCTCACTGAGGAACTGCACAAACCGCAGGGAGGGAAGAGGAAAAATGCAAACGCCGGGACCAGGTCTTAATAGTAGTTCTTATAATGAGTAGCTGGCATTGAAGCAGTTCAGGGGGAGGAGGTGCCTTGTGGAGCTGGTCTTCTGGTAAAGCTGATGGGATGAGCCTGCTTATCGTCTCTTCCACTGAGGCAGCCTGTTGGAATGACTGCTGCCAGGATTAGGCCTGCAAACTGGAGATTCCCCTTCCCTGCACTGGAGGATGGGTTTGTCATGGGTATTAAGCTGAGCAGGGAAATTGAGCCTCCAGTGTAAGAGGCAATGCACCACTGAATTCTATTTGCTGGAGAGCAACATTGCCTTCAGTGGCCTTGGAGCATCTGGCTTGCCAATCTTGTGGAAACAGCCTGCTTGACTAGATGTAACTTTGGTCTGATCCAGCAGGGCTACTGTAATGTTCAGATGTTCTCATGCTCTCTTTTGCTGAATCAATGAGAAGTTGTCTTCTCTCAGATGTTCTCATGTTCTCTTTTGCTGGATCAATGAGAAGTTGTCTTCTCTCAGATGTTCTCATGTTCTCTTTTGCTGGATCAATGAGAAGTTGTCTTCTCTCTCTCTCTCTCTCTCTCTGGCCTTCAATCTTCCATCAGTACAACAGGCAAAGTCCTACTCGGAAATTAATGAACCTAAGTTTGTCATGTCCATTAACTTCAGTGGGTCTATTCTGATTAGCACTGAATTTCACCTTTTGTGTGGACAGTCACTGGCAGTGACTCTCCAGGATTTCAGGCGAGGAGTCTCTCAGCATTGCTGGAGATGCCAGGAACTGAATATGGACCCTCTACATGCAAGGCAGATGCTCTGCCCCTGAGCTATGTCCCTTTACCAAAACAGGCTAGGTTCTGCCTCCACTGTTGGAGGCAATACGTTTCTGAGTACGAGTTGCTGGGAAATCCCAGGTGTCCTTAGATCCTGCTTTTGGGCTTCCCATAAACATCTGGTTAATAACTGTGAAAACAGGATATTGGACTAGATAGGTCATTGGCCTGATCCAGTAGACTCTTCTTATGTGCTTATCCTCTTAACTCCCTCTCCATCCACCAGGAGCCAGATTCCTGAAGAAAATGATGTTCCTCTCACTTCAGAGGCTGTTACCCAGTCATATGAGTTTTAGTCAAACATGCATGCATTTACTTATGAGAAAAACAATAGTTCTCAAGCAAGGATGGGGAGCCTGTGTGTGTGCGCACACACACCAGTGGTGTTATTTTTATTATAAAAAGCTATTGTTATTTTTCTTACTTTTATATTATAAAAAACTATTGTTATTTTTATTTAATCAATTTATATACCGCTTAATGCCAAAATAGGCTTCTAAGTGGTTTACAAGTATAAAAGCCCATGATTCAGTCATTAAAATGTAAACATCCATAACTGAAATATGCAGTAAAATAATCCCATTAAAACAACACAGCAATTAAAATGACAACTCTGTCATCCATAACTATTGGCTCTGCTGGCTGGCGCTGATGGGTGTTGGAGTCTAGCAACAGCTGGACGGTCACAGGTTCCCCATTCCTGTTTTAAAGGGGGGAGGCTGCTGGGATGTCTGAATTCTTTTAATAATGGATATGGGTTATCCTGTGAAAAAGTTGCTGAAGTGAGACCTCATGAACAGAGCAAAATGATCACCAAATATATCTGTTTGCAGAGGGGTAGCCAGGTTCTCCTATTGTGGCAAAACTGACAAAGGGCTGTACCCAATGTTAGTTCTACTCAGAGTAGACCCACGGAATGCTGGAGGTGTTGGGCTGCAACTTAGCTTGCAATCATGAAATTTTAAAGGAATTGTTACTGATGTCCACTTTTGTTTAACTCAAGTGGCTTGCACATGGAAGCCTCTCAACCATGTGCAGACCCTGACTTTTGGCTGGAGGCAAAAGTGGTTCAAACTAAAAACAAAAATCAGGGAATGAGTATGACCTTGCAAATGCATTTATGCAAGTTACTAGCCTAGCAGAATTCTTACTAGCCTGTTTAAATGCGTGAATTAAAAAGCAAATTAAAATTAAAAACCACTGCTTATGAACCACACCCTGGTGTAGCAGAATTCTTACCAACCAAAGAATGAAGGTATAGAGAACCAGACATCACAGTGTACAGGGAGAGAGATTTTGTTGACAAGTTTTTTTCAGAAAGACTGGTAGTTTGTCATCACCCTAAGAATTATTGTGTAATGTGCCCCGTATGTCTAACGTTTTTTTAGTTTCACTAAAATGTCATACCTCTAGTCAGGGTTTCATTGGTTTCCAATCTGAATTTGTGTTCTTAGTTCACTGCTTAAATTTTATGCATCCATTTGTGTCCACTGAGTGTCCAAACACTAGAAATGGGTGTTCCTTTGGACACACAACTATTACTTATAATTCCTTGGCTTGCACTGGAGGCTGATGTGTCTGTACGAGGAAAGGCACCTCCATGCTTCTGAGACTGTCTCTTTTCACCTATGCTGATATTCCTTGCAGTGCTAGACTGATACTCTTAGGGGTGCTGACCTTACTTCCCCCCTTCTCTCTTCCATTCCACTCCTTCCTTGGCGAGGAGACTTTTTGGATCTCTTGAGATGCAGGAACAAACATGCCTGGTTGCATCTTCATCTTAGCCAGAACTAGGGAACTTTCCTATCAAATATGTATTTCTGTTAATAAACGCATTCAGCTCCAATGCTAACATTGAAATGAATGGACATGACAAACTTAAGTCAATTAATTTCAGTGAGTCTACTCTGAGAAGAACCTAGTTGGATTCAACCCACAATGTCTCATAGAACTTTAAAGACTAACACATTATTATGGCATAAGCTTGTTGTAGTGGTTAAGGTGTTGGACTATGACCTGAGAGACCAGGGTTTGAATCCCCACACAGCCATGAAGCTCACTGGGAGACCCTGGGCCAGTCACTGCCTCTCAGCCTCAGAGGAAGGCAATGGTAAACCCCCTCTGAATACCACTTACCATGAAAACCCTATTCATAGGGTCACCATAAGTCCAAATCGACTTGAAGGCAGTCCAAGCTTTTGTAGACTCTATTCAACTTAATCAGATGCATAAATTGCTCTCCTGAGTTGCAAGAATATATATGTTGTGGTTGAGGGAGGAATTGCAAACAACAAAATCAGAAGGCTAGGAAATGTGGAAAAGCCCAGACGGTGATAATTACATTAGGAACCATGGTCACTGGGGGAAAAACACATCCTACTGATAACACAGACATCCTGGCATTGGTGAGCCAATTAACACATGCAGTATGATAAAAACCCACAGTCCTAGCTCAATCCACAAGAGATAGATAGAAAGGGCAGATCATGAAGGATTGCTCATTGTTTTTCAAACGTATGGGCCAACTGTGGATTTGAGATTAACAAAGCTGTTTTTCTCTTTATGCACCTCTCGAGGTGTAATCTCAAAATCCTTTTCTTGCCACACAGTCTTTGAACAAGAAGGATGGTGAAACAAATGATCCTCTCCCAAGATCATAATTATAAAGTAATAATACGTATCATTTTTTAAAAGGTGGGACAGCTCTTTCGTGTAGCACCAGAGCTCCCTCTAATGTCCTTGTTACATCAGCTGCCTCTCTTGAAACACACGGCCTTTGAACATGCCAACCCACTGGGCACAGACATTTTCTAATTACTTATTTCATCATGCACTCCTTTCACGGGTGATGACACTCACCCACTTCTGGAAGTTTTGTGACAAGTTGTGCAATTGTTTGCTCTGCTTATGTCGAATGAGTCAATCCACGAGGGGGGGGAAGAATGTGGGCATGAAGCTTTATTTATTTATTTATTCATTCTTTGTTAAACATATTTGTTTTTATCTATATAAGAAAGTCTCAAAGTGACCACAATTATTTCAAAAACGTTAAAAGTCAGGAGCCGAGCTGGTAAAAAACAAAACAAAAAGTGACTCTCCAAGGCAGAACGGCGGGAACTTTTTGTAGCCCAAGGGCCACATTCCCTTCTGGGCAACCTTCTGAGGGCCACACAGCAGTGGTGGGCAGGGCCAGAGGCAAACGTAGGCGGAACAATGAATGTCAACTTTACCTTGTTGGCTAGTTTCTACTCTCTCTCTCTCTCTCTCTCTCTCTCTCTCCTCCATCCAGGCAAGCAAAGGGGATGATCAGAGTTCAAGGGATACCTTTGAGCCAAGCAAAAATGCTGAAGGAGGGTGTGGTGTGCAGCTGGGAAGGGGTGTGGCCTGGAGACACTGAGGGTGTGGCTCGGGAGAGTCCCAAGAACCAGACAGAGAGGCCTGGGGGGCGGCATTTGGCTCTTGAGCCTGAGGTTCCCCATCTAAGGGATCAGCAAAATAAGACTTCGTCTTGGCAAGCCACAAAGCTGTGGGGAAAAGGAAGGCTTCTGCAAGATGGTGGAAGACCATCAGAGAAAGGGAAGGGTGAGCATCCTTGTGCAGTGAGTTCCGCAGCCTGAGTGGTCTCAGAAAAGCCTGATGCTTCATATATGGCGGAGGGGAGGGCATTCCAGAGTGCAGGGTAGAGACAATGGCAGGAAATGCCTGCTTTGGGGTCACCACCACCCTGCAATGTTCTGTGTCGTGCTACAAATAAATTTCCCCCTTATTTAATGGCATGACCTGAATTTCCCAGTAGGTGACCAAGTCCCATCCAGAATTAGTGACAGTCTGGCAGTACCCTCATGCTCTCTAACAACACACTGGGGGTTGATGAGGGGTGGCGAGGTGTTGGAGGACAGAGCTGTGTGTGCCTGCAGCCTGCCCTGTCCCCTTTCAGCCACCCTGTTGCCCTTGGGTTAAGTGGAGGATGCTGCACTATCGCCAGTGGTGAAGGAAGGGGAAAGCATGTAGCTCAGGGGTAGAGCATCTGTCCTGTATGCAGAAGGTCCCGGGTTCAGCTCCCCAGCGTCTGCAGGTAGGGCTGGGGGTGACCCCAGTGTGAACTCGAAAGCTGCTGCCAGTCAGTGTAGATAATACTGAATTATGTGGATCAGGATCAGGCAGCTTTCTATATCAGCCTGGTCAGCTTCTGTACATGAAATTGGTGGGGAAGTGCCAGTTTCTCCTTTGGCTCAGTTAGCAAAATGTCTTGGGCCAGGGCTGATCTCAACTGAGGACCCCCCTCTCTCTCCCTCCCTCCCTCCCTGGAACAGGGTTGTGGCTCAATGGCAGAGCATTTGCCTTGCATGCAGAAGGTCCCAATTTCATCTCCAGGCTGGACTGGGAAAGAACCCTGCCTGAAACTCTGGAGAGCTGCTGGCAGTCAGTGTAAACGATATTGAGCTAAATGGACCAATGGCCTGACTCAGTATATGGCAGTTTCCTATATGCCTTGGGAAAGGCTGTAGTTCAGTGGTAGAGCATCTGCTTTGCATGCAGAAGGTCCCAGGTTCAATCCCTGGCATCTCCAGGAAGGGCTGGGAGAGACCCCCAGGGAGCCTCTGCCAGTCCGTGTGGGCAATACACTAGCTAGAGGGACCACCTGACTAGGTCGAAGGCAGCCTCTGTTCTTTATGGAAACGGGGCTCTTGAGGTGATAATGTGCATTACTGCATTTACCTCACCGTGAGTTAAGAACATCAGAAGAGCCTGCTGGATCTGGCCAGTGGCCCATCTAGTCCAGCAGTGTGTTCTCACAGTAGCCAGCCAGACCCCACGGGAAGCCCGCAAGCAGGACCTGAGCGCAAGAGCACCCTCCCCTCCTGTGGTGTCCAGCAACTGGTATTCGGAAGCATACTGCCTCCGACCATGAATGCAGAGCATAGCCGTCATGGCTAGGAACCCTGGTGCTAGTCATGCTCCACTGACAAAGCAGTTGTGCTGCATTTTGGGGCCTTCTTGCTAATTCCCCAGTGGGGTCCCAAATTTTGCCTCCACATCTTGCTCTGGGGGCGCCATTAGCAAGAGTTGCACTAGGCAGGTATGTTGAGAAGTGCAAGAACTCAGGCATCTGAAGGAGGATGAGGCCTTTGGACAACAGAGGGCAACCTGCAGGGGCCAGGATGCTTTGGGTACAAAATGCACATAGGACCAGGCACTCAACCATGCAAAACATGATGTTTATTTTATTATTTAAAAATTATCCCTCTTTTTACAATCCAGGTCTCAAAGCAGCTTCTAAGAATTTTTAAAATATATATATATAATATGTGGGCCACTTCCAGGCTGTCGCTGTTTCGCAGAGGGATTCAGTTGCATGCTGGCAAATTCAGGTTGTGCAATTAAAATGGATTTGGTGCTCTTGCGCAACAACTCCCCTCCCTCCCTGTTAACTTTTTGCAGTAAGGAAAGTGACAGGAAAATGCACTGGAAAGTGTGGGATACCAATTGCTTGAGTTAAACTATGGAGTTTGCTCCCACAAGAGGCAGTGATGGCCGCCAACTTGGATGGTTTTACAAGAGGATCAGACAAAGTGATGGAGGATCAGACTGTCAATGGCTACTAATTCTGATGACTGTGCTTTACCTCCACAGTCGGAGGCAGTATGCTGGGGCATGCAGGAGGGGAGAGTGCCCTTGCTCTCAGCTGCTGTGTGGAGTTTTCCCACTGGGGCATCTGGCTGGCCACTATGAAAACAGGATGCTGGACTACATGGGCCACTGGCCTGACCCAGCAGGCTCTGCTTATGTTCTTATGAGGTGACATCCCATTTATTCGCTTGTTAAATTTGTATCCTGCCTTTTGATCCAGTGGTGCTCAAGGTAACTAAAGAAAGTATAAAATAAAATGCATCTAAGCCCCTCCCACCCCCACCCACCCCACAGAATGAATGCTGAATTAAACAGTGGCTGTCATCTGAGCTCCCTGAAAATTTTGGGCACTTCCAGACAAATCTGTTTATTGAACGCTAATCCTTATCGCAAAAGGGCTGATCATTTGGGGAAGCAGGTTTCCTGTGCGAGACCTCCCAATCAGCGATAACTGAATCTGAATCAGGCAGGCTGTGATTCAATCCCACCCGACAATAGCCACAACCTGGAAGGATCCTGTGTGAAAGCACATCAGGATGAATGCTCAATAAGCAGGTTGTCTGGAAGCGATAATCGTGGCCTTGGATGCAATTATCTCTGGGCAAAACCCAGACGTTTGGGAAGGGCTTGTAGCTCAGGGGCAGAACATCTGCCTTGCATACACCAGGACCCAGGCTCGATCCCCGACGCCTCCAGATAGGGCTGGGAGAGACTCCCTCTCTGAAACCCTGGACAGCCGCTGCCAGCTCGTGTAGGCAGTATTGAGCTAGATGGACAAGTGGGCCTGACGCAGTATAAGTCAGCTCCCTACGTTCCTGTGTTCTACCCCGTCGATGAAAGGCAAAGGAAGTCTCTTGGTGCCGCCAGCCAGCCGAGAAGATGCCTGCCCGGCCCTGGGGGGAATCACATTTCAGGCCAGAGGCAGCCATAACATCTCAGAGCCGCCTTCCGAAAGGGGACGTGCATAAGCACCCCTCGCGCAGCAAAGCCCAGAGCCTCTCCTCTGCCGGAAAGGCCAGTGCTTTCTCGTCTAGGGTAGGGGTGGGCAGGAGGCAGATCGGGATCTACCGTTAGTTCTACTGTTAGAGTTTGGACTAGGAGCAGGTTTATAAAAAAAATGTTGAAAGAGGGCGAGCGCCATCCAGTTCTGGTGCTTAAAACAAATTCCTGGGCTCGGAATCCTTTTAAGTTCAAGTGCCTGTTCTTTTTCTTCTTCTTTTGCGCCAAGGTCTGGTTGGTGGATCTCGGATTCTAGTTAAAAAGCAACAACCCAAAGTAGATCCCACACAAGCCTCAAGCCTGCCCGCTCCTGGTCTAAGGTCTCATCCTCAAACCCTCACCTCTTATCTCCAGCCGCCCCCCTTTCCCAGCCCGTAGGAGCCTTCGCGTCGATTTCATTATCAATTTCATAGTCAATTTCATTCTTGTCTTCCGCTCGCTTCTACGTGCCGCAGTTTCCAGTGGAACAGTTTCGGGGAGGGAGGGAGGTGGCTTGCGGCGCTGAAAAATCTGACAGCTCTTCACCTACTCCCCCTTTTCGCCCCACATCTTATCGTCTCTTAAGGAAAGGTTCCCCCCCCCATTTTTTTTGGTCAAATTGTTGGACTTCCCGTTCAGTTCCAAGCCTTTTTGTTCTCCTCGCCCGCAGAGGCTCAGAGACGCTACTTAAGGAAACGCATCTTCCAGGGAAACAGAAATAATGAGCCCCTATCTTTTCATAAGGGGTGGGAAGCGGGCTGCGGGGTGGGAAGCGGGAGGAGCAGCGCCAGGGGGGTATAAATGCAAGAGACCAGACACTGTTCTGCAATCGTTGCTCTGAGGTCCTGAAAAAGAAAGCCCTCACCCCCGCCTGCTCTGTATGGTTGAAGTAAGAGACATCCCTCTTCGCCACCCGCAGGTTCCAGAGGAGTTAGTCACGAAGAGTCCTCATTCCTCCTCCATCTTCATAGCTTGCAAAGGTGAGTGCCATATTTCATCCTTCCTTTTTTTTTAAAAAAAATGCATTTTTTTAAGGATGAGGGAGGGGATCCCCCACTCCCTTCAAGATCAGTGCTGTCCCTCTCCCAAGGGAATCTAGAGGGCTTTGCACTTTCCTCTGAAGTGATAATTCAATGCCTGGTCCTCCTCAGAGATCAGTCCCAGAGCCTTTGAGGTTTTGTTTTCTATGAAACATAGAAACACAGGAAGTTGCCTTATACGGAGTCAGACCGGTGCTCCGTCTGGCTCGGTGTTGCCTACAAAGACTGGCAGTGGTTTTCCAAGGTTTCTCTGCCAGCCCTACCTGGAGATGCTGAGGACTGAACCTGAGACCTCCTGCCTGCAAGACAAATGCTCTACAATTGAGCTGCAGCCCTTCCCCAGAATCATTCTCTCCACTCAGATCCTCAGAGCACGTTTGCTGTGCACTTTTCTTTTTATTTGATTTTTAATTGATTTCATTTGCTTGTATTTTATCCTGCTGGTAAGTCACTGTGATCTATCTATCTATCTATCTATCTATCTATCTATCTATCTATCTATCTATCTATCTATCTATCTATCTATCTATCTATCTATCTATCTATCTATCTATCTATCTACATGTGACAATGCAAAATATAATATAAATATATTGCAAATAATTATGACAGAAGAAGCTGCAGTCAAGTTGTAATTCTATGCCTGTGTGATTGTTGTTGGGGTTTTACACACACACACCCTTGCCAACTCTATGCAGATGGAAAGAGTGAGAGACATGCTCATCTTTATTCACTTAGGATTTGAGCCCTGTCCAAAGGCTGGCTCTTGGTATGTCTGCATCAGATGATTTCTCCTCAATATTTCACTTTACATAGCAGAGGATCTGGTGCAATCTTCACCTCACTTCACCTCATCTCATGGACGGATAAGCTTTGATCAGTGCTTTGCCTGACAGCAAGTGCTTCAGTAAAGAGGCATTAACTTCCCCCAAGATGCCCTTTGAAAAAAGGCATTACCTTGTGCTTCATTTGGGACATTGTCTTACTCCCCCTTTATTAGAAGTCAGTCCCCCCACCATTTTTTTAAAAATGCTGACTTGGGTGCCAATAGGCACAAAGTGTTGTAAAGACTCCAGCGCTGAATAATGTTGTTTATTGAGTTATTTATTACATTTATATCCCACCTTTCCTCCAAGGAACTCAAGATGGTATACATGGTTCTCCTCCCTTCTCATTTTATCCTCACAGCAAACCTGTGAGGTAGGTGAGGTGGAAAGTCAGTGACTGGTCCAATCTTCCTGGCTGACTGGGGATTTGAACTCAGGTCTCCCAGGTCCTAGTCTGACACTCTAACCACTACACCACACTGACTGTCAGAAATAATGCTGTAGTTTAGCTGCCTAAATACTGAAGTTTTTAAAAACTACGGATGGGGAACCTGTGGCTGTCCAGATCTTGTTGAACTACAACTCCCTTCATTGATAGGATCACAGATCATAAGTCAGACTGTTGGCTCATCTAGATCAGTAATGTCTGAAGTGATTTGCAGCAGCTGTCCAGAGTTTCAGGCAGAAGTTTCTCCCAGCCCTATCTACAGATGCTGGGAAATTGAACCTGGGACCTTCTGCGTGCAAAACAGATGCTATACCACTGAGCTATGACCTTTCTAGGCCAGGGCTCATGAGAAATAAAGTCCAACAATATCTGGAGTAGGGATGGGAAAGGAATTTGATTCAGTTCACATTTCAAGCTCAATCAATCATATTTGTACTTTCTGAACCATTATGAGAACCAAAATACAGCCATCCTTAGAAAGGCACACTTATTCGAATTTTGCGATACAGTTCGCCAACCAATGTTTAGAAAAATGCATATGTGAGGGGAAAGTATGCATAAAAATGAAATTGGTTGCAAAAATGTGTACATTAATCAAAACTGCATAAAATGTGTTTATTAGGAGAAATTTGCACTAAAATGCTGGAGAATTTTCATGAGGATATTTTTTAAAAAATCCACAAATTGCTGCAGAAATGTGGAGAACTGAATTTAAGATAAGAAAAATGAGAAATTGAGAGGGCCAAACTTGACTCATCTTTCCATCCCGATCTGGATGCCCCAAGTTCTTCACTGCTGATTTAAATGGTAGCTCAGTAGCACTCAGCTGCTGAGTGAAATAATAATAAAAAACGTTAAAGCTACATAAAACACCATTTTTTCCTCTAGACCTCCATCTGACACATCCTAGAAAACTGAGCATTTTAAATATTGCCTAGCCCCTCTGAAACTCATCATTTTTATTGCCTTCTTTCTGTTAGGAAATCATTGGGGATGGCAGTCTTCAGCAAATCTGCCAAACTTAGGCTGCAATCCCCTAAATATTTACCATGAAACTGCATGGGGATTACTTCTGAGCAGACATGCAAAGGGCTGCTCTGTACTTGTTTAGTGCTCTGCATGTTTACACAACCATAAATCCTACTCGGTTTGGTGGGACTTACTCCTGAATCAACATGCACAGGATTGCAGCTTGCATTTCATATGGTTAAAATATCTTTGGCAGGAGCATGGCTGATGCCAGGGAACAACGAGAGAACATATCGTTCAGTATCTTTATGGTGTAATTGCTAAATGCAAAAAGGGGAAATAATACCCTTAAACCAGTCCTTCCATGCGTCACCGTGTGCTGTGAAGAATCATAAGGGTTTTTCTTTTCTTTTCTGGAGGTGAGGGTGGCAGTGAATGGGCTTTTTAAGGCTTTAGTTAAGTGGGCTATACACTTCTCTTTAAAAGGATTATTTGATCCTGCTGGCTGATTTCAGCATGGAACAAATCTCTTGTGTTGAGATTTTCAGTTCAACAGGTGCCACAGCTAGGGGCTGCAGGATTGAGGAATCCCTCCTCTAGGTCGGAAAGTTAACCTGTATGTTTATGGAGCTGCTGTCTGAATACCTCTCAAGTTTTAAAATAGGTCTATAATAGGCAAAGCTGGTATAGCACAGCGGGGAGGAGAGCCTGGCTGGGAGTCCAGAGTCTGTGAGTTCAAATCCCTGCTCGTGTCTCCTGGGTGTCAAGGGCCAGCTAAAGATCACCCCCACAGTGAGTGGCTCAGGGGTGACGTGCCCTGCCACCTGTACAACTGTGGGAAACCTGCATAGTCCCAAGGAGCCCAGTTCCCCCCAGTGGGCAGTTGCAGACAAGGAAGGGGCTGGCTTGTGCAGCTCTGGCAAGCTGAGCAGGCCCTAGCGAGCTGGGGAGGACTAGCCTCAGAGGGAGGCAACAGTAAACCCCCTCTGAATACTGCTTACCATGAAAACCCTACGTTTAGGGACGTCATAAGTCGGGATCGACTTGAAGGCAGTCCATTTCCATAATATACTAGGTCCTCAGTCTTTTTTTGGGTCTGGGGAAATCTGTCATGATTTCACAGAACCCATGTCCCATTTCACATTAGAAAAACTGGCAATGCTCAGAAAACCCTCCTCGGACAACAGGCAAAATATCTACGCATACACCCCCAATTAAAAAGACAAAGAAACCGCAGACACACCTGCCCAGCCAAAGAATCCAAAACCCTGTTTTAAAAATTGGGAGGAACAAGGCGCCTTGGAGAGCTGCACTGATAGTATTAGGAGCATAGGATGGTATTCCACGCTAGTCCTACTCAGGGTAGACCTACTGAAGTGAATAGACATGATTAACTGAGGTTTATTAATTCCAGTGGGTTTACTCTGAGCAGGACTTAGCTGAATACAACCCATAGGAAGCTGCCTTATGCCAGACTATCTAGCCCAATATTATCTACTCTGACTCAGCAGTTCTCCAAGGCCTCAGGCAGAGAGAGAAATTTCCCTTCACCTGGTACCTCATTGTTTTAAGTGGAGAGGTAAAGAACTGAACCCAGGGCTTTCTTCATGCAGATCAACTGCTCTGCCACTGCACTATGGTCCCTTCCATACATACACTTAGCAGGTATAAGCAAGTAGCTATAGCATGCAAAATCTTGAAATACTTCAACACACACACCCCGCAGTTCAGGCTGTGTACACAACATACACTAAAGCATATTTATAGCACATGGCTTCCCTCCGGGAACTATAGTTTGTTAAGAGTGCAAGGAACAGTAGCTTTGTGCGGGATAAACTACAGTTCCCAGGATTCTTTTTTTAGGAGGGGGGGGGAAGCCTCAAATGCCCTTTAAATGTATGGTGTGTATGCAGCCTCAGTCTATCCAAGAGTGAGCCTGTAAACCTTGCAGATCTAGAGCCTCTAATCCTCTAACCTTGAAATCTCTTTCCCAAAAATTGAAGTGGTGTTCTGAGCTTAGCGCCTGGGCCGCACACATCCATGTGGTGGCTGCACCACACTTTCTTTTGTAATAAGCCAGCTTGGTCTTGGGAACTGGTGCTAACATGACTCTGTGCAAGTAGTACTGCAGGCCAGGGGGTGCTTTATTGTGTTGGGATGCCCAACCCTGTCCCAAGGCGGGTGGGGTGATTCAGTGCTTTTCCTTTCCAAATCAAATATCGCTCCAAGCGATCGCAGAAAGGATTTCCCTTTTGTTCCATCCCTCCGAATCATTTTTCCACATGAGGTTTCTTCTGTGCCTGCACCAGGAGGTATTTTTCTGTCGACTCATGGCTTTCTGATCCATCCCAGATGTTGACGCGGCATCTGCAGCCTCAGCCGGATGGATCGAAAAGGAGGTCATTCCACTATGCTTCTTTGTCCTCTCCTCCACCCAACCCCCCTGCTTAAAACAAAAGCAAAGTTTATTCAGCTGCCTAGATGGCAGCAAGTTCCCTTTGAAAGAACTTTAGGCATATACCAAAAATGTCCAACTCAAACACAACTTTGTTTGGCCAGTTTTTCTTTTTTCTTTTTGGACTGCATCTCAAACGCTGTGAGCCTGCGTGAGCCCGAATCTGGGTGTTGTCATCAGCACAGAAAGCCCTAAATGAGTTGGGATGGGGAGAAATTTGTTTCAGTTTGCATATAAAGGTGAACCCACCTAATTCACACTTTCCAAAACAATATGCGAATCAAAACACAGCAGTATTTTCTAAATGGACACTTCTCTGACTTGGCAATACAGTTCTCCAGCCAAGTAGTGTATACAAAAATGCATATATCAAGATAAAGTGTATATAGAAATGCATATATTCGGGAACTTAGCGTACAAAAATATTTATATTAGGAGAAATTTGCATTGAAATGCTGTTGGATTTTTATAAGGGCCTTTTTTTAAAAAAATGCAGACTGATATGGAAATGTAGAGAACTGAACTTAAGATTGGAAAAAGGAGGAACGAAGTGAAACCAAACCATGACAGATTTGCCCATCCCTACTTGGGACCCAGGTACCTTAGAAAGCAACTTCTTAAGATCTGCTGGGGATCCCCCGGCTGGGCATCTCATCTTGTTCCCCACACATTGTCCTCCCTTCAGCCCAAGTTTTAAAAAATGTTCTGTTTACCCAGGTCTTTGTAACCAACCTTCTTTGCTGACTCTACTGCTTCTGCTTTCTTGACTATTGTCATTCCTATTCTGCTTTTGTTTCTGATTAAGGGCACTTCTAGACTGTTGCTGTTTTAGGCAGGGATTCAGTCACATTCAGGGTGCGCCATTCAAGTGCACTGGCCCTGCCTGAAACCCTGGAGAGCTGTTGCCAACCAGTGAAGACACTACTGAGCTAGATGGACCAATGGTGATGCATAAGAACACAAGAAGAGCTCTGCTGGATCCGGCCAATGGCCCAACCAGTCCAGCATCCTGTTCTCACAGCAGTCAATGAAAATGCCTCTTCTGGGAAGCCCACAAGCAGGTCATGAGTGCAACAGTGTTCTCCTCACTTGTGATTCCTGAAGCTGGTATCCAAAGACAGACCGCCTCCAACAGTGGAGGTGGCCATCAAGCCGGCAAGGGTAGTAGTCGCCATGGATAGCTTTTATCTTCCATGAATTGGCCTAACTCCCTTTTAAAGCTATCAGAAATGGTGGCCATCTATGCACTACTCCTATATTCTTCTGGCCACCTGGAAGCACCGCTGGACAGCTGTGTGGGGGGGCAACAAATTCCCTTGGCAACAAATTGCTCCAAGTGAGGAAACAGAGCAGACCTTAGAAGAATGAGGTATCCACGGCATTGGTGCTATAACACTCCCTGATGAGGATGCTGGTTTATCCGGCTAATAACGCCCTCCTCAGACTATAATGCGGGGAATAGGGAGCCTCTTCTCGACCCACTGGGCACCTGACCCAATGCAGCAGTTCAAGGCACGGCTTAGATTCAGCGGGGCGAGCATTTTAGCCACTGTGCTACTTAATCGGCACAGCCAAAGGGAAGGGGGTCCTGCTATGGCCTAATGATCCAGACTTTTTCAAAGCAACTAGTGGATCGTTCCCCTGCTTCTCTGCCCAGGGGCATCTTGGAAATTCTTTTCTGGGATAGAATCCAGTTTTTGCTCCCCCTTATCACAAGACAGAGGAGCAGTGGCCAAGCTCCCAGCCAGAGGCCAATACTAGACAGTGTTGTTAGCTTAAGATGCGTAAAGAGCAGACGGTTCCCTCTTGGCCAGGATGGGATAAGGAGGAGAGAGTAATGAAGGCATTGGTCCGTGCCCACATCTGGATATCAAGGACTCTGCATGACACAGCAGGATTTTTTATGTCAATGTGTTTATGTAGGGTAGCATCGAGTGCTGCCATTCTGCTTGCGCAAAGGAGCTTCCCCCTCCCCCCCTACAGCTCCCCTCTGCACACCCTCGAAATCTTCTCCAGAGGGTAAGGAGAGCCTCCGAAGCAGATTCTGGGATTGCACAGGGAGAGGAGAAGAAGGGTACATCCTGATGGATACAACCCTACAGCTCTATCCTCCTCTTCCCCCAGTTTGGGTGCCATGGTGCCCATCCAGCAGGGATGGGCAGATCAGCCTCAGTCAGTCCCATTTCATATTCGCTGGCAGTAACCAAAACATTGGTCTGTTCCATCCCGTTTTGTACAGATTTCTTTGAAGGAATGGAAGAAAAGGTTGAAACTGTACATGCTATGATATACATTTTCTCCAAGCACGTATTTTTCCTTGCTTTTCAATGCACTTAACCCCATAAAATGCACATTTTAAATGCATTTTTACTGTAGAACATGCATTTTTTGAGCATCAAAACTGAATTGTGACATGTGGAGAAGTGCAAAGTTGTTGTTCCAACCCATAGGTAAGTTTGGGACTATCACACTGGAGTCTGCTGCAAAAAGTAGGCCAAACAAATTCCAAGTACATCCCTGCATCCCACCCCTTTTTATTCCTGCAACAACCCTGTGAGAGGCAGGGACCAGAGTAGGCCACCGAATGAGCTTTAGGAACAGGTCTCCCTGTTCCTAGTGAGGCACTCTGACCACTAAGCCACACTGGCTCTCTAGAGCTGGGGTAGCAAGAGGTCCCAGAATATGGCCTCATTCAGAATGCCAATTTTCCTTTAGCCAGGACATAGTAATGAGCAACAAAATCCCCCCCACACACACACAGACACATACATTGGGATTAGAGAAGGTCCAACACTATCATGCCCAGGTTCCTAAAGCATATCTAGCTGGTCTTGAGTGCTGGACTTGTATTAACATTGGGGTCTGATCCAGTAAGAAATATAAAAAAGTGTCCTGCTGGATCAGACTAAAGCAGGTGTGGGAAAACATTTGCCCTCCAGATGTTGGTGAACTACAACTTCTATCATCCTTGGGCATTGGCCATGCTTGCTGGGGCCAGGGAGCTGTAGTTCAGTAACAGCTGCAGGGCCAAAGTTTTCTCCACCCTTGATCTAAAGACTCATCCAGTCCACAGTCTTGCTTTCCACAGTGGCCAATCAGATGCTATAGCCCTCTCTCCTTTTTCCTCCTTTAGTAACATGCATTCAGAGTCATGTTGCCTCTAAGCAGTAGACATTCCATATAGCAGAGCTGGGGAGCCTGTGGCCTTCCAGATGCTGCTGTACTACAACTCCCATCACCCCTGACCATTGCCCACGCTGGCTGCCTGGTGCTGATGGGAATTGGAGTCTAACAACACCTAGAGGGACACAGGTTTCCCATTCCTGCCCTCATGACTACTAAGGAAGGGTTCTAGAGCAGAAGTCATAAGTTACAGGAAAGTTTGTCTTTTCCTTGAATTTTAGCCATTTTAGTAGTTGGGCATAGGGGAGAATTGACTGTTCTGCCAGTCTCTGAGTTTAGTGCCACGTGAGAGGGTGGAGCTAGAGGTGAATGGTGAGCAGTCCTTCCCAATCTACAACACTGCTCAGGAAAAGCTCTCCGGGATCTCTGCTCTCAAACCAAATTCCATACAGCAACCTTAGCTTGATCCTCTGATCCTTTGGATTCCAGAGCATGCCAAGGAATGTGAGATTGGCCAACGAGTCAGCGCTTGCTTGGCGCACAATCTCATTCTTTCACTTTAAATCATGTTGTGGCTGAAATTTCTGGTTCTGGCCATTGTCAGTGACAGGATCCTGGATGACTGAGAGGGGGAAACTGAGCTCGTGGACATTTTGGCCAGTCCTGGTGGTCACATCTGCTCTTCCACTGATTTTTATCAGCCTTGAAATGGCTCCTTTTTTTAGCGAGGCACTTTCTGCATCTTGTAAATTACTCACACAGGAAACTGCAAGTCACTGAGCACTCCTTTCATAAGCCCCCCTGAGAGCTGGTTTTGACACTTGATGGTTGCTATCTGGAGGCTGCTTTAAATCAGTCCACGTGGTGGTTATCATCATGTGGAGAGATGGTCACTCCAAACAGCTTTCCTAGGTCAGTGAGATACTTCCAGCTCTGCTGAGATTTTTTAACTCAGGGATGGGGAATCTGTAGCCTTCTAGATGTTGTTGGAATCCAACATCATCTGAAGGGCCATAGGTTCTCAGCTCCTGCTTCAACTGGGGACCATAGCTCACTGCTTTGGGGTGAGACCACAACTCAGTGGCAGAGCACTAACATTGGATGCAGAAGGTCTGAGGTTCAATCCCTGCTATGTCCAGTTAGAAGTTAATAAGGGAGATCTCCCTCTGCCTAAGACCCTGGACTGCTGCTGCTAGAGCAGACAATTCTGAACTTGACAGATAGAGAGTCTGGCTAGTATAAGGCAGCTTCCTGTAACCTTGAGCATGCAAGATGTGTGCTGTACCACTGACCATTGACCTCTCTTCCCCAAAATGGATTGCAGTAGGTCCCTAGATTGGCTACTTTGGAGATGGAAGGCAGCGGTTTTGGTGGGTACAAAGGGACATGGGAAGCTGCTTCATACTCAGGCAGGCCGTTAGTCCATCTAGCTCAGGATTGTCTACACTGACAGGCAGCAGCCATACAGGTTTTCAAATGGGGAACATTCCCAGTCCTACATGGAGATGCTAGGGATCGAGCCTGGGACCTTCTGCATGCAAAGCAGTTGCTCTACTCCTGAGCTATGGGCTCACCCTCTACTAGATGGGTGGTTCATCTAACCTGGGAGATGGCTTTCTACGTCTCCTAGATGGGTTTGCACTCTCCTGACAGATGAGCCTCACAATCCGGAGCAAGCTCAAGATTTGAGGATGCACTGGGCAAAGTGCTCTCAGGCAGGCACTCTCCAGCAGACTTGTCTGGTAGCAGCAGGTGCCCTGATGCATGCTGAGCAGCTGGGTCTGCTGCCATTTAATTTCCCCACAAATCCCCTGACTTGGCGTCACTGTCGAGCATTTTGGGAAACCAGAATGGTGCCCCCCACTGGGACAGATCCATTATCCATTCGTTTCCATACAAAGACAAATAATTCCTCTGTGAATTGGGGGGAAAACAGAGAGAAGCAATTGTCGGCTGGTACAATATGCTGCCTGTTGCATGGTAAGGACTAACTGCTGAAAGGTTGTTAAGGAAGGTGGCTAAGTGTGTGTCTATCCTGCAGACTCTGTTTTCGATGTGTTGATTTGCCTGCATAAAGCAACTAGTTTGGTGGCGTGCTCTCTCTGTATGTCTGTGTGCCAACTAACATTACATCAGATTGGCACATTGATCTCTCTGCAACTTTGCTGCTGAGAGTGAGAGAGAGCGAGAGAGCATAGAGACTTGGCCTATTAAAGAGAGTCAAGACTGCTTGTTAGGTCTGACTGGGGATCACATACGTTAACTGTCTGCTTCCGTGCACCATGCCTAAAAAGCAGGGCTACGTTGGGAAATGGCTCAGGCTAAAAGGCCACATTGTGGATGCTGTACAGAAGAGCATCTATTTATAACCCCCTTGGAGAAGCCTCTGAAAGTAGGAATTGTTCCCCTGAAGTGGGTCAGACTGTCTACAAAAGTAACAGCTTGAGGTTAGCCACACCAAGCCTGCCTCTTGCTCAAAGAGGGTCAGTGGAGGTGGTGGTGGTGGGGCAGGGGTGATGAGGAGACCCAAATAACGTTGCAAAGAGAACGAGGTTAAGGCAATATTTGTCCCAAGGAAAGTGAACTCATCGTTCAGGAAGCTGACGGGGCTCATCATTTGGGGAGGGAGGGGGGAGCTGTCTAGGCTTATCATTGGCTGTTGGATGTGGAGAGAATGAACGGCAAAGAAGCTTCTGACACATACAGTGTAGAAATCAGGGGGCCCTCTTTAGGGAGCCTGTTTCAAAGAGATTTCCTCTGCAGAAGAAGAAAATCCCCCAGCCTTTCTTGCTTTCTTTAATGAATCTTTCATCAGCAAGAATTACACAGGAAGAAATATTTCTTGCAAAAGGTTTGTCTTGACTATGGAGAAATGCCAGCCTGGATACTTTAAATTTTTATACTTTAATGGTGATTAATGTGTTTAAGTGGATCGTTTTTAATTTAGGGATTGGGGGATTCATTTTTGTTTGCATTTTCACGAGAAACTATCTCATTTGCACTTCTCAAACCAATATGCAAACTGAAACACACTATACTTCGAAAGTCACACTTCTCCAAATTTTGCATTGCATGCAGAAGGTCCCAAGTTGGACCCAGCATCTCCAGGTAGGACTGAGAGAGAACTCTCTGGAGAACTGCTGCAAGTCAGTTTAAGCAAACCTGAGCTAGATTGACCAATGGACTGACTCGGTATATGTTCCCTATGTCATTGTTAAATAGGTTTATCAGGAGAAACATCTTGATACATCTGATGTAACTTTAGAGGTGGGGTGGAGTAACCTGGAGATGTTATTAGATAGCAACAGATTAAACACACTCATCCAGGGAAATTGGTTCCATGCATTGCCTCATTGTCTTAGCGTAGGGGCAGGGAAGCTTTTAAAAGTCCCCCCCCCGCCTGCCCACAGTCCCTACCAATACCTTCCTGCAGTCATTCTGGAGGGCCTCTATGCTTCTTTGCCCAGCAAACTGGCATACAAAAGACCTTGCAGAGGAAATCCTGACACCTCTTCTGGAAGATGCTTCTCTCCATGCTTCTGGTGACACTTCACATGTACACAGCTGCAGTTACTGGGAACTGGCAGAGGACTCCACTTCTATTTTTCTGCCAGAGAGGAACAGCTCATAGCTCATAGCTTGTGGCTGAACTCTTCAATCTGGCTCTTTGGGAATGTCTGCTGTCCTTCTCCATCAAGATGGGATTCTGCTTCCATGATAATACTTGGCAAGCTCGCTTCCCCTGTCTGGGTCAGCCTGCAAACCAATGGGGTGTTTGGGGTTATTTTAGAGCTTAAGCGGGATATAGATGGGCCTCCTTCCCCTCCCTGCTACAGCTTGAAAAAGACCAGCTTTGATTGACATCCTACTGTACTGCTCAATGGGGCCAGCCCTCCCATTAGGCAAAGAATTGTGGTTTCCTTAGGGGGCAGATGCCGAAGTGGGGGGAGGTGTCAGAAGACGGGGCTATGTGTCCTATGAGGCCTTCTCTGCACTTCGTAAGCTAGCCTGCCACCCTCAGATATGGGAGAGGGTTCTGTCCCATTGCCAGTGTTGAAAGGAAATTCAGTGGGCAGTCCAGTTGGTTTCTGTACATGGACTAGGAGGTAGGCACCATTTGGTTATTTAACAACATAACACAAGAAGAGCACTGAAGCTGGATCAGGCCAATGGGCCCTCAATCCAGTGTTCTGCTATCTCACAGTGGCCAACTAGGTGCCTGTGGGAAGCACACAAGCAGGACTCGAGCACAACAGCACTCTCCCCACTTGTGATTCCCAGCAACTGGCATTCAGAAACATACTGTCTCCAACACTGGAAGTGGTGCATAGTCATTGTGACCACTAGCTTAAGAACATAAGAGCCCTGAAGCTGGATTGGACCAGTGACCCATCTAATCCAGCATCCTGTTCTTACAGTGGCCAGCCAGATGCCTATGGGAAGCTCGTAAACAGGACCTGAATGCAAGAGCACTCTCATCTCCTGTGGTTTCCAGCAACTGGTATTCAGAAGCATACTGCTTTAGACAGTGGAGGCAGAACATAGCCATCATGGCTAGTAGCCATGCTTTCCTTAACCTCCATTCTTTGCCTCAGGCAGCAAAATGCATTGTCCCAGCCCTGCTACTCAAAGATCTTTTCTGACATTTCCTTCCCACAACATTTGAGAGGCATCCATATTCCTTTTAACTTAGACCTTCCCTGACCCCTAAGTTAGGTCCCTGCATCTTTGCTCTTCTGTATTTCAGTAGAGAGGCCAGGTCAAGAGCTTTGGAGGGCCACATTTGGCCCCCAGTGTGTGGTTCCCCATCCTTATTATAGGCCAAAGTCCTTGCTTGGTGTCAATTTGAGAGTAACTATGCTTTCTCCATTTTTCCTCCTAGATCTGCAGTACAGATTGGAAGAGATTCCCTTGACGAGAGTGTCTTCTCTCCTCCTGTTTCCACTGAGCAGAAAATGGCTAGAAGTCCCACTCAACCTTGGACCATCATACCCTTTGGCCTACTCTTCCTAGTCCATGGAGTCCATTGTTTTTTCTTGCCCAATGCTACTCATTTGGAAAACATCCTCAGCAGATACCAGGATGAGCAGCCCCACTCTAGGACAAAGAGAGCCATTTCTCGATCGGACAGAGAAGAGATCCTGATGCTTCACAATAAACTGAGAGGCCAAGTCTACCCTTCAGCATCCAACATGGAATACATGGTGAGTTCAAAATACTAAGTGAAGTTTGGCTCTGCTTCTGAATTGTCCCTCCACTCCTGTTTCCTTGCAGGTCATCTCTGTTTGCTTTCCCAAGTTCTGCACCTGCATTTGTAGGAGACGTGCATCACAAACAGAAGCCTCCTCATATCCCAGTGCTTGTCTGTGCTCAGTTTGCCGGCCCTTTCAGTAGGAACTATGTCTTTCCCATAGTTGCACCTTTGGAGATGCACAGATTTAGCTCCCAACTGTTACACGGTGATGGTGAACAAAGATGTGGAAATACGTGACAGCAGGGCACAGGAAAGTTTCACTATACATTACAAAGGGACACTTGATATAAGTCTTCCAGGCTTGGGGGCAAGCCTGAATCAAGTCGCCCTTTATACTGTGTAGTAAAACCTTCCTGTGCCCTGCCATCATGTTGTTGTGTATTTTTCCCATCTTTGTTCCACATCATTGGTTGGTGCTATTGAGGGTGGATAAGTGCACAATGGTTGCTTCCCACACTTGTGCTCTTTAGCACTGCTAAGGCATTGCTTTTCCACAATTAACTGGAAGTGGAATTAAAATAGAGGCTTCACATATCATTTAATATAGCACTACATTATCAAGCATTGTCCTTTCATATTCTCCTCTACACATAAATTCTGTTTAGCAAAGGCGCTTTCTGATGTTAATTGAAAGCTTTCTGTTTGCAGGTTCAGCCTGTTTTATTGCTTCCTGTTCATTTTGCTATAAAAGAACAAAGAAAGGGGGGGAAAGTAATTTAACTGAGCATGGTACAGAAGCACACTCACGAGGGGCCTTTTATCACTAATCCCCCAGCCACACCCAAGAGAAAGAAATAAACTGGGTGGAATGTGCCAAGAGGAAGGTTTTAATTATATAGATACATTTGTACCCCTTTCTAGTATTCAATATGATATGTCAGGGATTGAACTTCCGACCTTCTGCATGCAAAGCTGATGCTCTGCTACGGAGCTACAGCTGTTCCCCAATTCACAGTCAGCTTATGCACTTCTCCAGATTTTGCAGTGTGGAATCAATGCAAAAAACATGTGCACAAAAAGATTAATAAAATACACAGCATTTTTCAAATGCTGCAGATGAATGCCTTGAAAAACACTGAAAAGTGAGCATTTTATGCAAGAAATGCATACAAAACTTGTACAATTGAAATGGGGACTTCACATGTGTTCCTTAAAAAACGGATGCGGAATAGAGAGGGATGTATGAGTGTGAAGAAGCTAGCCTACAGCACAAAGGTAAAATTTATATTTGCTGCCCTGCCCACCTTTGCCTCTGACTTGGCCCACCAGTGGCAGATGGTCCCTGGAAGGGATGTGGCCCTCAAGCTGAAAAACATTTCCTGACCCAACTTGATAGACGATGGTACCTTGACTTTGGAGGGGATGTAGAATTTGCTGCTCTCCCTCATGCAGCAAAACGTTTTGGGCTGGTTCTGGATGTCAGGATGTCCATTTAAAAAAGAAGGTCGGGTAGGGACATCATGGACCTGCCATTTTGGGCAGCATCACTGCTTTGATCGTAACGGATATATTTCTGTCCTTTGGCACGGCCCTTGAGACTAACCTTATTTTGCTCTCATTGAGGCCACATGCCTGTTAACTAATTCCAGGAACAGGGAGGTTTTTTCCCCCTTCCAGTGGTTTCCTGAAGTAAATGCAGATCAGACTGCAGCTACTTGAGTCATTTCAGTTGGAAAGGAACTGTTAGTAGGTCAGGTCAAACCAGGGCTACCATCTGCATAGTTTAATTATTTGCTCAACGTCTCTTGCTATAAGAAGCTTTTCCCAGGGCTCTCTCGCACCCTTGCATGGCCAAGTTATGAAACTCAGGGTGGGGCTATGCACATGAGGGGGGTGGGATATGCAGATGAGGGGTGGGCAGGGCTATGCTTGGTGCTAAAGGTGAATTGGTGAATGAATAAAGGTTAATGAATTCTAGAGGAGGAGGTAAAGGTAGATGGTCTGTGCACATGGACACTTTGATCACAATCCTCTTCCCAGAGGGTCCCTGAATAATAGTGTGTTGTAGCAGATAGAGTGCTGGACTTCAGACAAGTTCAACTGCCTGCTTGGCCATGACATTCACCTTGGTCCCATCCAAATAGCAACTTCCAAAACAGAGATGGGATATCCAGGAAGCATGGACTGTGTCTTGACAACCAGCTTATTTGAATGTTCACCATTTGAATGTGCCGACACGGAAGACACCGAACACAGAAAGCTGCTTTATACCCTGTTAGACCTTCGGCCCATCTCGCTCAATATTCTGTACACTAACTGGTGGTGGCTTTCCGGGATTTCAGGCCAGAGTCTTTCCCAGACCTGCCTGGAGGTGCCGGGGATTGAACCAGGGACCTTCTGCATGCAGAGCAGATGCTCTGCCACTGAGCCATGACCCTTTGTTGCACATCAAAGGCTATACGCTGCCCCTGAGAAGTGCCCCCCTTTCCTCTCTCTCCCATATAATTGAAGGGGCAAGGCAGGTGATACTGATCACCATTCCTCGCACTTTCCTCATGAGAACCAGGGGTGGGGGGAAAATAGCTGAGTTGTGGACAGTTTCCAACCTAGTAGAGGGGGTAAAGGCAGCACTGTTACTTTTTTCAAAAACAGCTTCTTAAAAATTAGATGCAGCAAAGGGGGGGGGATTTCTTTTTAGCTCAGCAGTGTTCCAAGCCATTTATTATTTGTCATCCAGGTTTTGTCAGTGAGAGATGAATTTATAAATCTTTTTGAAGACGTTTCTGCTTGCTGTACGCACACACACACACACACATTCTGAATGTGAATAGGGTGGTCATATAGAATGTGTCCAATTTCCCAGACAACAGTCCTCTATTTGAAGGTGCCCTCTATTGGCAGGGCTGCCAGAGGACAGTCCTTTATCTGAAAGGCCGGTCTGGTCCAAGCCCGGTTTAAAGATAAAGAACCGTAAGAGGGGAGGGCAGGTGGGTCTTGAAGTTGCCCATCAGTAGTTTGCAGTACCTGGACAGCAGACTGAGCATGTACATGGGTCATTTGGCTGCAGTCTGCCTCTCTATGTTGAGATGTCTTCTTTAGCAGAGCTTGGAAAAAGTTACTTTTTTGAACTACAACTCCCATCAGCCCCAGCCAGCATGGCCACTGGATTGGGCTGATAGGAGTTGTAGTTCAAAAAAGTAACTTTTTCCAAGCTCTGTTCTTTAGGGCAAGGGCTGTAGCTCAGTGGTAGAGCATCTGCTTTGCCTGCAGAAGGTCCCAGGTTCAATCCCCTATCTTGAGATCCAGAGGAACCACTGCCAGTCAGTGTAGACAACAGTGGGTTAGAGGGACCAATTGCCCGACTCCATGTAAGGCAGATTCCTAGGTGCCTATGTCCATTTAAATTATTTATTTATTTTTTATCTAATATTTTATTTAAAAGCATTTATAAATGGTTTAATACTTTGTGAAAAAAATCTCTGAGCCGTCTCAGTATAAAAACAAACCATACCATTCAAACAAAAGGAGAACCTAAAACCAATCAAACAGCAGTATACAAAGCATATAAAAACAAAGCAGGAATCCAGGAGATTATAGGGGGTATAAATCGGCATGTGCAAGTGTTATGCGTCTTCTTTCATCCTTTTTTCAATAATATTTTCCCTCTTCCCCCCCCCCGGTGGTCTATAAGTTGCCACCCTAAATATGAAGCCCAAAGTATGGATTGTATCCAATGCTAGTTTTCTTCAGTGTAGACCCATTGAAATCAATGGACCCAAGTTAGTAATGTCCAATAATTTTAATGGATCTAGCCTGAGTAGAACTAACATTGGCTATATCCCTATGTGGCAATACAACAAAAAAATGTGGGATTGTTCATTGTTTGATGATGGAATGCATGCCCACAGTACCAGGCTCATTCTGAGCATCTCTTCCTCAAGGACTAGAAATGCACTCCAAGGAACCCTGCAGAGCTGCTATGGATGGTACTAGGCTGAACCGACAGACGTTCTCTATTGAGGCAAACCACTGGGTCCATCTTACCCAGTACAGTACTGTAGCTTGATCCAGCTCTCCAGAGTTTCAGGCAGGGATCGTTTGCAGACGAGGACTGTAGCTCAGTGGCAGAACATCCGCTTTGCATGCAGAAGGTCCATTTCAATCCCTGGCATCTCCAGGTAGGGCTGGGAGAGACCTCTGCTGGAATCCTGGAAAGCTACCGCCAGTCAGTATATAGAGTGTACTGAGCTAGATGGACCAGAATGGTCTCATGGAGGGATGGAAAGACCTGTCAGTTTCTCCGTTTCTCATTTTTCCAATCTTAAATTCAGTTCTCCACATTTCTGCAGCAATTTGTGATTTTTTTTTTTAAAAAAATCCTCTTGAAAATTCTCCAGCATTTTAGTGCAAAATTCTCCTAATAAACACATTTATTGGCAGCTTTGACTAATGTACACATTTTTGCAAGCCATTTATTATCATATGGTGGATTTTTGCATGTTACCCATATATTCATTATATGCACACTTTCCCCTAACATATGCATTTTTTGTAAACATTGTTTGGTTGGCGAACTGCATCATAAACATCGAATAAGTGTGAATTTTGAAGAATGGCTTTGTTTAGGCCATATTGTTTCAGAAAATACAAATTTGATAGATTTAAGTTGAAATATGAACTGAATTGAAATTCTCGCCCATCCCTAGTCTGGTGCAGTAAAAGGCAACTTCCTGTGTCTCTATTTTTATGGCATGAAATAGCATCATCAAAGAAGAGAAGATGGTAGTGTAGTGATACCATCACATTGATTATCCAACACACTTCTTTTATTCCAAAAAGGTTTACATCAGAGGTGGGAAACCTGTGAGCTTCCAGATGTTGTTAGACTCCAACTCCCATCATTTCTGTTTATTGACCATGATGATTGGGGCTAATGATGACGTCTGGAGGGTCATAGGTTCCCCATTCCTATTTTAAAGGGGAAAAGGGTTGCTGGGATATTAGCATATCTTCCTGGTGGGGATGGAAGGCTCTGTCAATTTTGGTTTTCTCAGTTTCTAATTTTTTTCCAATCTTAAATTCATTTCTCCACATTTCTGCAGTTTTTTAAAAAAATCATCATGAAGATTTTTCAGTTTTTTAGTGCAAATTTCCATTAATAAACACATTTTTGTAGGCAGTTTTGACTAATATATACATTTTTGCAGGCCATTTCTCCTAATATAACATATTTTTGTATTTCATTTTCACAAACATATTAATGTTTATGCACATTTCCTCCCTAATATGTGCATTTTTGTAACCACTGATTTGTTGGCGAACTACATCGCAAAATTTGGATATGAGTGAATTTTGAAGGATGGCTGTGGTTTGGTTCTATTATTGTTTAGGAAAGTGTGAATTTGATAGATTTGTGAACTGAATCAAAGTTATTCCCCCATTCCTACCTCCCTGGGGTGATGGATATGGACTGGATAGCGCTTGACAAGGTCGATACAGTTTGTACGCTGCTTACCTTCCAGTTTAACCTGTGAAAAAGTTACCAAAGTGAGATGTCGTGTGCAGAGTAAATGACTGCCAAATAATCTGTTTCCAACAAAAATAGCAAAGTGTCTCCTAGAACCTGATGAAAAATGTGGTCCGACAACATCTGGAGGGCCACAGGTTCCCCATCCTTGGGTTACATTTCAAATACTTGGCATAGCCCTACTAGAGCCTTGCCAATCAATTAATCAATCAATCCTGAGAATCTTAGCTTTCATTGCAAATAATTAATTAATTAAAAATATATATCTTAGCAATGAGAGCTAAGCTTTTCAGGATGCTAAACTGAGTGTGATGTTTGCGCTGTTCAGCATTCAGTTGCACAAAAGACACAGCGTCCCCCATTGTGTGCAGTGTCCAGCTGCAAATCTCTATTTAGGATCACAGCTTCTGTTACTATTGGGCAGACAGGCCATTCCAAAACCTTGTGAGGGCAGGAATGGCCCTGCTGTTTTCTTTGAAAGTAAACTCAAAGCTGAGCAAGGATGCAGAGCATATTTTCCTTGGCATTTGGGGTCCTTGCAACACAGCCCAGTACTGCTGCAGCAAGAGATGACTCTTCAGGTCACTGTCTGTTTACTTATACAGCATGGTTACTGCTTTGTGTTTGTCTTTTGCTCAGTGTGCTTGTCTCATGTGTTTCCCGCCCCCCCTCTTCTTTTGAGAGCCATGGGGCATATAAAAGAGCCTCACAGACCTTGCAGAAAGGCCAACACTAAATGACTCTCCTGGGACTGGCTCATAATCCGCCTTTCATCAAGTCATATTTACCTAATAGAACTTGGAAATCATAAGCATACACCTTCAGAATACAAATGGAGCTTTGAAGTCCTTTGTTTTTCAACATGATGTGTGGATTCCACACCCCACCCCCACCCCCACCTCCACCTCCACCTGTGCATCCTTGGTGCTTTTTAAGTCCAGGAGTGATGGGATTAGCAGTAGCAAATTATTTTATTTTCTGCACGCTTGTAGCAAAACGGTTCCAGCTGGAGCTGGTGCTAATTTGAGGTTGCAGAACATGTGTTCTTGGCCCACTCCTCACCATACTTTGGCTAGAAAAAGCTACACGGCCCAAGCATGGATGCACTTAAATGACCCAAACACAGCTCAGAGTTGCCAGGAAACCAGGTACGTCTACCTTGCCTTGGCAAGGGCTTGGTTTGAATTTAAATTTAGCAAACAATGTTGCACAGCTCATTAAGTTATATTTTATATGCATTTGAAATCCCTTTTTTTGTTAAAGAAGAAAACAGTCCCAGTAGGGATGGAACAATCTATCAACTTTGCTTCTCATTATTCCAGTCTGAAATTTCGGTAGCAATTTGCTTTTTTTTAAAAAATTCTCATAAACATTCTTCAGCATTTTAGTGCAAATTTCTCCTAACAAAGACATTTTTGTATGCAGCTTTGACAAATGTACACATTTTTGCAAGCAATTTCCCCTAACATGATGCATTTCTTTGTGTTATTTTCAATAATATATTCAATTTTATGCACACTTTCCCCTAGTATATGCATTTTTGTAAACTTTGGTTGGTTGAAGAAATACATTGCAAAATTTGCCTAAGTTCAAATTTTGAAGGATGTCTGTGTTTCAGAGTTCATATTGTCTCAGAAAGTATGAATTTGATAGATTTGGCTTTAAATGGAGACTGCATTGAATTTATTGATTTATTTATTGCATTTATATCCCACCTTTCCTCCAAGGACCTCAAGGTGGCATCCATGGTTCTCCCCCTCCTCATTTAACCCCCACAAGAACCCTGTGAGGTAGGTTAGCTTGAGAAACAGTGACTGGCCCAAGGTCAAGGTCACCCAGTAAGCTTCATGACTGAGTAGGGATTTGAACCCTGATCTCCTACTCCAACACTCTAAGCACTGCACCACATTGGCTCCCATGGTTTCTTCTCTATTCCTAAATCCCAGGAAAACTTAACTCCATGTCATGCCCTGATTAATGCTGTAGCTCAGGGTTTGTTTGTTTTAGCACAGGGGTGGTGAGTCTGTGACCCTCCAGATGTTGTCAGACTCCAACTCCCATCAGTCCCAGCCAGCATGGCCAATAGTCAGGGATTATGGGAGGTGTTGTCTGACGACATCTGGAGGGGCTGCAGGTTCCCCATCATCCCTGTATTAGCATAAAAGTTGATTCCCCCTAAATTAGGCAGTAACCTTACCAAACCTGTAGTCATTAGGACAAATATCTTACAGTCCCTTGAACTATTATTTATCCACGATCAGATCGTTTTTCCTTGAAAAGAGAAATGAATGGCATGCATTTTTGCAAGCAATTTCCCCTAATATAATGCATTTTTGTATGTTATTTTCATGAATGTATGCATGTTTGGCACACCTGCCTTACTGCATTGTTGTATACATATTTTGGCTGAGGCCCTGATATGCAAAATCCACAGATAGTTGTGTTCAATTCATGCAGCGGAGGCTTGTGGCTCCAATGTCAGTGGGACAGTGAATCCACTCCGGGTTTCAGTCCAAAAGTACCTGGGACAGCTTCTTGAAAGTTTGCACTAAAACTAGGTGTGGATTAACTGCCCCACTGACATCAGACATCGCCACTGAGTTCATGTATTGTTTCAGGGACCACAAATTACATAGGATTCACATTAAAATACACACCTAACCAAATCTTTCTCCATTTCCTATTGCCAATCATGCTGTTGCACATCTCTCATTCATTTCCGTCAGGCTTCCTTGCAGAGGAGAACCTGGTGCTGGCTTAGGCTAGAGGGAGAGTTAATAATAATAATAATAAATTTAATTTCTTAAAGAAAGGCGGGGTATAAATGTAATAAATAAATAAATAAATATTATAAACCTAGAATGAAAAAATAAGCAGAGGAACCAGCAGCTTAGAAGCCAGACTTAGTCCTCAGTAAGGGAAGTTGGGATGACTGAAATGCCTCTGTATGTGGGGACTGATGAAGATGGCATCAAAAGAATTCATGAAGGAGAAGCCTATCAATGTCTACTGGCCATGAAAGCTATGCTCCGCCTCCACTGTTAGAGGCAATATGCCTCCGAATACCGGCCTCTTGCAAGCACAACTGGGATGAGTGTTGTAGCACTCAGGTCCTGCTTTTCGGATTCCCATGAGCATCTTGCTGGCCACTGTGAGGACAGGATGCTGGAATGGATAGGCCTTTGGCCAGCAGGATGCTTCTTATGAGCTTCTGTGCCAAATTTTTATCTGCAAACTTTTTCAGAGTGAAATGCCCACTGGGAAGCAGGAGGTAAATCTAATTTGTGTGCCTGTGTGACTGTTTGCAGACATTCTTTTTGTCTGCTGGCTCTCTGGTCCTCTTTTATTCTCCCTCGCTGCATGGTCCTAGCCAATCAGGAATCCCATAGTGAGTGAGATGTTGTCAAAGTGCTACAAAGCCAGTCAGGTTTGACTCCATGGCATCATTGCTGGAAAGAAATGGAGAAGCATTGCTCTCAATGGTGATGGGAAAGCACACGCCTCCTACCATTGCTGAGTACTGGCTGATGCTCTTCTGCCTGGTAACACTGTATTGCAAGGGTGGCTTTATTGTCTGTCATAGTATATGCGGAAAACGGAGAGCATCCATTGCCCAGTCAACATGAGAATGTGTTCACAGTTTACCTGTGTTGCAAAGTGTGGTTTTAGTGCCCATCGCAGTGCACTGTGATACTGGTGCCACAGCATCTGGGCAACACCATCTCTCATGTCACAAGGGGCATCGTCATCTCTCCACCAGAGAAGGCCGGACAACCATAACAGGGATGAGTTGGGGAGTGACAGTCTCCCCAGTGTTCCAGCTCTTTCTGGCCTCTCTGGTGTTCCAGCTGCTAGTGTTGGTCTTACTGTATGACCTGTTGAAACAGCCGTACTTAATAAACTACATAGGATTTCCAATCTGGAAAAGTATTATAAGCACTTCTTCTTCTTCTCCTCCTCCTCCTCCTCCTCCTCCTCCTCCACTGGAATGCAAGGATGCTCTGGAAGATTCCTTTCTGAGCCACACTGGATGTGCTGCTTCCTTGGGATTAACTCTGAGGCTCGGTTGAAATGATGCCACCATCTGTGATCAGTATGTCCTTTTGCTTACTATTTTTGTTACCAACAAGCCCCTAACCAAATGCCTTTCCCTCTTTCTCTCACTTAGAGATGGGACGATGAGTTGGAGAGATCAGCCGAATCCTGGTCCCATGAGTGCATTTGGGATCACGGGCCTGCCAGCCTCCTTATGTCTATTGGTCAAAATCTGGCGGTTCACTGGGGCAGGTAAGAGTTACATGGCCACCAGCATGTCTCTTAAGGAAACCTGGCTGGGATGGGATGTGTTATTTTGAAAGGGTCACTGCTGACAGAAGATTTGTAGCTTGAAAAGTAAGGTCTACAAAGATCTCAAGAAAAAAACCAAAGGCCAAGCAAGGCTGGCCCATTAGGGCGAGTGGAGCATTGCCCCACCAACCTCAATCTGCCCTCAGCCAGCCCCCACCTGCCTGCCTTCTCCTTACATCCAATCCAGGGGGTTACACTGCCTGTCAACTTCCACCTCCTTAAGTCTCAGGGTTGCCGTTGTAGAGCTCAATAGGGAGGAGGATGGGGGCAAAACTAGAATTAGCTGCCACTGCTCTTATTGGTTCTGGCCTAACCTACTGTTTGGGCTCCCTGCCTTCTGCCCCACCAGTCCCAGTGGGCACTAGGCACTACTGCCAAAGGCCCATCTACTCCAGTACCTTGTTTTTCACAGTGTCATCCAGATGCACCTTGGAAAGTCCAATGGCAAGGCATTTTATTTTTAAAATGTATACCCTGCCTTACTTCCAAAAGGAATCTAAGGCAGCTAACATAACAAGAACAGTGCAGTCCTGTACATGTCTATGCAGATGTAAGTCCCACTGAGTTCAATGGGACATATTCCTAGGTAAGTGGGCATAATAATATTGCAAGCCTTAAAGCCACACCCCTATGGCCAATTTACAAGTGTGTGGGGGGAAATCACGGAAAGGCTTATTTGCTGGCAGCAGGTGGCTCCCTGTCAGTTGAATCCACTCTTGGTTTATTTATTTATTAAATTTATATTAAGAACATAAGAACATAAGAAGACCCTGCTGGATCAGGCCAGTGGGCCATCTAGTCCAGCATCCTGTTCTCACAGTGGCCAACCAGGTGCCTGGGGGAAGCCCACAAGCAGGACCCGAGTGCAAGAACACTCTCCCCTCCTGAGGCTTCCGGCAACTGGTTTTCAGAAGCATGCTGCCTCTGACTAGGGTGGCACAGCACAGCCATCATGGCTAGTAGCCATTGATAGCCCTGTCCTCCATGAATTTGTCTAATCTTCTTTTAAAGCCGTCCAAGCTGGTGGCCATTACTGCATCTTGTGGGAGCAAATTCCATAGTTTAACTATGTGCTGAGTAAAGAAGTACTTCCTTTTGTCTGTCCTGAATCTTCCAACATTCAGCTTCTTTGAATGTCCACGAGTTCTCGTAT
Source organism: Rhineura floridana (assembly GCF_030035675.1). NCBI lineage: Eukaryota > Metazoa > Chordata > Lepidosauria > Squamata > Rhineuridae > Rhineura > Rhineura floridana. The sequence continues at coordinate 35,227,846 of NC_084492.1, forward strand.
TATGAGAGAGGGAGAAGAACTTTTCTCTATCCACTTTCTCAATGCCATGCATAATTTGATACACTTCTATCATGTCTCCTCTGACCCGCCTTTTCTCTAAACTAAAAAGCCCCCAATGCTGCAACCTTTCCTCATAAGGGAGTCGCTCCATCCCCTTGATCATTCTGGTTGCCCTCTTCTGAACCTTTTCCAACTCTATAATATCCTTTTTGAGATGAGGTGACCAGAACTGTACACACTATTCCAAATGCGGCCGCACCATAGATTTATACAACGGCATTATGATATCGGCTGTTTTATTTTCAATACCTTTCCTAATTATCCCTAGCATGGAAGTTGCCTTTTTCACAGCTGCCGCACACTGGGTCGACATTTTCATCATGCTGTCCACTACAACCCCAAGTTCTCTCTCCTGGTCGGTCACCACCAGTTCAGACCCCATGAGCGTATATGTGAAATTAAGATTTTTTTGCTCCAATATTCATAATTTTACACTTGTTTATACTGAATTGCATTTGCCATTTTTCCGCCCATTCACTCAGTTTGGAGAGGTCTTTTTGGAGCTCTTCGCAATCCCTTTTTGTTTTAACAACCCTGAACAATTTAGTGTCGTCAGCAAACTTGGCCACTTCACTGCTCACTCCTAATTCTAGGTCATTAATGAACAAGTTGAAAAGTACAGGTCCCAATACCGATCCTTGAGGGACTCCACTTTCTACAGCCCTCCATTGGGAGAACTGTCCGTTTATTCCTACTCTCTGCTTTCTGCTTCTTAACCAATTCCTTATCCACAAGAGGACCTCTCCTCTTATTCCATGACTGCTAAGCTTCCTCAGAAGTCTTTGGTGAGGTACCTTGTCAAACGCTTTTTGAAAGTCTAAGTACACTATGTCCACTGGATCACCTCTATCTATATGCTTGTTGACACTCTCAAAGAATTCTAATAGGTTACTGAGACAGGACTTTCCCTTGCAGAAGCCATGCTGGCTCTGCTTTAGCAAGGCTTGTTCTTCTATGTGCTTAGTTAATCTAGCTTTAATAATACTTTCTTAAGTATTCCACCCTTCCTCCCAATAGGAGCCCAGGGCGGCAAACAAAAACACTAAAAACACTCTAAAACACCATAAAAACAGACTTTAAAATAAATTAAAACAAAACATCTTTAAAAACATTTTTAAAAAGCTTTTAAAAAACCTTAAAAAGCAATTCCAACATAGCCACAGACTGGGATAAAGTCTTTACTTACAAGGCTTGTTAAAGAGGATGGTCTTCAGTAGATGCCGAAAAGATAACAGAGATAGCGCCTATCTAATATTTAAGGGGAGGGAATTTCAAATGGTAGGTGCCACTACACTAAAGGTCCACTTCCTGTGTTGTGTGGAATGGACCTCCTGATAAGATGGTATCGGCACAAGGCCCTCACCTGCACAGCATCGCGATCAACTGGGCATATAAGGGGTTAGATGATCTTTCAGGTATCCTGGTCCCAAGCTGTATAAGGCTTTGTTCACCAAAACCACAACCTTGAACTTAGCCCAGTAACTGTTAGGAAAGTTCAGACTAAAACCTGGAACAGATTGCACTGCCCCACTGACAAGGAGCCACCAGTCACCACTGTTTTTTTTCTAAATGCAGGCCTCCTCTCCACACACCCTCCCTATTAATAGAGCATCTGCATATGTGTTGAGCCTCTCTCACCAAACGGAACATTGTTTAGTTTTCCACTGCCTACGGGCCAGTTTGAGATGGACCTCCCTGTCTGTGGTGGCTGATCCACTCAACAAATGTCTTTAAGTGTCTCTAACATGTTGTCTTGGTCTAAATGCATGGATCGTTCACCCTCTAGCGTTGCAGAGCCTTGAAGGTAGCTATTGATGGCATACACATTTTCCATGTGCTAAGTGTTTTGTTTTGTTTTTGAAATGTTACTCCTCACTGCATGGATTTCCTGCATAAGGAAGACAGTCTTGGTGGTGATGGGGGCAGGGAGATGATCCAAACAGCCTGAAAGATGCAGCTTCTCAGTAGCAAGACAGAAGCCAAGGCAGAGTCTTCTGCAGCCTACAGAAATCCATATTTAGCTACTGAACACAATGTCCAAGCAGCAAAGCTTCTTAATCCTTGCTGTCAACCACTCTAGTGCCTGACTCTTTCCCCCCCACTTTGCTTCATTCCCTGATTACGAGCACAAATGAGGGTTAAGAGGGAATGTACTTTACATAGTCCTGCTTGAAAGTTTCATGCTAACACTGCAGACAGGGTAAGAACTCATGCTTGTTGATCCAGCTGAATGTTTTTGCCAGCTTTTAAGTTGAAGAACTGGCTGCTGTGCTGACTGGAGTTTGGGCTGAACTCCAGTCCCCATTTTCAGTTCAGGGCTTATAGCTTCCACATCACACAGCCTAATGATGAATTTTTTGGGTTTTTTTTTTTAACACCTGCAGGCTGGCAAAAAGGGAGCTTCTTGAGTTTGCGCAGAGTAGGAGTGAAAAGGTCTGTCACTTTCTGTCCCCTCTGAAATTCTCAGTCTGAAATTCGGTCCTCCACATTTTTGCAGCAATGTCTTCCCCACATCTGTCTTAATGCCTAAAATGAGATCATGCCAGGACCCCCACCAATCTGAAACTTATACCCTTTGACCTACATTCTCTTCCCAGAGACCTGGCTATGTGGGGAGAAGATTGCAAGTCCTTAACAGTTATAGTGGCTATATGCTATCTCCAAGATGGGAGGCATCTGGGTCGGCCGCTGTGAGGAACAGATTGCTGAAGCAGATGGCTGATTTAGCATTGTTTGATCATCTTAGAACCTTGCAATTGGACATGTCTCTCATGATATTACTGTGGCAGTATCACTCTTGATTCTACCTGGCTGTTAAAAACTAACCATTGTTCCAGCTCTCCCAACCAGCCCCCCCATACCTTTCTGGAGTCAGTCCAGCGCTCATCTTTCCCTCCCAGAAAAGTGGCATATAAATGACCTTGTGGATAAATTCCTGATTCATCTTCTGCAAGATGGGAAGCAGAATACTAGATTAGATCAGCTTTGGTCTGATAGAGCAGGACTTCGGTTGTGTCTAGTTGGCAGAGCAGTGAAAGGCACTCTGGCTATGTGCACACTACGCATTTAAAGCACATTTGGAGAATCTGGCTTCTCCCAAAGAATCCCGGGAACTGTATTTGACCCCTCACAGAGCTACAATTTGCAGGACCCTTAACAAATGACAGTTCCCAGGATTCCTCATATGCTTTAAATGTATGGTGTGTACACAGCCTCTGCCATAAATAAAGGCCTTCTTTTCACTGTTATCTTTTCTGCCTACATTATTCTCTGTCGAACAGGTCCATGTCTCTCTTTTTCGTAGGTATCGCTCTCCAGCTTTCCACGTCCAGTCTTGGTACGATGAGGTGAAAGATTATACGTATCCTTATCCCCATGAATGTGACCCCTGGTGTCCAGACAGATGCTCAGGAGCGATGTGCACGCACTACACGCAGGTAAGGGAACGGAAAGGAACGTCAAGCACTAGCGTTGGACACTGAAGCATCTTGCACCAAGTCTGCCAGATGGGGGCAGATGGGAAAAGATTAACATGTGTGCATGCGCGCAAGGGAACCAATCCAGCACAGTGAGCACTGACACTCTTATTCCCCTTTCCAGATAGTCTGGGCCACAACAAATAAGGTTGGCTGCGCCGTGAATGTCTGCAAGAGGATGGATGTCTGGGGCCAGATCTGGGAGAATGCCGTCTACCTGGTCTGCAACTACTCTCCCAAGTAAGGATGCAAGACAAAATCTGTGCAGTCTTGTGTGTCTTTGTCGTCTCATTTGGTGTCGACTGGAGCAGGGATTTCCTTCTGTCTTTCTAGGTCGTGATGAGTACTGTGGGTGAAATAGGCCATGGCTCCAGGCAGTGCCATTGCTAGGGACATAGAAGACAGAGAATTCTTACCAAATGTAATGTTATACATGTATGTCTGAACCTCCAATGCATGTTTACCACCAGAGATCTAAATGCACCCCCCCCCAGAGCATAGTGGAACCTTTTAATGAAATTAAAATTGCTCTAATATGATGATCCCACCCATAATAACCCAACAAGACACACGCATATACAACCCCAGGGGTACAGATCCCTGTCGAACATCAGGCTGGGTTGAGGGAATGCTGTCAGTTTTGGACCCCACCAGTGCTTCATAGGAACACAGGCCGCTGCCATAGACCATTGGTCCATCTATTGTCTACAATGACTAGAAGCAGCTCTCTGAGGTTTCAGGCAGGAGTCTCTCCAAGCTCAAACTTGAGATGCCGGGGAATGAACTAGGACCTTTGATATGCAAAGCAGATGCTCTATGGCCTGAGCTACAGCCCTTCCCTCACTTGAACTCCAGATTCCTTAATCTGAACCCTGAACAGGCCTACTGTTGTGGCTTTGTTTGTACCAAGAGGGCAGCATCTGCTCCTTGGGAGTGTTTTGACAAGAAGCAATGTTCCTGACAGGCTTGGGTCAAAACTAGGCCCTTCCTCTCTCTCTTGAAGACAAATTTGGTGCTGAGCGATTTCTGCCCATTAAGGATGATGGGTTCAGCATGTGGAAAGCACTGTGTGAGGCTAATATTCCCAGACATTGGCAAATTGTCTGGCGTACACATCGCAGCTAATTATTTTTGATCTCTTGGAAGACTCTTTGGAAGCTTTCCAAACTGGAAAATGGAACATGTTCCTGAGCGGGAAGGACCTGAACATCCATGCTCAGTTTCTCCAGCCCACCTGAATGGCTTTGTGAGGGAAAAGACAGAGGCAGCCTTGACTAGCAGCTTTGTGGGACAAGCGTGAGGGGGGCAGTGGCAAAAGCCAGTCAGTGACTGGCTGGCTGTGAGGTATATATAAAGGAAGCTTCACTTCTGCATGCTGCCAAGTTATCGCTAGAGTGCTGGGGAACTATACATTGGTGGAAAGAGTCATATTTCCCCATATTTACAGTAATCTGTCAAAGTGTAAGTACAGTAGGGACATTCAGTTTTTTTCACAGCTCTGCAGTGCTTAGAGGCCTCTGGAGGGTACAGATCCAGGCATCAGGCCTAGAACAGTCCAGTGAAGCCTCTGTGTAAGTTATGTGTTGAAGAGAGGATATTTGAGAAGGGAAAATGAGGAACTTTCTGTTTTTGCACGCTTTTCAGAGGCAACTGGATTGGAGAAGCCCCTTATAAAAATGGCAGGCCGTGTTCTGAATGCCCACCTAGCTATGGAGGAGGCTGCCAGAATAATCTCTGTTACAAAGGTAGGCAATCAAGCAGTTTGCAAGCTTTGCCCAGGACTTCTTGTTCCTGACCACGGATGACTTCTATGGTCCAGTGATCGCTGTTTTTCAGGGGCAGTCTTTAGAGGGTGGCCACTTGTGCATCGCCCTCCAAAAAGGGACAAGATGGTAATGAAATTTGCATATCCTGATTTGTACGCATAGATGCAAATGTATAAATAATCACCACAATGTGGATAGATGTACCAATACATCTTCCCCTAGTGGGAAGGCTGTAACCAAGGGACCAGTCTACCTGCTCAGGTTGCTGTCTGGGTGCTCCCCGTTGATGAGTAACTTCAAGGCCCACCTGCTCTCCCTTCGTAGGGTTCCTTGGGTGGGATCTGATGTAGCGCTAACTCCCTTGCTTTGTAGGTGCAAGGATTTCCGCTTCCACAATGCCCTCTAATGCTGTTCTAGGGGTTCCCCAACCGTCTGGAGCAGATTTGGGGAGTTTGTGGGGCACGCATAGGGAGAGAAGAGGAGGGGAAAGTTCCATTACGCAAGCAGTAATCCTTGTACTGATGGAAAGAGGGAGTTAGTGCTACATCGGATTCCACCCAAGGAATCCTTGTGGTGAAGGAATGAGGGATTTGGATACCGTATCTTTATAAACTGGACAGTTGGGCCGTAATAGGACACCTGGCCAATGCATCGCCTCCATGCCCCACCCCACATTACCATACGAGGTCTTGTCGTGCGATCAGCATGGTCAGTTATCATCTGCAGCTCTTATTGAATGTAACAGCTGTTCATGCAGCGCATGGATGAGGGCCCTGTGGCCCTCTAGATGCTGTTGGGCTACATGTTCCATCATCCCTGACCAACCAGCCTTGCTGGCTGAGGTTGACAGGAGCCAGAGTCCAACAACAGCTGTCCTCTTACAGCCCTGCAGATAGAGGACTGCCCTCTGTAAAGTAAGACACATTCAAGATGGTCACCCAAAGTCCCAAGCGAAGCAATCAAGGCTACTGGAGTATTCTACAAGGAAATGGTTAGCTGTGTTCACAGCTAGCATCCGTGATAGCTAAATAAAGCCTCCATGCTCAGAGGCAGTCTACCTTTGAGTACTAGGCACTGTGAAGACAAAGAACCAGGGCCATTGCTGCCCTGCCCTGTTACAGGGCCTCATTCCTTTCTGGGCAAGCTTCTGGGGGCCACATGCCAGTGGTGAGTGGAGTCAGAGGCAAAAGTGGGCACAGAGAGCTTTCCACTCCTCTCCATCTTCCCTCCAGAAAGTTCAAGGGCATAGTCCAGGCAGGCCTAAACATTCATGGAGTGGGCAAAGTCAGGACCGGTAGGGGATGTTCCCTTGGGGAGGGAGTATGACCTGGGGGACATCTCAAGGGCCAGAGAAAGAGGCCAGGAGAGCTGCATTTGGCTCCCAGACCCCAGATCCCATACCCTTGGGCTAGATTAATCCCATCTAGCATAGTAAGTCTTGTATTTGTACAGGTCTTGTTTGTTACTGCAAACTCAATATGAGAACGGCCCACTTTCCAGGCTATTTACTTTGCATTTTAAGCTTTCAATTAGAAGGGAACTTCTGTGCAATGTGGCCAAATCTCCCTAAGTAAATTCAAGGGATGCTCCACGCACTCCATGGCTTGTGCTCTGTGCCACTGACCTTAAACATTAACAAGCTGCTCTTTTTTTGTAACCCGCTGGGGAAAAAAAATAGATTATGGTTATGTCCAAAAGCCCGAGAGAGAGGAGACGAACGAAGTGGAGACGCCCCAGGTGTTGGAGAACAAAGACGTCTGGGTGCCAGAGAAGGTGAAACCACAACCCATGAACCCCGTGATGGAAAAGACGCCCCCCACTGCGACTTATATGAGTAAGAGAGTATCACCATCTCCCTCTCCCCAGTTTCAAGATGCTTTTGATTTAATAAAAAAAAAATCTGCACGGGATTCTTCGACTTCTGTGGCTGTCTGCATATATTATGGCAAATAACAAGGGTATATAGTCAGGCCAGGGATGGGGGAGAAATCTGACTCGGTCTGCATTTCAGGTGAAACCACCTAATTCACACTTTCCAAAACGATACACCAACTGAAACACAGCCACCGTTTGAAATGTGCACTTCTCTGAATTTTGCAGTGCAGTTCTCTAGCCAAGTAATATGTCAAAAATGCACATACTAGGGTAGAGTGTGCATATAAATGCATATATTAGTTAAAATAATATAAAATGCATGATATCGGGAAATTGCTTTGCAAAAATGTGCATATAGGGAGAAATCTGCACTAAAATGTGTCCAAATGCATATACTAGGGTCAAGTGTGCATAAAAAGGCATATATTTGTGAAAATAACAAAAATGCATGACATCAGAAGATTTATGTAACTTTGAACAGGGTGGTTCACGACAGATGCTCTTGGAGGTCACTGATTCATAGGGTCGCCATAAGTTGTAGTCGACTTGGAGGCACATAACAACAACAAAAAATTGACAACGAACACATTGAACTTGTCAAGGATTATCAATACCTTGGCACAGTCATTAACCAAAATGGAGACAATAGTCAAGAAATCAGAAGAAGGCTAGGACTGGGGAGGGCAGCTGTGAGAGAACTAGAAAAGGTCCTCAAATGCCAAGATGTATCACTGAACACTCAAGTCAGGATCATTCAGACCATGGTATTCCCGATCTCTATGTATGGATGTGAAAGTTGGACACTGAAAAAAAAGGATAAGAGAAAAATCAACTCATTTGAAATGTGGTGTTTGAGGAGAGCTGTGCAGGTACCATGGACTGAGAAAAAGACCAATAATTGGGTGTTAGAATGAATTAAACCAGAACTATCTAGAAGCTAAAATGGTGAAACTGAGGTTATCATAGTTTGGAGACATAATGAGAAGACATGATTCACTAGAAAAGGCAATAATGCTGGGAAAAACAGAAGGAAGTAAAAAAAGAGGAAGGCCAAACAAGAGATGGATTGATTCCATAAAGAAAGCCACATACCTGAACTTACAAGGTCTGAACAGGGTAGTTCATGACAGATGCTATTGGAGGTCGCCATAAGTCGTAATTGACTTGAAGGCACATAACAACAACAACAACAACAGATGGGCCAATGTTCTGACTAAGTATAAGGCAGCTTCCTATGTTCCTATGATTTGTGTTTGAAAGTGACAACAAAATGACACACACACACACCAAATTATACATCTGACATTAAGAAAGCTGGGGGGAGAGGTGGTATCTTGAGTAGATTTTTGTGTGGAAGGATTTTGAGCTCAGTTCAGGCTAGGTACTCGAATTACAAATTTCTCAGCTAAGAATTCTTTAATTCTAAGCATATATGCTGTGCAGCTGGATACTAGGCTAATATATAGTCTGATTTTGGTATCAGGCAACTTTTCCATATTTAAATTGCATAAACCTGAACACTGGAGAAAGAATAGCATCAAATAAGCTTCTTCTTCTTTTTAAGTGAGCACCTCAAAGTATCTAGACCTGGGGTGAGTAACCTGTGGCTCTCCAGATGTTGCTGGACTCTCTCCCATCAGCCCCAGAAGCCAGTATGGCCAATAGTCAAGGATGATGGAAACTGTAGTCTAGCATCATCTGGAGGGGTCCAGTTTCCCCAGCCCTCTTTTAGACCTTATGGTTAAGTGTGATCTTATGCATGTGTGTTACAGTACCTTCCCCACTCACGGTTTCATACTTTCTCATATTTTTGTAGCACAAGTGATCAAATGTGACACCAAAATGAGGGATAAATGCAAAGGATCGACATGCAACAGGTACTCTCTCTCTCTCTCTCTCTCTCTCTCTCCTTGCTTGTCTTGTTGGGAAAACAGAGGCCTCAGTCTTGGACAATGGTGAAACGTATTTCCCTAAAGCAAGAGTGTTGTGTTCTCTTCGTTTGTGACCCAAATCCAATGGCTGTGTAGAAGCCCCCTTGTCCATCGCCAAGCCAGCTTTCAGAGCCCGTTTGTGTAAATGGTGCAGCCACGTTTGGCTGAGAGGAAGGGGCTCCAGTTAATTTCATGCTCCAGACGGCCAGCGCCTGCAATATAACTCACAGTCCCCCCCCCCCCTTTTGAAAGCCCAGCAGTGTTCAGCTAATGTTGGCACTGACCTTTCGGCAGCCTAGCTCTGGCAATGTTTACTTAACTCAGCTGGACCATCAATTTCCTCCACCCATCAAGCCTGCGTGTGATAGTTTTAGTTTAAGTACAGTACAGTTTATCGCTTTGGGGTGGAGGCAGGAGGCGGCAGGAGGACGCGAAGCAAGCCAAACCCAAGCCAAACATTGGCCTGGTTCTCTAAGAGAGGGCTGTTGGAAAATGTAGAACGGGGGTGGTGCGGGTTTTTTTTCATCGCTATGTTGCTTTTTTGTTTGTTTCTCATTAAAAATGTGGGTAGTTTAAATGAGGTTAGCAAGTCGACATTCTGTTGAGAAAGCTTGCAAATTCCCTTTGTTTTTATTTTTTGGGCCTGACTTGATGATCTAACTTGGTGGTTTTCCAGTTTTTTTCCTTAACCTTCATAGGCGTTGTCCATGCCAGTCAGTTCTCAATACCGAAAGTTAAAAGGGTTCAAGAGTGGACTCATGATCCAATCTGGGCTATGATCCTCTTGGCTCAGATCAGGGGAGTCCCCTTTGGAATCTGAGCTCTGCCAATTACTCCTTCATCCCTAATCAAGACCCATAAGTCAAGGATGATAATTGGTGCATGTCCAGACCAAATTTGAGTTGCACCTATGCCATTGCCCCATTTTTTGGGGGGGGGTATTTGTTTTGGGTTCAGAGAAGGAGAAAAAAACAAAGAGAGAAAGGATAAGACACAGGAGAAAAAAAGAGAGAGAAAAGTAAGTTAGAATGCATGATAAAAATAAAAGTGGGCTCTGTGCTTCAGGCTGGAGTGAAAGGTAGCTGCAAAAAGCTTGAAGACTACTGCATAACTAACTATACCTCTTTCTTTGACTAGATACCTGTGTCCTGCTGGTTGCTTGAACAATAAGGCTAAAGTGTTTGGAACTTTCAACTATGAGAGTGTAAGTTAAAAAAAAACCTGTTTCAAACAGAGAGACATTTGCAAATCCTAGAAAATGGAGGGTTATGATCTGCCTTAGCAACCTGTGCTGACAGAACCACCAGGCATATTCACCCTGGATGAAATCCAAGCACACAATCACAGCCTTGTGTTCTGTGTTGGCGGCTTTCCATTCAGTTTAATAGGGCTACTCCATCATCGTATAGTTACCACCCAGTATTTAATTCATTCTGACCAGGAAAAACTCTGTTAGGTCTAGTGATCAGTCCTGGGGTATCTGAAGAATTAGGGAGCTCCAGATTCTGCTGAAGCTCCAGATTCTGCTAGATGTCATCCATCACTAGGTAGGTCTTGCCCTGGTTCTGGACATTAGCAGACAGGTTCCATTCTAGCCCCACCCCTGATTTGTCACATTCCTCTTGGCTCCGCCTCTATCTTCAAACCTGCTCATTTATTTAGGAAATGTATGAGCCACAGCCTTCAACATAAACTTCCAGGGCGATGTAAAATTAAATGGAAAACATACAATCAAAAAATCAATTATAAAAACAAAGCACAGAAACAGCAGCATCCATCTAATAAATGAGGCTGAACTATAAAACAGCAAATTAAAATCAAGCTCTCATGCCACCCACTACAGTCCAGGGAACACCTGTATTGGTTCCAGTCCTGTTCCCATCCGTGAGGCTGGTGTGTGTGTGTGTGAGTATTTTGGAAATCAAGGTTGGCAACTCTAGATTACATGTTGTGAATTGCAGGCTACGCATGGCAAATGCCGCTAGATCAGCGGTCAACACCTTTTCTGGGCCACTGGGCATCATTCTCTAGAACTTTGAGACAGTGCTGTGGGTGCCAGTCACAAAATGGCTGCTGTAGGGGCATGGCATAACACAAAATGGCTGCCGCGTCTAAAAGACCAGAAAATGAGACAGGGCCGCAAAACGGCGCAGGAATGCCCCTCCCCATCATAAAAAGGCGCTTTCACCAGTCACCACCATACTTGCTCACAGCAAGAAGCTCTTTCAGCCTCTTCTCTGTTAAGGGAGAGTGGGCGTCCAGTCCTGGTTTCCAATGAAATGTGAGTATGTTTAAGGGGGCATGTTCAATGTAGGAGAGGCCAAGGCAGTGCAAATAAGAACTAAGCAGGAAAAGTGAGCAGTCTCCCATACACTACAGATCTTTGAGGGAATATTTACTGAGACCTTTTGTGGGTGTCATAGGGGGTACTTGCAGGCACATTGGAACCCCTGGGCACAGTACTGATGACCTCTGCACTGGATTAACACACTGCTAACAAAAATAAAGATATTCATTGGCTTGGAACAGTCTTACAAATAACTCTATTAAACTTCCTTTTTTTTTAAATTCCTTGCAGTCATCCAGTATATGTCGGGCTGCCATTCATTCTGGGGTGCTGGATAACAGAGGAGGCCTGGTAGATATCACCAGGAAGGGGAGATCAGACTTCTTCGTGAAGTCTCCAAGAAACGGCATTGAATCGTTAAGGTAATTAACTGGGAAAATAACCTGAGCTGAAATGGTCCTGTTGTTGGGTTTTGTGAGATGAGATTTCAACTTTAGCCTGCTACATCCACCAGTTGGTTTCCACCTTTACAGACTCTGTAATCAAGGGCATAAGAAAGGAAGAAAAGCACTGATGGATCAGACCAAACGCCCATCTAGGCCTGTATCATATTTCCTTTCAATGACCAGCTAGATGCCTCTGGGAAGCCCACATGCAGGGCTTAAAATAAGTATACCTCCCCTTAGTCTATCCCCCATGGATAGGTATTTGGAGGTATGTAGCCTCTGAATGTGGAGGTTCTGTAAAGGTCTCATGGCTAATGGCCATTGATACCCTTATCCTCTATGAATCTGTCTCCCCACCCCTTTAAAGCTATCCAATGTCACATCCGCACTAATGATGGGATTCTTTAGCCCGTGCCACTTCAAAAGCTAATTTGAACTAATAGGCAATATTGATTTGAGTTCATTCTTTGTCTGTTATCCGCTGCTTTTACCTGTTCAATTTTCTTCTATCAGTTCAAAGGAAATATTGATAAAGGAAAGGAACGTGGCTTTGCCACCTCCACCCCGCTGTAACTGGTCAGTTTTCATGCTAGCAAGCAGCGACCATCTGTTTTCCTTTGCAAAGGAAAGGTGGAAAGCAGCTTCCACTGCCCCCCCCATCCTCCTTCTCATTTGATTTTTGAATGCCTATCTTTTATTTTGAAATAGCCAACTGACAATGTTTTGTGTGTGTTTATTTCACAGTAAATTCAAACCTTCCAATTCTTTTGTTGTTTCGAAAGTCGCAGGTAAGTTTTGCAAACATCACTTCTTTTAGGGGAAGGGAGACTCTCATCTCCTCGGCCCTTTCTTTCTTCTGATTGTATCTGGCTCAGTCGTCTGTAAAATGGGATTAAGAGTGACCTGCTTTGCAGAGGGGTTGTAAACATAGGCAACAACTATGTAAGTTAAAATTGTTGTCTGGGTGAAATAATGATAATGCTCACCACTGTACCTCAGACTACAACTTGCCAAGTACCTAGCAAAACTAAATATTCCTAGATATCGGACACCATTTTCAATGGCTAGGTCCAATGCTTTGCCTTTAGCAGTTATGGAAGGATAATTTACCAGGCTACCTTGGCATTTGAGAGTTAAAGTGAAAGTGGTTCAGTTAAAACATGGGCCCATGTTCTTCTATATTGTAATTTTTATAGGGGTATAAGAGCCGGCTTTATCTCCCCAACGCTTTCATTACACCAGGGGAACTCAGATTAATTTTATGTTTTAATTTTAATGGCATTCTCCGACCCTCTAAAATTACAGAAAATATAGCCATGTTCCTTGCTGTAGCCATCAAAAGTGGACACAATTGTTAAAGGGGAGATGTGTTCTGAGTCAAAGTTGTCAGTATTTGTACATTAGTTTTGTTTGTGGATCTCTGAAAGTATGTTTGTTTTCTTTGTCGGCTGGGGTTATCTTAATCCTACACAATATCTGATGTTTACAGTCTGTAGGACAAAATAAACTAAAATGATGATGATGATAATAAAAAACATCCCCAGTTGAATAAAAAAGTCTTTGATAAAAAAGTAAAGAGAGTTGCTTTCTTAAATTTATTAAATTTATATCCCACCCTTCCTCCCAAAGGAGCCCATTTAAAAAATAAAAATAAAATCTCATTTTCAATTAGAACTGAAATGATCTCTTCCTGTTGGATTCTTCTCTCCCCTTCTGTCCCAACCATTACAACGTCTCTTTCATGTGCTTGTAAAAACAATCTTCATAATTGCAACAAGAGTAAAGCATGAAATTTAACACAGCTTTTTTCTTCCGTGTGTACCAGACCTCTGTTTGCCTAAATAAAGGCATTAGAAAGTAAAAACAGGGACTTTTCAAAAGCGATGCCATCAAAAGCCTTTTAAAGTTAGGATGTCTTAAAACTTGCCAGGAACAGCCTGGGGACTGGAAAGGACAGTTACAGAGAAGAATGAGGTCTCTTCAAACAGCCTTGGATCTCCCTTCTCCTTTTAAACAAAGAAATCTTTTTTGCAATTTAGCTGATTTCCAGGATAAAGATTGACAAAATGCATCTTTTGTGCAAAATTGTTTGAAGAGAAGGGACCTTGCTTCTTGGAATAAATGTGCAGGGCTGACATCAGCTGCTCACTGGACCAGAGTCCCCTTGCAGCTCCTGCCGCTCGTACCTTCCCTGGGCAGCCCCTTAATTCACCCTCCAATCTCCAAGGAGCACTAGGTATCTAGATTTAGCCATCCTATATATTTCCCACAATGCTCCTGACCTAGTGTCACTCTGAGGTATCATGGGAAATGTTGTGGCTAGACTCATCTGGTCAGAACACTGCCACAGCAGCCAAGGTAGGCCAGCTGACCGAGGGAGTCCCATCAGAGTACGCTCACTAGTACTCCCTTACAAGGAACCAGTAGGAGGCAATGGGGTGGCAGGGAGTGTTTCAGTTTGCACTGTGCAAACGCCTAGTTCCTGATTGGCTAGCAGCTTCTAATGTGGTGACATCAGAGAACTGAAGAATCCTGTGAACTGTAGTTTATCCCTCACAGAGCAACAGTTCCCAGCATCCTTAACAAACTACAGTTCTCAGGATTCTTTGGAGGAAGCTGTGTACTTTAAGAACATAAGAAGAGTCTGCTAGATCAGGCCAGTGGCTCATCTAGTCAGGAATCCTGTTCTTACAGCGGCCAACCAGATGCCCACTATGGGTAGCCCACAAGCAGGACCTGAGTGCAACAGCACTGTCCCCCTCCTGTGGCTTCCAGTGACTGGTATTCAGAAACATGCTGCCTCCAACTGTGGAGGCACAGCATAGCCATCATGGCTGGTAACTGCTGATAGCCTTATCCTCCATGCCTTGTATGATGTGTATGTTGCCCTTGTTGCCTTCTAACAGTTCCTGGTAAGGAGATATTTTCCACTCACCTCGATCACTCTGTAGCAGCACCAGAAAATACTTTGCCCAGGGACAACTCTGGAACTGGCCCTGTGGGTGTGAAATGCGTGTGTGAATGAGAAGTCTGTTTCAAGTGTTTCCTTACATCCCACAGATCTCAAGGGTCAACTTTATATTTCTTTCCACAGTGCAGACTCTGGATTGTTACACCACGGTAGCAGAGATTTGTCCGTTCAAGAAGCCAGCCACCCATTGCCCAAGGTAAATGCCGGGGTTATATAATGGGCATAAGTTGCACAGGACTTCTCCTGTATGAGCAACGAAAAGGAATTGTGAAAGATCAAAGAATGCTGGACAATCCACAGCAAACAGCAGTGGCTGGTGAGATGGTTCTCTGGTGGGAACAATCAGCTATCCCATCTGTTGGACAACTGAGAGGGGGAAACTGCAGATGCACAGTTCCTGATTGGCTAGCAGCTCCCAATGTGGTGACAGCAGTGGCTGCTAGCCAGTCAGCCACCACAGTGCTTGCAAGGTGCTGACTGAGCCACCCTAGTCCCCTTGTTGCCTCTCACCAGTCACTGGTAAGGGTGCATTTTCCCCTCCCCATGACCACTCTGGAGAAACAGATTCCTGACTGTTATTGATTCCCATCAGCAAATGCCTTCACCAGCTGACACTGACTCTTGGTCTGATCCAGCAAGGCTGTTCAAATACTTATGTGCCAGGCAAAACTTGCAAGATTGGGGCAGGGGGAGACAGAATCCTGCATGCAAAACTCCTTGGTGTAAGACAGGGTAGCAAAGATGATATCCTCCGGATGTTGTTGGACTGCACCTCCCATTGTCTCTGATTATTGGCCATGCTAGCTGGGGCTGATGGGAGCTGGAGTCCAGCAACATCTGGAGGACACCATGTTGGTCCTGCCGTGGTGCAAGGTGCTCATCTCAGTGCATTGCCTTTCAGGTCTTACTGTCCAGCTTACTGCAAAGATGAGCCATCCTACTGGGCGCCAGTGTACGGCACAAATGTCTATGCGGATGTGAGTAATCCTCTTTTCTTCCTGCTTGGCAAAATGGGTTACATGGAAACGATGGAATGGCTGCAGCATTTACCCCCAATTGTTTTATGAATGACAGGAGGATGCATTTTCTGCAGATTGTGCGAAGAGTCTGGCTGCAAGTGACACACATCACATCAGAGGTTTAAGCCAGGCTCTGAGGGCTGGTTCACATGGTGACTTACTGTGAGATTGGTGCTACTTGCATCCCCATTTAATTTGCATGGTTCACATAACGTTGCTGGCAATCAGCAGCTATCACACAGTTTTCCCAATCCAATCAACCCAATCCAATTCTAATGCAAAAAGGAAAGGAAAAACCTTCTCAGCTGTGCTACTCTCCTCCATGTAGGCACTTTGCCTCAATGTTTTTTTTAGCAGGCTCTGTTATGCCTCATTGCCAGCTCCCTCTCTGGCACCTGCAAAAGATGCGGCAGCTGCTGCCTACTTTGCCTTTCACTCACTCCCCCCTTTATTTAGTTTCATACAGTTTATTGTCAATTGCACGCCCACCCTCTCCCAGCTTCAGCTGAGAGGTGTGCAATTGACAAGAAAGAATGAAACTGACAAAAAAACTCCCTTTCTCCATTAGCGATATGATACTCCAGAGGGAGTAAACATGTAAAATTAGGGGCGGGGCCACAAGGAAACAGTGATACTAAACCTTTCCAGAGGAATGCCTACTTGTGTGAAAGGAAAACTGGGGATTTGAAGGTAGGAAGTGTGAACCTTGCAAATCTATCGCGATGGCAAAAGCTACGTCTTTACTGCGAAGTTTAGCTCCCGTGTGAATGAGCCCTGACACTGAGGATTCCAAAGGCTGTCCTGGAGACAGGCAGGGAAAGCTGGAGAGGATGGCTGTTCCCATCCATTGTTAATCTGTGCTTGATCACATTTCTGGGCTCCTTGGGCTCCTTCTGGGAGGAAGGGTGGGATATAAATTTAATAAGTAAATAATAAATAAATTCTCCTTTAGCAGCACATTGTCCCTGCTCCTCCCCATTCCAAGTCCTACGGCAGGAATCGCCAACCTTTTTGGAACAGAGGGCACACTTCAAATTTTGAGAGTGCTGGGGGCACCAGTCCCAAAATGGCTGCCATGGGAGGCATGGCATAGTGGTGAAACTTTTCCCATAACTGTATTTCCATACTAGAAAAGGCTTGACCAGGCATACAACTATTAAAGGCACAAGAACCCTGTTTTTCCTCAATCCTAAACCAAAACCAAAGCTGCCAAACGACTCACTTATCAATCACAGCTCTGACTTCACTCATTGGCTAACAACACTGACAGGCAGAAAAAGCCAGGCTGGCTCATTTCACATACATCACTTTGAAGAGTACATGCACATTTTGCTGAAGGCCTTTATGGGTGCTGTGGTGTCCGCAGGTGATGATTTGGTGACCCTTGCCCTAAGGAAACTTAGCCGCTTAAGAGATTGTGAAGGAGCCTCTGGACACAAGCAGAGAGAGCTGGAGGAGACTGTAGAGTTTCTAGCGGCCTTTCTCCATCCATTATTCATTTGTGCTTAACTTATTTCTTCTGTGGTGCCTAATTGCCCCTGATCCTCCCCCTCCCAGCCTTTTGGGACAACTAGCTACCAAATAGCAGCAGCGAGTGTAGCAGGGTAGAGCTGCGAAACTTACCATCCAACACCAGCATCCATGTAGCTTACTTGGATGGGGCTGGTCTGGGCCAGAGTGTTGGCCAGTGGTGGCTGGTGGCTCCATGTCAGTGGGGCAGTGGAATCCAAAAGTTCAGACTAAACCCCGGAGTGGATTCCACTGCCCCACTGACATGGAGCTACCAGCCGCCACTGGGTAAGTGAATACACAGAGTAGAGCAGCCATGGGGGAACAAGATGGATAACATGTCTGTGTCATTTCACTTACCATAACTGCCCTATGCAGGCCTAGGGGGGTCTGGATTAACACCAATGTGCTTTTCATGTCATAAATGTGACGTGTAGGTAGGCTTGTACCTTTATACTAGGCGATTTTGTAGTTCAGTGTGGTTCACTTCACTTTTGGAAACCAACAGTCTCTAAGATTCTTTGAGTAAGTAGGTAAATGCATGACAAGGCCAATATTGGAAGGGCGGCATCCTCTGTAAGCCAACAGCATTGAGCAGCCTTTGCCAGCCTGGTGCCCTCCACGTATTGTGGACTACAGCTCCCATCGGTCCCAGCCAGTATGGCCATGGGACCTGTAGTCCAAATCATCTGGAGTGCCCCAGGCCGATAAAGGTTGGCAGAGGGACATTACAGATCAGCCTATAATTCCCGAGATTCCTTGAGGAGGCAGAACTGTGATACAGTCAATATCAGAATCCCCACATAGCTATGAAGCTCACTGGGTGACCTTGGGCCAGTCGCTGCCTCTCATCCTCATGAAAACCCCATTCATAGGGTCGCCATAAATCGGAATCGACCTGAAGGCAGTACATTAACATTTTTAATGTCTACAGTATGGAGCCAAATGGATCAGGATTGCTTAGGGCTAAGCAAAAGGAGTAAAAAACATTTATTCCCTGTTGAATTAGGGATGTGTTTCAAGAACAACATCCATCCTGTTTGGAGACCAAATCTTTGCTCTCCAAAATTGTTGGCTGGCAGCAGAGCCTAACAGTGTTTAATCAACATGTGGGTTGGCAGTAAAGTTACTACTGCACTGTTAGAATGGTCCCAATTATTAGATGATTCTCTTCCTACTACAGAGCTTCTTGAATTGTGTAAAAAAGGGGAAAATTGTGCTTGTTTCTCTGAAAAGAATAAAGCTTTAACCTCATACCCGTTAGCTAATTTGTATGATGGGTTTCAGCTCATTTTGGACACTGTGGCCTTAGCACAGATCCATTTCTTCATGTGAGCCAGCTGTGGGATTTCTTTTTCACACCCCTTTAGATCCTAAGTTAGCATATTCTGGCAGACCTTCACCAATGGGTTGAATGAAAGCATGGCTTCTCACCCAAATGTGATTGCTGAACTTTCTCTTGGTGTTGAAGGTTATGAGAGGTGTACTTAACTGGATTCAAAGGAAAAGACAGGGTGGAAGTTGGCCCAGGAAGGTTTGCGCTAAAGAAATTTGTGCTGGCGTGCATATTTATCGCTTGATGACTGCTTCATGAACTGATGATTGCATGTGCAATAGGGCTACAGCCTCATTCTGTTGAATGGCAGGGCCGGCCCCAGGATTTCCATTTCACCCCCCCCTTCACCTCAAATACATAAGGACTGGCATTCAGAGTACTGAATTATTATTAGTATACATATGATATGTAGGTTATCCCAGTGTATACAGTAGGAAACTGGATCCACTCCTCTGAGTCACCCTTTAGTACCTAGTGCAAGCTGAAAATCAAAACTGATCCTGAAATATGCCCATACCTTGTCTGTGTAACTCTACAGAGTGCACGTAAGTGCCATATATATTGATAACATGGTAATAGTTCTTGATAATCAATTAATTAATGAAATTATTTTTATTCTGTCTTTCATTAAAAAGTAATAATACCAAGCATTTTACAACAAATAGATAAGACAATTCAATCGAGAGATACAGACACAGGGACTGTTAAAATGAGTATCAAGGGCCAAGGAATGCCTGGGCAAGTAAACATGTTTTCAATAATGAGCAGAAACTCATCACAACTGAGGCCGGGTGTATCTCGGAGGGGAGACTATTCACATCTCCATGGACAAAACCCTCCTATTATTATTGATGCTACCACTACTATTGACACTACTACATGAGTAGTCAATAATAATAATAATAATAAACTTTAATTTATAAGCCGCCTATCTGGCCGATGGCCACTCTAGGCGGCGAACAATAAAACACGATAAAATACAATAATAAATATAGTCAGTACAGTACAATACAAATACAATGTGGTGCCCTCCAGCTGTTGCTGGACTCCAACTCCCATCATCCCCAGCCAGCATGGCCAGTGGTTAAAGATGATGGGAGTTGTAGTGCAGCAACATCTGGTGGACATTGGCTACCCCTGTCCTACTACTGCTACTACTTCTAACTTCTACAGTGGGCTGTGGGCATGCTAGTCACTTCAAAAGCAGCAATAATGGTTTTTCTGGCTGCCTTCTGAAATGACTCTGCCCTTGGCTGGACACACCTCGCCTCTCCACTGCTGACTTCAGATCTTTCAGGACCGCCCACAGCAAAGTGTTGGGCCAATCGCTGTCTCTGCCCGAGTCTGCAGCAAAGCTTTCCATTGGCCACACCTGAGGAGGCAATGGGTTGATCTGCCAATCGGTTGTGAAATCTGTCTGAAGCTGATTTTTTTTTTATAAAAGCACTCGAGCTGATCTGACCAGGTTTTAGAATAAAAAGGGATGGAGTTTGACTAGCATCATGTGCTCCCCATTTTCAGAAAACAAATGTGGAGATGCCCTGGGACTGGGACAACAGTAAGTGTCTCTCTACCCTAAGAAATATGCAGTGATCAAGTGCAGAGAGCATACCAATATATGCATTCATGAACTGGCCCCTGTTGTTCATATAGCACAGCCTTTCCCAACCAGTGTGCCTCCAGATGTTGTTGGACCACAACTCTCATCAGCCTCAGCTAGCATTGCCAATGGTCAGGAAGATGGGAGTTGTGGTCCAACAACATCTGGAGGCACATTGGTTGGGAAAGGCTGATATAGCAGGTGGAGTTTGCAAGGTTGGGTCCAAGCAAATTCCCATATCTGGAATTCAACTAATTTCCCACCGCCCTACCCCCTAGTCAATTTGACCAAGGGAAATATTGCATTTGCATGTTGTTTGGCTCATTTCCTTGACCACATGTCTACACTGCATTCATGTATGCCTAAAATGAGCTCTGATCACGGCACAGGCCTTTAGGAAGTAAAGACCAAACTTTGCAGGGGAAAATATTCCTGCAGCATCTTTCATCTCTGCAGACCTATAAACAGTGGAGCTCCCCCCCTCTTTTTTTCTGAGCCCAGTTTGGTGTGCTTTCCTCCATGGGGATCAAGAACAGTTAATTCTGGCCTGTGCAACTTATATGAAAAATTATCTTGCTTTTTTCCCATAGAAATCAGCATGCTATTTTAGCTGGCTCAGGGCTGAGGCCTTGGGAAAGGTATGTTTGCAAAGAAAGAGGTCACAGTAGTTTTGGAAATGCTCTTGAGAGCTCAAGGAGCCAAAGCGCTTATGATCAATGGCAAAATAATGAGACCACAAATGTGCCGGAGGTGCACTCCAAGCCTTTAGAAAGTACTGAGTAAACCAAGGAAGCGAACAGTTGAAAGTAGCAAGACCTTATCATCAAAGCCAGATGGCCCATTGTAACTCTAGAGAAAGAAAAAAAAGTCGTTTCCAAAGTCAAAATGTCATTCCGCAAGGCTGCAGGGAGCAAGGCATGGCAGGCAGCTGTTTCCAAAACCGATGAAGGGGGAGGAAAAGAAGCAAAGAAAACCATATTAAAATACCAACTCAGGATGGCCTATCTTCTCCATGGGTGGGCAGAATGCAGCTGAGGATCTGCTGGAGGATCTCTGGGCAGTTTGCAGTAGATCAGCAAGGAGTTTGATTCTTAATTGTTTGACAGTAGCAACAATATAAAGGCTCCCTGCCTCCCTAAAACAAATACACACACAAAATAAGCTGCTGAAACTAAGGAAATTTAAGGGGGAACCAGGAGTAGATTTTATATACTTTTTCTCATAAAGGTTACTGTGAGTTCCAGTAATAATAAAATATAACACCACAAAGAGCACTTAGCCAAAAAAAAAAAAGAGAGATAGAGGAAACACACTGCCAAACACAACGGCAAAAGAGGATGGATATTTGCCTAAGATTTGCATATGAAAATTTATATGTATAGATCAGAGCTTGGAAAAGCTACTTTTTTGAACTACAACTCCCATCAGCCCAATCCAGTGGCCATTCTGGCTGGGGCTGATGGGAGTAGTAGTTTTAAAAAAGTAACTTTTCCAAGCTCTGGTATAGATGCAAACTTAGGCCCTGTCTTGCAACTATCCATTTTGAAGCAGTATCATACCACTTTAAGCTATCATTGTTTTCCCCCAAAGAATCCTGGGAACTGTAATTTGTTAAGGTTGCTTAGAGTTGTTAGGAGACACCTGTTCCCTTGACAGATCTACAATAGCCAGAGTGGTTTAACAATCAACCCCTCTTCCCAGGGAACTCTGGACACTGTGGTATAGCGCAGTTGTTGCCTTCAGTGGGTCTACCCTGAGTAGGCTTAGCACTGAATACCACCCCATGTTAGTTTGGCTTCCAAATGTAAAATCATGGCCAGGCTAACCTGAGGCCATGCCATGGTCTGCTTTTAAAACTCCCAACCCTTGTAGGCCACCTAAGGTACAGATAAGAAGAGCAGTTAAAAGAAATCACAGAGGAGAGAGCAAGGCATGATAAAAAATGGCCATTGGTCAGGCCAAAGGCTTGCTGAAGACAGAACCTCTTCTCTTCTTGGTGGAAGTTGAGAAGGGCCATAGCCTAGTGGTAGAGCATCTGCTCTGCATGCAGAAGGTCCCTGGCTCAATCCTTGCCATCTTCAGGAAGGGCTGGGAATGTGCCAGAAATCCTGGGGAGCCACTGCTAGCCATTGAGCTAGGCCATTGTTCTTCAACCTTGGATCCCCAGTTGTTCTTGGGACACAGCTTAGGCACTGGTCAAGGGACCATGGGAGGTATAGTCCAACACCATCTGGGGACCCAAAGTTGAAGAACACCTAACTGGATGGACTCAGAGGTCTAACTCGATATAAAGCAGCTTCCTATGTTCGTTCCTATGAAGCAAAATTTTATTTATTTATTATTTGATTTATATCCCACCCTTCCTCCCAGTACGAGCCCAGAAATTTCAGAATGGTTGAGTTGTATGATGCCTGCACTCAACCACTGATGCTTGAGTGTGCTGTTTTTCTTTGACAGAATCATGGAATGGAATCATGGAGTTGAAAAGGACCTTGGGAGGTCAGCTAGTCCTTTTACTCAGTGCAAAGATGTACAACGAAGGCTGCAAATACAGCATGCCTGACAGATGGATGTCAGAGCCATGCCATGGCCCTGTAATGTTCTCTGGGGCATCAGAGCATTTTGAGGGGCATCAATAGATTGCAGGGAGTCACCTACTTGCTTTGTAGGTTGGGTGGGC
This sequence comes from Rhineura floridana, assembly GCF_030035675.1. Classification (NCBI taxonomy): domain Eukaryota; kingdom Metazoa; phylum Chordata; class Lepidosauria; order Squamata; family Rhineuridae; genus Rhineura; species Rhineura floridana. The sequence continues at coordinate 35,250,802 of NC_084492.1, forward strand.
TGTCAGTCGCTCATTCTACAGTTTGGAATGCTAATGAGGTGTTAGGGAGTTTCTCCCCCCACCATCTTTTTCTTTCTCTCCTAGTTTTCACTTGTGAGGTAATTAGCTGAAGCTGAGATTTCCTGCAGACAGAAGCTTTCATAATGAGGCTGATTTTACAGAGTTGCCAGTGGAAACCAGGAGGCCATGCCTCAGGGTGAAATGTTTATATCTGGGAGATTCATGGCAAAAAGATTTGTCAGAGTCCTACATTCCAGTAGGAACCCTTTTGCCAACCAGAACTCAGCGATGCTTCTGCTACTGCTTTCTCCGTAGTCACCTCTTGTTCACCTGGCCTCTCTCTTTGGGAAAAGGTGTGCACTGAGTCACCACTCCTCCGCCAGTGTATCCACTGGGGCTGTACCAAAAATTTTCTCCTCTGTGTTGTTGTTTTTTTTAAAAAAAAACATTCTCCATCAACTAATGGACAAAGACATTGCATTTGAAAATGATGAAAGGGGAGGGACGTTTGTTGGTGAAATTCTCAGCACTTTGCAAGTGCTGGCAGTCTGCAGATTGTCTGTCAGGGCCAATAAAATAAAATAAAATAAAATAAAATAAAATAAAATAAAATAAAAGGTTACCTGATATCATTGTGGAATCAGGTCACAGACAGGTAGATGTCTCTGTCCACCTGTCAGACTTGGCCCATGAGAAGTGGGGAGAGATAAGGATCTGACCCACTGGCCAGATACAGTCTTCACCCACAGGTCATGTGAATTTGTGACCAAGATGAGATTTGAAATAGGAACTTCCTGGTTCACCATACCACTCAAAGGCGGTGCTTATATGGGCTCCAAGATTTGGGCCACATCTGCACCATCTATTTAAAGAACATTTAAAGTGCATGGCTGCCCCCCAAAGAATCCCAGGAGCTGTAGTTTGTTAAGGGCACTGGGAATTGTAGATCTGTGAGGGGGAAAACCACAGTACCCAGGTTTCCCTTGGGAAAGCCATTTGCTTTAAATGTGCTTTGCATGGATGGTGTGGGTGTTCTCCAGGCTTGGCATGGAGAAAGCGAAGTGAGCCTGATTGTGAAGAACATCTGGTGCTTGGCACTCCTTCCGTATAATTGCTGTTTTTTTAATGAGGGGAGGAAATTTCTCCCTGTGCTCTTCCAGGGATTATCCTCTTCAAACAGTTTTGCAAATAGCGGCTGAAGATAAGAGACTTCTGCTGGGAGCAAGCGAGAGGTCAAGAATGCAGCGAGGTGGTGGTGGAAGGGGTGTGTTGGCCACACGAGAGGCAAATTTCAGCAGGCACTGCCGCCCAGAAATTAATGCTTTGGCAAGAGCTATTGAAAAGGAAGGCTTCCTAGTGAACAGCTACAGAACAGCCCGTTTGATTTCCTTGAGGACAGGGTGTTTTAGGTGCCCTGCAACCGTATCCTTGGGCAAATTCAAAGCATATCTGCTTAAGCTGTGGTCCTCCACTCTCCTTGACCATATACAGAGACCCAAAAAATCAAACCATTTCAAATGGTCGATGTTGCCAGCACAGAGCCAGTGATAAATGCAAAAGGGAACCAAAGAGAGTCTGCCTTTTATGGCTTGGAGGGGGGGGGAGAGAGAGAGAACATGCTTTCTTGAGTGTGTGTGTATAATATGTACATATATTATATGCTAGCAGCATACATTCCTTCTGGTACCGGTAATCCGACTGCAGTTGTAGTTCCACAGACTGGGAAAGATAAATGTTGGTGTTCCCACCTGGCCCCACCCTTCCAAGATGCTGCACTGGAGTGAATGTGCATTTTGTTGTTGTTGTTGTTCTTCGTTCATCAGTACCATAAATCCTCTAGAATCCAAAAACTGGTTTTCCCTGCAGCTTTGGGATTCCATGATATTTCTCTGTTTCCCCAAGTAGTTTTCAAGATATAGTCATCGGTCAGTCGTTGTTGCGGTCCTTTAAAGTCAGGCTTGACATTTCAGTAAACTTTTTAATGTGGTTCCGATTAAACTGGGCATAAAGAAATTAGGAGCCTGTATTTTTATTTTCTATTTTAATGATGATGAATTGTTATCCACAATGCTTTTAGAAATGCTGTGGGGCTGACATCACCAAAAGCTGGCTCTCAGTGCTGATGAACACAAAATTAAGGATTAAACATAGGGCTGAGCCTGGTACAGGTTTTGAATGCCAGGCCTCAGCCCTGGGACATGCGGAGCAATATCAGAATGATAACCTGGAACATGTAGTCAAGCTAGCATGAAAAGTGGGTCTAATTAAGGGCTGTGCCTGTGAGCTCTGGGATCCCTTTGTAACCATGATTGTGCTATATGATCTTTCAGAGTTCCAGTATTTGCAAAGCTGCAGTGCATGCAGGAGTCATTGGGGATAATGCAGGGGGCTATGTGGACGTGATGCCTGCGGACAAGAAGAAGTATTACAGTGGCTCTTTGAAGAACGGGATCCGATCTGAAAGGTAAGGCAGCCGCCCCTTTCCTTATAGGGCTGCGGAAAGATTGCTCTTGAGAATTGTTTTTTGTGTTCTGTGGCATAAAGACAAAGGAGGAACCCCCATTGCATCAGACCCAAGGTTCATCTAATCCAGCATTCTGGTTCCCACAGTGGCCAACCAGATGCCTACAGGGTGTTCCCAAGCAGGGCATGAAAGCAATTCTCATTTTCGTTCTCTACAATTACTGCTGCGGTGTAGTGGTTAGTAGGGATGGAAAGATCTGTCAGTTTCAGTTCTCTCAGTTTCTCACTTTTCTAATGGTCAATTCAGTTCTCCACATTTCTGCAGCAATCTGTGGTTTTCTTTTTTAAAAAAATCCTCATGAAAATTCTCCACCATATTAGTGCAAATTTATCCAAATAAACACATTTTTGTAGGTAGTTTTGACAAAGGTACACATTTTTGCAAGCCGTTTCTCATCACATCATGCCTTTTTGCATGTTTTCACTCATATATTCATTTTTATGTACACTTTCCCCTAATATATGCATTTTTGTAAATATTGTTTAGTTGGCGAACTGCATCCCAAATTCTAATCAATGCGAATTTCGAAGGATGGCTGTGTTTCGGTTCTCATGTTGTTTTGGAAAGAGTGAATTTGATAAATTCTGCTTGAAATGCGAATGGGATCGAAATTCTCACCCATCCCTAGTGGTTAGAGTGTTGAACTAGGACCTAGGGGCTGTTCACTGGGTGACCTTGGGCCAGTCACTCAGCCTAAACTACTTTACTGGGTTGTTGTGGGGATTAAATGAGGGGGGAGGGAAACCATGTACACCACCATGAGCTCGTTGGAGAAAAGGTGAGCTATAAATGCAATAAATAAATAAAACAAATAAATACTCTGAGATAACGGCATCTGAACATGGACAGTCCTCATGACCAAGTAGTTATGATGGATTTTTCATCTGTGATTTGCCTATTCCTTAATCTAAATTACTGCCTTCTTGTGACACCAAAATCCATAAATTAATTATTGGCTAGCATGACGAAGTATTCTCCAAGGAATTCATTCACAGTATTGTTCTGGGGACTAATCAAGGGGTACAGAGAGAGGTGTTATTGGGGCATGTTCCATGTGTCTGCTCTGTCTGAGAAGAGAAATAGGCCACATTCACACCATACATTTATTCCACTATTGTTCCACTTTAAGCAGTCATGGCTTCCCCCAAAGAATCCTGGGAAGTGCAGTTTGTGAAGGGTGTCAAGAATTGTTGAAAAATGGAAATGGCCTGCCTTCAAGTCAATCCCGACTTATGGCTACCCTATGAATAGGGATTTCTTGGTAAGCGGTATTCAGAGGGGGTTTTCCATTGCCTCCCTCTGAGGCTAGTCCTCCCCAGCTGGCTAGGGCCTGCTCAGCTTGCCAGAGCTGCACAAGCCAGCCCCCTCCTTGTCTGCAACTGCCAGCTGGGGGGCAACTGGGCTCCTTGGGACTATGCATCTTGCCCATGGCTGCACAGGTGGCAGGGCACGTAACCCCTGAGCCATTCACTGTGGGGGTGAAAATTGGCCCTTGACACCCAGGAGACACGAGCAGAGATTTGAACTCACAGGCTCTGGACTCCCAGCCAGGCTGTCCTCCCCACTGTGCTATACCAGCTGTTCAAGAATTGTTAGGGAACCCCTATTTCCTCCACAGAACTACAATTCCCAGAAGAGGGACTGGCTGTTAAACCATTCTGACAACTGTACATCTCTGAAGGGCATAGGACTCTCCTAACTCCTCTCAGCATCCTTCACTAACTATACTTCCCAGGATTCTTTTGAGGAAACCATGACTGTTTACAGTGGAATAATAGTGGAATAAAGATATGGTGTGAACATGGCCTTAGTAAGTAACTCTTGTTCTGCTATGTCCTTCTACAAGGGAGGGGGTCATCCTAAGGCAGAGGTAGGAAACATAAGCAGCTGCCTCATGCTGAGTTGGACCATTGGTCCATCTAGCTCAGTATTGTCTACACTGACTGACAGCATCTCTCCCACTGACCTACAACCTTACCCTGGTGGCCCTCAGATGTTTGAGGAGGTGTGTCACTCAGTGGCTGAGCTTCTGCTTTGCAAACAGAAGGGCCCCAGTTCAATCCCTGGCATCTCCAGGCAGGGCAGAGAGACACCCCTGTCTGAAATCCTGGAGAGCCGCCGCCGATTGATCTGGACAGTGCTGAGCTCAGTGGGCCAATGGTCAGTGCAAGGCAGCTTCCTGGGTTCTTCAGCTGCTGAGCTCCAACTCCCATCAACGTGGCCAGTGCGGCCAACGGTCGGGGAGGATGGGAGTTGCATTCTATCGATATCTGGAGGCAGTGGCGGTTCCATTGGGACTGGCCGGGCAGAAGGTAGGGAGACCCACAGTTAGGCAGGGCCAATGAGAGGTGCATCCAGCTAACTCTCACTTTGTCCACAACCTCCCTCCTGCTGAGTTCTACAATGGGAACACTGGGATTGAGGAGAAGGAAGCTGGCCAGGAAGTTCATCGTTTGGACTGGTTGTTAAGTAAGATGGCAGGTGGTTGGAGGCCGGCTGAGAGCAGGCTGAGGTTAGTGGGGCAGTGCCTCGGTCACCTTGATGGTCCAGCCTCCACAAGGTCCCCATCCTTGTTTGATGCCCCCCTCCCATTAATAGAATCTCACTCCTGGGAAGCACATAACAAGGTAGCAGCGCATTGACTGGCTCTTCCACTTGGCAGATTTGTTTTGCACTGCCGCTCTAGGATGAGTTAGTCCATGAAGAGGTCCCTGGAACTCAACTGAGGTCAAGCAGCCAGGCGCAATGCCCTCATCATTCCTGTCTTTGGCCCCATGGGAGCGTCTGGGAAAGTACACTTTGGATAACTCCTTCCCTGTTCTTCTCAGTCCTACGTAAGACTTTGCTGTGCTCCCTTGGGGTGGGGGAGGCTTTTGGGAATATCTGAAGATAGCTCACATTCAGTTAAAACTGAAACTCTCAGGATTCTGATTGGTTCCAAGATTGTTCCCCCCCACCCCCCACACACACTTTTCTGGAAATGCCAAAGGGAGAGAGAGCCAGCAAGGCCACTTTTGAAAGCTCTGAGCGGGGGTGGGGTGGGGGGAAGGGAACTGTAGTTCTGTGAAGGGTGTCCTAACAACTCTCAGCACTTTTTTTTAACAAACTACAGCTCCCAGGATTCTTTGGAGGTGGGGGAAAGCCATGACCGTTAAAGTGGTATGAGTGAGCTTTTGATGCATGGTGTGGATGTGACCTCAGTTTGTCACTCAGATTTTTATTGTTTGGATCAAAGGGCCATTACAATATAAATCACAACAATTAGGAAAATGGTTAACAACAAACAAGAAAATCCAAGAGTTAACAGCATGCATATATTTTCAGAGCTGCAAATGATCAAAACTTAATTGTTTTGATCATTTAGATTTTTAAAAAATCCCCTCCACAATTGACATTGTTTTGGGTGAAAAAAAGTAGCCCGTGTATAAAGCAAGTAACCCTATAAGCAAGCTCATCTGCATTGGCCAGCCACCACCGCATTTTGAAATTAGTCATGTGGCTTCAAACGTAGAAGAAAGCTCCCATGACCTTTGAATGAGACTGTCCTGGAAAATGAATAGATCAAAGCAACATTGGCTGCTGTTCTTAATTATTAGTCTACCCAAGAGTCATGCTTTTCTCTCTGGGCCACATTTTCCAAATTGCATCTCCTGAGTCTCTTTGCTGTCTTTTGAATCAAATCAAATCAATTTTTATTATGCGGTCACAGACCCAATATACAATTGATTTAACAGCAGGTAAGAGAATATAAGTTATAAAATAGAGCTTTTGAATCTTATCACCTCTCTTGCAGCAAATGGAAAATCTCCTGGGACGTTTCATCCATGAATTCCCCCTACTATTTTTATGTGTGTGTGTGTGGATTTACAGAGCCATATGCAGAATCAGGGCTGGCTCCAGGCATGCCGGGGCCCCTCCTCTCCCCTTCCGCAGGACAGGAGCTTCCGAGCCTCCCGCCATCCCCCCGCTTCACCTACCTTTCTCTCTGCTGTTTTTTGTGGCTGTGCGCACTGCGCACGCAGGGTTGCCCTCAATCAAGTTGGCGGCCAAGGTTTCCCTAAGGGGCTGAAGCCTATTGCTGCCATCAACCAAGGATTGGCTGTCCACGGTTTCAGGCAGGGTTCTCTCCCAGTTCTATCTGGGGATGATGGGGATTGAACTTGGAACCTTCTGCATGCAAAGCAGATGCTCTGCCACTGAGCTATGGTCCTTCCCCAATGCATTTGCATGGATTTTGCTGATATCCATGCAAAAAGGTTGCATCCAATTGCGTCCCCCCCATAATGGAAGTCTCTTTGGCTTCTCTGAATGGAAAAGGAAGCCAATTTTTGCAGATCTCTCCTTTTGTCCTGCAGCCTACCATGCTGTTCCAGTGGGTCCCCCAATCTTCTGGAACAGATTTTGGGGGGGGAATTCAGGGGGATGTAGACGGAAGGGAAATCAGAAAAATATCTCCTCCCTCCATTTATGGAGGCCTTCGCTGAATGAAACAGCCTCCTGCACACACTTGGATACAACCCATTTGGTTTTTCAGTGAATCTTCCATCATTAACTTTTGCTGCTAATTACATCTGCTTTGTTGGCCAGTTCAGAAATGGTGGCTGGATGGAAAGTAAATGCTTTCCCAAAGATGAAATTTGATATAGCATCATATGCTAACCAGGGGCTGATTGGAGGGTAAGAGTGAGAGGGGGCTTTTTATTTTGTCCAGAAGAGTAGTTTATTTTGCTGCTGCTCATAACCAGTTTTTTTTAAAAAATTGGCTTTATTATTTAATTAACTCACTGAATATATTGCTGTTTACATTTTTCATTTGATATGTTTCTATATGTTACAATTTTATTCGGGGCCCTGTGAAGACTTAGGCCATAAGTATGACAATGGTGATAATTCAGAGAGGAAAAACTGAGTCTGATTAATGGAGAAGATTCTATTTTTTCTGCTTGTATTATTATTGTTATTATTATTATTATTATTTTGTTGATGTGTTTTTGTTGGTTAGAAGCTGCTCTGAATGAGGACCTATCTAGGTGGAAGACACTGGGTGCAATTCAGTGCTAGTCTTTGCTCAGAATAGACCCATTGAAGTTAATGGACATGAGCAATGTAGGTTCATTAAATTCAGTGGGTCCACTCTGAGTAGGACATAGCTGAATGCAAGTAATTTATCCAAATATAATGCTTTTTTCTTTTTTTCCCCACAAATACATTCATTTTTATACACACTTTCCCCCTAACTTACTCATTTTTGTAAATGTTTGGTTGGAGAATTGCATCACAAAATTTGGATGCATGGAGATTTCAAAGGATAACTGTGTTTTGGTTCTCATGTTGTTTCAGAAAGTGCGGATTTGATAGATTTGGCTCTAAATGCAAACCGAATTGAATTTCTGTCCCATACCTACTTCTAAATATTGAAAAACACTCAAAATAAGAGACTGCCTTTTTTTCCTTAGTGGGAAAATTGCCTATGCTTTCCGTTTGACTCATTGTTGATTCTTCGTTTCCAGCTTAAAGACCCAGAGAGAAGGAAAAGCCTTCCGAATCTTTGCTGTGAAGCAATAAATTTCCGAGAAAAGGAGCCCCTTCTGTTGGGAGGAGGACGCAATGCTATTCCTATAAGTGATGGGAAGCTCACTCATGATGGTGGTCAGTCTTGGCATGTAGTACGATGAAGCCCTCTTGGTCGAAACTCTTTCAAGGAAGACAAAGATGGCTACAGGAATTGCATTCTGACTTAACTATCTACATCTCATTGGCGTCAGCTCAGTGTTGTTTTAAATTATTTTTACTTTCAAATGTTTAGAGTCCAATTTGGAGAGAGGAGTGTTCAACACCTTGTTCCCTGGTGCACAGCTTACATTGCTCACGTTAGTGCTTTGCACTTCATGGAATGCATCTACTGTTTCTGAAGGTTGAATGTTGGGTAGAATAACTATGGCGGTCTTATGTGTGCATGCGTGTGCAAGACAGAGAGATAATCAAAGCAGCTCTGCAGATTCTTTGCTTTGCTTGGCTTAATGACAGGTTGTTAGGTCTATCAAATGCAGCGCTGAAGCAATGTGTGGTAGACTGTTCTGTGGATATTGAAAAAGACATACCAAGCTATTGGAAAGGAAGCATCCTTTCAAAAGAGCACCATCTCTGCAAATTGGGGATTTCTCTCAAACAGAAGAGAATCACTGGGTTTGCTGGCCAAACAATTGCAGAAAGTTAGGAAGATGGGGGTGTTAACAAAAAACCAAGGAACAAGGACCCCTGTCCAAGCACATTTCAATTGAGAGTACATTAGACAGCATTTTTTTTATTTACAGTTAAACACAATTTATTTTATTCAGCTGAGCTGGTCATATCCTAATTATGCAGTGATCTCTACAAGCTGATCCTTATTTTGTTAGATACATATTGTTTCCTTTACCTCTTTTTTCTTTTTGTACAGATTGAGGGCTTTATTTTATTATTATTATTATATATATTATGTATGTTGGGGTTAAAAGCAACATATATATTAGAGAACTAAAAGATCTAATTTGTTTTCTTGTATTCAGTATATATTTAGATCACATGCAGATCCCAACTGACTCCATAATGAACAGTTTCCTAACATTCATCCAGTTATAATAATAAATTTAATAATAATAATAAATTTAATTTTTGTGTCGCCTATCTGGCCGAAGCCACTCTAAAGGTTAAATTTTAACTATTCATCATTCATATGATTCCTGTCCCCACCCCCTATTAAAAGCTTTTTAATCTAAAACAATATGTAGCTGGGATCCAAATATCTTGCTTTTTTGTATCTCTGGACATATCAGCCCCTCTGCTAATGTCCAAGCTGTGAGTGTCACTCAGTGCTTGGAAAGCTAATTTTAAAAAAGAATTAGTTCCAGTTCCAGTTTACCACCTTCCAAAAGAGTTCCAGTTCAAATTCACTTACAAAAAGGGATTAGTTCCTGTTCAAGTTTCCCCACACCAAAACGGAACTAATTCAGTTCCAGTTTAATTCACAGTTCAATTCACAATTAATTGATGTGGTCTTTGGCATTTTTTCCCCAGCCTTCAGAATTTTACAGTCTGCTCTGCTAATGTATAAAAAATATTTAAGAAGACAAAGAAATCATCAACACACACACAGTATAAAGTGAACAATTGTTTTATTTATTTTCTTCAACAATTATGATCTTTAAGCTTAAACAGGCTGCTTCACTTTTCAGATAGGTAAAACCAGTAGATGCAATGGCCACAATCAAAGACAAGTGCGATGAAACCTCTCTATATACAAAATATTGGAATTAAAATTAAAATTGAATTAAAAATTATCCAAAGTTCTGCTGTAAAATGAACTTAATTCACATTAAATTCAACTGGAAACTTTAGGAACTATTTTCAGGTGTAATTTAGAGATTTTTGAATTAATTCAGTGAATTAGCTATTCTGAATTAGTTTATTCCAAGAACTGGTGTCACCACTTAGGTAGCAAAAATGGAACTGCCCACGTACAAGAGAGAAGTATCAGATTTTGAGGGAACCCCAAAGTCTGCATAAATTTAAATTATCTTTAACAAAAATTACTCTAAGTTGACTGAACCCCAAAAGACGCAGTGAGAACTGTGCAAGCTCAGTAGTCATGGAATGCTGACTGACTTAAAAGGGGTACGACCGAAATTCAGGGGGAATAGAATGGAGCAGCTGAACTCTTGAGCAACAGTGCTCTACACCGCAACATTTCATTGCAGGCCTGTCTTGTTTTCTTTGAATAATGGACCCTCATCCTATCGCATATCACAAACTTCCAAAGATTATAGTTTGAACACATGCACTTTCTGTTTATTTAGAGTGCATTTTTACAGTAGGCAATAGTTCTTTCTTTTCCTTTTTAAGAGCAGCACCTAGGGTTAAATGGTTGCCTCAGACGGCTTTGGTAGCACTTGAGATCCTGGGGTTAAAGGAATGCTTGCCAGCCATGGTGCTAAAGTGGTGCTAATTAGGGATGGGCAGCCCCCCCCCCTCTCCCCAACCTGCCCCAGGAATTGTCCAGAAGAAATTGATTTAATTTCCCCTCAAGTCTTTTGAAATGTTAAGTCCTGGTGGGAGGCAATGACATCATCACCATGTGTCTGAGCCTCAAAGACTGAGTCCCTGTTGAGGCCTTCATACCTTGGGGCTGGGCTCTCCCTACCACCCATTTCATATTTCTTAAGGTGGGGGATGAAAAGGAGAGTCCAGCTGAGTGGCCACAGCAAGGAACAGTGGCCCTTGGTGATGATGCCATTGCTTGAGATCATTTCAGGCTTGTACCCCAGGCAGTCTACGGGGCAATCCAATTAACTCAGCCTGACTGTGCACCCAAGACTGTCTGGGGCACAAGTGTGAAATGGATCCTTGAGGGCAGACTCCCGAAATCTGTAGTAATTCCAGATTTGGCAGATTTCAGTGGCAACTGCACTTGTATCGGAGTATCTCTCTCCTCGATTTTTCCCCACTGTTTGTGGGAAAGGAACAAAGGAAGGGGGAATATAATTCACGGGCATTGGCATTTCATCAAAAATATGCTAGTGGGTGTATTCAAATAGAGAACGACTAGAACCAAGAAGAGCCTTTCTGCTCCTGGTTTAACACTTATCTATTTTGGAAACATATATTGATCTGCATAGATCTTCTCTGTAGGCACAAGCAGCCTGCAGGTTTTTTGTATATTTGCTTTTTTTCTATGAAAAATGATGTATTTTTTACTATTTCCTCTGTAAAAAAATGTTTACTGTAAATGACTATGTTTTGGCTTTGCATTATCTTTTGATGGGCCAAGTTTCTGGTTTGAAATTCATTCTCCTTTCTCAGCAAAGTATCTATACAGTGAAACAATCCAATTTCTTGCTATTTGGGGGTGTGACGTTTGTGGAAATAAAACCATTGAGAATTAAATCAAACATTCATCATGGAGCTTGTTTATGTTCTTGTCCATCCAACAGGAACCAAAGTTAGCCCAGTAAGACTATATCACATTCGCTCAGCTGGCTGGGCCTGATGGGTGTTTTACTCCTAAACATCTGGAGGGCACCAGGTTGGCAAAGGATGCCCTGGCTTTAATTTCCAAACTCCAGTTTCCTAACATGAAACTCTTTTAAAAACCTTCTAGTTCAATAGATATATTTATCAAACTGCAAGCTTGCCAACATTTTTACATATTATGTGATTTCAATAAATAAATGAAGGATTTTTGTGTGGTCCATTTTCAGAATGTAGCATCCAGTTATGGTAGAATTGCTGGCTGCTCCTCCCCCTTAACTCTGTGATTCAGACTTTAAAACTGGCACCAGCAGAACCTCACTGAGAGTGGGTATGCGTGTTCTAAGGGCTGCAGTGTTTAGCAGTCTGGTTTCCTGCAAAGATCCAGCAGACAAAGTTTAAACAGCAACCAAGGAGGACTGTGCAGCAAAGGTTTCCTTGGTTGCGGCAGAAAAAGAGCTTCCTTTAGGACTCTCAGTGGGGAGGCTGGTCAACGTTTATACAAGGAGCATCCTTAACCAAACATTTGATCCCCAAAGCCAAATATTAGCAATTCATAAATTGGGACTCTAAACATGAGTAATTTTCTCAGAACCAGACATTTTAAAAAGGAACGTGGTAGAGAATGTCAGGAGCCTTTCTGGGTTAGGTTAAAGCCTCAGATAGCTCAGCATCCTCTTCTCACAGTGGCCAACTAGATGCCCTAATGGAAGGGCTGTGAGCAGGACCTGAGCACAACAGCGCCCTCCCCACTTGTGTTTCCCAGCAATTGGTATTCAGAGCCATACTGCCTCCAACAGTGTAGGTAGGTAGGACATCACATAGCCATGGTAGCTTCTAGCCATTGATAGCCTTATCCTCCATGAATTGATACCATGACACTTGAAAGATCATCCTACCCCTTATATACCCAGTCGATGACTGCACTCTGCAGGTGCGGCCTCCTGCAGGTGATACCATCTTATCAGGAGGTCTGTTCTGCACAACACAGGAAGCGGACCTTTAGTGTTGCGGCACCTGCCCTTTGGAATTCCCTCCCCTTAAATATTAGGCAGGTGCCATCTCTGCTATCTTCTTTTCGGCGCCTACTGAAGACCAAGAAGTCTTTTAAGTAGAGATATCCCAGTCTGCGTTTGTGCTGGAATTGCTTTTAAAGATGTTTTTAAAGATGTTCTAGGCGTACCCTCCGTGGCGCAGAGTGGTAAGCAGCAGTAACGCAGCCAAAGCTCTGCTCACGGCCGGAGTTCGATTCCAACGGAAGGAGGAAGTTGAATCTCCGGTAAAAGGGGTCGAGGTCCACTCAGCCTTCCATCCATCCGTGGTCAGTAAAATGAGTACCTGGCATACGCTGGGGGGTAAAGAAAGGCCGGGGAAGGAACTGGCAATCCCACCCCATATATACGGTCTGCCTAGTAAAATGTCACAAGACGTCACCCTAAGAGTCGGAAACGACTCGCACTACAAGTGCGGGGACACCTTTACCTTTAAAGATGTTCTTAGGAGATAGGAGGAACACTCTGAGTGAGCTTGCTAATCAGGCATATTCATGTGGAATAGGTGGTCCTTTAGGGCAAAGGCAGGAAGACCTCAGGCTTGAGAAATCTGCTTTATTTCTTCCTAGAACCCCAAGACTCATCAACCAGAGCCAGGTGCAAAAAGATTATTAAAGGAAAGAAAGAAAAGGAAATATGCAATAAAAAGACCATCTACTCACATTAAGAATACAATAACCATCAGTATATCCATCTTAAGTTAAACGTATAAGTTCATATAAGCCCTCCAGATAGGTATCCGCATACTGATGACTATAAGAGATACATTCAAATGTAGCCAGGGCAGTGAGATCCTCAGACCGTTGCATAACAGATGGTGGGTGTTTATCGTCTAGGCTTGAAGTATAAGTTTCTTAGCGACTGTAAGGGCTCACAAAATCCACTTTTTCCTCGTTCCTCCTTTTGTTAAATTGGCAAATATTTTTTCTTGGTAAAAAACAGAGCCAGGTGCAAAATAGTGGGTCAGGCAAACACTAAGAATTACATATTTCCCTGGTGTGATGCTCTGAGCTGGCCAAATAGCTGCCATTTAAATTTCCCACAATGCCCCTACAGTAGAGGTGTTTCAGAGCATCATGGGTACTTTAAATGGTGGTTAGGTGCCTTTCTGCCACAGCCCCTCCATTGTCCACCAAGGGAGCCCACCAGACGCTCAAATCTAATATAGGAACAGAGATGCCATGGCATCCACATGGAACCAGGACTGTTCAAGCTGTCATCCTTGTTCTTCTTTGGTGATGTACCAGGCAGCAACTCTTGCCAAAATCCTCAGAGGCAAGGGAGTGGGACTGAGCTTGGTGGAAGCAGTGTCCCCTTGTTGGCATGTGATAGGCAGCGGGTCCTCTGAGCCCATAAGCAGGCAGATCCCACTCAGCCCATAACAGAAGCAGGTTCTTCCCCCTGACCCACCCAAGACTGCCAAGCTCCACCCCTGGGCCATATCCAAAGGTCTCCCAGCCCACCCACCCACCAGCTGTTTATTTTTGAAATGACCCTTTGACAAACCTGCCTGCACTCCACACTGGAGTGGGGAATATTTGTGACCCTATTCCCTTTCACAAATGCCTCACTGAACCCTCCAATTGAAAAATGTTATAGCAATGAGTTCTGGTGAGTCTGGATCTAAATTAAACCTGGGAGACACACAAGCGTTTCAGCTCAGAGTGCTTTGGTGTAGCAAGTTCATAAATCTCTGAGAAAATCAGAGAAGCTGAGCAGGTGACAAGCTCTCTCCTTCCAAGATCCAGCCTTTCTCTTAATAGTGTTCTTATTTCGGAAGGTGGATTCTTTCCAGCCTGGAGAGAAAGGACACTCTGTGATTCACAGTCCAGCTGGCCCCAGGATGCTAGTGCAGGCAGTCGGACAGCTGCCAGTTTGTACCTCTTGCAGCCAGCCCGTCCTTAAGAGGGAGAGGTCCTCTTCCTCCTATAGGAATCTGCTTTCTACCAGGCCAGATTGAGGTATTATCCGCGCCACAAATTTAAAGCACATTTAATGCACATTGCTTCTTCCAAAAAATCGTAGGAACTATAGTTTACCCCTCACAGAGCTACAATGACCAGCACTCTTAATAAACCAAGGTTTATCTAACAAGCATCTAGACATATTTTGTGCAGTGTCAAAAAAATATGCAGTGTGAAATAAGTTTTTGTGAAGTTGAGCATATGGGATTTAATATGGAGCTAGGTAGTTTCTAAAAAAAGAAATAGATGAGAAAAGATAAAAAGAAATGGAAATGAAGATAAATACTGGTTCCTTTCAAATCAGTGTTTTTTCGGTAAAAAAAGTGAGGTGCCAGGACTCATTTATTGATAAAAGTACTTTGGGTGCCAGCACAAAATGGTTGGCAAAGGGAGCAAAAGAAGAGGTGGAGGTGCTCCGTACTGGTGACGACTGTCACAAAGAACCCCTCCTAACGGTATAGTAAGGGACACATTACTTGACTAGTTTGTGGGCAGGCACTGTGCTGGCTGTGTGTGCAGTAGGTAAAAAAGCTTAGAATACACCCTGTAACAACCTACACTTTCCAAGATTCTTTGGGGGAAGCCATGAGCTTTAAATGCATGGAGTAGATGAGAACTATGTGCTCTTGCAGATGACCTGTTTATTAAGGATTCATCCTGATTTGTTTGCAGGGAGATACAGGCAACCTTGGATATTTAATTCATTCTGATTTGTTTGAGGGGATGTTAGACGATGTTGCCGCAAAGGAAATGTTATCCCACACTTTCCAGTGCATTTTCCCATCTCTTTCCTTATCATGAAAAAGTCCAATCTTTGGGGGAAGCAGGTTGGTTGTGCAGGACCTCCCAGTCAACTATAATTGCAGGTCCTGAATTTGCTAATATGTGATGCGTATCACATCCACACCATGCATTTAAAGCACTCTTCTACCACTTTAACCATCATGGCCTCCCCAAAAGAATCCTGGGAACTGTGGTTTGTGAAGGGGTCTCCTAACAACTCGCTGCACCCTTAACAAATTACCGTTCCCAGGATTCTTTGGGGGAAGACATGTTCTTTGAATGCGCTTTAAACATATGGTGTAGATATAACCTTTGGCCACTTAACCATTGTCAATAGTTAGGACATGCATTGTCAGAAAAGAGGTTAAAAAAAAAAGATGACTGCCTAGCATATCAAAGAGTGCTGGTCTGAGCCCAACTTCAGAGGATATTTGGGCTCAGCTCATAATAAGCTCCCCACTCCAAAACTGGGAATGTTCAGTTCTAAACCACCCCCAAGTCTGAACTTTGATGCCATCACTAGTTAAGTAATAGCAAGGACAATGTTTACTTTCTTTTTAAAAATCCACAACAGGATTAGTTTAGGGTTGCTTATATAATTGGGAGTTCAGTTGTGGAGGCCAAATGTGAGACGGCAAAGGATGCCAAGGCTAGATTGCTGGCAGGAAGAAACGGTGTCTGCTCTTCATCACTACTTTGAAGTGATGATTCCCCACCCCCACCCCATTCCCTTCTATATTGTTTTTTCCATCCTGGCTGTTGTCCTCCACCTCCCCCCCTCCCGGGTAAGTGGGGATAATTTCTTCCTTTAATAAGAAATCACTAGGAATATTTCCTCACTTTCTTTATCTCCCCCAGATCTTGAGCAAGTATAATCATTTCTCTTCAGAGAGGCTGTGAGTGCAGGAGATGGTTCACTGCATCTTGCATAGCAGTGCCTTTGCATTAATTTTGCAAGTTAAGAGACACCGTTGCTGATGGGTCTTGCACATTCCCGCCACTCACCCAGGATGCACATCACATGGAAAGTTCATCAGTCGTATGTAAATAAATGGGCTCTGTGTTTGAAGGAACCATAGCCATCTGGTCCCAGTTATTATATACGGAATGCCCTGGTACATTCCTGAATAAAGCACTCTCTCTTTTAGTTTTAAAGCTCTTTCAAAGACTTGTATGATTTGTTCAGCTCAGTGGAGGGTTCAGTAGCTGGTGGTCTCTGTGTCCAATCTGGCTCCTTGAAAACTGCCATGTGGTCCCCAAGTTCCCATTGTATAAATCTGTGGCCTGAGTGTGCAATAGCCCCAATGTGAAAGGCTGGAAGCTTAACATTTGGCTGTAGTTTGCCAAATGGTTGTACTTTGGTCAAGAGGAGCACCAGACTTCCACATGCATAACAGAACATTAGAAGAGCCCTGCTGGCTCAGACAAAAGGCCCATCTAGTCTAGCATCGTGTTCTCACAGCAGCCAACCAGATGCTCCTGGAAAGCCCACAAGAGTGCATGTGCACTCTCCCCACCTATGTGCTCTTGTATAACAGGTATTCAGAGGCATGCTGTCTCCCATGCTGCCGACAGTACACAGCCATCATGACTAGTAGCCACTGATAGACTTATCCTCCATGAATTGATCTAACCCTGCTTTAAAGTCATCCAAGTTGGTGGCCGTCACTGGCCAACCAGATGCCCCAATGGAATATCCACAAGGAGAACCTGAGCACAGAACTCCCCCCCACTTGGGATTCCCAGCAACTGGTATTCAGGGCATACTGCCTCCAACAGTGGAGGTAAGACATAGCTTTTGTGGCTAGTAGCTATGGATAGCCTTATCTATTTGTCTAATCCTCTTTTAAAGCCATCCATGTTGGTGGCCATCACTGCCTCTTGTGGGAGTTCATCCCATAGTTTAACTATGCGCTGTGTGAAGGAGGACTTCCTTTTGGCTGACCTGAATCTTCTAACATTCAGTTTCATTAAATTCCCTAAGTTCTAGTATTATAAGAGAGGGAGAAGAATTTTTCTCTGCCTGCTTTCACCACACCGTGCATGCTTTCATATACCTCTATCATGTCCCTTCTTCATCTTTTTTTCTAAACTAGAAAAAGTCCAAAACGCTGTAACCTTTCCTTACAGAAAAAAGCCACATGATCATTTTGGGTTCCCTTTTCTTAACCCTTTCCAGCTCTACAATTTCCTTTTTGAGTTGTAGCGACCAGAACAGTATACAGTATTCCAAGTGCAGTCACACCACAGATTTGCCTACAGTATACCTGTCATTTACCTAACATTGCAGAGCAAAGACCAACAATTTAGTTCTTCATCTGCATCCCATCTAGGCTTTTTTGTTGCTGGATGGCCATTTGAAATGACCCCATCCGCTCTTGTTTGATCAAGGCAGCTTTGACTTTCCAATATATTCCCTGTCTTTTGATGACAACTGAAGCCACATCCAGCATACATACTGTGACACCACTTTAAACAATCATGGCTTCCCCCAAAGAACTGGGAACTGTAGTTTGTTAAGAATGCTGAGAGTTGTTAGGAGACCCTCTATTCCCCTCACCCTTTGCTACCTGAGGCAGAGCAGCAAATGGTGTTGTCCCACAGTTCCCAGAGTGGTTTAACGATCAATCCCTCTTCCCAGGGAACTCTAGGAATTGCAGCTCTGTGAGGGGAATAAGGCTTTCCTAACAACTCTCAGCACTCTTTTTTTTATCATTAATTTTTATTCAAATTTTCAAAGACAAAAAACAAAACAAAACAAAAACAATTAAACAATAAAATAAAATGTCGACTTCCGATTTGTCGCAGATCAGTTATAGGTCTAGAATATATAACAATCCTATCTCTAAAATTATATTATAAAATCACTTTCCTCCAGTAGTTATCTTAATTAATCATCAAATCTCATAAACATTATTTTATTCTTTCCACAAAAAGTCAAAGAAAGGTTTCAATTCCTTGAAAGATATATCTTTCAATTTTTCTCCAAATAAACATATCGCTTAATCCATCTAATTCAAATCTGTTAGGCCCAATAATTTCAATAGCCATTCTTCCATTATCTATATTAACTCCATCTTCCATCTTCAATAATCCTGTTAAGTCCAGTAATTTCAATAGCCATTCTTCTGTTATCAATATCCCATAATAATCTTGTTGTCATAGCCATAGTCCAAGTAAACATATCAATTAATCCATCTCGTCAAATCTGTTAAGTCCAATAATTTCCATTCTTCCATTATCAATATTAATTCCATCTTCCATCTTCAATAGTCCTGTTAAATCCAGTGGTTTCAGTATCCATTCGTCCATTATCAGTATCCCATGATGATCTTGCTGTCGTAGCCATAGTCATATAACAAGAGTCTGATGGGAATTTCCCCCATCACAAATATGTCTTTGCCATCAATTCTGAATATGTTGTTGAAATATTGTTGTAAAGTCACATCTCTGCTCTGGGTGCATCTCTGCTCTGTCACATATTTGTAGTTAATTCCATAAATTTTTTCCATGTCAAGCCCCATCACATCATTCCAGTCAAGAATTCTGAATATGTTACTGAAGTATTGCTGCAAAGTCATATCTCTGTTCTTCTTTTTTACAAAATGCACTGGCTCATCTCTTGAGAGTTTCTCCACTGTCACATATCTGTAGCCAACTCCATAGATTTTTTCTATGTCAAACTCCATCACATCGTTCCAGTCCAGAAAATTATCCAAGACATTGATAACTTTACCACCAAAATCTTCATTAATTTCTTCAGAGACAACGTTGAATTCCAAACAGTCAACTTTATTTCTAACATCCATAAAATCCAAATCTTTTTCAAATTTCACATTTGTTCCAATCTCCAGGTCTTGTAGCTTCCCTATCCCATCAAACTCCTCTCTCACAGAATCCACTATTTCTTTAAGCTCCTGCGTCATTTTGTTAAGTTCAATTTTCATCTCCTGTCTACCCTGTCTCAGGGTTTGTTTCGTTATCTCAATCTCACCCATTATTTTCTGAAACATAATTTCTTCCATGGTCTCATTCACTTTCTTGGTTGTCATTCTTAAAACCACAGAGACAAAAATTATTTCAGCCACAATTGGGTTAATATTTCAGGCTTGCTTGTATCAGTGTAGACAATACAGCCTGCCTTATCTCTATGTGTTCAGGAATACAAAACAAACTTAGTTCCCAACATCAAAACAATTAGTGGCGTCGTGAACTAGCAGATTCGTCAAAATGAAATAGACCAAAAAAAAAAAAATTCCCCCCCCCCTCCTCGAAATAGAAATCCCTCTTCCGTTGATATCTTTAGAATGCACCTCCAGGACAGCTTTTTGCGATAAAAACAAAGATAAGCTTTTTCGATTTCTTTCCTCCTTAATTTCGTTAGTGAAAGAGAATAGCCAAAACTCACCTAGAATTTCTTCACAGCTGATTCATTGACAAATCTCTTTTTTGCTGCACCAATTTAAGCCAAGTGGAAAAACAAGATAGAAAGAAGGATGCTTATCTGCCTGTTAGAGTCCGTTTTTTCTTTAAAGAAAAGATAAACGTGTCGCTGTAATCAGCTAGAGCTTGATGAAAGTCCGTCCGGCATTGCAGTTTGAACTTTCTCTCATAAATAAATGAAATCCAGTCCTCCCCACAAAAACAGGCTTTGGGGTTGATCTCTACGTTTCTCCCTGCCCGGGAGAAAATCTTTATCAGTCAAAAAGAGCGTTCTGACTAATTTTAAAGCTGAAAAAGCTTCTTCTGAGACGAGAGCTCGCTCAGAGGCAGCACAGGCAAAGCAACCCTTCCCGGAAGTCCAACAACTCTCAGCACTCTTAACAAACTACAGTTCCCAGGATTATTTGGGGGGACACCATGTCTGTTCAAGTGGCATCATACTACTTTAAATGTCTGTTGTGGGTGTGGCCTGAGATGCTTTCAGAGGGATATTCCCAGCCTGCGTGACTTTACTTTTGTCTTTTGCTGTTTCTGATCCCAGCGTTGAGGCTATCATTATTGTAAGGACTCATCTGTTCCTCTGCTTCTTTCTGCCAAAGGCACTTCAGAATTGGCAGCCCCTTTGTAAGGACCAGCACACTTGTGTGGTGGACGGACAATCAGAAAAGCCGCTCTTAATTGTACCAAGTTGATTTTGACGTCAGTGTCCATCAGGAAATGGTTTGAAGTGAAGTGAAGACAAGGATTGGCTCAGGTTCTGGCTAAGGCCCTGAGTGTGGCTTTGCTTCAAAATATCTGATCCAGATTTCTAGGACCATAAATGTCAAATCAGGCAAGACAAATGAGTTGACTGTTTATTAAGGATTGCAGGTAGCCAGGAAATTTTTTTTAAAAAAACAGGACAAAGGAGGACACACATCTGCATAAAACTTGCATATGCTAATTTATATGATGTATTTGCAATGGCCTATGGCTACAAGCAATAAATATTTGTTGGACTGTATTGGATTGGAATTTATATGCATAACTGCAAATTATGACATAAGGTAACGAACAGCCCTTAAAATTTCACATGCAAGGATCATAAAATTTAGCAATAGATCGTGAACTCAGTATGCTGAAAATGTATAGAAAATACAAAATGATTTCATCAATGTGCAGAACCAGTTGGGAAATAATAATAACAAAATGACCTGCAGCAAGGTACTCAATTGAGGGATCTAATATTGGATGTTGATGTAAAAACTTACAACATTTACAAAAAATGTCAAGGACGAGCTTTTCAATTAAGCCACATAAGTTAAGCCACTTGCCTGTGGTAAGAAAGCCTTGCACAAACGACAACACTGATGTGTTAGATCACAGGTAGTAGGAGCTTAGCACTGGTTTGCCTCAATATTTTTATTAAGAGTAATTTTGCCTGATACACACATTTATGCAAGCAAACTTCCCTAACATAATACATTTTGATGTTATTTTCACTGTGAAATGATCTTTCACACACACATTCCCCTAATATGTGCATTTCCGTACACATTGTTTGGTTGGAAAATGGCATTACAAAATCCAAGGAAAAACTGTGTTTCAGTCCCCGTATTGTTTCAGGAAAGTGCAGATTAAGTTGATTCCCATTAAAATGTAAATCAAACCAGATTTCTCCTCCATCCCAACTCGGAGGTGCCTCCCCTCTCTTGAGAATGGTTCCTTTCTACCAAAGTGTTAATGCAAAGGTGGGCAACCTCAGGCCCATGAGCTGAATGCAGCCCTACAAGGCCTCTCTGTCTAGCCCTCTGAACTTTCCCCAGGCCACAGCCCTCATTGTCTCTCCTTTGCACCCTCCTTGAGTGTTTTTGCCTGGCTGGAATGTGTCCTTGAGCTCTGATCATGCCTCATGCTTGTCTGGAGGGAGGATGGAGAGGAGTGTGTGAGTGTGGGTAGAAACTAGACTACTCTACAAAGGTAAAATTGACCTCTGTTGTTCTGCCTGCTTTGGCCTCTGGCCCTGCTCGCCACTGGCATGTGGCCCCCAGGAGGTTGCCCGGAATGGAATGTGACCCTCAGGCTAAAATGTTCCCAACAGAAGCTCTGTTGGCTCCTTTTCTTGCTGCAATAGATGCTTGAGAATTGTTGCTCTGAAGAGGTTGCAACTGGGGAGAAGCATTTGCATGTGGGGAGAAGACTGGCAAGATCTGTGGGTTTGGATAGGTGCTGCTTTCCCGTCTACAAACACAGGAAGCTGCCTTATACTGAGTCAGATCATTTGTCCATGTTGCTCAGTCGTGTTTACACTGACTTGCAGTGGCTCTCCAGGATTTCAAGCAGGAGCCTCTCCCAGTCCTACCTGGAGATGCTGCCATTGGGGATTGAACCTGGGCCCTTCTGCGTGCAGAGCAGATGCTCCTCAAGGCACAAAACCAGGACTGTGAGCAGCTTCGGCTGTTTCAGCTGTCTCTTTGATCCTCCTGGAACGCAGACGGAGACAAGTGGCTAAATTTCAGAGAGGCCAAGAAGTGCCTTTTTCGTGCCCCAAAATCGTCATCGTGGTAACAGCAGCAGCAGCAGCGGCAGCAATAACAATACATATATACATAATACAATGAGGCCTAACTATTTTCTCTTTGTTGTTTTGCTTTTATTAACACTTCTGCAAATCCCCGCCCGTGTCTCCTGGGTGTAAAGGGCCAGCTAAAGATCACCCCCACAGTGAGTGGCTCAGGGGTTACATGCCCTGCCACCTGTACAACTGTGGGCAAGCTGCAGAGTCCCAAGGAGCCCAGTTGCCCCCCAGCTGGCAGTTGCAGACAAGGAAGGGGCTGGCTTGTGCAGCTGTGGCAAGCTGAGCAGGCCCTAGCGAGCTGGGGAGGACTAGCCTCAGAGGGAGACAATGGTAAACCCCCTCTGAACACCGCTTACCATGAAGTCCCTATTCATAGGGTCGCCATAAGTCAGGATTGACTGGAAGGCAGTCCATTTCCATTTTGCAAATCATACAAACTCCAGAAATAAGATCTACAAATGCTCTGGACCACTGCAGCTGTTGGACAGATGTTTGCCGGGTTAAACAAACAAACAACCTCCGTTTGTCATGTGGATGGTTGCTTTTGTAAGGAGAGGGTCAGCATGTGGCTCTTCCTTTTCTTTAGTCCAGAGCCTGTTAAAAAATGAAGGACACTGTGCAGTCGACATTGCAACCCCGACTGTCGCTGTGAAATGAGGAGGTTAGCACTCCGTTCAAAAGGGACGATCGTGTGTGATGGCCTCTGCTTCGACCTGTCAGTATCTTGTGGCAGTTGACTCTGGTAAATCACTGCCCCCATTTTTCATCCCTAGTTTTGCCTAGGAAGTATAGGAACATAGGAAGCTGTTTTATACTGAATCAGACTTATTAGGCCATCTAGCTCAGTATTGTCTTCACTGACTGGCAGCAGCTCTCCAGGATTTCAGACAGGATTCTCTCCTAGCCCTACTTGGAGATGCCGGGGATTGAACCTGGGAGCTTCTGCATGCAAGGCAGATGTTCTGCCACTGAACTACGGCCCTTTCTTTTGGAGAAGGGCTGTTGTTAAGTGGCAGAGCACATGCTTTGCGTGCAGAAGCCTCCAGGTTCAGTTGCGAACGTCTGCAGGTAGCGTTGGGAGAGACTCCCTGTCTGAAACCCTGGAGAGCTGCTACCAGTCTGTGTCAAGCAGGGGTGTGGGATCTTTTTCAGAGCACGGATGCCTTTTAAAAGGATCCAGGAACTTCAGTTTGGTGGTGGTGGTGGTGGTGGGGAGGCACCAGGTAGACATATGGCAGGAACCCAGTTCTTTGATCCTATGACACCAGTATTTATGCCAGCTCTGTTGATCCGTCATTAATTTGTGGGCCCTGTTCAAAGGGCTGGTTGTGATGGGAGTATCGGTCTGAGAACAGAATTACCTGCAGATACATTACAAGAACAAGTAGCATTTGTTATCGTTTAGATCTCTTTGATCCAGAATTTGTCAGAGTGAAGGAAGTGAGCGGTGTTTGGAGCTCCTGCCCAAGGAGAGTTCTCTGAAATGCATTGGGCTTAATAAACAGCCTGTTATCAGTAGTGCCACAGTGTGGTGATTCACCTTTTTGTTTCTTTATCTTGGTGTCCCCCCCTTGTTTTGTTCTGCCTGCATATGATTCTGCCACAAACAATTCCTCTGCACCTGTTCTTCATGAACTTTACCTGTCCCCTGTCATATTCTTGGAAAGTTACTGCAAAATGCCTCAGCTGTTGCCAATGGGAAAAAATTCTGTCCCCTTTCTTGATTTTTTCTTTAAATTCCAGGTTTTGCTAATACATAGAGAAATTCTCCTCGTGATTCTTATCTCTTCTAAGTTGCCTATGGGGCAGGAGGCAGAGCTTGGAAAAGTTACTTTTTTGAACTACAACTCCCATCAGCCCAATCCAGTGGCCATGCTGGCTGGGGCTGATGGGAGTTGTAGTTCAAAAAAGTAACTTTTCCAAGCTCTGATTTGTGGCACAGCTTCAGAAGAGGAAAACAAGAATATGGTTTGCATTATTCCTTGTTTATAAAGAGCCTCCTTCCAGTGCTAATTGGCTGCCCTCCCTCAGTGCGTGTTTCCAGTTTTTCTTCTCAAATAAGAATTAGATAACGTTGCCAACACAGGCTCTGTTCTCTCAAAATCCTCTCCTATTCTAGCAGTTTAAAATAGTTTGAAGGGCTGTTTATTAATTTCTGAATTTGTCAGCCGCGATCTCGTAGCAGAAACCTGATCTTCTGGATATGAACGGAGAGAGGAACCTTCAGAAAGGAGGGACGGTGGATCTCCATGACTGTTGTGCGAGTGCCACCATTCAGACATGAATATCCTAGAGGGTTTGCTTGGGCACTGTGGGCTCATGTACTCATGCACAGCATGTGCGGAGCCTCCCCAGTGTGTCAGTGCAGTTCCCCCCCCCTTAAAAATCAGATTAACCAAATGCACCTTACAGGATTTTTCAAATATTTAAGAGCATTAAAATAGTCAAGGTTTGAGCTGAAAGTATTATACTATTTGTGAACAGCAATGCTGCAATGAAAAGCACCCATGTTGGACCATTGTTGGGGAAGTGCTGCAAAAAGCAGTGAAAGTGTTCACCATTCAGAGTGAGGACAATGCTGATCTGGGAAACATCTGGGAAACACTAATCTAACTCCAAACTGGCTTCGATATGACCTCACATAGCCATATCTGTTCGGCTACTTCATGTCATGACTTCACTCCATTGTTGTGATCCCCATATAGGAGATTCCCATTTTAATAAAATAATAATAATAAGATTTTAATAAAATGGCATAGGAGGAGCAGAAGTACTTCAAGAAAACAAAATGAGCAGGGATAGGCATCAGAACTATATTCCGCATGGCCTCACATATGATTATAAGAATTGCCAAAACCAAGTCAGATATTCTGGTCTAGGTCTCACTGAGATATTAAGCCTGTGTTGGGATTGCATTCTAAAGACTCTAGACAGCAGGTCAGGGCTCACATAATAGAATGCCTGTCCATGCATCTTGGACAGCTTCTTGACTAAAACCCGGAGCGGATTACACTGCCCCATTGACATGGAGCCCCCAGCCGCCACTGGCTACGTCACTGAAAATTAGGCCATAGTCTCTGATAGAAGACTAGCTGCCAGGTGTTTAAGGCAAGGTAAGGAAGGTAGCTGGTGGAGGCGGCACCTGTATGGGTAGCCTTTAATGCAGGGAAAGCCTGCCTTGGACCTGAATGTACCACGTCTCAAAGAGATCCCGGTCAGGTTCTGTTCTGCTTCAATTTATTTATTTATTTATTTATTTATTTATTATTTATTGCATTTACATACTGCCCCATAGCCGAAGTTCTCTGGGCAGTTTACAACAGTGTTGGGGGGGGGAGAACACTCTTAGAGGCCAGATTGCAAGCCTCTGTAGGTCTCTTGATCTTTTAATTCCCTTTTGGGGATTGCCATCCTTTTTGGAGTTGTGCAAGTATCAGCCTTCCAGAGTTAGGTCAACTTTAACTTCATTGCATGATCAGTTTCATAATCTCTATAGAGATAATAGTTGGGACAGCACTTTCAGGATAGGCGATGGTTTTACAAGTAGAGAGACTAGAGTTGG
The DNA here is from genome assembly GCF_030035675.1 of Rhineura floridana. Lineage (NCBI taxonomy): Eukaryota > Metazoa > Chordata > Lepidosauria > Squamata > Rhineuridae > Rhineura > Rhineura floridana. Next base: position 35,276,693 of record NC_084492.1, read on the forward strand.
AAAGAATCCCTGGGTGAAATTCCTCTTCAAATGAGGGGTTTCCCCCTTGGAAGTGCACTGATATAAACTCCTGGTGCTAAGTGATGTGTTGTGTGTGTTTCTGTCTAACTAAACAAAATGGATCACTGTGGCGTGTCCTGAAATGCCCACAATTAAAACGAGAGAGAGAGAGAGAGAGAGAGAGAGAGAGAACACAAGACATGTTGACCTTGTCAACTACTATAACGTATTTGGCCTTGTAAGCATAGTTTTTCTTGAATGACTGAAATCTCAGGAGAATGTGAAATGCAGGAGCGTGGACTGAGGTGGGCTGACGAACTGCATCAAATGTCACATAAGTAATCAAATAAGCACACCATTCATGCCTGTAGATTAGGATGGGAGATAAATTTGATTCAGTTTGCATTTAAAGCTAAAATTTCACACGTTCAATTTCACACTTTCGGAAACAATGTGAGAACCCAAAGACAGCCGTTCTTTGAAATTCACACTTATCCATATTTTGCAATGCAGTTCTCCAACCAAAGTCTACAAAAATGCATATATTAGGGGGAAATGTGTATTAGTCATGTCCTAAGTTAGTCATGTCCATTAATTTCAATGGGTCTGCTCTAACTTTGTTGGATGTAAACCTGAGTCTGTCATGACTGATCATAAATTATTTTTTTCCTGGTTTTCATAAATTATTTTTCCAACTCTCCAGTTCATAAATGATTCGTTTTTTCATGCTTGTAAGCTTTCAATGTGAATTGGATTAGGTTTATGGAAGTTCTACTTCTTTTTCATAAAAGTAAGCCTGTTTTTAACAATGGAGGGAAAAGGACCACTCCACTTTTCTGTTTACCTTAATTAATAGAAAGGACGGTGGGGTTTTTTTGGTCTATTCTTTAGTGTGTCTTCTAGAAATACATCCGCAAAATAATTTTTGCACACTTGAAAAAGCATGAAATGGCATGCAAGGTTATGTACTGTTTGGCAGTCTTTGACTTGCTTTTTTTTTTTAATGGAGTATCTGTCTCCCAAGTTCACTCCCTTGCCCCTGGTTATTAAACCAGAAGTAATTAAACCTATCCCAAATGAGTCACACCAAGCTTGGTTGGTTATATCTGTCAAAGACATAGGATCTTCCCCTTGGGTTTATTTTTGAGGGGCTGTAAAATAATTTGTGGGATTCTTTTTGGCAGCAAAGCATGTGACAAGGTGATTTCAATCACATTTGCTTTGCAATCCTGAATTATCCAGATGCATTTAGTGTGCAATTTGGTGGAGCAGGGAGTTAAACTCTGATGTAAAAGGTAGGCATTGACATCCTGTCAATTTCTCTCTGTTGACATTTTGGGCAAAGACAGATGCAACATTTTTCAGCAGTGGGGTGTCCCCAATCATGCATTTCTTCTCCAAAGCTGAGGTCTGGGGAAACAACTGCAAAAGCAGACATGCTCCTACAAGATTGAAGCAACTGCAAGGGTTCAATGCTGGTTGGCTGCCACCCCTGCAATGATGTCACAAAGAAACCTCCCCCAATCCTTGAAGCAAGTTTGCACATTTAAAAAAAAAATGTGGCTCCTTGCCAAAAGTGGGGTTTGTAGGCACCACCAATCTGCTGATTGTCAGCACTTTCAAAGCCATGTGTCTTTGCTTGTGCTATGCAGTTAGGCATCTGTAATTCCATTTAAATCTAGTCTGGCATGGGGAGAAATTCAGTTTGTATTTTTGTATCAACCTCTTTAATTTGCATTTCCTGAAACAATACACAAACCAAAGCACAGTTGCTGTATCCTTTAAAACTTGCACTTCTCCGAATTTTATGATGCAGTTCTCCAAGCAAAACGTTGGTACAAAATTTGCATATTAAGGGAAAGTGTGCATTAAAATGCACATAGTGAAATTAACATACAAGCTGCATTATGGTTGTGAAAATTGTTTACAAAAATGTGCATATTAGGAGAAATGCATGCTAAAAAGGTGAAGAATTTTCATAAGGACCTTTTTTTAAAAAAGCTATACAGATGGATGCAGAAATGTGGCAGATTGAATTTAAGACTGGAAAAATGAGAAATGGAGGGATACCAAAACTGACAGATTCACCCCTCCCTACTTTTAGGTCAGCTCTTTACTCTGAGCCTCTCTGTGTGGTGCCCTACCTGGAAGCTGCTCCATCTTCATTATACGAGCTATAAGAGTCCTCTGTTTCTCAGGTTGTTTTGTGGCATTTTGCGTTGGTAACAAAATGGTGAGACTGAGGGATTTGCTTTGCAATCATTCAGAAAACTTGTTCTTCTAAGTGACTTGTAGCACCTGTCAGCTTCTGTTGCATTGCTCATCTGAAACTGGGACCAACTTGCTGCCACCAACACAGCCCAAGGCAGTTAGAGGATGTTGGAATTTCTCTATTGAGAAGCGTAGCAGAATTGCGTAGCACTGCGGAACGGAAAGTATTGAGCGAGCTTTGAGTGTGTGTTTGAATCTTTGCTAAGATTCTACCTTCCCTGCAAATTAGTCAGACAGAGACTTTAAGCTTTAAAATAGGAAACAACTACTTTATTCTGGAAGTACATGCTTAATGGGAAAGAGTTCTATATCTAGCTAACTAGCTATGCTGGAGCAACGAGCACTGGTCCCACTACTTGCCCTCATCCTCGTTGAGAGGAGAGACAAAGAGAAAGATGTCTGGTCCCCTCTCGAGAGAAAGAGAAACACAGAGAGAGGCGGGAAGGAACTGGGATCAAACATCCTGTTGCTTATCAGTCTAGCAGGAAGGGAAGAAACGACAGGATCAAAGGGATAGGTATAGCCTCAACCAGTAAGAGGTCTAGCTCTCTAGCTACCCTTATTAACCCCATGCAGCCTCAACCCATCAAGTTGGAGTTGAACCTCATACATTCCAACAGAGGATGCATATCATCAAACTGGGATTAGATTAAGCGCGACAAACAAGTGTTCTGATATCCAGGGGCTGGAAGCATTTCTTGAAGCTGACATATTTCGGCACATGTGGTAGAACAAAATCCATCCTTTTATTTCTTTTTTCTTTTTTTAAAAAAATGTTACTTGCTCTCCATCCCTGTGAGGGGAGAGAGACTCTGTTTGGCCATCAGGGGATGGCTGTTGCCACCTGCCTTGCCCCCCTTCCAGCCCTAGGAATCTTCATAAAGGAGCTGCTTCCAGAAGACTTCCTTGTCTTTTGGGTTGAGGAAGAAGGTGCAGGGAGATAGGAGAGATTGTTATAGCAGCTTTGGGGGTTGCTTTTGGATATTTTGGCTTGAGCTTCATTGTTGAGCTTTATTCATGTTTACATTTTGATGTATACTATATGATTTTTTTTTAGTGTTGTAGCAATTGTACTTTTTATGATGTGTTATTATGCTACAGTATTTGGGCTGTTTGTTTATGTAAACCGCTTTGAGCACAATTTGTGGAAAATGTGGTATATAAATAAATTGACTATTGACTACTATTGACAATCACCACAGAAAATCCCAGAATGGTGTAAAACATTTAAAATGAAACAATATAATGGAAATGCAGTTAAAAATACCTATCAGCCCATGCTTTGCAGTGCACAAGGGGAACAAGGGCTTGCATCTTCTAATGTAGTCCTTGGTGTGACATCATCCCCACTTAAGGCACAACTGAACTCATGGTTATTTATAATGGTTAAAGTGTTGGACTATGACCTGGGAGACTTGGGTTCAAATCCCCACATAGCCATGAAGCTCACTGGGTGACCTTGGGCCAGTTGCTGCCTCTCAGCCTCATGAAAACCCTATTCATAGGGTCGCCATAAGTCAGAATCGACTTGAAGGCAGTATATTGACATTGAGCATAATTTGTTATTTTAATCAATCGTTCAGCTTCCTGGAGTCCCTCAAGGCAACTTTCATTCAAGTCAAAGCTATGTTGCGTTCAAAGTTGAGTTCACAATGGCTTGGGTTCCTTGGGCTCAATGGCTACTAGCCATGATGGCTATGCTCTGCCTCCATACTCAGAGGCAGTATGCATCCAAATACCAGTTGCTGGAAACCACAGGAGGGGTAAGTGCTCTTTGCATTCAGGTCTTGCTTGCAGGCTTCTACTTGGGGCAACGGGTTGGCCACTATGAGAACAGAATGTTGGACTAGATGGGCCATTGGCCTGGTCCAGCAGCCTCTTCTTATATTCTTATGTTCTTAAGCACATCTAAACATGCATTGGATCTCTCTCTCTGTCTCTCTGTCTCTCTCTCTCTCACCCCTGCCTCTTAATCTGTTTTTCATATCAGTGTTTCATCTGTAAATCCAGGAGTTGGTCCTCCAGATAGTCTTCTTAACACCTTACTACTGTCCCCCACTTGGAGTTCCAATCCATGACTCCTCCTCTCTAGTTCATTATCCTCAAGAATAGCCTGTTTGGGTACCTTGTTGGTTAGCTTTCTTTCTACCACTGCTTTCTTCTCCTTCTGATTTCTCTCCTGTCCATGACAAGACTCATCATTGCTTGCTCTTCTGTCAGACTTTGTTAAGCATAATATTGGAGACAGACGTATTCCAATAATTATCAAATGGGAATCAAAGTTGTGCAAAAATGCCATTATGGAAAAACTTACTAGTTGCATAGGAGTAAGACCGATGTTCCTGGACTCCAACTCCCATCAACCCCAGCCAACATGACCAATGACCAGGAGTGATGGAAATGGTGGTCCGACATCTGGTGCGCCACAGATTCCTCATCCCTGATGTACAGTAGGAATGACAAATCTGTCAATTTTGGTTTCTCTCTGTTTCTAATTCCTCCCTCATCTTTCAGTTCAGTTTGCTACTTTTCTGCATCAGTTTGTGAATTTTCTTTAAAAGCACTCACAAAATTTGTCAGCCTTTTAGTATGCATTTCTTCTAATCTGCACATTTTTCTTTGCAATTTTGCCTAAGAGACACATTTTTTTTGCAAGCAATTCCCCTTAATATAATGTGCCTGGAGGGCTACAGGTTCTCCATCCTTGGAGTAAGAGAAGGTGGACAGAAGAGTAATAGTGTAATAGAGTACTGGGAAACCTTTGTTAATTTTGGGCAAACTAGTGCATGTTCTTCAGAAGACCTAAGATGTTTATTTGGAATGCTCCAGCTTTGAATCATTATTGTGTTTCTTTAACAATGAGGACATTTAAACTGTAGGAATTATTATGGGTACAGTCAAATAATTTTTGTAGTCTCTCATTTTCAGAGTTGTTGGATTTATTATGAAACTTGAAAAATTGCTTAGTAATCTCTTCATTTGTATTTAAATTTTAAGAAGAGATTTCACATGCTATATGCTTTATCTAAATCCCTTTGCTTTGTGGGTGTTTTTTCCTATTAAAAAGAAAGAAAAATCAAATGCCAACCAGAAAGCAAGAGATTTGGGGTTATTAGCCCCAAAGCAACATGCAGCTTTGTATTTTGCGATAAGACATTTTGAAAGAGGAGAGCTTTGGGGAACGGTCGCTGAAAGGGTCCAACCTCAAGCACACATTAAGAACATAAGAACATAAGAAGAGCCTGCTGGATCAGGCCAGTGGCCCATCTAGTCCAGCATTCTGTTCTCACAGTGGCCAACCAGGTGCCTGGCAGAAGCCAATTACACAAATGAGCTGAACTTCTGCTGCTTCGTCTGTTCTTTTTACCTTAATTTTCCACAAATCTCTTACAACCAAGAGCAACCACTCTCCACTCTCCATAAGGACAAAGCAGAAATTACTCTTTTTTGGGAACAAAGGAAAAGCCTAGCTGGATCATCTCCCTTAACCCCAGAATGTCACATCGCCAGCTTTGGAAATAGGGAAGGGCCTTATCTCGGTAGCAGAACACCAATTTGCATGAAGAAAGTCCCAAGTTCAATCCCAAACATCTCCAGGTAGACATTGGTGGCTGGTGCCCACTGGGAGTGGTAGTGCATAAGGCACAGCAGGTCAATGACAGAGCCAACTAATACTAGTCTTGTTCCCATCTTCCTCCCTGCACAAATGAAACACTGAGACTAAGGAGGAGGTTGTAAGTAGGAAGGCAGGCAGGTGGCTTGCTGAGATTGGTGAGATGGTGCCCCCTGTGCCCTAATAGACCAGCCTCTGCCACAGGTAGGGCTGGAAAAGACTCCTGTCTGAAACTGCTGCCCTATAGACAAGACTGAGCAAATGGACCTATGGTCAGTCTCAATATGAGGCAGCTTCTTGTGTTCCTAAATGTAAAAAAGGGGGAGATGAGTAAGTAAGAAGAGGTAAAGGAAAATAAAGAAGAATGGATTCCACAGTTCCAATAAAATAGGGAACAGGGTAGATCCCAAAATATTGAATTGGACTGTAAACCAGTACATTCTGTCCATCTGCTAAAATTAGGAGTCACTCCAGAGGGAACACAGTTGTGTACGAGAATGTGTTCAGCAAGGTCTTTTGCCAAGCCACTGACGCCCAGAGAGAGAGAGATCTGTCATGTAAAAGCAATAGCAAATGACGGATGGTATAAGTATTATTATCTGCTGTACAAGAACTCCTGAAGACCACACTGGCCTCGCTGCCATTCACAGCCTTGCCAGAAGAAGCCACTCCCTGTGCCAAGAGAATTCCTATTCCACTCTCATAATAAATCTAAAGGAGGAGGGCTGGCTTAGCCATGAAGTGGCAAGAAGCCGTTGCTCTGGACAAGCAGATTCCACCTTCAGCCTCTGCATCCTTGGGAGTGGAGATGACGAGGAGGTGGAGAACCTTTTCACCTTTGGCTTCAGATGTGAAAGTTCTCGAGCTGGTTCTGAGAGGAAGTAAACTTACACATACCAGTCAGTTGTATTTATTCTCAGATTTTTTAAAGAATTTGACATTACTTTGGCTAGCACCAGTATAGAGGGCAGGGATGGAGAGAGAAAACCAAATATTCTCAACCAATGAAACCCAATGGAGGCTGGTCCATTAGGGCAAATGGGGCAACTCCCCACCAACCTCCGTCTGCCCTCAGCCAGCCACTGCCATCTGCATGCCTTCTTACTTACAACCAATCCAGAGATGTCAGTGGCTGTCCATTTCCTCCTCCTTAGTCTTAGTGTTGCCCTTGTAGAACTCAGCAGGGAGGATGGAGACAAAACTAGAAAGAATTGGCCTGTCATTGGCTCCAGCTCCATCTACTGTTGTGCTCCCTGCCTTCCGCCCTACCAGTTGCAATGGCCAAATCTGTAGAGAGCCTCTTGAACCTCCTGGATCCCAAGGGTGCTTCAGCACTAGGGAGGGAAGGATCTGTCAGTTTTGCCTCTCTCAGTTTCTCATTTTGCTAATCTTAAATTCAGTTCTCCACATTTCTACAGCCATTTGCCATTTTTTTTAAAAAAAATCCTCATGGATGTTTGTCAGCATTTTAGTGTGAATTTCTCCTAACACACATTTTTGCATGCAGTTTATTTATTTATTTATTATTTGATTTATATCCCGCCCTTCCTCCCAGCAGGAGCCCAGGGCGGCAACAGAAGCGCTAAAACACTTTAAAACATCATAAAAACAGGCCTTAACATACATTAAAACAAAACAACGTTAAAAACATTTTTTAAAAAAGCTTTACAAACATCTTTTAAACGGGTTAAAAACATTACTAAAAAAACGTATTAACAAGCAATTCTAACAAAGACGCAGACTGGGATAGGTCTCAACGTAAAAGGTTTGTTGAAAGAGGGAAGTCTTCAGAAGGTGCTGAAAAGAGCAAAGACGGTGCCTGCCTAATATTTGAGGGGAGGGAATTCCACAGGGTAGGTGCTGCCACACGAAAGGTCCGTTTCCTATATTGTGCAGAACGAACCTCCTGATAAGATGGTATCTGCAGAAGGCCCTCACCTGTAGAGCGCAGTGATCGACTGGTTATATAAGGGGTAAGACGGTCTTTCAGGTATCCTGAAAGTTTTGACTAATATACATATTTCTGCAATCAGTTTCTCCTAATATAATTCATTTTTGTATGATATTTTCACCAATACATTTTTATACATGCTTTCCCCTAATATCTGCCTTTTTTTTGGTAAACGTTCCTTAGCTGGAGAACTGCATCACAAAATTTGGATACATGTAAAATCAAAGGACGGCTGTGTTTCGGTCCTCATATTGTTTTGGAAAGTGCAGATTGGATAGATTTGGCTTTGAGTGCAAACTGAATTGAATTTCTCAGCCATCACTATTCAGCACTTAATTGCTGTGGCTGTTTCTGCAGTTGTCTCCTCAGCCAATGTGGATTCTCTGTTGATGTTTTTGGATTAGATACATTAAGCTAATGTGTAATTACACCAAAGCCTATTGAAACTGGTAGGGGGAAAGCCAAGGAGACCAAAAGGAGATGGAACGAGAGCCAATAAGAGTCAGAGGCAACTCATTCTAGATTTGGCCCCATCGTCCTCTCTACTGAGTTGTATAATGGCAACACTGGAAGTAAGGAGAAGGAATCTGCTGCCCTGTCCTGGACTAAGAAGGCAGGCAGGTAGGGGCTGGGTGAGAGGGCAGACTGAGGTTGGTGCAGCATTGCCCTGCCCCTGCTAGCCCCAATGGACCAGCCTCCGCTGTTGCTGATGCCGAGGATTTTGAATTATTACCTGCCCTTCACACTGAGATTCCAGGGTGGGATTTTAAAATGCGACATTAGAAACAGTTTGAAACTATTTACAATCACAAGAAAAAGGTAGGTCCTAAAAATATACATTCCAAGTGCCAAAGGCCAGGGTAAAGAGGTGTGTCTTCAGCAAGGGAATGTGTCCTGGGGAGTGTTGCAAGGGCCAGGTGGCCTGGAGGGCTACATTTGGCCCCTGGGACTCAGGTTCCTTGATGTAAATTAACACATGCAAATGTTATGCAAATTGGTGTTCTATTTTGGGCTCTTCCCCTCTCCCCAGTAACGCATTTCCTCTTTTTAGGGCGATGCATATGTGGCCACTCTAAATGTAGCCACTCTAAATGTAGCGTGGTTCAATCTCTGAAAAGGCTCCTTTAAATGTATGTGTTTAAAGCTTGGGGTCTCATGCAATCCATGCTTTGAACTCCCAGCTCTGAAAGACAGTTTCTTTAGGTACCTAGGCAGGCTTTGCATGCTGTTTATGTCTAAGTAAACAGAGATGTATTAAGCCAACAGTGCCTGGGTGGCTTTTTAGCATTGGTATTCTCTCTCTCTCTATCTGTGTGTGTATTTGTGCATCAAGAACAGTTACACAACTGTGATGTAATATTACACCACACTGCAGAACAATTTGAAACTGTATTTTGATGCACCACCAAAGCCCGTGGCTGTTTTCCAGAAGTTTTGGCACACTCCTAAACAAGTTCCTCCTCTGCGCTAGACACCTTCTCCACGGATATTTGACGGAAGGAGATGGTTGTATTCAAGGGGGAGATTGCTTAAAGATCCAACGATGAGTCAAAAATGGTGGGCAGGCAGAGAGGTCCCTTCCTGAAGGTCATCTTTATTATTTTTATTTTAAAGAAGGACCTTGTTAGTTGTGTAGATGCCAACATCCTAAGTCCCTAGCTCTCACCTTTAAGCCCCAATTTGCAATATGGGGTCTGCTTTTCATTTTCTACTATTTATTTTGTTTTATTTAAGGCACCTGTATCCTGCCTTTTAAGATAAAACCTCACAAGGGGACTCACAGCCATGAATAAATACTATATACCAAACAATAAAACATTAAAGACAAAGCCAGTCAATTTAACAGTCAAAACAGCGGCAGCTCAAACATGAAGCCAGGTGAAGCCATCAATGAAAAGCTCAGCTGAATTAATACCCATTAATATCCATGAATGAAGGGGCTGCACATGCACCTCTGGAGAAAGGAATTCCCCATGGGTCCACCACTGAAAAGGCCTCATCCTTGGTACCTGCCAATATGATGATACTGGGCAGAACAGAGAACAGGACCTCTGAGGATGATCCAAAGGCCCCGGCAGCTTCCTGTGAGTGCAGGTGGTCCTTCAAGGAACCTGGACCCAAATTGTTCAGGTTTGTGCATGTCTCTCTCCTCTTTCACTCTGTCGCTCTTGCATTTCTTCCCCCACCCTTTCTTTCCTAGCTCAGTAGCAGAATGCCTGCTTTACCTGCAGAAGATCCCAGGTTCAGTCTCTGGTGTGTCTCCATTTAAAAGGACCAGGTAGCAGGTGATGGGGAAGATCTCAGTCAGAGAACTGCTGCCAGTCAGAGTAGACTCTACTAGGCTAGGCAGACAAACAATTTGACCAGGACTAAGGCAGCTTCCTGTGTTCCTTGGGATTCAATGTGATTGGGGTGGGTGGTGGGTGGGAGAGCTGCTGTATTTGTGTATCCCAGTGAATAATCATTTTTTTAAAGTCATGTACACCATCTGAGCACATTAGAGAATGTTGCTTATAATGAGGGATGGGCGAACCTGTCAGTTTTTGGTTTCTCTCCATTTCTATTTTTTTAATAATAAACTCAGTTCTCCACATTAATATTAATTAATTAAAAATAATGAATTAATCAATATTAATTAATGAAGTATTAATTCATTAATCCATATCAATGCATGCCTTTTTTTAAAAAAAAATGTCCTTATGAAAATTCATCAGTGCGAATTTCTCAGAATATACACATTATCACAAAGCAATTTCCCCTAATATAAAGCGTTACTGTGTTATTTTCACTAATATAATGCATTTTATGCACATTTTGCCTTTGTCTGTGCATTTTTTGCACACATTACTTGGCTGGGGAACTGCACTGCAAAAGTTAAGTGCAAATTTCAAAGGATGGCTGTGCTTCCGTTTATGCTTTGTTTCAGAGAGTGCGCGTTAAGTAGGTTCAACTTTCAATGCCTTTTAAATAAATGAAATAAAAAAGGTAAATAATGTGAACTGAATCGAATTTTTCTCCCATCCCTGCTGATAACGTTTTTTATATCGCAGCCGAGCTGTTATGAACTAAGGGCACAATCCAACTAGTATTTGTCCCGGGCTGGTGGAGTTGGATGTGGCAGACAACTGGCTGAGTGGCAGGCTCATGATGCTGCTGGGCTTTGTTGGCAGACGCCCTTCATCCTGACTCAGCTGTGGCTCTGCCTGGACTCTGCTGGCCCAGCTGGGAGTCTACCACAGATGGCCAGCCTGGGAGATGGAGAACCGGTGGAGGCTGGCATTAGCCCCCAAAATGGGGCATTCCAGGGCAGAGCTTGGAAAAGTTACTTTTTTAAACAACAACTCCCATCAGCCCCAGCCAGCATGGCCACTGGACTGGGCTGATGGGAGTTGTAGTTCAAAAATGTAACTTTTCCAAGCTCTGTTCCAGGGGCCCGGTGGGGGAGGAGCCACGGGGGGGGACTTACGCGGTGTTGAAGTCCCCCTTGGAGTGCTCCCACAGGTCCCAATCCACAGGAAAATTCCACTAGCAAAAGGGTTGGTGGAGGAAAATAATTGCAGTGGTTGTGTATGGGAAGTGCCCACTCGCATTCATGGGAGCCGGCTCATCCCTTCCAACTCCCGCACGCAGCTCCTGACAGATCCTGCGTTTGTCTAGCGGCTCCAGAGCAGCAAGTGGATGCCACAGAGCTTTTCGCCAGCTTCCCCTCATTTGGATTGCTCTGCCCAGTGCGTGGTGCCTTCTGCGTTCTTGGTGCCTTCCGCTAGCAGTTTTGAAGAGAGCTGCTTTTACATGCAAACATATTTCAATCTGTGATATATCTGCACAAGTATGTAGTTTACTGTCATAGTCTGCCCAAATCTTCAGCTCAGGCAGCGTTTCATTTAAGATTCTTTTCTTAATGATGCAGAAACAGCCACCCATAAATTCAGGTTGGTTACAGTTTCCCTGGTGTTTTCTTAACGGTATATTTTATGCCTAATTTCTTCCTCGATTTATGGCATTTGCGCAACCAGCTTTGTACAATTGGCTCCAAGTGTTCCTCATCAACATCTGCAAAAAGTTCTCTCTTGGTTGTTCTGAATGATTTTATTGTGTGGAGGGGGGAGAGGGAGATTCCGCACATGTTTTTGCGCACATAAAGTTAAGTGCTGTTTCGTGAACAAAGTTGAGCAATGGTCCCCTCGGGATCTGGTGATATCAAACTGGAAGGGATTTCACAACGCTGTTCATGAAACTGGCTGTTCTGGATGGGGACAAGGATTTGCAAGGAGGCTGATAAGGTTGGAAGGATCAAATAGAACACAACTGAAGGTCAGGATGCTTTGTGGCATAGACATGCACCAAAATACATTTCTCCTTGAAGAACACAGTAGGTCAGGAATGGGTAGAATTGTTAGGTAGCAGTGCGAAGACTTCTAGATCACACTGATTCCAGATGACCAAAGCTCTGGATTGTATTCCATTCTGGAATGGATTCTGGAACAGAGGCCAGAATGGCTTTTGCCATGGCCTGGTGACATCTAGAAGTTGTGCTGGGCCTTACTAAGTTGGGTAGAAAGGTCAGGGCTGGCAGTGTGCATGACTAGGCCCTTGGGCACCAGTCTGCCCCAGGCCTGCAGCACCATGTGGCCGAACATTCCTGCATACCCCTGGTATTTGTGAACCCATCTCAGTTATATACAGTTTGGGTATATTCTGTACCTGAATTTTAATCAGATAGATGACTTTTTTTTATTTTTAGCCAGAGTTGCCTTTATTCCAATGGTTCCAAGGATGTGAGTAGGAATCAGGAGGATAAAGGATCTCTAGGAATGACAGAAGTAAGGAATGGAAGAAAGGAGAAGGCCAACATCTTTAGCACTGCCTCTCTCATAACTCTGGAACTTGTGAACATCAAATGAATGTTGGAAAATTCAGGACAGACAAAAGAAAGTCCTTCCTCACATAGCACTTGGTTAAACCATGGAATTAGTTCCTATAGGAAGGAGTCATGGCCACCAACTTTGATGGCTTTAGAAGAGGATTGGACAAATTCATGAAGGATATGGCTACCAGTGGCTACTAACAGGGCCGGCTCCAGGCATGCAGGGGCCCTTGGGCATCAGCTTGCCCTGGCCCCCCAGTGGGTGGGTGGGTGGGTGTGCGCACACATACGCGCATGCTTGCACCCCCCCACGGCCCCCCTACCTGTCTAGTCTTTACCATTGCCCTTAATGAAGATGGCGGCCATCGTTTCCCTAAGGGGAATAAAGCCTCTGCCGCCATCTTTGTTGATGGCACACGTGCATGCTACGCGCACACATCTCTGCCATCAACTAAGATGATGGCAGTGGCTTCAGTACCTTAGGGAAGCTGCAGCCACCATCTTCATTAAGGGCAATGCTAAAAAGCCAGCTGACAGGTAAGTGGGGTGTGTGGGGGTGTGTGGATCGTGGAAGGGGAGCGGTGGGCCCCTCAGGGGCTCCTGTAGCTCCGGGGCCCTCGGGCCAGTGCCCAACCTGGCCACCCTTTAGAACCAGCCCTGGCTACTAACCCCAATGATGATCTGCTGCTCCCACTGTCAGAAGCAGTATGCCTCCGAATGTCGGTTGCTAGAAGTCCAAGGAAGGAGAGTGTTGTTGCACTCAGGTTCTTTTTGCAGGCTTCCCATTGGGGCATCTGTTGGCCCCTGTGAGAACAGGATGCTGGACTAGATGGACCCTTGGCCTGTTCCAGCAGGACTCTTCTTATGTTAAATCCCTCTGAAGAGCTTAGGACATGGACAGGGAGAGACACATCCTCCCCCTAGCTTTCCTTGCAAAATGCAAAGCTACTCTAAGGGCTGATTCACATTCGTCAGAGTACCTCTGTGAATATCTTATTACTCAGTTGCTTAGAGATGAATGTGTGAATGGACTCCACTGAAAACATGTTTGAGGTGATATGAAAGCTCCCTTTTAGTTGTTTGGTGAGTGATGGCTGCTTTAAACAGGCAGGACCTCAGTTGCCAGTGCAGTTCCCAAGCACTGGCCATACTTGTGTGAACTCAGTTACAGAAGGTTCTTTGTGTTTCTTAGAGCACTTTTTGAACTAACCTCTTCCAGCTGCTAGAACTCAATGCTCTGACATGCAAAAATGTCTACTGTTTGCACCCTGATTAGTACGATGGAGGTTAAAAACACTACATTTCCACCAAGTCCTGGGAATATATGATTTATTCCTACTGACTGGATGCAGGGGACGGGAAGTTGCTTTCCTTCAACAGCACTCCACTCATGGTGGTCTGGCCCAAGCCTAGATGATACTTTTGAAGGCTCAGAAGACAGCATCTTGGAGTCTTCATAATTGCTTCTTAGAAATCAATGTGTGATGCAATTAATTTTCTTTCCTCCAACAATGACAAAAAAACCCATGCACCTGTAATAATGATTGTAGGAAAATTCAGGGACAATAGTTACAGAGAATATATAAAGTGTAGTTGAAAGCAGATCGCAACAGATATCTGCAAGCAAAGCTAAAATGGGAATTTCCCTGCCTCTTCAATCTTCTGAGCCAGTCTTCCACAAAACTCCAACTCCCATCAGCCCTGGTGAGCACAGCCAACGGTCAAGGCTGATGGAAGTTGTAGTCCAGAACATCTGGAAGACACCAGGTTGGGGAAGGCTGGGCTAAATACTGAAGGTGGGTCTTTGTCGTCTGCTGGGCTCACAGAAATTGTGTCTCCTAAAGCAGGAATGGTGAACATTTTTCATCCTTAGGGCCACACTCCCTCATGGACAGCCTTCTGGGTATGCCAGTGGCAAAAATGGACAGAGGAATGGAGAGGACTCTTCGCTTTGCAAAGAGCATCTACACATACCAACTTATACGTACATCTAAGCATACAAGAAGCATGATCCCAGTTCAAGGACACCATCCAGCAAGGCAATAAACATGTAATAAGAGTGTAGAGTAGGGACAGTGGTAGGCAGATAGGGAGGCCTGGAGGGCCACATGTGGCTCCCAGGCCTGTGGTTCCTCAACCCTGTCCTAAAGTGAGGGTAAATTGAGCCTCCATCTCCAGAGTCAGAATGAGCACCAGCTCCTGCATGTGTGGGACAGTTAACAGATGGGATACTGTTCGCATGTGACATCTTCATTTGTGTTCACGTGGACTTTTTCTCATTCCCAACTGCCAAACTGGGAAGGTGGAGGTTCCTATGTGACACAAAATGCAGGTGTGTATATGTGGGGGCTTTTGCACAGACACAAACATCTTCTCTGTGCAAAAAGTGCTCCAGGATATTTTCACGAGGTGCTTGCAGAGGGAATGTCAGCATGCATCCAGGATGTTTGCTGCCCCATATTTAACATTCCAGTGATGGTTTCATTGAGGCACCATCACCTCCCTGATTGACTACAGTTCTGGCACATTCCCCTTCCCTTCAAATCACCCTTCTCCATTAGTGATGTCACCATATTAGATTTGACTTTTTGTCAATGTCACAGGCAGTAGACATAGTTATTTTAGAGTGAGGGCAATGTTCCTTGCATAGGCAGTTCCCTCATTCTGAACTAACTTCATGTTGTCCTTAGTGATGCCATCATTTAGCCAAATCGGACTGACTACATAATGGTTACTGGGATGACAGCATCATGGTTACCGGGATGAAAAAGGCAATTAAAAAATACACAGAGAAATAGCAGTCAATCATGTCTGTGAACAGATACCTAATTTCTCTTTTTGTTTGTGCTGAAAATATTCACCAAAGAATGCTCAGCTCAGTCTCACCTATTAGTATTTGTGCAAAACTTGAAGATGCCAAACTGAATGAGAAGTTGAGCTGTCCGTTCAGCACCATAATCTCTAGGGAAAATTGGGAATCACAAGAGCTGGCTGTGACTTTCTGAACTGGAGGATTGTACAATGCACCTGAAACAATGTGATCTGAATTCACTTCATTTTGCTGAGTTGCCAGACGTGTTTCTGCACAAGTGTGGAAGGGCAACGAGGAACAATCTGATGATTGTGGAAGGGGGCAATTTGCACCCCCCAAGGCTTTGGGCTCACTCTACCCCAGGTGTGTCTACTTCATTTTTTTTTTTACTCCACCATCAAAACAGGTGGGGTCTTTGAGAGAGAGAAAAAAATCCTTGCACGGATGGATCAAGCCCTCAAACTGGGGGTTAACCACCCCTGCCCTAGACCAAGCCCCTTTTGTGGTCATAACCCCCTTTCCCAGGTCACACCCCTTACCAGCCCTTCTCTGTACCATCCTCAAGCACTTGAGCTGTGATGATGCCTCTAGCTTGCCTTAATGGAAGACACAGAGACAGAGTGGGGAGATGGAAACCTCTGACTTTTGCACTCCTGGAATGTTGCGCACTGTCCAAAGGCAAAAATAATATGCCTTGCTCCACCTGCTTTTGCTTTGGTCTCTACCAACCATTGGCATGCAGTTGCTGAAGGTTCCCCACAAGGGCATGTGGGCCACAGGCTGAAAAAGACTTCCCTAAAAAAAACAAAAGAGGAGATATTGAGGAAGTGGCAGGAAAAAACTGACACAGAAATGTCAGGCAGATGTACATTAGGCACTTCCCTGATGTCACAATTTCTCTCCTCCAGAACCTCAACAGACGTTGGAAATGAAAACATCCATCATCTTTAGAAGCTCTGGTGATCTTTCCCAGGATTCTGCTACTGGCTCCGAGGGTTATGTTATAGGAATGGGTTCCCTGTTTCACAACCGGTGACATTCTCCTCTCTGAATCAGAGTTGTCAGGGGAAGACTGTGAGCTCAACTTTACTTGCCGATGACTTAAAGACAGATGATTGTCTTCAGACTAGACTGGTTGCACCACAATCAGTAAACGAGTCATTTCATTTAGCATGGTAATTTTACCATTAGGCATCTCCTCTTGGGACTCTTTGGGGCTGATTCACATTGATCCACTGTGCTGGTGTGGTCTGGGGGCTGTTTCACATGGTGTGATTCCATATTGCTCTGTGAATGTGTATAAAAACAGGGGTGGGGGAACTTTTCTTAGCCTGAGGACCACATTCCCCTGTGTCAGCTCTGGGTGGGCCTAGAGGTGGAAGTGGGCAGGTCTAGAGGAGGGGTCGTGAATGGGATTGGGCTGGAGACTAGGCCCAGTAGTGACCAGTCCTCCACAGAAAGAGTGTTCGGCAAGGGGAGGGGGTCCATGCAACTGACCTCCCAGCATCGCTGCCGCTTACCAGGAGGGAAAAGTGGAGGGGCAAGTAGGGATGAGCAAGTCTCTCAATATTGGTTTATCTCCATGTCTCACTTTCCAGCTCTCCACATTTTGGGAACCTCTGGATTAGACAAATTCATGGAGGATCAGGCTATCAGTGGCTACTGATGGCTGTGCTCTTTTTCCGCAGTTGGAGGCAGTATGCTTCCAAATACCAGTTGCTGGAAACTGCAGGAGGGAAGAGTGCTGTTGCATTCAGCTCCTGCTCATGTACTTCCTGTAGGCATCTGACAGGCCACTATGAGAACAGGATGCTAGACTCTAGATGGATCACTAGCCTGATCCAGCAAGCTCTTCTTATGTTCTCATTTACCACTCCTGCTGCATGGGCCACTTTGATGGGTGGGTGTAGCCCCTTTGTCAATCACCTGATGCCATGAAACATCTGTTCATTGAAAGTTCAAGCTGGGGTTGCAAAGGAAAATTGTTCCTTTTCAACCTCAGCTCTTCCTGTGCAAGCAAAGTCCTAGCCAGGCATTGACTGCAGGTGTTCATCATTTTTGCTCCCAATCCATTCCTGGCCAGCGCGCAAGGCTTCCTACAGCCTAGTATTGTGGCACTCCACAGTTGCAGAGGCAGCTATTAACCACTGTTTGCCTCTGGCAACCCAGACATTACATAAGAGGGTGACCAAAACACCACTCAACAGTGGTGGATATTTCCCCGCTGTGTTCAGAATGATACAATCTATGTATTTCCATTTGCGATAGCCTCCAGAAACAAATCTTTAAAACCAATGCTGCCAAGTAATATTTCCAGGGCCAGGTTATTGGGAACAATTAAAGTTACCAGTTCCAGTAGGGGAAAGAAAAATCAGATTGCATAAAAAAGGAAAAGAAAAAGGAACTCCTCGAGCAGAGAAGAGGATTCCTGGCTGGCTCTCTGAAGGTGGAAATGTGCACAAGGCCATTCCACCACACAAGAGGGGAGAAGGAAGAGAATGTTCCACCCATCCCTGGCTCAGCTTAGAGCAAGGAAACAATGATGACTAATTTGAAAAAGAAGATTAGGTGACGTTGCTCTTTACATTTTCTGCCCCCCCCAAATAGATTTATTTTAGGGTTGTTGTTTTTACTTCAGACAGTCCTTTGATAGCACAACAAATGCAAAGGTGTCCTTAATTTGTTGCTTAATATTGTCCCTCGAGGACCTGCTCCTCTCTCAGGAGGATCGTGTTTCCCCAGTGCTTAAATTGCAACACAAAGGGTGCCCACAGACATGGGTGACTTAGCAGCACCCAGTAATTGCTGTTATGCTTTTAAGAACGGAACAGAAACTCTGCTTTTAGACCTCTGGAATCCCAATGATATTTTGTAGCTGGGCAGACAGCCCTCTTTTAATGGCCCCAAATGTTGGGGATGGGTGATTTTTGACAGGGCCAGGGTATGGGAGAAAGGGCTTAAACATTTCCAATATTGATTGTCCCTGCCTCCCCTTGGCTCAAGTGAGGTGGGGGGATGAGAGAGGGAAGCAACTATAAAGGCAATGCAATTTGAAAAGGGTAGAGGTTAGGTGATAAAGTTGATTCCCACAGAAGAGGTATAAACCTGTAGTCCTCCAGATGTTGTTGGACTCCATATCCCATCAGTCCCATCAGCCACAGCTAATGGACAGAGGTTGTAGGGGGTTGTAGTCCAGCAACATCCATAGGCAGTGACAGTTGGTGGCCCTATGTCAACGGGGCAGTGGAATCTGCTCCAGGTTTTAGTCTGAACTTTCAAGGAGCTGTCCAAGGTGCTTCAGCAAGCCAAGAGTGGATTCCACTGCCCCACAGACATGGAGCCACCAGCCACCAGTGTCTGTAGGACCTTGGCTTCTCCATTCTTGGTATAGACTGTACAGCTGGAAATGGATGAAGCAATCAATACAGGCCATAACCACAACTGACCAAAAAAGCGACTGAGCTGCCTGGCCAGATAGAAGACCATGGGAAAGGCCTCTGCCAGAGACCCTGGAGAGCCACTGACAATCAGAGTAGACAAGGGCTGCTTTCACACTGTACTGTACTTTATTTCATTAATTAGATTTTTTTTACCTGGTAATTTGGGCATTATATTTGAAAAGGTGGTATATGGTATATAAATGATGATGATGATGATACAAAAAGAAGCCACATTTCTAACTGAACCTAGCCCTACACCAACTCTATCTATCTATCTGTCTGTCTGTCTGTCTGTCTGTCTGTCATCTATCATCTGTCTGTCTGTCTGCCTGTCTGAAAACTCTAAAACAGACCCTAACTGTCTCTGTCACTAAACCCTGTGTCTCCCTATCTCCTCTCAAATCCTATCTCTCTCCAGCCCAAGCCCTGTCTGAATCCTCAGGCACTCTCTCTCTCTGATCACAGTCCTTATCTTCCCTCCACTCTCTCACCTTTCATATACAAATACTCCCACTCCCTGACCCACTCCCTCAACCAGATACTGCTTTGGGCTCCTTCTAGGAGGCAGGGCAAGGTATATATTAATTAAATAAGTAAATAAATAATGCTGACCACAAACAAAATACATTTAAACTTTTGTAACATCACAGTAACTTCCCCCATCCATACGGAGTACAGTCTGCAATGTGGATGCAAAAGTATTCTGGGCACCACTTGGACTGTAAGGGTACACACCGACCACAAGGTTTGGCTTGGACTGATGGTTTGGAAAACAACCCAGTTCAGTTCAGAGTCCACTTTGTTCCCCCAAGTCACTGTTGGGAAATTATAAAATTGCTATCACTTTCCCCCTCTTTTGACAGAAGTTTGTGCAATTTGGAAACATAGTAGCCCTGCCAAAGTAGATAAATCCTGCCAAATTACAGGTAGATGGGTCCTTTTGTGCCAAGGACCTTTAAAGTTGCTTTTGGAATGGAAAAGGGTTGCATAAAATAATTCTCCGATTACAAACTAGACCTGTCAGTCACTAAGAACCTCTGTCTTCCCACCCCCTATCCTGCTGTCTTCCTTGAGATGAGAAACATACATTTCACTCTTGCAAAGCTGCTCCCTCCCCCACAGCACTGGGATTGGAGAACAACGGTAAAATCAAGGTAGACCTGTCAGTCACATCAGCTCTCTCCATTCATGCCCTTTCCCCACTCTGGTGCTTGCTCTCTCTTCCCCTATCATTCCTCCCTGACATTATGGTAAGGTGAGATACATTACTTTCACTTTTCATTAAAAAAATGTCTGGATCACCAAGGCGTCACAACGCACTTCGGGGTTTCCAGCTTCAACTTGTGCTGCCTCATAAGAGATCCCTCTTTGCCTTTGACAAGCCCAAAATACCTCTGAGGCATCCTACTTCAACTTGGGATTTGGGATTGTACTGAATCTGATGGATCCATGTTGGACACTGCTCATCACATCACTGATAATGAGTGATACATATTCCTCTTCCCATACCTACAGCATGTTTGTGACCCTAACACCAGCACTGAGCTTGCAAAAGAGAACATTTGCATCGAAGCAGGAACTGGTTAATCTCAAACCATCATATATGGCTAAATCCCTTTTCAGTTTAAATCCTGGCACATACTCTTTAGACTTTGTTTTGAGATTGCTGAATCTGGGAATGAAACTGACATGAGGTTTCTTTTCTCCACCTATAAGAATAGTCAGTTACAGCTCTGATACTGATTCCCTCTTTGAACGCTGAGTGCTCCCTCTTTTGGAGAGATAGACAACATGTAGGTCTTTTAAAAATTAGGGGGAGTCAGCAAACAGGGAGAGGAAAGAGAGAGAGATAAATATGCAAAGAAGCCTAAATATTTTCATTTGTATTTAAGAAGTGTTTATATAGCACCAACCCATATGAAATATCAAGGCGGTGTACAACAATATATATAATAAAACCTAAAACACAAAAACAACCCAAAATAATCATCCAAATGACTGGCTAATCCATCATATTGTTCTTTGACGGCCATCCAAGTTAGCAAATGCAACTTGTTGCTTGCAGAACTGAAATTCTGTGTTGCAGAGTCTGAGGCTGAAGGAGTATGTTGCATAACCAGTGGTTTGGAAGAAACTAGAATAAGATGGTGCTTGACATTTTAACGAAGAAGCATTTGAATTGAGTTGGTGGTGTGTTCTTTCTATTCCTTTTCAGTGTTTCTTTCAACTAAACCAAATCTGTGTGCTGGCTTTGTTAATAGCCAGAAAAGCTGGAATCTCAGAGACTTCTTGAGCTGATTTCTCAGTTTAAAAGGTCAAAAAACAGATGTGGTCATTCCTTGTGCAATGTTCCATGCCTGGTTAACTTTGGAAATGTAACCAAACTCCTTGGCTTTTCCTAGTTTGCAAACCATGATCTGCAAGCAGATCTAGTGAATGGGTTGGGAACCTTAGACACAGAAGCATAATTGAAGCTAAACAAATTTGGGCTTGATTAGCAATCTGGATGTCAGATCACTTGGAGACCCATTAAAGAGCAGGAAGCATTTTAATAATAATTTGTAAAAAAACTTATAAGTGAGCAAATCCTGTGCAGTGTGGGAATACATTCTGAGTCGGCCCATCCATAGGGGAACTGAAACATTTGGCCTGGCCTGGCAGTATTAGCAAGTGTAAACAACATTCTATGTGCAAAAACATCTGGAGCCTTTATAAGAATGCAAGAAAAGCTCTGCTGGGATCAGACTAAATATCTGTCTAGTCCTAGCATCTTGCTTACTAGAGTGGGCAATCAGATATTCCCCCAGGAAGCCCACAGGCAGGTCTTGAAAGTCTCCTTTAACAGCCTCCTTTGCAAGTGGTATTCAAAGGTAGACTGCTGCTGGAGATAGAGGCTCCATATAGCCCTCATATTTAATAGTTAAAGAGCTGTCCTCCTTGAATCTGTTATGGCCAAGTTAAATATTCCTCTGGGTGAGTTCAAGCACTTGGACAGACTGAGAGTGCCTCTTTAGGTGCTTTTCATCACCTGTAACATTGGCACCTTCCATAATCATGTCCTACACTCATGGCTGTGTTTGGGTCACACATTGTTTCAGAATGTGCAAATTAGATGCGTTCGCCTTTAAATGGAACCTGAATCAAATTTCTTCCTCATCCCTAGTGGGGGCAAACAGTGAAGCAATCGGCTGCAGCCCATATTTATGGCTCTGTTTTGGGAACCCATTTCCTATTGGACATTTTGCTAATCTTAAAATAATCACCATTTTCTGCACCCCATCAGTGATCTCATTAAGTTCTGCTAAGAAGTTCTGCAACAGAGGCACCACCTCCCTCTCATGATCGAAGCAAACATCTCTTTTCTTCTGATCTCTCTGTTTGCTCTGGACTCCAGCGGTGTTTCCACATTTTACATGGACCCAGTGGGCGTAGCAGAAAGTTGCCATTCGCCAGAGTGGCGAATGATTGATTTGAAACTGAGATACGTTGTTTATTTTTATTTTGTATGTTTATTTTTTCCAAAAAAACTCCATCCACATCCCTGCCGGTGCCCTTCCCATGTACAAGGTACACAGCAAACAACAAGCATGGGATCTGCTTCAGTTGGTTGACAATTCCAGCCGGTTGGATGCTGGCCTGTAAAAAGCCGTTAAAAAAATGTGCGTCATTCCTGCAGCTCTTTTTTTTTCTGAGGAGAAGCACATCCGGAAGTCTCTTAATCCTTCCTATGTTGCAAAAAGGATGGAAACTTGAAGAGCCTCCAGGAAGAACCAGAATCAGATACATAAATTTACAAAGAAGGCCCAAGCTGGATTGCACAACTGTAATGGCTCGGGGAATTGTTTTGTGTTAGGGCTACAAACTGGGGACTCTCCAGGAAGTTTTGATAATGTGAGATCTTTCTTGTAATTTTTCCTGGACACCTTGCAGATGGCATTTGACATGTGTTTGGAAATGGTCATCAGGAGCAGGCCTTTACGCTTGGTTCAAGTAGGACTGTTCATTGTGATTTGTTCTGCAAACTGACTGGTGGCTGCTTTTCTGCAGAGAGAAATATCTACACAGTGACCGCAAGAAATTACTGTAAAGGATGGATTGTAGGAAATACCCAGCAGACAACAGGTCTGTGATCCCATTCAAGCACCATCCCCACCTATTATAGTTCTTTCGGCAAAGTGTCAAGTGACAGGTAGTAAAAAAAAAACATTGTGATAGATTCATTCACAGTAATCACATGGCCAAGCCCACATAATACTCATAGTGCAAACCTATACAAGCCTACATTGAAGTAAAGTCCCTCTGAGTTCAATGGAGCATATTCTCACCCAGGGCTGGTCCTATCAGGTGGCAGAGCTTCCTCAATATGGATAAATCAAGATGCACAAATAATTCCTCATGGAATTACCCCGTGGCAAAATGCTACCTGCAATGATGGGCTATGCCCCCCTAGGGTTCATGAGGGGCTTTGGGGGCCTCACTTCCCAGCACTTAGGCAGAATCTACCATGGCTACAGGTCATCATTTATAAACAACAACCCTTTTTCTAGCTCCCAGTGACAAAGGAGATGCCCCAAACAGCTGTCGACAAGTAGAAAACATATACAAGATTAAAATTAGATTATAGACCAGTTTAAGCACAAAACAGTTTAATGCCCTGAAATGGAGGTTCCCATACTGGGGATCATGAACCACCAGAGGTCTACAAACCTCATGAAATATCCATATTGATTCTGAATTGTTTTTATCGCTTCATTTCTTGTATTGTATTTTATCACCTTAAGTTTGAATTCTGCAGAATGCACAATGTAATAGGGCAAAATAAATGGTAAGAAATAAAAGAAGCAATAAAAATTCAATTTCAAAAAATCATACAGCATCTAGCACAGTACACTACAATAGCTGCAACAGGCAGAAAAAAATCATGAAGTGGTCCGTGTGATGTTCCTGCTTATAGTGTAAATATGGTAAGTGCTGTTTATATAGAAGACATATGGTAAGTGGAGTGAAAGAGGAGGGGGGAGTACATGATCAGTAGAATGCTGGATGATTGGCTGAGCATTTGAATGGCTGGGAGTATAAATGGAAGAATGATAGTTGAATCGAGGTGGATGTTAGTAGGGTGGAGAAGAAGGTGTTTGGTGGTGGATGTTGGGAGTGTGGAGAAAGAGGTGTTTGAGGGGGGAGGTCAGGAGTGTGGAGAAAGAGGGAGTTGGAGTTTTGATTAATAATAAGTCAAGTACAAAACAGGAATAGATGAAACCATACGCTTGTGAAACATTCTAAAACTAATCTTGTTATTTCTGATATTTAATAAATACTTATTTGGTTTACCAAAGGCCTGATCCTTGGCTGGGGGATATATATACCAGAAGGGAGGGCAAGGTAATTACCAAGGCTGAACAGAAACAGTATCTAATGGTGGCAGCGGTGAAGGGAGGAATAATAACAATTCAAGTATCCAGAGCAACCCAGAGTTGTATGCGTTATCTATAAAGATACAAGGGGGTTGGGAACAGCATAAGCACGCAGTCACAAAAGTAACCAGCTAGAGAGAGACTCAAGCAAAGTCTCTGGGAGTATTGGTTATAGGACGTGACTGGTGGTGCTGCCTAGCAGGGGGATCTAGTGAGATCTGTGCTAGAGCGGAGTGAGAAACCATATAAAGGACGGTCCGGACTGGTGGTATCCCTGGTGGTGCCTAGTGAAAGGCAGTAGCCACAAGCAGGTGGGAACCTGACAGGGAGAACCAGGGAAGGACGTCACAGTCTGCCATGACCATCAGTGATTTTCAAGTAATCTGTGTGACTGTGTGTGTGTGACAGAGAGAGTTTGGGAACCACTGCCATAAAACAATAGGACATGGGGTGATATCCAATGTTAGTCGGACAACACTCACAGAAATCAGTGGACTTTAGTGAATCTATTAATTTCAGCGGGCCTACTCTGAGTATGACACAGCTGGGTATCACTCATAGTGACTAGATGACCCTGATGTAGAATGGAGTGGCAATGAAACTGATGTGTAGTACTGTAGCAAGATCTTATCCATGTGGTGGTTGGGGGGGGGATGTAGAACTCTTCCGCAGTAGCAACATTCCCAAGACAGGCGAAATCTGGAGGCCAGGTGTACATTCACCCAAAGTCCTTGTGACCCTTGTCATATATTTGTACTGTGTGTTCAAACGTGTGGCATTCCCATGAGCAGAAGTCACAGTCTAGAGAAAGAATGTACAGCTGGGGTTTCATAAAACTCAAAGCTGCCCAGAGAGTGCATCTGTAAACAGATCCAAGAGTTACAAGCTGTAGAAAACATCAGTGATGTTTGAACAGTTCCATGTTGTTGCAGCTCTGGCTAATGTTCCTCCAGTGCCCAACAGATGGCAGCACATTTACCATTTGTGGGTAAACTGGATGTTCTATGAGCCACCAGGTGTTATGACTAGGGTGAAACAATACTAACCTAGAAGACAAACAACTTGCATAGTCCTTTTTTGTAGCTCAGCCCAAATTGTTTTCATGGGTTCAACCTCCCCCCCCGCTCCAAAGTGCAGGTGGGAGAGGATGACTTTGGATGCTAGATAGCCAGATAATGAATCTTGACAACAAGCCAACAAACACATTTACAGACACATCAAGTGAGGCTGCCTGGCAATCTTGAGTGGGAGTGTGATGATTCAATGGCAGTTTCTGGTTAATGAAATTACGTCTTTTCTCACAGAGGGGGGAAAGGGAGCCTTGGACACTCTTCTGTTGGGAGGCAAACACAAAGGAACAATTTCAGAGGGAAGTAAGAACCTTAAAAAGAAAAAAAGAACTTACTGGGAGACTAACATTATAAAACAATCACAGAATAGCCATTCCAACGATGTGTCTGAAGGAATTAAGATGTGCCTGGGAATTAAAATGCTGAAAACGCACCTCTTTACCCTGACCTTTGACACCTGAGATGTATATTTTTCATACCCACCCTATTTGGTGTGATGTGATTTTAGATTGTTTTTAGCTGTTCTTAATGATTCCACCCCACTTCATTGACCCCCATCATGGTCTCCCTCCAACACATGGAGAGTTATGCGTGCTCAGCACCAGAGTAGGGCACACACTGAATCATGATTTATAATGTACAAATGTTGAACCTTAGCCTCACAAATAAATGGTTAGCAACAATGCAGAAATTTCAGCCTCTGTAAAAAGTTCATGTTTAGCAAACTGCACTGGGTCTCAAAGATATGGAGATTTTCGTAGTTTCTCATTCTGCCTAATAATTTGAATCAATGAGTTAAGCAATATATTGCATTTGCAAATCACCCTTCCCTCCCCTGAGAAGATCAGAGCGACCATCTAGGCTCATAGCTACCCTGCAGGGTTAGTTTTACTGTCTATGTGAAGAGCTGGAACCTGGAACCCACAACTCTGTGCATGGCTTTCCCATGGGCTGAGCCACTAGGCTGCAGGTTGGAACATCTCCTTCTAGAATTTGAGGTTCCTGTGTGGTAACTTAATCTTAAACCCAAGCTGGTCAATGCTGAAAGTTCTGACAACTGCTCTGAATATTGCAATCGAACTGCCGCCTTTTGAGACAAGTCAGCACGGACAGTGGACAGTGTACTAGCTAGTGCTTATTTATTTATCGCCATTTTGAAAAACTTTGTTTTTATTTGTTTGTTCAAATCAAGATTCTAGGAGATACACACACACTCATTTAAAAAACATGTGGACAGTGCTCTCAAGAGCGAGGGGGCTGGCCATCAGTGGTCGGGGTGGTGGTAGAGCTCTTATGGCCTACTGAACTTTCTGTACCCATTTTATTTATTTATTTATTTATTGGATTTGTTAGATGCCCATCTGGCAGGTTGTCCTGCCACTCTGGGTGACATACAATAAAATACATGGTACATTCAATATAAAAACATATACACAAAAATTAAAACCACGACTAATGACTACAAAACTACCCACGCCCCCATTCCATTCTACCAGACTTGGTAAACAAAACACACGCTGCCTCAGTTTTATTTTCTTTTAAACCTGCTTGCCAGAAATATCCCCATATGGTAGGTGACTATGACACTGACATCCTTTAACAATAACTGGGAACCAAGCATTTCAATATCGGCAACTCCTCTGTGTGTGTGTGAGTGTGTGCAACTGTACTGCATTTTTCAGCCACTAGATGTCTCTGTCCTTGTCACAAATTAACTGGAGGCTGTGCCTGAACAAGAGGTCACATAAGCCTTCCTCCCAAAAGGAGTCCAGAGTGGCAAACAGCAAAGTAATAAAACAATACAATTAAAACTAAAATAAAAACGGATTTAAAAACAGTTAAGAACATCAAAAATGTTTAAAAACTTTAAGAACATCTGAAACCATTTTGAAAACAGTCACATGACCTCACAGCTGATTGTTTCAAGGTTGCTGGGGACAGCACCTTTCAGCCATCATACGTCTGGTGAACAGAAATGGTTTTAAATTCCTTTTGAGTGTTAATAATGAGGGAGACAGATACACCTCACAAAGGAGGGCATTCCACAAAGGGGAAACCACCACCGAGACTGTCATGGGTCAGTGCCCACTGGCACCAGTTTAATTGCAAGATTGCCTTACCCCATACATCCTCCCTTCTACCTACTATGAATGCCACTTCGCTCTGTGGAACAGGCACTGCTATAGGTGCCACATAATGCTCTTTGATCCATTTACACTGCCCTAACAATGCTGAAGCATTTGAAGTGTGAAAGCTGTTTGAAAACTAAGTTCCATCCTGTCTCTTAGTCTGAACATCGTATTACAAATCATCACATTTCTGTATATCACCTTCACTAATAGATGCATTTGAATGTCAATTTCCCCCTAATGCATGCCTTTTTTGCACACCGTAGTTTTGGTTGGCAAATCAGACTGCAACATTTGGAGAAGGGTGAATATCGAAAGATGGCTGTGTTTCAGTTCACGTATTGTTCCAGGAACTGTGAATTAGGGAGGTTCAGTGAAGGATAATCAAATTTCTCCCCAGCCCTATGGAGGAATATAGCCTACAGTTGTTTAACATCATCAGCAATGTCTTGCCTTACTATAGAACTGACAAACCCAACAGCAGGTTGGGACTGAGCCATCAGCCTTTGAAACAGTGCCCTCAACATAGCCTTGCTGATTAGGCATGGGAGAGAAATTTAATTCAGTTCTCATTTTAAGACGAATTTATCCAATCCACAGTTTTCAATATAACATGAGCACTGATGTTTGGGAGCTATCCTCCCAAATTTGCACTCTTCTGAATTTTGCGATGCAGTTCTCCAACTAAGCAATGTTTCCAAAAATCCATATATTACAGGAAAGTGTGATGAGAATGAATATACTAGTGAAAATAACATACAAAATGCATTAATTAGGAGAAATTGCTTGCACAAATATGTACATTAGTGAAAACTGCATACAAAAATGTGTATAGTAGGAGAAATTCTAAAATGTTGGAGAATTTTAATGAGGATTTTTTTATAAAAGAAAATGGAAAATTGCTGCAGAAATATGGAAAACTGAATTTAAGATTGGAAAAATGAGAAACTGAGAGAACCGAAATTGACAGATCCTTCCATCCCTATTGCTGGTGCCCTTTCTGGGTGGTGGATCGGGTGGCTGGAAAGGTTTGATGAAACTGGAACTGGAGTGGAAATTGCTGATATTCATTTGTTCATTCCATATCCAGAATGGAAACTAGTCCAGCAAATATGATTGGCATTGACTATTATTGCTTTTAGTCCACAAATGATAATTTATCACACACACCCCCGTTTGCATTGTGTTCCCTTTTTATTGAAATAAATGGGATAGGATAATGTAATGACAACATAATTAACATAACTAATTATGTAAATTACATAAGTTATGTAATTTCACTCTAGCAGACAGTGAGACAAATAATGTAGCTTTTGGCAGAAGACAAATTGCAGTGGAATGGGAAGAGTGCTGCTTGTGATCAACACAGGGCAGAAGGATGCCCTCTTAAATTCCTAGCAGTGGGAGAGATTCTTCTGGATATAAAAAACTACTGATTGCTGTAATGTGGGTGACTAATCGCATCTAAGCACTGGGCATTATATTGTCTGAAAGGAGAGAGCGATGGAGCTGCAAGATAGATGAATAAAACCCTGAAGTTGTTGCACAAAAAAAGATAGATCCTTTGTGGCCTATTTCCAAGATGGTTATTTATTTTTATTAGGGATTGAATTACCTTTTCCCTTTCTAGATATGTGTTCCCGGCAGCGGTTCATTCATCCCGTTATAAAGTTCCAGCTGTTCAAAGAATGGAGTTGAAGGGGAGGAGAGAAGGGGGAGCCCTCATAACCCTCATCTCTCTCCAGGAGCCCCAAAGGAAGATCATTTAGGACAAATTTCGATTTGATGTTTTTTGGCAATCCTGTGGCACGGAGAGCTAGACAAATGGCTCTCTTATCTCAAAAGCTATAATCCACAAGCACTCCGGTTTCTAACTGAAGCCTGGCAGAACTCCTCTCTTCCATACATCAAGCGGGCGAATAAAAAAATAATGATCTTACAGCTAGGGCTTGCCGATGGTGAGTAGGGACAGGGGAGGAGAGGTAAAGAAATCCAGGCAATTGAGTATCATCGTTCCTTTCCTTGGCTCCATGTGACTTATTTTCCATTCTGGTTTTGAAAGACATGTTAACTTTATCTCCTAGACGAGGGAAGATAAGGGCCTACTCTTCCCAGGGGCCTTTGAATGTTGGTCCAGCACTCAAGTGGGGGCCAAATGAGAAAGGCTCTGAAAAATGCAGCTAGTTTGAAAGGCCAAATCTCTTTTTAATGGATGTTGGGTTCAACGGGCTCCTTTTGGGGTCATTATCTCCATTTTTCTTGTAGCAGTTTTCCAAAAAAATATGATTTTAAATACCGTCCATGTTTTGTAAGGACTGAGATTCAAATAAATGACATTTTGCCTCTTGACCCATAGTTATTGTCCCATATCCTGATTCATAGCCCTGCATTTGGATATTGCAATGGGCACCTATGTCTCTCCCCTCTCTGTGCATCTTTGCTGGTTTGTCCTGAAGCAGTGCTGAGACCACATTAAGAATCTGAGAGTAGCCTCAGACAGGAAAGAATGCATTGTACAAATCAGTTGCCCAGGGCCAAAGACTTGACGGAGACATTTTGACCCATGTGTGAAATTCGTTTGCCTCCCTTCAGCTCCTACACAACTCTTTGGGTTCCTGGCCCACAGCCTCCAGAATCTGCCATGTTATCTCTCCGCCGCCCCCTCCATTGATGGTAACAAAACAGAACTCCTCCTGTATCTATATACTGTGTGTAAGGCAGGGGTGGGTAACCTCAGGTCCTGGAGCCAAATGTGCCCCTCCAGGCTTCCCCATCTGGCCCTCAGGACTCTCCCTAGGTCACATCCCCTCCCCTTTCCCCAGGCCACATCCCACACCTTGTACCCCGAGTGTTTTTGCCTGGTTCAAGTAGCTCCTCCATCCACAATTGGCCTACCTTGTAATTTGGCCACGAGATGCCCTTGGGTCAGGTTCCAGATGCCAAACAGCACTGGTCATGAGGCCGTCTTCCACGATGAAACCCTGGAGATGCTCCAAACCCTCCATCACAGCACTGGATCCATAGGAGATGCAGCTCCGGTTCTTACTCGGGACACCAATGCTCATCCTTTCACATCCCAGCATGAACAGCAAGGCAGCCAGTCTCCAAAGCAGGCTATGGGACCCCATCTGCTTCCCAAGAGCATCTGAACTGGATATGCAAACTTAGCATGCCCACCTTGGCGTCCCCCCTCCGGGCCCAGGTGGGAAGGACTTGGCCAGCTCCAGTGTGTGGGATGGGGCTGGCTGCTGCCAGCTAGTGACTGCAAGCAGTGAAGCCGAGGAGGAAGGCAGTACATAGAGCCAAGGAAGAACAAGCATAGTGGGCTCATTGCTTCTAAGCCACTGTACAAAGACACAAGGCAGCTGCATTCATCCATCTCTCTGCAAATTCAAGGAGGGGATCTCAGATGCCCTCGCCTGGGGTGACAGCTAGGCAGGTCAGTAGCAGCATTTCACACTGGTTTTCATGACAGGGACCCTGTGCCTTTAATCACAGCATGGCAGGCAGAAGTTCAATAGGTGTAGCTTCATCCAGCTAGAAATGTGGGTTACACTCAGATTTATCTTGTATGAATTTGTGCTCTAGCCTTTCCCAATCTTTAGTCCCCAGATGTTGCTGGACTATAACTCCCATCAGCCCCAGCCAGCATGGCCAATGGGCAGGAATTATGGCAACTGTTGTCCAGCAACATCTGGGGACCCAATGGATGGGAAAGGGTGCAGATGATGATCAGGATGATGATAATAATAACAGGATTTCTTATACCGAGGAACACCCTTGGGCCATCTAGCTCAGTATTGTCTACACTGACTGGCAGCCGCTCTCCAGGGTTTCAGGCACAGAGATTCCCAAGCCTACCTGGAGATGCTGCTGAAGCCTTCTGCATGCAAAGCAGATGCTCTAGCCACTAGCCCTCCCTTTTCTTCACAGGGAAGATTTCTTTTTCCCACCTTTTCTTCAAGGAGTTTAAGGTGTCTCACATAGCTCTCCCCCTCCTCGTTTCTTCCCCACAACAACCTTGTCAAGTAGGTTAGGCTGAGAGCCTGTGACTGGCGCAAGGTCAACCAGTGAGCTTCATGGCTGAGTGGGGATTTGAACCTTGGTCTCCCAGGTCCTAGTCCAACACTCTAACTGCTATGCCACACTGGCTCCCAGATGTTGCTGGATTCCCTCTCCAGTCATCCCTGGCCATTGACTGTGGCGGCTCAGCATGATGGGAGTTGGAACCTAGCAATTTCAAGAGGGCCACCGGGTAACTGCTCCGTTTTATAGGGTAAAGGCGCTCTAATTGCCCTCAATCATTTGATTTGCTCTGCGTTACTCTTTTGGAGACGGGGCTACCAGAACTGTACCTACAGTCTGAAAGGTTTCCCAAAGTGCCTTACAAGGAAAAATGGCTGCCGACCAGAACAGGTTGGAGAAGGGCCCTAGCTCAGTGGTGGAGCGTCTGCCTGGCATGCAGAAGGTTCCGGGTTCAATCCCCAAGGGCATCTCCAGGTAGGGCTGGGAGAATTCCCTCTCTGAAACTGAGGGGCCTTTGTGGTGGGGTGTGATTGGCAACCCTATGTGGAAGGCTCACTGTCTTTGAACATAGGAAGCTGCCTTTTAGCGAGTCAGACCAATGGTTCCTCTAGCTCAGGAATGTAGTAATCTGTGGTCTCGGAGGGTCTTGGACCTCTTACGTTTTGGGAGCAGGGTCCCAATGTCTCCAGCATCCTATGAGCCAATCAGCGTGAAAGGGGGAGTGTGCTAGCCACTGAGAAGAGTCTTCTGTCTTGTTCTTCCCTGCTGATTGCAGCCAATCAGAGTGGAAGGTGGTAGCTCAGCCACTGAAAAGACTCTTTTCAGTAGCTAACACTTTCCCCTTTCATGCTTATAGGTCCTAGCTGTTCTGTTGTTGTGGGAAAAGGCATTAGCAAGGATTTCATTCTCAACCCAGCAGCAAAAAATGGTGTGTGTGGCTGTGACTATCATGAAGGGACCCCGCACTTCTGAATTTGCCACTACACCACTGCTCTAGCTCAGCATCTGAGCTACAGCCCTTCCCAAGTCACGTAGTTTAATTAGGCCTTGAAGAAACCTCATGAGAGCCAGCAACTTGATGAGAGTTTTATTTGCCCCAAACACCTCTGTGAGCTATATCCACTCTAACCACTACACCACATTGGTTCTCTAGTGATGTGCTTACAGTGCACCCCTCCCACTTCTGACCCACCAGAAAGTTGTTGATCACAGAGTTCTTTGTGGTCGCTGTGATACGCAATCGTCGACAGAAACCTCTCCCACACTCTGGGCGTTTAAACAGCTTCTCTCTTCAATGGGTTTCCTGATGCCTTTTCAGATCTCTCCTGTAAGCAAAGTGCTTTGAATTGTTTGAACCCTTGTTCGTTTTCAACATCCCCACCTTCCAGATGGAACCAGGACCTTTGAATTTCTACACTCCAGCTTCATTCTTGATATCTATGAATTAACTAGCTTTGTTTCAGGACTCACCCTATTCCCACTTGATTGTTTTTAGTATTAGATTTTAAACTGTTGTAACCTTCCCTGAGACCTGCTATTGTTGTTGTTGCTGTTGTTAATAATAATAATAACAACAACAACAGCAGCACCAACCAGAGCCTCACTTCCAAGCTGAATATGTAACTAAGTATAACTTGTAAGTACAATTTATATTGTGAAAGGCAGATACAAATGAATTGTAATAAATAAATAAAAATACCCTGAAGGACAGGACACATAGCAAATAAAGCCTGTATGAAGAGTGTATTTATATACATCATTAATTGAGCCAGGGAGAGTCAATAAGGTTGAGCTATAAACAAGGAAGTCCCTCATCTAAGGTTCACCTCAGGCATTAATTCCATAGGGCAGGGATGACCCCGCCCCCAGATGTTGCTAAACAGCAGCTCCCATCATCCCTGACCATTGGCCATCCTGGCTGGGGCTGATGGGAGCTTCAGTGCAGTAATGGCTGGAGGTCCAAAGGCTCCCCAGCCCTGGCTTAAGAAATGGCATTGAAAGGATCTGTCACTAAGGTCACCTCCGCAGCATACATTTAAAGCACACACACACACACTGACAAAAAAAGAATCCTGGTATCTGTAGTAGGGTTGCCAGGATCAGGGCCTGAGAATGATTCTGTATCTTTAGGAGAAGAGAAAATTCAGCCAAGTGCAGGTTTTCTTGCAACAATGTAATGGGAAAAACCACAAGGTGGAATTCTCCCTTCCCCCTGGCACATCTTTTAAAGATACAGAAGACCTGTTGGAGGCTGGGCCCGGCAACCAAGAGGTCTTCTGTATCTTTAAAAGTTGTGCAGGGGGCAGGGAGAATCCCACCTTGTGGTTTTTCCCATTACAGTGTTGCAAGAACACCTGCACTTGGCTGACTTCTCCTAAAGATACAGGATCAGTCTCCGGCCCTGAACCTGGCAACCCTAGAGGGGTTCCAATGGGGAGTCCATTCGTCAACTTCTTTATGGCATATCTGGAGGACACAGTGATATGTAATTCAACACGTAATCCCTTTCACAATTATACCCTTTTTTGCAAATTATATTGGGAATATTCACATGTTACTCTGTACTCGGGTACAAGCCCCCTGTACCTGGGTTCAGCTGCTCTTGAGAAATAGTCTCTAGAAATAGTCATAAGTCACTGGAGGCTAGGGACCTGCTGGGACCCTGCTCCCAAAAAAGTAAAGGGTCTAAGACCCCTCAAGACCCTGGACAACTACACCCCTGAGCAAACCTGAATCAGCCCTAATGGAAATCAGAATCTCTAAATCATCGATGAAAACACTGTTAAAGGTCAAAGTAATGCATATAAAAATACATATGCCAATGATTTTGCATGCAACAAAGAGGTTATGGCATTTTAAGCTGTAATGAAACCACGTTAAGTGATCTTGAACATGAAACACACACACACCCAGAAATACCCCAGAGTGCACAGGTAATTAGAAGAGTTCTTGTATGCTGTCTGGCCAAGATTCTCAAAAAGTGGGGCTAGCCTGGAAAATATCGCACACAAAGCTGCTCACCTAATATTTTAGAGTTTCGGACACAACAGATCAAATTTTGTTTCATTCTGTTCCCTAGTACAGTAGAGAAATTTAACTCGCTCTTCCAGCATCCAAAGTATTAAATATATTGCAATTCCACTGCAATTGGAATTTTAGGGGGGAGGGTTTAATAGGAATTGAAGATTTCAGCAGCAACTCTCCAAAAATTAAATTTCCATTATGCACGCATTTGTACAGAGCATGCAATCCTACACACACTTACCAGGGAGTAAGCGCCATTCAACCCAGTGGGACATACTGCTGGGAACAGCATTGTTAAGCCTCCAAAGCAAGTTACTTTCCTGAAAGCCCTTTTGGGCTGTTAAATACCTCAAGGTGATGGCGGGGAAACGGAAGCAGCCAGGTGCTCCAGCCCCAGCTCCTTCATTCCTCAAGGCAATGAGGGTCTGCCCCAGTCCTCAACTCAGCCCAGGGAAGGAGGAGCACCACCTCCACCACCGGGGCAATTCCCTTTGTTAAATGGCCCATCGCAGGAGCCGAGATGGCTTTGAAGGAGCCTTGCTCGGAAGGGACTCGCCGGAGAAACTTCATTTGTGCCCCCCTGCCCCCCCACCCCACAAGAAGAGGCAGGAGAAAGAGTAGGAGACCTGAACTCCTCTCTGAGATATTGTACTGCCCTACAAATTGGTCCAAATGCAAACACAATTTGGGTTGGTCTTTCACAGTCCAATCCACTTGCTGTGTAGCTTGCAAGAATTTGGTAACATGTGCCTCTGAGCATATGGTGAGTGGTGGCAACACCTGCAATTGAGATGGATTGATACCATAAAGGAAGCCACAGAATTGAACTTGCAAGATCTGAACAGGGTGGTTTACAACAGATGCTATTGGAGGTTGCTGATTCATAGGGTCGCCATAAGTCAAAATCGACACAAAGGCACATAACAACAACAACAACAGAGTCAGCACCTATGTTTTGGAACTCCTTGCCTACTGACATTAGGCAGATGCCTCTTTTCAGCACCTGCTAAAGCTATTGTGTTTTTAAATGTGTTTTTAACTCATTGTTGGTTTTATTATTTTGAATGTTTTTAAATACATGTCTTTAACTGTTTTTGCCAATAATTTTATTGTTTTAATTCTTTCTGTAAACCACTTTGAGATTTTTTTTACAATAAAGCAGTATAGAACTGCAGTTTGTTAAGAGTTTGTTGTTATGTGCCTTCAAGTTGATTACGACTTATGGCGACCCTATGAATCAGCGACCTCCAAGAGCATCTGTCATGAACCACCCTGCTCAGATCTTGTAAGTTCAGGTCTGTGGCTTCCTTTATGGATTCAATCCATCTCTTGTTTGGCCTTCCTCTTTTTCTACTCCTTTCTGTTTTTCCCAGCATTATTGTCTTTTCTAGTGAAACAGGTCTTCTCATTATGTGTCCAAAGTATGATCATCTCAGTTTCATCATTTTAGCTTCTACTGATAGTTCTGGTTTAATTTGTTCTAACACCCAATTATTTGTCTTTTTTGCAGTCCATGGTATCAGCAAAGCTCTCCTCCAACACCACATTTCAAATCAGTTGATTTATGTGTCCAAAGTATGATGAGAACTATAACTGTTAGGGGGAAACGACACTTCGCAGGATTCTTTAGGGGAAGTCATGCACTTTAAATGTGAGTTGGATGTGCTTTAAATGTATTGTGTGGATCCACTTAATAAATTTTGCTGCATGTAAATTGTTATAATTAATTTTTCAAAATGGAAATGAGCTATAAAGTGTAGTGGGTGACCATGGGCTACTCACCATATCTCAGCCTATCTGCCCTTCAGGATGAAAACAATGGAGAACCATGACCACCCCAAGGAAGACGGGCATACTTAAAATGTAAAGTAAGTATTGTACAACTATAGTGTGAAATTGGATACTTATTGGGACACAGTATGAAGCAATATTTATATAAGCATGATTATCAAATATGTTTATTATTTACACAACCTGTAAAGATATTTATAGTGCAATCCTATGTTTGTTTACTCAGAAGCAAGTCCCAATGTATTCAATGGGGCTTACTCAACCAAGGAAAAGTGCAGCCTCAAGTGATAAGGAACTTGTTCTTTTAACAGGCCTTTTAAGCTGAGACCTTATCCCAGTCTGTGTCGAGATTGCTTTTTAATATGTTTTTAAACATTTTCTTTTTAAAAACAATGTTTTTAAAGCTTTTAAAAATGTTTTTAAAGATGTTTTGTTTTAATATATTTTAAAGTCTGATTTTATTATTTTTAAAGTGCTTTTAGTGCTTTTGTTTGCTGCCCTGGGCTCCTGCTGGGAGGAAGGGTGGGATATAAATCAAATAATAAATAAATAAAAATAACCAAATAAATAAACTTCATTCACCCAACCCAAAATTCAGAATCATGCCACTTTAAGCTGTTTTGCAACTGTTTATACTTGTTTTATGGTTATTGGTTTTTAAAGGGATTCATTTCTTATTGTGAGCTGCCTTGGTTTCCAATCACCAACCCTACCTCACAGGGTTGTTGTAAAGAATCCATACACACACACACACTTGTAGGTGTAACAATGCACCCCATATAATAATTTATTGTCAGACCAGTTGGGCATTGCAGAACATTTTTTAAAAAATCAGTATTAGTTTCCTACATAATAAAAACTGTGATGCCTAGGTAATTGCTTTAAAAACCTCAAAGAGACAACAGTCAGGATATGATAAATTCGAACTTACCTGCATCACTCACAGAAACCAGCAGAGGAAAAAAACTCAGAATTTTCTGCCCATCCTTACGGCAAGAAAGGCCGGAGACAATTATCCAATCAGGGACTTCTTTATGAGGTGAGGGCTCATTTATCACTGGCCACATCCTCCCTGAAGCTTCCCAGGCTTTTACGGCCTTGAAGGGCGTCACTGATAAGAAGGTGTTAGCCTGGCCCTTTGATTACCTGCAGCTGGGCAGTAAGCACCAAGAGCCTGTGCTGGCTAGAGAGTTTGGACATGTGAATATCACTTGTGCATATCCAGCCAAAACCCAACTGACAAGGTGCATTTCAATTATGAATGGCCAAACCAATAAAAACAAAAAAGGGGGGGAGAGATTGGTATTGCTTGTGAAATATTTATTTATTTATAATTTATTTATTACAATTATATCCCACCTTTCCTCCATGGAGCTCAACCTGGCAAACATACATGGTTCTTCCCTCCCAATTTTATCCTCACAACAACCTTGTAAGGTAGGCTAGGTAGGTAAGGTAACTGGCCCAAAGTCACCCAGTGAGTTTCATGGCCACTCTAACCGTTACACCACACCAGCTGTTATGCCCCTAAGGCAGCAACCAGCTTCTTTTCACTTGAATTCCCTGTGAGCACCCTGCATGTTCAGGATTCCACTGCTAGGCAAAGCTGTGAAGCTCAAAGTGGGACTGCTGTCCATCCAGTAGAGTAAGCTCAGGTTTGTTTGAGCCCTCCCCACATCTGTTAATTGCCCTGCCCTTATCTTTTAATGTGGCTGCTCCAAACTTCTTTACAGATTTGACCCTTCACTTCAGAAAGAGGTCTGAGAAATGAGTAAGAGTAAGAAGATTCTCTACCCTTTCTGTCTGCATAGATGCCCTCATCCTCCCCCTGCGCCCAGCAGAAGCTTATTTTTCCTGTATGTCTTTTTCTGCTTTGATTTTGTATAGATGCCCTCCTCTGTGCCCTGCACCCAGCAGAAGCTCTGGGCTAGGCGGGACACAGTGGCATCTCATAGAGGACACCCTCCCCTTTCCTGGGGTATATGATTTCTCCTGTCCCAGAGCAGATTTTGGGGTGGGTACCCCCAGCTACTTATTTTTTCTACATGGTTTTGTCCATTTTGATTTTGCATTGATGCACCCGTGCGTGCCTGGTGCCCAGCAGAAGCTCTGGGCCGGATGGGATGCACTGGCTTCTCGTAGAGGACACCCTCCCCTTTCTTGGGGTATATGATTTGTCCTGTCCCAGAGCAGATTTTGGGGTGCGCAACCCCAGTTACTTATTTTTTCCCTGTATGTTTTGGTCTGCTTTGATTTTGCATAGATATCCTCATCCTTCTCCTGCGCCCAGCAGAAGCTCTAGGCCAGGCAGGACACAGTGGCATCTCATAGAGGACACCCTCCCCTTTCCTGGGGTATATGATTTGTCCTGGCCCAGAGCAGATTTTGGGGTGGACACCCCCAGTTACTTATTTTTTCTTGTTTTTTTCCTCTGCTTTGGTTTTGCATAGATGCCCTCACCCATGCCCTGAGCCCAACAGAAGCTCTGGGCCAGACAGGATGCAGTGGCATCTCGTAGAGGACACCCTCCCCTTTCATAGGGTGTATGATTTGTCCTGTCCCAGAGCAGATCTTGGTGTGGGCACCCCCAGTTACTTATTTTTTCCTGTATGTTTTGGTCTGCTTTGATTTTGCATAGATGCCCTCCTCCATGCCCTGTGCCCAGCAGAATATCTGGGCCAGGCAGGACACAGTGGCATCTCGTAGAGGACACCCTCCCCTTTCCTGGGGTATATGATTTGTCCTGTCGCAGAGCAGAGTTTGGGGTGGGCACCCCCAGTTACTTATTTTTTAATGATTTTATGACATCATTATGTATTTATGATAATATCAGAAGCCTGATGATTCTGCATGCATAAATGTATTGTTATTCTTGACGGGGAGAGTCCCCCAATCACAGTGATATATCATACAGGGTACCCCAAGATATATTTTGGGGTTCAGAGACATGTTAAGTTTGGTTTGAAGTTGCTGTAGCTGTCAACTCTTCTTTTTTAGTGTTTTGAACTTTCAAGCAAATAAGGAACTGGGAACTAGGAACCAACTTCAGCGTCGTATCAGTTAAATAGAGTAAACAGTCGCAGGGGGTGGCTGACACTTTGGTGTATATCTCGGGAACCAGACCACCTAGAAACTTATTTTTTAAAAAAAATTGAAGCTGAGAGTCCAGAGATTAAGGAGTGCTAGCCGGAGAGCCAGATGCGGCCCCCCAAACCTGGAGACTCCAGCCGAAAAACAGAGACCTGGTAACTCTAGTTAGACTAGGGCCTGGGAGACCTGGGTTCAAATCCCCCCTCGGCAGTGAAGCTCACTGGGTGACCTTGGCCAGTCAACTTCTCTCAGTCTAACCTCAGAAGAGTTGGCTAGATCAGGCCAGTGGCCCATCTACTCCAGCATCCGGTTCTCACAGTGGCCAACCAGATGCCTGTGGGAAACTTGCAGGCAGGACCTGAGCGCAAAAACCCTCTCTCCTGTGGTTTCCACAGAAGCACACTGCCTCCGACCGTGGAGGGAGAGCATAGCCAGCATTACTAGCAGCCATTGATAAAAAGCCTTCTCGTCCTCCATGACTTTGCCCAGTCCTCTTTTAAAGGCACCCAAGTTGGTGACCATCACTGCCTCTGGTGGGAGTGAATCCCACAGCTTGCCTATGTGCCATGTGAAGCAGTCCTTTCTTTCCATCCATCTGTCCTGAATTCTCCAGCATTCCTCTTCACTGGATTTCCATGAGTTCTAGTCCTCTTGAATGTCTCCATAATCTTCCTGATAGGTGCCGTATTGCTGTCCTTTCTTTCAGAGTTCTTTAAGATCCAGCTGAACTTTCAAGAATCCTTGGTCCATCTAGCTCAGCACTATCTATGCTAACTGGCAGCAGTGCTCACGGGGGTTAGATGGGGGACATGCCCAGCCCTGCCTGGAGATGCCTGGGATGGAGCCCGGGGTTGAACCTGGGACCTCCTGTATGCAAAGCAGGTGCTCTGCCACTGAGCTTCCACCACTGCTGTTGCCTCCATACTGCTTTCTACCCTCTTCGTAGGAAGGACCACAGCTCAGTGGTAGAGCATGCTTTGCATGCAGAAGATCCCACGTAGGGCTGGGAAGGGCTCCTGCTTGAACCCTGGAGAGCCGCTGCCGATCAGTGTAGATGGTCAGTGCTGTGTCTCCCTAGGCAGAGGCAGTATGCTGCTGAATCCCAGCGGCTAGAGACCACTGGAAGGGAGAGTGCTCTCGCCTTCAGCTCCTGCTTGTGGGCTTCCCACTGGGGCATCTGGCTGGCCACTGAGCACAGGTTGCTGGACTAGGTGGGCTAGCAGGACTGCTCCTATGTTCTTATGACTCAACAGAAGGCAGTTTGGTACGCTCCTACGTTTGGGGAGGGAAGGAGCAAACAGAACTGGGCTACTGGTCCATCCTTGAACCTTAGCCTGTGACTAAACCCTTATATCTGCCTTGACACCAACTAGAGGAAAGCAGCTGTGGCATAAGTAAAGGCTGCAATCCGTTGCCTGCTAGGATTAAGCTCCATTGAGCTCCACAGGATTCGCCTCCGGGTGACCAAGGAGAGCAGACTCTGACAACCTGGCGCCCTCCTGATATCTTGGAGTACGACTGGTTGGGGCTGCTGGGAGCTGTAGTTCAAAACATCTGAAGGGCACCAGATTGGAGAAGGCTGATGAAGAGGGCAAGTCCATAAGAGTGCAGCCTGCGAGCCGCCCCACAGGTGATACAGGGCTGTTGGTAAGGCTCTCTGGGCTAAGCTATGCAGCCATTTTACTTGCATCATAGGGACTGGGCTAATCAGAGTCAGAAATTTGGCTTCAGCTTTTTCTTTACAGATTTCTTTAAAGCACTCTCTATGTGGCCCTTGGAATTCTCCCGAGGCCACACCCCTCACTGACCCTGCTTTGCACCCCAAATGCTTTTGCCTGGATCAGGCGTGGGGAACCTTTGCTCCTCCAGAGGTTTCTGAACAGTTTATAGTGTTTTATTAAAATATATATCCCACCCTTCTGCCAAATGGAGCCCTCAACTCGCGTCATCCCTGGTGCTTGGCCATGCTTGCTGGGGCTGAAGGGAGCTGGGAGTTCAGCAATATCGGGAGGGCCACAGGTTCATCTCACCTGGCCGAGCTGAACTCTGACCATGCCTCCTGCTCGTCAGGGTGAAAGACAGAGGGGATTGTGTGGCTGTGTGCAGAAACTAGGCTGCTGTTTGAAGATAAACATGTACGTTCATCGCTTGCCCACTTTCTGCCTCTGGCCCTGCCCACCACTGGGATGTGGCCCTCAGAAGGTGGCCCAGAAAGGAACGTGGCCCTCGAGCTGAAAAAGGTTCCCCAGCCCTGAAGTACGATGTCACACAGTTGTGAAGCAACTTGTGATGGATTTGAGTCATCCCAGCAGAAGGCAAAGTGTGGTATCCCCCAGGTAGGAAGTAAGTCTGGGGGACTTTGGAGCAGAGACAACATTTTTGGCAACTAAGGAGGGAGAAAACACATGTCAAGATGACACACACATCATGGACTAGAAGCAAGGGAGGCAGGAGAACGACACCCCTTCTGGATTCTCCCACACGAAGGAACTGCCTTTGCTGGACCTGATTTGGTGCCTGCACAGCTAAGGTCAGGACAATATTGCCTTACAGCCTTACTGTTATTTTGCTGGCAGGTTGTTACCCTGAATGCGACTCCTTTCTGTTCCACATGCACAAGATGGTCTGCTTGCTGCTTCCTCTCCCTGGAATCAGTTAAGAACGAAAGGAAGTAGGTGGCCTCAGATGGCCTTGTTTTAAATTTGTTGACAGTAACAAAAATAACAATCGCTTGGAACAATAACAAAGGCATGGAAAAAGAAAGAAGCTTGGTTAATCTTGGATTGGTTTAACAAAGTCTGGGAGACAATATTAATGTTAAATTTGACATATTGTACGTCGGAAGAGAAAAAAAATGGACAAGTAAATAGATTTGTAGAATGGTGGTCTTTATTTATTTATGTTTTGGAATGACAAGATTCAAGATAATATCTATCCATACTCTTCACATGCATAAAGGGAAAGGAAATTAATATGAAAATAATATAAGCAGAAATAATATATCTTTATAAAAAATTGTAAGGTTCCCTCTTTTTTTCTCTTCTCTTCTCCGTTAAAACATATATAAATCTGTATAATTTTTTCCCCTTCTACTTTCTGAACGTATTTTCCATTATTAACACTGATGGAAAATTAATAAAGACTGGCTACTGGAAAAAAGACCTACTTTGGCCATGTCATCTATAGCAAAATGGCTTCTCTTAAGTTCTCATCTCTGAAGCTCTGTGCCGGCTGAGGCTTATGGACATTTTAGTCCAAAACATCTGGAGGGCACCAGGTTGCAGATGGCTGGGCTAAACCATTTGAATGTCCAACCAGTTGTTCTAATCCCATTTGTTGCAATCACCACCACTGTCTGAATTCAATCCAGATTTGGCTGTTCTTTTTCTTTTTTTGCCACTACAAGCCTATGGTTAAGTACATCACAACAAAACCCTCCTGGATTGCTCCTGTCTCCCCAGATGAGCAGACCCTTCAATGAAACATTTGCTTACTCCCTGACTCAGTGCATGACAAATTCCATTCCTCTGAACCAGGAGTTTGTTCAAAAAGTTACGAAATGCTTTGCTCTGCAAAGATGAAAAAAAAAGAGAAGCCTTTATAGATGCATATAAATTGGTAGCCATATTTGTTTGGTTTCATGGAAAGCGTTCATCGAACGAGTCATTTTGCCAATGTTCAAAGCATCATGGTAGGAAACAGCTTTCATTGCCAAAGTCCTCTCAGTTTCGAGGGGCTCGTCATGCTAAGTGGTTGTCATGGGGATTATTTTCCCCCCATTATTATGCCTGGAGGCTTTCCTAAACCACATTAGAAGTAGATACGGTTACAACAGTTTCAGAATCAACAATGGAAGCTCAGAAATGGATAAATCCCTTCCAGGTGTTGTCCAAGTGCAGTTTACCTTTCATGCAAAAGGAAATAATTTTTGGAGTGATTGTTACTGGGGCTTTCTTTCCCAGCAAGCCACCTGCTATATCCTTATAGTCATGATCACCACTGGAAGCATGGATTTTGGGATGGACTTCCCTTTAGTGACAGTAAACTGGCCCACACATGCTTTGTTGAGCTTTGGCTGCTTCAGTTTGGCACAGGTTACGATTAAAGGACAGCTACTACCAACACGAGTGTGTTAGCTGGGGAGAGGTTGGCTGGCAGTCAATAGGAGAATCTAGACAGTTAAAGCAAATACATTTCATGCTCCGCAGGCTATCTTTTGTAAGATGCTCCTCTTATCTTTTCCAAGAAGGCAACCTTGAGACGAGTCATCCCTCTAATCAGACTGTGCAAATATTACTGGGCAAGAGGAACCAAATGTTCTTGTCCAGAGTTGTGTATTTATAGACTACAAGGGCTCTTGTTGACATTTGCCCCATTCTCCTATAGAAATTGAGGTCTCTGCTCCTAGCACTGACAATAATCTTACTACAGGTGTGGAACTGATTGGCACCAATATATTCCGTG
The DNA here is from genome assembly GCF_030035675.1 of Rhineura floridana. Lineage (NCBI taxonomy): Eukaryota > Metazoa > Chordata > Lepidosauria > Squamata > Rhineuridae > Rhineura > Rhineura floridana. The sequence goes on from NC_084492.1 coordinate 35,320,655, forward strand.
TGTAGAAAGCCACTATAAGTTCACAAGAGTCAACCTTGGAGTTCAGAACAGAAGAGCACTGCTGGAACAGTGCAAGGGTCCGTCTGGTCTGGCTTCCTGCTTCCCACGGTGTTGCTAGATGCCTCTGGGAAGCCCACAAGCAGGACTTGAGCAGAGTAGCCCTCTCCTGATGTTGTTCCCCAACCACTGGTATTCAAAAGGCATGCTGCCTCTGATCTTGGATGTAGAACATAGTCATCATGACTAGTAGCCATTGACAGCCTTACCCTCCTTGATTCTGTCCTATCCCCCTTTAGAACCATCTAAGCTGGTGGCCATCACCACATCTTGCAGCAGAGAATTTAACTGTTTAACTATAAGCTCACCTAGTTTGTGGCATGGAGGAGAATCAGAAGTGTAAGCTTGCCTGATGGTCATTGGAAGCAGATTGCAAAGGGCAGGTGCCACCACACTAAAGGCCTTCATCTTAGTGGAGATAGGATAAACCTTGGGTTCATGCAACATCACTAAGAGGGTCCCTCAGAACTGAAGTGTCTGTGCAGGGGTACATAAAGTAAGATGTTCTCATGGAGGACAGAGCTATCAGTGGCTACTAGCCATGATGGCTGTGCTCTGCCACCCTAGTCAGAGGCAGTATGTTTCTGAAAACCAGTTGCAGGAAGCCTCAGGAGGGGAGAGTGTTCTTGCACTCAGGTCCTGCTTGCGGGCTTCCCCCAGGCACCTGGTTGGCCACTGTGAGAACAGGATGCTGGACTAGATGGGCCACTGGCCTGATCCAGCAGGCTCTTCTTATGTTCTTATGTTCTTGGCGGTAACCTGCTCCCAAGTCGTTCAGGGCTTTATATGCCAATAGCAAGACCTTAAACTTGTCCCAGTAGCAAATTGGCAGTCAGTGCAGCTTTTTCAGCACAGATGTTATGCCCTGTCGACAGGGCAACCCCCTCAAGAGCCTTGCTGTGTCATTCTGTGCTAGCTGCATCTTCCAGTCCACCTTTAAGGCAGATTCCCAATGCCTGGGCTACCATAGCCAAGCTATCCTGATCCAGGAATGGCCATAGATGTTACTTCTAGTTACTGAAGCCATTTGGGTCTCCAGTGACAAATATGGATTCATCCCCAAGCTATGTACCTGCTCCATCAAAGGGAGTGCAATCCATCCAGAACAGGCCAGTGCCTTGTTTCTCAGATCTGCTCACCTACAGAGTCTCTGTCTTACCAGGATTCAAGCTCTGTTTATTGTCCAGGCATCAGCCCATTTTCCTGCACGGCCACATCTGATTCAGAGGTCACAGAGAAATAGAGCTGGGGGGTCATCAGGATGTGCATTGGTGAGAGGGAGGATGAAGAGGGAAGGGACTGCTGACTCAAGGTTTCAAACAAACGGTGGTGTTATGTTTTGCTTTGGGGGGATTTTATTGTTTTATGTCTGTTGCAGTTTTTTATTTTGTTTTTTATCTAGATTTGTTATTTTTGTAAAAGTGCTTAGAGGTTGTAATGAAATTAGGTAGTATACATGAAATCAATCAATCGACCCCAGCGTATTGATGATGCTGTGCTCCAAATCCCTTAATGACTACTCCCAACAGCTTTGTATAGATATTAAATAGATCTAGGGCCAATATAAGAACATAAGAAGAGCCTGCTGGATCAGGCCAGTGGCCCATCTAGTCCAGCATCCTGTTCTCACAGTGGCCAACCAGGTGCCTGGGGGAAGCCCGCAAGCAGGACCCGAGTGCAAGAACACTCTCCCCTCCTGAGGCTTCCGGCAAATGGTTTTCAGAAGCATGCTGCCTCTGACTAGGGTGGCAGAGCACAGCCATCATGGCTAGAAGCCATTGATAGCCCTGTCCTCCATGAATCTGTCTAATCTTCTTTTAAAGCCGTCCAAGCTGGTGGCCATTACTGCATCTTGTGGGAGCAAATTCCATAGTTTAACTATGCGCTGAGTAAAGAAGTACTTCCTTTTGTCTGTCCTGAATCTTCCAACATTCAGCTTCTTTGAATGTCCACGAGTTCTAGTATTATGAGAGAGGGAGAAGAACTTTTCTCTATCCACTTTCTCAATGCCATGCATAATTTTATACACTTCTATCATGTCTCCTCTGACCCGCCTTTTCTCTAAACTAAAAAGCCCCAAATGCTGCAACCTTTCCTCGCAAGGGAGTCGCTCCATCCCCTTGATCATTCTGGTGCCCTTTGGAACCCCATAGCATGACTGGCAGGAGGCTGAAGAGCACTGCCCCAATGCAACTTTCTGGAACCAACCCTGGAGATAGGAGCAGAGCCACCGTAAAACAGTGCCCCCAATACCCATCCTACAAAACTGATCCAGGAGGATACCACGGTCGATGGCATCAAAAACCACGAAGAGACTGAGGAGAAGAAGCAGGTTTGTAGGCCTCTCTCTCTCACACACACACACAAACACACACACACTGCTTGTTTAATTGATAGCAAATCAACAATGGGAAAATTCAAGCAAATACTGAGATTAAGGGCTAACAAAACAAATGATAACATACCCAGTTGGGGCAGAAGGGTGCATGCTTTGCTAACTTCTAGGTGCCAGCTGAAAATGACCCTGTGATCCAGTTTTTAATAGATTATGTATTTATTACTCATTTGCCATCTTAATTTTATTGCTCTGCTTTTGATTGGCTTTTTCCGCTGCTTCTGCTTTCCCTCCATTTCATTCTTGTAACCTCTGCTCTTACTGCCCTTCACTTTGTCATCTTACTGGTATCTGCTCTGATCAGGTGGTTGACATTCTTGGTATGGTTTTGTCATTGGCTGACTTGGAAGACTTTATGCTAAAAGTGGGATACAAACCTTTGGAATAATAATAAAAAAGGCATCCTAAAAGAATATTCAGGGCAGGTGTTTCTACCTTAACATTAATATACACTGTCCACATCCAGCCCAAATAAAAAGAGAAAGACGCCTAAAACGGAGTCAGACCATGGATCCACTAAGATCAGTTTTGTCAGTGGCTTTTCAGGGTTCCAGACAGGGCCAACAGTCTTTTCCCATTGCTACCTGGAGATGCCGGGAATTGAACCCAAGACCATTTGCATGCAAGGCAGATGCTTTACCACTGAGCTATAGACCTGCCCCCTACAATATGTGTGTGTGTGTGTGTGTGTGTGTGAATGCATATGGCCCTGCTTTTTCTCCAGTGCAAGAGACCTTACCTGGACATTGAACACAGGGCCTCTTGAACCCAAAAAGACTGGGCCACAAGGCCAACAAGGTGATGGATTATAGGAATAGGAGAGCATGTTGAGAATTATATTGGAGGCCTCTAGCCATCCTCTTAGAGAACTAACACTCCTGGGATTCTCTAGGAAGAGTGGAATGACTATCATGGGGCCCCTAGAATGCTACTCCATAGGAGCCCCAAGAACCTAATTAATCCTTTGCACTGAGAATCTCTATGCTCCATCACTTGGGCACAGTGAAAGTTCATACCACACAGTAAGTTAATCTTTCAGATGCCATTGGATTCTGTTGTTTTACAGCTGGGATCCCCATGGTGGCATTTATGGGCACTACAGTATTCTCAGACATCTCTCTTGGTGCCCACCAAGCACCTCCCCCTCCCAGTGTTTTATTTTTAATTGAGGTGTGGGGAGGTTTTTATTTATTTTATTTTATTTATTTATTATTCAATTTATATCCCACCTTTCCTCCCAGCAGGAGCCCAGGGCGGCAAACAGAAGCGCTAAAAACACTTTAAAATATCATAAAAACAGACCTTAAAATACGTTACGACAAAACAACGTTAAAAACATTTTTTTAAAAAAAGCTTTAAAAACATCTTTTAAAAAAGGGTTAAAAACATTATTAAAAAACATATTAACATGCAATTCTAACACAGACGCAGACTGGAATAGGTCTCAACCTAAAAAGTTTGTTGAAAGGTTGTTTTGGCTTGGTTGGTGAGGCTGCTTGTTTGGGGTTGGATTGCTTGCTTTTTTATGAGTGCTTTATTTATATTTTTTGTGTATGAGTGGCCTTGCCTGTTGTTTGAGGGAGTTTCTTGGCATCACCAGTTTTTTTTCTGTGAAATGAGGATTTTGCTGTGTCCACAACAGTTTAAATTTCTAAATGTGCCTCCAAGCCTATACAGGTTGGGGGGGGGGGCTTGCTTTGTGGGTTACCAGCAGGTGAAAGAATTCTGTCTCATGAACAGGAATGCAAAGGTAAAAAAATCAGGAGTGTTTTCTGTGCTGTCCTACAAGATCTAGATGTGATGTGCACGCAAAGCATCTCTGGGTTATGTTGTTACCTGCAGTCCCCATCTATCCAATCTGTTGACTGAACTTGTGCTCACAGATTCCCGAGAACAGGGTTTCCTTAAAACTCCTCATTATTGCTTTCGTCTCAAACATATTTATTTTGCAACCAGGATTACGTTGCTGTCTAGGATTCACATTTCTGAGGTTTAGCAATCTAACAACATATCATCCTCAAGACATACAATGATTGCTAGCTGGTCTCTCCCCACCCACTTAAACCAACACAGTTTCAGCCAAATAGTGACCACAGTTGTACTGAAAATAAATCTAGATATCCACAAACTAAAAAAATAATACCAATTGTTGGCAGTCAGTTTATGGCACATTCTATACAACCAGCTGGATATGATTAATATATTTTATGACACAGTGTCAAACACACAACTCAACCCAATAGTGGCTAGCTAATTATTAAACACAAAATATTTATTAATAATCTGTAGAATGGGACAGGCAGCGTGAACAAAGCAAGTCTAGTCATTTTCTTTGATATATGGCATCCCTTCTGACAATTTGCTGGCATCCAATCTGTGCAGGTTGAGCTTTCATCCCAGTATAGATTTGTACGCTCACACACATGCACATCAGAGTTACAATCAGTGCTGTGTGTTTTCAGTGCAGAATTCAGCCCTAGTATTAATTCAGGTTAACCAATGCATCCCAAACAGCAGATGTGGTAGTAGAACTATTTCTGGACCATTTCAGACTCCAGGTAGGTACCATCATGATTGAATGCTCTACCACTCGCACGGTCAGACCATGAGCAACAGTCTGGGATTATTCAGGAGCCAGGAAAGAAAGCCAATGGCCAGAACTGATAAACAAGTCAGGACTGGAAGGCAAATCAAGAGGCTGGTTCAAGAAGTCGGGACCAAAGAATAACCAAGGATGCAGGCGCACACCAAAGCTCTGGAAGACCAGTAGCTTAACCAAAGCTCAGCTGAAACACGAAGTGTTCTTGTACTACTTCCTGTCTGATGGCCATGCTGGGTGGGTGGAGTCAGTCCAGAGTCTGAAGGCACTTCACTGAAAAGCTGCCACCTGCAGTTCAATGGTGCACCACATGGGGGAGCTGCACACAGTTCCAGCACACACACACAAGTTTACTTGCAAATAGAAAACTAGCATGTCGGAAGAGAGGTTAGTTGAGAGTGCTTTCCCTTGAAATCAGCTTTGCAATGTGCTGGGTATCTATTTCTCTATCTGTTGGTGGCTGGTGCCCATTGGGACTGGTGGGGCAGAAGGAAAGGAACCCAGTGGTACATGGAGCCAGAGCCAATGACAGGCGGGGCACACTCATTCCAGCTTTGTTTCCATCTACCTCCCTGCTGAGGGCAACACAGAAACTGAGGAGGAAGAGGAGGAAGCTGAGAGCCAGTAACACGCCTTGAACTGAATGCTGAGCAAGAAGGCAGGCAGGTGCAGGATGGTTGAGGGCAGACAGAGGTTGGTGTGGCAATGCCCCACTAGCCCAAATGGACCACACACACACACATACAACCCCTCTCCAAATTTCTCCATCCCCTGCAATCCCCCAAATCCCCCCACTCCAGGCAACTCCCCCAAACGGCCCCTCCAGGCACTTGCTGCCGCCCCATTTAGGCAGCTCACCGGCATCTTACCTGCCAGGCTGCTGCCACCACCACCCCACTCAAGTGCTTACCTGCCTCCTGCGTTGTCACTGCCACCCTCTCACTCACCCCCTGCACTGCCCCTGCCCCCCATATGCCCCCCCAGCATCCTGGCTCTCCTGGTAGGTGGAACAATGAGTGCCATTTTTACCTTTGTACAGTAGGCTGCATTTGAGCCATGTAGAAGCCTGTGGTTTCTGCACACGCACACACACACACACACACGCACACACACCTCTATTCTCCAATTCTCCATCCAGGCAGGCGAGAGGCATTATCTCAGTTCAAAGGCACATTCCAGCCCAGGAAAAGCATGTGTGTGGAGTAAGGGAAGTGCGAGTGGTGCCCTGGGGAGGGGCATGGCCTGAGAAAGTCTTGAGGGCCAGACAGAGAATCCTAGAGGACTACATTTGGACCTGAATTTCCCCAAAATGAACTGATTTTTTTCTTTAAATAAAACCAACTAGCAATTCTCTAAGAATCAATACCTCCTCAAAAACTTGTCTTCAGAACACAGAGGTGCTGTTTCTAAGGAAGAATCATTGCTGCATGGTTGTCCAAAGCATGTGTCATCACCTTGCTCTATTTATTTATAAGCCTTTGGGGAGAGAATATTGGACAAGGATAAAATATTACACCCTGGATCGATTGAGAAATAGCTCTATTTGGTGAGTCAGCCTAACGAATGGAGAACGAGACTGGTCTTCCCAAGATACATATGTTTTCCATTGATGAGATTAATCCATTCTCCGCCCCGCCCCCCGCTTGGCTCCAAGAAACTGTTGATCCTCCACATTGCATGAGATTATTATGTGGCTGGTTCAGTTCTTCTGTTTTTCCCTGATCTCATAGAGAAAGCCGACACAACTATTGAAATATGAGTTATGGCTCTGTGATTTCTCAGAAATGACTTAAGCATAACCATCTATAACCTACAAAGGGAGGAAAATGCTACAAAATTCTAACCAGTGTCATGTGCCTTCATAGCCTCTCATCCAGTATATTCAACACCAATACTTTCCTAGCTGTAGGAGACATTCCACTGATTCACAGACTCATAGATAAATCATAGAATAGTAGAGTTGGAAGGGGCCTCTAAGGCCATCGAGTCCAACCCCTTGCTTAATGTGGGAATCCAACTTAAAGCATACCCAACAGGTGCCTGTCCAGCTGCCTCTTGAATGCTTCCAGTGTTGGAGAGCCCACTACCAATCTAGGTAATTGGTTCCATTGTCGTATGGCTCTAACAGTTAGGTAGTTTTTCCTGATGTTCAGTTGAAATCTGACTTCCTGCAACTTGAGTCCATTATTCCATGTCCTGCACTTTGGGATGATTGAGAAGAGATCCTGTCCCTCCTCTGTGTGACAACCTTTCAGGTACTTGAAGAGTGCTATGATTGAATTATTGTGATTTGGCTATCTAATCATATGAGAAAAGCCAGAAGCAACCAGATAAGCTTAAGTAGGGTGCATTGCTCAATGATGATGATACATTCTAGACATGTCTCAAGGTGACAATCCAGAGCACACTTTGCTCCTGATTTATTGGGCATATATCCTGGTACATAGGTGACAACGCAACTAAAAATTAGCAATGAGTTGCATTCAGCTAAGTCTTACTCAGAGCAGACCTATTGAAATTAATGGGCCTGTTAGTCATGTTCATGAACTTCAATGGGTCTACCCTGAGTAGGAATAGCATTGACTATCGCCCCTTGATGCAGAGACCTCTATGGATGGAAGAGCTTCCCACTGCAGATGGTAGACCTCCAACATGTGGAAGGCATGTGGAAGGAAACAAGCGTGGAGAGGATCTCGTGTGCTCATCCTACTGCCCCAACTCAGGGTTGTATCCAGTGCTAGTCTTACTCAGAGGAGACCCCTTTGAAAGTAATGGTCATGACGAACTTAGGTCCATTAATTTCAGTGTGTCTACTCTGAGCAGGATTTTGTTAATGCTTGAATACTACCCATTAAGGGCTTTTAAAAAAAATAAAAAACACACCGAAAATAACAGCAGATACATTTAAAAACAATGCATAGTAGACCCTGGGATCTCACTGACATTGCATTCTGCAACAGGGCCCCAGTTGCCCTAAAGCAGGGGGGGGCATTGGCAGGAGACACAGGCCTGATGCAGAAGACTTGGGACTCACCAGCACAACCTCATACATGTGTACTCTGTGAGTCCCATTGAATTTAGTACAGTTTACTCTTAGACAATTAACTGCCTGCCAGCACTCCCCCCCCATTGCTATTTCCTTTTCTCTGGATGCTTCTGTTTCCTTTGTCTTAGACTGGGCATGTGCAGAATACCAGCCAATCAGGGATCACATAGTGAATGGGATTATATCATGGCATTACGTAGCCATTGATATTTGGCTTTGTGATAGCCTTACTGAGGTCAATGAGAATGAAGATAATGTTTTCTGGATTATTCACATGGGTGATCCCACCCAGTCATGGATCATGTGGTGAACGATGCAATGCTTCATAGCCAATACGATTTGGCTATGTGATGATATCACTGAGGGCAACTGAATAAACTGAGAATGAGAACAAGAAAGGGTAATGTAAAAGATTCAGGGAAAGTTAACAAAGAGTACCAACAAAATGTCAAAAATAGAGGAATTTTTCAGTACAGCTGAAAAGGATTATGAAAAAATGTGACTAACAGTTAACAGTTCTCCCCTCACCCCTGACAGTTTTCTTTCTTTTAATTAATTGTTTTTGGAGTATTTCACCTTTGTTGTGGGGAAACAGAAACAGCTAGATAGGCTTTGGTCATTGTGTCAAGTACATTCTTTTTAGTATTCATCTCTATATATTTTTTTCCCTGTTAAATGTGTCTTCTGATGGGTACAATTGATTCATTTCAGGGCTTTTGTGTTGCCAAGGGCAGATGAGTTGAAGACCCAAGCATGGCCAAGAGTTAGCAAATTGTGCAGTTAAAATCCCAAGTCGTTTTTGAACTATATAGATTATTGGTGTGTGTGTCAGAACTGCAAACAATGAGATGGCTTCATCAAACCAAAGGCCCATCTATGACAACTACTGGAAGGCACTGGAAGTGTATTCTTTCCACATCTTATTGACAGGCAGACAAATGAATGGAGATGTGCACATATGCAGATGTCTGTGCATACATGAATGCTTACAATGTTCTCTGCATCCACACTGCTCCCCAGATATTCAAGTTTTGAATCACCTGGTCTTCTTTCCAAACTGGAGCCAATTTATTAGGAGCCTGCCATTGCCCTGTTGTTGTTTTTCAATTTCCAAAGCTTTCACAGAATTCTGGGCATGCACAGTTTGCTACAGATATCTATTCCTCCTGCCATCACATTTACCCACACATGCGTGTCCATTGATAAAACACTGCCCCGTCCCCCAAACAAAAGCAGACTTGAAGTGATCACACACACAATTGCATCAGGAATTGGAGGATGGGTGGCCTCAGTTTTTCAGATGCATCTGGATGCGCTATCACACACATAGTATATGTTGATGTGGTCCTATAGTCAGCCTCAATAAAAGTGATGTTGAAGTGTTAATGCACAGTTGGGCTTTGATAACGCTGTGGTGATGGTTGGGGATATCAAAGAACTGAAAGATGGCAGAAGCTGTGCATTTGTGCAGCATTTTATACAAACTTCTGAGACAGTAGGGTGGACAATTAGGGATGGATGAATCTGTCCATTTCTGTTTGAAATGTGAAATGAATTGAATTTCTCCCCCGTCCCTCAGGATGATACACACAGAAGCCTAGAATGGGAGTGTTGGAAGGCAACTTAGAGGTCAGCTAGTCCAGCCCTGTGCTTGCAATGCCGGGTGCAACGACATTGCCCTTGAGGAATGGCCATCCAGCCTCTGCTTGAACACCTGAAGCACTTCTTGCAAGCGACATAGGAAGATGAGAAGCTGCCTTATACTGAATCAGACCATAGGTCAATCTAGCTCAGTGTTTTCAGACTGGTCTCTCACACTCTTACCTGGAGTTGCTAGGGATTGAATTAGGGACCTTCTGCAGGCAAAACAGATGTGCATGGCTCAGCGGTAGAGCATTTGTTTTGTATGCAGAAGGTTCCAGTTTCAATCTCTGGCATCTCCAGCTATGGCTAGAAGAGAATCCTGGCTGAAATTCTGGAGAGCCACTGACAGTCAGTGTAGACAGTACTGACCAAATGGGCCAATAGTCTGACTAGTACAAGGCATTTTTCTACGTTCTATGTTTCTATGTTCTAGCACTCACTGTGCTTGCTTGTTTATTCAGCAGCCTTCCACCCACTCGCCTCCCCCCACCTCCAGGCCCCACCAGCCTCTTTGCCTCCCTGAAATAAGTTCAACACACGCTCCCAGGACTAAGCAACCTTTATCAGGAAAAAGTGGAGGAGGAAATGAAGGGAGAATGAGAAGGAAGCAATTGGGACTATCACCACTCTCCTCCTCTGGCTTTTCACCAAGACCTCCCCAGCAAAATCCACATGGCTGGTCCAATGCCAGCTTTTATGATTTGGCACTCTCAACATGTACTTTGCTCGCATCTCTGGCAAGCAAGTGCCCCACCTGTTTCTTGACCAGAGTCCCACAAGTACCCATTCAAAGACACCAATAGCAGTGGCTACCAACACTGAGCTCAGTCAGGATGCCCCTGGGGTTGAATCTCACCTCTCCTATTAAAGCACCCACAAGGTGGCCTTAGGCATGCTACAATTTTCCAGCTTTAGATTGGCAATGTAGAATCATAGAGTTATTTACAAGAAGCCCTGCTGGATCAGGCCAAAAGCCCATCATAGTCCAGCATTCTTTTCTCACAATGGCCAACCCAATGCCCATGGGAAGCCCACAAGCAGAACCTGAGGTCAACAGTGCTCTCCCCACCTGCCATTCTCATCAACTGATATCCAGAGGCCTATTGGGTTGTGTCCAGTGTCATATGTCTTGCACTAGTGGACAGGTGAGTTTTAATGTTGCACAACAGAGAAATCCAATGCAACATTTGCTCTAGGGGAAACTCGTTGTGCAACAGATTGCGCAATCAGTTGTGCAATAAAGTTACCAGCCACCTGCTTATGCATTCGCATGCCCAATAACGTTCTACTGGTGCAAAACAATTTGCCAGTGGAACAAGAATTTAATTCAGCACTACAACGGATACAACCCAATACCTCCAACAAGAATTGGAGGTAAAAAAGTTCAACATCTGCCCAATGCAGGGTCTATAATGCAGGCTGCAACTCCAACATCCTTGATGGATGGCCATCCATCTTCTGCTTGAATATATCCAGAGAAGGAGAGCCCCTCTGCCTCCTGGGGCAATGTGTTCCTTGATAAATTTATTTATTTATTTAAAATATTTCTATCCCACCTTTCTACCCTAAAATAGGGCACTCGGAGTGGCTCATAATGAAATCATACACAATGAAAGCGCAAAAAACATTAAAATACATAAAAATACATGAAACACAGTTAAGAAATCTAGGGGAGTGATATTGAAACGGGACTAAAGAGGTAAAACTAAAAAGGGGGTAAAATAAAATCAGTTTAAGGCTCAATCTTCAGTCCCTCCCAAAGACTCTTCAGAACAAGAAGACTCCGGAACACCATCAGGGAGCGAGCAGAATGGGCTTCTTGAGGTAGGGTATTCCAGAGCTTGGGGGCCACAGCTGAAAAGGCTCTCTCCCGCATGCCTGTCAGTCTAACATCTTTCATTCCAGGCATGCAGAGAAGACCAGAGGCAGCTGATCTTAAATCACAGACAGGTACATACAGGCGTAAATAAAACAGCTCATACTGTTAAGACGTTTTGCCTAATGTTTAGCTAAAATCTGTTTCCCTGAAATCTCCAGCTCCTGGTTCTAGTCCTGCCTTCTGGAGCAACAGAGAATTAATCCGCTCTGTCTTCTGCATGACTTTCAGATAGTTAACGATTGCTATCATGTCTCCAGCAACCTTCTCTTCTCCAGGCTAAACATGAATTGGATGAACATAAGAACATAAGATCCAGCAGTATCAGGTCAATGGCCCATCTAGTCCAGCATCCTGTTCTCCTGGTGGCCAACCAGATGCCCATTATGGGAAGCCTGCAAGCAGGACCCGTGTGCAATAGCACTTTCCCCACTTGTGGTTCCCAACAATTGAGACATACTGGCTCCAAATCGCTGGAGACAGACAGAGCCATTGTGACCAGTAGCCACAGATTATCCTCCACAAATTTGTCTAATCATCTTTTAATGCCATCCAAGTTGGTGTGCATCATAAAGGAATAAGAAGAGCCCTGCCGGGTTAGGCCAGTGGCTCATCCGCACCAGCTCCTGTTCTCAGAGTGACCAACGAGATGCCCCAATGGGAAGCCCAAAAGCAGGACCTTGGCGCAACAGGACTCTCCTTCCTGCATTTTCTTGCAACTGGTATTCAGAAGCATGTTGCCTCTGACAGTGGAGGTAGAACGTAGTCATCAGTCTAAACTAAACGTAAAGGCAAACTGCACCTGTTTCAATATTGGATTATTTTTTAAAAAATATTTTATTTAGAATGGAAATTGGAAAGAGGAAAGCAGAGCAGAGGGAACCAATGAAACAATAAATGCACAGGAAGAGGGAAATTTGCTCAGCTTTGCACACGTGGACAGTCAGACACACACACACACACACACACACACACACACACAAGTAATCATAGGTATGGCATGATCTTTTACAATTCATACCACGACTTGAGTTTAATAACAGCTTTGTTAGCAATGGGGGAGAAATAACTGACAAAAGCAAGAGATCACTGGCTCCTAAACAGCATTCTAGCATGCAGTACAATTCAGACCATTCAGAATGATGCTGCTGAGACAAGGCAACTGGTTACGCAGCCATCTGGTTTGGGTAAATTTGTTAGGCTGTGATTATGAAATGAGACTCTAATGGTTTGCTTTCACACCACTGATTATCATGGCGGCACACTGTTTCTAATTATACGTTTTTTCCCCAAAGCCATCTACTGGCTTCTATGTGTATGCTATTGATTTTATTTGGAGTTGATCTGTTAGATTATGGGCCTCATCAATTTTCTCTTGCATCATCTATGGCAAGGATAGGAAGAGCCCTCCAGATGTGGCTAGATTCCGGGTCCCATCAGTCCCAGGCAGCGTGGTCAGTGGTCAGGATTAGGGATGGAAGGATCTGTCAATTTTGGTTCTCCTAGTTTCTCATTTTTCCAGTCTTACATTCAGTTCTCCACATTTCTGCAGCAATTTGAGATTTTTTTTAAAAAAACTCATGAAACTTCTGCATTTTAGTGCTAATTTATCCTATTGAACACATTTTTGTATGTAGTTTTGACTAATGTACACATTTTTGCAAGCAATTTATCTTAAATATAACGGATACATTTTCCTCTGACATTTGCATTTTTGTAAACATAGTTGGGTTGGGGAACTGTATCACAAAATTCGGATTAGTGTGAATTTCAAAGGATGGCTATGTTTTGGTTCTCATATTGTTTCAGAAAGTGCAAATTTGCTAGATTCAGCTTTAAATGCAAACTGAATCAATTTTCTCCAATTTGGATGATGGGAGTTGTAGTCCAGTGACATCTGGAAGGTCACCAATTGGCCATGTTGGCTCGAGCTTATGGTTGTTTTGGTGCAAAAACATTTACCAGGTTGGGGAAGGCTGATTTAACTTTAAGAGTAGAGATACACTCACTGTTGTGCCAGTTCCAGTGCACCTCCACTCCCACTTCTGAAAACGGAGACATACGACCCCGTACCTTTTCACTGTAAAACCTGGTGGCATCAGCTTGAGTGCATTTTTAAAACAATTGCTTGAAAGAGATTTCACAACTGATCAACAGATCAACCCATTCCCCCTCCAGGTGTGGGCAATAGAAACGCTTTGCTGCAGGCAACTAGCATGATCACAGTCCTAGTCAGCTCTAAAACATCATCTGAGGACAGATGAGATAGCAGGGTCACCATAATACTATGCAGGAGTCATGTTGGCTTTTGCAAGAACGAGCAAAAGAGGAAGAGCTAGCAAGTCCAACTTCCTGTGTACTGCACCAATGAGAAGCTAGGCATCATCCTTGTCACAAGATCAGTGAGCTCTCTATGTATCTGGAAAATACACATTTCCTGATTGGTTGTGTCATAACTCCCCAGAAGGACTCACTATGAGAATCGCAAGCAAAATCAGAACTACTAATTAAAGCCTAATTGAGGTGATGTTGGCATTACTGGAAGCCTCAGTACATAGTCCAAGGATAAAAAACATAAACTCTTATCTTTCCAAGGAGTCATTTGTGCCATGCTTATTCTATGAAACAAAGGGGGATTGATTGCACAGCTTAATTATTTTATATCTCACCCAGGAGAATAAATGTTCTTGCTTGAAGGCAGATTTTGGGGCAGTCCTTGCTTTGGTTTCCATACTGGCTGATGGCAGACCAGACAGATCCAATCTTGTGTTTTCACATGTTGCATGTTGACAGTAATGTGGGGTCTGTAAGCCTGAGACAACGGTCAGAGGTTTAGCCTCATGACCTCCAGCAAAAGGTTATCCAGTCTGAGGACTGAACTGAGGTCACAAGTAAGGGAAAAAATTAGAAAAAAATTGAGCTTTTCAAAGGGCGGTTTTGGCTCATCCCATTATTTGTATTATTTGTTTTATTAAAGGATTTATTAGGTTAAACTGGGCCTCCTACTAATGGAGTTGAATCAGAGTTCAGGCAATTTGGCAAAGAAAGAGGCTGACAATCCTCTTCCTTTGGCCTAAAGCCTTCCTTCTGGAAATTGCATGTCCCTGTTTTCTCAAGATCTCGTTCTCTTGAAACATGACTGCATATCAGAATAGAATTACACAGAGGTGAAATAACAACTTAATCATTCATTTTTCTATTGGTATAATTTTAGTGGAGTGCCTACAAATTGCCACAGAAGTCTTCCTTCTCACTATCTTGGGCTATGTTTGGCTTCAGATCCAAAACTCTGCATCCAGGGGTGGCTAATGCCAATTGGAAATGATGGGGCAGAAAGCAGGGAGACCAGCAATAGGTGGAGCCAGAGCCAATGACAGGCAGAACCACCCCTGACTAATTGTAAGTAAGAAAACAGGTGGGGGCCGGTTGAGCGAGGACAGGTTAGTGGGGCTGTGTTCACTTTGCCCTAATAGACCAGCCTCCACTGTGTGCATCTTCCATCCATGCAATTTCAAAGCTTTCTACTGGCCCTTGTTTTCCCTATAACTGATACTGCTCTCATGACTGCTTTTGTGGTGTAGTTTAATGCATTTTCGGCACATGCATGTCCATATGTAAAGGTTGCCACTGTGCATAAACATGTAGTTCCTACCAAACTTGTTCCCATTTGGTGGCCATTTTTGCATGTACACAAATGCAACAGGAATGCCAACAGCAGGCCTTACGGTTGCAAAATATTGACTCCAAATATGACATCCATTTTTACATGTGTGCATATGTGCTCATTGGGGTGGAATCCTCTTTTATGTTTAGTTTTTAAGTGTGGCCCCCGATGGTTGTTAATGATCTGGTTCCTTTTTCCTCTGATATCTTTTCATATTTCAAATCTCCTCTGATATATACATAATATAAAAATTCTCTTGATATAAAAATGAAAAGATATCAGAGGATATAGACATAGACACAGATATAGATATGCTTTGCAGATAATTATCAATGTTATAATCACTATTCACGAGTCTCTACTGGTATTGATCTTTATTTTAAATTCTGCAATGATTGCCTGTTCACATTCCTTTTCAAGTGCACTGCAGACAGATTAAAGCAGATAATCAAGTCAGTGTGTTCCTCACTGCTGCTTACAATCAACAGCTCATTCATTTTGTTAAACACTGTTGTGAAGTGTGTGCGGATTGTTTAATTGTATATTTATTGAGATGTTCTCATTAGTTTGTTGTTATTATTGTTTGGCTACTTATATACTGTGTATATTTATATGTTAAAAATAAAAATGCTACTTATTTGCTGGGAAATTGAAGATTTTTATCTAGGCCTTTTTATAAAGTGTTTGGTTCTCTTATTGTGACACATTTAAATGTTTTTTCTTTTCTTTTAATAATGTTGTTTGTTATTTAATTTTGAGAATTGCATTATTGTATTTATGCTTTATGATGTGTTACATTTGTGTTTTTGTAAGCCGCCTTGAGGGCCTTTTGGCCATAAGATGGGATATAAATTTAATTTAAAAAAAAAATTCCTCCCTGCTGCTTTCTGTCTGTCATTTACAATCAACACTTCACTGACATCAGTGAATGGGAATACACATTTGAAGAGCTCACATAGAAAGTAGATTGATAAAAGTATCACTCACACTATTAGTGATTTCAAAGAGAATTTAAAAAATAAATAAATCAGGAAACAAGACGAAGAATTTCCTACAGCAGCAGTATAAGGGCACATGTGTGGTGGGGGGACAAGCCAAGACAGCCCTCTTTGTAGGAATAGAAACAGTAGTTAAATGCAGCTTAAAGTCTAGGAATATTTTTTAAAAAATGTCCTGGATTGTGGAGGTCCAAATTACTTGGTCCTGTCCTCATTGCAATAGAACATGGGATGGCTGGCTGTGCTGGGATGATGTTGCTGTGGGGGAAGTAGCAATTCAGAACTGCCCTGATTACTTTCAGGACTTTGACCCCTCAGAAAAAAGTTTTTAAGACCTGTGAGGAAAATGGATGTTGGTTTGTGCATCCTGAGAGTAACAGAACATGGACAAACTACACACTCTGTACTTTTGGAGTAACTGCTAAACTGAAGACCACGCTGAATTTGTATTATCTCACTATCATTGGCCATAGCCTTTCAATTGTTTCACTTTTGATTTCCCTTGGCATATTCTCCTATTTTAAGAGCCTGAGTTGCCAGAGCATCACTTTACATAAAACAATCTTTTTTTCTTTTGTTTGCAACTCCATCGTTACAATCATTTATCTGACAGGAGTTGCCAGCAACCAACAGATGGTTGTGTCTAATCCAGTAAGTGGACATGCCTTTGGTTGTTTTACTGCCTCATAAGAAGCAAAATTCCAGTGATAGAAGGAAGGAAGGCGGAAATCTTGTGACAACACTAGAGCTTGTTCCTTCACCATGCCTTATTTTGCACTCATGTAGTCCAGATTATTCCCCAGTGCACATTTCCAGTGAGAACTCTGTGATCACAGAAATACAACCAGCAGCAATCTCAAGACTGAGGCCGCTAGAAAAAAGTGTTGCTAGCTATATTCATGAATGTCCATTTCCATTAATATTTATACACAAGAATGGGTGCTTGATGGTGGTTGGTTGACATGTAGAGAGAAACATCTTGTTTTTAAACTGTTTTTTTAAAAATGTGTTTTTAAATTTGTATATTTGTATATTTGTTTTTAATGTTTTTACTTGTTGTAAACTGTCCAGAGAGCTTCGGGTATGGGGCGGTATACAAATGTAATAAATAAGAATAAGAATCAATCAGAATCCAGGCATGGAGAGTTGCTACTTCAAAATTATCTCCACAAAGATAGAGAATATTGGAAATAATAATTAATCCAATGGCAAATCTAGTTATTGCAGAATGGAGCCCATTGCTAGTGTTCATTCACGTAGGCTAGAAGAATAATGAAGACAATGAGTTGAATCCAATGACATCATTGTACCAGTAGAGAACTGCACCTCTTGAAATGGGACTTCCCCTCTCTCTCCTCCCTCATGCACTGCCCACACCCCCTTCTGCTCTGAAGGATTTGTGAAAACCCTAAAGCGGATTTGGGGTGTGGGGGCACACAGGGGTAGGGAGGGCATATTCCATTGCACAAGTAGCAGGTGTTGCTCTCATACAATGACTTCACTGGATGCAATCCGATACCTCAAAGCCGCATGCCCCAAACTAAAACAAAATGTTGATACTAATACCAGATGCCATTCACTGTCCTATTGACATCATGAAAGTATGAATATCAGCCACCATAATGAATCAAAGAGGAGCCAGTAATGGAACGATCGAGGCAATGAACGTCTTTGATCCATCACAGCGGCTGACAGGGTAGTGTATGGCATCTGGTATTAACACCCACATTTATCTTTAGCTCTGGGCATTTGGGGACTTTATTATTTATTTATTTATTTATTTATTTATTTATTTATTTATTTATTTTCCACCCTTCTTCCCAGAAGGATCCCAGGGCAGCAAACAAAAACACTAAAAACACGTTAAAACATCTCAAAAACAAAAGACTTTAAAACATATTAAAACAAGACACCTTTAAAAACCTATTAAAACAAAACATCTTTAAAATATTTTTAAAAATCAACTTTAAAAAAAAAATCTGAAAAAGCAGTTCCAGCACAGATGCAGACTGGGATAAGGCCTCTACTTCAAAGGCTTGTTGAAAGAGGAAGATCTTCAGTAGGCGCCAAAAAGATAACAGAGATGATGCCTGTCTGATGTTTAAGGGGAGGGAATTCCAAAGTGTCAGTTCCACAGCACTAAAGGTCCACTTCCTATGTTGTGTGAAGCAGACCTGCTGATGAGATGGTATCTGAAGGAGGCCCTCACCTGCAGAGTGCAGTGATCGACTGGGTATATAAGGGGTAAGATGATCTTTCAGGTATCCTGGTCTCAAGTTGTGTAGGGCTTTGTACACTAAAACTAGAACCTTGAACTTGACCCAGAAGCTAATGGGCAGCCAGTGCAATTCTTTCAGCTGTGGGGTAACTTGTTGGCAATACCCTGGCCCAGTGAGCAGTTGTGCTGCCACATTTTGCACTAGCTGCAGCTTCCAGACCAATCTCAAGGGCAGCCCCACACAGAGCATGTTACAGTAATCCATCCTGGAGGTTACCAGTACATGGTCAACAGTGGTCAGGCTACCCTGGTCCATAAATGGTTGCAGCTGTCTTACCAGCTGAAGCTGGTAAAAGGCACTCCTAACCATTGAGGCCACCTGGGCCTCTAGAGAGAAAATGGATCCAGGAGCACCCACAGACTATGAACCTGCTCTTTCAGAGGGAGTACAACCCCATCCAAAGCAGGCAACTGGCCAATTATCCAAACTCAGAACCACCAACCCATAGTGCCTCCATCTTGCTATGATCCAGACTCAGTTTATTGGTCCTCATCCATCCCACCACTGAGTCCACTGGTCCAGGACTTGCATGGCCTCTCTCAATTCAGATGTTACAGAAAAATAGAGCTGGGTACCTCATCTCAGATCTCATAATGACTACTCCCAACAACTTCATATAGATGTTAAACAGCATTTGGGACAAGACGGTATGCAGCACCCCACAGCACAACCCAATGTTATTCTCTGAAAGTGACCATTGGATCAGAACCATTGTAAAACAGTGCTTCTGATACCCATCTTACCAAGTTAGCTCAGAAGGATGCCACCAACCTACAGCACCTCCATCTTGCTAGGATTCAGATTCAGTTTATTGATTTCATTGAGTCATTGTCCCCATTGTGATGCACATATGTAAAATGACTGCCATCTTTGGCACCCCCACTGTCTGCTGCTGCCATTCCTGTTACCTCTGAACTTTCCCATAGATGTTGAGAGATCAGAATTTTAAATGCAGTGGTGGCTTGTACTCATTGGGACTGGTAGGACTGAAGGGAGGCAGCCCAAACACTAGGTGGACCTGGAGCCCACTCATCCTAGTTTTGCCCCCATCCTCCTCCCTGCTGAGTTCTACATGGGGCCACACTGAGACTAAGGAGGAGGAAGCTGCAGGCAGGGCCACCCCCTGGACTGGTTGTAAGTAAGAAGGCAGGAAGGGGAGAGCTAGCTAAGGGCAGATGAGGGTTGGTGGGGCGGTGCCCCCTTCACCCTAACAAACCAGCTTCCATTGTCTCAATGGGATATAAATTATGTTTTCCAAATAGAAATCCATAGTTGGTGGCAGTTGTTTTTTGGTCTAAGAGTCAATGATGGCCT
The DNA here is from genome assembly GCF_030035675.1 of Rhineura floridana. NCBI lineage: Eukaryota > Metazoa > Chordata > Lepidosauria > Squamata > Rhineuridae > Rhineura > Rhineura floridana. Next base: position 35,340,527 of record NC_084492.1, read on the forward strand.
TTATAGCAACAAGATTTTGCTCGTCGCTTCACCTACTCCCTACAAGTGTATGATTTTCATGTAATTTCTTCCACACAGATGAGAACTTCCTGTTCTTTCACAAAAAGATGGTACCTGCATCATTCTCTTTGATAAACATTAATGATAAAACCCTATGCCAAAACCCAAAATGTAGCAAGTGCATGACACCTTCCGATGCTTTGTGCCCTGCAAAAACAGCAACTTTAAAACCTCCCTCGTTGCCTGCATTTTTCAAAATGTTTGCTCAAGGGTTGCCATAAACCACATGCTATTGAACGGAGGATGCAATCCAAGTTGATTTTAGACCAGGCCTTATCTGCATTGTAAAATCATGATCCAGGGCATAGACTCATAGGGTACGAGGTAGAGCGAGAGCGAGAGAGCAATAAAGACTAGGTCATTTCTATCTTCCAACCTTCTGATAGTGTTGGGGGAGGGAATAGTGGCGGAGTTAGGTAATGATTTGTCATCCTGGAAGCTTGGTGTCATTGTCAACCCTACAGTGCTGGAGAACCTAGGTGTGATTGACAGCAGGGTCGCTGGGGGCCTTGCCTGGGTCTGTTGACAGTAATAATGAGGATTTGTCAAAGCCTAATGGACATGGAGATGCCAGATTACACTGAGTCCCTCGATTCCTCGTACACCATGTTGGAGTTTGAAAACCTGAGGGTGCTGCCCACAAACTCGTCAGGTGAGGAGATGCTTCTGTTCCCTCTCCTATCAATCTCTGCTACCTTTGTTCAAAAGTCACCCTCTTTGGTGGACAAGAAGGAGTAGTATCAAAGGGTGGAGGGTGTCACATTTGCATGAGTGAACTCTCGGACTTATTTATTGGGGTGGGTCTTACGCTATGGCCTCGAATTGTGTTGCAGATAAGGGACCTGGGTTGAAAAGCTTGCTCTATTATGATTGAGAAAATGGATTTTTAATCAATGGGAATCTCTTGGAAAGGGTGTCTTACACATACACACACACACATCACCATCCCTTCGTGCAACATCTTAATGCTGCAGAAGACTTAACCAACATTAAAGACTATTTACTAAGCCTGGGTGAATCTGCTCTATGAATGTTATGGCGATGATGTATTTTATTAAAGAAATGGCATTTGATACCACTGCCTATTGTGTTTGAAAAGATGTACCACTGATAAATGAGAGAGAGCGCACGCTCAAGAGAGCGTAGAAAGCATTTTTAAATTTAAAAACCCATTTGAGATATACAAATGCTTCCTATGAAGAATAGGCAGCTTTGCCTTTTAAATCTTTTTCTTCTTTCCAAATCTTCTTTTTCCAAAGCTGATTTCCAGGTGAAGGGAGGGTGATTGTCAGGGTTTCGTTGTGCAATTCACTGTAAATGGTAGATGTGCTCATCTTTTCAAACTTTGTGTCAGATTGGTTCAGATTGTAGCTCTTATATTTCAAGACCATTTGGGCCCACTGTTTACAAACTCCTTCCCTCTATTAAGGATAACATGACATTTGGCATATCTGATGAAGAATGCCATTTGATTTTCCAGATTTTCCATTTGCATTTCTTTTATAGCAAAAGCAACAAAGAGCCTTGCGGTACCTTAAAGACAAAGAAATTTAATCATGGAATCAACTTTCGTGGATTATGGTCCATTTCATCATATAGTCCATGAAAGTTCATCAATCAATGAATACAGTCAAGGTCTAAATGAACATAGCACATTTCTATCACATAGGTATACAAAAATTTAAAAACTTTACAAAAAACAGAACTATGGCTGATAACACAATATTGACCAAATAAACTCATGTGACTTTACAACATTACAGTGCAAGCAAAGTTTATGCCCTAATAAATGTGTTAGTCTTTAAGGGGAGACATAATATTTCATGCATCTAATGAAGTGGGCTCCAGTATAGAACAGGTTATGCTGCAACAAATCTCATAGTCTTTAAGGTGCAACACAGGTGCCTCCCTGATGTTCTCAAACAATATGGTGATAGCTTTTTGTGATGGTGACACAGAAGGCTTGTTGGTGGGCAGAAGCTTAAACTGATGTTTCCTTCAGAGGAAAAATATTTCTTCTTACAACCTGTAGCTCAGGCCTCACTGTCTATCATTCATGGACAAAAGCTTGGTCACTGCATTCAGACAATGGTGCACCTGTTGTTCTGAGGTTTGCCAAAAGCAAACTTTCATGGCATATTTAGAAATTCCTGCTTGGGCAAAAATCCAAAGAATTTTGAGAGAAGCAAGAAGTGAAATTTCTTAGATTGGTTCTGGACGTCATTTAGCCTTATCAACGGGAAGCATAAGAGAGGAATGGAATATAGAATGGAATTATTATTTTTATTTCTGTACTAAATAAGTTATCTACAAATTCACTGTGATTTTGAAATAATCCCATCCAGTATATACATATCTTTTAAAAAATCATATTGTAGAAACAGCGTGCTAGGTTTCCTAAAGGTGAAGGCTATTTCAAGTTGGCATTCTGGTATTTACCTTCTTGTTAATGAGTAAACCAACTTAGTCAGGTACTTGCTGTTTTGAAATTAGCTTGTTTGTCTTGGGTAAGCATCCTCTTTAAAAAATTGTCAAAACAGCTTTAAAGGAAGAGAGAGAGAGAGAGAGAGCAACCAAACCTTGACACCTCAGTGTATCCCATTAGCAAAGAGATCCAAATGTAAGAGATCTATACAAGAGCTTTAACAAAATGGTACAACAGAGAAACAGCCCTCATTTTATGGTGTTGAAGGAAAATTGAGGACGACATTTTCTCAAACGAAGGAATTATAAAGTGATTTAGAAAAAAAGGAAAGGCTCCGTCTTGCATTGTGCTGTCATTCTTATTCTCATCCTTAGTACTTAAAGGGCTTTACAGCTTTCACTAGGATGTTGCGTTTTTTTGCTGAGCAAAAGGGAATTTTGTTAAACTGATATTTCACTGTTGATTAATGGTGCAATTAATTGGGCACATATCGATACCTGAAAGGAAGTTTACACTGAAGCAAAATCAAGCTTCACAAAAAGGTGGAGTGCCGTTGAAGGGAAAGGGGTTGTTTTTGCTGAACCTGCATCTGCTTACTCTCAAAAGGGTTACAAGAGCGCTTGGGCAGTACAGCAGAGAAGCGCCGAGACTGAATTTAGAGCAGCAAAATAAAAATACCTCAAAATGTTTTAAAAAGGTCGTAACATGGCGTTGACATGAGGTGGTGGTGTAAAGCTTGCACTGCTTATCACGAGATATCATAAACACTCTCTTGAAGAAGGTGTCCATGACATTGACGCAAGCCTAACCAACAGAACTCTCCAAGTCACTGGCTGAAGACCTGAGCTCATCTTTCCCCACCAGTTGCAATTTATTGCAGTTTGAGCATTAAGGAAATGTGATATCCTTGAAACAAAAAACAATCTGTAGAAGAAAAACTTGGATTTAGATTTACCCCAGTAGAATCATTGTCTTTTGTTCAAGTCAAAGCCCCTTGCCCTGTGCATTTAAGGGACTGAAGAATTTCACTATTATAATTTAGTGAGGAATCCTGTGGACATCCTGTAACCTGCAATGATCCCATTGACTTCAGTGGCCTCTTCATAGCCTTCCTTTGCCTTCCATGATGTTAAAATAATTCATACAACCACTTGTGACATGACATTGGAGAAAGGCCATGGCTCAGTGCAGAGCTTGGAAAAGTGACTTTTTTTGCACTACAACTCCCATCAGCCCAATCCAGTGGCCATGCTGGCTGGGAATGATGGGAGTTGTAGTTCAAAAAAGTAACTTTTCCAAGCTCTGGCCCAGTGGTAGAACATCTGTGTTATACGCAGAAGGTCCCAAGTTCAATTCTCCTCATCTCCATGTAGGCTTGGGTAAAGCTCCTGCCTGAAATCCTGGAGAGCCACTGCCAGTCAGTGTAGACAATACTGAGCTAGATGAACCAATGCTCTGACTCGGTATAAGGCAGCTTCCTATGTTCTTTATATGAAGCCAGCATAAATTCCCCTTCCAAAGGACATCCATATGACCCCATTGCTACTCACCTCTAGATGGACAATGAAGCCAGTTTTGTTTCAGTGGGCTTCTTCAGAAGACTGCCTTGGGATTTTATGTTGCTGCTGGCTTTATAATCTTTTTAGCCTTTTTTAGTTGGTGTGGTTGGAGTCATTGATGCTTGATTTATTAGTGTGCATTGCATTTTTTTTAAAAAACAACCCTAAGACATCTTGAATTTTTTATGGAAAAGTGTGGTTAAATTGTGGCAATAAAAGAAAGAGCTTATACATCACTTTTCAGTGGATTTTGGCACTTGGGTGAGTCACTAGGAATGGATTAAACCAAACAAGTATATTATTGTGATCCAGAATACCCTGTAACAGTGATTCTATCTATCTATCTATCTATCTATCTATCTATCTATCTATCTATCTATCTATCTATCTATCTATCTATCTATCTATCTATCTATCTATCTATCTATCTATCTATCTATCTATCTATCTATCTATCTGTCTGTCTGTCTGTCTGTCTGTCTGTCTGTCTGTCTGTCTGTCTGTCTATCTATCTATCTATCTATCTATCTATCTATCTATCTATCCTTTCCTTTCCTTTCCTTTCCTTTCCTTTCCTTTCCAAACCATCCCTTACAAACCTGAGAAATGTTCCCCATCAGGCTATGTCTGCTTTTTTTTCTCTTGGGTACAGACTATTTAGCTGCCCTGGTCTTTTTATTCTGCATTGTTTATGCTGGGCTCACACCACAGTTCCTCATATCTCGTTCTTTCCTATTTGGCTGAAGTGTTACATTAACTGGAATTGTTTTGACAACCAGCTTGGAGACAGAACTTCTTTTATGAGAATGTTCCTTTGCTCATCCTAAAAGTTCTCTGTGACCCTTTGCAATCTGATCTATGGGTGGTCGCCAGTATGACCAAGGTAAACAAGGGAAGTGTACTATAAAGAAATAGACCAAGAAGCCTGTAGCTTATACATCTGACTTCACTGAGTGAGGGCTGCACCCTCACACCTCCCATGACCCATGGCAGAACAGGCTAGATAATGTCAACCTACGCTATGTCTTAATGCCACATTTATCTAGCCTCATTCCACATCACTAATTAGTGCTGGCAGGGAAATGCACATAATAAAAGACATTGGGGCATTGCATAAGTTGATATTATGTTATCAAGTGCCACATAAAGTCCATGCCGCACTTGCAAGGAATCATAAGTCCTCACAAACAGCTCTGATGAATCAGACCAAAGGCTCATCTAGTCTAGCACTGTTCTCACAGTAGCCAGCCAGATGTCCATGAGAATCCTGCAAGCTGGACTTTGTGTGCAACAGCACTTTGCCCACTTGCGATCCTCAGAAACTGGTAATACTGAATCAATCCTTCAGGATGGCAGCACTTACTCTTTGGAACTCCCTGCCCATTGATACTAGGCAGGCAGCACCTTCACTAAATTGTTTTTGGCACCTGCTAAAAACCTGCTTTTTTTGTTTTGTTTCAGCAAGCCTATCCAGGCATGGAATTGCAACATGCAATTTTTAACACATTATTTTATTATGCACAATTGTTTTTAAATGGCTGATTTTATTTGTATTTTGATACATTTTTATGTCAAGTTGTTTTCAACATTTGCTGTTATCTGCATTTTTTAATGATCTTTTTTATCGTTCTTCGTTTACCATTTGCTTTCTGCCCAGTAAGCGGCACATAATTTTTGTTCAATAAAAACATTAGAGAAAGGAAGAGGGACAGGAACTTGATGCACTGTTGCCATTTTGCTGGCTGTTCTGTAGGATTAAGAGAATAAGTATGATTCCGAGCTGAAAACTGAGGCTAACCCTTTGTTATGGAGAGAGGCTTTGGGCTGCTGTCTAGATACAAGGCAGACGTCCACAAGTGAAGATCTTTCTTCTGCGCATCTCTGTGCCACAAACAGCTTCACCTGCTTATTTCTATTTCTTAAGAAGCTCCCTTTTGAAAAGGTAGAACTCTTGCAACTCTTATACATGGCATGGAGAAAATTTGATAGAGAAAATGAAGCTGAATGTTGGAAGATTCGGGACAGAAAAAGAAAGCTTCGCACAGCACATAGTTAAACAGTGGAATTTATTCCCCCAGGAGGCAGTGATGGCCACGAACTTGGATGGCTTTAAAAGATTAGACAAATTCATGTAGGGTAAGGCTATCAGGGGCTACCATCCCCAATGGCTATGGCCTGCCTCCACAGTCCGAGGCAGCATGCTTCTGAATATCAATTGTTGGAAACTGCAGGAGGGAAGAGTACTCTTGTGCCTACGTCCTGTTTACAGGCTTCCCATTGGGGCATCTGGTTGGCCACTGTGAGAACAAAGATGCTGAATTAGGTGGACCTTTGGCCTCATTCAGTAGGCTCTTATGTTACTTCTCAGTGACTTTTGATTCCATTGGCCTGGACCGACTCAGTGGGATGGGTATTGGGGGCACTGTACTGTGGTGGTTCCATTCTTATCCATAGGGCCATGTTCAGAGAGTAGCACTGAGTGAGTACTCCTCAGCCCCCTGGCACGTGCTATGGGATCCCACAGGGTACTATCCTTTCCCCAGTGCTGACGTCTGTATGAAGCTGTTGGGGATGGTCATTAGATCTTTTTGGAGCAAGGTGTCATCAGTATGCACACAGCTCTGTTTCTCCATAACATCTGAATTAGGAGAGGCTGTGAATGCTCTGGATTGGTGTCTGCATGCAGTGGTGGACTGGATGAGAGCCAATAAACTGCAGTTGAATCCTGGGAAGATGGAGGCTCTAAGGGTGGGTGGTTCTCATGTCCTATGTGGGTGGTTCTGGATGGGGTCACCCTCCTTCTGAAGGTGCAGGTGCGTAAATTGGAGGTTCTCTTGGATAAATATCACTAGAGGCTCAAGTGTCCTCTGTGGCTAGAAGTGCCTCTTACCAGCTTTGTCTGGTTCGACAGCTATGGCTGTTCCTGGACAGAGATAGCCTGACCAGTGTTGCCAGTTGGTAACCTCGGGGCTGCATTACTGCAATGCACTCTATGTGGGGCTGCCCTTGGGCCTGGTTCAGAAGCTCCAGTTGGTGTAGAATGTAGTGCCCAGACTGCTGATGGGGGCACCTGGCCAGCAACATGAGACATCACTGTTAACACATCTGTACTAGCTGCCCATCTGCTACCGAGCCAGGTTCAAGGTCCTTATAGTAATTTACAGTGCCCTGAACAACTTAGGTCCAGGGTACTGAGATCACTGAGACCATCTGCAGGAGCATCATTGGTCATCCTCCAAGCTGGTGAGCTTTATTTGACAAGAACAAGAAATCAAGCTTTTAGTGCCATCGGCCCAGTCCTGTGGAATGCTCTGCCGATAGAGGTTCGGCAGGCACCTTCAGTTCTGACTTTTAAATGCCAGCTGAAAACTTTTCTGTGTCACCAGCTTACGCAGGCCATTGAGAAGATATCTTTCTGCAAGAGTTAGTTAGTTAATGATTTCTGATTTTAAAATAAGTTAAAATGTACAGTAAAACAAGCTGATTAAAAAGCAGAACAATTAAAAGAGTTAATGTAGCAATTAAAACAATTAAAGGAGGAAGTTCAAGTCAGGAGATCAAAGGTAATGCTTGTTTAAATAGGTGTGACTTCAAGAGCTGGTGGCATGCCAATAATGATGGAGCCTCTCATAGTTCAGCAGGGAGGGCATTCTACAACACTGAAGCCACCAGTGAAAAAGCCCATCTCCATGTTATCACTAGCCAATAATCATCAGGCCTTGGCAAAACTAATTGGGCTCCATTCATTGATCTTAATGCCCATACTGGCCAATGGAAACAAAGTTGTTTCTTCAGGTACAGTAGGGCCCCGCTTTACGGCGTTCCTCTTTCTGGCGTTCCGCTGATGCGGTGGCTTTCAATTAGGGGAAATTCCCCATTTTAAAGCCAATTTTGCATTTTTTTGGCATTTTGCATCGTTTTTGCACGATGCGACCCATTATAGTCAATGGGTTCTGCTTTACGGTGATTTCCGCTTTACGGCGGGGGCCTGGTCCCTAACCCGCCATATAAACGGGGCCCTACTGTAACCTGGTCCAGAGTTGTTTAGGATTTTATATGTAAGGAGCACCATCAAAGAAGGAATTCAGCCTATCTTGTTGAGCGCTAACCATAAATTGCACATTTTCAACTTTAAATTGTGTGTGATTTGTACGTACTGCAGATCAACAATATGTTACACATTTCCTCAACACAGAATGGGGGTGTAAAGATACATGTCTACCCCAAGTGTGGGGTTGTAAATTCTCAAATATCACACAGCGCATCCATTACAGCCAGAATGCTTGTGGACTGAGCGGATGTTTTTTTCTGCCAGAGAATTGTCACCACAAACATATGTCAGAGACGCTCCCAGGGCTTTTTAAGTCTTGGAAATCTCCCTGCCCCGAAACTGTCCAGAAGAACGTCATTTTTAAAAAAGGGTATGAGTTGTATCCAATTTTAGTCCTAATCAAAATAGGGGTTCGTGGGAGTAATTGGATTCGGTTTGCATTTCACACTGAATCTGTCAAATTCACACTTTCCAAAACAATATGAGAACCGAAACACAGCCATCCTTTGAAAAATTCACACTGATCTGAATTTTGTGATGTCCTTCTCCAACTCTACCCAATAATGTTTACAAACACGCATATATCAGGGGAAATGTGTGTAAAAATGCACATACTAGTGAAAATCATATAAAATGCATTATATTAGGACAGATTGCTTGCAAAAAAAATTGCATACAACAATGTGTGAATTTTCATGAGGATTATTTTAGTAAATTGTTGCAAATTGCTGCAGAAATGAATTTAAGATAAATCTCCTAAAGAAAGTTATTAAAAAAAAATCCTAATAACGCAGGCAAACAGAGTTTTAACGCTTGATGGATTTCGGAATTCAGGAACATTCACCCCAAAAGTATGTTTTACTTTGGAGATTTTTGTTTTGCAATCACAGTGCAAGATGGCAGGATAAGAACCAGCAGTTGGAAATTGCAAAGAAGCAGATTTTTGGCTAAACATTAGGAAAAGCTTCCTAATAGTACAAACTGTTTGACAGTGGAACAGACTGCCTTGGGAGGAGGTGGACTTTACTTTGTTGGAGGTCTTTAAGCAGAGATTGGGTGGCCATATGTCTGGGGTGCTGGCACAATTACACTGATATTCCTGCACTGAGCAGAAGGCTGGACTAGATGACCTCCCATGTTATTTCCCACACTAAAATTCTATAAAACGGTCATAGCCCAGTGGCAGAGCAACTGCTTTGCAATGCAGAAGGTCCCAGCTTTTCAATCCCCTGCATCTCCAGATAGGACTGGGAAGGCCGCCTGTCTGAAACCTTGAAAAGCTGCTGCCAGTCAGTGCAGATAATACTGAGCTAGGTGGACCCATGGTCTGACTATCATTGCACCTTCCTGGGTTCCTGTTTTAAGTTAGCCCTTTATTCAGAACCATGAGGAGTGGAATCTTGATTTTTTGGGTAAGGACCAGCTCAATGGGTAGAGCGCATGCTTTGTATGCAGCGGGTCCCCAGGTTCAACCCCCAGCATTTCCTGCTAGGTCTGGGAGAGTCCCTTGCCTGATATCCCAGAGAGCTGCTTCTAGTCAGTGTAGACAGTACTGAGCAATGGTCTGACTCTGTGTAAGGCAAATTACTGTGTTCCTGTGATTCTCATTATTTGGTGCAAAATTTTAAATTTTATTTTGTTTGTCGAATGTTATTTAGGAGTCCTTTCCCTACATTTCTATGAGTCACTTTTCTATATTAGTAATTTCTTTATCATCTGGACTCACAGACAGGAGGCCCTTGCACAGTTCCATCATGATTTCCATCACTTTCATCCCACCATCAACCTAAGCCTAGACCAGTGAACACAAGAGTTTCACTTTTGGGATACTACTGTCCAATGATATAATGGACATATAAGAACCGTATAAGTTTTCAGTGGGTCTGCTCTGAGTGTGACTAGCATTGGATATAAGCCAAAGAACCCTAAGAGGGGAGAGCAGGAGGGGGCCTTAAAATTGCCCATCAGCAGTCAGCACCTGGACAGTAGCTTGAGCAGATGCACAGGTCACCCGGGCACAGTGTCCCCCCACTTTATTAAGGTGGAGTGTATTTCTTTCAAAAAGAAATATAGCAATTATTTCCAGATTTTCATCTGTACATATCAATTGGCGTATCTGATTTTTAAGTAAATATTTGTCCTCTCTCTTTTTTGGTGATGTCCCTGTACGTGGGTGGCCACTTATGCATTGCACTCCCCCCAAAAGAGGGCTGTAGCTCAGTGATAAAGCACTTGCTTTGCGCATAGAAGGTCCCATCTTCAGTCCCCAGCGGCATCCCCAGGTAAGGCTGGGAGAGACTCCCTGTTGAAAACCCGGTGAGCCACTGCCAGTCAGTGTAGGCAATAAAGAGCTAGATGGATCAGTGATCTGGCTCAGTATAAGGCATCTTCCTATGTTCCTAAAAGGACAAATGAGGATATAGAGTGCATGAAATTTGTATATGCGAATTTATATGCATAGATGCAAATTTAGAAATAATTACTTTAAAAAGAAATGCAATGCCTCTTGCCATGGTGGGGAAGACTGTGAGCAGGTGACCTGAGTGTCTTCTTAGGCTGCAATCCAGAAATGAAATGTTGGTGGGCAACTTCAAGGCCTCTGTACACTCCTTTCATGTGACTCTAACCAGACTTGGATGAGACAACCCTTCATAAAGGGATGTGTATCATTGATCACACCTGATGGAGCATATTACTCTGGTTCTACACTGATTTCACAGGATACCAGGTTTTTTTGGGGGGGGGCTGTTTCAAGAAAGATCCCAAATCATTTAAAGACCACTATCAGACCTCCTGTCTTGCGCTGGCCCCGGCACGGATCTCTCACAATCCCACCACTAGGTGTCATTACCTGACACCCTGGAAAGCAATGCTGTCCTGAGACTTTGCCTTAGTCTCCTTCTTTTACAGATTGCTATTAAGTGTCTAGGTACACTTTCAGACCACAAACATCCCCCCTCCGTATCTTTCTGTCTTTAAAGACTACAGACCTGGGTTGCCTTTGGATACCTACTGCTAACACACTAACCATTCACCACTGTCACCATAGGTACCGGTTCCAGCTTTGGTTTTTGCTCTGCCCACCGTTCGCCTCTGTATGAACTCAGCCAAGGAAAGGCATGTTTAACTAAACAGATTTATTAAATAACACTGGGAATAAACAAGATTACTTTGAATTCAGTTCTCATGTGTGTGGTTGCATATAAATGATTATAGTTTCTCTTACTTCATATCCTTTTGTCCTAAACCTGCCTCACTACCCGTCTAAATACACATCCACCCCTCACCCTCTTCAACCTAAAACCAGAACTGAACTCTCTTGACCAACTGTCATATATATCCCTTCAACCACCCAGATGCTCAGCCAGTCACAACACAGCATTCCTCAACATTCCATCACATGTAACTCCCCCCTCCCAACTCACTCTACTGACCATATTTAACTTACAAAACTGGCACTTACCATAAATATTATACAAACACTACAGGGGCATCACAACCACCTTTACAGAATCGGGGGGGGGGGTTGTAAGCAATCCAACCACCAGCTCAATGCAAGAAATCTAGTACTAAGCCACATCTTCACTAAACATTCAAAGCATTATAATACCACTTTAACAGTTATGGCTTCCTCCCCCAAAAATCCTGGGAACTGTAGTGTGTTAAGGGTGCTGAGAATTATTAGGATACCCCGTTCCCCTCACAGAGCTGCAATTCTCAGTGTTCCCTGGAAAGACTGATTGTTAAACCGCTCTTTACAATCCTATCTGCCTCCTTAGCACATCTTCCAAGAACTTGCTTTGAATCTCTCTTACTAAATACCTGGATGGCTACACAAGAAGGGGACTTCACAGTGGTGGCACCTGAACGGCAGAATTCCTTTCTAAAGACACCCAACCAACTCCACCAATACTGAGTTTTAGACAGCTGATTCAAATGGCAGAGGATTCCGTATCTGTTCAGTATTCTCATTGCCTTATGGCTTGACCTCTTTGGTCTCATATGATGTTGCTGTTTTATTATGTGTTCATTCCATTGATTTTATGGTGGCAAGCTATAAAGGATGATTGTAAAGGTGGAAAATCAGGGTATAAATATTTTGAATGAAAGAACAAATGTCAGGTTCATACTAGGCATGGAAAGTTCATCAATTTCAGTTATCTCAGTTTCTCATTTTTCCAATCATAAATTCATTTCTCCACATTTCTGTTGCAATTTGAGACTTTTTATATTAAAAAAATCCTCAGGAAAAATTTCCAGCATTTTAGTGAGCTTTTCTCCTAATAAACACATTTTTGTAGGTGGTTTTGACTAATGTACACATTTTTGCAAGCAATTTCTCATCCTATAATGCATTTCTGCATGTTATTATCCCTCATATATTTGTTTTAATGCACACTTCCTCCTAACATGCACTTTTGTAAACGTTTGGTTGATGAGCTGCATCACAAAATTCCAATGAGAACAAATGTCAAAGGATGGCTGTGTTTCGATTCTCATATTATTTCAGCAAGTGTGAATTTAATGAATTTGTCTTGAAATGCAAATTGAATCAAATTTATCACCCATCCCTAGTTCGTACTAGTTTAACTGTCAATACTTCTCCCAAAGAATCTTGCGGGGATTCTGAGCTGGCATGCCTTTCCACTCCATTTTGTTGTCCTTTTGCAAGTGAAGAAATCAGGCAGGGTAGTTCAGTATGTGATGAATGGCAACTACAAGAACTGATAAGGTGGCAATAAAATAAGGTGAAGTGAGAGGGTGGTTGTTGGAAGATTGTTGTGCAAAACAAGGGAACTGAAATCAAGAGGGGTGCTTCCACTTGCACAAGGTGTTGTTGCACAATCTGTTGCACCAGCTCTTGCACAACAGTTCAGGATGCATGCTGGCACAAGGCCTGGCACAAGCTCTTACACAAGGTGTTGCACGCCATTACACAATGTTTTCTAGAGGCTCTTGTACAACAGTTAAATCAAACAGAGCCACTGCCAGAATTTCTTTCACTAGTGCATGATTGGATCCAATCCTAAATAAATTAATGCTCCACCCACCCCCCAATACATTGGCTAATGACCCTGGGTTAGCTGGTTTAATTATCTCTTCTCTTGTGTGATATAGCTCAGCTCAGTTGCATTAATCACCTGGAGTGATGGCTCTGTATTGGTTAACAAGTCAATTTTAAAAAATCCTTTTCAAAAGATGTAAGGCAGTGTTCTTCAACCTTAGACCCCCAGATGTGGTTGAGCTGCAACCCCCATTATTCCTAGTCAGCTTAGCCAGTGTTGAGGAATGACGGGAGTTGTAGTACAAAAACATCTAGAGATCCACTTCCAACCTAGTCCAACCGGGATTCTGAGAATCAGCCTATGCAATCCTAGGGACATGATACTATAGGATGGGGGTGGAGAACCTTGGGCCCTCCAGATGTTGCTGAAGAACACTGGTGTAAGGGCCTGCCTCTGGCAGCAGCCCTGGTCTTTGCTTATAGTAGGTGTGGGAAACCTTTCACTTTCTAGATGTTGCTAAACTACAGCTCCCATCTTCCCTCGCCATTGACCATGCTTGCTGGGGCTGATTAGAGTTGTAGTTCGGCAACATCTGGAGGGCCAAAGGATCTCCACCCCTGTTCTACAATCAATCAATCAATCAATCAATCAATCAATCAATCAATCAATTATTACGGTCAATGACCAGCACTATAAAATGTAAAAACAGTAAAGCAATAAAACATATCAGTATTATACAGAGGAGGAAACAAGGGCAGCAGCCTGAAATAATATGGTACTAATGGTGTTAGATTAGGACATCAGTGGCCCACCCAAGATTAACTATTATTATTATTTGCCACACCTGTTCTACAGTATCATGTCACCAGGATTGCATAGGCTGATTCTCAGGAATCCGGATGGACTAGGTTGGAAGCGGGTAGAAGGAATGTCTTGGACCACTGGCCAGTCTGGTAGACTATCTAGAGTCTGCTGGTCGCTTGAATCTTTGTTAAGAATGTTAGAATCAGACTTGATCGGATCTGTTCTTAAGCAAGAGCATGTATTTGGGATCAGAGCTAGACTTAGATTACTTAATAGCAGGAGCGAGAAAGCTTTCACTCCAAGGGCCACATTCCCTTGTAGGGAACCTCCCAGGGCCACATGTCAGAGGCAAAAGGAGGTAGAACAATGGATGTGACTATTACCTTTGTACAGCATAAAACAGAGATTTGTCAACATTTATTATTATTATTATTATTATTATTAACAATTAAAACCCCACCTTCATTCCATATACTAAAGCCAACCAGACAGTTGAACATAGGTGACAGGACAACATCATCCCCTCCACCTCAGGGTAGCAGGCTTGCTTATGGGGTACAGGGCAGACCCACCCTCACCCACGCTCTGCCCCTTAGCAGCTGCTGCCTGAGGCTGTTGCCTCACTGTCTCACAGTAGGGCCGTCCCTGTTCCTTTCTTTGTCTTTGTAGATGCCATGGTTTCAGAGCCAGGCAATGGCGGCTTGCTGGTGAATGGGATCAGCTCGTTGTGCGCCATCTGTGGGGACCGTGCCACAGGAAAGCATTATGGGGCTTCCAGCTGTGACGGCTGCAAAGGGTTCTTCAGGAGGAGTGTCCGTAAGAATCATGTCTATTCATGCAGGTAGCTATCATTTTGTAGGGCATCCTGGGACATTTTCCCCACTTGTCCAGGCACAAGTATTAAGCCTCCTCATTGGGCCACTGCTATCCACATGAAAACCAACAGCATCTTGTAGTTTCTCTTTGGTTGCACATGAGGCTACCTGCCAGTTTGCTGAAGGTAAGAAGGTCTGGGTCTCATCAGTAGCTGGATGGGTGACCTTAGGTTCCATGATGGAAGAAAAATCAAGAAAGACACACACACCCCTGGAAAAAAAATACAATTTTGTCCTCCATTTCTGGGGTTTCTGGACAAAACTGTCCAGAAAGCTGTCTTATCACAACTCCAAATATTATTATGCAAGTCTGGGGGTGTGTGCATATGGAATAATTTGTGGCACCTTCTCATGGTTTGCCTCTTCCCATTCCAGATTTAGCAGACAGTGTGTAATAGACAAGGACAAGAGGAACCAATGTCGATACTGCCGGCTGAAGAAATGTTTCCGGGCAGGAATGAAGAAGGAAGGTAGGTGGACTAAAACAATCCCCTGATCCAGAGTCCCAGGTGCTCTGCTGCGGATTCTTGCCTTGCCATCGGTAGCCAGCCTCCGGCGCTGGGTGAGTGGATGAGTCATGCCAAGTTCCACATCAGCAAATTCCTTTGCAACACCGTTTATGAGGGCTGCCCTGAATCACAAATAGGTAGAGCTGGATCATGTATTGCATTTTATTTTCTTATTTTATTGTTTGCTGGAGAGTTTTTAGGACTGTGCCCACAGAGTGCCAGCCGAACACATTTTGCTTTCTGAAGCAGAGCCCAAATCATTATTACCATTTGTTGGATTTCTTGCCCACCTTTCCTCATGAGGTCCCAGGGGAGTTACAACTATTAAAAAAATACAGTTGTGAAAACAGTATAAACAGTTTACAGTCAAGAGAAGAGGATGAGTCCTTATCTATCTATCTATCTATCTATCTATCTATCTATCTATCTATCTATCTATCTATCTATCTATCTATCTATCTATCTATCTATCTGTCTGTCTGTCTGTCTGTCTGTCTGTCTGTCTGTCTGTCTGTCTGTCTGTCTAGTGTCAGTAACAATGGAAGAAGGCAGTGATTTCCATTCTGACCAGCCTTCATCACAATCAGTGCTATTTCTGTTCCACTGCACTTTGGTTTCTGCCAAATACTATATTATTTGTCCTGCTGTCTGCTGTTTAACATAATTTACATAATTATTTATGGAAGTTATAGACTGGACATTATTAATGTTGATTATCCCAGAGTGCAGGACATGAAATAATGGGCTCAAGTTACAGGAAGCTAGATTTCGGTTGGACATCAGGAAAAACTTCCAAACTGTTAGAGCAGTACGGCAATGGAACCAATGACCTCAGGAGTGGTGGGCTCTCCAACACTGGAGGCATTCAAGAAGCAGCTGGACAGCCACCTGTTGGGGATGCTTTAAGGTGGATTCCTGCATCGAGCAGGGGGTTGGACTTGATGGCATTATGGGCCCCTTCCAACTGTACGATTCTATGATGACATAATTATTTCCATACCATTCATCAATGCAAAGAAAACATAATTTAAATGGGGGGGAGTAAGCAATTGCGTATTGTTTGTGGACTGAAAAAAGAACAGCATCTATAAGTCAGCATTTGCTTTATTGATTTTTGTTCCAACCTTGGGACGAATAATTGAACTTTGGTAATTTCCACTTCTGTTTCCGTTTCCACCAGAATTATCCAACATCCTTAGGTGTCAAAGGTCAAGGTGAAGTGGTGTGTCTTTGTGGGGAAGGAATTCCCCAGCTTAGGGGCTCCCACAAAGAATGTCCCCTCTTGGGCCACCACTCCTGAATTTCTGAGGGTGGGAGAACTACCAAGAAGGACCACTTTGCCAGCTCTTAACATCCAAGAGGGGCTTGCAGGGAACAAGGTGGCCTTTCAGGTATTTGGGGCCTAAGTCATGTAGACCTTTCAACAATAATGTGTTGAAATGCTGCCCCCAAGTTAGAGCTTACACCTTAACATGGCTTCCCGTACCATTCAGACACTCATTCTTGCAACAGTGGCTGGCGGCAGGGGTGTGTGCATGTGGTGGGGTGCAGGCAGGAGGGGCATTGTTCACCTGGCTTCCCAACAGCAAAAGTCACCACCAGTTACTGAGGGGGAGAAGGAGAGGGGGTGGCTGAGGAGCGGTTTGGGTTCAGCAGTGAAGCCAATCTGACTCTTCCACCACCGTGCTCACACTACAATGAACTCTCTTCCCCTTGCTCTTCTCCCTCTCATCTTTCTCCAAACACCTGCCACCACCTTGCTGCATGAGAGGGCCAAATCTACCCCCCAGGAGGGATGTCAGAGGCCAAGACCTCCAATCTAAATGAGGCCCTTTTTCCTAGAAGGTAGGAAGTCAGCAATTTTCCTAGCCTCCAAATTCCTAGGGCTAGTGGAAGCCATCACCTCAAGTGGACAGACCCTATAAATAAAGGGCATTGCCTAGAGGATTAAAAACAGGGTCCGCTTATTATAAAAACATAATTTCTTGTACAGTCATAAAGCAGAGCATATCGAAAGATCAAATGTAAGGCTGGATTAAAAGCCAATAGTCTATGCAGATATAATTCATTTCCTTCCTCATGGTCTCATCATCTTAAGTATAAACCAGGCAGGCAGCAGATAAGCAGTGCATGTCTCTCTCTTTCTTCCTCCAGCCCAGGCAAGGACCTTGGTTACTTGGTTACTATCTCAGTCAGGAACTCAAGATGCCAGCAAGGCTAGGCTCAGCTGGTGGCTTTCCCATCAGTTGCCAAAATATTGCTCACACTTGGCAGTATCCAAAACATACTCAGGAGATTCTCGCTGTTCATAAATGGGGACCAAAATGACTCTCCTCTCCTTGGAGACTTCGGTTCTCTGTTGTTGTTGTTATATGCCTTCAAGTCAATTACGACTTGTGGCGACCCTATGAATCTTTTTTGGATATATTCGTAGGGTTTTCATGGTAAGAGGTATTCAGAGGTGGTTTACCATTGTCTTTCCCTAAGCCTACGGCACCCTGGATTCCCAGGCAGTCTCCCATCCAAGTGCTAACCAGGCCTGACCCTGCTTAGCTTCTGAGATCAGATGCGTTAAGGGTAGTATGGCTGTAGGCTTTGGTTCTTTGTTAAATGCCTACATACGAGGTGGGTGGTCAGTGGAACTATCTGGGATCTGTCACAGGGACTTCACAACCTGTTGCTCAGGCTGACTGCAAGTAGATAATTCACTGATGATTTATTACAATTATATCCCAAGGAGTTCAAGGCTTGCATCCGTGGTTCTTTGATATCCCCACTGTATCCTCATAACAACCCTGTGAGGTAGGCTAGTCTGAGAGACTGTGACTGGCCCAATGTCATCCAGTGAGTTTCTTGGTTGAGTGAGGGATTTGAACCCTGGTCTCCCAGTTCCTAGTCCAAACACTCTGGGTTGGATATTGTGTGGACCTAGCACCCATGCAGAAATGCTGCAACAGTAAAGGTAAAAGTTCATCTTCCTGCTTTGCACAATAGTATGAAATCAAAAACACACAATATCACTAGATTAACTACAAGGACAGAAGCACCATCTTCTTGCTTTAAATTTCATAAGCTGCTTTTTTGAGAGCTTTATGTGGCAAACCAGGATGTCAATTTAAAAAATAAAATAAATACATCAGTAAATTAACTGAGTGCCAAATGTTGCACTGCAGCCAGACCCTCATCATTTAAACAGGATATTCCTAGCAAAGGTTTTGGGAAGTTACTGATTTGTTCCCAATGACGCAGAAGTAACCTCTACTGGAACATGTATTGATTGGTTTTTTTATTCCTCACCTACCCCAATCCACCCCCTGGCTCTCTGTGGCAACCCAAGAGAGTCAGAAAGTTTAAGGCAAAATGAAGCTAATTGTTTGGCTGCAGTTGTGCTACTGAGCAGTAGGGCAAACATGGTCCTGTTTGTTCAATGTTTGAGTCACAGAAAGGACAATGAAGTTTTCCAGGATTCAATTGCAGAATACTCGGCAAAATTCAGAGAAAGTGAGGCTTGCTAGAGGAGACATCCAGGCCTTTTCTTCATATGAAATCCTAACCCAAAACACCAAAAGAGCACCAGGTTAGCGGAGGCTGGTTCAAAGCATGTTCTGTGAACATGCTGTATTCCCCAGTGACGTGTTTTTGGCAATACTTTGCATCCAATCCAGCATTTCAGGGACGCCAGAGGTCTCAGTCTAGGGATGAGGAGAAATTTTATTCGGTTTGCATTTATAGATGAACTTACCTGATTCCTACTTTCCAAAGGAATGCACAAACTGAAATGCAGCCATTCTTCGGAAATCATACTTCTCTGAGTTTTTCAGTGCAGTTATCTAGCCAAGTAAAGTGTACCAAAAAAGCATTTATTAAAGAGTGCATCATTTGGAATGCATATATTAGTGAAAATAGAAAAATGCATTGTTTAAGGGGAATCTGTTTTGTAAAAATGTCTAAATTAGGAAAAATGAAATGAAATGGACTGCCTTCAAGTCGATCCCGACTTATGGTGACCCTATGAACAGGGTTTTCATGGTAAGCGGTATTCAGAGGGGGTTTACCATTGCCTCCCTCTGAGGCTGAGAGGCAGTGACTGGCCCAAGGTCACCCAGTGAGCTTCATGGCTGTGTGGGGATCGAATCCTGGTCTCCTAGGTCAGCTGCATACAAAGATGTATATATATTAGAAGAAATTCACACTAAAATGATGGTGAATTTTCACGAGGACTTTTTTAATGCAAACTGTTGTAGAAATTTGGAGAAGTGGTGTGGAAAAATTAGAAATGGCAAGAAACCAAAATTAACTGATATGCCCATCTCTATCTCACTCTCAATATTACCTTCTTTTTACCAGTACAAGAAACAAATCGCAATACACTCACAGCCTAATAATGAGTTACTTTTACAGAAGGTAAAACATTAACTGCGCAAGTTTCTTCCAAGGTGCCTCCTGTGAGAATGGCAAAATCATCTTCAGAACATCATGTGTTAGGCTAGAGGGTTGCTATCAGCCCCGAAGGGAAAACAGTAAAATATGTGCCATAAACTACATGTAAGATAACAAGGAACCACTTTGCTCTCAAAAGGGTGTGACCATGATTAGGAACATTAATGCTACCCACACTTATTGGATCTCGTACTCACTGGTGCTTTGAACAGTGTGTGACACACCTGTTTCTTATCTCTTGCATTGGTGACCTTTTGGGTTCACTTTGTCATAAAATAATTTTTCCTCTTTCTGTACTCACGGTACATATACCTAGCTTAGGTGTTCACACATTTGACTCAGTGGGCCCATAAAACTTTGCATGTGCTGATTTCTATGTATAGATGCAACTGTGGAAATGATTACTACCATTTTTAAGTAGAAATGCAATCTATCTCACCCCTAGTGGGGAAGACCGTGACCAGGTGACCCATGTGCCTGCTCAGTCTGCCGTCCAGGTGCTCAGTGTGGATGGGCAACTTCAAGGCCCCTGGCTCCTCTCCCTACTAAGAGGACTTTATCCTCAAAGCAGACTTGGGCTGGACCATCTTTCAATTGAGCAGATGCTTTCAAATAAGGGACTGTCTGCTGACAACCTTTCAAATAGAGGAGTATCCTCTTCAAAGTTTAACATTAGGACTTATGGAAGTCCAATGAAGCTGAAGGTCTGAAGGTTCAGGACAGACAAAAGAAAGTACTTCTTCACATAGCACATAGTTAAAACTATGGGATTCACTCCCACAAGAGGCAGTGATGGAAACCAACTTGGATGGCTTGAAAAGAGGATTAGCCATAATGACTATGCTCTGCCTCCATAAGCAGAGGCGGCATGCTTCCAAATACCAGTTGCTGGAAACCTCTGGAGGGGAGAGTGCTCTTTGCACTCAGGTCCTGCTTGTGGGTTTCCCATGGGCAACTGGTTGGCCACTGTGAGAACAGGGTGCTGGACTAGATGAGCCATTGACTTGATCCAGTAGGTTCTTTCTTATGTTCTTACATGCTTAAGGTAGGGCACATGGACATTCTATCAGACCTAGGTGCATAAAATCCATCGGGCATAGCACTAAACTACACGATCCTTCCTTAAATTGTAGTGTGCTAATTCCTGCATGGTGTTTACTCACTAGAACATTTAGGGTTGCTATATTGCATGGTTGGCCAGGTTTTACCAGGATTTTAGCTATGCCACCTATTACACTCTCTGTTACCTGGCCCAGATTCCCACCTTTCATTTTAAAAAAAAGGGGGGGAAGCGAGTCTCTAGAGCAGCCTTTCCCAACTAGTGGGCCACCAGGTGTTGTTAGACCATAACTCCCATCAGCCTCAGGCAGCATTGCCAATGGTCAGGAAAGATGGGAATTGTGGTCCAACAACATCTGGTGGCCCACTAGTTGGGAAAGGCTGTTCTAGAGCTTACAGAAGCTGCAAAATGAGACGGAATATGTAGGCATGATTCTGTCCAATCACTTATGAGAAACCAGCTTGCTACCAATGGGTAAAATCACAGCAATGCTTGACATTTTGGGGGAGATGTGCAAGCCATAGAGACAATAAACTGTAGAGGGGCACACCAGTTGTCTGCAGAAGGGACTTCTGGATTCATTTTGATTCTTACTTCTTCTTGGTCTCTCCTAGTGTAGATTGCTGGCTATAGTCAACAACTGAGAAACTCAGAATGTCAGCATAGCTGTGAGTGGGCAGCAGCATTTCCACTCCAAAACAAAAGTTAGCAGCAAAGTCAGATGTTCATGTACTTCTTAACTTCAGGTCTTATTTCATTAAAAAACAACAACCTCATTTTTGTGAGTTTGTATATGTTAAAAAATTACCTGGCCAATATAAATAGTCCACTGCTTATGTTCTGGATGAGACAGTGTGCGTTATGACCACCCTGCAAAGTAGTCTAGTGTTGTTATACCTATATTGCTAGGAGAGGCTTGAGAGAGGGTAGTGGATGACAACCCTGCAGTGAAGTCCAGTTGTGTTATCCAGCCTCTCTCTTTTTTTGGGGGGGGGGATACAGTTAGAGGGAGGCTGATTGCATTAACAGTAGTGGAGTGTGTATGTGTGTGTGTGG
Source organism: Rhineura floridana (assembly GCF_030035675.1). Classification (NCBI taxonomy): domain Eukaryota; kingdom Metazoa; phylum Chordata; class Lepidosauria; order Squamata; family Rhineuridae; genus Rhineura; species Rhineura floridana. The sequence continues at coordinate 35,362,372 of NC_084492.1, forward strand.
GTCGCTTTGCTACCATAACGGCTTGCAGCATCCACTTTCATTGCCCATCAGTTAGTCCCCACATCACAGGAGCATAATTTAACAGTGCAGAAGCATCCACCAACGAACCTAAGTGCATGACTACAAGTCCGGCTTCTGCCTGCCTGCAGTGAACAGTTCTCAAGAGTCTTAGCACTTGCATTTGACCAGGGAGGTGCAAGCTCAGTAGAAATTTACACATTGGGAATAACCCTGCAAATCAGCCCTCTCTTTACTGCCAGTCAATTGTGCGGTCACTGAAGGCATCCCTTGCCTGACCTGCCGTTGTTACTTTGTCTCTCTTGTACAGCTGTGCAGAACGAGCGTGACAGGATCAGCATCCGCCGAAGCAGTTATGAAGACAATGGGACCCTGTCAATCACCATCCTGACCCAAGCAGAGGCAATGGCTCAGCAGGTGTGTGTCTGGGTAGGGAACCCACTTCTCTTCTTGCAGTCATTTAGGACCAGCTCCTGAGGCCCTATATCAGCCTTCCCCAACCTAACACCCCCCAGATGTTTTGGACTGCAGTCAGTTCCTATTGTGCCATTGTGCTGGCTGAGGTTGATGGGAGCTGTCTTCCAAAAAATCTGGAGGACAGCAATGTTGGGGGAAGGCTGCCCTAAATTAATGTCCACAACTCATTAACAGCATCTCTGGGCTGGACCATTTTAGATAATGCTGGGGGAGGGGGATAGTTTGCTAATACCCCTATTTACAGTCAGTTGTGTATTTGTTTTTTTCACTTTACTATGGTGATATTGTAGAGGGCTCTATAGCCAGGGCCATCCCCAGACATTTTATTGCCTGAGACAAAGGACAAGGTGGCAGAGTGGTTTCACAATCAATCACTCTTCCCAGGGAACTCTGAGAATTGTAGCTCTGTGAGGGGAATAAGAGATCTCCTGACAACTCTCAGCACCCTTCACAAATTGTGTGTTTAACTGTTTTTAATACTGCATTTTAAATTTCTGTTACCCGCCCTGGACCTACTGGTTAAGGGTGGGTGGCAACAACAACAATAAATGTTCCCAGGATTCTTTGTGGGGGAAACCATGACTGTTTAAAGTGGTATAAGAGTGCTTTACATGGGAGGTGTGGATGTGACCACAAGTGTGTTATAAACACAAGTAACTTTACTTTTCTCTGTGGAATTACTGAACGTTGAACAGCTCGTTGTCATACCCTGCCGACAATATTGACATATTTGGTGTGAACCATATCCCAAATATTCAGCACAACTTTGATTTGCTTTACACCGTTAATAAAATAGTTGTGAACTATTGCCACCTGCTGGACAAGGTGCTAATTTTCCATTTGGGCACAGTGTAAACTCATCTGGTAGGTGGTGCAACATATGGAGGGTCAATGGGCTAGAGGCAGGGATGGAAGGATCTGTCTGTTTCGGTTCTCTCAGTTTCTCAGTTTCCTAATGTTAAATTCAGTTCTCTACATTTCTACAGTGATCTGCAATTTTTTTTTAAAAAATCCTCATGAAAATTCTCCACCATTTTAGTGTGAATTTCTCCAAATAAACACACTTTTGTAGGCAGATTTGAGAAAAATGCACATTTTTGCAAGCCATTTCTCATCATTTCACGCTTTTTTGCATGTTATTTTCACTCATGTATTCATTTTGAAGTACACTTTCGCCTGATATATGTATATTTGTAAATATTGTTTAGTTGGCGAACTGCACCCCAAAAGTCTAATAAATGCAAATTTTGAAGGATGGCTGTGTTTCGGTTCTCATATTGTTTCGGAAATTGCGAATTTGATAAATTCTGCGTGAAATGCGAACTGAAATTCTCACCCATCCCTAGCGGGAGGTGGGGGAAGATGGGGAAGAGGGAGATATGATGCACTAGGGTAGGTTTCCCTAGCTTAAGGAGAACTGAAATTCTCACCCATCCCTAGCTGGAGGTGGGGGACGATGGGGAAGAGGGAGATGTGATGCACTAGGGTAGGTTTCCCTAGCTTAAGGGCGCCTGATCTTTTCTCTTGCAGTATTCAGCTCTCCATCCCGTGCACAGCGCTGATATTGCCATGAAGAAGATTGCAACAATCAACGATGTGTGTGAGTCAATGAAACAGCAGCTCCTGGTCCTCGTTGAGTGGGCAAAATACATCCCAGCATTCTGTGAGCTTCCCCTGGATGACCAGGTGAAAAGGGCAACTCTTTTTTTCCTTTTTTTTTTTTGGAGGGGGGGAGGCATATGTGGCTTTTCAATTCCTCAGCCTGAATTCTTTGAAAGTTACGCTTCCCTTCTGCAGACCTGTGACATCTAAAGGGAAATGCCCGAACTTGAAAACATGCACGTTTGTATTTCACAATTATGGATGCTTTAGGTATAGCAAATGTATGGGGAAAACCAAGGTATAAAAGATTTGGGTTTTGTAAGTTACCACCTGCAAGTTAATACCAAGTGTATTGAATGTGGTGAAGTCAATTGGCTGGGGTGACATTATGGAACATGAGCAAATATTCCACTTGTTCAAAGAACAAAGTTCTGTGAGGGAAGTGAAAGTTGTCAGTTTGGCTGGGATGAAAGCCTCACACAGAGACTAGAGACAGGAGCAGTTCTGTGGGGATGACCTAGGAATAAGTCTCAGTTGGGCTTGCTAAGAGACAGGGACCCCCTCAAAACAATTAAACAAAGGGTATAAATGGGCTGAGAAAAAGATACCTGAAGGAAAGAGTTGATGGAAGAGAAGGAATCTTGGATAAATGGACAGGGCAGACAACAAACTGGGGCAACAGGAGGCTCTGAAGAGACCTCACAACACTTAAAGAAGTGGTGAAGGGTTGTAAGCAGGCTCTCAACCGTCAACCATCTTGGACCCTACAATTGGCAGGTGAGGCCTTGTGTTGGTGCCATCACTGGAGGCTGCCCAGTTGGTGTTGATCCATGACACAGCCTTCTTGGTGGCAGCTCCCCATTTGTGGAATGCCCCCCCCGGTGAGGTGCACCTATCTCCTTCATTATTAGCTTTCAGGAAGAATTTAAAAACATCCCTGTTCACCCAGGCATTTGATGGCTGAAAGACATTGCTCCTGGCAACTCTGAGATCATTGGCTGAGATAATGTGATTGCTCTGAACTGTTTTTAGAATGCTTTCGATGACATTGTGGTTGATATTCCTCCTTACCAAGGAATGGGGTTCACATATTGGGGACTGCTTGGATGTCACAATCCAGGCTTGCTAATCTATAGTTAAGCAGGTCGAGAATAAGCATTGGGTTTGGGTCACTTGTGTGTCACCAAAATAGGGGGAGGGGAATGCAATGATATGGGCTCCGTGGGGGACTCCTGATGGGATGATCAAGAGGAGGAGGAGGAATGGGACCCTGGGGAGGGGCCCAGTGGACTGGAAGTGGAGAGGGCCGAAACAGAAGAAGGCTTCTGCAGTTTAGACAGTGAGAATCCCACTCCTGTCATTCCAGTTCCAGGTGTCTGACACTCATCTGGCCCCTGTCCCGCCCCACAGGAGGAACTGGAGGCTCAACCAGAGGCAGCATTAGAGGACGATCTGACTGAAGTGCTGCCATCACCAAGAACGCACTGGCTGATGTGCAGGCACCGGCAGATAGCGCCAGCTTTTCAGCCTGTTCGTAGGCCTGCTCATTTGCTCACACCATCCCATTCAGAGAAACCTTCCCCATGCACCTAGGAAGCCCGTCACAAGCCTATTTAAAGGGTCTCAAGGGGCGTGTCTAACTGCTGAGACAACGTCTTAGCTTGAGCAGCCATGCCTATTTATGCTGTGCAGAGACACAGAGTCCTGTATAGTCTGTAAACTGATCTATGAAATGCTCTGAGTGGAGATTTCACATTAAAGGTAATGGAGAAAAACACACCAGTGAGCCGGAGTCTGAAGCCAGTGGGGTTGGCCAAGGCATGCACAGCCAAGAGACAAAAGAAAACACAGATTTGAATAGAATGTGCAAATACTAATTTCCCGTGTATAGAGGCACACTAGCTAGAATGACTATAATTCACATGGAAATACATCTCACCATAGTGGAGAAGACTGTGGCCAGATGACCTGTCGGCCCTTTGTTCACTGTCGATGGGCGACTTCCAAATGTCCCTCCTGCTCTTCCTTCTCGGGGTTCTTTATCTTTAAACCAGACGGCCCTTCAAATAGAGGACTGACTTCTGTAAAGTAGGACACCCTAGTCAAGCCTTCACACTCGTCTCCTTGTTTGGCTACATGCTTCAGTCCTATCTTGTTTAAAACAGAGTTTTCCTGCACACCTGAATGGCAAACTCTGGCTTTATGTGCATTTAACCAGTATCTTAAACCATGGTTTGTTCTTGGTTTAAAATCCTATGGTTTCTTCCCTAGCTCCGGCAGGGGCAGGAAAGTGCAGAGAGTGTGTTTGTATATAAAAGAAACTGATGGCAGCACTAGGTTGTTGGTAGATTTATTTCATGTGCCGATCACTCCAATGGAATTGAAATCTGAGCAGGTTCCTTCAATACGCAGCAGTAAAACAGACTACAGCTTGGTCAGCTCCTGAAGTATGAAATGGTTCTTTCCTCTCTCTCTCTCTTCACAGGTTGCCTTGCTAAGAGCCCATGCCGGTGAGCACTTACTGCTGGGAGTTGCAAAGCGGTCTATACCATACACCGATTTTCTATTATTAGGTATAAACTCACCCACCCACTCTAATACCTGGGTTCCCAAACTGTGGTCCGTGGACCATCAGTGGTCTGCAAGCTTCATTCAGGTGGTCTGTGGCATGTCTCTGAAGAATGACCAGTGCAGTGGTGGTTCTCAGAACCTGGTGGCCCAGCCGGAAAGAGAGCGGGATGGACCAGAAGTGACAGGAGGAGAAGGAGCATGAAAGGAGTGGAGAGGATTAGCAGCGAAGTTAACAGGAGGCTAGAATTAAGACGTTTCACCTTTATTCCATTAAAAATCATACAGCATCTAGCATAGCTCATTGTAACAATAGCCAGAAAAATAATTCAGTGGTCTGCCAAGACCTTCAGCAATTTTCAAGCAGTCTGTGGGGTGGGGGATTGGAAATTATAATACATTCCATTGTCTGGTTTCTGTAGATTAGAGTAACCAAGTCTCCATATTCTCCATCTGTTTTTAAAACATGATGATTCATATATATATAAGACAACTGGAAGGATTATCTCCCAAAGACCTCATTATCCAACTCCCTTTAGTGAGTTATGGACATCTGTGAACCCCACCCCACCCCACCCCAAAATGTATCACCCTAATAAGAAGATCCTGTCTGGATCCTCTTTCCTCCAGTAGCCAGCCAGTTAAGAACATGAAAAGACCTGCTGGATTAGGCTAACGGCCCATCTGATCCAGCATCCTGTTCTCACAGTGGCCAACCAGATGCCTATGGGACACCCACAAGCAGGACCAGAGCACAACAGCGCTCTCCTCTCCTGCAGTTTCCAGCAACTTGGAAGCTGACCAGCAGGGCCTGAACCTCACTGCAGTAATGGGTATTCAGAAGTAGACTGCAGCTGAACATGGAGGCTGCATGATGAATTATGGGGAAGGGCTGTAGCTCAGTGGCAGAGCACCTGCCTTGCATGCAGAAGGTCCCAGGTTCAATCCCCAGCATCTCCAGGTAGGGCTGGGAGGGACCCCTGCCTGAAACCCTGGAGAGCCACTGCCAGTTAATGTAGACAATACTGAGCTAGATGGCGCAATGGTCTGACTCAGTATAAGGCAGCTTCCTCTGTTCTTAAGAGCTGCTGTTCTTAAGACTCACCCTTCATGGTTTGGGCTAGCCCTCTTTTAAAGCTACGTAAGTCAGTGGCCATCATCACACCCTGTGGCAACAAATTCCCTAAATTATTTATTTACTTGGAACAATAAACGTGCATGCATGCATACATACATGGAAAAATGGGAATGGACTGCCTTCAAGTTGATCCCAACTTATGGTGACCCTGTGAATAGGGTTTTCATGGTAAGTGGTATTCAGAAGTGGTTCACCATTGCCTTCCTCTGAGGCTGGGAGGCAGTGACTGGCCCAAGGTCACCCAGTGAGCTTCATGGCTGTGTGGGGAATTGAACCCTGCTCTCCCAGGTCACAGTCCAACACCTTAACCACTACACCACACTGGCTCTCACATACATACATACATACATACATACATACATACATACATACATACATACATACATCATTTTATGGAGTTTAGGCATTGTGTGAAGAACTACTTTCTTTTGTCTGTCCAGATCCAATTTCATTGAGCCTGTATTATGAGAGGGATAAAAATGTTCTCCGAGTCCACTTTCTCCAAACCATAGATAACACCATCAGACAGCTTCCAAACCACCATCACATCCTCTTTTACAACACAATCGTCTACACGTCTATGCAAAACTGAGCCTCGCTGAGTTCAGCAGGAAGTATTCCCAGTAGAGTGGGTCTGAGAGGGTAGCCTTAAAGTGAAGTCCCTTTTCAATTCCTCAACCTGAATTCTTTGAAAGTTTTGCTCCTCTTGCATCTCTTGTCTACTCAGAAGTAAGCCTCACTGTGTTCAATGGGACGCACTCCAATATAAGTGCATATTGAGTCGCAGCCTTAGTAATCTCCCCACACATCTAAAAAGCCCTGAACGCTCTAGCCCAGAGATTGAGAAAATGTGTCCCTCCAGAATCCTGCTGGACTCCAACTCCGATAATCCCTGACCATTGGCCATCTGGCTGGGGCTGATGGGAGCTGGAGTCCAAAATATCTGGAGGGCCACAGCTTCCCCACTCAGAGAGAAAGGAGTCCAGCCTTTTTGCCCCTTCTTTCACTGCCACAATGTTTGTTTTCAAATGGGCCAACCAGAACTGCATAGTAGCTTTGTTTGGTGAAGAGTTCGGTGTTAAATTTGGAAGCTTGTTAACTCTTATTGAGGGGGGGGGGAATGACACTTTTGCTAAAAAAATAATAACGAAACAACCCATCAATATCAGCACCGAACGTTGGAGAAGGGCTGTGGCTGAGTGGTAGATTATCTGCTTTGCATGCAGAAAGTCCCAGGTTCAATCCCCAGCATCTCCAGGTAGGCCTGGGAAAAGGAAATGGCTTGCCTTCAAGTCGATCCTGACTTATGGCGACCCTATGAATAGGGTGTTTATGGTAAGCGGTATTCAAAGGGGGTTTAACATTGTCTCCCTCTGAGGCTAGTCGTCCCCAGCTGGCTAGGGCCTACTCAGGTTGCCACAGCTGCACAAGCCAGCCCCTTCCTTGTCCGCAACTGCCAGCTGGGGGGCAACTGGGCTCCTTGGGACTATGCAGCTTGCCCACGGCTGCACAGGGGGCAGGGCACGTAACCCCTGAGCCACTCACTGTGGGGGTGATCTTTAGCTGGCCTTGACACCCAGGAGACAAGAGTGGGGATTTGAACTCACAGACTCTGGACTCCCAGCCAGGCTCTCCTCCCCACTGTGAATCCCTGTCTAAAATCCTGAAGAGTCAGTGAGACACTACTGGGCTAGATGGACCAATGGTCTGACTCAGTAGAAGGCAACTATTTGCATTAAGGTAAGATAGTCTTTCTCCTCTGCTTCCTCTTAGGAAATGATTTCATCATCCCAATACAATGCCCAGAGGTAGAAATTGCCCGTGTAGCTATCAGAATTCTGGATGAGCTGGTGAAGCCCTTGCGAGAAATACAGATTGACGACAACGAATATGCTTGCCTGAAAGCCATTGTGTTCTTTGACCCAGGTAAAGCCCTCTCCTATTTTACAGACCTTGACAAAACCCACTGATCATCAGAGGATGATGGGAATTTCCACGGAAAGGGCCCACTGATCGTTTCTGTCTATCCCCCTGCTTGGGTGTTCCTGTTGGCCCATTGACAAGGCACCACCTTCACCCCTTTCTTCAAATGCCTCCACAACACTATTCTTTTCTTGAAGGCCTTTTGCTTAACCCCTTAATCCTCTAGGGATGCTTAGAGATGTGAAGGCTTAAGGAATTCAAGATATGGCTCAGGTCAGGTCCCTTTGGAATCCGGTTATTGTACACCGCCCTGAAATCTGATTTGATGAAGGGTGGAAGAGGCAAGTTTCAAAACAGGAATGGGAAACATGCAGCTCTCCAGATGTTGCTGTTGGACCCCAGCTCCCATCAGCCGTAGCCATCATGGGCAATGGTCAGGGATGATGGGAGCTGGCGTCCAACGACATCTGGAAGAGAGCAGGTTCCCCATCCTTGTTTTAAACAAACCACTTTATGAAGATGCTGCAGGAAAGCAACACTGACTTTACCAGCCGTCTCTTCCTCTCAGATTGCAAAGGCCTGAGTGAGCCCGGGAAGGTGAAAAACATGCGTTTCCAGGTGCAGGTGAACTTGGAGGATTACATCAATGACCGGCAGTATGACTCACGAGGCCGATTCAGCGACATTCTCCTCCTCCTCCCTCCTCTCCAAAGCATCACTTGGCAAATGATCGAGCAAGTCCAGTTCATCAAGCTCTTTGGAATGGCAAGGATTGACAGCTTGCTGCAGGAAATGCTTCTGGGAGGTACATTTTTGGTGGTGGGGAGTGTGTCTTTCTGTCATGTGTGTCTTAATACAGGGATGGAGAACTTCAGGGCCAGGGGCCGAATGTGGCCCTCCAGACCTCTTTATCTGGCCCTCAGAGCTCTACCCAGCCACACCCCTCACTGATTCATAGGGTCACCATAAGTCGAAATCGACGTGAAGGCACATAACAATACCAAGTGGATGGCACAGCTGGGTGAAAATGCTTTCTGAGGGGATTAACGTCAGTAAAAGTGAAAAAGATTGCATTATGCTTTCCCATCAAAGGCAGAATGGAATTCAAACAAGGTGTCAAAATTATGCCTGTGTTTGGTATTTGTTCAAAGGTTTAAAGGCAGGCAGAATGAGATAGCTTTTCTCTTCTTTCATGCAGGAACTACCATGGATGTACCCCAATATCAGTCGGGGCCTTCTAGCCTTAATGTAGAACCTCTTCCAGGACATATCGTGCTCCCCAGCAGCATTGGCACTGCAATTCACACGGTTTCAGTCTGTAGGTGTCCAATTTCCTATTTCGCTTACTTAAAATCTTTACATTTTAAAGGTATGCAAATCATTTGTCTGAAATGCAGATCTTCAATTCTGAAAATGCAAATGCTGGAACATTTCAGAAAGCCGCGCTTCTGCTTACCAAGTCCTAGATATGTTAGAAAGGAGAGCAGGTGGTAGAGGATCTAGGAGTGTTGTTTCTCTTTTGGTGCCAAATTTTGAAATATTTAAGTATGCAGTTCCCCAAAAGTTTTTTTTTAAAAAATAGTAGTACTAGTAGTAATATATGTATATATTTCAAATGCATACTTCTTTTAGTATGGGGGGAACTGTTCAGGGCAGAGATATAGTTCAGTGATAGTAAAAATGCTTTGCATCCAGAAGATTCTGTGTTTGATCCGGTCCAACCCAGACCTTGGAGAGACCTTTTTGGAAAAAGAGGCTTGGGGCTGCACAGGGAACCCAGCAGCAACTTCACTCACTTACGGAATGCTGTTCCCAGTGAGGTCCGCTTGGTGCCATCATTAACAACCTTACGGCGCCGGGTAAAATGTATTTCATCTCCTAGGCATCTGATGGTTCAGGATAAATTTGCTGTTGATTATCGATATGGTTTTGCTGCAGTTTTATTGGGGTTTGTTTTACAGGTTATTGTATGGCTTTTATTGCTGTACATTGTTCCTTTTTTTTTCTTTTATGCCTTTTTCTGATTTTAAACATACATTAAAGTTCTCAATAACAAGAGGTTTTAAAAATCAAAATATAATTCAGACCAGCAGTTAAACATACATGCCAGCTTTTACACATCTGGGTATGCTTGCCTAAACAGAAAAGTTTTTAGCAAGTGCTGAAATGAATACAATGAAACACCTGCCTGATGTCAATAGGCAAGGAGTTCCACAGGGTAGGTGCTGCCACACTAAAAGATTTATTCCTTACCAGTTCAGAAAGATTATTTGTGTCCAAATGCATCCCATACATCAGCAGTCTTCAGTCTTTTCAGAGCTAGACCCATCTTTAACCCAAGCATATATTTATTATTTATTACATTTAAATCTCACCTTTCCTCCAAGGCAGAGGAAGGCAATGGTAACAGAAGAAGGCAGTGGTAAACCCCCTCTGAATACTGCTTACCATGAAAACCCTATTCACAGGGTCACCATAAGTCGGGATCGACTTGAAGGCAGTCCATTTCCACTTTTCCTCCAAGGAGCTGAAAGTGGAGTACATGGTTCTCATGCACTCATTTTGTCTTTACAAGAACCCTGTGAGGTAGGGCAGGCTGAGAGACAGTGACTAGCCCCAAGGTCACCCAGGGAGCTTCATGGCTGAGTGGAGATTTGAATCTTGATCTCCAAGGTCCTAGTCTGGCACTCTAACCACTACATCACAGTGAGACTCATTTGTTTTTATCATATATTTGCATGGTGGATTACTTCTGTTGCAACCCACATTACATCCAGCCATGACCCATTAATCGGTCCCAGGCAACTAACTGAAGACCAATACTTGACGGCAGTGCATTATACCTTTTTGTTTTTTCCTCCTCCACAGCATCCCCTGAAACATCCCTTCCTTCTCCTTCTACCAGTACAGGAAGTGAAGATTACAAGCTTGGCCCAACCACCGGGTCTGAAGTGGTACCTGTGACCATTTTGCCACAGGTGGTGGTACCCAAACAGGAGATTCTATAAAGTATCAAACTGAAGGAATCAAGAATGTAACCTTTCAAGTCTTAAGTCCAACCAGCCTTGTTCCCACAGCAGCAACTGACCTTGTGGAGCCCTTTTCGGACACTGAAACAAAATGGCAACTTTCGAGGAAGACCTTACTTGTCAACGATTCCTCTTTCCTATGGGTTCATGTTGTTTTCTCAATTAGAACTGGAAGACAGACGGGACAGGCAGTTCTTAATGGAGCTACAAGATTCCACCTTAACAGAGATTAAGCAGAAGATATACAAATATATCTTATGTACTTTTTGGTGTGGATGTTCAGATTTCTGTGCCGTTGTTCATGCATTCCAAGCCGTGCTCATGTATGAGCAAGGCTTGGAAGACACATCCAAAAATTAGAAGCAAAAACTTGTGGACTTAACTGACCCCATGGACCCATTCAAGTACATGAAAGGTTGTCACACAGAGGAGGTCCGGGATCTCTTCTCGACCGTCCCAGAGTGCAGGACACAGAATAATGGGGTCAAGTTGCAGGAAACCAGACTTCGACTGGATATCAGGAAAAACCTTCTGTTAGAGCAATACGACAATGGAACCAATTACCTAGAGAGGTAGTGGGCTCTCCGATGCTGGAGGCATTCAAGAGGCAGCTGGACAGCCATCTGTCAGGAATGCTTTGATATGGATTCCTGCATTGAGCAGGGGGTTGGCCTTGTAGGCCCTTTCCAACTCTACTATTCTATGATTCTATGATCTTCTGCCCTCCTCTCCATTGCAAAGCTCCACAATGCTCCAGCAAAGAGATGCTCCTCCAGGGAGCTTGGTGACATTGCCTTTGATGAGGCCCTAACAATAGGTTGCATGCTAAAGGGGGCAAGCAAGCATCAATGTGACATCAGATCCTGTTTCCTAGATCCTGATCAGCTCGTTTTGCTGCAAAACATCCAGTACCCCTTGCTGGCAGCATCCTCAGAAGAGACACATTATTTTTAGCATAATAGATGTTCAGTGCCGTTTCTGGCTCTTCTTGGGTGCTAGCTCAGTAGAGGCTAGTCCATTAGGGCAAATGGGGCACTGCCCCACCAAACTCAAGCCTGCCCTCAGCCACCCCTCATCCGTCTGCCTTTTCTTACAGCCAGTCCGAGGGGGGGGGGCACTGCCTGCCACCTTTCTCCTTCTCAAGTCCTGGTGTAGAACTCAGCAGGAAGATGGAGGCAAAACTAGAATTGGCTCTGCCTGTCATGGTCTCTAGCTCCACCTAGTGTTGATCTCCCAGCCTTCCACCCTACCAGTCCCAATTGATCCCAGGCCCCAACTGGCTGTACATCAAAAATTGGCAGTTTGTGGTTCAGTTTCTGTTACACTCCCATCTGTTGTGTAGTTGTTGAAACAGAATTCAAGACTGTCTGGGTTATAATCCAGAGCAGAGATTTGTTCCGCACAGGGGTCCCTCCCACCGCCCACAAAAAGATCAATACACACCCAATGTTATTTCTTTTGATTCAGTTTTCTATCTCATTATATATATTTTTTGTCTGATCAGCATACTTTTAGGACTTACTAAAGGTTGTGAGATTATACTATTTTAAAAAGTCACTGGTATTTGAAAACAGGAAAACATGCTTAGTGTAAATAAAGTCATAAAATGAGATAAAAGTACGTAATTAATGCTTCAGTATTCTCACTAATTCCTGTGGACAGTAGTCTCTTCATAACATGACAATTTGAAATGTGCATTTCAGAATATGTAGCATGTGATCCCCACACATCACTGTATTGACTTGGATGGATGTATTTCCATCGTTATTGTCATTATGTGGCAACCATATGACTCATGGCAACTATTTAAAGTAAGGGTTTCTGACCTTTCTTGGGCCAGCGGACATATTTGGAATGTTAAAAAAGTGCTGTGGGCACCAGTCACAAAATGGCTGATTTGGGAGCATGCCGTATAGCACAAAATGGCTGCCATGGTGTGGCATAAAACAAAATGGCCATCACATCAGAAAGAGCAGGAAAAGGCAGGCCCAGAAAATGGAGCAGCCATGTCCATCCGTCGGTGGAAAACAAAAGCACCTACATCAGGTATCACCACGCTCACTCACAAAGAGAAGCTCTTTCCACCTCTCCTCTCTTCCAAAGAGAAGGGGGCATTCTCCAGTCCTGGCATCCAGTGAAATGTGGCCATGCTTAATGGAGCATGTTCAATGTGTGAGTTTGAACCAGTGCAAACAGGAACCGAGTAGGAAGAGCAAAAAGTCTCTCATACATTGTGGATTTTAGAGGGGATATCTACTGAGTCCGCTTGCAGATACCATAGGAGGTACTTGCAGGCACCTGTGGGTGCCATGAGAGCCAACCTGATTTAAAGCCACCAAGAACAAGCAACTTGGAATTTGCTGTGAGAAATATCCTTCATAGCATGGAGTGTATGTGTCGCAGGGTGGGGAGAGCACCTAGAAATACATTCACTACTACAGACCATAATCCCCTACAGATCCCTAGCAGTAAAAGCCTCTCTGTAGTTTACTACAGGAGTAGCTGCAACAAATGGGCAGCGCAGGGAGGTAGCAAATTCCTCATTCAAAATGGTGCCAAACTACATTGTACACTTACAGTAGGAGTCTCCTAACAACTTTCAGCACCCTTCACAAACTAGAACAGTCTTCTATTTGAAGGGGTCCTTTGTTGAAGGGCCAGCTGCTCCAACTATGGAGAGATGTACATTGCTCCTACTTTGCTGCCCTGGGCTCCTACTAGGAGGAAGGGCAGGATGGAGATATATATAATTTCTATTTCAATTATAAATAGGAGAAGGGCCAAAGCTCAGCGGTGCAGCATCTGATTTGCATGCAAAGGCCGCAGGTGCAATCCTCGGCATCACCAAGTACAGCTGGGAGAGATTGTGGTCTGAAATTCTGAAGAGCTGCTGCCAGTCAGTGTGAACAACACTGAGCTAGATAGACCAACAGCCTGACTCAGCATTAGGCAGCTTCTTGTGTTCCTAATACGACTGGATACCAGGTGCAGCCAAAATGTATGTTGACAGTTCTTTGTTCTCTTTGAAGAGCTGAAAAATGAAACATCAGAAAGATGTAGCCTTTGCAGGCAAGGAAGTTGAGCCATCATTGGTCCATCTGCCCCTATATTGTCTATTCTGATTTCAACTGTCAAAAGTCTTATGTAGGTATTGTTCCTCAACTCACAAAGGATGCCAGGATTTTTATGCATGCAAAGTATGTGCTCTGTCACAGATATATTTATTACTGCATTTATATCCCAACTTTCCTCCAAGGAGCTTGTACATGGTTCCCTTCCCTCTCCATGTTATCGTCACAACAACCCTGTAAGGTAGGTTAGGCTGAGAGACATCAACTGGCCCAAAGTCACCCAGTAAATTTCATGGCTCAGCGGAGATTTGTACCGTCTCCCAGGCCCTGATCTGTCACTCTAACTGCTGCCCCGCATAAACATGAAATTAAATATCCAAAAGACTTCAATTAGTTACTTTATTTTACATTAAAAAAAATTACAACAGAAAAGCCAAGAAATCCCACTTTCATACACACACCACACACACACGCACTTGCTAAGTCACACACAGGTTCAACTGCTTTAAAAGGGATCTGCTGAGTTCCAGCAGGACACTCCATCAAAATGTACGTCCGAAGAGTCTTGGGTTAAAGCAGATCTAACCAATTCCCAACCTGGGCAAAGATGCAAAACTAAAACGGCCAAGACCTTCCTGGGCTTGCTTCATTTTTTAACCTTGCTGCCATAACCAAAATCCAATTTTATTTATCTGCTTGTGGGTTCTGTTTGTCAGTTCCCCCAGACTCGATGGAACTGTGAATATATACACAAGAACGAACTGCAGACTTTTGGTTATGGGCTGAGAATGGACTGCAAAGATCCTCCAAAGCATTAGCTGCATGGCTTTCAATTCTGCAGGGTCATTTGCTTCACCCATTCTGCATGCCTGCCCAACACCCCAAGACACCACCTTCTTGCAGTGAGCCCCATTTGTATGGACAGCAGGTAGTGCAAATGAACATATCGGAAACTGGTATACATAGCCATGGACCAGTTTAGTCATTGCACAATGGGGGAGTGAATGGGACCCCCTCACTGCCACCACCACCACATAAGCATTGCAATATTGCAAGTGGCTTCCCCCTGCAGGGGCCCAATTCCCCTCCTCAAAGGGAAAACCGTTTACATGCCTTTCTGTGCAGAGTATGCAATGTAGCACAAAACAGGCCCTGTTCTCTCTCTCCTGGCCCCCATCCCTACAGATCACACTTCTTCTTTTTGCTTAATCCTAAACGCCAAACTGGCGATACAGGAAGCCCTCAGGAGGGTACATCCTTGGGCATCTCTCCCATCTTGCTATAAAACTCAATTCATTGTAAAGGTAAGATGCTGCGGAGGCATACAGAAATAGGTGAGTGAGCAACAAGGAATTAAAGCTCCTACTGAAGTTAGATGGTCCAGAAATATATGGCCCAGAATCCATTGACAGGAAAAGAGAAATCTGCAGATGTGACAGAAGCTTTGCTTGTTTTGATTTTTTGGAACCATAGTCGTTGTCCTGACAGCCGAAGAGGCAAGCCACTCTCTAAGTTGAATACTCTCTTCAGCAGTAACAAGCGCTGGGGTGATAGCAGCAGAGTTCCAGCTGTGCACAGGGTGCAATCTCCCAGGCACATTATGACATAGGCCTCAAGATTCTGGCAAGTATTGTGATCCCAACAGCAAAACAAAAGCTTGGCCCCAGTATGTTGATAGGCAAATTTCAACACAGGAACTTTCCCCTCCCTAAAAAAGAAACGTTTTTCTCTAACTTCTAGACACACATGCTCAACATGTGCATTCAGCCCCCCACTTTTGTGTCATTAATAGAAGGGAGGGGGGGGGAAGGATCAGCTTTTGTTATTTAGCACAAAGAACACTCTCTTTAGTTGATGTTTCATTACTCGCAGGTGTAAGAGCACATTCAAACCATGCAGCGGCTTCTCTCTACAAGAGACACTGGTTTTACACCACTAATTTTGATGGTCTGGAGGCAGTTTTCGTTGGAATATGGCAGTATGCCACATTTCTTATTGTTGCTGCTGTAGCGGATATTAAAATCCTCTTTGCACAGATTCCTCTCTGTCAATTCTTGTTTCTGAAGAAATGTGCCCTTCTCCCTTGCTGATAACGGTCAGCAAAATGTGGCTGTGATTCACACAGAAGAAGCTGGTGTGGCTGCAAGGAGATGGGGTGAACAACTGGCAGCACATTTCCAAGTCCATTCTAGCTTTGTCGTGATGGCCGCTTGTTTGTGTGGGGGCACCGATGTGCACACAGTGCTCCCACATACACAAGAATGGTGCCAACAGCTTTGACAGAAGGGACAGTGCCACCGTCAGAATCCCTTTCGTCATTCAGGAGGTCCCTGTCCCACTGAAATGAAGATGAAAGCTGGTGAACTCTGTGTGCACAATGGTGCACCTCTGAAGCTCAGCATTTAAGGCCCTCTGGAACCAGCAAGGCTGCCTTTGAAATAACATGTGTAGAATCTGGCCGCAAGCCTGTTTAAAAACATGCCTTTCAAAAATATTTTTTGCAGGTCACATCTTATGACGTAAACAAATGCTTATTTTGGAATAGTAATAGGGAATAGGTCTTACCCACAGATTCTGAGACTCTGCTGGCCTGCTTTCTGACAAATCTCTGCAATGAAATGTAAGAATCAACAGACTGTTGAATGAAGAGAATTCCAGTCTGCAGTTCCTCATGCCACAAGAAGTATCCTCAGACCCTTTTTTTCTCCTTTCCTAAGGACAAAAAGTCGCCCTTAGATTTGCCTGAAGCTTAGTCCCCTTAAAATTGATCATGAGCAAGAAACTGCCGTAAATACGATTTCTGCTCATTTAGCATTTAAAATTGAATCCTGAAAAAGGAATAATCTTCTGAGCCTACGGAAATTTTAGACGGTGATCAGCCTTGTATGTTTTTTTGTTATTTGGGCATGGATCACAGACTTGCTCAGATATTCATATGTGGAAATAGAGCTCAGGGGGTTTCTGGGACAAACAGAAAAGTTAACACAATGGAGCTGAAAACTGCCTAAAAGCTATCAGATCAAAAAAGGATTTCATTTGGCTAGTCATTTCCAGTATTTGTACTTGTATAATAACATGATTGACAACTGTGCCTTGCCACACAGTATTATAAAAAAAATAGCAGAGGTCAACTCCTTTTTTTAAAAAAGCACACATATCAAATAAAAGGGGTTTGACAAAAATAAATGCATAATTAGTCCTCTAAAATAATAAGTTACAGTAGTAAAGACGATATTTTGGCTTCTGTAGTGTGGCCATCCACCTTCATTGTTTCTGCTCGTTTTCTTCCCTTGCTCAAAAGCCATGTGTGGTACGACCCACTTTACACTTCTGAGAGTTAATGAGATCTCTGTGACCATAAATGTATAAAATTCTGCTTGCTACAAGCAAAATGTTTCACATGTGTCAAATCTCCACTGGTCACAGGTGACTTGTGGGCAGCATTTGTTTTTCTCTCCTGGTGCCCAATAAATACAATATACTACTTTTTTGTGAGTTCCAGCATGATTAGGCAGACTCAGACAGAAAACTCAGGAGCTCCTTTCTTGGCTCTTAGCATAAGCCGTCTGACTCGAAATCCAGCAAAAGGATTTATCCACAGCAGAGAAGGTTGGCCCCCAAAGACAGATTTCATTCCTTCCCAGCGTAGCCTTCGTTCCCAAGTGGGTTTCTCACTCTTCAGCCTTTCAATCTCCTGCAAATAAATATGATAAAAACTAAAGTTATGAAATTCAGAAAGCACAAGAAGCTCTAGTCAAGAGTCAACACCTCAGCAGAGCAGAGCACAGGAAAGGGGGTGGAATGAGGGAGTGGGAGAACCAGGTTCAAATCCTTATCCAGGCCTGCAGCTCCCCAGACACATGCAGGCAAGGTTCAAAGCACAACTGCAAGAAAAACCTGTAGGTCTCACCGTTTCATCATTGCATATGGAGTGGATCTGGGTGCCAAACATTACTGCAGTGAACGTAAGAAACAGAAAACCCTCAAGGCACAAGAAGATCAGCAGGATCACAGTCACGGGCGGGGAGAAGTCACTGCATTCTGAAAAAGAGAAGATGCGTTTGAATTAAAAAACAACACATAATGGCAAGCAAGCAGTCAAGAGATAACTCCAAAAGAATTAGCGAGTTCTAGAACCTACAGGAATTTAGGGTAGGTCTACACTCAAAGCCCAGGCCAAAGGATCAAATACATACACATCTACAGCCAAACTGTTTGCCTGCGAGAGGCCAGACGCATGTAGAAAATGGTTGTTCCTGCATGTGGCTGCCACTATACAAGGCCGGATTAAGCTGAGGAGGGCCCCTAGGCTGATTGGTGTTTGGGCTCCCCTTCTCCTCTTAGGCAATATTTTTCTCAAACCCCTTACAATGGTAATGGATTGATGGTATATATAGTTTTATTAATAGACTTGTATGCAGGGCCGGCTCCAGGCATGACGGGGCCCTTGGGCACCAGCGTGCCATGGGCCCCTCCGCTCCCCTTCCGCAATCCACGGAAACAGCCGCAGGAGGGATCGCAGGACAGGAGCTTCTGAGCTGCCCGCTGTCCCGTCCCATCCCATCCCCCTCGCTTCAGCTACCTTTCCAGTTTTTTTGCAGCTGTGTGCACTGGTTTGCCATCAATCAAGATGGCGGCCGAAGTTTCCCTAAGGGGCTGAAGCCTCTGCTGTCATCTTGGTTGATGGCAGCAATGTGCGTGTGTAGCAGAGAAAAAGGTAAGTGAAGCAGGGGGATGGTGGGCAGTTTTTAGCTTATGCACGGGCCCCCAAGAGCTCCGGGCCCCTAGGCTTCAGCCTACTAAGCCTAATGGATAATCCGGCCCTGCCACTGTACACAAATGGCTTGCCGCAAGCTGGGAGACACCATGGGCTCAAATGTAAAGTGAATCCCAGGTGCTCTGGGTTCATGTGTACCACATTTTTACAGGTCTATATGTCTAGTCCTATTACTTATGACAAAGTGTAAGACACAATATATACAGGACCCTTATAATTGACCCTACCACACTACAAAGTGTGCATTATCTAAGCCTGCATGCTCAATTTTAAAAAGGAAATCATTTAAAAACCACAGTTAAAAGGAACATCTGGTGGAATGTGCTCCCCCCCCACACACACACTGGATAGCTCCATGAACTTCCCTAATAAGGCTGAATGACGCATATACGTCTTTGTGATAACCACCACACACCACTGTAGGGCAGGTGTGGGGAACCTTTGGCCCTCCCAATGCTGCTGAATTACAACTCCTACCATCCCAGCCCATAGGCCATGCTTGCTGGGGCTGATGAGGGTTGTAGTTCAGCAACATCTGGAGGGCCAAAAGTTCACCCCATCTGCTTTAGGGCTTCTCAATCTTAGAAAAGATCTACACTGGTGACCAGTTTTTCTGGGCTCAAATTTAAAGTGCCGCTTTCAACCGCGAAAGCCCCAAACAGCTTGGGTCTCTAGAGGACAGCTTTCTCCTATATGAACCTGCCTGACCCCTTCAAAGGCCCTTCTCTAGGTAATCTCATCTTCTGAAGTAACAAGGATGGTTGCCAGGGGGACAAGCCTTTTCAGTGGTGGCTTTTATGGAATATCCTCCCAAACTGATCTGGTAGGCTCCTTCTTTAATGATACCGAGGTGCCAGGAGAGAGCTTTTCTTTATTTAACAAGACATTTTAATGATTGTTCTGCTGTTTTTACTGTTTTTTAGTGCCTCTTGGTTTTTATCTGCTGTTTTTTCGACTGTTGCTGCTGATTAAGTTAAAAAAAATAATGTTTTAATTGTTTAATTTTCACATAGTAGTTTCTTGTATGGTCCTTGAGATACTCTGGTAGAGAAGTGACTTAGATGTGCTTGAAATAAATAATTAAATCACACACCGTATTACAAAAGCAACTCAAACGTAAGCTTACCAATCCACTGTCCTCGGACACAGAAGAAGAACTGAAACCCACATAAGATGAGAGCATGAGTTGAAATTAGAGCTATGTACATCTGGAAGTGAGAGACAGATCTGGAAGTCAGCTTTGAAAGGCATGCAACCATTAAGCTTGCAGGCTGTCATTATCAATGTCTCTTCCTATTAGTTCTCATCTAATCCATGATCTGGATTGAAATATGCGTATTAGGTGGTCTCAAGCACTCATATGAGCCTAGAGATTTTAAGAAGACCATGGCATATTGCAAAGTGCATTTGAAATTCCCAGAGTCTTGGGGTTGGGGTGGGGAGAAGAGAAGCCTTGCTGGATTGGAACAGGGTCCATCTAGCACAATGACAGGGAGCCTGTGCCCCCTGCAGATGTTGTTGGACTGCAATACCCATCATCCCTAACCAACAGCCATGAAGGCTGGTAGTTGGAGATCTACTGGTTCCCTCTCCATGATCTAATCCATCGTTCTTTTCCAACAACAGCTAGTCAGAGGAATGTAAGAAATTGATTTAAAAAAGCATGAAGGCAATAGCTTTCCCCTGCTGTTTACCTCTGCCCCAGCAACTAATATTCAGAGGCAGACTGCATCTGAACATGGGAGGTTTCATTTACCTACTGCAGCTTACAGTGGTTGACAAACCTACCCTCCTCCATTAATCTGTCTAATACCCCTATGAAGTCATCTAGTAAGGAATATGGAAGCAAGCACTCTTCGAGAGAAGCAAGTCCAAAGGCGCACGTAGAATGAATTGCATGAGTTCTTGGGATTCTGGTCAACCTGCCTAATAATAATTCCTTCCCTTCCCTATCCTCCTCAACCAAACCCACTGAGAAGAAATTGGCATCTCCACCACTTGTATTTTCTCTCCACATGGTCTTATGCAACTCCCAAACATCTCAATGCCATATGCACTTGAGATACTCATGGTGGATCGTACCCTAAACTATGCTGTCGCACAGCCTTTCCCAACCAGTGTGCCTCCAGATGTTGTTGGACTACAACTCCCATCAGCCTCAGCCAGCATTGCCAATAGTCAGGAAGATGGGAGTTGTGGTCCAACAACATCTGGAGGCACACTGGTTGGGAAAGGCTGCATGGCAACATACTGCCACCCATCATCCTGAAGGCAGGAATATGCTCAATGGGTTGCATCTAACGTTAGTCGCACTCACAGTAGACTCACTGAAAATAATAAACATGACCAACTTAGGTCTGTCAATTTCAATGCGTCTACTCTGATGAGAACGTCACTGAATACAATCTAAATGTATATCCCAACATCAGTTTAGCTAGAGAGAGTTTTAAAGCTATAACAATTAAAATATATTCCTACTCACAGTAAACAGCACAAAAAACCTCTGGTTTCTTTCCCCCACGCAGTTATTGACCCACGGGCAGTGATGATCCATCTTCCGAATACACCGCTTGCAAATACTTGTGGGATGAGGGGAAAAACATACAGTCATGCTACGGTACACTTTATGGACAATTTGCTCTTGGTGACAACTAAGAAGCAACTTCTCTGGAAATCTAAGACACTGGCACTCATGGCCACAGGAAGCCTATTTCAAAACTGCAGTCTATCAGCTGCTCAGAGATTTTCAACATTAACAGTATTGTGTGACATAATACCATTTGTTTTCTGCAAGAAAGTAAATAACAGTGAACCACGCACATACCCCAAGGGGACACTCCTCACCCACAAAAAAACCCAACAAACACAAAAAAAACCCATCCAACAAAGACTGAATATACTTAGCAGTTATGGGATATTGAATATTAGTTGGAAAAGAAAAATGGGAAATTGGGATGGGAGAATGGAATGGAGTATCTTAGAGGAGGGCATGGCTGACTGACTCTCTGGGAAGAAGCACTCCTGTTGAATGCATGGATAGACATTTTGTCATATAGTTCCACTAGTAACCACACTAATGCTACTAATTATATTAACCTGCAATATATATCAATTCTGCACAGGCCTACATCTCATTCCACATTACGGTCCTGGCACTCTCCATTTGCCTTTGAATGAAGGCTCTCAAGCATCCCATTTTTCAGGAACAAAACTGCAGCTGACCATTTTTAGTGCAGTCAAGCCCTGTCAGAGCTTTCAGGAATGGCCAGCTTCAAGAGCTTTGCCACCACAAAGCCTCAGCAAGCTCTAAGCATTCATCTTAATGCTTAGAGCGGTGATGCACAGAGAGATGGTGGGCCAAAGCGGAGAAGCAGCTGCGGGCAGCTCCTGGAGAACAGCCACCTTTCACGTTCCTGCTCTGCTTGTTCAGACAAAAGCGAACTGGCCTGAGAGAAATGGCCTTGTCTCTCCCTTTTGTACAGGCTGACGTGCATCTACATGCAGCCGCTGGGTGCAGTCATCAGGAGTTTTGGGGTGCGTTGTCATCAGTATGCTGATGACACGCAACTCTATTTAAAATAAAATAAAAATAAAAATAAAAAAAATAAGTGCAGGCAACTTAAAAGTCACACTGCAATGCTCTGTTTTGAGAAAGCTACAAACAGAACACAACGCATGCTGAGAGAAGAGCCTCTGAGATTTAAAAAGCCACTTGAGGCCCAAACATTACGCTGAGCGAGTCTGCACTTGTGTTTCTGAACGTGATTAAAAAAAAAAGCAACTGTGGTGAGCCTCAATCCATATTGAGAGGATGATCCAGATTGGGGTGTGTGCGTTAACCCTCCCCTCCTTCCCACACTGTGGCCCTGACAAAAATCATCTTGCTATTTGCCCCTGGAGGGAAGCTGCTGGCAGGGAGGATTTTCACTGGGACCGTGACAAGGAGGAAACAGGTTAATGTGCCTCCACTTGCACACTAGTCCCAATTGGACCACCACCCTGCTCATATGCGAAGGCGCTTTTAACATCACGTGCAGTTTGGCCCTTGGATTCTGGACCGAGAACGATTCAAAAGCAGCCACGGGACATACCTGCAATGGTGGGTGCGTTCCGGTTTAATGCTGCAGCACTTTGGGCACTTGTAGATCACCTCGCCTGGTTTCAACTGCAAACTCTCCATGTATTCTTTCGTGGCGTTTCCTTTGGGAACAGCCCCCTAAGGCATTACAGATGGAAAGGAAGACAAGACACAATTGCTTGTATTTAGCTGAAGAGCGCAGATGACGGACGTGGCATTTTAAAGAGTGGCCTAAAAAGGAGATCCCTGCTGTGAGGGATTTGTGCTCTGAAGGCACAGTTAAGAAGGTGTGTGAATGTAGCTGCGCACAACTTAGTTTCACCGCCAAGTTGTTATGGAAGGGAGTTTTCCGCAGCAAGGAAGAAAGGACAGAGTGATTGATGGGACCTGGAGACATATGAGCAAGTGAGAGTGGCACAGCTGGAAGAGTGAAGGAGGGCTGAGTAGCAAAGTAAGGCAAAGGCTATGGGAGGGCTTTGGTAGTGAGGACCAAGGAACTGCCCTGGATACAGAGCCAGTATATATAGAAATACACATTTTAGAAAGTCAGAGGTTGCCTTTTTCTCAGACAGGTGTCCTACTCAACAAGTTACCAAGCTGAGAAGCTTCCTGTTCAGACCATTTCAATTCCCAGTTTAGGAACACAAAAAGGGATCCGCCACCCCAACTTCTGTAGCAAGTGCAATACAGACATGTAAGATTTATACTTGGAAGTACACCAAGAAAAAAACAACACAATATTCATGAGGCACACAGGTATGTAGGAAGGAAGGTGTATTAAGGATCTTGTGGTAGGCAAGGCCATATTGTGGCAGATACTGGAGCAATTTCTCTGATGCCTGGCCACAATGTTCCATTTGACTATTCATGATAGTTTGAAGTTTGGCAGCTGAAAGATAACTGTGAGCCAAGCCAGAGGAGCACACACAACTGTTTTCTTATTTTCCAGCATAAAACTCTCTCTTCTTTCTTTCTCTGTGAATGCAAATTAACTCTCTCGAACCTAAAGGCAGCTTCCCATGGGAGCAAGAGAAAAACAACAACCCAAAACCAGCAGATATGGGCAGCTAAGAGAAACCAGGAGGCACTAGGACCTGGAGGGAGTACTATCCCAAGTTTAGGTGTGGTAGTCAGGCCCCGTTAGCTGTGGCCAGGGAGAATTGCACTGGGAAAATACTTACAGGACAACCCAGCAGAAGTGTCAGACCAAGGACAGGATGAGCATCACGTGTGTCAAAGAGGAAGTTCAAGGGAGCTGCTGACCTATTGTCTTCTCTTCCTTCATTCTCCCCTCGTGTCATTTCAGATGAGCCTCCTCCTGCCCTTCTGTCAGTGGAGGTGACCTTCCCTTACACCGAATCAACAATATTGGTCTAGCTGACCCCTGTACGTATGTAAAGGCATTTCTAACTCCTTAATATTTAAAAATCTCTAAGCGATACAGAAAAGCACACCGCAGTGGATCTTCACGGTCTTCCTCAGTCCTGATACTTGAGATCCATTTAACTGGAGCTGTCAGGGAATAAATCCTGAGTGTAAAGCACATGATTGACGACTAAGTTATGGATGCTCCCTCCACTCACAGGAGGAAGTGGCACTACAGTTACTGCACGCCAGGAACAGGGAACGAACAGTACCTTCAGAACCAACCTTCTGCCCAAGGTCCTGCCCTCTCATTTACAGCAATGAGGTTTAGAAGCTTATGGGAGCTTTTACTCTAAGCCAAATTGCCACATGGGAAATTCTGATGGGATGGCAGCTGGGGAGGGTTAATTTTTATCTCCCTACATGCTGAGACACCCCCCCACCCAAAAAAATAATTGGGCTGTAGTCAACTAAATCCTACTCAGAGTAGACCCAATGAAATTAATGAACCTTAGTGAACTGTGACCATTAACTTGAATGGACTAGCACCTGCATACCACTCACTGCCCTCCTGTGCAGGAATTCAGCTTAGAAAATGTTTCCAGTAGTGACAATGGAAACTCCCCCACCCTCAGATTGTTGCACAGGGGGTGATTTTCATTAGGGAGGGACGCGGAGATGGGAAAGCGAAAGAAAGATAAGGGAAGAGAGAAAAGATGAAGTAGTTCAGAGATAGGGTGGCACTGACCACCACTGGCTCTGGCCCTGCCTGCTTTTGCCTTCAGCAGTATGTGGCTTCCCCCAAGAGATTATCCCTGAGGGAGTACAGTCCTCAGCATATAAAGATTTCACAGCCCTCGTGCAGGTGATGCATGAGTGCTTGCCAACAGGGTAAATGACAAGAAACGGCATCACAAACAGCTCTTCATACATGTGTCTAATGCCAGCTGTGCTTTCTTTTTTGGAATTATTTGACTGTGGGTTCTGCTCCCTTCCAAACCCATTTGTGGTGCTATGGAAGGGCAAAACATTCTGCCTGGCATAGATTCTCAGCACGTTGCAGGTCTGTGGGTACGAGATAGGAACCCCAAGTGGGGTGGGGGGAAAGATTCTACTCACAGGATCAGTCAGCATCGTTCTCAGGTGGGAGGACAAGGCGAGCACCGCCAAGCAGTTGAAGAGGGCCCCGTTGATGAGGGAGTACCAGAAGTCCTTGGAAGGCAGCAGAATGACAAACGTCACCACAAAATCTGCATAGACAACGAGGAGCCAAGTCATCACTGCACAGACCATCCCACAGCCGTCACGGATGAACCAGACTCGGTCAGCCATGTCAGACTCCGATGACGATGAATCATAGCTGTCATTTTCGGCAAGTAGCGGGTGATGCTCGACATCGCGGAACCTGTGCCCAGTTGACTGCATGATTTTCTGGACTGGCCCTGCAGAAAAATAACAAAAGGGCAGCCATGCACCAAGGCACTTTGACAGCCGGTGTCAGGTTCTATTACCATGGGACAGAAGCAGGTCCGATTGTACAGGCTACATCTCCAAAACTATTTTTTTCCAAGGCACCGCACTTTAGCAGGAGATTCTGGATATTCCCTTACAAGTCTTCTACCAGAGTTACCTTAATATTTTGCCTCTCCCCATTTCTCTCTAGCTCTGGTTGTAGGAACATGCACAGCACTGAGCCCACTGGGACACATCTCATGCCACTTCAAGGGCCAATTTTTATATTTTTACTAATTCTGTATCGCTATGTCAACTGCGGGAAACAATTTCTGTTTTTTCAAAAGTAAAGTTTTCTTTTTTGTTCACAACAGGCCCTCTTTTTCTCTCTCTCCTTCGGAGCACTCTGTAGTTACCTCCCTCTTTTAATTCCAGGTCTGGATCGTTCTCTGCCTTCTCTTTCTGCATCCCACAGCACAAAGTTTTTTTCCTCTTTCTGCACTCCAATAGTTATCCCTCTTTTTTTTCTTAACCACAGGAAGGGATGTCGGAGAATTCAGATGAAAAGGGAAAAAGAAGTGGAAATTGCTGCAGTTCGCGTCTTTGACTATGTTCAGGAATGGAAATCAGCGAAGCAAATACAATCAGCATTTGTTCACATGGTTTTCTTGAAGTCCACAGACAATGCGTAATTAGTAATTTGTTTTTTATATTGCTTTGGCACTTTATTTACATTGAAATAAATGTTAAGATGCAATTTACATAAATAATTACGCCACTTATGTTAAAAAGCTGACGACACAGTATTTGGTGGAAACCGAACTGCAGTGGAATGGAAGCGGCTGATTGTGATGACTACAAGTGAAACAGAAATTGCTGTCTCCTTACATCTCTCCCCACAGGTCTCTCAGCATACCCATCTGAGTGACTTCTTTTTCTCTCTCTTTCTCTCCCACTCTGCACCCTGTGTCTACCCTTTTACTCTGTGCACTCTTACCTCTCATCATCCTTTTTTTCTTCCAGGCTCTAATTTTTGCTCAATTTTTCATGCACTCCATCTCCCCACTTCTGACAACAGCACAAAATGTTTGCTCCCCCAACCATGAACACCACCAAGAGTCTTTGGCTGCGATCGTATGCACACTTACTAGGCAGTATGCCGCAATGAACTCCATGGGACTTACCTCTGGGGGCATGCAGCTCCGCTTGCTGGCAAACTGGCTCAAAAAACTGGTGCCAGCTTGACTGGGTGTCTCTGAATCCAAAGAAAAGAGCAATGCAGACATTGTGCTGCAGGCATCCTCCCTTCCACACCTCTGCTTTTAACGCGTGGGAGAGGCAAGCTTAGTTGCTCCCAAAGAGGCAGGAAAGGTTTGCAAGATGTAGGTATTTGGAATTCCCTAAGCAGGCAGGGAGAGGCCAGAACAGGCTCATGTGCCTTACGTTGTGGAGGCCCAAGCTCATCTCTTTACATTCATGTAAGAGAAGAAAACGAGGCCAACGCAAGCGAGGTTTTTATCCGCTGAGAGGGGGCATTTCCAGCTTTGCACTGAGTTAAAAATAGCTTTATTACATTCCAGACAGATAATTCTCTTACAATAGCAGAAAAAAGAAACTGTCTGAACAGCTCAAGCTAATTAATGTTTACTCTGAAGCAAGTTCCACTGAATTCAGTAGGATTTACCCCAAACTGCACAGCCTGAGGCTTCCCTTAAACATTTTCCTAGGAACTAGCATCATTAGTATCTCAGGGGCCAGAAAATGAATTCCCATCCCAGCACAAATTATAAGTAATTCAGGCAGAACTGTTAGCATATGATTAGAACAATCTGGTGGAGTATGGTGACAAAGAGATTAAACTACGAATCAGGAAAAACCCCGTTTGAATTTTCACCTCTGCCATAAACTAAGTGGCCTGCGGCAAGCAACTCTCAACCTCACCACTACATCTGCAATATTAAGATGATCACACTGGGGTACCTTACAGGCTTGTTGTAATGGGGAACTGGGATAGGAAACTTGTGGCTCTCCGTATCTTGTTGGACTGCAACTCCCATTAGTCCCAGTCAACATGGCCAATGGCCAGGAATGATGGGAGCTGTAGTCCACCACGACATGCAGGGCCAACAGAATAGGGTAAAGTGTTTTGAACATTCAGACATTATGTAAATTATTATATTCAGATCAGAAATGAATACACACACACACACCATCTGTATAAACGGAGGAGCAGGGACAGCATGCAATTGATCCCATATGGTGCTGGAAAGCAGAGACAATTGCTGAAGCACACACAGCAAAAGTCTAAATTTACACAATGACTCAGCAAAAAAAAGAAAAAGGAAAAAAGGAAGAGGCTACTCAACACAGCAACAGCAGCAAGATCTCTGCAAGGGGCTATGCTCTGCACGTTCAGCTAGCAATTTAATCTTGTGAACAGATTTCTCTCTGCTGCTCACACATTCTGGCCCTTCAAAAGCAGTATGTGCTGGAATTATACAGCCACCAGAGTAGCTTATACTATAGAGTTGTTAGGAGACTCATATTCCCCTGACAGAGGGCCAATGGCCAGAGTGGTTTAACAGTCAGCCCCTCTTCCCAGAGAATTCTGCGAATTGGAGCTCTGTGAGGGCAATAGGGTGTCTCTCAGCACGCTTCACAAACTACACTTCCCAGGAATCTTTGAGGGAAGCCATGACTGTTTAAAGTGGAATAAAGGTCTGGTGTGGGTGTGGCCACCTGATTAGCCAAGCCAAACAGCTGTGAGTCTGGCTTTTAGAACACTGAAAGTTCTTACTGAGCATGCCGAATGCTGTAATAGACTTCAATGTTAAATTTCTTAAATTAATTAAAAATCAGCCGTGCATTTTTTTTTTAACTTTTAAACTGTAGAAGGTGAAGGTCAGAGTATGGGGCAAGATCTGTAATAGGATCACAGGCACTCTGTGAACATGGCTGATTTTTAATTAAAGGACTGGTCTTTAGGCAGGCAAAACAGTGTTTCTCCATTGAATGGAAATTAAATATCCATGCTGTTTGGTTGCTGGGAATCATAACTACTCATAATTTGGGAAGTGAACACACTACAGAGTTCAGATGGAGGGAGGGCAAAAGAAAAAAAGAGGTATAAAATCACACATGAGCTGGTGAGATAAAGGATTGTGTCCTCCAGCCTTCCTCAAGAAATACTGGTGTAAGGTCACCTACCTTATTTCATTAAAATCCTTCATCAGAAGCCCACATTTTCTTTGGTGCAACCCTAAAATCCTCAGACCCTTCCATAACCAAATCTAACATTGTGTAGCTAAAATAATGCATATTCTTCCTCCGCTTACCCATGCCTCCATTTCCTTCCTCTTCTGTGGTTGTCTTCTTTCTGCTGACTTTGGGATTATAATAAGCCCGTTTGGGGCAGGGATCTGTCCCCTCATACTTAGTAAAGCACCATGCAGATGGATGGTATGTTGTTGTAAATAATAGTAACAACAACAACAACAACATGTTTAATAGATCGCTGCAATATTGTAAGTGTAGGCTTTAACAAGTTTATTTGTATTAGATTTCCTTTTAAACTAGGTTAGTTTTTAAAAGGGACACAGTATAATTCATTTTATATAAATGAAAAAAAGCTCTGATTTTTATCTACCCTATTAGTCCTCATTTTGCCTGGCTTGATTGTAATACTGCTCTCTCTCTCTCTGCAGATGCAGCTTTTTGCTTTGATGGAAGCAGGCGTTCATTGAACTAGGTGTCTTGAGTGGAGCTATAATGGGATTCATTTAGCTGTATATTGCCTCATCACAAAACAAACAGGAAGGAGGTCCCAGTGAGCCTCAACTATCTGTAGAGAAAATCAACGCATTAAGACCCGATTGCAGTGAAACCCCAAAAGTGCCAGGAACAGAATGAAACCCTAGATGCGCTTTCAGCCCTGAAATCCCTATTGATTCACTGCTATTAAGGACCGTGCTGGAGAGCAACCTGAAAGCGCTGCATTGATCTGGCGATAATCTGAGCAGATGTCTCGCTGCTCTGCAACTAATGGTAGCTCCCCTTCCCCACAGCAAACAAGCAAGATTTAATGCAGTTTAAGGTGCACACTTACCAATTTGTGTGCCATTATCAATTTTTCCCAGAATGTTAATCTGCACTATCCAAGTTGACCAAAATAAGAACTTCTGGAGGCAGGTGCTTCTGTACAAAATAAGACAGACCCCTTGTCCAGTGTATCCACTCTCTTCGTAAGCTGCTACTATAAACTAGCAGTGCAACTACTGCTGCAAATAGGGTGTTTGGACACAGAAGACACCAATTCCATTACCTCACAAAAGCACACTAAGTATATGTTACATATATGCTACACAAGTGTGATGTAGTAGTTAGAATGTTGGACGAGGACCAGGAAGACACAGGTTCAAATCCCCACTCAGCAATGCAGCCCATTCAGTGACCTTGGGAACCAGTCACTGTCTCTCAGCCTAACCTACCCACAGGGTTGTTGTGAGGATAAAATGGGGAGGGGAAGAACTGAGCTCTTTTCAAGAAAGGTGGTATATGAATGTGGTAAGAAATAAATATGCAACCTACATTATGGAACTGATAAAGAATAGCATTTGCGGTTAATCAGATATTAGACAGGTAGATGTTTTGAAGTTGTACCTATTATGTTGAAGGCCATATTGTGTAGCCTTGTTGCAAATGTGAGAGAGGGTTTTTTGGGGGGGAGGGGCGCAATTTATTCCAAATAATTCCAACAGTTAAAAAGAGGACATCCAGAAAACCTGAAAAAAGCACACAGATCAGCACCATCACTCACAATTAAGGTGAAGTTCAGATTGGTGATCTTAGCCCGTAGAAAGATCGAAGATCAGGAATGAGGAACCTGTGGCCCTCCAGATATTGTTGGACTCCAACTCCCATCAGCCCCACCCAACACGGCCAATCATCAGGGATGATGGGAGTCAGGAGTCCAACCACATCTGGTGAGTCACAGGCTCCCCACCCTTGCCCTAGATCAGTGGTTCCCAACCTGGGGGCCGGGAAGTATCCAGAGGGGGCCGTGAACAGTAAAGAAATGAATTATTTATTAATTTTTAAAAAAAAGTCTTCACTCCTTCTACACTGTCTGCTTCCCACTGGCGCTGCAGATGACACCTTCCCCTTGCTCCAAACGAGAGGGGAGGCCTTTTGCTGAAACGCCAGAGCGTCTTGCAGACGCACTAAGGGCAGGCATCTGCCTATAAAATACATGGCAGATGCCAAAGGAGGCTGAGGGTGGAGCTACCAGGAAGAAGAGGGGATTACTATCGCTGATTCCCGTCTCCTTGCACTGCTGCTACTGGCAACACCCTTACTTAGAATGAGAGGGGAGGGCTTTTTGTGAAGCAAAAAGAAGCAAGCCTGCAAAGAAAGGCTGCTTTCCCCCTTCCTTCCTGGCAGCCAGCCTGCCTCCCTGGGGGGAGGGGGTCACAAAAAAATTTCAGCTTATAAAGGGGGTCCCGTGCTCATAAAGGTTGGGAACCACTGCCCTAGATGTTGGAGAACCTGCAAGCTCTCTCTCTTTTTGTGTTATCATCTCTTCCTCATAACCCCTAGGTAAAGAGAATTCCTGATATGGTGTCATCACGTTACAAGTTTGCCTGCCTGCACAGGTGATAGCAAATGATATGGGTTGAGGGCAGCACAGCACGATGACATTGTCATGTGTTCCACTGATCTTGATATTACATGGAAGAGGTAGCAAGGCATGATATGCCAGTGGGGGGTAGAACAGCACAAAGTGCAATGATAACACCATACATTGTGTTCACTTCCTCTTCTTCATAAAAGCTAGGTAACTTCAATGTGCGACATGACGTCGCTGTGCTGTGCATTGCTCTGCCTTGCCCCACATCGCTGGCTGTCAGCTGTGCAGGCAGGGCAAAACACAGAGAGATGACATGCAGTCATACATGGCATTTGCCTAGATGTTACAAGGAATAGGAAGCAAAAGGATATCGAGCAGCAGCAGATCTGTGTCTCTTGTAAGGCTTAGTTAAGCCCTTATTCCAAGTCAGGTCAGTGGGTTTACGTATAGCCTAGTAGTGTTTACTCTGGCAGGCGTGCTTTAGGGCCCCAGGTAGAGGACTCCTACAAGAGGTAATGATGGCCACCAACTTGGATAGCTTTAAACGAGGATTAGACATTCACGGAGGCTAAGACTGCCAATGGCTAACTCTGACGGCTATGTTCTACCTAAACTGTTGGAGGCAGTGTGCTTCTGAACACCAGTTGCTGGGAACCGCAGGAGGGGAGAGTGCTATTGCACTCAGGTCCTGCTTGTGCGCTTCCCATAGGCATTTGGTTGAACACTGCAAGAAGAGGATGCTGGACTAGATGGGCCAGTGGCCTGATCCAGCAGGCTCTTCCTATGTTTGTATGACTTTATATGGTTCTATTCAATTAAATCCTACTCAGAGTAGACCCATTGAAATTAATGACCCTAAATCAGTTATGTCTAGTAACTTCAATGCACCTACTCTGAGTAGGACTAGCATTGAATACTACCCTATATGACTGTGCACAGGATGTGCTCAATTACTCGAGCTGCAGCCTTCCTACTCTGTCACCTAGAGTTCAGAAAATAATTTTAATCTATATCAACGGTAGTGAAGGAAAGAACTCCTTATAAAACGATTAATATTTGTCTGGTCCAGTCTGGTGTGGGGAAATGACTACTTGGCATCACATGGCCAACTGCCATGGCAGTTCAACATCCTAGGCAAAGGGATGGTTTGGACATCCAATCGAGCCACAACCTGATATCACGTCAATCAGAAACAAGGAACCTCTGGCTTACACGCTCCTTCCTCCTCTCATGTGCTACAATTTCCTCCTTCAAACCTTGGTTTGAGGCAATCCAGACTTTGTTGTTTCATCCAAATTGGCAAATTATGGTTTGTGCTTGCTCTGTAAATCAGGATACAATCATGGATTGGCTTTACGTGTGAACCCCCCAATGACATTCAGTCCTGTGCTGCAAGTGTATCAGATGAAACCAAACGCTTAGGAGCACTAGACATCTGAACCTTCATTTACAGCAGCACATTATTACTTCATCCCCAACCTTGAAGTTTTAATGAGAAAATTAACGGTAACCCACACATCATTGTTGTGAACTGGGGCTAGGCGAGCAATCATTTTTATCGCACAACAGAAATAACATAAAAGCCTGAATAAGGAAAACAGTCACTTTCATTTCCCACACAAAGTGCAGCGGTTAATCAACTCCAAATCACAGTTCTGTTATTTCAAAGTACTGCTTAAGTTGCACACATATGAGATGAAGCCCAGCGGCTGCTTCACAATCCAACCCAGCTGCCATTTGTGTGTGGCAGACTCCTGTGCTAATCCAGTGGTGCCACCAGTTTGAAGTGACACAGACAAATGCCACTTCTGCTTGCTGAGCTGCTGCACACAAGTTGCTTGTGAGACGGAGGAGCCTCTCTGCCGTGGCACTCTAAGGTGAGCTGCTGTGACTTGTTCCAAGGCATCAATGTTTGTCTAAAGAAAGCTTACTGTGGGCCACAGGCTCACTATTAGAGATGTAAAAGGCATTTAATTGTTTATGTTTCTATTTGCGACCCACCCTGAGCCTCTGGCGATAGGCTGGGCAAAGAATCCAGAACAAACACATACCTGACAAGGAGTGTGAGTGTTAATCTGACATCTTGATGTTCCTTTGGGCTTCTAAGATGCATGTAGTCATATTTGATGTAACCTGCACAGACATAACAAAGCCACTCATTAGATACAAAAACAGCGCCAAGGGCACGACACAATGTGAAGTGTCATCTGCGATGGAAGTACAGCACATCTGTAGAATGCAAAAACCTGCATTAATTCAGAGGGGAACTTCCATTCAGACCTCTGATAACTTTATAGAGTTGAAATGGCTACGTTTCCATTCTGTCTTTGGATGAAACGTTGAATCTCTAGGAATTTTTTGGGGGGGAGGGGCTTTTCGTTTTTCTGAATAGAGGGCACTGTTAGTGATAGGCGTTATCCACCATCAGCTGCTTCAGGAAAACTCAGACTCAAACCATTTGCCCTGCCCAGCAGCTGTCTGTTCCCTTTGTCTTCATATCCTTCTTCCAGCAAGCGATTTCACAACTGGGAAACACAAATAAATGCTGTACAAGGTTTCCTATATGAAAACATCCACTCGGAGCAAAAGACGGTTGCTAGATTATTGACGTTGCACTGTATCTTCCCAGTGTCGTATCTCCCCCTGTGATTCCAAGTGCAATTCAAGAATATTGTTGTTGAGTTTTAATGGCACTCATGACTTGGGCACCTAAAAGACCGTCTGCTCTTATACGAAGCTGTCTGATCACAATGACCTTCATTAGGGGCCCTACTCCAGGTGACTGGGGCCAGGGCATTCTCTGTACCTCAGCTGCTGAACTCCCTCTTTAGGAACACCAACTTCGTGACACTTTTAAATGATTTTACCCCAGCAAGGTCCCACCTGGCACCTTTGTTGACATTTTTCGGCACCGGCTAAGACTTCTTTCCCTGGATGTTGAATGACTAAGATGATGTTGTGTTGTTACTAGTGTGCTCCCAAAGCTTCCTCTGGCTGCCATGGGGGATGTTTTGTCCTGTTTTTATGGTACAATGTATTTACATTTATCTTAAATGTGTTAAGTGGTTTGGAGACGTTTGGCTAAAAAGCGACTAACAAGTCATCATCATCATCACTATCATCATCATCATCATCTCTTATTTGTTTTACATGCTTTTGACTGAACTGCAATTCAGTTTTACCACTTCTGAGGGTTTATTTTTCCAGTTGTGTTATATCTTGCCATTTATTTATGCTGCCCTTTTGCTATTTATACAGGAAATTTTAAGGTGGCAGTGGTGATTTTTAATGTTCATTTTTGTAGTAATCGTAACTGAGACCTTGTCTTGGGAATTTTAGCAAATTAAAACGCAGATTGTCATTCCCTGCATTTGTGAAGTTCAAAGGCAAGTGGCAAGCCTTACATAGCCAAAACACACACCTGAGAGGGAGGTATGAATAGGCTTGGGGGGAACCCCAAGATGCTGGAGTTAAAAAAAAACTACTGAGGACTGACCATACTCAGTGGTCACAGAGTGCTGACTGAAGGGTGGGGTTGGGGGCAGGGCTGTGGAGTCGGTACACCAAACCTTCAACTCTGACTCCTCTATTTTTCTACTGTCCGACTCCGACTTCTTCATAAATGGCAAATGTATATTTAGCAATAACAAATTTACTGTAGTAAAATGGTAGCACAAGGCATTTCATCACCACCATGTGAATCATCAGGCTAGATTGATAGAACATAAAATATATTTATTTGATTAAAATTTCTGAACAAGAACACTTTCCTAAATTCCTATGAAAGTTTTTATTTTGAAGCCGGAGTCGGTACATTTCTACTGACTCCCGACTCCACCCAAAATTGCTTCCGACTCCGACTCCACAGCCCTGGTTGGGGGCAGAAAAGCAGGTAAGGAATGGAATGTTGTGAAAGAGGGTGAAGCTGAGTACCTGGGGCAGCAAACAGTAGCATGGGCATCCCAACCTCACATCTACAGTCACCTTCACCTATCATCTCAACTATTAGCACCTCCAGAGATCTAGCACTAGAGGTTCCATGGCTACAAGCAGAACTGGGGAAAATTCTGCCCCTGCAGTCCAATTAGAGCCCCAAAGAGTTGTGTTCACAGAACAGAAAAATCCACAGGGCTCTGAATGTAAGCACCCGTGTCAATATTAATAAGAATATCCACACTGACAATGCATGCAAAGCTGTCGCACACAGTTAAGATACTTAAAGAAAACAACATCTCAATGGGAACTAGCTCTGCTAGCTGCAGTCAGCATCTCCCCTTTCAGAAGAAGGCAAGCCAGTCTTTCATTATACAGGTCTGTAGCCTGGGGAAGGCCCTTCTGTAGGAATGAAGCAGCTGCAGGAGACTCAATCTACCTATAAGTGCCCAATTAACCCCCTCTTGATTTAGCCTGAGTATTCCACGCTGAAGGTCACACTTGTTCCACTCCAGGTTATAATGGATTTTCTGCAACTGGATATGCAAAGCAGCCCTGAAGTGGCATACATTCCATGGAAGCTTCTCTTTTAGATGACCGGCTGTATTTTAGGAAAATCAAGGAATTATTTTCAAACTGTTAAGCCAGCTTCCGCTTTTTGTATCTCCCAAGGTTTTGACCTTTACAATTTGCATGTGCAACATACTTGTGCCCTGCATCTCTCTCCTTCCACCCAGGGGGGCAAAATAAAATAATCCATAATAAGTCCTTGAAGATGAGTCTTCACTACTCACTAGCAAGTGGGGTGAAATGTTCTAGCTGAAAGGGTGAAGGGGGCTGGGGAATTCTGCAGCGCCCCCCCCCCAGGCGTTGCCCGACCCACACTATGCTGCATGATGTCATCCCATCATGGAAAACGGGCAGATCTTGTCGAAACCTGGGGTGGGGGGAAGCTGTCACAAATACACAGCCCCTTTCAGCAGCAAGTCTCAGCCACATTGTGTGAAAGCATGATGTCACAGAGCCCAGCCTACCTCCAATCTGCTGGGGGGGGCAGGGGAGGAGAGCAGACCCATTTGTTCAGCAAGGGGCTGGCTGACAGGTCACAATTTGAGAGATGGGCACAGATACACTGATTACCACACACACAAAAAGTGTGGCTTCAAGTGTACAAAGGACAAAACAGGAACAGTTGCACAAATACGAAACTAGTTCTTCTGATTTGCTCACCAAAATCTCCCCACAATGTTGAAATTTACCAAGTCGTGTCTTTGGTTAGGATTACAAAAGCAAGCCCAGATACACCACTTTTCTGGTATTACAGTCACACACACACACACGAGTCACAACCCAGGCTTTGATAGGCAGCCTTTTGGAACTTTTTCAACGCCAGATTCAATCACTTCTCCAGCTAAAAGGACTTCAGGTGCTAGTGCCTGGAAGAACCTCTGCCTGGAACCCAGAGAGGCAGTCCAGAGACAGCACTAGGCTAGGTAGACCAGTTGGTCTCACAATATTAAGCAGCTTCACGTAATTCTACAGGAGTGCTGCTACCAACGCCTTTGTAAAACACTAGAAAGAGCTTGAAAGAACACCTTGCTTCAGGTACCCAGCCGAAGTATTTGAAATCAAAGTCCAAGTAAGAGTACTCATCACAACTCACTACTTTACTGAATGATTCGCTCCTGTTTTTGGACAGGTTAATGAACTTCACAGCTGAAGGTCCCAATACCCACCCTTCCACAAACGTCATCATGACAATAGCTATCTTTTTGCTTGAAAGCAAAAAGTATGCCAACTGAGCCAGTTTTTGGTACCTGGAAAAGAACCATAGACTGCTGGGCGGGAAATTATTTATTTATTAAATTTGTATACTGCCCTTCATCAAGAGACCCCAGGGT
The DNA here is from genome assembly GCF_030035675.1 of Rhineura floridana. Lineage (NCBI taxonomy): Eukaryota > Metazoa > Chordata > Lepidosauria > Squamata > Rhineuridae > Rhineura > Rhineura floridana. The sequence goes on from NC_084492.1 coordinate 35,399,330, forward strand.
GATTTACAGCATAAAAAATAACACACAGCATGTGCCAATACTTAACATAATATTTATTCCACACAAAAGCTAAAGCAAATAATAATATATAATGAAATACAAAATCTAAGATACAATTGTAAAACACAGGACATACTGTATATTATAACATCAACAACCTGAGAAATAGAGGAGAGGAAAATCAGGAGCAGAGTACATACAACACAAAAACAATGTACAAGTAGACAATCTATTCCCTATACAAAGGTAGAGCTTAATTCCTCACTCCTGCCCTCACAGAAAAAGACAGATCCTCACAGCTCTCACCTGGAAGCTTTCTTTACCCCTCCCATCTCTCATCCTGGGAGATCTCCACTTCCCTGCCTCTCACACAGGGTCCTTCCACCCTCTCTCTGCCACTTTCATGACTGGTCATGAGACTTTTGAGGTGAAACTCTTCAATGCAGGAATTGGAATGTTGCTTGTCTACAGCTCTCATCATCCCTGACCATAGGCCATGCTGACTACAGCTGATGTAAGTTTGAGTCCTGCTGCACCCAAAGGACACCAGGTTCCTCATCCCTGCTCTCTCTCTATCAGAGACTCTGAAAAATCAGCACCAAGCAGAATAGACAATACTGGTCTAGATGGACCATCAGTCTGAGTCAAGATGAAGTAGCTTCGTGAGCAGGGCCTCTTAAAGCCAAGACCAATGAATTAAATTGATGACAATGTTCCTTAGCTTCTCAGTTGCAGAGACAGCAGCCAAGAAAAGCATCAGTGCTTGGCTCTCAATGTGAGTTTTTCTGTACAAGGTGAATGAAATTATTTATATTATATCAGAACAGAAAGCCAACTGTCCCAGACATTGTGTTGATTAAAAACACAGCTCTCTCTCAAATTGGGTCCTACGAACGTAGAGGGACACAAAGGCACAGCCAGAAAAAAAGGCTTCTCATTCTCTTTTACAGGACCTGGAAATTTGACATTGGTGGCTACACCAGAAGGGAGAATGAAAGTGTTAAGCAGGGCTGAGCCAAGTTCAAACAGAACAGCATTATGGGAAAATCCTGATCTACAGAGACTAGCACCTATTTCTGACTGAGATGGTAAACCGATGCCTAGGCTGTAACACTTCAGACTGCAAGCGGAACTCTCATTATTGGAAGCAAACAATCAAAATACGTGCTAAAAAGAAGCAAGCATGTCAGGGTGAAAGCAGGTTGCCTGACTTGCTAGTTCTCTATGTGGAGGGTCTTTTTAGAAAAAGAAAATACCTTTTAGAGAGGAGCTCTCAGTCATGTACATCCCCACCTGAGAAGGTACAGTTCAGGCAAGTGAGGCCTAAACTTAGGTGATGGATGGTATACCTTTTTGCTGTGGGATGTAACAGTTACTGAAGGACTGCAATCCCACACACTTTACTTGGGAGTGCTCCCACCAAACTCGACAGGGCTTACTTCCAAAGACAAGATCGGGCTGCAAAAAGGGAAACGATTGAAAAGGCGAAGGAACAAAACCAAAGTAACATAGCACTGAAGAGGGGAATCAACTGGAAGGAAATAACAGCTGGACTTATTCATGTTGGATGGTGATGGGGAGTGCAAAGTCATGTGAAGGGTACAGCTCAAGGCTTGCTTAAGAGTGGGAAGGATTTACAATGAAGTAGCTAGAAAGGAGAAAAGGCATAGTAGTGTTGGATTAGGACTAGAAAGACCCAGGTTCAAATTCCCATTCAGACATATACCTCAATAGGCAATCCTATGCCAGTCACTACCTCTCAGCCTAGCCTATCTCATGGAGTTAGTGACGGGGGGAGACAGCAGAGCATACCTTGGCGGAAAGCTGGGATTTAGGGGTAAAAAGGTAGATAAATGGGCAAGCAATGAAATATCTCCAATGTTTCTCAAAGGAGTTCACTGGAGTAGCACAGCCCACCTCTCTCACCCCCACCTTGCCTTTTATTCTCACCACAACCCAGCAAGGATGGTTCAGCTGAGACAGCAAGCCATCCCATCCTTCACCAAGGGCTGAGAGAGGAGTTGAATCCGGCCCCTCCCTGGCATAAGCCTCTAGTTCAGCCTTCCTGAACCGGGTGCCCTTCAGCTGTTGTTGGACCTCAAATCCCAACAGCCCCAGTCAGCAGGGCCAAAAGTCAGGGGTGGTGGAAGTTGGAGTCCAATAATATCTAGAGGACTCCAGGCTGGTGAAGGCTGCTCCAGCTGGAATGTTAGGCAATGATACAGGGAAAGGCCTTCTCAGTGGTGGCACCACATTTATAGACCAACCCTCCCTTCTAACATACAGCCAGTGCAAAGCCTTATTAGTTAGAAGCCCTGCTTGTTCACCCTGGCTTTTCTTTGCTATTAACACTGAGGCTGGGTGTCGATATTGATCTGTCCATAGCAGTTGCTAATTTTAAGTGCTATTTGCTTTCTCTGGGTTATATTTATTTACACTCTGAGTTACACTTTTTAGTTCTTCCCGGACATGGGAGCACTTTGCAATGGAAAGGCTGGCTAAGACTTCATTTTAAGCAAGCAAATAAGCCCCTCTGAGCGCAACAACGCCATGCGAGAAGGTGGGTCTGGAGGAGGCACAATCCTAAGAAATCGCCTTACACCCTGTGAAACCATCGGTCCATTCGGCTTAGTACTGTCTGCACTGACTGGCAGCAGCGTTTCAGGCAGGAGTCTCTCCCAGCTCTACCTGGAGATGCTGGGGACTGAACCTGGGACCTTCTGCATGCAAAGCAGCTGCTCTGCCCCTGAGCCACGGCCCTGCCCCAAAGCCAAGTGGGGGTGGTGGGGAGGGCAGAAGACTTGGTGGGGAGGCTGGCAGGCGCGGCCTAAAGGGGGAGGCGCTACCTTGAAAGGGGAGGAGAAAGGAAGGGGCGAGGAGGGCGAAGCTCGGGGAAAACGGGGCGGGGCCTGGCGGGGCCACTCGAATGGGCGTGGCTTGTCCGTCCCCCTGCCCCTCCCTCGCAGACTCACCCTCGCTTCGGTCCCTTCAGAACTCTGCCGACGACGACCCAGAATGACAAGGGCAGCGACGGCCGTGGCGGCAGAAGCGGCCTCGCGTTCGAAGTCCCGGCCCATCCCGCGGGGAGGAGGTCTCCCGCTCACGGATCCCCGGAGGGAGGCTGGCAGGCCGTGTGAAGAGCCACCGTTGCTGCTGCCGCTGCCGCCCCCGTGAGGAGCACAGCGAGCGCGAGCTCAGGAAGCCAGCACTGCGCAGGCGCCTCGTCGCGCGGCTAAGGCCCTGCCCCCTGAGGAGAGAGGGGAGGGAAACGGCTGTGCGCGTGCGTTGAGGGTTGGGCCACCGCAAAGGGCTCACGGGAAAGAAGGACAACAATGAGAAAATTTAGGGCACTGTAACGATTCACAGAGCCCTGTCGGGAAACGGCTGCGGGTCCCTATCAGTAGAAATGGCGGGGAAGCAGGGGGAGAGAAAGAGAAAAAATTGCAAAGGGTGGGGAGGGAAACAGATTTGGGGAATATAGATCTCCTTATTTTGCGGTCAGCCGAGATGATTTCTCTTCCCCGCAAAAGGCAGCAGTGAAACGGAAACCTGAAGTGAGGATGACTGGTAACGCTACCACTGTCTCTATAACTCCCGCTTCTGACAAGCAGCGGGTTGTTCGGTACGCATACGTAAGGCATAGGACGACGCTCCCGTTTCTTCACGCTTGCTTCCTCCTCGGGAGTGGTCGTGCCATGTGCTGGTTCCCGCGAGTTGCTGCGCCCTGGCGGCTCAGCCCCTGCTCCCAAAGCACGCCCACACTGATCCTGACTCCCAAGCATGTGTGCATAGGATTGCAACTTTTTAAAAAGAATAATTACTACTGTCTAAAAATGTATGCCTCTATAGATAGATTTAATTTCACTTATGAGTCGCTTCCCATAAAAGAAATCTTGACTGCAGGATTAAAACATCATCAGTAAAAACAATTACACGATTTCATACGTTCAAAGCAACTTCTTGTTGTTAGGTGCATTCAAGTTGATTACGACTTAGGGCAGAACTATGAATCAGTGACCTCCAAGAGCATCTGTCATGAACCACGCTGTAGATCTTGTAAGTTCAGGTCTGTGGCTTCCTTTATGGAGCCAATCCATCTCTTGTTTGGCCTTCCTCTTTTTCTTTGTTGTTGTTATGTGCCTCCAAGTCGACTATGACTTATGGCGACCCTATGAATCAGCGACTTCCAAGAGCATCTGTCATGAACCACCCTGTTCAGATATTGTAAGTTCAGGTCTGTGGCTTCCTTTATGGAATCCATCTCTTGTTTGCCCTTCCTCTTTTCCTACTCCCTGCTGTTTTTCCCAGTATTATTATCTTTTCTAATTAATCTTGTCTTCTCATGTGTCCAAAGTATGATAACCTCAGTTTCATCATTTTAGCTTCTAGTAACAGTTGTGGTTTAATTTGTTCTAACACCCAATTATTTGTCTTTTCTCTTTTTCATGGTTCATGGGATTCACAAAGCTCTCCTCCGACACCACATTTCAAATGCGTTAATTTTTCTCTTATCCACTTTTTTCACTGTCCAATTTTCACATCCATACATAGAGACCGGGAATACCATGGTCTGAATGATTCTGACTTTGGTGTTTAGTGATACATCTTTGCATTTGAGGACCTTTTCTAGTTCCCTCATAGCTGCCTTCCCCAGTCCTAGCCTTCTTCTGATTTCTTGACTATTGACTCCATATTGGTTAATGACTGTGCCAAGGTATTGATAATCCTTGACAAGTTCAATGTCTTCATTGTCAGCTTTAAAGTTATATAAATCTTCTGTTGTCATGGCTTTAGTCTTCTTGACGTTCAGCTGTAGTCGTGCTTTTGTGCTTTAACTTTCATCAGCATTAATTTCAAATCATTACTGGTTTCTGCTAGTAGTATGGTATTGTCTGCATATCATAAATTACTGATATTTCTCTCTCCAATTTTCACACTTTCTTCATCTTGGTCCAATCCCACTTTCCGTATGATATGTTCTGCATATAGATTAAACAAATAGGGTGATAAAATACACCACTGTCTCAAACCCTTTCCGACTGGGAACCAATCGGTTTCTCCATATTCTGTCCTTACAATAGGCTGTTGTCAAGAGTATAGATTGCGCATCAGGACAATTAGATGCTGTGGCACCCTCATTTCTTTTAAAGCATTCCATGACTGAGAGGGGATTTGAACCCTAGTCTCCCAGATTCTAGTCCGACACCCTGATGTCTATAATATACACTGGCTCTCAAGAAATAGCTGTGTACACACACCATACATTTAAAGCACCCCTCCCAAAAAACCCAAACAACCTGGGAACTGTAGTTTGTTAAGGGTGCTGGGAACTGTAGCTCTGTAGGGATGAATTATAGTTCCCAGGTTCTTTGAGAGAAACAATATGCTTTCAGTGTATGGTGAATATGCTTTCAGTGTATGGTGAACATCTGTCAAAAGGACAGATGTCTCTTCTCCAAATTTCTGCCTGCAGCTCATTCCTATATAGGTAAGTCCCACTATGTTCAAAAAGCTCTACTCCCAGGGAAACACATAGGATTGCGCACTGGAATAGCTTTATGTTTCTCTGGTCCCAAGAATCCATTGATTTGCATTTGCCCACTAGGTGGTGCATTTATTTTGCAGGACCATCCCAGAAAGGTGAGCGTCCGGCGTGTTATTTTAGTGCTCCAGGACCTGATTCAGATATACATTAAATAATGTGTTATATCATTGTTCGGGGACTGTATAGATCACAGGTGAGGGGAACTGCCTCTCTGAATGCTCTCTTGCATGAACTCTTTCCCTGCATGTGGAAGGCTAGCATATCAGGGAGAAGTCAAGCTTTTAAATGGAGAGACAAGACCTCCAGGTAGACAGCTGACAACTCTCTGTGCTCCCTCCTCCCACCCCTTTTCAAATACTGAAAAACATGTCCACTTTTCACCCTGATGCAAGAGTTTCAGGAGACCCCAACACAGGGAGGTTGGCAGAGGGTGCTAATTCTGCTAAGCCATATGATGGAAGGTTGAAGACGCCACTGGGCAGTAGCTCTTCCAAGGCAGGGATAAGGAGGAATTATTGTGGGATGGTATCTGGACAGTCATATTTCCAGGATGGATAACTTATTTATTGCTTTCCTTCTAACAACATTTGCAAAAGCTTGGCCATTTGTGTCTGATGGAGCACAGCTGCATACTTCAGCTGGGATCCAGATGTTCCTAAATCTCTTTACATCTGTTGCCCTTCAAATTGGTCTTCCTTTGCTTGGCAAGAGTATATAAATGAAAACAAATCTTTGCATCCTGCTTGTCACCTTCGCACTTGGACCCCCCCCCATCTAAAAATGTGATTAACAAAAAACAATTATGGGGAGAGGAAATACTATGTCACTAAGCGTGATTACAAATCTCTCTTGCGCCTTAAAAAGAGGCAAGCTATACATGCAGGGTGGAAGTCATTAATAAATGCTGCTAAACTAAAAGACTCTAAGATGTTTTGGGCCATGGTCTCGGACTCTCTTCCCCCAACCCAATTGCCTGCCACATCCCCCCCCCCATGCATGGGAAAATCATTTCTCAGACCTGTTCAAGGAATCCACAGTAACACCCTCATTCATGATTAACTGCCCGGCTCCTCCAGACCTTTCCCTTTGGATTCCCGTCACACAGGATGAGATTATCTCACTTATAAATAGATTGAAGTCCGGTAAAGCTCCAGGCCCTGATTCTATCCCCCCCCCCGATCTATTGAAGTCACAATCTTCATGGTGGGCCCCTCTTCTCTCCAATCTGTTTACTTGGATAAATTCTTCTGGCCTTATCCCATCTTCATGGCTTGAAGCCACTGTGATCCCCATCTACAAAAAGGGGGCCAAGGATAATCCCAAGAATTGCAGACCCATCAGTCTACTATCCACGGTTGGGAAACTGTATGCCAGATATCTTAACGATAAACTGACTTCATGGATTGAGGAGGAATCCATTCTGGGCCCCGAACAGGCAGGTTTTAGAAAAGCTAGATCTACCATCGACCATTGCATCCTCCTAAGACACCTTGCCGAAAAATACACTAGCCCCTTAGGCAATGGTCTCTACGTGGCCTTTATTGACCTTCAAACGGCCTTTGACTCAATACCTAGAGACAGGCTCTGGACAAAACTTCTGCAAACATCTATCGATAAAAGACTTTTATTTCTCATTTACCAACTTTACCAGCCTTCTACTTTCAGGGTCCGGTGTAGATCTGATGGATCCATGACTAATTCCATTCTAGTCAATAGGGGAGTAAGACAAGGTTGCATACTGGCCCCCACACTTTTCAATCTTTATCTGAATGATCTCAGTTCCTACTGCCAATCCACCAACTTTCACTCTCCCAAAATTGCAGACCAGGCCTGTCCCCTATTACTATACGCCGATGATACGGCTTTATTATCCCTATCCAAAATAGGCCTTAGAAGGCTCTTACGCACCTATATGGCTTATTGTGCCTCCAACCGCCTGACCATCAACTTCTCTAAAATGAAAATTCTGATCTTCTCCCCGCGGCTAGCTACATCAGTCTGGAGAATTAATGGCCAGAGGATTTCCCAGGTGCGGGAATACAAATACCTGGGGATCACGTTCCATTCATCATTATCTTGGACCCCCCATATACGTTCCTCCATCGCCGTGGCTAGGGCCACTGCTAAAGCGCTATTACGCTTTTATTTTTCCAAAGGCGGCCAATTTGTCCCTGCAGCCACCAGGGTCTTCGCCGCCAAGATTATCTCCCAACTTCTGTACGGAAGTCCAGTATGGTTCCTTAATCTCTGTCCCAAAATAGAGGCGATCCAATCTAATTTCCTCCGCTCCATCCTAGGTGTCCCTCGCTGCGTGTCCAACGCAGTTCTGAGACTTGAGACCGGGATGCCCTCCCTAGAATCTCTTGCCTGGTCCCGAACATTGTGTTTTTGGGCCAAGCTGGCTAATTCCAATCTTGCGCAGGGATATCTCTCATCCAGTTATACTCCTTTAATACCTCCTGGGCTAAACTGGTCCTGCATAAATTTTCTTCTCTTGGCCTCCCCTGGGAGTCATTAACGCCCCTGGATTCAATTTCAATTAAAGCTGCCATCAATAGGAGACTAAGAGATATAGATCTCCAGCAGGATACAGCTAACGCCGCCAAGATATGTTCCCCTTTATACTCTGGGTTGAGGTTTTTTACTCCCCTCCCTGCCCCATACTTTGAATTTATTGACCTCCCGTGTTATAGATTAGCCTTCACTAGGGCCAGGCTTAATTGTCTAATTGCAACTGGTCTTTCAAGAACTGTTGTTTCTGTTCGATTCTGGGGTAGGGATGGAAGCATCTATCAATTTCGGTGCTTTCAGTTTCTCATTTTTCCAATCTGACATTCTGTTCTTCACATTCCTGCAGCAATTCATGAAAATTATTCAGCATGATTGTGCAAATTTCTCCTGATAAACACACTTTTGTACACAGTTTTGACTAATATACACATTTTGCAAGTAAATTCTCTTAGTATAATGCATTTTCTATGACATTTTCAGCAATATTTTCATTTTTATGCACACTTTCCCCTAGCATATGCTATTTTGTAATGTTTGGGGAACTGCATCACAAAACTTGGATAAGTGTGGATTTCGAAGGATGGCTATATTTCAGTTCTCAGATTGTTTCGGGAAGTGAGGATTTGATCAATTTGGCTTTAAATGTGAACCGGAATGAATTTCTCTCCCATCTCTACTCTGTGGGTGTGGAAGGGCAGCACCCCTTGGTCACTGGCCAAATGGTCTCCCACCGTCTGCTCAAAATATGTGGCAGATTGCTCTACAACCCAGGACCAGCCTACCATCCCTTAGCTTCTGTCGTGGAGTAGTATCTTGTTTCTTGAGTAAGGTGGGGACTGGAGACCAACTTTTTAAAGGAGTGGGCATCTGTCACTGTCTCTCTTGCTCTGTAGCTCCACATGGTTTATAAGGAATAGAGAACCTGTGACTTTTCAGATATTGCTGGACTCCAGTTCCCATAATTCCCAGCCATTAGGAATGCTGTTTGGGGCTGATGGGAGTTGGGAGTCTGTTAACAACATCTGGAGGGCCCCAGGGCCCCCACCGCTGACTCACAGAGTTCTTCGTCTTTGGATCCCCAGACATTCTTGGACTACAGCCAATTTAGGGATGATAGGAGGTGTAATCCCAACTTCTGGGGACCTAAGGATGAAGAAGGCAGGTATAGAACAGAGTTGTTTTAGGAGCCTCATGCAGACCTTGCATGGTTGAGAATCTAACTGCCTCCCTTTTTAATCACGATTCTGTTCCAAGAAAAGCCAGTTCTGTAATCTGAATAGTTGGCACAAATGCATAAAGTGCCTATTAGCTTTCAGACACAATCTCTGAGGGTTCCATCTTCATTTGAAGGAAGCTCATTCTTAAATAATAGTTTTTCCTTTTTGGAAGATTCAGAGTGACCTCTAGTGGCTGGAAGCAACACAAGGCCATTCCTCCCCCCCAAAAAAACACACACAAAAAACCCAAAATTGAAGCTACACCAGTGAACAAAACCAAGAGAATGAGATGTCTAAAGATGTTCTGAAAGAGATGCCCTACTCTGTATTTATTTATCTCCTCTTCTGTATAACATCTAGTGCAGCCTTCCCCAACTTGGTGCCCCCCAGATTTTTTAAAATTACAGCCTCCACCATCCCTCATCACTGGCCCTGCCGGCTGTGGCTGATGGGAGTTGGAGTGCACCAACCTCTGGAGGGCACCAGACTGGCGAAAGCTGATCTAGTGTAACACATGATATAATTGTGCTCCTTCTTTCGCCACCCTTAACACCACAGACAACATTGTAACCTGCATAATATAAGACCACTGGTGTTCCATCTGGTGGGTCAGGACCCCCAGTGGGTCCAGTCTGGTTCAAAGTGGATCACAACAGAAGCACAACCCACCATACAAATATACATTAACAAATTTAAGAAGTAGGTCTCCAAGCGCATTTATGAGCTAAAAGTGGATCTTTGCTTTGAAAAGATGAAAGCCCACTGCATTAGATGTTAGCAGGAAGGAGAAGGAAACTCAATAGTGGATGCATTCAGAAAAATCTAAACTATGGTTTGTCATTATGTTTGTCATGACAAACATCAGATCTGTCAGCTCTTCCCTCCCATCTCCTCCTCCAGGTCTGCAAGGAGGAGATCACAAGCTTGTGCTTCTGCTTGTAACTAACTGTAATTTAGTATTATGACTGAATCTGGACAAACTGTGGTTAGTCTTAACTATGGTGGCTCAAACAAGCCTCATCCACAGTTGACTGAAACTAGACTCAGCCATAGTTTCTGAAGCTAGCTTGGTTCAATAAACCACAGTAAAAATTAGCCACAGTTTCGTGTTTGAACGTAACATCAAACAGTGGTTGACTGAAAACAAGCTGAAACTTCTGATCTCCTCAAGATTGTGCCAAAGGAGAAGAGGAGGGGGAACTGACACACTGATTTAAGTTCTGTTTGTTGATGTCATGCCTCATAATTGGTATTAGACCTCCTATCCATGCATTTGTCTAATCCCTGGGTGAGGAAAACAGTAGGGGGCAAAAGTAGGAGCAGCCAATGTACATGTTATCTTTGTGTGTTAGGCTTGCTTTACACACACAGACACTCCTCTGTATCTTTGTATCTTCCATCGAGGCAAGCAAGAGGCATGATCAGAGTTCAAGGGCAAATTCCAGCCAAGCAAAAACACCCAAGGAGGGTGCAAAGGAGGCTTGACTTAAGCCAAAAAAGAAAGAAACCGAACCTAAACAAACCTAGGAGAATTTCATTTGGGCTGGATGATCTATCTATCCAAACATTACATGTAATTTTATTCTATTTAAAATGGCTATCAGTCATAAGACATAATAAAAAACTTCCATATGTATCAATACAATTCCTTGTGCTAGGTCTTTCTAACAAGTATAAATGTAACGTACATAAAATGGCTAGCATTCATAAAACCATGCATATAAGACGATCATATATGACAAAAAAGTCATGGTGCTCAATGTATCCGAAATGCGTTTCATCCTACACAGCTCTTCTTCAGTGGGAACTGCACATTTTTATCAGTTCAGTGCTGTCTGCTCCTTTGGCATTCCTAGATCCTGTAAACAATAAGTGCGACCTACACCTTTTCTGTACAGATGTATATGTTGTGCAATCAACCGAGACTGAAGAATAAATATTAAGGATCCATGGCAGTGGGGAGGAGAGCCTGGCTGGGAGTCCAGAGTCTGTGAGTTCAAATCCCCACTCGTGTCTCCTGGGTGTCAAGGGCCAGCTAAAGATCACCCCCACAGGGAGTGGCTCAAGGGTGACGTGCCCTGCCACTGGTGCAGCCATGGGCAAGCTGCATAGTCCCAAGGAGCCCAGTTGCCCCCCAACTGGCTGTTGCGGACAAGGAAGGCACTGGCTTGTGCAGCTCTGGCAAGCTGAGCAGGCCTAGCCAGCTGGGGAGGACTAGCCTCAGAGGGAGGCAATGGGAAACCCCCTCTGAATACCGCTTACCATGAAAACCCTATTCATAGGGTCTCCATAAGTCAGGATCGACTTGAAGGCAGTCCACTTCCATTTCATTCATGGTAATGCAGGCCTCTCTAGTTCAGTGAAATTACTTGTTAAATCAACCAGCTTATTAGCAAAGGAGGACCATGCAGTGGTGGGGTCCCGAGAGAGAGGTTGTGGCTGAGGAGGATGCACAGCGTGAGGAGAAACCCCAAGGGCCAGACAGAGAGCCCGGGGGGGGGGAGAGACATTTGTCCCCCCAAGCCTGAAATTCTCCACCCTTGGCCCAATCCCCTTTGGTGTATGGTGAACCAGTCTATGAAGCAGGTTAGATCAGATTTATATGAGATGTATCAAAAAAAGTCGGGCTTCTCCTGAGTTCTTTTACTTTGTTTTCCTCTATCCAATATTCCCCACCCTTCCACTTGATTTGCTTTCTTTCCTTTCCTTTTAAAATAGGGAACGGCTAGCAGTTACAAAGGAGTGTTTTGCCATCAGTGGTTAGCACTAAAAAGAGGCATTTTGAGGCTCTTGGGGGAAAAAACTCTGTCCCCCCCTTTTTTTAGAATGTTATTTTTTTTTTACATATTTGCAAGGGGAGGAAGCCGCCCGCACAAATCCAGTGCAACTGAAGTTCATTCTGGTGCAGCAGTAAAGTTTCACGATGTACATTAAATCACGAGGAGCAGGGAACAGCTCAATGTGCAGCAAAGCTCTGAAGCTGTCAGGTTTTCTTACCAGAGCTGCTTACCCTAGGGAACCATTTATGTAACAAACGTTTAAAATCCAGTTGTAAATGATGGCAGAACAAGGAAAGTGCTTTGCTCAGTTTACAAGGGGATTTAACGAAAATAATAAAGTATACGTTGTTGACGAATGCTCCTTTCCCTTTGGTGAAGGGAGAGGTTAGGTTTTGTTGGAGGTTAGGTGGGGCGTCTCAAGGACAGATCTTTAGTAAACAATCTAGTGATCCAACTTGGTATTCTTTGGAAATATCAGCAGACGTCATCTACTCAGAGAGTAGCAGCAGGACATCCAATGAAGCTCAATGTTGGAGGATTCAGGACAGACAAAAGAAAGTACTCCTTGACGGAGTGCATAGTTAAACTACTGAATTTGCTCCCACAGAAGGCAGTGATGGCCACCAACTTGGACTACACAATAGGATTAGACAAATACATGGACGATAGGGCTATCAGTGGCTAGTAGCCATAATGGCTATGCTCTGCCTCCATGGTCAGAGGCAGTATACCTTCGAATACCAGTTGCTGGAAACTGCTGGAGAATGCTCTTGTGCTCAGGTCCTGCTTGCAAGCTTCCCATGGGCAACTGGCTGGCTATTGCGAGAACAGGATGCTGGACTGGATGAGCCACTGGCCTGATCCAGCAGCCAGGGTAAGGCTGTCAGTGGCTACTAGCCATGATTGCTATGCTCTGCCTCCATAGTCAGAGGTGGTGTTCTTCCAAATGCCAGTTGCTGGAAACAACAGAGGTGGAGAATGCTCTTGTGCTCAGGTCCTACTTCTGGGCTTCCCATTTGGGCAACTGATTGGCTATTGTGAGAACAGGATGCTGGACTGGATCCAGCAGGCTCTTCTTATGTTCTTAACCCTAATAAGGAAGGGGGAATGGTATGATGTTGCACACCGACAGCAGATTGAACAGGAACACAGGCTGGCTGGTCATAATTTCCATTGCTTAAATTGCAGTAACTACCTTTAAATGTGCCTCGCTGGCTATATAAATTAGCATATGCAAATTGTATGCAAATATGGTCCTGTCTTCATGATATGTAACCGACCACCTAAGAAGCAGCACCAGTGATGGCAGCCTGGTCTCTGTTTTGTATCCTCCATGTGGCTCACATCACAGGAATGTTTTTAAATTCCCCCTGAAAGTCAGTTACAAGGGAATCAATAATTTAACACACACACACACATGTGCACACTGTAGAAATACAAATTTAGGGGCTTCCTGTCAGCTACATGTCATCATCTGAGCCAGCACCTTTATCAGTTTATTTTATTAGTTTATTAAACACAATTTGTATACGTCAGCCCTTACTCTACTGAAGACCTCAAAGAGGTTTACAAAGAACAATCCCAAATAGTCCATTAACAATACTGATAAAAAAACAAGCATTATTCCACGTGAATGAGCTATGGGCTGAGATTTATGCATGACTAGGCAAAGAGATTATTAAAAGGTTGATTCGAGGATCTCTCAAATTTCCTCAAGCCAGTCCTGAGAAGTACCATGGACTATTCACATGACCTTGAGGACAGGGGTGGCTGTGGGGAGAGCCTGCTTAGGCTGACTCACAGGCCATGGCAAGCTTCTTATATGGACCTGCCACCAGATGTAGGATTCAGTTTTTTACACTTTTTGGCAAATGTCATGCTCCGCATTGTCTGGGAGTTGCCGCAAGCTAATTTTCTAAGTGTTTTCTTTGTGCTGTTCATACTTTCAGTGGTTGTGTAAAAAACAGATCAATATGATTAAGGGTCTGGAGCATCTCTCCTATGAGGAATCGGTTGCAGCTTTGGGGGCTTTTTAGTTTACAAAAACAAAGGTGAGAAAGTGGGGATGGGAGGGATATGACCATGGATGATAAATCCGGTGTGGAGAAAATGGACCGAGAGATGTTTTTTCTCCCTCTCTCGCAATACTAGAACCTGGGGCCATCAAACGAAGCTGAATGTTGGAAGATTCAGGACAGACAAGAGGAAGTCCGTCTTCACACAGCACATAGAACTGTGGAACTTGCTCCCACATGGTACAGTGATGGCCACCAGCTTGGATGGCATTAAAAACAGAGATCAGGCAAGTTCATGAAGTATCAGGCTATCAATGGCTACTAGTATGGAAGGAAGCCCAGAGAGCTTGTTGTACACCGTCCAGAGAGCTATGCTAGTCGAGCGGTATAAAAATCTAATAAATAAATATAAATGAATATATTTCCTCCAGTGTGTCAGAGGTGGTATGTCTCGGATTACCAGTTTCTGGGAATCATGAGCAGAAGAGAGCTATTGCCCTCATGTCTGGCTTGTGGGCTTCCCATTGGGGCATCTGGTTGGCCACTATGAGAACGGAATGCTGGACTAGATGGGCCACTGATCTTGCAGGGCTCTTCCTGTGTCCTTAAGAATGCTCAACAAGATAAGACGTGGGAGAAATTTTACCTGTTATACTTTTTTCTTGTGGAGACTGCAGATGTCAAAAGGATGAAAATGATGTTGCGAAAGGAATTCTGATCTGGAGTGAGAAGATGCACAGTATAAGAAATTGCTCGTAGCAATTCTTGGTCCTTAATAGACCGTAACGATCTGGGAACATCCTCTGATTTGCTCTTTGGCGAGTCTAATGTGGCAGTTTCTAATCCTGCCAAAAGATGGTGCTGTTTCATAGAGTTGAGAGAAGAACCTGACAGGCCATAGGAATATATAGGAAGCTGCCTCATGCCTAGTTAGGCTGTTGGTCCATCTACCTCAGGACTGTCTACACTGACTGGCAGGGGCTCTCCAGGGTTTCAGACAAGGAGTCTTTCCCAGCCCTACCTGGAGATATTGGGAACTGAACCAGGGACCTTCTGCATGCAGAGCAGATGCTCTACTACTGAGCTACAGCCCTTCCCCATAATTGAACATGACCCTCCATGTTCAGCATGCTCTACCACTGAGCTGTTCAAAGCCATGTGAGAGGAGAGGATGCCTACTTCCTTAAGACTTCCAGAGTGTTGCCCTACACAGCTTTCCTTGGAAGGCCATATATATTGCCCTGCACCATTCCGGTAGGGATATTTTACTCAAAGTTGAACTTAAACCCACAGCCTTGCAATATAAAAACAAAGCTCCATATGCTACGACAGGATGAAAAAAATATTTTCCTTTCTTTCTGACATCCTTATCAACCCTGCAATTTGCTAGTGACAGGGCAAACAAGTGGGAAATCGATACTGGATGTGCCTGCAGCTCAAGTCAGGCAGGATAGCCAGCAATAGCCTTCCGATGATTCATACTGGGCTATAATGGGAGGCATAATGCAGAGCTGAAGCCAGGAGATGTAAGTCCATCTCAGAGGGGCCATTTCATGCTGTTCCTTTATTGGCTTTGGGCTCCATTCAAGGGCTTGGTTTTAATCTTTGCCATCTCATCCATCGCCTCCTCCCACATTCTGCTGAGAATTTTATATGATTGCAGGAGCGGCATAGCAGAATATCCAGGGGGCATTGGTAACATGTTTTCAATGGACTTTTGCCTTTGAAATTATCTTTTCCTTATTGAACAGATAATGTTGGAGTTTGCTAGGTCTTGGGCTTAGCTCAAAGGCTGTCCCTTGCTGTGTGGAGATGAGAGCATAGATCGTATATTTATTTGAATTTGGGGTGGGATAACATTTTGAATTGGAATTTCTGGTACTAGGCCTTAAAGAAAACTGTGTGTGTTTGGATAATTGTGATAAACCTGGGACTCCAATATATGCTCTCCTAACCATGATCCCTTCTGTGCTTCGAACCTGTAAAAATAAAAAGGAAAGGAGCAGGAAACACCCCATAATTCTGTGCTTTGTTTAATTCCTCCGGGCAATGGTTCAGACAGTTTAAGATCAAGAGGATAGTGAGGAATTCATGAACATGGATACACAGGTAGCATTCAGAAAGCCAGATTATATCCAGATTATAGCCAGGATCATATCTTGTTCCTTTCACCAAAAGGTTTTTTTTTTTAATGTGTTAGGTTCCAAGATGGTTTCATTGGACTGGCTATGTTGACAAGGTAGAGGACAAACCGTCCAAGTTGTCTACTTTAGCCTTCAAACATTCTGTTATTACTGTGGGCATTGCAAGAACAAAAGTGCACAAGTCCTTGCTGGACCAGATCGAAGGGTCATCTGCTCTGTCTTTCTGTTTCCAGCAGTGCCCAGTCAAAGATGCTTCTGGGATGCTTAGATGCGGATCAAGAAGGCAACATCCTTTCCCCGTTGCTGTTTATCCCTGGGCTGCAGCAATCAGATGCGCACAGCCTCTAGACTTGGAAATTGTATATAGCTATCACAGAAAGGTAGCTGTGTTGGTCCCTAAGTGAAAACGCCACAATCCACAGTTGGGCAATACTTTTTTGGGGCTTCTGGCTCCAATAGAACGCTTAGAATAGAAGCATAATTTCCAATAGAAGCATAATTTCAGCAAGGTGGGAGGGGAACTGTAGGTTTCTGGGAAAGCCTCCGCAGGGACCGCATTGGTAGGGATGTTGGAGAATTTCATCAGAAATGGAAGCAGGCGTGGAAATTGCCACAACTCTCATGCTCATCTGAGGTCATGCGGTCCATATGTTTGTCACGCGGTCGCACCACAAAACCACAATTGGAGTACTGTGTACAGTTCTGGGTGCCTCACCTTTAAAAAAGAATATTGTAGAGATGGAAAACATTCAGAAAAGGACAACCAATATAACCAAGGGGATGGAGCAACTCCCCTAGGAGGAAAGGCTGCAGCATCTGAGGCTTTTTAGTTTAGAGGTGACATGATAGAAGTGTATAAAATGATGCATGGCGTAGACAGACAAAAGAAAGCGCTTCTCCACACAGCGCATAGCTAAACTACGGAATTCATCTCCGCAAGAGGCAGTGATGGCTGTCAACTTGGATGGCTTTAAAAGATTAGACAAATACATGGAGGATAAGGCTAAAAGCCACAATGGCTGCCTTCTACCTCCATAGTCATAGGCAGGATGCTTCTAAATACCAGTTGCTGGAAACCACAGGAGGGGAGAGCGCACTTGTGCTCAGGTCCTGCTTGTGGGCTTCCCAAAGGCATCTGGCTGGCCATCATGGGAACAGGATGCTGGTCAAGATAGGCCACTGGCCTGATCCAGCAGGCTTTTCTTATCCTTTTATATCTGCAACAGAAATCATGCAAGCAAATACTAGCGATATGCTTTATTTTGTTTTACTCAGCAGATGTTACATACATAATTAGGTTGTTTTCTGCATCGGTTTGGATGTTTCCCTTCCATTAAAATGCATTGAAATTAATTACGTAATTAAGTGCACTGTGAAAGGCCTAGGGAGGAACTAGGACCCCGGTTGGAAAAATATTTAAAGGCTTTCAAACAAAGCCAGACAGTGTTGAGGCTTTTTGGGGGACGGAATTGTGGCCATGCAGTCAATCAATCTCAAACACGGTTCTTCTGGCATCTGAGAAGAACTGCCTTTCTCTTTCTCTAACATTCCTTACAGTTTTCTCACTTGGCTGTTAAAAAGTTTCCCAGGAAATTGACTTCGATTTTTATTTTTAGGAGGGTGGATTTAGTAGTCCAAATTATTATTGCACTCTCACATTCAACGTCTTCTCCAATTATGGCTATTGCCAGATTTCTCATTTTTCCTCAAAAAGAGAAGGTATGGTTTTACTGCTGAATCGCTGACTTCTTGTTGCAGGTAATCAGCTAACTCCCTTATTTCCCTTACAGTGGGAAATGTTGTGCCAGTTTAAAGAAAAAAACCAGTTGCGATTCCCTCCCTCCTTTTTTTAATGCTGCAAAAGCAATCGTGAACTCAGCGGGTGATTTTCCTGTTGTTAAACCATAGGCCGTAATCAAAGGGAAACAACCCTCCCTCCTTTATATTTTCTTTTTTTGAAGCAGATAAGATAGGCAATGTTATTAATCATGGGTTTCAATGACCGTGGTGGGAATTTGAAGTTGAGGCTGACGAGTTCCAGCTTTACATGAAGCTTGTCAACATGTACTGCAGAGCTCGACTGAGGTCCTGAGGCCGCCTTAAAAAGTCAGTATGCATCTGTTGTATGATAAAGAGCAATTGGCTTGCAGTGATGTCATAGTTGCGTTGTTTTTTTAATGTTTCACATAAAAGCAATGCAGCAACACAGTCCCTCTTATACAGGTCAAGTGAGGGAGTAATGTCTTCTGTAGTCTTTAAGCAGGGGCAAGTGGGGATTATTATTTACCATCTCATAAAGTTAGAGCTAAACTGAAACAGAAGGCCTGGTTGCATGAAAAACCTGTAAAACACACACACACACACACACACAAGTTATCTCAGTCTGGGAGAAGGTTAGAAAAGGGGTGGAAATTCAGAGTGACAGCAAAGAGCATTGCCCTTGCTCTGATTTGGCTTTGTGGCATTGCCACAGAGTCAAGGAGGATTGGCTAGGTGGCTTTTCTGGTGAACATAGCAAGACTCTCAGTCCCTCTCCACCACCCTCTTTCCTGTGTCACAAATGGCAGCCAGTAAAAGTTTCTCAGTCCTACTCAAAATATATTTTTTAAAAACTTCCAGCTATTTGCTGAAATTGATGAAATGCAATTTTGAGACTAACAAACAGTAGTGTTCTCTCCATCCCCACCCTGCACAACATACAAATTAAGTGGTGGAACTCATTGCCACTGGACGTTGCACCAATACTACTGTAGGTGCCCTTTTAAAAGAGCATTACATGAATAGATTATAGGCTACTTGAACCTACAAAGCTGCCCATCTTCCAAAAAGGAGCCCAGGGCAGCAGAAGTATAAGGCAGAACTATAAGGGAAATGTATGTTACTGAGTTGTCGCATCTTAACAATACTTACAAGTATTCTCATAAAATATTTTCCAAGTAAATGTTAGAATTTATTTAAATATTACAGCTAAAGTGCATGGTGACTGCAATCCAAAACCCACTTCTCTGGGAGTAATCCCCACTGACCTCAAAGGGACTTGGTTTCGAATCGACATGTATAGGATTATGCTATAGATGTAGATGATTTTTCACCGAATATTACACTTCGGTAACTTTTGACTATTTGGTGGGGATGGGGATCTAGATATGTGGTGGGGCATTTACTCTGCCGCACCAAATTAACAAGACATGTTTTATTTTAGTTTGATTTACTAAATTTAAGTAACATAAACATGGGCACAGTACTTTCCCCCGTCTACGCAGAACTTGTAAGTCTCACTGAGTTTGATGGGAATCATTTCAAGATTAGTCTGTACAGAATTGCAGCCCAAATTATACCTCCAGCAATTTAGGGCACCAGAAAATCTTCCAGTTCAGTCCCCCCCACCCCTGGAAACTCCACATCTGTGGTTCTGGGTAGGGATGGAAAGATCTGTCGATTTCAGTTCTCTCAGTTTCTAATTTTTCTAATCTTAAATTCAGTTCTCCACGTTTCTGCAGCAAAAGCAATCCTCATAAAAATTCTCCAGCATTTTCATGCAAATTTCTCCTAATCAACACTTATTTGTAGGCACTAATGCATACATATTTGCAAGCAATTTCTCATATAACACATTTTTGTATGTTATTTTCACTCATGTATTCATTTTATGCGCACTTTCCCCTAACACGCATCTTTGTAAACACTGTTTGGTTGGCAAACTGCATCCCAAAATTCTAATAAATGCGAATTTCGAAGGATGGCTGTGTTTCGGTTCTCATGTTGTTTTGGAAAGTGTGAATTTGATAGGCTTGGCTTGCAGTGCAAACTGAATCAGATTTCTCACCCATACCTAGTTCTGGGGCTCACCTTTGACAAGCCAAAACTCATTGTCAGCCCTAAGGCTTCTGCTTCTGGGTTACTGGGGCTCCTTCTCTTTGCCTCCCTCCCCAATCTCACCTGTGGCCTTCCAGACAATGCTGAACTACACCTGATCATTGGGGGATGCTGGCCTGGGAGATGATGAGAGTAGGAGTCCAACAACATCTGGAGGACCACAGCTTTTCCATCCCTGACCCCAACACAAACACAAGTGGCTCTATCCTCTGTAAACCATTTAGAAGCCTGTTTTGGCACTAAACAGCAAACGATATGAACAAACAAAAGGAAGGAGGCTGGTGGACCAGACTGGAAGAGCAGGATTTCACTGCGAGGGAACTCACATCAATGACTTGTCCACACTTTCAATCCTTTCATAACATCACTGTGCACACAGTGTGATAACCTTGCCCCTCCAAGACTACAAGTCCCTGACCATTGGCCATGCTTGCTGAGGCTGATGGGAGTTGGAGTCCAACAGCATCTGGAAGGCCACAGGTTCCCCATCCCTGAGCCCCCCCCACACACACTCCAAATACAAGTGGCTTTATACTTTCTAAACTGCTTAGAAGTTTATTTTGACATTAAGTGGTATATAAATTTAATCATCATCATCCTGAAGGAAGTGTCTGGTGGACCTGATGAGAAGGGCAGATCTCACTTTCCCCCTCCACTAGGGGTGGAAGGATCTGTCAATTTCAGTTCTCTCAGTTTCTCATTTTCCCAATCTTAAACTCAGATCTCCACATTTTGCAGCAATTTGTGAATCCTTTTTTTTTAATCCTCATGAAAATTCCATTCAGCACTGTAGTTTGAGCTAATGTATGCATCTTTGCAAGCAATTTCTTCTGACATGATGCATTTTTGTTGGTTGAAGAACTGCACTGCAAAATTCAAGTAAGTGCTAATTTTGAAGGGTAGGTGTGTTTCAGTACACGCATTGTTTCAGAAAGCGCAGATTTGATAGATTTGCCTTTAAATGCAAAATAAATTGAAATCCTCCCCCATCCCTCACCTCCACCAGCCTGACACTTTTTGCCTCGGCTAGATCATTGTCCTGGCTAATCTGGAGCATCTCCCAGAGGAAGGGAGGGAAACTGGGAGGAGTGAGAAAGCATCTGGGTTGCCTGGCAAATTTAGGACAATTTCCCACCACCGCCATCACCATTAGCAGCAGCTCTGTTCCTGCTTCTGCAGAGCCTGCCCTACATTGCTGAGAAAAGATTACATCATAGGTCTACAATGTTAGACCCTTGAGTGGGTCCCTGTAGATTTTTTAAAAAAAAGTAATCTTCAAGAACTCATGCACAGCATGTGTGTGTGTGTCCGTGCGTGCGTGCCATTGGCATCTGCAGCACAGGGAGAAATTAAATTGATGAAGCTTTCCTCATCACAGGGCCTCCAGGCCTTCTTAAGAAGCATGAATTGCATTTCCTGTAAATCAAGGATGGGGAACTGTTGGCCCGTTGGATGTTTTGGACTGACATTTGGGCTGTAATTGGGTCTAGTGTGGTGTAGTGGTTAAGGTGTTGGACTACGACCTGGGAGACCAGGGTTGGAATCCCCACACAGCCATGAAGCTCACTGGGTGACCTTGGGCCAGTCACTGCCTCTCAGCCTCAGAGGGAGGCAATGGTAAACCATCTCTGAATACCACTTATAATGAAAACCCTATTCATAGAGTCTCTATGTCAGGATTGACTTGAAGGCAGTCCATTTCATTTTCAAGCATGATTGCATGGGAGTAAATCCCATTGAACTCAATAAGCATGCAAATGATCAAACCTCCCCTCCCCTCCCTCCCATCACCTCACTTTTGCCCCTTCCCTCTCCCTTCTTTCATCCCTCCCTTCCCCTCCCCATCCCCTCCCCATCCCTTCCTTCCCCTTCCTCTTTCCCCTCCCCTCCACCCTCCCCGTCCTCCTCCCCAGTGGTCAGTTTTACCTATCCTAGGACTACAACCTGGGAGACCAGCGTTCGAATCCCCGCACAGCCATGAAGCTCACTGGGTGACCCTGGGCCAGTCACTGCCTCTCAGCCTCAGAGGAAGGCAATGGTAAACCCCCTCTGAATACCGCTTACCATGAAACCCTATTCATAGAGTCGCCATAAGTCGGGATCGACTTGAAGGCAGTCCATTTCCATTTTTTACTTACCTATGGCCTCCTTTTTACAAAGCAGTTGATGCAGTCAATCTGTTTCTGGGCTGTACCACTTTGGGCTACAAGTAGGGAACCCACATGGCTGAAAGCTCCTTAAAGATATCTTAGCCTGGCCTTCCCCTCAGCATGCTGTGTGTGTGTATAATGTGTAGCTAACTATTTTGGTACAGAGGAAGGCACAATCTTCAATGCCCTCCCTGTCATGTGATGTGCTACAGACCAGCACAGGCTGACCACCACATTGGTTGCTCTTGAGAAGTAGGTGTGTATTTATCGCTAAATCAATCGGTCTGAACTAGGGATGGGGTTTGCTGCCTAGTTCCAATCCGCTTGTATTCTGATAGTCCGTCGTTCCATCCCGATCTGCCTTTTTTTTGTTTCCGCTTGCTTTGGCGCTGGCTGATTCGATCTGCTGTTGTGCTGTTGTTGCTGCAAAAACCTTTTTTTTGGTAATTTTAACATAAATGCCTATGTAAATGATTGCAGTGTTCCATGTGGTATATTTTTTCCTATTTATCATCACACCTACACACCGTTATGAATCCATCAGTTTAGAGGAAATTACGAAGATAATTATGTAAAATCTGGAAAAAAGTCAGGAAAAAAATCCGTACTGATTATAGCCGCAACCTTCCACAAGAAATCAGTGCCGGTCTGAAAAGACAGTGGGCTGTCCAAGTCAGTCAGAATCTGGTACTAAGTCCTGGTATTCTCTCCCATACCTAGTCTGAACCTATAAAGCACTGTGCTTCAACCTTAGGTCCCGAGATGTTCTTGGACTACAACTCCCAGCATGCTCAGCCAGCTTAGCCACTGGTCAAGGGACCTTGTGAATTATAGTCCAACAACATCTGGGGACCCAAAGTTGAAGAACACTGCTATAAAGCATACCAACCTTCGGCCTGCAAAGCCCCTCACCTCCCCCAACCCGCTACTTTGGTAATCCCAAATTCTTCCTTTTTACATAAAATGTATAACCTCCTGAAACAGTTTGTACGACAGGCCTCCCAGGCTCTGATTCTTTGCTGGGTCCATTGTGTGAGTCTTAGCAACTCCCACACACTATTCCCAACTGATTGAAATGATTACACTCCTCGTTAGGTGTTAATGCTCCTGACATTTACCCGTTGTGAGAAATTTATACGCCAACTGTCCATGGCTCTGTGGCCAAATTGTAGCCTTTCTGCTGTGCCTCGGAGCTGCCCTGCTTGCTGTTCATTTGCTTGTCTATTGCAGCAAATCTTAGGAAAAGCGCCCTCCTCCACTCCCCAGAGGGGCCTGCCCTACGTGAACGTTTAATGCCAATTTTCTTGCAATAGGTGGAACAGACTCAAAGACAACAAGGAGATTTTTTCAAGATGTGCCCACAGATGGAACGCGGCAGTCTGAAGTTGCAGCCGCAATAAAACGCATCTTTGTTGCATGCGATTGCAAGGAAAGTGCTTTTGCCTCCGTGTGGTAGGCACAGCTGAAGAAACACATTAAACTTCTAAAGTGTCGGGAAATTTGGTTTACATCTCGGTTACAAGCCCTGGAACCATTTGGATGGACTTTTCTTCTTTTTAAAATTCACCTCATTGGGCAGACTTGTAAGGATTCCTAAGGGCAGAGAAGCTCCACAAAAATGATCCAGATGTTGGATTGCCTTCCCTGTAAGGAAAAGTTAAAGCATTTGGGGCCTTTTAGTAAGGAGAGGGGGATACAATTAACTTTTATAAATGACAGAGGTTTATAAAAGTATGAATGATATGGAGAGAGGAATCAAAGATCCCCCCCCTCATATATGTAATTTAACCTGGGAGTAGGGATAAGAGAGGAATTGGGTTTGGTTCACATCAGTGGTGGCTGGTGGCTCTCCTTGAAAGTTAGGACTAAGACCCGGAGTGGATTCTGCTTCCCCAGTGACATGGAGCCACCAGCCGCCAGTGGTTCACATTTAACACATTTACATGCGGTGAAGCTGCCGAACTTGCGCTTCTTGAAATGATACACAAAGTGAAGCACACCTGCCTTTTGAAATGAGCAGTTCTCCCAAGCTTGTGATGCAGATCTCCAACCAAAAAAGAAGTACAAAAAATGCATATCATTTAGGCACATTGCATATCGTATAAAATGGCTACTGTATAGAAATGTATATTGGGGGAAAGTGTGCAGAAAATTAACATATTCATGGAAATAATGCAAAAATGCATCATACTAGGGGACGTTGCTTGCAAACTGTGTATATTAGGGATACTGCATACAAAAATGAATATATCTGGAGAGATACATGCACAAATGCTAATGAGCTTTCATGAGGATCTTTTATTTATTTTTTTGCAAATTGACGCAGAAATGTGATGAAATAAACGTCATATTTGAAAGATGAGAAACCTAAAAGAAATTGAAATTGACAGATTCATCATTCCCTACTGGGGAGTAAAGTCCCACTGACCATCCTCAGATTCATTTCTGAGTCAACATGTATAGAATTACACCATGAGAACAATGAAACGTAGGGTGTGAAAGCTGCAATCTGATACACACCTACCTGAAGGTAAGTGCCATTTAATAGGACTTACTTCTGAGTAAGCATATATGGTCTTGCCCTGTAAGTGAACTTGATTGGCAATAATTTCAGGAGAGGCAGAAAGCGAGCACACAGTTAGCCTGTAAGGAATTCACTACCACACAATGTGGTGACAAAGGGGTTCAGCAAATGAACCATAAGCCATAATGCTGGCACATGTGTTGGCAACCTGACCACAGAGCTAGCCCTATCATTTGGCAGAATGAGGCAACCATCAGGCAGCAGATGCTGGAACATCCCCCAGCTATTTATTACTATTGTTTATTACTATTGTTGTTGTTGTTTGTTGTTATATGCCTTCAAGTCCATTATGACTTATGGCGACCCTATGAATCTTTTTGGATATATTCATAGGGTTTTCATGGTAAGAGGTATTCAGAGGTGGTTTACCATTGCCTTCCTCTAAGTTGTTGTTATGTGCCTTCAAGTCGATTACGACTTACGGCAACCCTATGAATCAGTGACCTCCAACAGCATCTGTCGTGAACCACCCTGTTCAGATCTTGTAAGTTCAGGTCTGTGGCTTCCTTTTTGGAATCAATCCATCTCTTGCTTGGCCTTCCTCTTTTTCTATTCCCTGCTGTTTTTCCCAGCATTATTGCCTTTTCTAGTGAATCCAGTCTTCTCATTAAGTGTCCAAAGTATGATACCCTCAGTTTCATCATTTTAGCTTCTAGTGACAGTTGTGGTTTAATTTGTTCTAACACCCAATTATTTACTTTAGTTTATTACTTTATTATATATTACTTTATTGTATAGTTTATTATATAGTTTATTACAGCTGAAGCTCTGCTCATGGCCGGAGTTCGATTCCGACGGAAGGAGGAAGTCGAATCTCCGGTAAAAGGGGTCGAGGTCCACTCAGCCTTCCATCCATCCGTGGTCGGTAAAATGAGTACCCGGCATATGCTGGGGGGTAAAGAAATGCCGGGGAAGGAACTGGCAATCCCACCCCATATATACGGTCTGCCTAGTAAACGTCGCAAGACGTCACCCTAAGAGTCGGAAACGAATCGCACTATAAGTGCGTGGACACCTTTACCTTTTACTGTCGGCATGCTGATCAGGGATAAACCTACATGCCCTCCAGATGTTATTGGATGCCAGCTCCCATCATTCCCAGCCGGCATGGCCAAATGGGCAGGGGTATTGGAAGAAGGGTGGGGATGATGGCTTGCAGAGATCATCACTCTGTTGCCAGTGCATGTGGGATTCAAGGCACCAAGAAGAATGATGAAGACTCCCTTGACCACCTTGTACAATAAAGTCAGGTAAGTGCAGCCTGCCCCGCCTGGCTATCAAAAATAGGAAGGCATGTCTCTGAGCTTCCTCCTCCTTTGCCTCAGTGTTGCCCTTGTAAAACACAGCCAGAGAATGGGAACAAAACTAGAATGAGTTGGCTCTGCCTGTGATTGCCTCTGGCTCTATGTGCTGTTGGGCTCCCTCTCTTCCGCCTCACCAGTCCCAATGGGCACTAGCCACCACTGGGGGAGGAGGATCCTTTGTGTGTACAGCTGTGCTCATGAAGGCTCCCTCACTGCAGATGTTCACATTATACATGTGTGTGCTGGGAATGGGGTGGGGGTGGAGGGAAAGACTTACAATGCTTGAATAGGGCTTCCAACAGTCGCTGTTCATTGCATTACGAGTTCCAGGAGATAGCATGGAGTGTGACCTCAGAGGTGAGACTGCAAGGTCGTCTCCATTGGACTAGCAGAAGCCAATTGCCGTGGGGACCCACCCCTCCCAGGACTGCCTCCATTAGCAGCAGTCAACCCAGTGGGCCATTATACCAATTGAATAAACGAACGTAAGAATTAGAATCTAGACTAGTTTATTTTCCTCACCTGCCTTCATCCTTTTGTGCCATTAGGTTGCTTGCGGTGATTTTAAATCATACAACGCCTCAAGCGTGTGGCTGCAAAGGCAGTATGTGAATGTAACAAAGTAAGTAAGTAAGTAGGAAGGAGATGCATATGGCATGCCAAAAAAATATAGCCCAGGATTGGCTCCCATGTTTTATAATCCAGTGATGAGCTTAAGTCCCAAGTTGTAAATAAATGAAGTGCATATCGGGGACCTGCCGAGAACCTTCAACTCCTGGTGTGAAAGGAAGCCCCGTTTTCCAATCTGGTTCGTATCTCTGTCAGTTTGAGCTTGGCAAGACCTGCTGGCTCATTATTATTCCAGGTGGCTAGGTGTTGGGATAAATTGCCAGGGGTTTCTGTGTGGCTCTGACAATTGCTGTAATTTTCCTATCAGGGCCCTGACACGATACATTCCCGCAGGGTGGGCAGGCGGGGGGAGGGTGCAGGATGGAGGTGGTGGAGCTGAGCTCTGAAGGTTTCCAAGCTTCTGAACCTTTTCTAATTATCTCCAATCAACATGCCCTTCTGCAGATAGCAAACCCTCAGCACGCAAGGCGATGAGTGAGGAAAGGGGTAACAGACAGGAGTCTGGAGGAAATAAACGGGGCTGCAGAGGAAGGCAAAAGAGATCGACACGGAGTTTGGATTTGTGAAAAGGGAATTCCTTTTCCCACATATCCCAACATCTGCAACACACATTTGTAAGGTTTTCTTCTTCTCCTTAAGAGTCCACCAGCAGGCCTTTGGGGAAGAGGGCTCACACAAGACGTGAAGATGGATGGATGGATTGACACAGAGTACACAACTTTCCGGAGGGTCTAGCCTAGTAAATCCATAGACCATGAAAGGGCAATGTTTAGCAGTCAGCAATATGTCCGAGGAGAGTCTACTTTTTTTTTTTTAGCAGCTGTGTGTGTGTGCTGAGTTTGAGGTTGGAAATGGGGTGTCCCTTGCCCTCTGCTTTAAAAAGTCTCTTTTGCAACCCAAATATATCCTGCCATTCAGACTCATCCACCAAATTTGTGGGGTGCTTTCAGGAGGGGAAACCATAGCTCAGTTGTAGAGCATTGAAATTGCATTTCTCTCTCCCCTCCCCCTAAATAGCCCCAATTCCCCCTCCACTTTCATGGCCATTTAGCGCAGCACTAATGCAAACTAACCTTTGGGGAAGGAACATAGCTCAGTGGTAGAGCGTCTGCTTTGCTTGCAGAAAGGCTGGAAGCACTCCCTGCCTGAAACTTTGGAGAGCTGCTGCCAGTCGGTGTAGGCAATACTGAGCTAGGTGGGTTGATATAAGACAGCTTCCGCATGTTCCTACTGTATGTTTGGTCCTTGGAGGATATGTGCGATACAAATGCAAATCACTATGGGTGCTTCTTGATGGGTGTTTATTGTGGGATGGGTGCTCTACTTGCATGCAGTTTTTTCCACAGCATCCACATGGCACTGTTAGTGTCAAAGTTCATGAAGGATATACCTATCAGAGGCTACCAACCACTGTCGGAGGCAGTATGCTTCCAAATACTAGTCGCTAAAATCCACAGGAGGGGAGAGTGCTCTTGCACTCAGGTCCTGCTTCTTGCAGGCTTTCCAGAGGTATCTGATTGGCCACTGTGAGAACAAGATGCTGGACTAGATGGGCCACTGGCCTGATCCAGCAGGCTTTTCTTATCTTCTTCAGCAGAGCTCATGTTTTGCATTCGGAAGTTCAATTCCTGGCATCTTCACATAGGGCCAAGGATGACTCCTTTCCTGAAACTTTTCTATTCTTGGGTAGAGTTTTCCCACTGGGATGAATTGGCAATTAATTAGTGCTCATTCTTTCCACCAGCTGATACAACTCTACACCCTGCAGGTGAGGGCCTCCTGCAGATACCATCTTATCAGGAGGTCCATTCCGTACAACATAGGAAGTGGACCTTTAGTGCAGTGGCACCTTCCCTTTGGAATTCCCTCCCTTTAAATATCAGACAGGTGCAATCTCTGTTATCTTTTTGGTGCCTACCGAAGACCTTCCTCTTTCAACAAGCCTTTTAAGTAGAGACCTTATCCCAGTCTGCTTCTGTGTTGGAGTTGCTTTTTAATATGTTTTTAAAGCTTTTTTTTTTTTTAAAGATGTTTTTAAAGATGTTTTGTTTTAATATATTTTTAAGGATGTTTTATTTTAATACAGTAGGGCCCTGCTTATATGGCGGGTTCCATTCCGGACCCCAGCCGTAAAGTGGAAATCGCCGTAAAGCGGAACCCCATTGACTTTAATGGGGCGCATCACGCAAAAATGACGTGAAAATGAGGCAAAATGCTGCAAAAGCGGCTTTAAAAGAGGGGAGGAAAGCTGCCGCATTAGCGGAACGCCGGGAAGCAAAGCACGGGGAAGCCGGGCCCTACTGTATATATTAAAGTTTGTTTTTATGAGGTTTTAGAGTGTTTTTAGTGCTTTTGTTTGCCGCCCTGGGTTCCTACTGGGAGAAAGGGTAGGATATAAATCTAAAAAAATAATAATAATAGTAATAATAATAATTTTGTATTCCAGAAAGCTACCACCAACATACTAATATCATGAGCAAAGATGCAAAGCATTTTTGAAAAACTCAGAAGCCAGCAAGATTTTCTAGGAGCCAGCAAGGGAGGAAGAAACAGCGGCTTTTATTTCATTTCCTTACTTTTATATCCCACTTTCTTTCCGTCATGGAACCCAAGGGGACATTCATGAGGCTCCCAGATGGTCTCTCATCCAGGCACTGACCAGACCCAGACCTGCTTAGCTTCAGCAAGGTGGTGGCCTCATGTGCCATCAAACCATGCTCTTGGGGACTGTACCCTTGCTGCTACAACCTGAATGCAAATATCCAGGGCCAAATCTTTACATGGCAGTGGCTGTTGGGCACCCAGAGCTTTCACAACCTGGTCCCGAAAAAGGGTCGTTCTACAGTTTAACAATCTGAAGCTTTTCCCACTAAAATCTACAGCATTGCACTTTTCCTGAAGTATCAATGCTGGCATAAATATTTTTACAGCACAGTTCCGGTGCTAATATGTTTCATCCACCACCATCTTATTGCTGCTGTGACCAGCTCTGTTATCTGAACAATGAGTTCCCATTAATATCTTCGCACTGAAATAAAGGGAGGGGGGAGAAACAACACACCTATCATCACCACAGTCTTATGGCCCTTCATTTGTTTTCTCTCCTAATTAGATCTGAAAAGGCTAGACCCTCTCAGCGGGATGAGTGCTCCTCAGCTAGGGAAGGATGCTAGTGGCGTGCCAGACCAGTAGGTGGCACTGTTCTATACATCATGGGGTCATGTTTCCGTAGAATAGAGGATGAGATCCCAAGATGTTGCAAACGTCTTGCTCCTTTTCTGCACATTTCAGAGACTAAGAGGCCCAGCGCTAAAAATAAAAAAGTGTTTCTGTTCTATGGGTCAGTTGCTAAGGACTCGTTTGCTCTGTGACAAATGGGTGGCTGGAGATTAGCTAAGTTCATGTTCAGAAATGGGCAACCAAAATGACCAAGAGTTAGGGCAACTCCCCAATGTAGAATGGTTACACCATTTGGGGCTTTTTCGCTAAGAGAAAAGGCAAGTAAAAGGAGACACGATAGAAGTGTTTAAAATCATCCATGGTGTGGAGAAAGTGGAGAAAGAAGCATTTCTCTCTCTCATAACGCTGAAACTCAGGGATATTCAATGAAGCTGAATGCTGGCAGACAAAATAAAGTACTTCTTCACACACTGCATAAATGATGGGATTTGCTCTGACAAGAAGACAACAACTTGGATGGCTTTAAAAGAAGATGAGAAATATTCATGGAGGGTAAGGCTTTCGGTGGCCACTAGCCACAATGGCCATGTTCCACCTCCACTGTCAATGGCAGGATGCCTCTGAATGTCAGTTGCTGATGTTGTAGGACGCCAACCAGTCCCAGCCAGCACAGCCAAAGGCCAGAGGTGATAAGAGTTGTAGTCCAGCAACGTTTCGAGGGACACCAGGTTACAGATCCCTGATTGGCTAACCATGGAAAGCCAATAAGGTGCCCTCCAGATGTTATTGAATTCCACCAGCCCCAGCCGCCATGGCCAATGGTCAGGGATAAGGAAAACTGCTTCGCAAAAGCATGTAGGAAAAAACATAGGAAGTTGCTTTATACCAAGTCAGACCATTAGTCCATCCAGCCCAGTACTGTCTGCACTGACTGGCAGTGGCTCTCCAGGGTTTCAGGCATGAGTCTCTCCCAGCTCTATCTGGAGATGCCAGGGATTGAACTTTGGACCTTCTGCATGCAAGGCAGATGCTCTACCACTGAGCTACGGCCCTTCAACAAGGCAAAGGCAACGTTGCATACAAAAGTGGGTGTATTAGAAGAAATTTGCAGAAAAATGCTGATGAATGTTTGAGGATTCCCCCCCCTTTTAAAAAAAGGAAACTGATATGGAAATGTCAACTTAAGACTGGAAAAACTAAAAACTAAAGAGGAACAGAAACTGACAGATTTCACCCATCCCTAATTCCCATGTGTGAAAGGCAGAGCAACAGATCTATCTTAGATTGTTTCCATGCCTAGTGGAATCCTCTCTGGCACTGAGCATGGAACACTGTTACAAAGTCACAGGAACTTGATCCTATTGATCACAAAAACAAAACATAACACCTACTTGGTCGGGGAACTGACAACAGTAGAGATGTTGACACATTCCATTCCATGAGCGTACTATCTGCATCCCTTGTACAAGTACAGTTGAGCTGTACACTCGCACAGCTACTCACTTGTAACATCCAATGAGTATACAGCCTGTGCATCTGTCTGCACAAGGAGCTGAGCGATATAGAGCAAGTGTACACTCTTTCACACAAACACTTGCAAGTGAGCAGAGATGGTTTGCAGCTGCGCTTGGTGCAGGATGTGAACAAGCCTAATATAGTTAGAAAACCCGGGGGCCATATGGTGTGACCATTTTGCTGCTCATGTTGAAGATGGGGGGGGGGGAGTCCAATTCAGTCCACATTTCATGCCTAATCTATCAAATCCGCACTTTCCGAAACAATATGAGAATCGAAACACAGCCCTCCTTTGAAATTCACTCTTATCTGAATTTTGCGATGCCATTCTCCAACCAAACGGTGTTTACAAAAATGCATATATTAGGGGCAAGCGTGGATTAAAATGAATATATTGGTGAAAATAGCATACAAGCATGCATTTTATTAGGAGAAATGGCTTGCAAAAATATATACTTTAGTCAAAACAGCATACACAAATGTGTTGATTAGGAGACATTCAGACTAAAATACTGAAGGATTTCCATGAGGATTTTTCTTAAAAAGAAATCCACAGATTGCGGCAGAAATATGGAGAACTGAATTTAAGACTGGAAAAATGAGACATGAAGAGAACTGAAATGGACAGATCCTCCCGTCCCTAGCTGCAAGTGTCCAAGTCACTCCGTTCCATTCTCCCTCCCTCCTCTTTTTCCATCTCTCTCCCCTTCCCCAGAATCAAGATTCCATGGCTATGGCACATGCTCACTCCTCAGTGATCTGCTTCTGAGCCTCCCTTTGTCCCCCCCCCTATAAGTATTTTGTGTACTTCTATTAACCTTCGGGTTAACCTGCCAATTCCTCCATCTCATGTAAGGGTGGTGCTACTTTGGGTGCAAAAGGAACGACACTCACAGCCTGGACATTGGAAATAGAGGAAACTATAAATTTGTGAGTCCTTGCAAGTAGGTAATTGGTTTTCCAAGTCTCTCATATCTACTCAGCAAAGCTCCTCCACTGGCACACACACCCCATGAGGTATGTGTCTTCGCTGCCAAATGGTGCCTTCTCCATTTTCAGTTTCCACCCCTGCTTTCATGTCCCAGAGACTCAGCATTTGGCAAAATGGAAGGTGTGAATCAAAACAGCAATTGGTCAGATCACTCAGCAACAAGAACTCAGAATCCTAGAATAGTAGAGTTGGAAGGGTCCTATAAGGCCACTGAGTCCAACCACTTGCTCAATGCAGGAATCCAAATTAAAGCATACCCGACAGGTGGCTGTCCAGCTGTCTCTTGAAGGCCTCCAGTGTTGGAAAGCCCACACCTCCCTAAGTAATTGGTTCCATTGTCATACCGCTCTAACAGTTAGGAAGTTTTTCCTGATATGCAGTCGAAATCTGGCTTCCTCCAACTTGAGCCCATTATTCTGTGTCCTGCACTCTGGGATGATTGAGAAGAGATCCTGGCCTTCCTCTGTGTGGCAACCTTTCAAGTACTTGAAGAGTGTTATCATATCTCCCCTTAGTCTTCTTTTTTCAAGGCTAAACATGCCCAGTTCTTTCATGTAAGTGTGTTCCAGAGCTTCAGTCTTTTTGCCAAGTATCCTCTTGCTACTTATCTTTTACATTGCTAGTTTTAGACTGTATGCACCTTGGGGGCAGAGGCCTATCTACAGGACTACAGAAAAAGCACCATGTACATTGATGACTCTGTATAAAATGCTACAGACTGTTGTTGACTGTGGTTTCAAATGTGTTTGGGCAGGGCAATCTTTTTCAGCCCATGGGCACTTTTGATTTTTCTGTAAGTGCTGTGGGCACCAGCTCCTCTGGTCACTTCTCTTCCCCTTCCCCTGGAACAGCCCCTCTACCCCAGAGTAAGAAAAACAGAACGTGCACACTCTCATACATTCCACTTTTCTAAGGGACCTGGATAAAAAATAAATTCAGCCGAATTAATTGGAGCCTTGAAAAGCACATAGAGCTGAAACAGGAAGTGGGAAAGACTGTCACTTTTCCCACTTCCTCTTTCCATTTTTCCCACGTTGTGCTTTACAAGGGAGAGAAGGTGACCACCTTTACTATTTCATGACTGTATGCACCTTGGGAGCAGAGGCCTATCTACAGAACTACAAAAAAAAGTACCATGTGCATTGAAGGCTCTATTAAAAGTATGTATTGAGGCTTTGGGGATAGAATCATAGAATCATAGAGTTGGAAGGGGCCTTGTAGGCCATCGAGTCCAACCCCCTGCTCACAGCAGGAAATCCACAGCTAAAGCATCTCCGGCAGATAGCTGTCCAGCTGTCCAGATGGGGGGGCTTAGAGGACAAGGGATATGTTAGAATTTCATCCAATTCGGATCTGGAACTGAATTTTCCATTACTTTGCTTATTCTCTATGGCTGCACATTGGATTTTTATGTAGCGATTTCCCTCTACTGTTTTCAAAAATGGATATTCTTTTTTTACAAAACCTGGGGACTAAAATATCGATATTAAGCACAATTTTATCAATATTTTCTTTCATTTATCAATATTATCAATATCAATATTTAAAATGATCAATGTTTCTTTTCAAAATATCAATTTTTTTGTGAGGGGAAAAACAGATCGATAAAAGCAGCGGCTAGCAGACAAAGAATGAATTTTAATCAATGCCATTCTGTTGGGTTGGCGGAACACTTTCAAACAGGCACTGGCAAACGGATCCCATCCCTACTCAGGTCTGATGGCTCTTATAACAGAGCCAACATGGGTCTTAGAAGTTCTTCACTGAATGGTTCCACTCTTAGCTATGGTGGATCCATTTATCACAGAAGTGAGGAAACTAAATTCTGAGGGCCAGATGTGGCCCTCAGAACTCTCTCCAGGCCACACCCCTCACCAGCCCTGCTCTGCGCTCTCCTTGTGTGTGTGCATTTTCCCTCCGTGTTTTTGAAGTGTGATAATGCCTTGAACTGTGATAATCGTACAAAGCCAGACAAAGGTCACATCCATTGCTCTGCCCACTTTTGCTTCTGGCCGTGCCCACCACTGGCATGTGGCCTCTGGTAAGTTGACCACAATGGAATGTGGCTCCTGGGCTGATAAGGATTCCCCGCCCTGGATTTATCGGCTTGTATTTTGTTGCCATTTCTCCAGGCTGGAGTTGATTTCAGTTCGTCATTCCCATCTTTCAGCGAGGTGTCCAGGGCTTGTTCTGGAGGCCTTGAAAAGGTCAAAGAGGCCACAGGTCAAACAGGGTCACCAAATGCAGCTTATATTTTGTCTTTGCATTTCCCAAAAGGAATGGAATATGCTCCTTCCCGGCCCACATAACGCCTTGTGGTTTACAGTATTGCCTTGTCATTGATTATTTGTGTCGCTCACTCCTTCTCAACCCTCCCTAGTCTTTTCCCTTGTTTTGATTCTGTTTTCATCCCATATATTAATCCCTCCAGAGAGCCGCTGTGTTTCTTTCCTTCTGTATTTATTACAGTTCTCCAGTGCTGAACATAACTGAAAACAAATACAAAACGGGTGCGAGAATAAGTCACACAAACTCCGGCTGAAATTTCTGGCTGCTCTTTCCAGCTTTGGGACACCCGGGAGCCAGATCTATGCAGCCTTTCACTCACCACCGGCCATTTGTTTCCACAAGTCTGATCCCGCATTCGGCTGTGGATGTCGCCTTGGGTTTATAAAAAGGGCCGTCTTCTGGACAGTTTTATCTCGGCAAACATCTAAATGATTTCGAAGGATGTTGGCTGAACTCTGTGCTTAAATAGGCAAAATCTTCCTGTTAGCTCTGAGTTACAGCCATTCTAACACTAACCCAACTCCATTATATGTGCTGATGGACTTAACAGGGTTCTTTTAAGTGTGCTTATATTTCTTGTAATCTAGTACTGGGCACTAAATGAACATACTACTTTTACTTTGGAGGCTGGCGCTTTGTAATTTACACCTCTCAAGTGTCCCTGACTTGAACCTCTCTCTCTCTCTCTCTCTCTCTCGTTCCTTTGTCCCTCAGAAACTTTCTCAGGCTGATTTTCACTATGCATACCCTCTACCCTGCCCCCGCCCCAGATTTTGCCTGAAATTATGCCAAGCTACAGCTTGCTTGAGAGTATAGCTGTACTTGCCAAAGTCACAGCAAATCTCCTTCTAACATCTCCACTTCTATGAAGAAATAAAATTTGGGGGAACAAAGCATCTCCAATTGTTTGCAAAAACCATGTTTATGTCCCCATCCTTCTTCCATCATGGAACTCTTTGTCCAGGCTGGTACCTGATGTTTTGGATTTGAATTGATTTTATGTTGTATTTTTATATAGGAATTTATCATATTGTACATTGCTTTGGGATGTCTTATGGGAAGGGATTCATAAATGAAAATACTAATTATAACAACTCTGGGCAATATATCTATATCTACATATTTCTATCTCATGGGTAGGCAGCTGATGACTCCATGTCAGTGAAGCAGTGGAACCCGCTCCAGGTTTTAATCTGAAGCACCTTGGACAGCTCATTGAAAGCTTGGACTAAAACCCAGAGTGAATTCCATTGCCCCATTAACATGGAGCCACCAGACACCATCAAAGCAGTTCAGTGGACGCATTTGGGGTAAGGCGGTCCCTCAGGTAAACTGCCCCAAAGTGTTAAGGCAGCCTTTCCCAACCAGTGTGCCTCCAGATGTTGTTGGACCACAATTCCCATCTTTCCTAACCATTGGCAATGCTGGCTGAGGCTGATGGGAGTTGTGGTCCAACAACATCTGGAGGCACATCGGTTGAGAAAGGCTGTGTTAAGGGCTTTATGTACCAATAACACCTTGAACTTGGCCTTGTAAAAAATTGCCAATATTTGGGATCTTTTCCTGCAGGATTGGTTCTTTTGTGTGCATCAGGTTCGGGAAGATTCATTTGCTGATGCCCCACTTGTATGGTCAAAAGCTCGTGACAATTTTAGGTTCATGCATAGTTCAGCACACGCAGCAACATGCAGCGCCCTCACATAAACCACTGGCAAGATGTCCAAAATATATCAAAATGTTTGCTGACAAATTAATTCCTCCCTGCAATTTAATAATTGAGGATTAAAACAATGTCTATATCTGTAATGCTATTTCTTCTGGAAGGAGATTAATTTGTTGCTGAAGCAGATCTTGAATTTCCTTTGATGTTTCATAGCACACATGGAAGACCACAAATTGCTCGAGCCCCCTGTTGACTTGAATGTGCCCCCCTTCCATTTTCTAACAGACAGATTTTAGGGACTTGCAAACACTTCCACAGCTGGGATGGTGATATAAAATCTTTTTCTTGTTTAACAATGTTCTATTCCAGAGGTATCCACACTTTGTCTTAGGAAGCCCTTGGGGCTACTTTGAAACTAATCAAGAGTTTCTCAATGTCAAGATCAGCAACGGGAGACAAGCTTTCTTGATAGACACTTGCCCAACATCACTAATACTCAGTTATTTGCTGGGTGTGTTCTTCGGTGCATTCTCAGTTCATTTGGAGACATAGTGAATCAAGCGCTCTACACGGAACTGAGTTCCAACCTATGATGTCTATCCAACCTGCAGGGATCTCTTCGCCAGTAGTGTAGTGGCAAATTCAGAAGTGCATGATAATCGTGCCCCGTCCCCTCACAGCCACACCCCCTCACTCACTCGCTTGCTCTCCGCCATCATCGCCACACTCCTCTGTCCTTCCCCTGTGCACCTTCTCCCACAACAACAGACGTCCTTTGGAGGCAATCAGCATGAAATGGGAGTATGTTAGCTACAGAGAAGAGTCTGCTCAGTGGCTAGCTCACCTCCTTTCACTCTGATTGGCTCCAATCAACAGGAAAGGACAAGGAAGCATGTTAGAAGACTCTTCTCAGTGGCTAACAATCCCCTTTCATGCTGATTGACTCATTGGACACTGGAGACATAGGGACCTGGCTGGGACCCTGCTCCCAAAAAAGTAAGGGATATAAGACCTCCCCCTCCCACCCAAGTCTCTGGACAACCAAACCTCTGCTCTTGGCAAACATTAATAGCATAAGAAGGGTCTTGCTGGATCAGACCAAAAGCCTATCTAGTCCAGCATTTGGTTCTCACAGTGGCCAACTGGATGGCTAGGGGAAGCCCAGAAGAAGAGCATGAGTGGAACAGCACTCTCCCATTCATGATCCCCAGAGACTGGTATTTAGAGGCACACTATCTCTGATAGTGGTGGTAAAATGCAGCCATCATGCCTAATAGCCATTGATAGTCTTATCCTCCATGAATCTCTCTAACCCGCTCCTAAAGCCTTCCAAGTTGTCAGCCATCACTATAAATTGCAGGAGTGAATTCCTTTGTTTAACCATATGCTGTGTGATGTACCAACAAAATTTCTCCCCTATCCTTAATCTAATCTTCGTTATTTCCCGACAAGTGACTGATATTTTGTGGTATAGTGCCTTGAATCTGGAGGTTCCATAGCCTATGAATTTATCTAACTAACTGGTTGCAAGTTCATTTTGGGGTCCAATTCAAGGCACTCATGATAGTGTTTGAAGACCTGAACAACTTAGGTCCCAAATACCTACAGACCCTGTTGGGTGTTGAGATCAGCAGAGGGGACCCTTTTGGTAGTTCCATCACCCTTGGAAGCTCAGGGGTGGGGGTGGGGTGGCCTGGGAGAGGGCATTCTCTGTGGCAGCTCCTAAGCTGTGAAATTCCTTCCCCACAGAGGTGCGCCTGGCACCATCACTACACAATTTTTAGCAAACGCTGAAGACGCACCTCTTTACTCAGGCATTTGTCAACTGAGATGTATATTTTTAGGACCCACCCTATATTTTGTGTGATGTGATTTTAAGTTAAATAGAAATAACAACTGCCTCCATGAATGTATCTAACTACCTTTTTAAAGGGATGTAAGGTATCATGCCAAGGTGAGACAACAATGGTTAGAGTGTCTAAGACTAAGACTTGGAAGATCCACATTCAAATCTATTCTCTCTCCCCCCACTTTAGATTGCTGATTTCTAGAAGATTCTCACCATTTCCTGTAACCTGCAAAGCTGCCATTAACCAACTTTTCAAATCATGCATATTTTTGTAAAGCATAAATTTTAACAAAGATTCCACTTCTACCTTTACCCTTCCCCCCCCAAAAAAAGACAATGATCCCACTCAGACTCTATTTGAAGTCTGTGGAAATAAATGTGGAATAATCCATCTGCAGAATGAACAGAGGAAAAAGTGAGCAGTCACATTATAAACAGGAAGTCTTGACGGCGTCACTTTTTTAATAGATGCTTATTGCCTTAGTGAATAAAAAGATGAATTGATGGCGTGGGTCACCAACTGAAAATATCTCTGTGGGCTTGAATATCATACTGTAAACAAATGTCGGTCACAAAATATCTCCCCCCTTCAACTCCCCACCAAGAGAAAATAGTTCCCTTATTTGGATAGAAACATATTTGATATGAATAACAATAGCCTTTGCATTACTTTGGCAATGAGAGAGAGAGAGAGAGAGACCCAGCTTTATTTCTCTTCAACACTGAACTTGAAGGATGAGTGTGTGAGGACTCGCAGGTTCTGCTGTTCAAACACTGGCTGCTGCTTTTTGGAAATTAAATTGTT
The DNA here is from genome assembly GCF_030035675.1 of Rhineura floridana. Classification (NCBI taxonomy): domain Eukaryota; kingdom Metazoa; phylum Chordata; class Lepidosauria; order Squamata; family Rhineuridae; genus Rhineura; species Rhineura floridana. Next base: position 35,438,378 of record NC_084492.1, read on the forward strand.
CATTCCAGGAACAGGCAGTGCTTTTAAGGGGTCCATATGAGGAGCTGTTGGTCTTTGGCTGAGCAGTCCTTGCATTAAATTGGACCTCCCCCTGTTCCCCCCAGTCTCTTACATCTTGGTTCAAAAGAACAGGTTTGGACCACCTACATACAGTGAATTTGTGGAGGTCTCTCTCCAGTCAGCTTGACCTGATAGGAAGATCTCTCTTCCACCGTTTTGCTCACAGTAGTTAGCTTGATGTACTTCCTCTCGCCTCTTATGCTTTCATTTGGATTTCTCTGGAGAGGCCGCCGACTTCAACAGAGACAATGTTCCTTCTTTCTCAAGGCCTGGTGCTTCGTTCCTCCCTTCCTCTCTAACGGCGGGAAGCATTTGCTTGGTCTCTGTTGCCCACTAATCAAAAGCAAGCCTGCAGCACACAAGTTTTCCCAGCATTTGTGCAAATGTGAAGGCTGAGGGGTGCCTGGAACATGGATGGGTGGAGGGAAGTTAATCACCGGCGACGCTGCCCTCCCCTCTGCGGGCCGACCTCTGCAAGGTCAAGTTGAAGACTCCTTTACCAGCATCTTGGGAATCTTGTGTAGCAACATCTGGAGGCGCCCACCTGGTCTCACCGGAAATTTACTGGATGGCCAGCAAAGTTGGCGCTCTGTGTTCTCCATCTGAAGCTGCAAACAATGGACACGACACTAATGTTGCAAAAACAAAGCAGAGGTTCACACACAAGTCTTCAGAACATCCCCAGTGATCCCCGGGGTCCCTTCCTCCTCACCATGACTACCCTGATAGCATTTGTTACCAGAGGACCTAATAATGTTGTCTGTGTGACCAGGGAGTTCGTTCCTCATCTTCCAATGCAATGTATGCCATCAACTGTCAACAATGCATTTCCACAATTGACATAGAACGAACAGGTTGGTCACTGCACCAAAGAAGACACAGATACAAATTTGACAGCAGAAATGGCAATATCCGGAAATCAAGGGGTGGGGGGGACATTTCAGCATCCTAGGCCACTCTTTAAGATCTTACAAGGGAGACCGCAGTTGAAATAACTGAATTACAGTTATTCAAAAGGTTAAGTGCTACCACTTGTGGATTGTACTGGTCTGGGACAAAGGCTTACCAATGCCAGGATGTCTGCATTATAAAAAACAACTGGTGTGTGTGTGTGTGTAGGGGTGGATGACAACTATTAACAATGTAATGATCATCTTCTGTACTTTCTGTACTCACTGTTTACATTTATCTCCCATCCCCATTCTCTTTCTCTCTGTGTGTGCATGTACTAGGGGCTGACCCCCTGCTCACTTTGCTCACCAACTACACCAACCTCCCCTTACCACCCCTCCTTTTACAGATTGTCAAAGCCACCGTGATCCCCCCTTTACACCTGCCTGCCTCCAACTTCCTCCTCCACTGCCCTAGCAGCTCTCAGAAGTCTGTCATCACGCTGTAGTTCACAGTGCCACTTCTGGGCTACTGCTGGGAGGAAGGGTGGGATATAAATCAAATAATAAACAAACTGCTGCATGATGACATCCTTATGGAAATATAGAATAGGAATACACCTCCCCTGCAACTCAGGATAACAGTTATTTTATTACATTTATATACCACCTTTTCCTCCAAGGAGCTCAAGGTTGGATACACAGATCTCCCCACCCCCATTTTATCTTTGCAACAGTGTTGTTAGGCAGATTAAGCTGAGAGAGACAGTGGCTGGCCCCAAGGTCACCCAGTGAGCTTTGTGGCTGAGAAGGGATTTAAACCCAGGTCTCCATCTTAGACAGTCTAACCATCACACTTCATCCATCTGATCAAGTGGACTCTAGTCTACAAATGTTTATGCCCTGATAGATTTGTTAGTCATCATGAGACTTACCGGTGTAATAAGGAAACGGGAAATGTTTGCTATCAGCATTGCACGAGAGCTAGTGCTTCTCTCTCCTTCCCTAGATTTTGGGGTTCCTAGAGTGTGGCAGTGATGTCCTTACTAATAATTCTCCTGCTTCAGCTGCAGCTTCTGTTTCTCACTCCTGCAATCACCCCCTTTCCCCCCTTGTCCCATTTTTCTCTCTGTGCTTTTTGAGCCCCATCAAAAGTCTTTGCTAGCCAGCTGCAGCACAACCACCAAGAATAGACTTTTATAGCTTGCCAGCTTCAGCAACTACCATAAACAATGAGACCAAAGAAGTCATGCATGTTAGGGGAACTGTGCATCCAGCTGGTGGAGATCCTACTATCTCATCATTTTAAGGGCATGAGGGCTTGATGAGGGCTGGAATTTTCTTTTAAAAAGTGAATGGACTATCACTGGAATCCCAGTGATGAATGTGTTAGGCATGGAGGGACCTTTTCAACGCATCAGGAGGGACTAGATCAGCCTTCACCAACCTGATGCTCTCCGGATGTTGTGGACTACAACACCCAGCAGCTTCAGCCTGGACTAGATGAACCTTAAGTGCCATTTCTAGTCAACACACAGGTCTATAGGTCTACAAGCAAAGAGGACAGCAATAACCACTGGTTCCATTTAAAAGCAGGGAAGCGAACTCTTTAAGGCTCAGTTTCCAGTCCCTAAACCCGGTGATTTTCTATATAAATACACAATCCAACAAGTGTTTTAATCATGGTCCTTGTAAAATTTCATGCCTATATAGCCTCATTTTATAGGCAACCTTACAACTGGCTCATGTTATTGCTAGTGTTATTACCACAAGCTGGATACGCATTCAAAAGAAGAAAAAGAAAAGAAAAAAAGATTTGGGTTAATGTGAGAGATGGAGTGTCTGCAAAAAAAGAAAAGTCAAATTATATGCATGGAGTGTATTACAGATGCAAATAAAGCTTTAAAAATAAAGCAATTGGCAACATTATTTTTTTTTTAAATCCCTGCATGTGGGCCATGTCAATTTGGGAACGTTGTGGTTATGTAGCTCTACAGAGCCACTTGCTGGGTTTAAACCATTTTTAAATTGAAAAGTAAAGCAAGCAAATTATCCTATCTGAAAATCTGCAAACCTTCTACTCGCCCATGAGCTGAACAATGTGGAACAGCTGCACTGATGCAGTCCGAAGTCCAAGCATTGCATAAAAAAAGGACAATGAAAAAGCTCAATGTAGACACTGTCAGACTCAACACAGGGCTGTGGACACATTTCCTCACCTTCCACATCCAGACTTAGAGTGCAGGTTCTCTATATCTCCATCTCTCCTGATTACATACATGCAGGAGCCCATGGAACAAGAGGCAGTTTGGGCATGCGGTGGCACTAAGATGACCCTCAATTTGCCACTCCCACTGCATGGAGGCTGGTGCTCATAGGGACAGATAGGGAAGAAAGCAGTAGGTGGAGCCAGAGCATATGACTGGAAGGGCCAGACCCAATGATTGGCTGACCCAACTAATTCTGGTTTTGCACCCATCCTCCTCCCTGCTGAGTTCTACAAAGGCAACCCTGAGACTAAGGACATCTCTTGTGACTGGGTGCCTATGGAAAGGTAGGCAGGTGAGGGGCTGGCTGAGGACAGATTGAGCTTGGGGGGTCGTCACCCCACTTGCCCTAATGGACTAGCCTCCACTCCTCCTTCCAGTGTACCCACACAGCCACAACCTTACCTGCACATGATTGGCAATGCCTGAAAAACCCAATTTTGGCAGGGAGCCTGCCCCGTATCTGATGTAGGGCAGGTGGGTGTGGTTTGACCGGCATGGCCCTACTGGCGGGCTTGTAGGCCGGAGGTTGCCGACTGTTGCTTTACAACTTATGAACAGGGTGGCAATGTTGGAGGGCACATTTCAGCTCAGTCTTTGCTGTAAGAATCTTTTCAGGGCTGAATCAGCCCAGCAATCACTCTTTTCTAGTGCTAAACCATGTGGGCCTTATAGGTGGGCAGGAAACACGAAGGTTGGCTCCAACCTTGCATCATCTACCTTTTTCTTTTCTGATAAGCTAGATTCCTCATAGTCCACTTACGCGCTTTTAAGTTAGAGAGCCAATGTAGTGCAGTGGTTAGAGTGTTGGACTCTAGGATGTGGGAGACCAGGGTTCAAATGCCTGCTCGGCCATGAAGCTCAGTGGGTGACATTGGGCCAGTCGCTGCCTCTCAGACTCACCTACCTCACAGGGTTGTTGTGAGGAGAAAATGGGAAGGGGAAGAACCATCTTTGTATGCCACCTTGAGCTCCTTGAAGGAGAGGCGGGATAGAAATGTAACAGTAAATAAGCAAATAATTGAACAGTTTTCAGAAAAAATACATACAACACACAATCAAGTCCAAGACCATTTCCAGCCTTGTGAGAGTATCCAGCACATGATATCAAGGACTCATTTTCTTTTTGTTTCTTAGACTAGGGCTGTGCACTGGATCCAACCAAATCCCAGATCCTGAACTCAGTTGGGCTGATTTGGGTAGACCCGATTTGGCTGGATTGGGTTGAGGTAGACCCAGATTGCCTCAGGTCAGATTATGTCCACCTGGAGTGATCAGGGTCTGTCAAATGGGTGGAGGTATATATCTCCTTCCCTCCCCCATCATATATTTAATCAGGGTTTTAAATCCCAATTAAATATTGGGGCAGGGAGAAAAAGAGACATTTGGGGCTTGGAGCCAGGTCACGTGAGCCCTGGATACCTTGGGTCAGATTTGGGAGCCCGTGCACAAGCCCCCTACCCTATGATTCTGAGCAATTTCAATGTATTCCAAGTAGGGATGGGCGAGAAGTTAGTTTGTGTTCACATTTCAAGCTGAATCTATCGAATTCGCACTTTCTGAAAAAATGTGAGAAGCAAAACAGAGCCATCTTTTGAAATTCTCACTTATTTGAATTTTGCAATGCAGTTCACCAACCAACAATGTTTACAAAAATTCATATGTTAGGGGAAAGTGTGCATAAAAGTGAACATATGAGTGAAAACAACATACAAAATGCATTATATGATGAGAAACTGCTTGCAAAAAACATGTACATTAGTCAAACCTGGCTACACAAATGTGTTGATTGGGAGAAATTCACACTAAAATGCTGGAGAATTGTCAAACTTTCATGAGGATTTTTAAAAAAATCAAATTTCTGCACAAACATGGAGAACTGAATTTAAGACGAGAAATGAGGAACGGAGACAACAGAAACTGACAGATCTTTCCATCCCTAATCCCAAGCCCTTCAGCAAAAGGCATTTTGATCTGTACAAAGGAACAGATATCTGAGCAAAGGGAAAGATGAAGAAAAAAGAAATAAATCTGGGGAATGGGAGCACAGCCGGGGGGGGGGAGGAAGAGGGGGAAGCCTTTATGCAGTTCTGAAGAACTTTTGCTGTCACCCGGCACAGGATGATGCGTCTGTAGGTGCGAAGTGGAAGTGAACACCGGCAAGTCTTTTGCAAGATGAGATCCCAGCAGCAGGCTGACCTCCTTTCCAGCACATACTGTTCTACTGCCAGAACCACACACAGACTCTCTCATCCTTGGCTGAAGTCCCCCCCCCACAATTTCAAAACTGGCCTTTATGTCTTTGTTGAGTTCCTCCACTGGGAACAACCGTTATCCATGAGTACCGATCCCAAGCCGCCTCTGGTCGGGGACTTTGCTTGTGAGTTGGCTTGCTCCTGGTTCTTGGAGGACGGGATCCAAGCCATCTCTTTGGTGTTGGGAAGCCACGACCAGCGTCAAGCCTCCCCACTGATCCCTTTGTGCTCTCTCTCCCTGGGACTACGAAGCCGCAGGGAAGGGCTGGCTATTGTGTCAGGCTCTCCGCCAGCATCACCCGGGTCTCTCTATTATTGAGTCACACAGACGGGTCATCCAGCACGCGGCCCAGACGTCGAAACGCCGTCACGTTCCAAGAATGTCAGGTTTAAGGTTGCAACATCTACCTTGACTCTGTCGACTCGGCCCTCAGATGCAATGGAAAAGTTGGCTGAATCAAAGGCATCAGCAGATAATCATGAGCAACCGGCGTTGCTGATGCACACATAAAAAGATGGGGGTCACCGAGAGTCCACTCCTCCCTCACCTCGTCAAGCTGCAAAGAATCACTTTTGGAACATTCTTCGCCCAGCCACATCGCAGCTCCTTTGTAGGGCCATAGTTCAGTGGTAGGGCATATGCTTTGCATGCAGAAGGCCCCAGGTAGGGCTGGGAAAGATGCCTTGCCTTGAAACCCTGGGAAGCTGCTGCCTGTCAGTGCAGGCAATCTGGAGGTAGATGGACCACTAGTCTGACTCAGTATAAGGCAGCTTCTTAAGTCCCTCTTGAAAACCCCCTCTGTTTCAAAGGACATTTGCCATGCAACATGGGGAAGGGGGTCATATTCAAAATATGTGTCCAACCCCCCCCCAGTGCATGATGGAAAGAGCTGCACCCTCCTTTGAATCCCAAATAAAAGCTCCAGTGATGTGTTCTCTATTTCACAGGGGAGAGAGTCTGAGAACAACCCAACATGGATCATATCTATCCTCCTATCCCCTAAGACAGGGGCTGGGAACCTTTTTTCATAGGACCACATTTCCTCATGGAAATCTTCCAAGGGCCACACACCAGTGGTGGGGATGGCCAGAGGCAAAAGTGGGTGGAGCAACAAATGTGACTTTTAAGCTTGCCCCACAGGCTACATTCTAGCTATGGTGGAGACTAGTGGCTCTGATGTCAGTAGGGCCATGAATCTGCTCTGGGTTTTAGTTCAAACTTTCATGGTGCTGTTCAAGATTCTGAAGCCTGTTCCCAATATAGTTTCAGAATCTTGGACATCTCCTTGAACGTGCAAACTAAAACCTGGAGTGGATTCACAGCCCTGTTGACACTGGAGCCACCAATCTCCATTGCAGCTATGCAAAAGTCAGAGGTTTCTATATGCTCCCCTCCCTCTCCATCCAGGCAAGGAAGAAGGCACATTCGAGCCAGATTTGGCCAGTAAGAGGTGTGGCCTGGGGAAAGATCCTCACTCTGGATGGATAGGGCTTGAGGGCCATATCTGACCCTCGAGTCTGAGGTTCCTCACTCCTGCCAAAAGGAGATAAGGGGGCAGGGCCCATTGGAACACATCTGAGGTGGGGACTGGTGGACTTTTTTGTAGCCAACAAAAAGGCAGTGATTTTTTTTTTAAAGCCACACTGTCTCCCTTCTGCTTCCCAAATGATGTTGGATAGAGACATGTTTTAATGGTAAAAAAGAGGGGGAAGGGAGGCGATGGAATCCACCATCCCACCACCCAACAATAATGTCACATAAAATGAGGATTGGCGAGGTCTTAAAAAAACAGCCATGCTCAAAACTGGAGAAGCAGTTTAAACAAAACAAGCCTTTGAGACTGGGTCATAAAAGTGATGCATCTCCATATTGGATCTGGAGACCACACATCTTGGAAGTTCAGATACGATCAGAAGCTATTCAAGATGTCGTTCTGTAGTTACCACAAAGAGGCCATTAGAAGAAGGGGGGGAGAACTTTGATCTAGTATCTGCAGCTGGCTACCTGGGGAGCATTATCTCCACAAGATTTTACAGAGGACCCATCTGCACCATACGTATAAAGCACTGTCACACCACTTTAAGCAGTCATGGCTTCCCCCAAAGCATCCTGGGAACTGTAGTGTGATAAAGGTGCTGAGAGAGCTCCATTTCCTAGAGTTCCCTGGGAAGAGGGATTGATTGTTAAACCACTCTGATAATTGGAGCTCCATGAGGGGAAGAGGGACCTTCTGTATCTTTAAAAGTTGTGCAGGGGGAAGGGAGAATTCCACCTTGAGGTTTTTCCCATTCCAGTGTTGCAAGAACACCTGCACTTGGCTGACTTTCTCTTCTCCTAAAAATACAGGATCAGTCTCAGGCCCTGAGCCTGGCAACCCTAGCAGGTCCCAGCCAAGGCAGTCCTCATCAGAGGAAGACCAGGAAGCTCCGTTCTTGGACCCAGCCCTATCTCAGGCTCGATCTAAGGATGAGGGGCCTGGATGCTGTGAAGAGGCCCAGGATGGGCTGTCTACACCCGGGGCCAGTTTGGCCTCTGACGTCAAGGCCGAACAGTGCCGAAGCCCAAGGGAGAGGCATCACCTCCAATCCCAGATGGAGACCAGCCCAATCTGGAGGAGTGCTCGACTACAGGCCTGGATTCCCCAGCAGTGGAAGACTCTTCAGGAGTAAAGGACTCCTTGGGAGTAAAGGTCTGCAGGTGATCAATGGGAGATAGCTGAGGTTTGGGGTGTGGTTTAGCCGCTTCAGCATTAAAACCCCAGTGCTAGCCTAGAAGGGCTGTTGGAATAATGCATATGTGCTAGCTCTGCACCTGCCTGGTCTGAAGTTACTTGTGGAGCCTGGACTATCTCTTGCCTTGTCCTTTACCTGAGTTGCCTACAGACGGCTTGGCTTCTGACCCTGATTCTTGTCTGACCCTAGCCCCTTGGTTTTGAGATGGACTCTGACTTCGGACTGACCCTGGATACTGCCTTTGTGCTATCCTTGCTTGTGTTTCTGCTGGGGAGTCTCTCACTCCCTGCCTCCCATCATTTGCCACTTGAGGTGGCCCCCTCCCTCTGCCTAATGATAGGGCCAGCCCCAGTCATTCCAAATGGAATGGTGAATCAACAGCAGCACTGTGCTTATCTATAGAACATATAGGGCCTTTGGGGGTCTGGATTTATTTCCTCTTGAGAACTGGTTGAATTTATAGCAAAGACATAACTTGCTTCATATTATAAAACAGACCTGGAGCCTAGGGTGTTTTTACAGAATGCATCCCACTATGTGTACTTCAATACAAGTTAATAATATCATTCCTTCTGAAAATACGAGAGCACTTTGAAATGTTTTGGACAGCAACCTCGGATGATTTAGGGCCCTCCAAATGTTTGCCTTGGAATCAAACCTTATTTCTAAATTTGCAGGTCTTCAGCAGCCTGTCAGAAAATGTGCTGGAAGACCTGCCAATTTTCACACCTTAACCAAAGATTTATTCCCAATAAAAGTCACCAAGAAGGGAAATATCCTTATATACATAGCTGTTCACTTCTTTTGCCCTTCCCCCTCCCAGGAAATTTTTTCGTGACTGGATGCTTCCCTCCCTGTTCATGCTCATATTTGCAGAACTGAACCTCGCCTCTCCAAACATCAGTGTAGCAAAACACAGTATAAGGAGAAGACGCCTTTTAACACCTCAGCTTTCCGGTACCATCTCTATATATAGCGGTGCAAAAATCTAGGTCCACTGTAACCAGGTGTCCCCTAAATAACTGGTCTTTGTGCCCAGCAACTGATTTGTAGGTAGGGACAGAATGATCTGTCAATTTTGGTTCTTTCCGTTTCTCATTTTTCCAGTCTTACATTCAGTTCTCCACATTTCTGCAGCAATTTGCAATTTTTTAAAAAAAAAAATCAGGAAAATTCTCCAGCATTTTAGTGTGCATTTCTCCTAATAAACATCTTTTTATAGGCATTTTTGACTAATGTACACATTTTTGCAAGCAATTTCTTGTTGCACACTGCATTTCATACATATGTTCATTTTTATGTACACTTTCCCTACATATGCATTTTTGTAAACATTGTTTTCTTGGCCAGCTGCGTTGCAAAATTTGAATAAGAGGGAACTTTGAAGGATAGGCTGTGTTTTGGCTCTCGTATTATGCAAATTTGAAAGATTTGTCTTGAAATGCTAACTGAATCAATTTCTTGCCTGTCTCTAGTTGTAGGAGAGGAAAGGCAGTCGATTTTTGCTCCTCCCTTGTGATGGTCCATGTGGAATCTGGCTGTGGTCCCCCTTTCTGTAAAACCTGGTAGCCATCTCCCCCTCTTACTTCCTTAGAATGCATCCAGATGTACATAATTTTGGCAGGCACACTGCTGTGGAAGTGTGTTCACTCCATTTACAATTTACATTCTGTCTGCTCCTCACATAAAGCTCAGATGGAGTCTGTTACCCTCCCCCCAAAGTTGAATGGAAGCCGGATTTGCACAGGACTGAGTGGCTGCTCACTGTGTCCGTTGCAAAGCTACTTCCTTCCTTTTCAGGGCTGTGCACGCTGCTGATTGGCTGACTTTTGTGTAACTCATGAAGCTACCTCTCTGACCACCACCACCGATACATCTTCTTGGATGAATGTTCAAAGTATTAAGAAGCAGAGAGGGAAAGAGTTTCTTACTGTTGTGAGCTGCCTTGAGATTGCTTGAGATCCCATAAAACAAACAAGCATACTTGGTCAATGTGTGGAGGGTTTTTTTGGAGAGGGATGGGCATGATATTGGCCCACCCACCTCCACATGTTGACTATCACTCTGTGACAGATAAGGATGAATCTGTCCCTTTCAGTTTCCTCCGCTTCTCATTTTTCCAATCTTAAATTCATTTCTCTATGTTTCTCCAGCAATTTGTTTGGTTTTTATATTGTTTTGGAAAGGGAACATTTGATAGATTTGACTTTAGATATGAACTAAATCACATGTCTCTCCATCCCTAGTGACAGAGCAACTGTTTGGCACGCAGAAAATCACAGGCAGTCCTGGGAATGTCCCCTGTCTGAAGCCCTGGGGAACCGCTGCCTGTCAGAGTAGGCAATACTGAGCTAACTGGACTGATAGCCTGACTCAATACAAGGCACCTTCCTGTGTTCTTATTTGGGATGCGCTCTGCATTTGGCCAAGGCCTGAGCCAAATCAGACCTCTTTAGAAGCATTTGGCTTTGGCCACATTGGGTTGAGACAACCCTGGATCTCTATGGGTCAGGTACAGCAGCCCAGAGTGATCTGGGGCTATCAAGGGGTGGGGCAGAAAGGAGAGGCAGGCATGTATGGGAAGGAACAGAGAAAATGGGGGAAAGAGGCACCTCTTCACTGAAAAAGGTTGGTTCAGATTCCATCTTGCGCATGCTAGTTGCACCCGCCTGCTCTCAGTTGGGGCGAGGAAAAGAGAAGGAGACATGGTGTCTCCCTCCTCTTGCCTCCCAGCCATATATTGATTTATTTTCACTCTTTAGATCCGCCCTGAATAGCTTTGGGGATGGATGTGGGGCGGGGTGAGTAGTTCCCTCTTTAGAAGAGGGCAGATTGGGGCCACAAGGCAGTCAGGGAGGGCTGTGCACAGCCCTAGTTCATATACCCAATCTTGGTCAAATGAGCAGGGCTACAGTCTTACTGGTTGGGCCAGTAAAACCTTGGCTGATTGGCTATGCTACCCTTATGTCATAATCTGTTCAGCTGGCACACTCCATTCTTTTCTGATTACCTCTTTCACATCTGTGTTCTTAGGGCAGTTTCTGGAGGGAGGGATTTGTAATTTGCAGCTCCAGCTTTTGAACTGGGGCAGCTGAGATTTAAATGAAGATAATAAGTGAACTACCAAAGGGAACATTTTTACACTTAATGGTCTCATTTGGTGTCTAAAACATGTTGCTGGAGTAAATACAGCAAAGCTGAAAAGCTCACACATTCCCTGAGGGCTCCTTTTCCCAGTCCCAAAAGTGGTGTTTTATTTAGGGAAGCACACATTGCAGTGTGATGAGATGTATGTATTTTCTTTATGAATAAACCCAAGACAAAAATTCACAATGAATGGCATTCATCTTCAACTGAATGAATTGAGAAATGCAAAAAAGGGAAAAAAGCAAGCTCTGCACAAGCATTAGGAGGAATAATTCTTTGTCATACAAGCCCATCTGCTATGTATTTCAGAAAGTTGTTCAGTATGCATTTGGGCACCTCTAAAGAAAGCGTAACCAAATTTTGCATGGTAGTTTCTGAGATCAAAGGTTCATATGCACAGTGGTTTACTGAGTGCTTGGTGCTACTCACATCTCCTTTAAATTTGCATCGTTCACATGATGCTACTGGCAAACCAAACCTATCATACAGTCTTTCCCCTGTAAATCTGTATTAACCCAATCTGCTGATAATACGAACAGTGGAGAAAAAAATGTCTCCACTATGTTTCTCTAGAGGTTGCAGATGCTTTGTTCCAATGCTTTTAGGTGGGTGTGTCAATTGTTCCCCTCTCCACACCTCCTCCTCCTTTCATTTTGTTTCCTGTGGGCTGACAAGAAACTTCCAAATGTTCTCCTTCCTTCTGCTGGCCTTTTTTATGTTACTGCAAATGGTGCCTTTATTTTCTTTCCCCCCTAACTTGTGCATAAAAGCATAACACTGCTCAAACAAACATTTGTATCCTACCAACCATAGACAGGGAAAACACAGGTATTTGCTCTTCTGGGTTTTTTTTTAAAGGAACCCACAGTAGCTGGTAGAACAGACTGAACATGCTTGGTCACCTAACAACCAAAGGGAGTGGAAATGTATACTTAGAGGGCAAGGCTGCAAGGAAATAGTGAGACTAATCCTCCCCAGAGGAATGCCTACTTGTGTGAATGGGAAAAAATGATTGGCAGCTACCATTGAGCAAAAACTGTGGATGGTGCAAATCAACAGCGAAGGTAAAAGCAGGGTATTTGCTATGAAGAAATGTTCCCATGTAGATGAGCCCCAACAGAGTGGGAAATCCATGTTCACCTTTTCTCAGTCCCATCAGCCCTGCCCCTGACCACTGGCCTTTGCTGCCTGGGGCTAATGGGAGTTGGAGTCTAGGGGCACCTGGTGGGCCACAGGTTGCACCAACCTTGATTTAGATCAAGGCCAAGAGGTCTACTGTATCTTTAAAAGTTGTGCAAGGGGAAAGGAGAATTCCACCTTGTGGTTTTTCTCATTACAGTGTTGCAAGAACACCTGCACTTGGCTGACTTTCTCTTCTCCTAAAGATACAGGATCAGTCTGAGGCCATGAACCTGGCAACCCTAGAACCTACCCAGACCCTTAAATCTTCTTCCGAGGCCTTCATTGACATATTTTCAGTGCCAGGTAAAGGCTTATGTTTTTACTCAGGCATTTGTTAGAAGGAGATGGTGTTGCTTGTAGTAATGTGCTGCCAAAGCTTTCTGTGACTGTAAGGGGGGAGTGTGTTTTATTATTTTGTTTTTATGGTATGGTATATTTACTTTTGTTTTTTACAGTGTTGTAAGTTGCTTGGAGACCTTTGGGTAGCAAGTGACTAATAAGATCCAATAGATTTTAATTATTTATTTATTAGATTTCCATCCTGTCTTTCCTCCCAGTAGGAGCCCAGGGCGGCAAACAAAAGCACTTTAACACATCATAAAAACAGACTTTAAAATATATGAAAACAAAACAACTATTAAGAACGTATTAAAACAAAACATCTTTAAAAACATTCTTAAAGCTTTAAAAACATCTTTTTTTAAAAAAAAAAAGGTTTAAAAACATATTAAAAAGCAATTCCAACACAGAGGCAGACTGGGGTAAGGTCTCTACTTAAAAGGCTTGTTGAAAGAGGAAGGTCGTCGTCGTCAATAATAATAATAACAACAATAATAATAACAATAATAATAATAATAATAATGTCTTTGTGAGCAAGAAGCACTTAATCACACACAGATCTAAGGAGTAGCCTTCATACCCAGGGATGGCAGATGTGGGGCTGGCATGTGTCCCTGTTCTAGTTTAACCCCTTTGTGTGTTCAGACAAATGCCTGAAGACAGCCTCACTGTTAAGTCAAACCTTGCCTTCCAAAGAACTGAATTTGCATGGAGACACATTAAGTTGATAAATTCCAAAATCCGCTTTAGGGCAATAGCCATCATTAGGCCAACCAAAACATCACAATATCGTGAACAAGATTTCAAAGGCATCTAGTCACACAGTCTTAAGATGGAATGTGGGAGGCTCTGTGAGGTGCAGGGTTCAGGCTGCAGCCTGGGCGACTGAAGAAAAGGAATATGCATTGGTTGGTTCTCTCATATAATAATAATAATAATAATAATAATAAATTTAATTTCTTCGTCGCCTATCTGGCCAATGGCCACTCTAGGCGACTTACAAAATTATTAAAATACAATTAATAAAATAAGATGTGAAAATAAGATGTCAGTTGCTGACAATCACAAGTGGGGAGAGTGCTATTGTTCTCCTCCAGCTCTTCCTAGAGGCTTCCGAAAGGCATCTGGTTGACTCCTGTGAGAACAGGATGCTGGACTAGATGGGCCACTGGCCTGATCCAGCAGGCTCTTCCTGATGTTTTTTCAATTTTAGTTTCTCCCACTTTCTCATTTTTCCAATCTTTACAGTTCTCCACATGTCCACATCAGGGTGTGACTTTTTTTTTAAAGTCCTCACAAAAATTCATCAGCATTTTACTGTAAATTTCTCTGAATATGTTCATTTTTGTATGCCGTTTTGCCCAATATGCACACTTTTGCAAAGCAATTTCCCTTTCCATACTCTATATTTATATGTTATTTCCACTAATATAGGCGTATTTATGAACACATCACCCTAGCATTAGCAGTTTTCTACACATAACTTGGCAGGAGGACTGCATCACAAAATTCAGAGAAGTGCAACTTTTGAAGGATGGCTGTGTTTCGTTTTGCATATTGTTTTGGAAAGTGTGAATTTGGTAGGTTCACCTTTATATGTAAACTGAAACACACACACCCCCAATTACTAGCAGTTACCTAGATTGGTCTGCATCTTTTGATAAAATGTCTTATTGGTCCTGCTGCAGCCTGACCAAATCCTTAGATTTTTTGGGGGGGGAAATGGACCAGGGAGGTATCTTCGTTGTTTTATTTGCTTTAGGTCTAGATCAGGGATGGGGAACCTGTGACCCTCCAGATATTGCTCATCTCCAAATCCCATCAATGACAGCCACCATGGTCAATGGTCAGGAATGATGGGAGTTGTAGTTAGGAAGCTACCTTATACCAAGTCAGACCATTGGTCCATTTGTCTCAGTATTGTCTACACTGATTGGCAGCAGCTCTCCAGGATTTCAGGCAGGAGTCTCTCCCAGTCCTGCCTGGAGATGCTGGGGATTGAACCTGGGACCTTCTGCATGCAAGGCAGATGCTCTGCCACTGAGCTATGGCCCTTCCTGGTTCAACAGACCTCAAAGGCTCCCCATCCCTGATAAAGAGGATCCTTCCTTCAAATCTCTGCTCTTCTAATACTTGTTTTAATCTGGTCACACAAAGTCCCACCACCAAAGATGTGGGACAACAATGGCAGGGCATTCAAGCAACAGCTGAACCTCTTTCGACATTCAAGCTGTGTGGTTGTTTGATAACTGTCGTTGCACTTCTGTTGCTTTCCATCAGAGGGCAGCAAAATCAGTTTCTTCTCCCTGAATCAAATAAGGTGCGCAGAATCACATCAGATTCGAATGCTTGTAACCCAATGCTTCCTGACCAGCAGCCTAATCCCAAAGAACCAGTTCTGTCCCACTTGAGATGAAACCTGCCTTACAGTCTCATTAAATAAATCTCCCCCTCCCCTCCCTAGAATTGGCTGATTCCTCATGAATGCATGGTTGATTTTGCACCTCTGCAGGAACAGCTACTTTCTAAATTCTGCAGAAGTTCCCACAGGGAGACCCATTGCCCTTCCTTCTCTGTCGCAGAAAAGCCCCCAATATGCACAGCATCTGAGATGTACTACAAGTGCTGGCGCAGGTGTAGAGTTTCATGGTTGCAGCAGGCTCAATGGCAACCATCTTGCACCAGTGCATGTATGGCAAGAGCTGTAAGGACTGAATCTGGTGTGATGTTGGTGTGGGGTGGCACATGGTGCCAGCAGCGTCGGACTGGATCTGCCACCATCCACCATGCCGAGCTCCCCATGCCTCACCCTTCCCCCTCTTGGTAAGCAGCCACACCCCATGGCGGTGGGAAGCCAGGAGAGCAATGTAGCCCCACTCATGTTGCCTCCCTGGCTGCTACTGTTATCTTCCAAGGACAAATCTTGAACTCTGCGATACCCCACAGTTTTACCAACAGTGAAGACCATACGGAAAGATGCAAGTTCTTGCCAGCTACTCAGCGATCCTTCATGTTTGCTGTTGTTCAAAGGAGTTACAAATTAATGCATAAATGTGTTTTTTGAGCCTTATCTCCCCCTGGGAAGGGAAATATTTGGATCGTTTCATATTCCCTTGTTTCAATCCAACGAGAGATCTTTGATGGAGGTAATTTGGATAGTTATGCTTTGAATTATGAACAGGGCAGGACCTTCATTAACATATAGATTTCTTTTTTTAAAAAAAGCAACAACCTCCAATTAAGATTATCGCTCTACTTTTCTTCCCTAAAAGCAGCGTATTCTCATGAGAGAGCTCTACAGGTTGCTTGAAAATCTGGGCCTCTGGCTCAGCCAGCTCTTTCATGCAGCTCGTTTCCTGAGCTTGCTGACAGAGCTGTCTGGATAGACCTCGGCTTGCATTCCAAGCGGTCTTTGCGCCAAGTCAGCTTCGCTGGGCCCAATGTCAAACAAACACAGACAGACCACCACAATCCAGAGCTCCAATGTGGGACTGGCACTGTGTGCCTTTGAGATATGGAGCATAAATCAACTGGTGGCCAGTTCAGGCGCATGTGGGCGTTGAGAGGCTTGCCAGTTCTGTGCACCGCATACGGAGGTTGAACGAAAGGGGCTTGCGAAAGATTGCAGGTTTTTCTTGAACAGCCAGGCCGTCGGGCAGGAAGGAGAGGGGGCTGCAAGTAATCCAAGTAATCACCCACCTGTATGGAATTTGGAGGTCTGGAGACAAGTCAAGCTGTTCGTTGCCACTAATAGTCCAGGCACTGGTGACATCAAGGTCAGATTACTGTGGTGCAATCTGTGTGGGGCTTCCATTGTGACTGGTATGGAAATTGCAGTTAGTTCAAAATGCTGCAGCCCGATTGCTGACAGGAGTGAGACCAGAGCTTGGAAAAGTTACTTTTTTGAACTACAACTCCCATCAGCCCAATCCAGTGGCCGTGATGGCTGGGGCTGATGGGAATTGTAGTTCAAACAAGTAACTTTTCCAAGCTCTGAGTGAGACCCTGTCAGCAAATTATACCCCTGCTCAGAAATCTGCACCAGCTACCAACTTGTTACTGGGCTAAATTCAAAGTATTAGTAGTAGTAGAAAGGCCCTTAACAGTTTGGGACAAGTTTATGTGAAGGATCGCTTTACCCCACTTCAGTCTGTGGACTGGCACTTTTACAAGTGCCACATAATGTTCATTTTGCACTTGTAAGGAATCATCCTTTCAGTGTGGCAAGCACTTAAACTTTGGAACTCCCTGTCCATTGACATTGGGCCATCACCTTTGCTGAATTATTTTTTGGCACCTGCTGAAAGCTTTTCGGTTTAGGCAGCCCTACCCAGATATGTAAAGCTGACATGTATTTTAATATGTAATTTTATTTTATAATGTATATTTTTAAACTGCTGGCTTTATTTATATTGGGGGAGGGATATTTAGGCCAACTTGTTTTTAACCTGACTTTTATAGATAATTGTTAGGTGTCTTTTATATTTTCTGTAAACTGTTTAGAGGCTTTTAGGAAAATAAATAAATAGCATCTCAAGAGTGAAGACAATTGTGCTAAGTAACAGGCGCAGGATCTGCATGATATCAGATGCATCAGACCATGAGTAAAAGACATGACACACAGCAACTGCACTCTGTGCTTTAGTGCTGGTTAAGCTGAAGGTCAAAGTTTGCCTCAAAAAGGTTATTGTAGAGCTGGAAAAGGTTTAGAAAACGGAAACCAAAGTGACCAAGGAGATGGAGCAACTCCTCTCTAAACAAAGGTTATGACATTTGAGGGCTTTTTAGTTTAGAGAAATAGCACATAACAGATGACATGATTCAAGTATATAAAATGATGCATGGTGTGAAGAAAGCAGATAGAGAAAAGTTTTTCTCTTTTGCTCCTAACACCCAATCGCAGGGATGTCCAATGAAGCTGAATGTTGCAAGACTCAGGACAGACAAAAGAACGTGCTCCCTCACACAGCGCATGGTTAAACTCTGGAATTCGCCCCTACAAGAAGCAGTGATGGCCACCAACTTGGATGGCTTTAAAAGAGGATTAGGCAAATTCATGGAGGATAGCAATGGCTGCTTGGTATGACAGCTATGTTCTACCTCCACTGTTGGAAGCAGTATGCCTCTGAATACTAGTTGCTGGAAACTGCAGGAGGGGAGAGTGCTGTTGCTCTCAGGTCCTGCTTGTGGGATTCCCACAGGGTCTGGTTGGCCCTTGTGAGATCAGGAAACTGGACTGGATGGGCCTTTGGCCTGATCCAGCAGGGGTCTTCTTTTCTGTTCTTAAAGTTGGTGGGAGCAAGAGTGTCCTTCAAGAAGAAGCTCTGCTAACAGGGAGAGCCGCCAGAGGCATGCCGTTGTCAGCGTGAACCATGTTGAGAACTATCTGTGGCACATTCCTTCTCGAAACAACCCAAGGAGCTGTCGCAGTCAACAGTGAGAATGGGGCTGGTTCCCATGTCAAAAGTGGGAATTTTAGATGAAGCAACTGCATTCCAATGTGACGGCATCATGCAAACGACAGTGATGGTGTTTGGGGGCTCGCCTTTGCCTTGCCAGCTTTCCCTTATGTGGAAGTTACTTTCTTCCTTTTCCATTTGTTTCGGTCTGGTTTTGCTGAAGTCCTTCCACATTTTTCCATGACATTCCTACTCTGGACTGCCTTTTGTGATTTCACTGATGTGTTTTAAAAAAAAATTGTGGCACAAGGAGATGCCTCAGCTCTGGTTATACATACTGTAGAGCCATTGAAATTAATGAACCTAAGATAGTTGTGTCCATTAACTTCCTTGGGCCTGCTCTGAGTAGGATTAGTGTTGTCATAAAATTGGATCCGTCTACTCCAGTATTTTCTGCACCAGACATAGGGAACATAAGAACATTCCGAACGTAAGAGCCCTGCTTCCCCCCTTTCCCCTCTCGGTCATTCAGAACGTAAGAGCCCTGCTTCCCCCCTTTCCCCTCTCGGTCATTCAGAACGTAAGAGCCCTGCTTCCCCCCTTTCCCCTCTCGGTCATTCAGAACGTAAGAGCCCTGCTTCTCCCTTTCCCTTCTCTGTTTTCTATTCTCTCTCTCTCTCTCTCTCTTTCTCTCTTTCTCTCTCGTTAAATTTCACACACACACACACACACACACACACACACACAGAGCTGCTCCATTAGGCCAATGGCCCATCTAGTCCAGTATCTGGTTGGCTACTGTGAGAACAGGATGCTGGACTAGATGGGCCATTGGCCTGATCCAGCAGGCTCTTCTTATGTTCTTAATCCCTGGCAGCATCTCTAGGTAGGCCCTGGGAGAGACTCCTACCTGAAACCCTGGAGAGCCACTGCCAGTCAGTGTAGACAGTACTGACCTAGATGGACCATCTAGGGCAGCTTTGTATGTTCCTAAATCAGCCAGTTTAAAACAGCTTTGTATGTTCCTAAATCAGCCAATTTAAAACAGTTTAAAACAGCTTTGTATGTTCCTAAATCAGCCAATTTAAAACAGTTTAAAACAATTTTATTTTATTTAGAGAATTTATATCCCACTTATTTAAATGAAACTCTAGTTAAAACATCTTAAACGGCAAATAGGAAAAAATCCCACTGCAGTCCACAATTTTTAAAACACAGCTAATAACTGAACAGAACATTCGCTTTAGTATCAACATTTAGTAAAAGCGCTACCCATAAAAATCAACTACAAAAAAATGTAAGAAAAATCCATAACATGGTAAGACTGAACAAAATACCTCTAGCCTTCAAGAATTTTTTAAAATAAAAATCAAGTAAAACAATATTCAACAATAATATATTCAGTTTAAAACACAATGTTAAAACACATCTAAAGCCAATGTATTGGCACAGTTGAGGCTTACAAAGGGTAACAATTTAGTGCAGGTCTACTTCCTTGGTGTTCTACCTAGGGAAGAGCTCCAAGTAGTATAAGCTTTTCAAGTGAGCTTAAAGTATAATCTGATAAAAAATTAACATTTATATCCCTGACTTGGTTCTCTTGTGGGATGTGTGGGATGAACCCACACAGAGTTGGAAAAGGTTCAGAACAGGGCAACCAGAATGATCAAGGGGATGGAGCGACTCCCTTACGAGGAAAGGTTGCAGCATTTGGGGCTTTTTAGTTTAGAGAAAAGGCGGGTCA
Organism: Rhineura floridana; assembly: GCF_030035675.1. Classification (NCBI taxonomy): domain Eukaryota; kingdom Metazoa; phylum Chordata; class Lepidosauria; order Squamata; family Rhineuridae; genus Rhineura; species Rhineura floridana. Next base: position 35,458,394 of record NC_084492.1, read on the forward strand.
GAGGAGACATGATAGAAGTGTATAAAATTATGCATGGCATTGAGAAAGTGGATAGAGAAAAGTTCTTCTCCCTCTCTCATAATACTAGAACTCGTGGACATCCAAAGAAGCTGAATGTTGGAAGATTCAGGACAGACAAAAGGAAGTACTTCTTTACTCAGCGCATAGTTAAACTATGGAATTTGCTCCCACAAGATGCAGTAATGGCCACCAGCTTGGATGGCTTTAAAAGAAGATTAGACAAATTCATGGAGGACAGGGCTATCAATGGCTACTAGCCATGATGGCTGTGCTCTGCCACCCTAGTCAGAGGCAGCATGCTTCTGAAAACCAGTTGCCGGAAGCCTCAGGAGGGGAGAGTGTTCTTGCACTCGGGTCCTGCTTGCGGGCTTCCCCCAGGCACCTGGTTGGCCACTGTGAGAACAGGATGCTGGACTAGATGGGCCACTGGCCTGATCCAGCAGGCTCTTCTTATGTTCTTATGTTCTTAACCCGGTGATGACAGAGATAGCATTCCACTATCTTGTTCTCCCCTTGTCTTTCCAGCCCAGAAAGGAAGCTGGTCTTTTATTTCCTGGTTTAAGAGGTTATGGAGGTGATGCAGGGGTTACGTACCAAAGTTCACTGAACACTTGGAAGAAAGAGACAGACACGAGTCTCCCTCTGATCAGGAAACCCTTAAAGTGTAGGATGCTTCACATTTCCTGCCCATAGCTCAGAAAGATAGGAGCTGCTCCCTGGAAGAGGCAAATAAAACCCTAATCCCTTCTCCAGTCTCATTCAGAGGGGGAGAGACATAAATTCTCTGAAAGCTTTGCTATAAACCACTGGCTGTTGCACAGACGCAAGCAAGTGGCATAAACCAGTCAGAGTTAAGCATGTTTAGAATTTTAACAGGAAGGATGCTCAGCTGATAGAGATGGACAAATCTGTCAATTTCAGTTCTCTCTGTTTCTCATTTTTCCAATCTTTAGTTCTCCACATTTCTGCAACAATTTGCATTTTTTTTTTTTAAAAAAATCATCTTCTTGAAAATTCATCAGCATTTTAGGACAAATTTCTCCTAATAAATACATTTTTGTATGCAGTTTTGAAAAATATACACATGTGTTTGCAAGCAGTTCCCCCATTATAATGCATTTTGTATGTTATTTTCACCAGTATGTGCATTTTTATGCAGACTTTACCCTAATATATTCATTTATGTACACATTACTTGGCTGGAGAACTGCATAGCAAAATTCAGATTAGTGCAAATTTTGAAGGATGCCTGTTTTGGTTCATGTATTGTTTCAGAAAGCACAAATTTGGTAGGTTTGCCTTTAAATGCAAACTGAGTTGAATTTCTCCCCCACCTCGACCAGCCAGTCCTTATGGGGACAATGGTGTAAATGGTAAATATTGTCTCTAGACTTAATGATTTGACAGGTGGTCTCTTCACTTGGGATTTATGTATTCACTAATAGGCAAAAAAAACCTTACGCTTGAAGAATGTACCTATAGCCAACAGATATTTCTATCAAACTTTAAAAAGCAGGGAAATTGGGCAGCTATAGTGAATGCACCAGGGGTCCTCTCTGAGATATTGTACTGCCCTACAAATTGGTACAAATGCAAACACAATTTGGGTTGGTCTTTCACAGTCCAATCCACTTCCTGTGTAGCTTGGAAGATAACAAGGCAACATTTACACTTTGAACTCTCAATTCTCTCTGACAGTTTTGTGCATCGCCATGAATACTTAGAAGTTTGTTAAGCAAGTGTTTATGAGTTCAGGATTATACGTTTTATTTATTTATTTATTTATTGCACTTGTATACCGCCCCATAGCCGAAGCTCTCTGGGAGGTTTACAGCAATCAAAAACATTAAAACAAATACACAATTTAAAAACATATTGTAAAAACAATTTAAAACACAATTTTAAAATTCAAAACAATATAAAAACAATTTAAAAACACATGCTAAAATGCCTGGGAGAAGAGGAAAGTCTTGACCTGGCACCGAAAAGATAACAGTGTTGACACCAGGCACACCTCGTCAAAGAGATCATTCCATAATTTGGGGGCCACCACTGAGAAGGCCCTCTCCCTTGTTGCCACCCTCCGAGCTTCCCTTGGAGTAGGCACCCGGAGGAGGGCCTTTGATCTTGAACGTAGTGTACGGGTGGGTTCATATCGGGAGAGGCGTTCCATCAGGTATTGTGGTCCCAAGCTGTGTAAGGCTTTATAGGTCAAAACCAGCACCTTGAATCGAGCTTGGAAACATACAGGCAGCCAATACAAGCGGGCCAGGATCGGTTTTATATGTTCAGACCGTCTGGTCCCTATTACCAATCTGGCTGCTGCATTTTGCACAAGGTGCAGTTTCCGAACCGTCTTCAAAGGCAGCCCCACATAGAGTGCATTGCAGTAATCTAATTTGGAGGTTACCAGAGCATGGACAACTGAAGCCAGGTTATCCCTGTCCAGATAGGGACATAGTTGGGCCACCAACTGAAGTTGGTAGAAGGCACTCCGTGCCACCGAGGCTACCTGAGCCTCAAATGACAGAAATGGTTCTAGGAGAACCCCCAAGCTACGAACCTGCTCCTTCAGGGGGAGTGCAACCCCATCCAGGACAGGTTGGACATCCACCATCTGGTCAGAAGAACCACCCACTAACAGGATCTCAGTCTTGTCTGGATTGAGCCTCAGTTTATTAGCCCTCATCCAGTCCATTGTCGCAGCCAGGCACTGGTTCAGCACATTGACAGCCTCACCTGAAGAAGATAAAAAGGAGAAATAGAACTGCGTGTCATCAGCATACTGATGGCAATGCATTCCAAAGCTCCGGATGACTGCACCCAACAGTTTCATGTAGATGTTGAACAGCATGGGGGACAGAACTGACCCCTGCGGAACCCCATACTGGAGAGTCCAGGGTGCCGAGTAATGTTCCCCAAGCACCACCTTCTGGAGGTGACCTGCCAGGTAGGAGTGGAACCACTGCAATGCAGTACCTCCCACTCCCAACTCAGCTAGTCTCCCCAGAAGGATACCATGGTCGATGGTATTGAAAGCCACTGAGAGATCAAGGAGAATCAACAGAGTCACACTCCCCCTGTCTCTCTCCCAACAAAGGTCATCATACATGGCGACCAAGGCTGTTTCCGTGCCAAAACCATGCCTGAAACCCGACTGAAATGGATCCAGATAATCAGTCTCATCCAAGAGTGTCTGGAGCTAGCCTGCAACCACTCGTTCCAGGACTTTGCCCAGGAATGGAACATTTGCTACCGGCCTATATTTATTAAGATTTTCTGGGTCCAGGGAGAGTCTCTTCAAGAGTGGTCTCACTACTGCCTCTTTCAGGCAGCCACGGACCACCCCCTCTCACAGAGAGGCATTAATCACTTCCTTGGCCCAGCTGGCTGTTCCATCCCTGCTTTTTTGTAAGGTTTTGTTTTGAAATGAGCTTATGGGAAGCATCAGAATGGCATGGGGGGTATTTTCAATTTAACATTGCAGAATGTGAAAAATCCATGCTGGCTATAGTATACAGCCACTCCTATGTCTGTATAATTATTTTATTCATTCTTTTAAAATGATATTCTGCCCATTCAACAAAGCTGTCTAGGTCAGTAGTCTTCAAACTTTTCAAGCCTGGGACCCACCTTTAACCCACATATGCACTTTGGTGCTCATAACTTAATTTTCTATCATATATTTGCACAGTGGTAGTGAAAGTTTTGCTTGCAACCCATCTTAGATCAGGCTGTGACCCTATAGTGAGGCCCGGACCTCCAGTTGAAAACCAGTTCTCTAGATTGTAATGTGCAACTAGATTTGAGGGACCTCCTACTCATTCTGTTGAATGGGGTCCTAAACGTCTGTCCTGATGGCATCACTGATGGTACCATCTCACTATGTACTGTGAGAAAAAGTATCTGTTTTACCTCTCCTCAATCACCCACCATTAGATGACTCCATTGGGTTCTGGTATTATGAGAAAGGAAGTAAAACATCTCACTATCCACTTTCTCCACACCATGCTTCATTGTATACACTTCTATCATGGCCCTGCCCCCTTACTGATTTTTTAAAGAACCTAAACCCCAAAAGCTTCAAATGTTGTAACCATTCTTCATGGGGGAGTGGCTCCAGCCCCTTGATCATGTCCATTTTGAGATATGGTGACCAGAACCTTTGGTCTGACCTAGCAAGGCCACTTATTCATTTTCTCGGTTCTACTGCTGTCTTGGGAAGTGATCTTGAGTGACAGTCCCAGTTATGCCTTCCTTCTACATGGATTGAAATCTGGGAGGTTTTTCAACATGCATTCCTTCATCAATTCCCTCATCTCTCACTCGGAACGAATGCCAGCTCATGATGACAGACTGAAATAAAGGTTGCTTCTCTTCCGTCTTCTGCAACTCTTTTGTCCAAGGGTTGACCCCCACATGCAAATGGATCAGATAGTCAGCTTTCCAAAGGCTCTGCTTTACCACCTGAACGTGTTTGCTCTTTGCATTCTTGTGTGAAATACCGTGCAATCTCTAGGCATCCCTGTTCCCATTCATCTCCAAGCATCCAAGTTTATTTGGTCCTTTTCCATTAGGCTGATGCTTCTAGAGAGAGCTGTCGTGCAGCAAGATGCAGTGGACACAGAAAACTCATCATGACTATTGAAATGTCGGTTGGGAGCACTTTTTTATAGCTGGACCGTAAAACACTGTCACGGCTGGCGTAAGCCACCCATTTCATTTCTTTGGTGACCCTTGCTCTGCTAATGGAGGTGCCAAACCTCCCTGCTTGGATGCAAATGAATACAGAGGTTCAACATCTTGGAGGATGGCAATAATAATACCCCAAATCAATCAGCACCTTGTCTAGCAATGTGGATTAGAAATGTCTCTTTGGATTTTTAAGAGCCTCTTTCATTGGCATGGCATAAGAAACACCTGAAAAACTTATATCCAGGTGTGGAATTGAGGAGCAAAAAATAGACGCAACACTTGCACACAAGCAAGGTTTCTTAGAGGGGAAAAACTATAAGGAACAGGCTCCGTGTCATAACTACTGAGACTCATTAATGCGGCTCAAAGGTTTCCCTATAGAAGAGGGATGGAGAATGTCTCTGAGTCTGAGGGCCACATTCCCTTCTGGACGATTTTCTGGGAGCCACATGCTTGTGGTGGGTGCAGCAATGGATGTCAATGTTACCTTTGTCCAGAGCTTGGAAAAGTTACTTTTTTGAACTACAACTCCCATCAGCCCAATCCAGTGGCCATGTTAGCTGGGGCTGATGGGAGTTGTAGTTCAAAAAAGTAACTTTTCCAAGCTCTGCTTTGTATAGTCGGGTAGCTTCTACACACACTTGCACACCCCTCTCTATCCTCCGTCCAGACAAGAAGAGCATTGCTTATTTATTTTATAAACATATTTATATGCTGCTATTTCATTTTTTTAAAAAAAAAATCTAAGTGGTTTACAACAAATAAAAACCATACAATAAAAGCCATTTAAAAATACAGGAAAAACAAAGGCCAATTACTGCAAAAACACTTCTTCTAAATTGCTTGCATCAGCTGGTGGAGCAGAAAGGTTTCCAGCAGGCACTTAAAAGTTAAAACAGGAGACGCCTGCTGGGTCTATTTTGGCAGAGCATTCCAAAGGACTGGGCCAATGACGCTGAAGGCTCCATTTTGTGTCGATGGTAAATGAGCCTTGCCCACTCAGGAGATGACCAGCGCTGCTCTTGCAGAGGAGTTCAGTGACTGAGCTGGGATATAAGGTACCCTGGATCTAAATTGTAAATTAATACAAGGGCCTTGAACCTGGCTCAGTAGCAGATGGGCAGCCAGTGTAGTGTTTTAACAGTGGCATCAGATTTCAAGGACACAATCTAGCCAGGCAAAAACACTCAAGGGGTGTGCTGAGGGCAGAAGCAGGGGCAGTGAGGAATGTGGCTGGGGAGGTGGGTAGCCTGGGGAGAATTCCAAGGGGCAGGCAGAGATATCTGGAGGGGCACATTCAACCTCTGGGCCTGAGGTTCCCTTCCCTTGCTGTAGAAGGAACCTAAATGAGGAGGATTAATGTGCTATTGTGATCAGGTCCTGAATGTGGGGACTGCCCAGAGGCAGCTGGATAACCACTGCAAGAATGGAGCATTGGACTAGATGGGCCTTGGTCTGATCCAACAGGGGTGTTCTTAATGTTCATTTGTTGCAATTGCTTCCCATCAATGATGTTTTCGCCATATTCACAGGACACATAAATTGTTCTATCAGCACAAATGTATGTGGGAAAGAGAGAGAGAGATGACTGTCTAACATAGTGATTTTGGCCATGAATTGCAAAATCTCACATTTTACACTGAGCTGAGCCAAGCTGGAAAAATACTCAGTATATTTTTCAGAAAGTTTTCTGATTAAAAACAAAACAAAACTGTGAGAAGTGGATTTGAAATGCGCCAAATTAGGGGAATAACTTTCAGCATGGTATGTATGACAAATCTGGCAAGTTAGCCAAGCAAGTTATGGACACTCCACATACAACCCAGCCAAATCTCTAGTGAGGAAGTCCATAAATTCTCCATGCTGTAGAGAAGAGAAATCATGGACCTTCTTCAGCAACCACATATCTAAACTCCAGATCAGAGAAGGACAGAAGGCAAGACCATATGAAGAGCCTGGCAGCTGGATCAGGCCAAAAGGGGCCCATCTAGTCCAGCATCCTCTTTTCACAGATGCCTATGGGAAGCCCACAAGCAGGACCCAAGCACAAGAACGATTCCCCTCATGTGGTTTCCAGCGACTGGTATTCAGAAGCATAATGCCTCCAACTGTGGAAGCAGAGGATAGCATCATGTGTCAGCTTTTCACTGAGACAGCAGTGTCAGTGGGGGTGCAGGCAGGGCTGGAGATTCCTTGGTAATTGCCAGGCTGTAAGTCCTCAGCTGGCAGCTTGGCCATAAATCTGCCAGGCTAGCAAGGAGGAAGCAAGATAAGGGCAGAGGCCGTTCAAAGCTTATGTACCAAGCCAGAAATCCAGAAGAGACATCAGTGAAGGTCCGGGTCTAGTTTGCCGAGAGATCAGTCCAAGTCAAGGTTCAGGGAATAGGAAGACACACAGTGGTCACACCTGATGTTGTAGTCAGCAACAAACTGAAGCCAAGCTTTGACTTTTAAGGAGCAGGTTTGTCAGCAGGTGTGAGCCATCAGCGTTTTGGCCTTAAGTGGACAGGCCTGCCCCTCTTCTGCCTGACCTTCTGTTGTCTATGTTCTGCAGGTGAGGGGGGAGTATCCTGTTCACTGTCTGCGTCTGGCTGAAGGGCTTCAGCTGTGTCTGGGGTGCTCTGCAGCTGAGGAGGAGAAGGAGCTGGGTTCTCAGGAATTTCCTCCATTTCTCCTTCTGGGTCTGCTGCTTCTGGGTCTGCTGCTGTTACTCCCGAGTCATCCTCGTCTGATGAGTCCTCTGACGGGGCCATGACATCATGGCTGGTACCCAGAGACAGCCTTATAATCTATATATTTGTCTAAAATCCTCTTTTACAGCCATCCAAATTGGTGGACATCACTGCCACTTGTGGGAGTGAATTCCATAGTTTAACTGTGTGCTGCTGTGTGAAGAATTACTTTGTTGGTCCTGAAACTTCCAAGATTCAGCTCCATTGGAAGTCCCCAAGTTCTAGTGTGATGTGAGAGGCAGAAAAGCATTTCTCTATCCACGGTCTCCATGCCATGTGTAATTTTATACACTTCTGTCATGTCACCTCTTACTTGCCTTTCCTCAAAACTAAAAAGCTCCAAATGTTGCAGCCTTTCTTCATAAGGAAGTTGGATTTCCAGCACCTCGTATTCAGAGGCATACAACAGAGGACGTGGAACATAATGGCCGTGGATAGCCTTATCTTCCATGAATGTGTTTAATCTTCTTTTAAAGCCATCCAGGTTGGTGGTTGTCAGTCATGATATCCCGTGACAATGAATTCCATCATTTAACTATGTGGTGTGTGAAGAAGAACTTTGTTTTGACTGTCCTGAATGTTCCAACATTCAAATTCATTGGATGACCTTCTAATATTATGAGACAGAGAGGGAGAGAGAGAGAGACTCTCCCTATCCACTTTCTCTACACCATGCTTGACAATTTTGCTGGCCACATGATCAAAATCTGGATGAACAACTGTATGCATGGAGATGAGTAGGAGGAAGGCAGCGATCCAGAAAAGCCTGAAATCGGGGGTATGTGTGTGAGGGATAGATTGTAATATTTCATCAAAGCACCTAAGACAGGCCCTCTTACAAGGATGTTGGTGCATGTGGGGGGGGAGGAGTTGCTCCCCCTCCAAATTTTAAATGCTTTAATGGATGGAGTGGGTTGCCAATGACCTTTAGTAAAAATTCACAGACCTTGCCCGCCCACCTGAAATATTTCTGTGGACATTCTTGCCCCTCAGAGTTATAAAACCTTGAAACTTAATCTGCACTTGCTTTCTTTGGTAAATGCCATGCATTCGTTGGTGCTCTTGCACAGAAAACACAGTGGATGAAAGGAGAGTGTTAGGGTTGGTTTTTTGGCGGGAGTAGGGGGAGAGACGTAAGGTATAAGTGCATAAAATACCAAAGCTCAACTTCACTTCCAGGCACTGTATTTTACTGCCAGAAAAATATTTTCTCAGCTGCTTTTGCGCAAAGGTGGTGATGAGTAGCTAGTAATGCCATATAATGCCATGTGCTCTGACCATGGGGTAGCCCACTAATCTACTCTGGCATATGCTTCCTACTGGGAGGTGACAGTTTGTATGGCCAACCAAATGCAGGACTCCAAACCTTGTATTCAGCTGGAATTGTTCTCCCATAAAAGATTGTGCCTTGATAACATAGGGTGGAAGTGTAGATCTCGAGATCAGCTGTGCAACTAGGACATAATTTTCTGTCGATCATTCTGTGCTGGGATATTATGGAATGTTCATGAATATTCCAATGGGCAAGGAGGAAGTGTCAGTAATAGAGAACTTGCAATTTCCATGAGGAAGCCATTTCAGCCGGAGAGGGGAGATGCTCCTGTGTGCTGCATGGACAGGCATGCGTTCTAGAAGCTATGTGGGAAGATGGCCCAGAAGGTGGATAAACTAAGAAACAGGAGCCTCAGGAGGTTGAGTAGAGAAGAGCCCCCTTGCTTCCCCTCCTCACCATCACCGCCACCAATATGTGTGATACTTTACAAACCCTTTAAGAGAAGGTCCATAGCTCAGTGACAGAGCATCTGCTTTGCATGCAGAAGTTCCCAGGTTCAATCCCCAGCATCTCCAGGTCAGGCTGGGAATGTTCCCTGCCTGAAACCCTGGAGAGCCACTGCCACTAGTATAGGGACAAATTCAGAAGTGCAGGGTCCCTTCATGATAGTCACACCACATCCCCTAACAGCCACGCCCTCCTCGCTCATTTGCTTGCTCTCCGTTGTCACACTCTTCCGTTGTTCCCACGTGCAACTTCTTCCACAACAACAGATGTCCCTGGGAGTCGATCAGCATGAAAAGGGAGGTGGTTAGCTACTGAGCAGAGTTTTCTCGGTGGCTGACTCTGATTGACTCCAATCAGCAGGCAAGGACAAGGAAGCACGTTAGAAAACTCTTCTCAGTGGTCAACACACTCCCCTTTATGCTGATTTGCTCACAAGACACTGGAGACATAGGGACCCTGCTCCCAAAAAAGTAAAGGGTCTCAGACTCCCTGAGACCCTGGACCACTACACCTCTGGCTGCTGCCAGTCAGGGTAGGCAACACAGAGTTAGATGGACCAATGGAATGACTCAGTATAAGGTAGCTTCCCATGTTCTTAAGGAGGGATATGAAGAAAAAGCGAGAGAGGGCATCATGGGAAGCAGTTGCAGGTGTAAGGGGCAGCAAGGGAGAATGGAAGAGTTGTTTGTGGGAGCATGAGGCCATCAGATGGCTGAGGCTGGTTAAGCCAGAGAAGCAGTGGTCTTGGGTAGCCCTGGGACCGCCTCCGAGCAGTGTAAGAACTTTGTCTGGTTTTTTAAAAAAAGAATTTAAACGTTAACGCAGCAATGGGGCAGAACAATGAAGACATGCAAAAGTGACTTGAACCAGAATTAAGTCAGTCCGTCCATGCCTGACACCCCTTCCCCCAAGTCCAAAGTGTTACAGCCCTTCCTTCCACCCCCCACCCCCTGTGTTCCGCCACTTCAGTGCGCTGCCTGTGGGTAGAGCAGCCATCACCAGCATGGACCAGATGATTTGGACTACAATTAGGGATGGGGAAACCTGTCAGTTTCAGTTTCTCTCTGTTTCTATATTTTCTAATCTTAAATTCAGTTCTCCACATTTCCATGTCTGCAACTTTTTTTTAAAAAAAAGGGGGGGGTCCTCATGAACATTCACCAGAATTTTAATGGTTTTGCAAAACAATTTTGCCAATGCAACACATTTTTGTATGTTGTTTTCACTAACATATGCATGTGATGCACCCTTTCCCCTGGTATATTCATGGCTGGAGAATTTGCACTACAAAATTTGGAGAAGTGCAAATTTCGAAGGATGGATGTGTTTTAGTTCACACATTTTGTTTCGAAAAGGGCAAATTAGGTAGGTTTCTCCGCCACCCCTAGCAGCAACTCCAATCAGCACAGAGGAGCTGGCTGGGACTGAAGGGAGTTGGAGTCAAAACTATCTGGAGGGCAGCGGCTTGGTGAAGGCTGGAGTAGAGACCTAGGTACCATCCTCAGCCTAGCTGAGGTTTTGAGGTGAAGCATGCAAGAGGGAATTTGTAAGCAGTTTTAAAGCCTTTCACTTCCGCTATGTAAAGACGTAATGAGAAGAAAAATCTTTCCTGTGGCTTCTCAAGGGAAAATTAAGGTTGTTTCCTCCACCTCCTGGTTCCCTTATCTGAATGGCGATCCATATGGCCAGCTGACCTCTGGGCCATTTATGTTCAGGGGCTGATTTACATGAAACATCTGCCTTTTCTTGGTGGGCAGGAGCATTCCCTCCTAGCAAAAGGACGCAGCTCACCCTGGGACACAAAGGGGATTCCGTCTGCTTGTGTTCTTTCCAAGGGAAGTCGCAATCAGACCTTTTGCTCTGGCTTCAGACTTCCTGTTCCTGCTCGACTTATCATGTCATGGCTTCTGCCTGACTTGGGCTTCCTCTTGAGCCTGCTAAAAGAGTTCCTTCATCCTTTATCATTATTACTCCTTCCTGGCACTAAGACTCAGACTTTTCAAGGAGACAGCAGTTCAAAAGAGTTGCCAGGCTTCCTTTGCCGCTGATTTGGTTTCTCTGCGGAAGAGCAACGCCCATATTAAAATGCAACTCCCTAAGACAGGTTTGGGGAAGCTTTTTCAACCCAAGGGCCACGGTCATTTCTGGACAACCTTCTGAGGGCCACATGTCCTCAGGGATGATGGCCAGGGCGAGAGGCAAAAGTGGGTGGAGCAATACATGCACACTTTTCCTTTGCACAGTAGGCTGGTTTCTATGTACACTGACACACCATTTCTCTATCCTCTGCCCAGGCAATCTTGGTCCACTGTACAGAGGCCTGCTGAATCAGCCCAGTGGCCCATCTAGTCTGGCATTCTGTTCACACAGTGGACAGCCGGATGCCTACACGAAGCCCACAAGCAGGAGCTGAGTGCAACAGTGCTCTCCCCACTTGTGATCCCCAGCAACTGGCATTCAGAGCCATGCTGCATCCGGCATTGGCGGGAGAACATAACCATCACTGCTAATAGTCACTGATCACCTTTGTTGATGTTGTTATATGCCTTCAAGTCGATTGCGACTTATGGTGACCCTATGAATCAATAACATCTGTTGTAAACCACCCTGTTCAGATCCTGTAAGTTCAGGTCTGTGGCTTCCTTTAAGGAATCAATCCATCTCTTGTTTGGCCTTCCTCTTTTTCTACTCCCTTCTGTTTTTCCCATCACTATTGTCTTTTCTAGTGAATCATGTCTTCTCATGATGTGTCCAAAGTATGATACAGTTTCATCCTTTTAGCTTCTAGTGATAGTTCTGGTTTAATTTGTTCTAACACCCAATTATCCATCTTTTTTACAGTCCATGGTATGCACCACAATTCAAATGAGTTGATTTTTCTCTTATCCACTTTTTTCACTGTCCAACTTTCACATACTTACATAGAGATCAGGAATACCATGGTCTGAATGATCCTGATGTTAGTGTTCAATGATACATCCTTGCATCTGAGGACCTTTTCTAGTTCTCTCATAGCTGCCCTCCCTACTGATTGCCTTAAACTCCATGAATTTGTCTAACTCCATTTGAAGTTGTTGCCCATCTTGTGGGAGCGACTTCCATACTTCAGCTATGAACTATGTGACGAAGTCCTTCCTTTTGTCTGTCTTAAATCTTCCAGGGTCCACTTTCATTGGATGTCTCTGGGCTCAGGCACTAGCGGAGAAAGTGACAAGATTCTCCCTATCAACTTTCTCCACAATATGCATAATTTTTTACCCCATGTCATATACCCTCCCTTAATTGCCTTTTTTCTACACTAAAACTTTTCTTCCAATAAAGAGAAGTAAAGGTTTTATACCTGTCTTTTTTTCCTTTGAGATGGAAAGAAGCAACCTAACACAGGATGTTGTTTTCTTAATCCTGAAGTTTTACTTCTGGCTTTATGAATTGGGCGCTTCATCGTCCATGCCACAATTTCCCCCTTGTAGCATGCAAAGCAGCGGGATCCCTCCTTCATGTCCGAACATTAACACCTTGGACTTCTTTCAAGGAAAATGGTGAGGGACACGTAACGCCGCTTCTCAAGATTTATCTGCAGCCAAGGAGCCAAAATTACGTTTGCTCAGGACTTCAATAGATGGCGGAAAAATATTTGAAGCCACGTCTCCTATTAAGAATAACTGTCAATCTGTGCAAATTAGTGTGTCAGCTCCTTTTGGCCTGGGCTATCTCATCCCCCTTTCATCCTTCCATTCGTGGCTGGTGGCCCTCAAAATTGTTTTCACTCCATATTTCCCTCCCGACGGCTTTTGCAGGAAAAGCAATTACATTATTATAACTTTAATTGCTTGCCTGTATATAATTTTTGACAGCTAAAGGATTTTACTGGGGTCTGAGAAAGAAAGATCTAGTTTCCTTCACACAAACGCTTCTCCTTCACAGCAATCAGATCCACGCCCATTGGAAACAGGGCATCACATTGATGAGTCCATGGCATGTAAGTCCATTATAATTCCTCCCCAATGGTTTCTTTCTTTCGGTCTTTATTCAAGACACTGGTTGAAGACCAGTATTTGGGTTTAACACATGCCAAGAGGCAAAGAAAAACAAAACATATTAGCAGAATGGTAAATGTTGCCTCTGCAGTCAACAACCCACCGTACCTTATGGGTTCAGAGTGGGGAAGGAGAAGAAATCCAGATCAGCTCACATGTAAAGCTGAATCTATCAAATGCACACTTTCTCAACCAATATGAGAAACTCCGTCAGCCTTCAAAAATTCTCATCCATCTGAATTACACAATGCAGTTGTCCAACCAAGCAGTCTTTACAAGTATGAGGGGCGAGTGTGCATAAAAATGACTATATTAGTGAACATAAAATGCAAAAATATATTAGGAGAAATGTGCTTGCAAAAATGTGTGCATTCATCAAAACTGCATGCAAAATATGTTTAGTAGGAGAAATTCACACTAAAATGTTAGAGAATTTTCACAAGGATTTTTTTAAAAAAATGTAAATTGCAGCGGAACTGTGGAGAACTGAATTTAAGACAGGAAAAATAAGAAAAGGAAAGAACCAGCATTGACAGATCCTTCCATCGCTACCTCACACTTTCCGAAACAATATGTGAACTGAAACATAGCTATCCTTTGAAATGGGCACTTCTCTGAATTTTGCAATGCAATTGTTCAGCCTAGTAATCCACACATAAATTCATGTATTAAGATGCATACCTTCATGAGAGTAACATACAAAAATGGATTATATTAGGGGAAACTGGTTTGCAAAAATGTGCATATTCAGCAAAATTACATATAAGCACGTATATTAGGATAAATTCACACTAAAATGATGGTGAATTTTCATGAGGCCTTTTAAAAAACACTGCAAACTGATGTTGAAATGTGGAGAACTGAATTTAATATTGGGAAAATGAGAAGCTGAGAGAAACCAAACCAGACAGATTCATCCATCCCTAACTCTCTCTATTCGAAAGAATACAAGATGTTGAGTACAAAGAGATACTACTAGGAAAATTAAAATTGACTTCAGAACAATGCCATGTGCCTGTTGTGGCTTCTCTTCTGCCCATGAGAAGGCATGGACAGAAGCAAATTAATGGCTGCACAACAAAGGGAACAATTCATTCAATCTTTGAGTGTATGTGTGTTCATTTATGTTGCCCTATTCAATTTATTTAGTCTAAATTGTGTGGAAATAACACATGGAGGAGATGCAAGGCTGCATGCGCAAGGCCAGCCCCAGTGCCCCCATCGTGTGAGTTCTACTCCTGACTTTCCTACACTGAGCAGGAAACAGGGTTTCTTCATGCATTCAGGTGCACATGATTAGGAGCCTTTCTGTGATTGGGAACTCTGTGCATAAGTGACGACACTCACAGCTTGACTATCGGAAACAGAAGGAGTGATGAAAAATGTATGATCCTGATGTAATTCTGTAAAATGCTAAGGAATGAAACTCAGGGTGGAATTATGGAGATGGAGGTGGGACAATGCAAATAGGACTTGCCTCAGTGGCTCCCATCAGTCTATGGGAGATTCAGTGGAATATGATTTGATACATACTTAAGAGGGGAACAGAATCTCATCACCAGTCCACATAACTAGATTCACCAGGGCATTCCATTTTTCTCTTTACTTTTTGCCATGAAAGTATTCTTTCCGTCAATTTGGTGGAATGGAGACCCTGTCTCTCTGTAGTTTGCATTTATTTATTAATTTAATTTAATTAAATTAATATCCTGCCCTTCCTCCCAGTAGGAGCCCAGGGCAGCAAACAAAAGCACTAAAAACACTTTAAACTATCATAAAAACAGACTTTAAAATATATTAAACCAAAAACATCCTTAAAAACATATTAAAACAAAACCTCTTTAAAAACAATGTTAAAAAAGCTTTAAAAACATCTTTAAAAAAAGGGTGAAAAACATCTTAAAAAGCAATTCCAACACAGACTCAGACTATGATAAGGTCTCTGCTTAAAAGGTTTGATGAAGGAGGAAGGTCTTCAGTAGGTGCCAAAAAGATAACAGAGATGGCCTGATGCATCTTGCTGTTCCACAGCGTGACAAGGGCTTCAACAGGGTCACCTGCTCTATGTACTGGGAACTCCCCCAGGGCATTCAGGAAACCAGTGGATTCTGTTAGTGCAGGTGGGCCATCTTAATCTGTCCACCACCCCTGCAGGCGAGGATCGGAGTCATAAGTCTAAACTTCACCAGGATGTGGTCTGACCATGACAATAGGGTGACATCCACCACCACCCCAATCTCCAGACCACCCCTTCCTCCATCTGGAGCAAAAACCAGGTCAACGGTGTGTCCTGCCTATGCTTCGGGTCGGTGACAACTTGAGACAGCCCTATAGTTGTCCCAGAGGCCATGAAGTCCTGAGCCGGAACACCAGAGGCAGCCTCAGCATATACATTGGAATCACCCAGGACTATTGTTCTGGGCTCCTCCAATACCACAGCCGAGATGGCCTCCACCAGTTGGGTCAGAGAAGCTGCTGTGCAGCAGGGTGGACGGTACACGAGCAGCAACCCTAGTTTACTGTCTCCTTGGACCGACACCAGCTACAGGGCCTCACAGCCAGATCCAAGACAGAATGGTTTCCAGAATGGTGACAGGGATGGAAGTTCTGTAGACCACAGCAACTCCTCCCCCCCTGTCCCTGCAGCCTGTGCTGGTGTTGCACCGAGTATCCAGGTGGGCAAAGCTGGGTCAGATCAACTGCTACCAGCTCACCCACCCAAGTCTTGGTAATGCACACCGAATCGGCATCTTCATCTATGATCACATCATGGATGGGTGTGGTCTTATTATGTACCGATTTGGCATTAAACAACAACACACACAGGCCAGTGGGCATAGCAACGAGGAACCCGTCCATGAGAGGAGTGGGAGTGAGGAACAATGCGTAGATATCCTTAACCTTGTTCGCATTACATTGGTCTCTTCAAAGGTCTTGTGTGTATGACATTTTGCTTATTTTCAGATCTCACTGGTTTAATCTTGAAACAAATGTTAATCCTCAGCAAAAGCTTTGGTGGATTAATAGCAAGCTGTACTTCTTACATTTTTGTAGTGCATGCACCCCATCACCCTACTTGCCCAAAAATGGTGCTGTTTTGATGGCTGTCATCAGAAAAGCCAATCAAAATTTCCATTCTACAGAACTTTTTTTGGTTCTGGGAACACCGCCCGCGTGAATGGGGTGCCAAAGTCTATTTAGAGAAACGGAGAGAGGAGTTAGCGACGAAATGCAAAACACAGGTCCTGCACACACCCAGATGCCTTCCTCCAGACCAGCCACAAATTTCCAACCCTTTTAAAATGGCCTTTTTTAAAGACACGAAAATGTACAAATGGCGTGTGTATGCATGCGCCTAATTTGCAATGTGTAAATTGCGAGCACAAAGAAAGAGTGGCGCGTTTTAATTTAGAAAGTGCAACACCACAAAACAAGTGGTATTTAAGGCTAGCCTGCTTGTTTTTAATAGCAATGCTCACAAGGAAAAGAAACCCAAATCAACAGAGCGGAACCAATGAAAAGAGAATTGTGTGTCTGTTTTAAGTACACACATTCACACAAATGTTCAGAAGCCAGGAGCTAAACTCAGTCCAGAGCCAGATAATGAAGGAACAAAAACACAAACAAAGGGCCCAATCCTCTGTGCTACTGTCAGGGTTGACAAGGGGTACAGAATACAATGTCTCTGAGAGCACAACCAAAGTCTGATTTACTTGTAGGTTCTTAGGTACACAGGTGCGCTGCCTTGGGTTCCACGACAGACAAAAGAAAGCTGGGATATAAAGGTAAGAAGATAATTAAATATAAGTGTAGGGGCTGAAAGGCCCTACAACACAAATTTGTATACAATTTGCATATGCACTCTGTCTGTCTCTGTCTCTGTCTCTCTCTCTCTGTGAAATTAAGGTGGTAGTCTCACCCAAACTGGGATTTTCAAATTGTCCAGCCATCCTATAAGCTTTCTAAAAAACAGTTTTTAAAAGGGGGCAACAGGAAGGAGATCTGGGGCCCACCACAAATGACCAGGGGAACGGCCTCTGACCAGGGGAACGGCATGTGGCCTCCAAAAGGTTGCCCAGAAGTGAATGCGGCCCTCAACCCGAAAACTGTTCTCCACCCTGTCCTGATGCAGATTACAAAAAACAAATTACTTGTAATTTATTACTTTTTTGAGGAACGAGTGGGTAATTTCTTTACATTTTGATTGTTACAGAACGAGGAGTAATTTTATTACTTTTGAGGAGTAATTCTAACATTTCCAGCATTACTTTTGGGTGTTACTGTGGGGGGGAGCACGGGAAGTCTCTGCTCCTCTGATTTGTGGATGAAAATCATATGCCTCAGACTGGGCTTCTGTGCAGCATCGCTCTTTCCTCGTGCTCTGTGGGTGTTTAGGAGGTGATGAGGGAGGAGGTGGAGAGTGAGAAGAGGGTGGAGTGGAGAAAACAATTGTTAAAAAAATGGATGGTGGTGGAGAAGAATGGAGAGGAGGAAGAAAGGAGCTGGAGGGCAAGGACGTGGATGAAGGTGGAGAAGGAGGCAGCAGCAGAATGGAGATAAAGACCTGTGAAGGTGAGAGATGGTGATGTGTGTGTGTGTGTGTGAATACTGTGCTTGCACTTGGTGTGTGAAGCGGCCTCTGCCTCCCTCCCTGGCCACTTTGCTGCATTTGCAGTGTTTTAACTTTTTTGCACCCCAGGGGAAAATGTTTGCTTGGGTGGGTGTGCCTTAGTTGGTGGCCGGGCAGGGTGCCGAAGGTGGTTGAGTGAGAGAGACTCACTCACTGCGCATGGGAGGGTTGCACTTGGTTTGACACGCAAAGATCTGAGTGTTGGCCTCTCCCTCCCTCCCCATCTCCCTTACTAGCGGAGAGACAACCACTGCTACCCTTTGCATAAAAAGAATTATTCTCTCTCTCTCTGTGTTTATTTTTAATGTTGTTTTAGGCTAGTTAGGTGTGCAGCAGATAAGGCCAGCACCTTGTAGGCACTCTAGTATCTTTTTTAAAAGTAACTTAACTGTAATTGTAGTGATTACTTTTGCATAACAGTAAAGTAATCAATTCCTTTCAGAACAATTGTAATTGTAATGGTAATTTATTCTGTTTTGGGGCCACGTAACAGTAATTGTAATTTATTCCTTTCTAAAAACAATCTTCCAAGCTCTGCCCCGATGTGGATGTAGATGGTTGGCCTGATTCAGCAGGACTGATCTTATGTTCTTATATCCAGTGGCGGATTGCAGGCTGTGGACAATGCCATACATTTACCGTCCATCTAAAGCAGACCAGAGCTGGGCAGAAACTATTATTATTATTTATTGGATGTATGTCCTGCCTTTCCTCCTGAAGGAGGCCAGGGTAGCAAACATATCAACAGCAAACAATTTAACAATAACAAAACAGCATTCTAAAACCACTCAAAAACATTCTAAAAGTAGTTTACAGTTAAAAAAAATATGCATCCAGTGATGCCCAGGTTGCCAGGAACAGTCTCTTTCAGCCATCAAATGCCTGGATAAATAGCAGTGTTTTCAAATTCCTCCTAAAAGTCAGTAACACCTCACTGGGGAGGGCATTTCACAAACAGGGAGCCACCATTGAAAAGGCCCTGTCATGGGTCAAGGCCAACCAGGCAGTCCCCAGTAGCGGTGGCACCAACAAAGAAAATTGGCTATGGCTGCGTACCCACCATACATTTAAAGCACATGCTTCCGCTGACGAATCCTAGGAACTGTAATTTGTTAAGGGTGCTGGGAATTATAACTCTGTTATAATTATAACTACACTTCCCAGGATTCTTTGGGGAAAGCTACGTGCTTTAAATGTGCTTTAAACATGTGGTGTGTTTGCAATCCCAGTATAGCTTCTGCCCAGCCCTGCTCTACGCATGATTGTTGTACTAGGTGCCTTGTTTAGATGGCATTTAGCAGCAGGAGTCAACCTCATACCTCTCTGGGCAGATGCATGGGTGGAAAAATGATTCACAATAGGAAATGAGTTGGAAGAAAGCAGAAAAGGAAGGACATTGCTTAGTCCGTGGTGCTCTTTGGTCGTTAGGGCTAATATTTCAAAGTTTCCCCCTTGCTTTGAAATTATTAGACCACCAAAAAAGTGACAGCCTGCCAAAAATGACTGTAAAAGGTAATAATTGTTAATAACTTGGCATCCCCGTGCTCATTGGAGCAGCATGGGTTTGGCATGTAGTAAAGACAACATTGTAAGCAAACAGAGGAGCAAAATGCCTGGCGTGGAATATTGTTAACCACATCATAACTAAATATTAAACTGAAGGCTGCAGCGCAGTTTACCCTATAAATAAGGATGGCTGCAGCTGCTTTGCAGAAATCAACAGGAGTCAACCTCAGAGATTGTTAATGGTCATAACAGGGGGGAGGGGATTTTATTTTAAAACTTTTAAAAAATTCAGAAATTTAATTGTTAAGAGTCAAAGCAAGCTTTAAGTTTGGGTTCATATTGGTGATATATTTAAAGACCTATTACTTTTTCTGCTGTAGGGTTTTCCTGGTCCTTCGGAAGAGGCTTCCGTGAATGCTGGGTAAAATAAGTAGGGTTCCCCACCCTCTTACGGTGATCTTGGGCATTAGGAAGAAAGCACCACTTTCTTTTCTGTCCCTTTCTTTTCAAATCCCTCTCTAATCCAGACTCCCTCCTTTTAGAAAGTGAAGCCTCCACTGATCTTCTAGGAACACAGGAAGCTATCTTATACCAATTTACACCATTGGTCAATCTAGCTCAGCTTTGTTGACACTGACTGGCAGCAGCTCTCCAGGGCTTCAGATAGCGGAGATGCCGAGGATTGAACCTGGGGCCCTCTGCGTGCAAAATATCTCTTCTTCTGTGATCTGTCTCTCCTTCCTGCATCTTTGTTGTTATATGCCTTCAAGTCGATTACGACTTATGGCGACCCTATGAATCTTTTCTGGATATATTCATAGGGTTTTCATGGTAAGAGGTATTCAGAGGTGGTTTACCATTGCCTTCTTCTAAGCCTACGGCACGCGGTATTCCTAGGCCGTCACCCATCCAAGTACTAACCAGGCCTGACCCTGCTTAGCTTACAAGATCAGATGAGATCAGGCGTGCTCAGGGTAGTACGGCCGTAGTTCCTGCATCTATGTTTTGCCAATCCCAGGCACATCCTTTCATCCATGCAGGGGTGCCATTTCTCTGAAGCTGCCCATCCACCCAAGCTGGCAGGATATGTTGAGTAGCTAGCAGCCACCAGCAATTAATGCTCTTTACCCATCATCTTCTAGCCATCAGTGCCAATTGAGGAAGCATCTTTAGGTAGACTCATTTCATTTCATTTTCATTTCATTTATTTCATTTTTAAACCGCCCATAGCGAATAGCTCTCTGGGAGGTGAACAAAACAAGATTAAAATACAAATGTATTGGTTCTTTCCTTAAATGTTTGTGTTGAAGCCGAAATACCTTTGTTTCTGGGAGTAAAGAACTGGGAAATCAGTCGGGGGGGGGACTACCTAAGAAAGAGTTCTTTTTCAAAAAGAAACATGCACACAGAGATCAGTTTCTGTTTTCAGTTCAAATGGGAGAGGAGAACTTATTCTCTGGCTTTTGTTTTTATAAGTGGAGCATGCTAAACTGTTTTTCCAAGGCTTGCCAACCAGTGTTAAAAACATAATGCCATTAAATTTGAGGTCCTTCTGGGGAAAGTAATGCAAACTTCATTAAGGCTAACCAGGATTTCCTCCCTCCCTTTCCCTGACTCTGTTTGCGATGGGGGTCTTTTTACTTATAAAGCACTTGCTTAGTCAACAAAGTGGCAGGATCTGGGATGGGAAAAAAGGCCGATCTAACACAGCAAGGGCTCAGGAAAAGAGCAGGCAACACTACAGAAACCACAAAGTGGGTGGGGTGGCCTGCGTGTGCACGCGAGCACACACACACACGCAATCATACCGGCAAGAGAAATGAAAGGATTTCCCTCCCTAAAATAGCACGTCTTGATCTCAATTCCATTTCCCCTGATGGATTTCAGACAGGAGCTCCCAGGAGTAGGGATGGGATCCATTGGTCAGTGCCAGTTCAAAAGCATTCCACTGATTTAACAGGCTAGTATTGATTCAGGTTTATTCTTTGTCCAGAAGCCGCTGCTTTTACCAATCCGTTTTTTCTCCCTCTGGAAAAATATTGATATTAATATTGATTTTTTAAAAGGAAATTTCAATATTTTGGTAGGAAATATTGATAAAGGAGATGTCAATAACTTGAAGGAAATATTGATAAAACATCAGTGCTAATATCAATATTTTAGTGTGAATTTTTTTTAAAAAAAACTGTTTCCAGAAATAGCGATGGAAAACCACAACATGAAAATCTGATCCACAACAATAGGAAATAAGCTAATTAATGGAAAATATGGTACCAGTTCCAAACTGGATGGAATTCTAGCACATGCCTAAGAAGCTGGAGACACTAGGACCTGAATCTGGGACCTTCTGCATGTGAAGCAGATGTTCTACCCTAGAACTACAGTCCCTTCCCCAAGGTTGCGAAAATCTGGTGTCTCTCTCTCCCTGGTAAAAATACAGCAATAATAAACAATTAACCATTTGCTGTCCTTTCATAACATCCACAATCCACTGTGTGAGGCAAAATTTCACTCTGCCTAGTAGAAGGGCCACCACTGCTGCTCACCAGACAAAGACAGAAAGCCAGGCTGTATCTGTTTATCTAGCTGGATTGGCCTGGCCCTATTGGCTTCATAGTGCTTGCCAGTCTTAGGGGCTGACATTATACACTCCTGATCCCTTTCTCTGCCTGAAAAGGGCACTGAAGTTTGAGTGCATCCAGCCTCAGGTAATTTGTTAGGCTAAATCCCATTAAAAAACCAAGAGGTCTCCAGATGAAACCAAGGAACCTTTCACAGACAGAGTGAAGACAAGTTCTGTGCCACATTTTTGCTTGTGAAAGTATTGAGATGACAAGATGGATTCCATGGGGCACACAATGCCCCCCCCCTGCTCTAGGCACCATTTCACTATTTTCTTCTTCTTTGTAATGTGAACTCCGATAGTCAGGGGTCACAGCATGGATGTGATTGCGTCATAGCCAGTCTGGTTTACTTATGTATCAACATCAGTGAGGGCAAGTGAAGGCAAGTGCTTTTCCCCGCTCTGAACAAGGAGGAAAGGGAATGTGTTAGCGGCTTCCTGCAGCCTACCATGAAAAGACAGGGAACACAACTGGGCAGGTCAAATTAGGTAAGTTCACACTGAAATCTGAACCAAACTACCTGTGTTTCTACCTGGGATTACACAATGGAAAAGAAAAGCACCTGCAATAGCAGAAATGTGTGGTCCAGTTAATTTTTTAAGTTGAAGATCTTGGGGATTGAAACTGGAACGTTCTGTTTGAAAAAACCAATGAAGAAAAAGGCAGTTGGACTGACTGGTGTAATTGCATTTGACATCGTCCCACAAACAAAAGGTTGAACAAGTTCAGCGTTTGAATTTGCCATCTCTTCCAGGGAATGGGCTGACCTTGGCCTCAAATGTTTGCATGCATCTAAAAAGTCCCATCAGGACAAGGGAATGAACCGTTGTTTGCTGCTACTGTCTGCACAAAATCCTCTACCAGTCATTGTTCTCCCCTTCGACCCCCCCCCCGTTCTCCCTGTGGTGTCTGCATCTTGATAAGAGACAACAGAATAGAATGATCTGTCCATGGAGAATTCACATTTGTCCAAAATTTAACAGGTTCATTGCCCAGACACTGTTCCCCGCCCCTTCGGTATTGCAAAAGTGAGCTTTATCCAGCTCTGTCGTTACTAAACAGCGATGATTCCCCTTCTATAGGGGCATTTCCGGAGCAGAGATCAGCAATGTGACATGTCTTTCTTTCCTCTATCCCAGGAACGTAAGAGAGAAAGAGTGAGTGAGTGTGTATATCTGTGTGTGCAGAGTAAGTGAACGACGCCTACATGGAAAGTTCCCATTTCCTCCTCTAAACAACACATACACACATACATACAGCAAAGGCCTTTTGACTGCCTTGTTCAGCAATTGTGGCAGGTTCCCGCTGGAGCTACGCTATAGGCCAGCTCTGGCACCGTGCCGAAAACTCTCGTCTGTTTTCCAGACAGGAAATATGAATCAAAATAACATGACAGAAAAAAACAGTAATTAGCTTTTGTGTGAGACTGCTAAGGCCTTAATGAGGAACAGGCCTGCAATAAAAATGTTGGCTTCTCCCTCTTTCTCTGTTTGTGTGTGTGTGAGCGCGCGTGTGTGTTTCTGAAATTAACACACTTTAAAAATCAGCCACTTGCTTGTTAAATGAGATGGTTCCGTCCAGAGTTAGGGTGGCAACTTATGCATCACCAAAAAAGAAGAAACGTGTCATCAAAAGGCACAGAGTTGCATAAAGTTTGCATATGCTATCTCATAGATGCATATTTAGAAACAATGATTATGACTAAAATAGAAATGCAATACATCTTTCCATAGTGAGGAAGACTGTGAACAGGTGACCTAAGAAGAACCCTGCTCTGGTTCAGGCTAAAGGATGTGGACAAGGTACTTTCAACGGTGAAGCCTACCACCTGTCTGACTGATCCTTGCCTTATGAACTGCAAGGAGAAATTGGGCGAAGGGATCAGGGCGGTGGTAAATGCATCCTTGAAAGAGGGTGTACTGCCACCGGCCCTCAAGGAGGCAATTATAAAACCTATTTTAAAAAAACCCTCCTTGGATCCCCAAGTTTTGAACAACTTTCGCCCCATTTCGAATCTGCCAGTTTTGGGCAAGATCATTGAGCGAGTGGTGGCTAGCCAGTTGTCAGCACACTTGGATGAAACGGATTATTTGGATCCATACCAATCGGGTTTCAGGACTGGACATGGTACTGAAACAGCCTTGGTCGCTCTGGTAGATGATATGAGGAGGGCATTAGACAGGGGAGAATTCACCTTTCTTGTCCTCCTGGATCTCTCAGCGGCTTTTGATACCGTCGACCACGGTATCTTGTTAGATCGCCTGGAAGGATTGGGAATAGGAGGCACTGTTTTACAGTGGTTCCGTTCCTTTTTCTCTGACAGGCATCAACAGGTAGCATTGGGGGATGAGGTTTCAGACCCTTGGCCCCTCACTTGTGGAGTGCCACAGGGTTCTATCCTCTCTCCCATGCTATTTAACATCTATATAAAGCCGCTGGGAGCAATCATCAGGAGTTTTGGGCTGTGGTGTCACCAATATGCTGATGACACGCAGCTCTACCTCTCTTTTAAATCCTCACCGGAGTTTGCTGTGGAGACCTTGTCCAAGTGCCTGGAATCCGTGAGTGGGTGGATGGGAAGGAACAGGCTGAAGCTTAATCCTGATAAGACCGAGGTACTGCTTGTGGGTGACAGGGGAAGGTTGGGTGTTGTTGACCTGAGGCTTAATGGGATGAGTTTATCCCTGAAGGATCAGGTCCGCAGCCTCGGGGTTGTTCTTGATTCCAAGCTGTCCATGGAGGCGCAGATTTCGGCAGTGAGCCGGGCAGCTTGGTATCAACTACACCTCATACGGAGGCTGCAACCCTACCTCCCTATTCATCAGCTCCCACTGGTAGTACATGCCCTGGTCACCTCCCGATTAGACTACTGCAATGCGCTCTACGTGGGGTTACCCTTGAAAATGGTCCGGAAACTACAACTGGTGCAGAATGCGGCGGCTCGGTTGCTTACAAACAGCCGCCGCCGCGATCACATCACACCAGTGTTATTTCATCTACATTGGCTCCCAGTTGTTTTCCGGGCCCAATTCAAGGTGTTGGTGTTAACCTTTAAATCCCTATACGGTGTCGTCCCAGTTTATCTGAAGGAGCACCTCCAGTACCACAAATTAAGCTGCCCGACTAGATCAGACACGCAGGGCCTTCTCTCAGTCCCGCCAACGAAAACAGCTAGGTTGGTGGGGACTAGAGAGAGGGCATTCTCAGTGGCGGCCCCCACTCTCTGGAACTCCCTCCCGTTTGATCTTCGCCATGCCCCTTCCCTGGATACATTTCACCGAGCCTTAAAAACTTGGCTCTTTGGACAGGCCTTTGGGATCTCTAACTTTTCTGTGATTGTTTATTGTTTTTGTGAAAATTGTTTACTGGTTGCCCTATAGAGTTTTACGCCTGCATTAGTGTTGACTGCATTGTATTTTATTCTGTAATTATATTGTATTTTATTGAATTTTAATATGTACGTCGCCTAGAGTGGCTTCGGCCAGATAGGCGACACAAAAATTAAATTTATTATTTATTATTATTATTTATTATCTAGTCCAGGATCCTCTTCTCACCACGACCAATCAGATAACTATGGGAAGCCCACATGTAGGACCTGAGTGCAACAGCACTTTCTTGACTTGTGATTCCCAGCAACTAGAATTCAGAATCATAGTGGAGGGAGAATATAGCAGTTCATGATGACTAGTAGCCATTGATAACCTTATCCTCCATGAATAGGGTTGCCATATTCCAGTTCCACAAATCTGGGCAGGCTAATTTGCGTATTATTCAAATTATTTGCTAATTAAACATATTCATGGTTGCATTGTCCAGTTGTTTTGTTTTTATGCTTAATAATTGCCACCAAAAACTGGGGAAGGATGTGAGGAATCTTTTTTTAAAAAAAATAAAAACCCTTACATTTTCAACCAGTGGTCAGATGTAACTTTTCTTATTTAATTCTAATTCTAAATCTGTGGTTCTAATTTAAATAGATGTTGATAGCAATAGACAGCAATATTTGGGGTGGGGGTGACCCAATATATGGTTCTTTGCACCAGGTGCAGTTATGGTTAGTTACGGCACTGTACTTGATGTTCTGTTCCTGGACTCCTTGTCCACATGGACTCCTAAAAGATAGTCCTACTGACGGCCATGATTTGGACAGGAAACTGGGCGGGGGGGGGATGGTGGCAGTGACTATTATCAGTTGACAACCACTGGCTGAACATGCTGTGAATGGGCAGCTAGCCAAAATTAAAGTCAGCACATTTCCCAGCTTTCCAATTTAAAATTGGAGGCAAAATATTTTTGGATCAAACGTCTGTAGGTGTCAAATCGAGACTTATCCTGGAGGTGACTTACTACAGCCTAGTTCAGGGAGCTTGTGCAAAATCTCATAGTCAATTTTAAAACAACTGATCATGACAGCTCCAGTGGCCCAAGGGTAGTCCATAGCTGCACCCCCATGGAGACTCCAAAAATGCAGTATAATGTTGTGACTAGGAGTGTAGTCGTCTGGGTTCCTGGGGAGGGTCTTAGACTCCTTACTTTTTTGGGGAGCAGAATCCCAGCAGGGTCCCTATGTCTCCAGCATATTATGAGCCAATCAGCAGAAAGGAAAGTGTTAGCCACTTACAAGACTCTTCTGACATGCTTTCTTGTCCTTTCCTGCTGACTGGATCCAATCAGAGTGAAAGGAGGTGAGCCAGTCACTGAGAAGCCTCTCTCCTGTTTCATGCTGATGGGCTCCTAGGGGCATCTGTTGTTGTGGGATAAGGCATAAACAGGGATCTCATTCTCAACCCAGAAGCCAAAGAAAGAAAGAAAGAAAGAAAGAAAGAAAGAAAGAAAGAAAGAAAGAAAGAAAGAAAGAAAGAAAGAAAGAAAGAAAGAAAGAAAGAAAGAAAGAAAGAAAGAAAGAAAGAAAGAAAGAAAGAAAGAAAGAAAGAAAGAAAAAGAAAGGGGGCGTGGCTGTGATTATCATGAAGGGACTCTGCACTTCTGAATTTGCCACTATGCTACTGCATGCAACTAAGTGTTTCCACAGCAGTTAAACTGCCACTGTGAAATACGAACCCAGACAAAGCAAAGGAAAGATGGATCCAGCCTCTGCTTGAGTGTTTTCCTCATTGTCTCTCCTTTGTACTTCCACACGTAACAGTAAAGCTTGAAAACTTCTGTCTCATTCTCTTGCCAAAGCAAGGAGGCTCCCTCAGTTACCAGGGATGTTCACATGTTACATTCAACAAGTGTACAACCTATTTACCTGTGTACACAGATTGTACACTGGTTGAATATGTGTGACCCTCCCTAGTATCGAACTTGAGGACTGTGCTTAAGCTGTCTTTAGATGATACTGTAGCCCTGACTGAAAAGGAAATATTTACCTGCACTGAGGTCCCAGAGCCTCACCCTCTCTGTTTCCAACTTTCCCATGGAGCATGGAACATCTGAAGGGGTCTGCTTCCCCATGTTTGCCTGAACACAAGGAGAACATTCTGTGTTAAATAAATCAGGGCTCCTGATCACACAGGGGCTTCTACTGATGTTCGAGCAAGGGTGGGTTGAAGCTGTCTTCAAACTTTCCCTGATCAGCAGAGGAAGGTCAGGGACTGAGTAGGTGGGGATGGGACATTTGGGGCAGATCCAGCATGTATGGCTAGGGATCAGGGAGTAATCCAAATCAGTTCACATTTAAAGGCAAATCTATCAAATCTGCACTTTCCAAAACAATATGAGAACTGAAACACAGCCATCCTTTGAAATTTGCGCTTCTCTGAATTTTGCTGCGCAGTTCTCCAAACAATGTTTACAAAGATGCATATATTAGGGGAAAGTGTGCATAAACATGAATATTTGTGGAAATATATTAGGGGAAATTGTTTGCAAAAATGTGCACATCAGTCAAAACTGCATAACAACGTGTTTACTGGAGAAATTTCCACTAAACTGCTGAGGAATTTGTATGAGGATTTTTTTTAAAAAAAACCTTCTCAAATTGCATCGGAAATATGGAGAACTGAATTTAAGAATGGAAAAATGAGAAAGTGAGAGAAATGAAATGGATAGATCCTTCCATCCCTATGTTTGGCCCTGTGCTCCCAACTCAGAACAATGAGATGTATCCGTTGCTTGTCCTACACAGAGTAGACCCATTGAAATTAATGGACATGGCTAATGTAGATCCATTAATTTTAATGGGTCTACTCTGAATAAGACTTAGTTGGATAGAACCCAATATTTCCTGATGCCTGAATAAGGCTGTAGTTAAAAGTTGAAGAAAATAAAATGATAAAAAAAGAACATGGGCGTGCTTGGATTTTGACAGAGCTCCAACGAAAGGTTTTGTTGAAGTGGATCTCAAAGAGATACTTGAAAGAGGAGAGGGAGGAAGAATGCTGGAGAGGCCAGATTGAGAGAGAAAGCGGTTTGTTGAATCCTAACAAGGAAGACTCCCAAAAGTATTTGCAGATGACAGCGCAAATTGCATTGGACTCATAGGACATGTTTAGCGGCAGTGGCTGGTGTTATTACCACCCATAGAAGGGGAACTGATTTGGGAAACTAGTATAAGGGAAGAGGCGAAGGGGGGGGAATCTCTTCTCAGAAAACATTTAAATTGATGTAGACATTTATGACTTGTGAAAATTGTAAAAGCATCACATGGCGTTCTCATAAAAAGCTATAAACCCTATTTACAGTGTCTGCATTATTGGCCCAGTAACTCAAACCAGAGCCTCCTCCATGCCTTTGAGTGGACTGATACGCATCCAAGAAGGCCTTTTTTGACTAGTTTGGAAGCACAGAGAGCAGCTCTGCTGTGTTGGGGGGGTTGAAGAAAGAAGAGGAGGAATGGGGTTGGGAAGGAGGTTGTTCTGTTTGCGTTTCCGCATGTTGTTTGTTCAGTGGCCAATGGTGTGCTGTTCTTTTGAAGCGGAGAAGCACAGGCTTTCCCATTTGTATGCATGAAAGCAGGCCAATTGGAGGTTTCCCAGAGTGCATTGGGAAACAGTTGGGCAGAGAGAGAGAGGGAGAATATCTAGGCTTGTGGGCTTTCTAATGTAAACTTCCAATGGAAATGTGGAAAACTGAATGTGAGATTGGAAAAAAGAGAAACAGAAAGAAGCAAAATCGACAGATTCTTCCATTCCTAGGAGCAGCTTTCGATTTTTTACTGGAAGTTCTGGCTGTGCATCCAGTTTCTCTATCTCTCGCGTACTGAGTTCAACATCCACCTTCAGGGACCATTTTTGGGGGGTGACGGTACAAACTTGTAGTCCTATCGCACCGTTACCACAATTCTACCCCATGCCTGCTATCTCATGAGTCATTGGGGGGGGGAGTCATGAGTCATGGGGGGGAAGTTGCAGGTTTCTACATTTTGGAAATGACACCATGGCATACACTGACACTTTTCTCCCAAGCCTCTGATTCCCCCCTCCCTGTTTTTGCTATTTTTGTTTTACTTAATCTCTAACCTGAAGAAGAGTCCTACAAAGCTTGCTCACTATTTCGTAGCTTTTTGGCTGGTCCTGATGAAGATATTATCCTGTTGGCGTTTTTTATTCTAGTGGACCAATGTGCCTGCAAACATTTTACGAATAAGCCAATTCACTGAAAAGCTGTATTTTTCTGGCTTTTAAAACTGCAAAACCATGAGTTATCTCCTCAGACACAATTTCTTTTGGACCTTCATGCTCAACAGACAAACAGGTCTATTCCTTACCTTAAGACTGGACACAAGGACAAAACATCCCTTCAAATAAAGGACACCTTCAAATAGAGGACTGACCCCCTGAATTCTCTTTGAACAGAGGTGTGGTCTTGGTCAGGTAGGACAGGAAGGGCCGTGACTCAGTGGCAAAACCGCCCAGAGAGCTTTGGCTATGGGGCGGTATACAAATGCAATCAATCAATCAATCAATCAATCAATCAAACATCTGCTGTGCATGTAGAAGATCCTGAGTTCTATCCACAGCATTTCCCAGTAGGTCTGGGAATGTACTAGTCTGAAACTCTGGAGAACCACTGCTGCTAAGAATAGACAATAGTGAGCTAGCCAGACCAATAGCCTTACTCAATACTAGGCAGCTTTCTATGTTCCTGTGATACATGACCATCCTAATTTAAAGATCAGCACTTTAAACTGAGCTTGGAAGCCAACTGAAGACCAACCTCATAGATACAGGACTATTGTAAATGTCCCATTTATAACCTGTGCTGACTGTCTTCCTCCTTCCTGGTATCTGGGTGGCTACACTTTGGACCAGTTGCAGGTTCTGAACTCTCTTTAAAGGCAGCCCCACGTATGGAGCACTGCTGTCGCTCAGTGTGGGTGCAACTGGACTTTCTGGGGAACTGACACTGACGTTGCCATATAGATCAGTGCTGGCTGTTGGGGAAGGGCCATAGCTCAGTAGTAGTAGAGCATCTGCTTTGCATGCAGAAGGTTCCAGGTTCAGTCCCCGGCATCTCCAGGTAGGGCTGGGAAAGACTCCTTGCCTTGAAACCCCGGAGAGCTGCTGCCAATCAATGTAGACAATGTGGAGGTCGATCAGCGCTGGCTGTTGGGGAATGGCTATAGTTCAATGGTAGAGCATCTGTGTTGCATGCTTTGGGAAGGTCCCAGGTTCAACCCCCAGCATCTCCAGGTAGGGCAGGAAATGACTCCTGCCTGAAACCCTCAAGAGCCACTCTCAGTCATGATCTCACTCAGCATAAGGCAGCCTTGCTCATGTTCAATGGCTATAAAGAAATAGAAAAAAAACCCATAGATCTCCAGGGCTGTCTCATCCAAAAAGGGAATGAAGCCACTTCATGCCTGCTCCTGAAACTTCTCACCACCCAGCAGGGATGGAATGATCTGTCGATTTCAGTCCTCAATGTTTTAAATCTTAAATTCAGTTCTCCACATTTCTGCAGTAATTGCAATCCTCAAGAAAATTCTCCAGCATTTTAGTGCCAATTTCTCCTAATAAACACATTTTTGGATGCAGCTTTGAGTAATGTACACATTTTTTGCAAGCAATTTCTCCTAATATAATGCATTTTTGTATGTTATTTTCACCCACGCATTCATCTTGCGCACACTTTCCCCTAATACATGCATGCATTTTTTTGGAAACATTGTTTGATTGGGGAACTGCATCGTAAAATTCGGATAAGTGCGACTTTCAGAAAATGGCTGTGTTTCGGTTCCCATATTGTTTCAGAAAGTGAGAAAATTGATAAATTCAGCTTTGAATGCGAACTGAATGGAATTTCTCCCCAGTCCTATCCACCCAGGGCAGTGAGGGGCATGAAACAATACCATCCACTGTTTTACCAACAGTGGAGTCTCCAAACACTGCAGATGTTAAAGGAGAAAGTGAGGGAGAGTGAATTCGAGGGAGAGTGCCTGATCCAGAGCTTATGAGAGCCATGGATGGGGGGGGGGAACACTTCCAGTAACTTAATTGGGCCATCAATCAGCCTCAGCATCTGTCTGATCCAAGACGTGAGAAAGGGCTGTTCAGGAAGATTTGTTTATAATTCAACTTTCTCAGCATAGCCAAATATATGAAAAGAGGCTACCCCGTGGAGATAGCTGGGGTGTCAAGTTTCCAGTGGTGGGAAGCCTACCGGTCCCATTGGCTGCAATCAAATTGTATCTGACTGTTGTCATCGTCCAAATAACAGAGCCGAGCCTTTAAAGCTATGCCAGAACATCTACTACTGACTGTATATGTCAAGGAATTATTGATTGATTTATTTTTTTAACTGCGCCTGTAAAAAATGAACTCCTCAAGTTCAAAGTAAGTAGCACAGAAAGGCAGACATCTGGTGGGGGGGCTGTTAGGATTTTTTATTTTTTAAGAAAAAAACACCCTAGGGCCCCATCTGCACTATACATTTAAAACAGTATCATACCACTTTAAACAGTCCTGGATTCCCCCAAAGAATCCTGGGAACTGTAGTTTGTGAAGGGTGCCGTGAGTTGTTCAGAGACCCCTATTCCCCTCCCAGAGTTAAATACCAGGGTGATTTAACAATCACTTTCTCTTCCCAGGGAATTCTGGGAGCTCTTTCTCTCATTTTTTTCCATTTTTTTTTACATCTTAAGTTCACTTTGGCACATTTCTGCATCTGTCTGCAGTTTATTTATAATTTTAAAAAACCATGACAATTGCATCGTCATTTTAGTGCGTGTTTCTCCTTATATACACATTTATGCAGACAATTTTCCTTAATGCAATGCACTTTGTATGGTGTTTGTCTTACAAATATTTGCATTTTATGCACTTTCCCCTATTTTTGTACAAACAAGCAAACCAAGGTTAGAAAACTAGCTTTGTCAGGCAGAAGCATTCCATCTTTTTTTTTTAATGTGCAAGGAATTTGCTTTTCTAGAGAGGAGGAACATAGCATTTTTTTAATTAATTATATTTCTATCCTGGCTTTCCTCTAGGGAGTTTAAGTCAGCATGCATGCACCTAGCCTGGTGGGGCGGAAGGCAGGGAGCCCAACAGTAGGTGGAGCCAGAGCCAATGACAGGCAGGGCCAGCTCGTTCTACTTTTGTCCCCACTCTCTAGCTGAGTTTCCGAAGGGCAACAGCAACACTGAAGCTAAGCAAGAAGAAGCAGCCAGCCAGAGCTGCCTTATGTTGTAAGTAAGAAAGCAGGTGGGTTTGAAGGAATCAAGAGTGAGGGTGGTGGGGCAGTGCTCCATTTGCCCTAATGGGCCAGCTTTCACCCCGCCTAACCCATTTTTATTCCCAAAACAACTCTCTGAAGTAGGTTCAGCTGAGTTATAGTGTCTGGCCTAAGGTCAGTTTAATGGTTCAGTGGGGGATTTTGAGTTTCTCTAGTCAAACACCTAATTACTACTTGCTCTTAACTGAGCAAACCTCTACCTGTGACATAGTAGGGCCCAAACACAGGTAGACTGCCTCCTTTGCTGTTCATGAGAACGGGGTCTTACGTGTTATGGTTAATTTTTTTATATAGTGAGTTTGATGAAAGAGGAGTGGGCAAACTGCTAGAACGATAAACGGCGAGAGTTTATGGCTCAGTCAACTATTTATCAGAGAAGATCATGCCCTGGGAAAGAAACCTGAGTCATTTGGTACCTTTGAATCAAGGTCTTTAAAGAGCTCTTTTCCTTTGACTGCAAATCCCAGGGTGGGAATGGAGGGGTTTCCTTGCCTTTTGCGTTGATGATGGTGTGTGTGCATGCATGTGTGTGAACGGTAATTTCATCTGCCCCCCTTTTTAACAGGTTTGTTGCACTGGAGTGCCAAATCCACTTTGATTGGGCAACCTAAATTTGCCAGTATGTGATTGAATCGCACTGCAAGATAGTGACAGTCTAGAAGAGACCTTTGCCTTTGCTCTGGCTGCTAAATAAATGGTCATGCTTGTATTTTCTTTATGGATTATGTTTTTCTCCCATAAACCAAGCAGTTCCGCCAATACTTTTCAACATTTGTCAAGATGCCTCTCCTCACCCATGCATAGAGATGCAAAGGCCCAGGAGGAAAAAAATGGGTGGGGGGAATCCCCCCATTTTTTCTGGTATTTTTTCTGGGCTTTTTGTTCAGGAAAAATAAGAAAAAGACAACAAAAAAACCCTGTCCCCTCCCCAAAAAAGTCTGTTTTTTCCCCCAGGCCTTCATATCTCTACACATGCCACTGATTTCTCTCCTCCTGCATTGCTGTTCTTTGTTAAGTACATTTGTTAACCTTTTTTATAGGTTAGCTTTTGGTTTAAATGATAATTTATACCAGGGGTTGGGGAAGAATTCAGTTCAGTTTGCCGCTCTATTTCTTTTCTGGTGAACATTGCTGAAAAGCCCTATTAATGTGTTACTTCCATATAGGGCATAAGTGAGGATTTATCAGTTAAGTAGAACATCCTGTTTTGGGATGAGCAGTGAAGCAGATCATTATGGCCTGCCCTAAGAGAAGATTTTGATTTTGATGAGATGACTGAAAGCTGGGGGGGGGGGGAGAGAAATTTGGTTCTGTTTGCATTTAAAGGCTGCCTAATTTGCACATCCCAAAACAACACGTGAATCAAAATGAAGCCATCCTTTTAAATCCCCAAATCCTGCAAAGCAGTTCTCCAGCCATGCACAAAAATGCATGCATTGGTGAAAATAAGATACAAAAATGCATCATATTAGGGAAGGTGGCTTGCAAAAATGTATATATTAGGCAAAACAGCATACAAAAACATGCACTAAAATGGTGATGAATTTTCACAAGGGCTTTTATTTTATTTTTTTAAAAAACTTGCAAACTGATGTGGAGAACCAAAGTTAAGATTGGAAAAATGAGAAACTGAGAGAAACCAAAATCGACAATCCATCCCTAATGTGTACCTGTTTTAACTATGATAATTTTGTAGCTCATTCAGCGAAGAGCGGGTTATAAGAACAGATATGCATACAAATAAATACAGATACTGATTCAAGACATGGGTTCATGGATGTCTACAGCTCATGTATGCTTCCTATAAGAATCCACTTTCATCAGCCTGATGCCCTGGAGAATATATGTTAACCTAATTCATGCAGTCATGCTATTTAGATCTTGTACAATTTCTCTCAGCTACGGTTATGTACCAGTGCTAAATATTTGCTTTTTGAAGTGCAAATATGCATTTTCTCTTCTTTTCTGTCCCCCCCCAAACTTCCATTTTCTTGAAAAGATCACAGGAGAATGTCCTTAATTAGCACCATATTTGTAGGACAATCTTCTTTTGAAAGGAGAAAAAAACCACACACAAATATTTCTTGGCTGGCTGTGCCTGCATTTTAATGTTCATGTTCTTGCTGTGTTCTGAACAGATAGCTCACAGGAATTTTCCTTGATTGGCATCAAAACTAAATTTAAAGCAATACATAATATATCTACAGCATCCCTCACAACAACCAGCCTCGGCTTAAATACCTCCAGTGAAAGAGGCAGACTTGTCCACTGACAAAACAGCTCCTCCCATTAGGGAGTTTTGTCTAATGTTCAGCTGAAATCCACTTTCCTCAGTTGCAGTTGCAGTTTCCACTCACAGGTTCTAGTCCGGCCCTCTGGAGCACCAGAGAACATGGTCACATCTGCACCATACATTTAAAAGCACTTTTCTACCACTTTAAACAGTCATGGGTTTCCCCCCAAAATTCCTGGAAACTAGTTTGTTAAAGGTGCTGAGCATTGTTAGGAGATCCCGGACAGAGCTACCATTTCCAGCACCCTTACCAAACTAACACAAGAAGAGCCTGCTAGATCAGGCCAGTGGGTGGCGAAAAGACTTTTAGAATGAAAGACGGGACACTCACAAGCCCCTCTTGCCCACTTCAAAAAGAAGGAAAACACAAAATAAACCTCTCCACCCATCCCATAAGAATTTCACTGACATTTTCTTTCTATTGTGGGGGAAAATGCACAGGATAAATGTTCAGCACAGCACCACCCACCTTGAATCCTTTGGTCAAAGCTGGACAGCCAGCAGCTGTCAACAAGGCTCCTCTAGAACCTTAAGGCTCCTCTAGAACCCGTGCAGCCTTCATAACCTCCCCTAATGACTTTCCCTGCAGTTGTGAGCTTTCAGGGCATGGGTGTGGCCCTCCAGAGGTTGTTGAACCCCAACGCCCATCAGCCCCAGAGAGCATGGGCAATAGTAACCCTCTCTCACAACA
The DNA here is from genome assembly GCF_030035675.1 of Rhineura floridana. Taxonomy (NCBI): domain Eukaryota; kingdom Metazoa; phylum Chordata; class Lepidosauria; order Squamata; family Rhineuridae; genus Rhineura; species Rhineura floridana. The sequence continues at coordinate 35,494,083 of NC_084492.1, forward strand.
CCAGAACTCATGGACATCCAGTGAGGCTGAATGCTGAAAGATACAGGACAGACAAAAGAAAGTCCTTCTTCACACAGCACATAGTTAAGTTATGGAATTCACTCCCACAAGAGGCAGTGATGGCTTTGGAAGAGGATTAAACAAATTGGATGGCTTTGGAAGAAGATTAGACAAATTCATCAAGGATCAGGCTATCCATAGTTACTAGCCATGATGGCATTGTTCTCCTTCCACTGATGGAGGCACTATGAATACCTGTTGCTGGAAACCATAGGAGGGGAGAGTGCTGTTGCTCTCAGGTCCTACTTATGGGCTTCCCATAGGCATCTGGTCTGGCACTGTGAGAACAGGATGCTGGACTCGATGGGCCACAGGCCACATCTTCTTGTATTCCTATGGTGAGAGTTGTGGTCCAGCCACACCTGTAGGGCCACAGGTTCCCTTACCTCTGTCTTAGAGACGAAAGAGTTTTGACAGCAGCCACAGGCAGCGTGCTTCCTTGTGTGTTGCATGCATGCCAGCGTGGACCACCCCACCCCTCCTCCATGCCTATAGAAATCAAGGAGAATGCCAGAAGGAAGGTCCTTCTCCTGCCTCCAGCTGATAAATACAGATGTGTCTCACTATCACTTGCTGGCACCTCCAACAAGCTCGTAAACATTTTTGCAGACTGCTAACTTTTGTGGGCTTATATACAAGGTACGGTTATTATTATAACAATGATTAATAATTTGAATGAACAACAATCAATAATTTAAACCAACAAATCATCGTCATCATCATTCTGTGGCTGGGCCAGGCAATGTGTAGCCCTTGAGATATGCAGTTTCCTTCCTCAGGTTCTTTTATCCAGATTTGGATCAGACAGCCCTTCATGGAGAGGACTTCTTCCAGTGGCAGATGGTGGCTCCATGTCAGCGGAGCAGCGGAATCCACTCCAGGTTTTAGCCTGAGTTTTCCAGGAGCTGTCCAAGGTGCTGAACCTATTTGGGGTCTGGGTTTCAGCAGCTTGGACAGTTCCTTGAAAGTTCGGGCTAAAACCTGGAGTGGATTCTATTGCCCAGCTGGCATGGAGCCACCAGCTTCCACTGACGCCTTCTGACAGCCCATCATCTGCAAAAATTTCCCACGCTGGGTCGGGCTGACAGCAGCTGAAGTCCAAAACAGCTGGAGGGCACCATGTTGCCAACCCCGATCTACATGCTAATTGCACGTCACCTATCTGGTCCCCATTCCCAAGGAGCCTGTGGTCCTCCAATTGTTGTCAAACTCTAACTCCCAACAACCCTGAGACCGTTTTGGCCAACAACATCTGGAAGGCCGCACGTTTCTCATCCCAGCCCTGAAGGCAGGGGCCTCACTGTATTCTTGAAAAAGAAATGCATTTTCCACTTTACATTTTATCTGCCTGGTGTTTCCTCCGCTGCCTCCCCAGTCCTGCACATCTGATGTTAATTCTGCACCTCCACAAAACCCAGTGTGTTGTTATTTCCTATTTCATGGGGTGCTCATAATATTTTTATCCAAGGCCCTGTCTTCACCCCACTTTATGCACTAGTTTCATGTCGGGGGGGTTGAGAAAGGGGGGGGGAGTTAAACCCCAAACCACAGATTAGAATTATGGCTGCAAAGTTGCGGGTGCCTGACAAATGCTTTCATCCTGGATATTCAAATCCTTTAAAACAAAAAACAGAAACCCCACAGCTTCTATATAGCTCTTCTCCCCCCCTTCCTTTTTCAAATGAAAACCTCTCCATCTGTGTTTCAGCGGAAAAAATAAAATAAAGAAGATCCGCTTCTCTGCTCGCTTTTCCTTTTAAGGTGTACAAACAGGTCTTTGAAGGCCACAGACCGTACGAGCAAGACGGTGTTGCATCGCTCCTCATCCCCTCCCCGGTCACATCTCCCCATGCGCTAGAACAAAAACACACACAAAACAGAATTTGGCTTGTAGGCAAAGGTCTGCAGGAATCTAAAGGATAGCAAATTCCATGTCAAAATGTGAGCAGGGCAGCCCTATTTCTTTTGGCTCAGTGCCCTCTCACTTATATGAACTCGCAGCCATTCCTCGCTCTGCGGAGCCAACCTCTGGAGAGAATGGTTCCAAAGGAGGTCTCTCTCAACTTCAATGAAATCTGTCACACTTCCTTTCCTCCTCCCTTCCCTTGTAATTTACCTTGGGAATATATGGGGCATGTGAAAAAATGCAACCACCCACACAACGGGAACCAGGCAGCAGTAAAACATTGTTCAGGATCTATCCGAGAGCACCCACAGGGTTAAAAAAAAAGATGGCTTGAATGTAACTATATTGTTCTCAGAGTAGGCCCACTGGCATTAATGGGCTTAAGTGAGTCATGGCCATTAATTTCAATAGGTTTAATTGGAGTAGATGTAACATTGGCTCTATCTTTCTACACATTTAAGCCGACAGTAGATAAAAAGGAAGGCAGTGCAAAATCTGATGCAGCCTGTGGGGTAAGTAATATTTCTTTTTTTAAAAAACACCAATACTCCCTGCAGATGGAAAGCTAGTTTCCAAGGAAATAGCCAGGCAAAGAACCAGACTGGATGCAACACTATTCATGCAGTTAGCAAATGCATGAAATGCTTTAAAAAAGTAAATTGCAGGAGCAAGGAGCCTGATCTGGATTGGGTCTCGTATGTATGTGTAGATGTAAGTGGCTTTAACCTGTGCTCCCACTGTGGTTCTGATCCTTATCAAGTACCCTGCACCACCTATCTGCATGGCAGGAGGATGAGAATTCTTCAATGAGAGATTTTCCCAATGCAAATAGCAGGTGTGAAGGTCTCATCCAGGTCAGGACCAGGGATGGAAGGATCTGTCAATTTTGGTTCTCTCTGTTTCTCATTTTTCCCGTCTTAAATTCAGTTCTCCATATTTCTGCAGCAACTTGTGATTAAAAAAAACCTAATGAAAATTCATCACCATTTTAGTGCAAATTTCTCCTAACACATACATTTTTGTGTGCAGTTTTGACTAATGCACACATTTTTGCGAGCTATTTCTTTCAATACAAGGCATTTTGTATGTTATTTTCACTCATGTATTCATTTTATGCACACTTTCCCCTAATATATGCATTTTTGTAAACATTGGTTAGTTGGAGAATTGCATCGCAAAATTCAGATACGTGCAAATTTTGAAGGATGGCTGAGTTTAGGTTCTCATATTATTTTGGAAAGCACAAATTTGATAGATGTGGCTTTAAATTTTGCTGCCATCCACTGTGGTCCTCCCCCTCCCCCACACCTTTGCATGCCAGGGTCCCAATCCAGAGCAGGTCCCTTGCCATCCACACAATTACTACCTTGCATGAGCGGTGCCATGTCTAATTTCATCCTCAAATACATCTTTGGCCTCTTTTATTTTCCTATGAAGGGAGGTTATTGAGTTTTATTTTCCCTTTGGAAACATTCAGACATTAGATCTGTCCTACTTATAATTTAATATGGGATGCCCCCCACCCCTAATCATATCATATGCTTTCCTTACATGTTGAATAGTATTAGGCCCCATCTGCACTATACATTTAAAGCAGTATTATATCACTTTAAACGGTCATGGCTTCCCTCAAAGAATCCTGGGAACTGTAGTTTGTAAAGGGTACTGAGAATTGTTAGGAGACCCTTGTTCCCGTCCCAGAGCTACAATTGTCATAGTTACCTGGGAAGAGGGATTGACTGTTAAATCACTCTGGATAATCAGATAGGTGAATATGGTAAATGCAATGGTCACAATCAAACACAGAATTAAGTATGATGAAATCCATCTGGAATCTATATGAATTAAAATTGAATTGAATTAAAATCAGCCAAAGCTCCACTGCAAAAGGAACTAAATTCATGTTCATTTCACCAGGAAATTATAGGAACTATTTTCAGGTGTAATTCAGAGATTTTGGAATTAATTCACTGAATTAGTTTATCTGAATTAGTTCATCCCAAGCGTTGGGGCCAGCCCAAGACATTTTGTTACCTGAGCCAGAGGACAAGATAGTACCCTCCTCCATATTCTATGTACAGATGCCAACCAAACTGGCTGCTGAATCTTATTTCAACACCAGCTGTGAGACAGTATTTCCCCTGAAAGCAGTAAACTAGCTTTAGAAGCGCAGGTCCTCTCACAGCTGCAAGGGCTGCGCTGCTGCCCCCTACAATCCCTCAGCATCTGCTGTCTGCAGGGGTTGCTCCAGTCTGCCTAATCGTAGGGCCTCCCGGATCCAGTTTAAAAGGATCTTGAGGATCCCTTCTGCTTGAAACCTTTGTGAGCTTCTAGGAACATAGGATGCTGCCTCATACTGAGTCAGTCCATTGGTCCAGTATTGCCTACACTGACTGGCAGCAGTTCTCCGGGGCTTCAGACCTGGAGATGCCAGGGATTAAACCAGAAACCTTCTGTATGCAAAGCAGGCTGTCTAACATTGAGCAGACAACCATGGGTTGTATGGGCCAAAGGTCTGACTCATTATATGGCAGCTTCACATGAGGAAATTGACTTCAAGCGTCACCAGTGCAGAGTTACAGCACGTGGCGTCTTTCAAAGTCACAAGTAATGGTGGCTTTTTTTTGAGGACCACCAAGAAGCAACAGATATTTTTAGGAGCATCTGAACATTTGCCGGTTCTTATTGGTTATTCCTTGTTTCATCCAAGCCAAACCAGTAAGAATATCAAGTATTGCTTGGGTGGGTGGCCTTAATGATTTTACCATTATAGCCATCGTAACCACTTTTTTTTTTAAAGAGGCCCACTGGATTGCCCCAGTTAATTGGGAAGAGTGAAATTTGTTGCATATGAATAAACACACACCAAACCACTGAGTTGTTAGTGGCTGAAGGAACAATGCTGCAGAGGTAGACCTTGTGCCACTGACGGAGTGGTGGAACCCCTCCAGCTTCATGGGAGTCCAGAATCCTATGCTCCTTTTTTTCTTTTTTTGCAAAATCGCTTAGCTTTCCAGACCAAGAAAGCCAAGAATGTTGTGGACAGTCGGAGCCGGTAAGCAGATCTTTTACTCTTGGAACAGAAATGTGATAAATATAAGAACACGGGCAGCTGCTTTAAAACAAGTCAGGTGGTTTGCTCATCTGACTTGGTGCAGGGGCCGCCAACGTGGGGTCCTCCCAGTATTTTGGACACCAACTCCCTTTAGTCTCAACCAACACAGCCCAATGTCGGGGATGATGTGAGCTGTAGACCAGCTACCTCTGCAGGAGACCACATCGGCTTCCCCAGCTGTTATTGTTTCCTTCAGCCAGAAGCAGCTCTCCTGGATTTGACATTACTGGCTATAGAGGAGACTAAACTGGAGACCTTTTGTATGCAGGACGGGTGCTCTGTCACTGAGCTCAGGTCCCTCCTCATAGACTCAGCACCATCTACTCAGCTGTTTTAATCTTGCAAGGAGGGCAGACATGTGTCCTACTTTGCAGGCAGCAATCCCCTGCTGGAAGGGGACCCTTGCTCTGGTCCAAATCTGGTTAAAAGAACTCTAAGGTGGGGGAGCCTTGAAATTGCCATTAAGAGTGAGCGCTTGGATTGAGCAGGCACACGGGTCACCTGGTTACAGTCTTCCCCACTATGGGGAGAGGCATTTCTATTTAAATGATAGACACTGTTTTCAGATTTGCTTCCAGACCAAGGAAGTCTGTTCAACTCCCATCAGCCCTGGCCAGCATGGCCAATGGTCAGAGATGATGGGAGTCATTGTCTGGTAACATCTGAAGGGGTGCAAGCAGGGCCGGCGCCAGGCATGACTAGGCCCTTGGACACCAGCCTGCCCCCTGCGGCACTGTAGCCTAACACCCCCGCACACAGGCAGCATGGGGCTAAAAGCCCTTCCTCCACCCCCACCCACCTCTCGTGTCCTGTGAATGACATGCATGCATAGTGTGCATGCCTGCCATCAACCAAGATGGTGGAGGGGGCAACAGCTCCTTAAGGAATCCCCCACTGTGGGGTCAGGTTGCAGGACCCAACGCTGATGCAAATAATGGATCAGGAGCACCACCTACCCTAAGTAGGGGCCCTTCAGGCACCAGCCCTCTGGCACCAACCTTTGGTGCAACATCCTCATTTTGGTTCTAGACATATAAATTAGCATATGCAAATATTATGCAGATCTGTGCCCTCTTTTCTTTGGTGATGCATTAACCTCTTTTTCACCCCACTTTCTGTATTGAGCATTTTGGCCCTTAACCTCCCCCACATCAGGCCTCTGCTGTTCCTCCTGCCCTGTCATTCTGCTTCCTTTCCCGAATTTATTTGGCTTAAATTCTGCTCAGTCCTGCCTGCCTGCCTGTCTTCTTGCTCCAAAGTTCCCACGTCATAATCCTGCCCAAATATGTGTTCCAGCTGTGCTGCCCATATCCTGCACTGGCTCACATAAGGAAAGGGCCAACTTTTAATGCTCAGGTCCGTTTAAAACATAACTACTAGTATTATGCTACACCTTGCTTTTCACTTTTTTCAAAGAACTGATATGTGTCAGTATCGACAGAGTGATACATCTAGTGTTCACACTTGCGCTAGCAGATGGGCGAGTTTTAACGTTGCACAACAGAGGAATCCAATGCACCTGTTCCTCTAAGGGAAACTCATGGTGCCACAGACTGCATCATCTGTTGTGCAACAAAGGTACCAACAACCTGCTTATGCGTTCTCCTGTGCAACAATGTCCCACTGGTGCAAAACATTTCGCCGATGGAACAAGGTTACCACTCAGTGATTGTAACGTAGTGTGACATGGGCTCATAGGATGACTACGTGCCCCACTTTACAGAGGACATTTACCTGAAGGGCTCTCAGAGGCACGGCCAGCCCAAGACATTTTGCACCTGAGGCCAAGGACAAGATGGTGCTTTCTCTCATTCCATGCCCAAAAGCTGACCAGACTGGTAGTGGAATCTTACTTCAGCAGGGTCAATAGGACCACACCTTCCACTGTAGCTGAGGAAAGCAGGCTAACCTTGGGGGCGCAGGGTGCACACAGCTCTCTCTCCTCCTTGCCCCATAGCATCTACAGCTTGAGGCAACTACCTCCCTAACGGTAAGGCCAGCCCTGCTCAACGGATAGTCCTCTATTTGAAGTCCTCCTCTATCCAAAGGGCCATCCAGTCCAAGTCCATTTTTAAAGATCTAGAACTCTGAGAAGGGACAGCAGGGCCCTTGAAGTTGCCCACCACCAGTTAGAACGTGGGCATCAGGCTGAGCAGGCACACAGGTCACCAAGTCACCAGACGTGGTTTGCTGATTGAGGCAGGGTTGCTATGCTGGCTTCCAGGCAGGGGGTTCACTGTTGCTTACTGGGGGAGGATGGGGCAGGGCACAGGGATGGTTGGCGAAGTGAAAACTCACCAGTGGAGCCAATCCACTGCTCCAGGTGGCGCACTGCATCAGTCTCCCTTCCCCCATGCCCCTCCCCTCCATGTATGCAACAGACTTGCTGGGACGCTACTGCAGCGCCTCTCCCCCACCTGGCAAGCCACTTCTGCTGGTCACCATTTCCCCACTTCCAAATGTGCACCTATGCATATGCAGGAGCGCATGCAAATCTGATGCAAAGTTGTCTCCTCTTGTTAGGTGGTGTATTTATTATTTTATTTTAGTTTGGCCTCTGGGTGTAAGTGGCCAACAGATCCCATATATTCCTGGGTAAGGGAAATATACATGACAGCACGCTCACATTAATAGAAGTGTAGAATTAATAGGATTAAATTAACAGAATAGCTCCAGTTTTCAATTCCATAAAGAACTGCAGCAGCATGAAAGGTCATGCATTTACATAAGGGGTTTAAATCAGGGACTCCAAAGTATATTAAGAGCCAGTGTGGCAAAGTGGTTGGACTATGACCTGGGAAATGAGGGTTCAAATCCCCACTTGGCCATGAAATTCACTCTGTATACTTTTTGGTTTGTTTCTTTGGAGAACTGCATCACAAAAATTGGAGAATTTGCAGAAATGTGGAGAACTGAATTTAAGATAGGGCCAGTCATTGGCTCTCAGCCTAACCTGCCTCACAGGTTGTTGTGAGGATAAAATGGGAAGGGGTAGAGAAACATGTACACCACCTGGAGCTCCTTTGAGGAAAGGCAGGATATAAAATATAAATAATAAATATAAATAAATAAATAGGAAAGGACCATAGCTCATTGGTAAAGCAACTGCTTTGCATGCAGGAGATCCTGTGTCTAATTCCCAGCATTTCCAGGTAGGGCTGGGAGAGCTTCCCTGTCGGAAACCCTGAAGAGTCGCTGCCAGCCAGTGTATACAACACTGAGCTAGATGGACCAGTGTAACCTGACTCAGTAGAGGACACCTTCCTGCGTTCCTATGATCTCCGCAGGTTATGTGCACATATCACACAATATGCATTTGCATGCATAACATCCCCATACCAATTTTTTTTTTTATTATTTATTGTATTTATATACCGCCCCATAGCCGAAGCTCTCTGGGCAGTTTACAATAACTGAAAAAAACATTAAAAACAAATATACAAATTTAAAAACACAACTTTTAAAAACAATTTAAAACACATGCTAAAATGCCTGGGAGAAGAGGAAAGTCTTGACCTGGCGCCGAAAAGATAACAGTGTTGGGACCAGGAGCACCTTGTCAGGGAGATCATTCCATAATTTGGGAGCCACCACTGAGAAGGCCCTCTCCCTTGTTGCCAGACTCCCAGATTCCCTCGGAGTGGGAAGCATGTTTCAGAACCATTAACACAACCTTTCTTTACACTTTGCTAACCGATTGCCTTTTTTGGAGGGTGACAGCCCTGACGATGCTGGGATAACAGCAGCTGTCATTGTTAGAAGGCAAAGAGCAAAGTGACTGATGGCAAATAATCAAAGTGGTGGAAAGCCCTTGGCCCTGGCAATATTTACACTGCATCTGTCACGTAAGACATTTTTCTGCCAATCAGCTTCCTTAAGAAGGCTGGCAAGAACAATAGAGGCCTTTCTGTTGAATTCCCCCTATTGACTCGGGCTTATGCCTACAAAGTTCGCACTTTATGTAATCCTCAAAGCATGTGCTTGGTTTCCTCAGCCAAGTTTTGAGATATATATCCTCCAGTGTCAATGGACTAGGCTTGGGGGGCGGGGGAGAGGAGGCCTTCCTCACAGCCAAAGCGTCGAAGGTGGTCCTTTGCAATGGCGACCGGGACAAGCATACAATTTGCTTTGTCCGAAGATGAGGTGTCAGAGTGATAGAAATGCATTCGGGACCCTCCCTCCCTGCAGCTGCCAAAGACGTAAGAGGCCTTTGATGGCTCAGCAGTGACCACTGTTCTCGGATCATTTCTAGCTGTGAAGACGCTCTCTCAAAACAACCCCCTTTCCCTATGTGACCGAGTTGGCCTCTTTGCCAGGAGACCAAGTTTTACAAGATGATTCAGAAAAGCCCACAGCTCAGGGCAAGGTCCAGTGAATGCAGAAGGCCCAAGGAAAGGAATGTGCAGGCTTCTTTCCCATGTATGATGTGTGTGTGTTTGTGTGTCTCACTTTCTTTTCCTCTCTCCGAGGCCGGCTCTACTGTTAGCAGGGCCACCTCTGGAGCACTGATTTGGTGTGTCTTGAAAAATCACCAGATGGACCGTGATTTAATTTTTGTATATAGTGGGTTGTATATCGAATGTTAGAGTAGACTAGGGATGGAAAAATCTGTTAATTTTGGTTCTCTCAGTTTCTCATTTTTCCTATCTTAAATTCAGTCCCCGCATTTCTGCAAATTCTCCAAATTTTGTGATGCAGTTTTCCAACAGAAAAGTGCACATATTAGGGGAGCCGTACATAGAAATGCATACATTAGTGAAAATAACATACCAAAATGTATTATATCGGGGGTGGGGGGATTGCTTGGAAGAATGTGTATTAGGCAAAATTGGATCCAAAAATATGTATGTTAAAAGAAATATACACTAGAACACAGACATTTTCCTGAAGACTTACCCCCCCCACACACACACATATAAAATAAGCAATTCACAAGCTATTGCAGAAATGTAGAGAAATGGACCTCATACTGAAAAATTGAGAAACTAGGAGAAACAGAAAGGGGGCAGTTTCATCTATCCCTGTGCCCCCCTTCAGCTGCGCTGCCCTTTCATGAAGTCAGAGGGAGGGTGGGAGAGCACCAGACAGGCAGCTGCCACTGTGTAGCATCATTTCTGGGACACCTATGCTTTTCTTTTTCTTTATATATATGTGTGTGTGTGTTGTTATATGCCTTCAAGTCGACTATGACTTATGGCGACCCTATGAATCTTTTTTGGATATATTCATAGGGTTTTCATGATAAGAGGTATTCAGAGGTAGTTTACCATTGCCTTCCTCGAAGCCTACAGCACCCGGCATTCCCAGGTGGTCTCCCATCCAAGTACTAACCAGGCCTGACCCTGCTTAGCTTCCAAGATCAGGCGTGTTCAGGGTAATATGGCCACAGGCATATATATATATGCCAGAAATGAAAAATGAAATGGACTGCCTTCAAGTCAATTCCGACTTATGGCCGACCCTATGAATAGGGTAAGGGATGTTCAGAGGGGGGTTACCATTGCCTCCCTCTGAGGCTGAGAGGCAGGAACTGGCCCAAGGTCACCCAGTGAGCTTCATGGCTGTGTGGGGATTCGAACCCTGGTCTCCCAGGTTGTAGTCCAACACCTTAACAACTATATATATATGTAATCTTTATTGGCAAGTTAAAATCAGTACAAAGTCAATTCAATTTTTTCATTCATTTATCTTGGCAAGTGTATATAAAGTCCAATAAAGCAATCTTAAAACCATTTAGTAGGTACGTTGTCTTTCCTCCATAAAGTGTTAAAATGTGGAAGGGGTGATTATATTGAAATCATATAATAGGCTGTTATGGAAAGGGGAGAAATGAATGGAACTACATTATCAGAGTTGAATTCTCTGAGGGGAGGGGCTAAAAATGCTTACATATAATTTCAAATAAATTCATACTGTTGTGGAATTCGAGAATGGGTCACCTGTGCTTACTTCCAGTTTCACTCTGCTCATCTGTATCCTCCCTTTTCACCCATTAAAATAAGACCCTCCCCACCCTCTGATCTGTATATGAACAGCTCAGGTGCATGGACACTAGATGCACTTATGTTATTAATTCATAAGTAAAGAAACATGGCTGCACCATCACCTAGGTATTTGACTCTCAAATTGAGGGCAAGTTTTGCGGTCTCTGCTCTAACGATTGACCCAGAATCCCACCCACAATGAAAATGGAAGCAGTTCTGGAGATTCTGACTAGAGCTGAACATCCAAGCAATTCTGAAGAAAGCTCACCACGATTTGGTGAGACTTAGTGAACACTTCTCCAAGGTGTTTCATACATGCCATATTTTCTCACAAGCATAACATTAAACATCTCTACTCTGACTGGAGTTGTGGGGGATCCCAAGAAGATTGTCTGGTGGCTTTACAGAGCATAGTATGTTCAGATTGCAGTGGGCCCTAATACGCATGAGGGCAATCTGTGGCCTGAGCGCCATATGTGGACCTTGTGGCCTCTTGAATGTCCCCCCGCCACCATCATGAGGCAGGAGGATTAGAACTAGTTTGGTATAATGGTTAGAGTGTCAGACTAGGACCGAGAAGACACAAGTTCAAATCCCCATCCAGCCCTGAAGCTCACTGCAGGAGTTTGAGCCAGTTGCTACTTCCCTACCTTGCAGGATTATTGTGAAGATAAGATGGGGGAGAGGGGAAGAGAATGATGCACACTGCCTTGGAAGAAAGGTGGGATATAAATGTATAGCAATACCTCTATTAAGGAATCCTCAAAGAAGGAAGCTTGTAAGGAAAGCTTTTTAAAAGGTGAAACTGACTAGATTTGCTTTGCTATGGAGAAACTTTCAAGCCTGTTGCTTTCCTTTCAGGTGAAACTGACCAGGCTGTGTCTTGGCCTTGCTGTCAATAAACTGACCAACCTGTGTCTTTGCTTTGCTAGGGTGAAACACCTATGTGTTTGCTTTGCATTAAAGAGATCTCTTGCTTTTTCCCAGGACTGGGGAGAGAAGGATCCAATATGATTCAGAGGAGGAGAAGGAGGGAGAGTGAGTGGGTGCTGGGTAGGCTCCCTTTAAAGTCCCTGTGGAAACTGCCCCCACCATCCATGAGCAGTTATAGGAACCTATGCCTATTCTTTCCATTTTATTCCTAACTCTGGTATCAAAGTTTCTGTTAACAAAGTAATGTCCAGGAACACATCTACTTTGTTAACCTAGGTATTACTATAATGGAAATTAAGATAGCATGATAGTGACAAACAGAGAGAGATCCTAAGACTAGACAATTTCATTGTGAAGTTCACAATAATCTTTTGAAAGAGAAAGTATGGGGACAACAGGGAAATGAAAAGGGGGGGGAATTGGGATTTTGCCAAAGTAACTAGCAGATTTCCAAGACATGTCTGTCAATGCATTTGCTCTGGAATTTCCTCTGCCTGTACTGGAGAGGATTTAACTTTTTCCACAAACCTTGGTATTCTCCTAGATTGAGGATCGTATTATCAAGCAAGGGGCACTGACCAGCATTTCAACCTGGACCCTCTCAACCTCCTTTGCTCTTGTCATTCTCAGAGGCCAACACAAGGATTGTGCTCTTGACACTTCTGTAGGAGAGGTGATAAAAGAGTAGCTGCCAGATTCCATGAGCATCTCTGATTTGCCCAGGCTGTGTTTCTGGGAAGACAGACTTTATAAGAGCATAGAATGGTCAAGCTGCAAAGGAGCGGAGCTTGCATGAGATGACCGTTTCCCATGCGCCCAGCCTGGGGGCAAAGGAAAGTGGCAGTTCCCTCTGGGCATCTCCACACTCAGCTGGGGCCAACTGCTCCTACTTTTGATGCTGGCAGTTATGCATCTCGTTCAACTGAGACCCACTATTAACAACCTGTGTTTTTTTGTATCTTATGTTGGATGGTCCTTAGCTCAGTGGTAGAGCATCTGCAGAAGGTCATGCAGAAGGTCCAAAGTTCAATCCCCGATGGCATCTCCAGGTAGGGCTAGGAAAGACCCTGCCTAAAATCCTGGAGAGCCACTGCTAATCAATGGTCTGACTCAGTATCCGGCAGCTTCCTATCTTCCCAGGTTCACTCTACAGGAGGTCAGAGATGACATGTTTCAATGCACTTTCACATGAGAAAATGTGGTGAACTTGCAAATCTAATATGTCATGGGAGAAGAGGTGGGTACGAGCCCTGATTTCTTCCTGATATTGTAGCATTCGGTATTTCTGACATCATCGGTTGACCAAAACATTCCTTTTTTACCAGAGGGGTTAACAAATCTTCAGCTGGCATCTGTAGCTTTGCTTTTAACTGTGACAGGATATGTGAGCATGGGCAGGTGTTCATGTTTACCTCCATGCTGTGAAAGCTTCACCTGTCTGTTTATGCAGCTGAAGCTGCTATTAAAGGTAGGAGACCAGGCCAGGGTTTTTGTTGTTGTTGATCAGTTGGCAACCCTGTTTGCCAGCCTTTTCAGGATTTAGCCACTGTTCTCAATTTCATAGCTTGTTGTGCAGTTCATTGAGAGAAACCGGGATTCTCACAAGAGCATCTATTCATTTCCCAGAGCAACAGTTTTGCGCCACAGGTGACCTTTGCTGACCTTGAGACAGGTTCTTAAAGACATATTGGAAAACGTTTGGGACTTGTATAGCTGAGCCCTTTTAAAACTGCAGCCCACACCCACTTCAAAGGAAGGAACACCTCTGCAGTCGAGAGATATGCTGAGCTAAATGGACAAATGGTCTGAGTCAGTAGAAGGCAGCTTCCTAATATAAGTAAGCTGGGGGGTCTCGGTGACGTAATTCAGAAGCAGCGGCGTGAAGAACACGGTGAGGAACATTTTTAACGCCTCTTCTAGTCTCTTCTGGAGACTTTTAATCCACCCGTATCTGACCAACATCAAGGAAAAAGAGGGGAACTGCGTAATGTTACAGCTGGCTAAAAGGTAAAAGGTCAGAAGTACACAGAGAGAGAGACACACGCACACACACAATGAAGATATCAGACCTCCGCTTTGTTGAAATTTAAAGGAATATGGTTTTGAATCATGGCTTTGGAATGCAGCTCTGACTTAATAGCCGCGAGCGGGACAGATGACAAAATGGAAGGTTTGCGAGAGGGCACTTCACCGCAGGCCATCTGAAAAACAAGACAAGGCGATGTTGAGAACGGGAGGGAGTTCTATCCCGGCTGCTTTTGCTAGGGGAGGAGGTAAGCTCATGTAACATGCCAAGATAGGTTATGTTCCAGCTCCCACTGGTTTCAAGGGGAGATTTATGGGTTTCAGCTGGAGCCAGGGCCATCGCTGCCCAGATCTTCACAGAGCTCGCACACAATGATCTGTCACTGCGAGGTGAAGGCCAAGACCCACCCAGCTGAGTCAAAGTTTGCAATGGATTAAGGCTTCATGCAAGGGTGGGTGAGGAAGGAAGGACTGGCGGAAGGAAGGAGAGAAACTCATCGTGATCACCGCCCTCCTCACAAGCCTCACAACAGAGAAGCATAGGAAGGTGCCTTATATTGAATCAGGCCATGAGTCCATCTAGCTCAGTACTGTCTACACTGACTGGCAGCAGCTCTGCAGGGTTTCAGGCAGGGTCCTCTCCTAGTCCTACTTGGAGATGCTATTGGGATTGGACCTGGGACCTTCTGCATCCAAGGCAGATGCCCTAACACTGAGCTATGGCACTTCCCCCATCTTACCCCTGAAGATGTTCTGATGGATTTCAAAAACACAGAAAACAATGTCAACATATTTTAATTTTTTTTAAAAAAAAATGTATATGCTTCATGTTAAGTTAATACTATATCTGGCACCTGTGTAAGCTGCTGCTGCTGCTGCTGCTGTTATTTTTATTTTATTACTTCTGCCGCACTTTTCAATCCAAATGGATGCTCAAAGCAGCTTGTAAAAAGAAATAGAAATCCAATATGCAATATTAAAACCACATACATAGCTATTAAAAGTAGCGTTCGTTAACAGCAGCAGCAAAGCAAATATTAAATATATTATTTTGTATCTAAGTTCACCTCAGAGTAGACCCACAGAAATCAATGAACCTAAGTTTGTCATGCCCAATAATGTCAATGGGTCTACTCTGAGTAGGACTAGTCTACAAACATTGCGTAAACAATGATGCTATTTTCTGCATTGTTGATGCTTTCTTTCCATTGAAATGTATTGAAAAGAATTACTGAAGCTGAACAGTAGTAGAATGGAAACAGTGCTGATTGCAACTAACACAGGATGGGGTGGAAATCACTGCCTGCTTACTTACTTACGTATATGATTTAGATCCCGCCCTTCCTCCTAGTAGGAGCCCAGGGCAGAAAACAGAGCTAAAAACACTTTAAACCAGCATAAAGACAGACTTTAAAATATATTAAAACAAAAACATATTAAAAACATATTAAAACAAACATCTTTAAAAACATTTTTAAAAAGCCTTAAAAAAACTTTAAGAAAAGGTTTAAATATGTCTTAAAAAGCAATTCCTGCACAGACTGTGACTGGGATAAGGTCTGCTTCAACGGCTTGTTGAAAGAGGAAGGTCTTCAGTAGGCGCTGAAAAGATAACAGAGATGGCCTTCACCTGCAGAGCATAGTGATCTGCTGGGTATATAAGGGGTAAGACGGTCTTTTAGGTATCCTTGTCCCAAGCTGTATAGGGCTTTGTACACCAAAACTAGAACCTTGAACTTAGCCCAGTAGCTAATAGGTAGCCAGTGTAATTCTTTCAGCAGCGAGGTGACATGTTGGTGATACCCTGCTCCAGTGAGCAGTCTTGCCACTGCATTTTACACCAGCTGCAGCTTCCAGACTAACCTCAAGGGCTGGAAAAGACCCCTGCCTGAAGCCTCAGAGAGTCACTGCCAGTCAGTGTGAGCAGAACTGAGCTAGGTGGACCAGTCATCTGACTCAGGCAGTTTCATATTCATTGTGGTCGCAGCTTTGGCAAGTAACTATAAATGGCTGCCGGCCACCGCCAGTTAAACACCATCATGCTGGTTTTGCTGGCTATTTAAATGCCATCCCTTTGAGGGGATGATGTTCCAGGGAAATTGTCAAACTGCGGTACAGATGTAGATATATGCACAGTAGCAGGGGGCCAGTCTTTAGATGTGGGCAACCGTCAAGGAGATCATTCTTCCCCTTTTAGAAGATGAGCCATGCAGCATTTCCATCCAAACATCTCTTTTCCTTCTACCATCTCATGAGGCAGTTTCCATACTTTGTGGTTCTCCCATCTTGCAAATTCTACAAAAGTTTTTTTCCCAATAAAATAAAATAAAATAAAGAACCAAAACCCCAAAGTCTGTTTGTCACAGTTTGAATCATGAGTCCCAGGGGAAAAGTATATCTCAGAATTAATAAGGTGTCTGGAGATAGGGAGCAAGATGAAGCGCAGAGACTTTGGTTGTTCTTCCTTGTACACAGGTTATCGTTAAACAAGCCTTTGGCAACACTTTCAAGTTATGGTATTGGTTAGGGCCAAAGGTGGAGCCTTTCTCATGATAATTTGAGGCAGTGTCTAAATATTGCCCTCGTTTTGTCTGTTATTTGTTTGTTTTTTGTCCAGCTAAAATTTCACTTCAGCTGACAAACTGGGCATGGGTCCATGAAAGCTTATGCTCAGAAAATAAATGTGTCTATCTTAAGATGCCACAAGACTCTTTGTTATTTTTGTCTCAAGAGACTTAAGATGGATACCCATCTGGACATGTTTATGTTGTTGTTTTTTTGGCAATAGAATCTATGATGAGCTGGCATCACAGAAAGGGGTTCACATCCAATTTGGCTGCCCTTTTGTCAGTTATCTTTTCACTTTGGGCATCCACCCTCAACTCTGTAAATGCAGCAATTTAAAATTTAGGCCTCCGGATCTTGTCCAGCTATTGTTCAAAATCATCCTGACTGACCGGAATCATCTAGGTGGCTGATCCAGGAAACATGGCCCTCCTCGTTCGCCTCCAGAGGTGTCGTGAGTACTGATCAGAAATGATATCATCCTGTTCACTATGTGATGTCCAGTTGTTTGTCATAACTAGGGATGGGCAAGAATTTCAATCCAGTTGGCATTTCAAGATGAATCTATCAAATCTGCACTTTCCAAAACAATATGAGAACATCCTTCGAAATTTTACCTCCAAATTTTGTGATGCAGTTTGCCAACCAAAAAATATTTACAAAAATGGATATGTTAAGGGGAAGTGTGTATTAAAATGTATATATGAGGGGAAATGTTTTGCAAAAATGTGTGGGTTAGTCAAAATTGCCTACAAAAATGTGTTGATTAGGAGAAATTTGCACTAAAATGCTGGAGGATTTTCATGAGGATTTTTTTAATAATAAAAAATGCAAATTGCTGCAGAAATGTGGAGAATTGAATGTAAAATTGGGCAAATGAAAAAGTGAGAGAACCAAAATTGATAGATCTTCATGTAGGTACTTGGGTCCCCATCTATTTAGGGCTTTATATGCTAGCACTAACACCTTAAATTGGGCCCAGTAGCTCATTGGCAGCCAGTCTTAGAAGATGGAATCCATGGGATCCCTGGAAGCCTCAGGCCAGTGTCCCATCTAGTCCAGCGTCCTGTTCCCACATTGGCCAACCAGATGCCTATGGGAAGCCTATGCTCACACAGTCTGCCAGATATACACGTTCAGAGCAAAACCAATCAGAAAAAGGATTTATTTATTTAGCCTTTGCATACTGTTCTAGGTTGCACTGTAGACTTCGGATTTTGTTTGGTACAGTAAAATTTAGGCAGGAGATGGGGAAAAACAAGAATATGCCCACCTGTGATTATGGGTCACTTTTTCTGGGTTTGGTTTTGCTGTGTGTGCTTATTTGTTCATATGCTCATGGAATTATTATGTTCTTCCATGAACATATAAACAAATGAGTGCATACAGATATATTTTGGCATATGAAAAGCACAGTTAAGGGCTGCTTCCTTCAGTGCCTATGAAAAGTTGCAGCTTTAGATTAGAGGAGAGACAACGGAACTGTTTTTTTAGCGCTTTGTTTGCCGCCCTGGGCTCCTGCTGGGAGGAAGGGCGGGATACTTATTAAATAATAAATAAATAAACTGTGAACTCAGTCTATGCATGCCTGAGAGAAGAGTTGTGCATGGGCAAACATATGGAAGGGTTTTATCTTCCTTGAGAGCGGGATGGGTATGTTACAGTTCTGATACTGCTGTTTATGAAGGCTGACAACAGTACTCGAGATCTCGTGCAGCTCACTTTGTAACCTTTGGCAAATCACTATCTCTGCCTGATTTGTCTCTGGAGGTGCTTATGGGGAGACCTGAGCTTTTTGGAAGGTGGGTTGAATATCACTGGCAGTAATTTGTGCATATACGTATATACCCGTTAGTTGTACACATTGCTGTCCAATGAGGGTGTTGTGAACATTGTTGCTTGAAAACAAAAACCTACAAATACCGTGCAAAACACGGTGGCCAGATTGTTGACCAGGGCAGATCGGTCTTGGTGTTGTTTGTGTTAGTGTGCTGCCAAAGTTGTCTGTGGCTGTATGGGTGTGTTTTGCTTTTTGGTATGAAATATTTGCTTTTGTTTTTAACAATGCAAGTCACCTGGAGACCTTCGGGTAACAAGCGACTAATAATAATAATATGATGTAGTATGAGAACTAGTGTGGGGTGTAGGAGGTATCAAGCAGATACTAGGGATGTCTGCATGCTCAATGCCTTTACTTCTGTTGCCTGTCTAAGGGCATCCTCCTGAGATGCCCTCTATGTAAGCTATGATTTCCCTATCTATCTATCTATCTATCTATCTATCTATCTATCTATCTATCTATCTA
Organism: Rhineura floridana; assembly: GCF_030035675.1. NCBI lineage: Eukaryota > Metazoa > Chordata > Lepidosauria > Squamata > Rhineuridae > Rhineura > Rhineura floridana. Next base: position 35,512,976 of record NC_084492.1, read on the forward strand.
TCTATCTATCTATCTATCTATCTATCTATCTATCTATCTATCTATCTATCTATCTATCTATCTACCTACCCACCTACCCATCTATCTATCTATCTATCTATCTACCTACCTACCTACCTACCTACCTACCTACCTACCTACCTACCTACCTACCTATCTATCTACCTACCTACCTACCCACCTACCCATCTATCTATCTATCTATCTATCTATCTATCTATCTATCTATCTATCTATCTATCTATCTACCTACCCACCTACCCACCTACCCATCTATCTATCTATCTATCTACCTACCTACCTACCTACCTACCTACCTACCTACCTATCTATCTATCTACCTACCTACCTACCCACCTACCCATCTATCTATCTATCTATCTATCTATCTATCTATCTATCTATCTATCTATCTATCTATCTATCTATCTACCTACCTACCTACCTACCTACCTACCTATCTACCTATCTATCTATCTATCTACCTACCTACCTACCTATCTGTCTATGGAGCATCTCTCTTCAAAGAAGCCCTTTCAAAAATGCTTCCATTTGTGGCAACTGCCCTATGAATTAGCCATAATGTGTAGAATGGCTCCACATTGGGAAGGCATATTATTATATGCAGTTATGATTATATTACATTCATCAGGGTTTCCACTGGTCCTTTGAAGTGTGGGCTGTGAAGTTTGGACCCTATAAAGTGACAACCCATTTGGAAGATGGAACAATTTTGATGCTCAGTGTCCAGTGAGTGACATAATGAAAAGCTTTGCTGCTCTAGTTTGTTGCCCACAGATGTTTTGAGAAGGAGTGTTGAGTTATTATTTGGACCATCAATTGATTGATGAGTCTTCTGTTTTTGTTTTGTTTTGCTGAGGTAAATGATATTTACCATGGCGTGATGTGGGTTAGGAACATTTTTCTTATAATATTGCCTAGCTGGGCCACTAGACACAACTGGCTTTTCATGTTAACCTCTATAATTAAAAGAGGGGGAGGGGTTTGCAAATGTTAATTATAAACCCTATTTTGGGCCTTGTTTGAAAGCTTCCTCTGTGACGCCAAACGTCACTATAGGGGTCTTTCCAAAAATTTGCTCTCTGTTTGAATCACGGCGACATCAGAAATTTGTGGCTGACCATATGAAGGAAGTGGTCAGCTGTATCTGCCTCTCCGTTGAATCATGGTGCTTGGATTCCATTGGCCCCAACCACTTGAAAAAGCAGAAGCCAGATCAGGACAAAATATAGCACAGGAGCAGATCACTCAGGACCTGTTTTCAAAATGGCACTGGAGAATGAATGATGGGGAAAGGCCAGTCAGCCAGGCTATGACATTTATTACTGTTTATTCATCACATTCCACAAAAAAAGTCCCAGGTCCCATCAGTATCATGCCACTTTAAACAGTCATGGCTTCCCTAAAGAATCCCGGGGACTGTCATTCGTTAAGAGTGCTGCTAGGAGACCCCTATTCCCCTTACAGAGCTACCATTGCCAGAGTGGTTTAACAAACAATCCCTCTTCCCAGGGAACTCTAAGAATTGTAGCTCTGTGAGGGGAACAGAGGTCTCCTAACAGTCCTCAGCAGCCTTAACAAACTACAGTTCTCAAGATGCTTTTGGGAAAGCTATGATTGTTTAAAGTGGTATCGGTATATTGTTGCAAATGTATAGTGCAGGTGGGGCCTCAAAGCAATTTACAGCAAGAAAATCCACACAAATACAACATTTGAAACCAATGTTGGCACACTAAAAGGGATCGTGCATGAATCATTATTAAAAACAAAATTTCTCTCTGCTCAGAACATAGGCATGATCCCCAGCTGATATGGACACAAGAACCACAAAGTTAACGCAAGCCTGGGTTTGAAATGTTTTTGCCTGGTGCCAAAAAGATGTCAAGGTCAGCACCAGGTGAGCCTTCCTGGGGAGAGCATCCCACTGAAAAGGCCCATACTCTCATTGCCACCTTCTCAGTTCCTCGTGGAAGGTACACACAGGGCCCCCAGAAACAAATGGCTTGATATACCCTAGATCTGTGGTAGTCAACATGGTGCCTTCCAAATGAACTACTAACTCGCATCATCACTGACTATTGGCCATGCTGTCTGGGGCTGATGAGAAGTATAGTCCAAGAACATTTGGAAGGCACCATGTTGGTACCTGCTCTATGTGGCTCCATGTACCCCAGATCTATGCCTTTTTAAAAGTAAGCCCTTCATTCATCATCATTCCCATTACTGCCCTTCCCATCTCATCTCATCTCATCTCATCATTTCTGCCTTTGTTATCACCCTAGCTCAGTGGTGGGATATCTGCTGTGCATGAGGAGATCCCAGGTTCAATCTCCATCATCTCCAGCTAAAAAGATATCTGACAGCAAAGCTGGAAGGATCTTTGCCAGAGATCCATTGCCATTCGGCATTGACAAAGCTGAACTAGTTGGACCAATGGATTGACCCCATCTACGGCAGATTCTTTTGTTTGCTAATTATTGCTGCAGCCAGGAGAATGGGGAATATACACCCTATGGGTTATAGATGCAGAACCTGACTCATCCCTAAATGGACCAAATATGATCGGCCTTCCCATCAATGGAAACATTCACCTCTTGGAACATCAAGACCAGTTTTCCCAACCTGTCAACCAGAGTCTTGATACATTGTGTCAGCTTCTGTAGGAACTAGGGACAGATGGATCTGTCCATGTCAGTCCTCTCCATTTCTCATTTTTCCAATCCAAAATCCAGTTCACATTTCTGCAGCAATCCATGGATTTTTACTTTTAAGATCCTCATGAAAATCTTCAGCATTTTAGTGTGAATTTCTCCTAATAAACATGGTTTTGTATACAGTTTTGACTAATGTACACATTTTTGCAAGCAAATCCTCCTAATGTAATGCATTTTTGTATGATATTTGCACCAATATATTCATTTTAGGCACACTTTCCCCATATATATTAAATTTTGTGAACATTGTCTGGAGAACTGCACTGCAAAATTCGGATCAGTGTAGGTTTTGAAGGATGGCTGTATTTCAGTTCTCAGATTGTTTCAGAAAGTAAATTTCAGTGCTTTCAAGGCTTTTACTCTGAAGCAAATCCAATTTCTCCCTCATCCCTAGTAGAAACTAGGTCTGGAATAGATGCCATGCAGAGACAGGCCCAGTAAAGGTGTTGTCCAGCCAATGGCAGCCCTACCAGGTCATAAAGTTGGAGCCCTTCTGGAACATGTGAAGACATCATAGCTCAAGGGACTTTTTCCTTTGTAACTGTGAACAGTTCATCAGAAGGGGGAGCAAAGGAAAGGTCCAGCAGCTGCCAGTTCAAGTCATCATTACCATCATCATCATCAACCAAGAGATCTTGGAATTCCACACCATCAGGTAGCAGAAGAGGGAGCGAATGGAACCACGGTTATTCCAGCAGCTCTGCAGCCATTCACATCTGATCTGTCTCCGTCCCAACTGGTGGCTATAAGAACTGTAACTTTTAAGAACTGATGCCTGTGTGTGTGTGTGTTTCCTTCTCCTTCCCTACCACTTTTTCCTTTTGTGTCATGTCTTTTAGATTGCAAGGCAGAAGGCTGGGACAGCCTTTTGTATTATGGAACTGTAAGTCACTCTGGAAGCCATTTTAGCTGAAGAGCTGGATGAAAATGCTTGAACTAAAATTCTTGAAATGCTTTTAAGTACGGGTAACTTCTGACACTGGAGAACTTGGCTAATGAGTTTCGAAGAGCTATGATGCTGGTCTGTAACCTCCTCCCCCTCCTTCATCATCATCGTCGTCATCATCATCATTTAATTATTTAATTTGTTAGTTGCCTCATACCCAGTGCTCTCTAGATGACTTAAAGCAGTACAGTATTTTTCAGAATTTGTGTCATCTGTGTCCCCTTCTTATCTCTTGTCTTTGGACCCAGTGCAAGCTAAATCCATAGTTAAACAGAGAATAAACAATATGGATGACCAAGATTACATGCCTTAGCAAATGAGCCTTTTTCACCATGCTCACTGGGCCTGACTTGGTCTGCCTCTAATCCATGTATGCCATATTTACACTTTTTAACAATACCTCAGTATAGAAGAGCTGTTCTGCTGGCAAGCTTTACCATTTTACCTTCAAAGATGTTAGAGGGCAGATTTGCTAAAGTTCCTATCAAGTTCCTGTCGGTGTAATCAACTGGAACTTGAAAATTTCCCATGCATTTTTTTACTGTAGATTTTATCAAGGAGTCAGAGAACGTGGAATCTACCCCCTTATAAAGCAGTTTCCCGGTCGATCCCTAGAGACTCTTCTGAGCAATTTCCGTGAGGGATCCAATAAATTCATTACTGAACAGGTAGTAATATTTCTGAATATAGTAATATCTCTTAGACATTCAATGACTGTTAGCTCTTAAGTCCTCACCTTTGCTCTTTTGATTTTGTGATTATGTATTTATCCAGTGATGTGCTCTCTAATGGGTGGTGGACTGCAATAAAATGTTGTTGTTGTTGGGTATATTTAGGCATCAGAAAACTAAATACATTGTTTTCATGCATCCAGTACTTTTAGCAACAACAACAATAGAAATCCCAGTGCCTTTTATAATGAGGCCTCACGCTGGGTGCAATTAAACCTACTGTTTCCAATCAGGTTTAATGCGAGGATAAAGTGAACACTCCCTGAGATTTGAGAGGAGGATAATTTGTCAGTAATAATAAGTGAAGACAAACAGGATGTACTCCAGTGAATGAAGCCTGATTAGAACCAAATGTGTTCCTAGGGATCATCTCTAAACTCCTTGCAACGAACAGATTGGCCAAGCCTAGTAATATGTATTTTTGATCTCCCTCCCCCTTCCTTTTCAGGCATGCTTTGCAGCTAATTCCCAACAAATATAAAGGGTGGAAATTATATAACTAGGCTTTGTGGGGTTGTCATCAACCCAGTCTGTGCTTTTTCATAATGTTTTCTCCAAATTCAGCTGTATAACCTGGCTATATTTCTCCAATTCAGCACTATAACTTGTCTAGGGGGAAGCATCTTAATAAAAAAGGAGGGGGGGATTTCTGGATTTTTGTCTTTTTCCAGCTAAAAGCCAGCACCCAATATGTAGTACCAGAGCTTGGAAAAGTTACTTTTTTTGAACTACAACTCTCATCAGCCCCAGCCAGCATGGCCACTGGATTGGGCTGATGGGGGTTGTAGTTCAAAAAAGTAACTTTTCCAAGCTCTGGTACTGGCAGAGGAAACAAGTCCCAGGAGAGTTTGGACATGAGTCTAGAAAACGAGGTTCAAATCATCCAGCTCTGCCACTGATTCATTAGCCTACACATAGGCACCCTCGCTCGCTCGCTCTGCCTTATTCCACATCTGTAAAATGGAAATAAAGAGCAAGCTTTCAGACAGAATAAACAGTTGTAAAGCCCTCTCTGCCATGTTTGGCAAAAGCCTATTAAACGATTAAAAATAGTTCTAGCAAATAGTAGCATGATAGCAAACCAAAGAATCTTTTTTGTCTGAAAGGGTTGCGGAAGTGGAGGTTGAAGCTGTGGATCCAGAAGAGTTTCTTCTTGGCTGAAGAAGAATTTCCATAACCCAACATAACAGCACAACTAACAGACTGGCAAAGCCCCTAATTAACCAACCACATAGATGCAGACAGACTGCCTGTTTCCAGGCAAAATGCGGTTCTAATTCACCATTGCTCAGTTAGTCTGGGCAGAACAGCCCAGTAGAGTGTGCAAAATTCACTGGCTAAGGAAGGAGCAGCTATCACTTCAGGGGCATAGCAGGCCTAACATTTGCTGCTCAAAGATGCCTATAGTGCTGGCTTTATTGTTTTAGTGCTGTTTATTTCTTTGGTGTGATTTTCCTGGTGCCATATATATAGTTTCTATTCTGCTGATGAATTTTATTTTTATTCTCAGTCCAAAGATGGGGATTCTGTTGCCTTCCCAATGTTGCTTGATTACAGCTCCCAAAATCACTGACCATTGGCCATGCTGATGGTGACTGATGAGACTTGGACTCCAGCAATCTTTGGAGAGACAAAAGTTCCCCACCCCCGTCTTAAGCCCCATCTGCACTCTACATTTAAAGCATTATCACACCACTTTGAACAGTCATGGCTTTCCCAAAGGATACTGACAACTGTAGTCTGTTAAGGGTGCTGAGACCGATTAGGAGACCCCTATTCCCTGGGAACAGGGATTTACTGTTAAACCACTTTGAGAATAGTTCCTTTGCCATGAATGTTTAAAGTGGTATAATAATGCCTTAAATATATATGTCAGATGGACCTAAGTCAGTAGTCCTTTTGGGAGGAACAGAGGAATATAAAAAAAATTATTATCATCATCATCGCCGTTGTCGTTGTTGTTATTGTTATCTTATCATCATCATCATCATCATCATCAATAATAATAATAATAATAATAATAATAACCTATACACACTTACTGAGGTCATACTGGGCTTACTTCTGAGAAGACATGCAGAGGATTGTTCAATAATTGTATATGTTTTAGCTAATAAATATGCATATATTTGCATGTGGGTAAAAACAATGGTTCCAAAACCAATAAGCATATTTTCTTTGTTTTGAGATGATGTATAAGTGTGTTGAAGCTGGCATATCTTTAGAACATGTAGTCTATCCTGCATGAGACTGAAGCTGTTGTAAGTACTTACATAAAACATATTTGTTTTCAGGCTATCAATCAGTATACATTTGCTTTTCAAGCGATCAAGAGTGCTTTTTTTGTCAATCATTCTTTTTTGGGGGGGAAATCAATTACTCTAACCAATTAGTTTCTTAAACCTTGCAGTTCTATTTGCACACAGTAATATTACACACACTCAGCTCCTTGAAAGTTCAGACTAAAGCCCGGAGTGGATTCCAGTGCTGGACTGACATGGAGCTACCAGCTGCCACTGAGAAAACGGAAGTACAGGTAACTGCCCCACTATATAAAAGGAATTTTTTCCCTGGAAGAGGACAGGGAGCTATCAGTTCACTGCAGAAGGCACTTCAGAAGATGGGCATTGGGATCCAGTGATGAAATATCAGCACACTGTCCATCTACAGAAATAATCAACACTGTACTGAATAGTTACAATAAACAAAGGAATCTTTTAAAAGACAAGAAAGAACTTGCCAATGCTCATGAAGTTCACACATTTATTTGAGCAAGTATTCTTGGGCAATTTTGTTTGTTTGATTCAATTTCTGAACCGCATCCTGTAAAACATCTCAGAGTGTAAAAATCAGATGTAAAAACAGTTTCACATCCAGTACAGATACAGACTGAGATTTTAAAAAGCCCCAACACCTCCACATAAAGGGTTTGTTGGAAAAGGAAGGTCTTCAATAGGGACTGAAAAGACAATAGAGAAGGTTCCTCTCTGATATGTAAAGGAAGGGAGTTCCAAAATGTAGATGACCTGAAACAGACCTCTGATTATCTTATTCAAATGGCAGTGTACAAATATATGAAAACTGGTTTTGGATTAGTTAATTTGAATCAAGTAAATCTAATTCAAGGAATTAGTGCACACCAAAGCAGTTGCGCTATTGACAGTCCTACTTTATGTTTAAAAAATAACTCTGTCTAGTTGAAGACTTTGTGATAGTCCTGCTAATATCATCTATGCATCTAAGCCTTGTTGAGTTCAGTGGCACTTGTGCAAGAATAACTGAGTGCAGGATTGCATTCTTTGTGAACTACTGCAGTGCTATTTTTTATCTTTACTTTCCATCCAAATTGAATGGTGTTTTTTAGGAATTAAAGGTATGCTATTACATAGGCAAAATTGCAGTAACAACCATCTATGACATACAAACACTAAAATATAATAACGATTTCATTTACATAATATTTGTGCAACTGAAATCACATTTTCTATCCTTACACCTGTACTTTCTTTGTATTTCTAATTCTTTGTGTTCTTTCTTCTCTCTCAACTGAATGTGGTATTATCGTAATCTAAAAGAACTCACAGTGCTCCCAACACTTATTTAGTGATAGCTATGTTGAAGGTTAAGATGCTTGGTCTCCATTTCTCTTGGCCAACGGCCTCTTTGCCACTGTTAATAAAATAAATACTAATTCACTCTCATCCTTGGATCTGACATTTTTCCAATGTCCTTTTAAAATTATAAAAAGCACCATCACATCTCTAATTCTTGTGATCTTTAAGAAGTTCAGTGTTCATTTTAATATTTACGTTTCCACACAATTGTCCAGGAACACAGAAAGGTTTTGCTTTCAATACATGAAACCAAACAATTGTTTGCAATTGTTGAGTGTGTATTTGTACTATAGCATTTGATCATCATAAAATGATTATCATAAATTGAACATAGCAAAAAAAAACCATGGCAAAATGCCCTTCTCTCTCTCTCTTTTTAGAAAGCACATGTTTTCATTTAGAAATGATCGGCCTGTAGTAACCATTTTGTAGAAAGAGAGAAGCTAGTGCTAACATTGTCTTTTGCCCATAAAAATGGTTATACTGATACAAAAGGCAGATGATAAAACATTAAACAGGGAGGAAAGGTGGATCTTTGCAACAGTTGAATCTCTTGTAAAGTGAGTGTAATGCTGTTTTTTTAAAAAAATATATCATTAGAACCAATAATCCAATGAAATTTTAACACAAATGCACTATTTAAAAAATGTCAAGGCATTAAGAACTCATTAGATTTCCATCTGCTACTCAGAGCATGATTCTTAAGTGTGCTCCCCCCATGTTCCAGTGCATGTGGATGTTTTATTAGGAATAATAAACCTCACTTTTCATACTTGGAAGCTGTCTTGGGAGCACTAGCGGTCTGACTGTCAAATGCATCAAACAGACAACAGAAGGACCAGAGAGCTCTCTCAAGTGTTCAAAGAAGCTATGTGCTGTATCTCATAAACGTAATTGCCTCCTATTTTAACAGCAATCTGTTTTCTTAATTTGCCAACTTGGAGAGTTCCCCCCCCCCAAAAAAAACTGTCCGTCCTTCCTCTTCAAAGATACCAACTACCCCCTTCATTCTTTCTTTCTCCTTCCACGTGCACAGATGTGTGTGTGTGTGTATTAAAATGTGTTAATGGCAGCGGCACTTGAGTGCAAGCTTCAAAAAGAAATTTGGAAACAGCTCATGCACATATAAGCATTTCATACCCTAAAGGAAAAACGAGCACTATAGGGACTGAGGGTAAGTAAAATGATCCGGAATGGTGGGGGGTATCATTAACTAAGAAAGCCTTCCATTTAAAGTTCCTGGGGACTTTGGGGGTGGGTATATATTAGAAGATTGTTTTGATCTGAATGTATCTTGGGATAATGTAAACACTCAATTCTGGAGTTTCAGGTTTTCTATGGTACAAAAAAGATGATGGTGAAGAATGTGAATTAGTCTGTGGTAGGTCCAACATATGAAAGGACTTCAGCCCCTTAGGTATCAAATCCCCGCAGCTTCCCAAATTCTCTGCACAAAATCTGATCATTATGCCTTCACCTGTAAGAGGAGTTTTATCCTGTTCAGATAAATGTAATAGTGATCAAACGTGCAAAAGTCCTCAGCCGTCCTATATCGCCATGCATTTTCCTTTTTTCACCATCATGCCAATATAAGCAAAACTGATGTATATCTACAGTTTTTCTTGTTATTTTCTGCATAGAACCATGGACAGGAATATCAAATGCATTAGAACAGGGCTTCCCAAACTGCGGTCCATCGACCACCAGAGGTCTGCTAGCTCCATCCAGGTGGTCTGTGGCATTTCCATATTAGATATTCATATTGATTTTAACGGTGTCTTTATTACTTTTGTCATTTGTTATATTGTATCTTATTGCACTACAATTTGAATTCTCTGGAATGTAAATTGGAATGAAATAACATCCAGTATTTAACAGAGAAAAGAAGCGATATAAATACAATTAAAAATCATACAGCATCTAGCATAGCTCATTACAACAGGCAGAAAAATCATTAAGTGGTCTGCCAAGATCACCCACAATTTTCAAGTGGTCCGTGGGGGGGGGGGAAATAGTTTGGGAATCACTGCATTAGAAGTTAAAATACATGGGTGGTATTCAGTGGTTGCCCTACTCAGAGTAGACTCATTGAAGTTAATGGACATGACCAACTTAGGGTAATTAACAGACCAAAGTCAGTCATGTCCATCAATTACAATGGGCCTACTCTGAGTAGAATTAACATTGGATACGACCCAGTGAACTGAAATTTTGTGCCCTAATTGGAGAGTCAGCTAGCATCAGCAGCTTGCAGGACACTTGCTTTTACAGAGTATCATAAGCAATAATGATGATGATGATGATGATGATAATAATAATAATAATAGGTCTCTGCTCCAAAGTACTTACAGTCAAAATTTAGACAGAGATGGGAGAATAACACAGGCAAGGAAAGGAGATAGCGGGATAGTCTGGCCACTGTTATCCATGCTTTGGAAACAGCCAAGGGTCAAACTTCTTGTTTTTGGCAAATATCTTTCTCCTTTTTTCACCCAGACCTTTGGAAACATTAGTTGATTTCTCTTGTGCAAACTGCTCGTGATACTATTTTTTATCTGTTCCTTGTGTTTTAAATTGTACTTTGCTATTTATCATGACTGTGTTAGTCATGACTGCCATGGAAATTTTTAATGGAAAGTTGGGGTAACAACATTTTAAATGAATAAACAGATAACATTAAAATGGGACAGGAGTGGCCCTTATGAACCAATGCAGTTGCCCATTCTCGGGCTTAGTTTTGTCTGGGGATTTGGGGCTGATTGTTATTTATTTATTTAAAACCTTTTATAATGCCATTGTTCTGAGAAGCTAAAGAAAAAAAAACCCTTCAGAACACACACACACACTCACACTGAATCCAAGAAGTAAAAACAGATAACAGAAACAGAATAAGCATAATCTACAAATTTGCCAAAAATGCCTGAAAAAAAATCCCTGACACCTGGCCACCCAGACCAAATGTCTGCTGGAAAAGGTAAATTTTACAGCATGTTCTGGAGGTAAGTAAGGAGATGTAATTTCACACCTCAAGGATGTTGGGAGTAAAGCACCAATGCTTGTAACAAGTGACCTGAAACAGTGGAGGGGGAGCCAATACAGAGAAAGGCAACCTATTCTCCCTTCGCTGATTCTTTCTTTAATATGTTGATATGTAGATGTTTTTCTCAGGCTTTATTTCCTTCCTCCTCCTTCTAGACAGAGTTAATGTTAGCGTTAACCTCATGACTCCATAATGGCCACATGTATGTCTGTACTCAGAATGGGTTTATTTCCCAATAGTCATACATCTTAAGTTTCTTCATTCTTTCAACCACCAGTCGTAACAGACTATTCATTTCTTCACTCTGCTGCTATATGTACCAAACTCCAATGAAGGGTAGATCATTCCATAGGCTTGAGGCCACCACGGGGAAGGACCTGCTTCTGCTGGCTCGAGTTCTAATTTCCCACACTGATGGGCTGCAAACCAGAATCTGATTTGAAGGATATGGCTGGAGAAAGCGCTTTTTAAGATACATGGATGTCAGGTTAGAGAGAAAGGTGACTATCTGTCGCTTTTCTGGGAGGAAGTTCCAGTCTTAAGGGACACTAAAGGAGAAGAGGCGAAATAGTTTTGGAGAGTATGAGATGGGAACAAATCTGTCCATTTTGGTATCTCATTTTTCCAGTCTTCTTTTTTAAACTTAAGTTCAGTTCTACATGCTTTCATATCAGTTTGTCAATTCCCCCCCCCAAAAAAAGTCTTCTTGAAAATTTATTAGCATTTAATGTGAATTTCTCCTCTTATATATGCATGTTTAGATGCAATTTTTCTTCAATATGCACATTTGTTGCAGAGCAATTTCCTCTAATATATATTTGGATGGTATTTTCACTTTACTAGGACTCTGCACTCCCCCCCCCCCAATCCGGTTCAGGAGCTGATTCGCCACCTCAGATCAGGCCCTGTCTGACCTGACCCAGGCTCTGAACCAAATCAGGGGCTTTGCATAGCTCCAATTGTTTAATTATGGGTTTAAACCCTCATTAAACATGCAGTTGGCACACTTGCTTGTGTTTCCTCCCTCCTCCCAATTGCATGTGTAATCGGGGTTTTAAACCCTAATTAAGTGTGGTTGGCAGCTAGGAGATGTGGGGAAGGGGATGTGAGAGTTTGGTACATTTGCCTTTAAATACAGACTGACTCAAATTTCCTCCCCCATCCCTTGTGTGAGATCATCAGGCGGTTGAGGGTGGCAGCAGCGGAGGAGGGAACCCTACAAGAAGGGGATGCATCAGGAGATGAGGGCAAAGAGATAAGGGAAGGGGTGCGCTCTCCTGTTCATAAATCACTGGCCCTTTAAAACCAGATCTCAATAATAAATTGTTCTGTCTGCTGCTTCCCCTTCTTTTAAAGAAACATAAACTTGCAAGTTACAATGCTGTTGGGTCTCTCTCTCTTTCTCTCTCTCATACACACACACATCCCGCTGTCTGTTAGGAAACCCTCCTTGGCAGTCCCCAGCTCCCATTTGTTACGCTGTCCAGCCTAACTGCCAAACGTACAGGCATCATCCATTAAAGAGCTGGCTGGATTGTTGGAATGGTTCCTTGAGATAGCTCTGACACCCATCTCTGACTTGTTAACTCCCCCATGCGGGGAGGGGAAAGTAATATTAATAGGTGACAAGCTTCTCTCCCTCCACCCAGCACATTTCAAGGCTAAAACACAGTGGGAGACAATGGGGTCAACTTGGATCTGTGTCTCCAGTGGTGCCGGTTTGATCTGCTGCCATCCCCCCACCCCAAACAAAAAGGGCATTGTGAAAACCACATCAGACCATCAGCGGCCAAACCTTCTCCAAGTCCCAGATCTCTCTATGAGGTTAGAACAGCAGCGTTAATCTCCTGTCCAGTGTTTACAGAGCCATCTCATCTCAGGGAGGGAATAGAAAGCAGCCAAGTTGCAAGAAAACATTCTTTATTATATATATATCTCCCCTGCTACTAAAAACAGTGACATTCAAGATCTTGGCATAACCCATCATTAGAAATCTACAAACCAATCTGAAGACACTTCTGGCACAGGGCTGGATCACAACCTGCAACCCCAAAACAACAAGAGTTTGGTACTGTGGAAATCCAAAAATTATACGTCAGGGAAGGTCAAATTCTACACTTAAATTTCAGCAAACCAGAAAATAACATGTATGGAAAGTTGGCTTTTTGCAAATCACATCACTTGGCTCTTATGCTTTTTTTCTGAACTGCATCAGTGGCGAAAGCAGTCAGGTACAGTGCACCACAATGTATTAAGGGCTCTTGTGGAATAATTTTCACCTAAATTCATCACCAAGCACCGGAAAAAAAGCAACATGAGAGTTCTGGTCATTTCACCTCTGAACAAGAGGTCTTGTTTTTGCAGAAAGGTGCTTTGTTTCTGCAAGATGCACCAGGCACCTGCCATAACCAGTCAACAAAACGATCCTTTATTTTTTTAAATATCATTTTCCTTGAGACGCTTAGGCTACAACAGATCTCCAAGAGAAAGGGATTTTACAATTGTAGGGAAGCCACTGAGAAGACCTCTGTGCATGCCTATGATCATCTAAGCTCAGACTGTTTGTATCGCAGGGAGAGCGCTATTGGTTGGGGAAGGGATGGAGCACAATGTTTGGGCATATGTTCTGCCTGCCACAGGGGCCAGGGGATTGAACACTGGGCAAGATGGACCACTGGTCTAACTCAGGGGTAGGGAATCTGTGGCCCTCCAGATGTGATGAACTATACTTCCCATCATCCTTTCCTATTGACTATGCTGACTTTGGCATAGGTTCCCCACCACTGGTCTAAATCAATATGGCAGCTTTGCATGGTTGATCTTGGAAAGATGAGAGAGGCTGTGGCCGATGGTGGTTCAGTAGCATAGGAGGTATGGTCACAAATTTCATCCATTCATTATTTGTGGTCATGCACTGAAAAGAACTGCTGTTTCATTAACATGAAACATTTTCTAGACCAGGGATATTCAGCATGGCGCCCTCTAGATCATCCCTGACCATTGGTGATGCTGGCTGGGTTTGCACAGCACCAGCCTCCCTGATTCCTCACTTCTTGCCCTCACCCTCCTGGTAAGCAAGAGTGACCCATCAGCTAGGAAGCTATTGTAGTGATTCTGCCTCACTCAGCAAGCTGCTTCTGATTTTTGTGTCTGTGTGTATAAACGCACATGAGAGGATTATCCATCTGCAGAATGACACGCCAAGTTAAGGATTAATTTAGTGTGATACCTAAATAAGCATTTGGTTCATCTGGCAATCTAGGAATGGGGTGTCAGAAGGGAAAATCAGTATTTTCTGTTAGAACTCTGCACAATTTGGAGATGTTGCAACTCTGCTTGCCTTTGACTCAGGCTGGTAAAGAGTTTTGTTTTAGAATCTCCAGTCTGTAGCAGGGAAGGAATGACCTGTTAGTTTTTGGGTTTCTTAAGTTTCTCATTTTTCTCAAGTTTGGTTCTCCACATTTTTACAGCAATTTGCTTTTTTAAAAAAAAAATCCTCATGGAAATTCTTCACCATTTTAGTGTGAATTTCTTCTGATGGTTCTTTCCCCTAATACATGCATTTTTGTAAACATTGCTTGGTTGGACAACTGCATCACAAAATTCAGATAAGTGCGAATTTTGAAGGATGGCTGTGTTTCGGTTCTCTTATTGTTTTGGAAAGTGTGAATTTGATACATTCAAAATAAAATTGAATTTCTCCTCCATCCCTACTTGCAAGTAATGGTTGTCCTTTCAAACTCCCTCCATCTCTCTGAAAAAGTGATCATCAGTCTTCAACAGGTGTTAGCACTGAAGACTGGCCATTGCTGCTACTTGGTTTAGGCTTCTATAATTTTCACTTTTATAAAATCACAGAAAATACAATTTTCTTATATACAATGCATTGCACCCTGATGTCTTTTGGACCACATTTTGGATTGTGGCACTATTGCTTTTCAGAAGTTTGCTTTTCAGAAGTTTCATCATCATCATTTGTTATTATTATTATTATTGCCATAATACACTTCTTGATCTGTAAGGTGCCTCAATTTTCTTTGTTATACATAATTTTTTAGGTCCATACGACTTTGAGCGGCCTCGAAGCAGCTAGATTATCAGCTGAAGAAAACCCCAAACAGACGTGTGAAGAATTGGTGTGTGAGATATATACATTTTGATTGCTATTGGATTTGGTGACTTAAAGTTGCAGTTTTTAAACAGCCTTTGCTTGGAATGGAAAAGAAGTATCTCGGTTTAAAGGATTTTGCCATGTTTTTAGCTGCTTCAAACAAACTTTTCCTTGTGATCTCTTTATCCTTTTAAAAAGTTGGCAAATCTGTCCATATTTTTATACAGTGAGCTCTTTGTCATTGTGGCTTCCTGGTGTCCTTATGACTTGCGTAAATTAAAAATAAACAAAGATTTGCCTTTCAGTTTGGAGAAATGATAAAAGAGAGAAGATTTCTCTCCATTGGCAAAGCTTTGGACAATGTTTACTCAACATTTGAGAGGTTAAAGGAAATTCAGAGTCATGCCCTTTAAAACCAAATCAGTGGCATAGATTTCATTTGTGGAGTCAGAATTTATCTCGGAATCCTGAGAAGCATTGAACTTTCATGGTATCTATTTCTGTCTACATAGATTGAAACTTGCACAATTTAAACAGGCACCATGGGTTAACCTCTTAAAATGGTTTAACCAGTTTTTCAGTGGCTTATTATGGGATGGTCAAACCTGTCCATTTCAGTTTCTCATTTTCTAATCTTAAATTCAGTTCACCCATTTCTGCATCAGCATTTTTTTAAAAAAGAAGTTACACACAGGTTTTGTGTTTGCATTTCTTCTAATAAGTGCACTTTTGCAAGCATTTCCCCCTAATATAATGCATTTTTATATATTATGGCTGAGTTGAAGAACCGCATTGCAGAATTGGGAGAAGTGCAAATTTCAAAGGATAGCTGCCGTTTTAATGCACATTCTGGTTTGGGAAGTGTAAACTAGGTAGATTCACGTTAAAGTGCAAACTAATCAAATTTATCCCCCACCTTTATGGACAAAGTAGGATATTATCCATGATAGTGACTGTGGAATCGAATAGTGCAAATTATTCTGGATTTATTAGCACGGATGTGAGGCAGTGTATGTGGTTTGGAAGCAAACAGGTTAAAATGAATTCCAATTAAATGTAATTCGTGAGTGTAATTTGGTTTCTAGTAGTGTAGAAAATTGTTAGCAGCACTACTATGTAGAGAATTCATATTATAAAATGTAAAATACATTATAAAGTGATATCATTCTGTCCTGCTCTTTGTGCAAGACATTTTTCCTGCCTACATTTCTGGAGGAGTAAGCAAATTTTGAATTGTTGTGTGAATGTTGTAGGAGCATGAATTGCTTTAGATTCATGGAAAATTGTTCCGGTCTTTTACGAAGTTCAGTTTTGTTTAATTTTACTGCCTTTCATCCAGGGAGTGGGAGGTGGGAAGCCCCCTTCTCTCCAACTGACATGACCGGCAGTCAGATTTGCAATCCATTTATTTCATATTTTCTGTGCAATTCCTCATTCCAAACCAACCTCAGGAAAATGGGTGACCTTTGTGCATTTGTTGTGTTTCCTTAAATGATTTAGTCAGAGTTGTTGCCAAATTCCTGATGGGTGATTTCTGAAGCTGTGCTAGAGAGACATGCTTTCTATTTTTACTTAAGGAAAGAGTAAACGGGCAGACAAGAAGCTACTGGCTTGGAAGAAGAGAGGTGGACTCTTCGATCTCTAGGTACTGGATCTTTCTCTTTCCTTGCTTTGCCAGCCTTTCCACCCCCTCCCCTACTTTCCCAAGATTGAAATGAACATACTTTGCCAGGGATCGTACAAGCCCTTCCAATCAAATGTGTTTGGAATCTTTCTGGAGAAACCTCAGTAATCTATCACCCTATTAAGAAATCTTGTCAGGTAAATATTGGTTGCAGTTGAAAGTTAGTTATTTCTAAGGTTTGCATTCCCATTATTACTGCATCTTTTGTTTTTATAACATCTTTTATTCTGCAACATGCCTCAGATTTTATTTGCAAAAGCTGCTAGCTTTCTTTCTCCTCCCTACAGATTTATTGCACCTTCTTTACTGATTTCATTAACATATATAATATTCCTTATTACGACTCTCCATAGAATGTGCATGTCTGTCTTTCTGTTTGCAAGTTTTCAATTTGATCTGTCCTCAAAGATTTTGGATAGGCAACAATATTGAAATATAATTCAGAACCTTGAGACACAAGTACAAAGAAATAACAGGCTTTATAAATACTCACCGCTAACAAAAAAAACCCTTTTGTTATATTTTACTATAGGAAAGGGGGAGAAATTTGATTCAGTTCACATTTGAAGCTGAATTGATCAAATTTGCACTTTCCAAAACAATATGAGAACTGAAACACAGCCATCCTTTGAAATTAACACTTATCCAAATTGTGTTATGCAGTTCTCCAACCAATGTTTACAAAAATGTATATATTAAAGAAAAATGTGCACAGAATGAATATATTGGTGAAAATAGCATACCAAAATGTATTAAATTAGGATATATTGCCTGAAAAATGTGTACATTAGTCAAAGCTGCATAAAAATGTATTTATTAGGAGAAATTTGAACAACAATGCTGAATAATTTTTATGAGGATTTTTTTCTAAAGAAAATGGCTGCAGAAATGTGCAGAACCCTATTTAAAGTGAGGAAAATGAGAAACTGAGAGAAACAGAACGGACAGATCATGGCACCCCTATTATACTCTTGAAATCTAGTTCTCTATTTTCTCTTTCCAAGTAGCACACTAGACCTTTGTAGAATAATATGTTGTGAAATTGTAGCCTGCCTCATTTATTTCTTTTTTGAAGAATAATAATCCCAAAGGCATTTATTGATCCTTAGGATTTCTATTTTATTTCTGATGTATAAGTATGTTTTTATTAAGCCTAAAAACATTAGATAAATAGACAGGCAGGCAGACACATGGATCAGCTTTAAAAAGAATTTTTTAAAAGGCAGGGAGTGTGCCACTAGGGCCTGCAGAGCATTAGTGATACGATAAATAGTGTATACTTCAACAAGAGTATCTTGTTTGTAGATGGTTGAAAATAGGGGGAAAGCACCGTGAGACTCATCCTCAGAGGGGGGGGGAATTGCTTAGTGGAGCTTTTCATGCATTACTAAAGGTACTAATGTACCTTTTCATGCATTACTAATTTTGCAAAGAGTCACAAGACTTGTTTCTGAATCTGTGAACAGGTAAATTATCAGGGGGAATATCAAGACTGTATGTGCTAACATAATGAAATTTCAGATTCTGGAAAGTTTTCCCAAGTACAAATAGCAGTGCCATGGTTCAAAAATTCACAGATAAACAGCCGTGCTCCAGAAGACCACTGGCTCCATTTCAAAACCAATGGGTTGTTCTTGAGTCTCACTGAAACCAAAGGCACATGTTAATCATGACTAGCGTGCAGTGCAATCCTGTACATGTCTACTCAGAAGTAAGCTCAATTGAGCTCAACAGGGATAACATGCAGTAAGTGTGTACAGGATTTCAGTACGATGGGCTTTCTTTGAAACTGGGCCATTTTTGCATGTTTGAGTTCTAATTCAGACACAGAGAGACTCTCCGTATGTGCAGAGGTTTTCTCAGTTGAAGTGAATGAGAAAGAGTGATTTGTGAGCACATCAGCCTGGGCTTGAAATCCAAGTGAGTTAAAACAGGACTAGGGAAATACTTTTATGATACTCATTTTGAGGTAGGGATGGGTAAAATTAACAAGAAGAATTCGTTTGTTAAAAAAACATATTAATAAGTGTTACAAAATTCAAAGAGCATAACAAGCAGAAAGAACGTTTACTGAGTGTAAACAATATGTCACACATTTTTATTTTACTTGCTTACTGGTAACCATTCAGTTTTCCCAGTTACAAGCTACAGATTTGCATGGAAAATTCATTTAGCAATTTGAGAGTTGTCCAGATTAGTATGCATCATTTTCTGTTTTTTTTTAATTACTCAGCCCATGGATGATATTCTAACACATCCATTTTCACTCCCTGTTTCACTGTAGTTCCACTGTGTGTAGTTTCCAAGTGACATAAATACTTAGCCTTCCTCATTAAGTATGTATTTTGCATTGCCTCATGGATTGTGTAGTCTTAAAATGTTTGTTTTTCTGATGAAATGGGACAGGTGTTAATTGGGGGATAGATGTTCACAATTTTGAATGGGTTTTAGTGTAAAAACATGCAGGATTAGATGAGATTAAAAGGATTGACAGGAAAGGGTTAACATATTGCCAGGATGCTTATTTGTGCTGCTGTGAAATTGCTGAAACACTTCCTAAGTGAATGTGCATGAACTTTTAGATCAAAACTGAAAACCGCAGAATTCAACTACTATTGCTGAAATTCAGGAGCCATCCTATTTCAAGTGCTGGCGTGCAGCAAAGAAATCCAAATATTTTTTGAGCCTCCACCTCTGCATTTTGTTATTCTTCCAGATAAACTATTGCTTTGTAAATCTGTTTTAAAGTGTTTAAAGTCTGGACAGAGATCTTTATCAGAAGAAAGCCTGCTGAGCTAGTTAGGAAGAAGTTCCATCTTTATCCATTAGGGGGCATTGCTACTTTTGCAGATCAAACTTGGGGGGGGGAAACCATTCAGATTCCCAGAACTTGACAATTTAAAGCAGATTCGACCTCATCGTTGCTGTTTAGTTGCTCAAAACACTAATTTGCTGTAAAACCCATCATTTAACAGTTCAAGGAGTTGTTCTTGCTGCTATTTGCGGCTTCAAATGCTAAAATCTTCTGTCTTGGCTCATCATAAGATGTTTGGACTTCCAGTATGATGAGGGGAAACCTGGCTGGTTGTTTGAAAACCATAATTAATCAGGTTGACATTGCCCAAATCAAGGTTCTTGCCTGTTCCATTCTTTTTGACAGATCCCCCTCCCCCAATTATTCATTTAATGCTGCTTTATCCAGTGTTAAAATGTTAAGGTGTTTAATGGTTAGATTTTTAGGCAAAGTATGAATCACTCGTTCTCAGGAAAGGAGGCCGTCCACAACATCAGATGGTTTAAGGAGCACTCCATAGATCTGTCAATTACTGGACTGCTAAGTAAGTGATGATAAAACTCTGAATCTTAATTCTTACCAATACAATTATTTATTTGTTTATTCATTTATTTAAGGCATTTACTGTGTAGATCACTTTTCCGGTAGATCTCACAAAGTGGTTTACATTTATTTATGGATAAAAATATTTATATACTGCTATTTATTTTTTTAAAAAAATAACCAAAGTGGTTTACAATATATATAAACACAGAACAAAACCACATACAAATTTAAAATCAGAAATCAATTAATTAACTATTGCAGAAAGATATTGTCTCAATTGCCTGCATAAGCCTGGTGACATAGAAAAGTTTTCAGCAGGCGTTTAAAAACAAGAATAGAAGATGCCTACTGAATCTCCATTGGCAAGAGCATTCCACAGGACTGGGCTGATTGCACTAAAACCTCAATATCTTCTTGTTGTCAAATAAGCCTTGCCAACTCGGGGGGATGACCAATGATGTTCCTGCAGATGGCCTCAGTGATTGAGCTGAGGTGTAAGGGTTCAGGTAGTCCCTAAGGTACCCTGGACCTAAGTTGTTCAGGACTTTATAAATTAATACAAGGACCTTGAACCTTGGTGGTAGATGGGCAGCCAGTGCAGGTGTTTTAACAATGGTGTCACATGTTGTCAACCATGTGCCTCTATCAGCAGTTTTTTAAAAAACAATTATGCCATCCATATAGTGTTAATGCATCACTCAGAGTGACTGCCAGGGCTTAAACATCACAATACAATAAAAAAAATTAAATTACAAAGTATGCAACAATATAAAATTCATAACATATAAAATGCACAACATTTAAAAAACTATTTAAAAGCAACAACAGCAGAGATCACAGATAACAATGACCTCCATCTGTAATACTTAGTAGGCAAAAGCCTACTGGAATAAAATGGATTTGCCAGCCGGCGACAGATGCCTGGGTGAAAGCTCCATTGAATTCAATGGGACTTACCTCTGAATAGGGCTGGGATCTGTTGGCCAGTGCCGGTTTGAAAGCATTCCATTGACCTAACAGGCCGGTATAGATTTGAGTTCATTCTTTGTTGGCTAGCCTCTGCTTTTACCAATCATTTTCCCCTTGCAAAAAATATTGACATTAATATTGATATTTTGAAAGGAAATCTCTATAATTTTAAGGGAAATATCAATTTTTGAAAGGAAATATTGAAATATTGATAGATGAAAGGACATATCAATAAAATTATCATTCTTAATATTTATATTTTCTAAAAGAGCCACAGAAAATTGCTACACAAAAATCTGATGCACAAGAATAGAGAATAAGTTAATTAATGGAAAATTTGGTACCAAAACTGAATTGGGTGGAATTCTAGCTATGGGCGGTTTAAAAATGAAACAAATAAATAATAAATAAATAAATAATATCCTATTTCTGAACAGAGTTAAAATTGCTACACAAAAATCCAATCCGTAGCAACAGAGATTAAGTGAACTAATGGAAAACTTGGTACCAAATCCGAATTGGGCAGAAATCTAGAACATCCCTACTTCTGAATACACTTCTAGATGGCGTCAGTGTGGTGAAGTGGTTGGAGTGTCAGATTAGGACCCAGGAACCTAGGGTTCAAATCTCGACTCAGCCTTGAAACTCACAGAGTGACCTTGAACTGGTCTCAGTCTAACATATCCCACCGGATTGTGAGGATAAAAGGAGGAGGGGGAAAATCATGTACACCAACTTGAGCTCTTTGCAGGATGAAAGGTGGGGTATCAATGTAATCACAGTAAAACCATGTACAAGATTGTGCTGTAAGTCTATTTGATAATCAGATTTGTAATAAAATGTATATTATATTTTTATCAGATTTTTAAGAGGAAGTGTGGCATGAGGGATTTTGGCCATCCTTTATATTTAAATCTGATACTCATCACAGTTTTATCTACCCTTCCACAATCCTTTGAAAGAGAGGTAAGCAAGAATGTTTACAAACTGAAAAAAAAAGGAAAGGAACACAGACACTTTTCCCCATCTCTCTCCAGCTTTCAGAGTTTGATGTAAATTGGGCTGTGGAGACGGTGCTTTAAATTGCGCTGCAACCTTTCCCCAACTCCCCTGTTGGAAAAGGTTGTAGCATTTGGGGCTTTTTCGTTTAGAGAAAAGGTGAGTCAGAGGCGGCATGATAGAAGTGTATGAAATAATGCATGGCATGGAGAAAGTGGATAGAGAGACATTGTTCTCTCTCATAACACTAGAACTTGTGGACATTCAGTGAAGCTGAATGTTGGAAGGACAGACAAAAGGAAGTCCTTCATGCAGCGCATAGTTAAGCTATGGAATTCATTCCCACAAGAGGCAGTGATGGCCACCACCTTGGATGGCTTTAAAGGAGGATTAGCCAAATTCATGGAGGAGAAGGCGATCAGTGGTTACTAGCCATGATGGCTATGCTCTGCGTCCATAGGCGGAAGAAGTATGCTTTTGAATACCAGTTGCTGGAAACTGCAGGAGTGGAGAGCGCACTCAGGTCTTCCCATTGGGGCATCTGGTTGGCCACTGTGACAACCTGTTGCTGGACTAGATGGGCCAGTGACCTGATCCAGGAGGCTCTTCTTATGTTCCAACGTGACTGCTTTTGTGCTGACTTTATTTAGAGTATTACCAAGATAGGGCTGGGGTAGCCAACCTGGTGCCCTCAGTCCCAGGCAGCATGGTCAATGGTCAATGGCAGTCAGTGCATTTTCAATTAGGGATGGAAAAATCTGTCAATTTTGGTTCTCTCCATTTCTCGTTTTTCCAGTCTTAACTCTGGTTCTACACATTTCTGCAGCATTTTTTTTTTTAAATCCTCATGAAAATTCTTCAGCATTTCAGTGCGAATTTCTCCCAATAAACTTATTTATGTATGCAGTTTTCACTAATCTACACATTTTTGTAAGTAGTTTATCCTAGTATAATACATTCTGTATATTATTTGCACTCATATTTTTATGCACGGTCTCCCCTTATTTATGTACTTCTGTACACGTTCCTTGACTGGAGAATTTCACTGCAAAATTTGGAAAGTGAAATTTTGAAGGATGGCTGCATCTTGGTTCTCATATTGTTTTGGAAAGTGCAAAGTTGATCGCTTCAGCTTGAAATGTGAACTGAATCAAAATTCTTGCCCATCTCTATTTTCAATGGTATTTGCATTCGTCAGTTTTGATACTGTGTACTGGTTTGTGAAGAATGTTTTCTTAAAAAGTAGTTTATAAATTTATTAAACTTAAACAATGTAAATTTTTTAAACTTCGATTGAACAACCAAACCATCAAATAAATAATTTATTGCTTCGAGAAGCTTCTTAAGTATAAAACTGGTAGAATCTCCGTATCACGTGCATATCACATGCAGTCTTCATACAATTTGTAAACAACAAATGTATAGAAATTTCATTTGACTTTCTATTATTATACTGGGTAAAAGTAACAAATTGGTGGGAAAAATAGGGATCATTGCTCACTTATTAAATAAATTCAGCACTACCATAAATTGCTCAGTTGTGCAATTGTATTCAGAAGTAAACCCCATTAAGGTGCTTGAGACTTATTCTAGGGGAAATGAGTATAGGATTGCAGCCTAAGGTTATCATCCCAGACCATAAATAACACTTCTAATATGCTCAATATTTTTTCTTAGGGAAAATATTTAAACGTACCAGCATGCTATCTTGCAAGATAGTTCCCTTGAAATAAAAAGTCCTTAGATTCACATAAATACTGCAAGCATAGCCCACATGTAAATAGATCACATTAAAAAATATGAAATGTAATTTTTGCTTCACGTAATGGTCATAAACGTTTCTAGCTCCATGCCAAATTAGTAAGCAAATATACATATGAACATGAAATTTATTCATTCTGTTTTTTTTGTTTTGCTTTTTCACCAGGGAGAGTGTACTGCATACCTAGCCCCCAGGACAATTTTCAGAGTTCTTATAAAATATATTTCCATCTGCATATATTTGTCACACTAACTTTTTTTTTTAACCTCAATGTTATTCATGTTCAGTTGGGGTTAGATGGTTTTAAATCAGCAGCAAGCCTCTGCATAAAGGCGATTGCTAAATAAAACCTGTTCAGATCCACACCCTGACCGACAATTAATTACTCGACTCCAACTAATTTAGCTCATTCTTTTAACAGGTCGGTTGGCTAATCTTCCCTCATCATAACCTATTCACCTTCATTCACCATTTTTCCCTTCCTATTTATTTCCTGATATATTTGGGATACCTGATATCAGAATAAGGAATAACAACTCAAATAAGGTTGAAATGCCAGCACATATAATCCAGTTTATGCTGTGTTGTTACGAACCTGACTATGAATGACATCCTAAATATTAAAAGGGAACAAATTCAGCCTAGTGTTTTATCCAAGCTGTGCATTGCTCAGCTCTGTTTCAAAGGGTTGTATTCAACTAAGCCCTATCAGAGTAGACCCATTGATATTAATGAACCTAAGCTGGTCATGTTCATTAACTTCAATGGGTTTACTCTGATCAGGACTAGCTTTGAATACCACCTAAATGTCCAATTTGGTACATTTTCAAAGCCTCACAGGATCATTATCTCAGACCTGCCACAAATTCTAACTTGTATTGTTTCAAAAGATGCAACTTTAAATCAAGGTCTTGCAGTCATCTTTTCAAAAATCCTAGTGCCATTCAGGTGATTTCTATTCCCAATTGACTTGGGGCCAAATTAGATATGACATTAAAAATCTTGTCTTTGCCTCTAAGGTGAAGTTTGTTTTTTTAAACTGCATAATAGATGCAAAGACTGTTCCTGTCCTTTGCCCAACTTTGTCAGGGTGGGTTGCTACAATCAAACACTGCAGCAATCCAAAGCTAAAATCAGATAAAAGCCACCAATTAACTACATGCTGTGTCACAATTTGTTTTGCCTCAGATGAGCTCTAAATATAAAAAAGAAATTCGCATTCATTCACCATAGGCTTCCTTTTTTTAAATGAAAAGTCTATTTTTAACAATTAGTTCTTCCAACTGACTTTCTGAAATGTCTTGTGTTCGTCACCTTCCACCCCACCCTGTTCAGTGAAAACTAATTTGGGAGAAGCATTTAAGCAAGTCAAATAATAGGGTTGCCTGTGAGTTGGCACATTCTGTCTTGTTTGGTTAATGTGGAGGAGATTTACAAGAAGCAACTGGCACATCTGGTTGTTTCTGACCATTTCATTTCTAATAAATCAATGTAACGTAGTCTCAGTGTTGCCCAAACAGAACTGAAGAGGCAGGAGGAGGAGCAAATGGGAACAAGTTGGCCCTGCCTGTCATGGCCTCTGGCTCCACCTCTTGTTTGGGCTCCATGCCTTCTGCTCCATCAGTCCCAACGGGCACCAGTCTCCAACTGGGCAGAAAACCTCCCTCCCTGAAGGTCTCCAAGCAGAGGCCAGATGACCATCAAGCAAGGGATGGAGTTGATGACCGCTGAACACACACCAACTCACAATGTCTAGAGTGGCAGTAGAATCAAAAATCCTTAGAAGGTCATCTACTCTATCCTGTGCTCGATGCAGGAAATCTAGAACTAGGAAATCTGTAAGCCGCCCTGAGTCTGTAAGCTGCCCTGAGTTCCAATTTTGGAAAAGGGCGGGGTAAAAATAAATATGATAATAATAATGATAACAACAACAACAACAACAACAATAATAATAATAGGGCATCTCCAACAAATGGCCACTGAAGAGACATGATGAACTTAATTTTAATGGGTCTACTCTGAGTAGAACTTAGTTGAATACAACCCTCAGTATTTAGGATCAGTGATTTTTGGGGATTGTATCCACTGCTGCTGCTACTAAGAACATAGTAAGAACATAAGAAGAGCCTGCTGGATCAGGCCAGTGGCCCATCTAGTCCAGCATCCTGTTCTCACAGTGGCCAACCAGGTGCCTGGGGGAAGTCCGCAAGCAGGACCCGAGTGCAAGAACACTCTAAGAACTAAGAGCAGACCCTTTGAAATTAATGGACATAACTAACTTAGGTCTATTAATTTCAATGAGTCTACTCTGAGTAGGACTAGCACTGGATAAAAGCCTTTCTTTTCATCTTTTTTTTTTAAATAGAGCCTATTATTTAGCCTATTGTACTTATAGGAAATTAATGCATATTATTTTTAGTGGCATTTCACGTTAAGCATCTAATATCAGTTACATCCAATGTGTTTTTGATCATGTATTTGCTGCTGACGCCCTTCCAAGCCCATGAAACTGAAACGCACTTTCCATTGTGCCGTTGCCCTTTATAACTCAACTGCAATGATTTTTTGTTTCAGCATCTTTGCCTACAGTAAGATTTTGTTATTAATGTTGAGGAATTTGCAAACGTTTCAAAGAGCTTGGGCAAGCTGAACTGAAATTGTTTTGGCCTGAGGGACTCGGTGCAACCCTTTACGATCTAATCTAAATTCATTTGTCCAGGATGAAATCCAGCCTATTGAGTGAAATGATGGGCCCGTTTCTTAAGGGCACCCACAACCCTCAAGTGGCAAGAGAGACTATCAGCTGGCCCCTCATTTGGCAGAAACGAAGAAGGCACAGAGGTGAAATCTGAGCAGGAGCTGGTACCATTTGCAGAATGCCAGTGGCACCACCAACTCCACAACAGCCAGTTAGCATTGCCCCCACACCCACAAAGAAGACTCGTGAGACACAGCATTGGTGTGAATGTTATATTTATTAAAACATAACAGGTTTTGAATCTGAAATAAACATCTCCAGTTAAACATCTCCAATTAGCCGGATTAGAAAATTCCAGGTAGGTGAGGAATTCAGCTAGTTCTGGAAGGGAAGCGTCCGTCCAGACCCCTTGGCATGTAATCCAGCCAATAGCTGTGGCTATCCTGCCAAAGATGTGGAATAACCCTTTCCCTCCTTACTAGGTGACCTTGAGTGCATGTTCCTCATGTGCACCCTGGCCACTCTGTATACATGTTTATTTCAATGCCTGTGACAGGCCACAAGGGACCCCCCCCCGTTCTCACCAGAACTGAAGGACTGGAAATCCCTGAAGGGTGCTCTTACCCGCTGCCTCACCCCAACTTATCTGCCCAGACTCAGTGCCTTAACAGGCTACAGCCACGCCTCTCCCCAAAGCCAGACATACCAAAACCCAACAGTATATGAATAGGCAAAACAGGAGTGGCCCCAAAAGCAGGGCACCACCCCTTATTTCCTACTTGGCCCCATAATAGATGACTAGCATCACCCATGCTTCGTAAAGGGAGGGAGGGCACAATCAAGATGCAAGGAGGAGGTTTGAGGGGGTGGAACAGGTTTTTCAAGTCTCCTGTTCTGTGTGTCCCTCCTTGACAGGGTTGGCGCCAGGCATGCTGGGGCCCTTGGGCACCAGTCTGCCCCAAGCCCTGGCACCCGCCTGCACGCCCCACCTACCTTTCCCTTGAAGTGAATGCTGGCCGCTCTGTGCACTCATGCCTGCCATCAACCAAGATGGCGGCAGGGGCATCAGCCCCTTAGGGAAGCCTTGGCTGCCATATTGGTTGATGGCAGGCATGCACCCGGCAGAGCTACAATTCTCAGAGTTACCTAGGAAGAGGGACTGTCTGTTAAACCACTCTGGAAACTGTAACCCTGTGAGGGGAACAGACGTCTCCTAACAACTCTCAGCACCTTTAACAAATTATACATCCTAAGATTCTTTGGGGGAAGCAATAACTGTTTAAAGTGGAATAATAGTGAAATAAATTGTATGGTGTGAATGTCACCTTGCTGTTCTTTGTTAAAAGCACTTCTCAACAGAATAGAATAGAACAGAACAGAATAGATAAAACTTACCCACAAAGAACCAGACAGTGTGGAGGATTTGAATTTCCTTCCAAATGTCAGCAGTTCTTCTCCTGGAAATTCTTCACTTGTGGCAGTTGTTTTCTTTCCTCCTGTCTAGATACTAAAAAGGGCAGTTCCTTTCAACCAATTCCACCTCTGTTACACCCTGTTTTCATCCTTTTTCTGCAAAACTTTCCATCTTGCCTGCAAGAGGGCACAGTTTTTAGCTTGGATCTTATTTTTGCCTCGTGTGTGTGTGTGTGTGTGATCGCGCACATGCATATTTTAATATATCCTTAAATATTCCTGGCTTGTTAATCTAAATCCATCTCCAAAGTTATGATATGAAATGTTTCATTTCATAGTGTTTTTGTTTAAATGCATTCTCACTCAGGCTTTGCCAAGACAACCATAAATGCTAAGCAAAAGCTGAATGCCTGATTAAGTGGCATGGTGCTATTTTGAGATCATACCCCAATTTGAAAGGGGATTGGCATCTTGTCTTTCAACCAAATTCCAGGAATCTGGGTAATTAAATTGAACCAGTCTGAATTCCCTGACAGCTAGAGCTGGCAATGACATTTTCTATGAGAGCCCGACTTGCAGGGGGTGTATATTGCCGTGAGCTGTTAAGTAGCTGATGGATTCCACCCCAGAGACAGCTGCATTTAAATGCTTTTTAAAGGTCATACACCTGGTCAAACGTAATGTGTGACCTGAATAATCATGGTGTTCAGGGGCTTCTAGGATCCCCGCAGCCTTTTTCCCTCAGCCACTAAACAGACAAACTCCACAGTCAGAAACATCACGTGCTAAATTCATCCTGTGATGTTTGTTTCGATGTTTCTATACATTTTAAACTCCCTCCATGTAAAAAGTGTGAATATTAAGAAGAAGGCCATGTTTGCTCCCTGATATGTTAGATTTCTACACACAGGGAGTTAGAGTCTAACTAGGCCTCCACCAGTGGGAGCATCCCCTAAGCAGGGTTCTGCTCACAGGATGTTTGCTCCAGTGGAAAGGGCATATGAGATTTCCACCATTTCCACTTGAAGCCCTCTGTACTATCCCCTCAGGGAAAAAAGACTGCAGGGGAAACTGGTGAAAATCAGCTTGCCTTTTTCTGCCGGTGGAATCCTCCACTGGATCTCATTCCTGCCCATGAAGAAAAGGAGTGTATCCATTTGGGGATGCTGAGTTTGAAACTTAGGATCCATGCCACACTTTTGTTGCAAGGGAGCACATCAAGAACTTTCTCTTAAGAACCAGTCTGGACTTTAGAAAATACATAAATACGACTAATGACGATGATGTTTGTGTAGTGTTTTTGGAATGTTCAGTATGGAGTTGCACTCTTACAAGAGCACTGCAAAGTCTTGTAATCTTTTGTTACACTGCCAGTGTGGCTAAGAGAGAGTAATGTGACCAGGGCGACTCAGAGAGTACATGGAAAAGGCAACATTTGAAGCTGGGTCTTTCTGATTCATCCCTTTAGCCTGGGGTAGGCCAACATGGCACCCCTCCCCCACATGCTGCTGCCATCCTCCCTGGCCACTGACCATGCTCGCTGTGGTTGATGGGTGTTGGGGTTCAGTGACATTTGGAGGGCACCTCATTGGCTAGCTCTGCCTTGCCCACTCTATCACTCCAGCCTTCAGGGAACTTTAAAAATCTACAGCTAGAAACAGGCACGACTTTATCAATGCTCAATTCCAGCGTACTTCTTAAGGGGAAGCCAAAATTAGCCTTGCTGTCTGTGGCTTGAGTCACCTTTTTTTTTAATCAGTCCTGTGCAATACACCCAAGGGTGCCCCAAGGGTTAATCCTGGGGGGTTGTACAACTGGAGACCTCCAGTGTCTCATGCTGACATGATGGAGGGCTCACATTTCACACTTAATTACTTGCTCGCCAATCACGCCTCCAAGAGATCAATGTGTTTCCCTGTTTAGCCCCATGCAGCTGTGAACTGTTTATTTACTTATCATTAGGGTGGGAATGGCTATAATTTAAAGGTTCAGATCTTGACTATCCTCCACCCCATGTGCCAGCCCTTTCCCTTTAAACACTTCCATATTGCTTTGATGGAATGTTGCTTGCCAAAAAATCAAACAAACAAAAAACATTACCTGCCTCGCTGTTTGCAGATTTGTCTAAGGAACAAGTGCTTAGTGGCAGAGATAGCCTGACGTGTTAGACCATTCAAGACGACTACATAGATTTTTCTTTCTTCAGAGAGTGAGAAACTTGAAAAGAGCAAGACGCCCAAGAGATGGGAGACCAGTAAGTGCTTTGGGTGTTGCTTTTCACAAGCATTGCCGAATTGGTGCCCCCTCCCCCAGCCAAATGGTCTCATTAAGATGGATGGATGCCATCCCATGGGAACCAAACGGTATTAACTTTCATGCCAGTGTTGTAATACTGCCACAGGTGTGAGCTCCCTTATTTTAAAGAACATAAGGAGAGCCTTACTGGACCAGGCCAAAGGCCCATCATAGTTCTCACAGTGCCCAGCTAGATGCCCATGGCAAGCCTGCAAGCATGGCATGAGCACCATAACGCTGTCCCTATCTGTGATTCCCAACAATGGGCATTCAGAGGCATGTCGTCTCAGGCAGCAGAGGTGCAGCATAGCCGTATTGACCCACCTGTGGGTCATATTTGCTTCCATCTAATGTTAGTCCTGCTCAGAGCTGACCCATTGAAAATAATGGACATGACTTAGTTAGGCCCATTTGTTCCAGTGGGTCTACTTGGAGTAGAACGTAGCTGGACATTGGCTTGGGGATCCTTCATTTTCCACTCTCAGCACCCTTAACGAATGACAGTTCCCAGGATTCTTTGAAAAAAGCCAAGACTCATCAAAATGCTATTACAGTGCTTTCATAATTCACTAGAAAAGACAATAGTGCTGGGCAAAACAGAAGGGAGCAGAAAAAGAGGAAGACCAAACAAGAGACAGGTTGATTCCATAAGGAAGCCACAAACCTGAATGTACAAGATCTGAACAGGGTGGTTTAGAACAGATGCTATTGGAGGTCACTGATTCATAGGGTCGCCATAAATTGTAATAGACTCGAAGGCACATAACAACAACAACAACAACAACATGCATGTGGCCTGAGCCTCCCTCCTCACTTTAGCAGGTCTAGGGCACAATTGCAAGGGGGTGCTTGCTGGGGTATGGGCTCCTCGGCATATATCCAATCGTGCTGGCTCATAGAAACCTGGAAAATCATCTATCTATCTATCTATCTATCTATCTATCTATCTATCTAATTTATATCCCACCCTTCCTCACAGAAGGAGCCCGGGGCAGTAAACAAAAGCACTGAAAACACTCTAAAACGCGTTAAAAACAAAAGATTTTAAAAACATATTAAAACAAAGCTTCTTTAAAAACATCTTTTCTGTAAAAAAAGCTTTAAAATAATCTAAAAAAGTAATTCCAACACAGACCAAACTGACATAAGGTCTCTACTTAAAAGTCTTCTTGAAAAAGGAAGGTCTTCAGCAGGCGCCAAAAAGACAACAGTGATAGTGCCTGTCTAATATTTAAGGAGAGGAATTCCAAAGTGTCAGTGCCACAGCACTAAAGGTCCACTTCCTATGTTGTGAGGAACTGACCTCCTGATAAGGTGGTATCTGCAGGAGGCCCTCACCTGCAGAGCGCAGTGATCGACTGGATGTATAAGGGATAAGACGATCTTTCAGGTGTAGTTTGTTAAGGGTGCTGAGAGTGTTTAGGAGGCCCCTGTTCTCCTCACAGAGCTATGGTTCCCAGAGTTCCCTGGGAAGAGTGATTGATTGACAAATCACTCTGAATTGGAGCTCTGTGAGAGGAAGGGGTCTCCTAACCACTCTCAGGACCCTTAAAAAACTACACTTCTCAGGATTCTCTGGAGGATGTTTAAAGTGGTATAATACTGATTTAAATCTGTAGGGCATATAGGGCCCAGATCTTCTGTGTGACAGTGTTATAATCATACAGAAAATATGAGGTCGACTGAAGCTGGGGCTATCAGGTTCACAATGCAAAATTGTATTCACCTAAGTGCTACTCAGAGTAAACCCATTGAAATTAGTGAACCAACATTAAGTCATGTAGGTTCTGACTAGGACTAACCCTGAATATCACCCACACATTATTTTTTAAAGAATCGCCTTCTAAATGCATCCCAGTGCTTTTTTCAACCTACGACAGCTCTTGTAAGAAGTTACTGGGGGTGGGGGGTTGGTGAAAACTCCGTTGACCCCGGAATTAAAACCAATACAATAAGCATATTACTAAATACCACTGGGAAATTCCCAACTGGAGTGTAAAAATCCAGAAGCATTAAAGGATTTACTACTTGGCACTGCGGAGGAGTGCAACTTTTGGATTGCTAGACCCGTCTTTAATTACCAAACGCCCTGGCTTCCAATCTTAACGGTGTGGCTACGCAGCGAAAACTTGTGAAACATAAACAAGCAGCAGCACAATGAGCGAATCGAACATCTTACTGCCAAGGCATTGAAGCAAATTCTCATGGAAAATCAGTGTCCCATCCCCACCTCCCCCTTTTGTTTGCTCCAAATCCCACCCACGGCTGGCTTGAGAAGCTAGTTAAGCCAGGCTTGGAAGAGGGGGGGGGGAAGGGGAAGGCTCCAGGCCAGAAGGCTTTGAATCCAGGCTCTAAGGTTTCATTTGAGAGCAGGCCTAGCTCCAGAAGCAATTGGATCAGCCGATGGATACTAGCTCGAGTGTTGGGGAGGAGCACCATCTAAGGGCCACAGCCTAATGGCAGGGCAAGACGCACTGCACATACCCTTCGGCATGTCATAGATGGCAACAGGCGCATGCCTGGAGCACCCCCATTGTGGTGGCGGAAGATCACAGCCTAACAGTGGAATCCTATGCATGTCTAGTCAGAGATAAGGAATGAGCATAGCACCGTGCCTTCTGGTGGGGACACCCACTTGCGACCCAGGGCAAAGAGGGAAAACAGGACCGAATGGCAAGATGGCAGCGTGGCTAATTGCAGTCTGACTGTGACATGCTTTGTCCCCAGCTAATCAGCTCAGTGGTGGTTGGCTGGGAGTGTGTGTGTGTGTGTGTGTGTGTAGGAAGATGGACCAGAGGTAGGACTTCTTTGCTGCATCCTGCCCTTGGGACTTAAAATTGCACTCCGATCTCAGCCAATGCCCAGTGTGCATTTGGCTGTCCAACCAGGCTATTGCTGTCCCACCCATTGCTTGTAGTTAATGCAGCTAGTCTCTGTTGTGTACTTTGGCTGCTTGCCACAAAAGCAAAAGAGAAAACGCTGTTTTCATCGGAACGCAGGACCATATGGAGAAGGGCCGTAGCTCAGCAGTAGAGCATCTGCTTTGCATGCAGAAGGCCTCAGATTCAGTCCCCAGCAGCATCTGTAGGTATGGCTGGAAGAGACTCCTGCCTGAAACCTGGAGAGCTGCTGCCAGTCCGTGTAGACAATACTGAGCTAGATGGATCAATGGTGATTCAGTATAAGGCAGCACAGCTTCCTAATATGTCTATCCAGTTATAGTTTAGCCTCAAGTAGGCATGGAGGAGAATTTTGTGAGGTCCCCCCAGCACCTTTGCTGAAATCTTTTTGGCCCCAGGTAAAAATTTACTCTCCCCCCAACCTCAGCTTTTGATGGACTGTGATGTTGTGTTGCTGTTGCTGTGCTGTCCAGACTTTCTGTTGCTGAAATAGGGCAGAGGTGGGGTTGCTTTGTGTATTTTTCATACAAATTGCATATGTTTTTGTGTGTATGCATTTATATTATAATGGATTTTTACTTATGTTCATGTGTAAGTCACTTGGAGGCCTTTTTGCATAAGAAGCAACTAGCAAGTTTAAAATAATAACAATGTTTATTATTTTATTTATTATTATTATTTAATAATAATAATAATAATAATAATAATAATAATAATAATAATAATAATAATAATAATAATAATAATAATAATAATAATAATAATAATAATAAGGGAGTCCAGAGTCTCTGAGTTCAAATCCCTGCTTGTGTCTTCTGGGTGTACAGGTCCAGCAAAAGATCACACCCACAGTGAGTGGCTCAGGGGTGACATGCCCCGCCACCTGTGCAGCCATGGGCAAGCTACATAGTCCCCAGGAGCCCAGTTGCCCCCCAGCTGGCAGTTGCGGACAAGGAAGGGGCTGGCTTGTGCAGCTGTGGCAAGCTGAGCAGGCCCTAGCCAGCTGGGGAAGACTAGCCTCAGAGGGAGGCAATGGTAAACCCCCTCTGAATACCACTTACCATGAAAACCCTGTTCATAGGGTCACCATAAGTCGGGATCGACTTGAAGGCAGTCCATTTCCATTTTTCTTTCAATAATAATAATTACTATCATTATTTTGTTTAGAGCAAACTGATCCAATTCACACTCCCTGGATAAATATTAGGGGCGTATATTTGCT
The DNA here is from genome assembly GCF_030035675.1 of Rhineura floridana. Classification (NCBI taxonomy): domain Eukaryota; kingdom Metazoa; phylum Chordata; class Lepidosauria; order Squamata; family Rhineuridae; genus Rhineura; species Rhineura floridana. Next base: position 35,547,435 of record NC_084492.1, read on the forward strand.
CTGGGTTGCCCTGAATTATGAGATGAACTGGCATGACTCAGAGAAGGGTGTCATATTTCCAAATCACTGGGCAATGAACAAGGCATCTCAAGGTGGATCAGAGCAGTGGCAGCTGGTGGCTGCATGTCAGTGGGACAGTGGAATCCACACCAGATTTTAGACTGAAACCCGGACTGGATTCCACTGCCTCACTGACATGGAGCCACCAGTCGCCGCTGGATCAGGGATTCCCTAAACTTCCAAGTAGCTCTGTGGCTTCAGCACTCAAAAAAATCCCCCTCCCCAAGAAATGAAACAAAACTGACTGGGGAAACATTAGAGAGGGGAAGAGTAGAGAGAAGAGGGAATCTTTCATTTTGATGGACAGCTCTAGCTTTTAATCAGAGTTAATTATTTTCTCAGGGCACTTCAATCCAATTTAATGTCTTTTGTACACCACTTTTAAGGTCCTTTGCAAACCACTTGGAAATTTCTTACAGTCAAGTGGTATATAAATTATTTAAAAAAACACACTGACTTCAGAGAAGGATTAAAAATGGTGTTTGTATGGTCTAATGCTGGGATCTCCAACATGGAGCCTATGGGCACCATAGTGCCTCCTGTGATACAGAGGGCTCCTGCTTGCCTCTGCTGATTTTTTTAACAAAGTGCATTTTGGGTTATTCCCCCCCCCCCGTTATCTTTGGCAGTGTCTGACAGCATGGATTGATTTAAATCAAGGTAATTTGAATCGCTGGTTTAAATCAGCATGAAAAAAGGCTTGCAACTGTGTCCCTGGGTCTAAAAACCCTGGGATCTAGCATTCCAAGGATCAATTTCCCTAGAGAGAGATGAGCTGGCATGGTGAGGCCACCAATGAGAGGATTCTCTGCTGACCTTTGAAAATCACGATGGAGCTTCAGAGGGAATGTCTTCTCCCACTGGTGCTTAAGGAATCTTTAAGGAATCTTTCCCTTTCTTTTCACTTCACATGTTGAAAGTCTAAGAAGGATATTCTTTAAATTTGCTCCTTTACATTTAATGCTGTAAACACACCCTTTCCCTGATTTCTAAACAGATGATTTGACAACACAGAAATACCCCCCACGCACACGCACATAAGGACTATTAGAAACCTAGAACAAATCTACCTGTTCCTTTGCAAATAACAATGGTGTGATCTCTATACGGGAAGATCTGCTAACATCATCGAGATGATGTGCTTCTTTAAAAATAGCTGAGGTACAGAGGCCATAAAGCTGTCAACACAACAATCGCTACTCCACTCAGCTTCCGTTGGGCAGTGGAATGAGGTATGGGACACGGATGGTGGCTCCGCTACCACGAGGCCTCTTTGAAAAAACACATCAACACCCCACTGCCTCTTGGGTAGGCCATAGAGAGTGCTGTATTGGTGCCAATGATATTTCCAGGTCAATTCCTCCTAGGATAATAAAAGCAGCTCTTCTACAACATATAGTTATTACGGAGGCCTTATAGGACTGACAAAGGGCTAGTGAAATTTCTCAGTGTAGCAGGTGAAATTGTGTTTGGATAGAACAATGGGCTACCGTGTAAACATGCACTGCCCCTTCTCAGAATTGGCAGTTCTAGGAGTTAACTGAAGGCTCTCTGGATTCCCTTTCCAGCCTGAATGCACTCCTCCAAGCCTTTCAATGTGACCTTTGGGACTGTCCCCAGGCAATACCCCCTCCTCAGGCCATATCCTCACCACCCCTGAGTTTCCACCCTCCTTGAATATGTTTGCTTGGCTGAAATGTGTCCTGGACCTCTGATCATGTTTCTTGCTCAATGGCGGCTGGTGCCCAATGGGATTGGCGGGGCGGAAGGCAGGGAGCCCAACAGTACGTGGAGCCAGAGGCAATGGCAGGCAGAGCCAAAGAATGATTGCCCCCATCCTCCTCCCTCCTGAGTTCGACAAGGCCAACACTCAGACTAAGCTCACAGACAGAGCCACCCCCAGACTGGTTGTTATGTAAGGAGGCAGGGAAGTGTGGGCAGAGGCACTGGATGAGGGCACACTGAAGTTGGGCACACACCATTTGCCCTAACAGACCAGCCCCTGGTGTTCTTGCTTGCCTGGGTGGAGGACAGAGAGGTCTGCATGCAAAGCAGATGCTTTGGCACTGAGTTGCGGCCTGTTTCCCCTTTTAACCCAAAGCAGATAAAAACTGGGATAAAAGCTGCCAGTTAAAAAGCTCATTAGAAAATAAAGGTTTTCAGTCGATTTCAAAAAGACCACAGAGATGGTGTCTGTCTAATATGTAACAGGAGGGAGTTGCAAAGGGACAGTGCTGCCAAACTAAAGGTTCAGTTCCTACATTGTATGGGAGAAACTTCCTGATGAGGTGACATCTGCAGGATGTAGTGGTTGAATGGGCATATAAGGGTGCAATGTTATTTTTCCATCCCAGGACTTGGATCTGACTTTCTTTATTTCCTCCTCCCTCCCAATGCACTTTCCTTTTGTGTTGTGCCTTTTTGGATTGTAAAGCTGAGAGCAGGGACTGCCCTTTGTGTGTGTGTGTGTGTGTGTGTGTGTGTGTGATTTGTAAGCCACTCTGGGAGCCCATTTTGACTAAACAGCAGGATTTATTTGATTTTACACTTTTAAAAGATGGCCTTTAAACAAACAAACAAACAAACAAACAAATAAAGGTGTGCAGCTTCCCCCCATAATATTATCCTAGTTTATAAATGAATATTATAAAAGTGTTGTAGCTCCTTCTAACTCAACCTTCCTCTGTTCTGTCCCCCATTTGGTGGCAAGCTGGCACTCATCCATAGATGTCACTACCTCCAGCATACTCAGATGAGACTTGGGTCAAAAACGTTCTAAACAAAATGTGAATATTGACTCCTGGGATGTTCTGCTGAAGCTTACAGCCAGCAAAAGAGGCTGAAATAAAATCAGAGACGGTCCATTTCTGTGACATTAAAAACAAACAAAAAGTAAATCTCTCTGAGGAGAAATACTTGCTTTTCTTGCAAGATTTTTTGCCCAATGAAAGCTTTACATTCTTTGCTTAAATAAAAGAGAGAGAGAGAGAGAGAGCTGGAGATGTCCAAATCTTTTGAGGTCTGCCCCATCGCCCACGCTCTTGATTGCCCTCTTCAGGTTACAGCTAATGGTCTGCATAGGTGATGTGAACATTGAAGCAATCAAGTTATTTAACAAGGCAATTCCACAGCTTTTCATTCCATTTTTGGAAGCTGGTGGGTCGACTTGATGGAAGCCAGAAATGAGGAGAATTAAAAAGTCAGGTTTCTCTCCTCTCCGCCGTTTAATTTCCTAACTATGCTTGGAATCTTTCAAACGGGGGTTGCAGGTTTGGAAAGATTCTCTGAAGGCCTTTTGTCTTAGCTCCTTTCGGGGGGGGGGGGGAACCAGGATCCCAGGATGAAATATCGTCTTACCCCTTGTATATGCAGTCACTCACTGTGTTCTGCAGGTGAGGGCCTCCTGCAGATGCCATCTTATCAGGAGGTCCGTTCCACACAACATAGGAAGCGGACCTTTAGTGTAGTGGCACTGACCCTTTAGAATTCCCTCCCCTTAAATCTTAGACAGGCGCCATCTCTGTTATCTTTTCGGTACCTATTGAAGACCTTCCTCTTTCAACAAGCCTTTTAGTTAGAGACCTTATCCCTGTCTGTGTCTGTGCTGGAATTGCTTTTTAAGTTTGTAAAGTTGTTTTTTAAAGATGTTTTAAAGATGTTTTCAAAGATGTTTTAGGTAACACATTGCTCAGAAATGATACTTATTAATAAATAATAGAAACCTTGGGTAATAGTTATCTCTTGTGTCTTAACATAATCCCAAGCAGGTTTACTCAGTGGTGCTTACTCTCAAGTAAATGTGCATAGGATTGCAGCCTTAATTTTATTTAATGCCTTCTTTCCTTTATATCTCAACTTTCCTGCAAAGAGCTCAATGTGGCATACGCGGTCCTGCACCTCCCCAATATACCCTCAGAATAACCCTATGAGGTAGTTTAGACTGAAAAGGTAACTAGCCCAAAAGTCACCCAGTGAGTTTCATGGCTGAATGAGGATTGAACCCAGGTCTCCCAGGCTTTAGTCCAACAGTCATATCACTGCACTGGCTTTTGCAGAACCTGCACACTACAGTACCTCTATAAATCACAATATAAATTACCCACAATACTTTTCTTCTTTGGTCTTTTAAAACCTATTGAAATCAGTGGTAATGTAAATTCTGTTGTGTGCTTTATATTTCCTCCTAAGGTCTAAAGAGAGAAATATAGCCAGTACTCTCCAATAATTTGATGGCATAGGTCAGCAGTAACACATGGGGGGGCAGAATGCCAGTGGTACTGAGATGGCAAGGTTGGGGGTACTTGGGCGGAAGGCAACAGCAGCCTGCAGGTGTGTGCCCACCTGCTGCAGGATGGCAGTGCCACCAATCCTGAACTTGCAGGCACCTTGCCCCATCCCCAGTCAGGGAGTGGCAATGATGACATCACCGGGAGAGCACTGCTCTCGCAGACTCTGGGATCTGCCGTGTTTTACTAGAAGAGCCACCAACTACAGCCAGCTGCAAAAGACATATGTCTAGTATTAAAGAACATGGTGTCTCTTAGAAGTTGCTCTGCACAGGGTTATCAGAACTGAGATGAGCTCACAGTCTTTCCACATATAGTTCTATTCATAATTTATACAAGTACTTTTAATTTCAGTTGTCAAATTTCCAAATGGGTGTGTGACCTTTTGTTGCTATTGTTAAACAGTTGGAAGCCAGAAGCTCTTGCCAATGGACTGCAAATCTCCCAGGAATCTACCAATAGATTACAGTTTACCTTCTGGCCACCCCTACACTGAATCATTTGTATGGACACAGGCCTACCATACAGGGTTGTTATATCATGGTTCAAAGGAGTGCTTGCAAGATTGAAACTACAATGGCAGAGGTAAGACTCTTCAAAACGTTGCCAAAGAAGGCATTCCCAAAAGAGCAATATCATCTTTTGACTGTGTACTCAAAAACTGAGAAGAAAACAATTGTGGATCTGGTCATCTCTGTGCAGCTTTCACTTTCTGTGTCAAGTGTCATGCATCAAAATTAGACTCATGTGATGATGAAACATCATCCATTAGAAACTGCTGCTAGAAGCAGCTGCATTGCATGGTTTTATGGTAACACAAACCTGCCTTGTAGGCATCTAGATCAGGATGGTTAGACTTCAGGCTTTTGGTACTGATTTTATTAATATTATTACAAAAAGCCAAGATCCACCAACCAGAGCAAACCACAAAATATATACACTTAGAATTAAATAATTCTTAGCCAGGAGTTGTTCTGAGTTCTAGAACTGAATTGAACTAACTATATTTCCACACAAAAACCCACTCCTGATTCTTCTTTTCGGCAGTATAATTGGGGGAGGGGGGTCATTTTCTCGTTTTCATTGTGAAACGGTTAGGAGTCTGAAATCCTCACTGATTTTCTGCAAGTCACCCCGAGACACACAAATACATTTTGATTTACTTTCCACCCACCTTGTATTTAAAGTGCCATCCAAAAGCTACACATTATGATATAGATCATAAAAAGAGATACTGATGATCACTTTTTGAAACTGAGCTGCAAACATTTCCACTGAAAAACCATAAAAACCACAGCCCAGAGCTTTCCTGTTTCCCAAATATGTAGGAAAGGCTTTCCAGGGGAGTATGTTACACTGGGAGCAGCAAGCTGGAAAGCCCAATTGATAAATAATCTTCCCCACATTCATATTTTGAGTGAGGTTCTGTGTATTCAAAGCATATGATATTCTCAAGAAAGAATCAGGTGTACCATGTTGGAAGAATCTTTTCAGTTCATACTCTTTTAAGCAGCTTGTTTTTGTTGCAGACCCCTCCTCAAAATATTTTCATGTATAAACATTCAATATATAGGTCTGCACTTACCCAGATTTATCTGTGAGTAACTCCTATTGAACTCCATAGGACTTAAATCTCCGTAGACATGTATAGGATTGTTCCATGAATGCCTGCATCAAAGAAAACCATACATACTTTAAGAATAACAGGCAATGAATGTGCAATATTTTAATAGCTATAATAATGATAGTTACAGAAGTTGGTATTTTCTTTTTAAGAGTTGGTGTTTTCATTTTAAAAACTTAAGAATCTGCAGGAAAAATGAAAAGAGCAAAGCTACATTCCCTTTTCTGCCAAAACTCTTTCTATTGAATGTATGCCTTAACAGGAAACAGTTTCAGAAAGTATAACAGTCCCAGCATGCCTTGTTGCCAGTAAAAGGGAATTGCTTCAATTGTGCATTTAATAAGTGTAATTGAAGCCATTTTCTTTTCTTGGCAGCAGATGTGTATGTAACGGAAACTGTACACTCACTGAATGTTACATGTGGATAACTATACGAGTGTACAGCTCAACTACCTGTGTACCTGGGTACACAGACTGTACACTTGTTGAATTTAACATGCTAACGGGATTGTCTCCATCCCTATAGACCCTCTTGGGCATCTGGGTCAGCATTAAGGGTCTCTTGGCCATTTTGTTGCCCACAGAAGTGGTGGTCTGGGAGAGGGTCTTCTTTGTTGCAGCCCCTAAATCGGGTGGGGAATCTGTGGCTCTCCAGATGTTGCTAGACTTCAGCTCCCCTCATCACCATCCAGTATGGCCAATGGTCAGGGATAATGGGAGATGTAGTCCAGCAACACCAGGAGTGCCACAAGCTTGCAATCCCTGCCTTAAATTGTGGAACTCCCTCCCTGCAGAGGTGTGCCTATCACCTGGCCTTTGCTAATAAAGGCATTTTAATGAGACCCACCTCTTCAATTTTGTTTAATCTATACCCTTCTGGTTTTATTTGGAATTGTTTTGCTTGTTTTTTAAAATAATTGTATAAACTGTTTTTAATTTTTATTAAAATTAATTTTTTTATTAATTTTTATTTTTAATTGCACGGTTATATTGTTGCAACCTGCTCTGGGACCTTCTGGTGAAAAGTGAGTAACAAATCTTACATACAGACAAATTTGCATCTATACACATAAATGGGCATAAGCAATATACTTTTTTTCTTTTAAGTAAATATGTTATTTACAATCAATCAGATATACATAGAAATGAATAACCAGGTATAAAAGCAAACACTAAACTTCCGTTACATAATTGGACAGGGGATATCAATATTCCGTATCAATATCCCATACTTTAACAATCCTTTCTTTCGGAGTTGGGGTTTTTGTTTTCTTCCAGTTATGAGAAATAATTATTCTGGGCGCAGTAGGTAAATGTTGAACTAACTCTCTATTAAAGGCTTAGGCAACTTTTATGCAAATGTGTGTCACATATTTTCATATATATATGAGAGAAATGGCATGCAATGCGAGCATCGATATAAGTCAAACGGTTGGGAGAGCAAGAAAAGCCAAGATCTGACAGAACAAGATGGATATTCAAAGGGGGGGGCAGCGGGCTGGTGGTGAAATACTTGTGGGCTTTCTGCTGCCTTGAAAAAACCATGCTATTTTTTAATTATTCTTCAGAACTCAGGCGCGTTGAATTCCCGTGACATTGCTATTAACAAAGCCGCTCTATTATACAATGATTCCCTTTCAGCTCCTCTGGCAACGAAACAGCTTTTGGAAAGAAAATCTTCTCTTCCCCACCCCCCTTTCATTTTTAAGGGGGGAAAAGATGAAATGTTTGCCCTCCCAAACAGAGTTGGGATATTACATTTTCAAGGTGCTACATTTGTCCTGAATGGATCCAAATCATGTCCTGCATCTAGTTATGCCTGATGTCAAAATTTTGAACGTCTCGTTTCCAGACAATCGCTGGGGCTTTGAAATAAATCTCATTAATCCTTCATTAGAACTTAATATTGGAAATGGTATCCTAATGTGTGTTTTTCCCTTCTTCTACCATGTGTCTTAAAGGTGGGGGGAAAGAAACTTGAAAGGTTCAGTTTTCCCCCTTTTCCTTTCCTTTTATACCTTTTTGTTAAATATATTCAATCTCTCTCAGGAGAAGAAGAATGAATATATTTAACAAAAGGGTATAATATTAACCTATAGATGACCCACCCTTTACCATATTCTCCACCTGCCAGAAATTGATGATTATATAATCACTCTTTCATAAGATGCAACATACATGAGAGTTTAACTGATGGTTTTTGTTGGGAAGGCAAGAGTGTTAGTTACTTTGGGTGATTAACAGAGAAACGTTTCAAATATGGTGCTGGGCAGATAGTCAAAATCCACTCCACTTGGATGATCCAAGATTCAGCATCAGCCAAGCCAATTTCAGCTCAGGCAGAGCGAAAGCCACACTAACTCTCAGAGTACGAAAATGTGCACAGTTCAGGAATTTTACACGTGGGTGGATGGCTGTATCTTGAGTTACAGAGACTTATTGGCTAACTTTGGTGTGTGTGTATGTTTTAAGGAATGTAAAGACCTGTAGGCTTCCCTCTGAATTTGTAACCCAACTCAAACTTGTAGTGGGGCACTTAGGTGATTTCAGACTCTGGACTCCATGGTCTTATACCTCCTCTGGTATTTATAAGTTATGAGAGGGGCTCTTTAGGTGGCAATGTGTATTACTTCACTTACTCCAAATTGTGGTAAATTAGCCCTGTTGAGTCATCATTTATGCATCACCAAAAAAGAGAGGAAAATAAGGCACTGATTTGCATAAAATTTGAATATGATAATAAATATCATAGTTTAATATTTAGGAAAAAATCCTATATCTTAAGTAATATAATCACTATAACTTAAGTAGTATTTACATAGAAATTACAATACATGGACCTATCGTGGACAAGACTGTGACCATGAGATCTGCTGGTGGGCAATTTCAGTCTACCTTCTGATGGCTCTTGATCTTTAAGCTGGACTCAGACCAAATAGCCCTTCAAACAGAGGATTCCATCAAATTGACAATTGTCCTCTGGCAACCCTGAAAGGAGAGGATTGTTCCCTGTAAAGTAGGACACATGGCTACCCTGAAACCCAAATGTGTCTGGGATCCCTCCTGCTTATTCTGAAGGTGGGGTCCTTGGACCCAAAGGCCTTCTCTGACTGTAACTTGTGGATCAAAGAAGAGTGCAAGGTTTCTCAGCATCTGGAGATCATTGCTAAGCCTAATATATTGTACTGCCTGTATTAGTTATTCAAGTTAAGCATCACCTCTTTTCTTGCATTGTTAATTCTGCCTCCACTGGTCATGGGGAGGAAGAAAAACAACAAAAAGCAACATGTGCCCTCCCCAGCTGTGGAACGCTCTCCCCAGGGAGGCACACTGGTCAATGTCTTCATCCATTGTTAGGTGCCAGGCAAAGACCTTTCTTTTTACCCAGGCCTTTTGCCCTTGATGGGTGGGGTCTTGGTTATTGATTACCACTTCTAGTGGGGCGGGACATATATACAGTAGGGCCCCACTCATACAGAGGGTTACGTTCTGGACCCCTGCTGTAAAGCGAAAACCGCTGTAAAGCGGAACCCATTGAATAGAATGGTGTGCAATGCCCGAAAACCACCGTAAAAGCAGAACAAGCACCGTATGAGTGGGGCTTTAGTCTAATTGCATCTAATTGAGACCGCTATATTAGTGAAGTGCTGTAAAGCGGGGCCCTACTGTACCTGCCCTTCACTTGTATTTATTTGTATTAATGTTGTTTATTTGAACTGGTTTTTAATTGTCAGAAGTGTTTTTAGGTTTTATTGATTCTGTTGTTTTTAACTGGCTAATGTAAGTTGTTTTGGGTCACCTTGGTGAGAAAAGTGATCAAAATATGATAAATAATAATAATAATAACAACAACAACCAGTGGTGGCTGGTGGCTTCATGTCAGTGAGGCAATGGAGGCTGCTCTGGGTTTTAGTTTGACCTTTCAAGGAGCTGTCCAAGGTGCTGACAACAGCAATGTAGGTCTATCGTCTCCAGAAGGTAGTGCTTGGGGAACATTGCTCGACACCATGGGCTCTCCAATATGGAGACCCGCAGGGGTCAGTTCTGTCTCCCATGCTTTTTAACATCTACATGAAGCCACTGGGTGCGGTCATCAGGAGTTTTGGAGTGCGTTGCCATCAGTACGCTGATGACACGCAGCTCTACTTCTCCTTTTCATCTTCTTCAGGTGAGGCTGTCAGTGTGCTGAACCGTTGCCTGGCTGCGATAATGGACTAGATGAGAGCTAACAAACTGAGGCTCAATCCAGACAAGACTGAGATGTTGTTGGTAGGAGGTTTCTCTGATCAGATGGTGAACATTCACCCTGTTCTGGATGGGGTTACATTCCCCCTGAAGGAGCAGGTTCGTAGTCTGGGAGTAATTTTAGATCCTTCCCTGTCACTCGAGGCTCAAGTAGCCTCGGTGGCACGGAATGCGTTCTACCACCTTCGGTTGGTAGCCCAGCTACGTCCCTATCTGGACAGAGAGGACCTCACCTCAGTTATCCATGCTCTGGTAACCTCTCGATTGGATTACTGCAATGCGCTCTACGTAGGGCTGCCTCTGAAGACGGTTCGGAAGCTACAGCTTGTGCAGAATGTGGCGGCCAGACTGATAACGAGGACCAGGCGGTCTGAACATATAACACCTGTTCTGGCCCGCTTGCACTGGCTGCCAATATGCTTCCGGGCCAGATTCAAAGTGCTGGTTTTAACCTATAAAGCCTTATATGGCGCGGGACCACAATACCTGCTGGAACGCCTCTCCCGATATGAACCTGCCCGTACACTACGCTCAACATCAAAGGCCCTCCTCCGAGTTCCGACTCATAGGGAGGCTCGGAGGATGGTAACAAGAACTAGGGCCTTCTCAGTGGTGGCCCCCGAACTGTGGAATAGTCTTCCCTGATGAGGTGCGCTTGGCGCCGACGTTGTTATCTTTTCGGCGCCAAGTTAAAACCTTCCTCTATTCTCAAGCATTTTAGTCTTTTAGTCTTTAAATGTGTTTAAATTGATTTTAGATCCTATTTACATGTTTTTATACTGAACTATTGGATTTTTATTGTGTATATTTATATTTTTCTGTTGTACACCGCCCAGAGAGCTATGCTAGTCGGGCGGTATAGAAACTCAACAAACAAACAAATAAATAAATAAATAAATCTTGACACTTGGAAATTCAAGTTGGCCTCCTTTCCCTGAGGGCTAACCTGGTGGCCATGGCTGAATGGAGACTGCTGTCAATTTACTACAGTGCCTCGACTTCCGGGAAGGGTGACTTAGCCTGTGCCTGCTTTTGAGACGGGCTCCTGCCTCAAAAGAAGCTTATTCAGATATATCAGTCAGATTTTTTTTTTTTTTGACTGATTAAACTTCTCCCGGGTAGGGAGAAACGAAGAGATTAACCTCAAAGCCTATTTTTGTTGGGACGACCAGATCTCATTAATTTATGGGACGAGGTCCAGCCGATGAAGGTGGGACGGATTTTTAACAACAAGCTCTATCTGATAAAGCGAACGTTCATCTTATCTTCTAAGAGAGAACGCACTAACAGGCAAGCACCCTTCTTTCTATATTTTTCTTTTACTTGACTTAAATTGTTGCTGTTTAAAAGAGATTTGCCAGATTGATCGGTTTTTGACATCTCACTGGGGAGCCATAACTTCTCTCTGCTACTCACTAATTAATAGCTTATCTCTGTTTTTGTTGCAAAAAGCTGTCCTGGATTTGCATTCTAAAGATATACACAGAAGAGGGATTTCTATTCCAGATTTTTATTTTGAAGAATATTATATTGTCTGAGACTACTCTCTTTTTGGTCTATTTTATTTTGACGAATCTGTTTCCTGACGACCGCCATTAATTGTTTCGATCCTGGGAACTGCATTTTGTTTACTTAAGCATGGAGAGATAAGGCTGTCTGCTCTGTTTATACTGTGATGTCACCAAGTTTGGAGTATTAACCCAATTGTTGCTGAAATAAGAAGTGGTTTTCCTATATTTTTCTTTTAAAATGGCAATTAAGAAAGTGGCTGAGAATCTGGAAATAACTATGTTTCAGAAAATAATGGATGAGATTGAGATAACGAAACAAAACCTGCGACAGGGTTGTAAGGAGCTGAAAATTGAATTGAGTAAAATGAAGCAGGAGATTAAAGATATAGGGGTCCCTGTGAGAGAGGTGACCCTGGAAGGGGTCCCTGTGAGAGAGGAGACCCCGGAGATTGGAACAAACGTGGGACAGGAAAAAGATTTGGAGTCTATGGACTTTAGAAACAAAATCTATTGTTTGGAGACACAGGAGATTAAAGACATAGGGGTCCTTGTGAGAGAGGAGACCCTGGAGACTGGAACAGGGGTCCCTGTGAGAGAGGAGACCCTGGAGACTGGAACAGGGGTCCCTGTGAGAGAGGAGATCCCGGAGATTGGAACAAACGTGGAACAGGAACAAGATTTGGAGTCTATGGACTTTAGAAATAAAATCTATTGTTTGGAACTCAATGTTATCTCTGAAGAAATTAATGAAGATTCTAGAGATAAAGTTATCAATGGCATGGATAATCTTCTGGACTGGAATGATGTGATGGAGCCCAATATAGAGAAAATCTATGGAATTAACTGCAGCCATGTGACAATGGAAAAACTTTCAAGAGATGACCCAGTGTATTTTGAAAAAAAGAACAGAGATATGATTTTACAGCAGTATTTCAGCAACCTATTCAGAATGGATGGCAAGAAAATATTTGGGATAGAGGTAATTCCCATCAGACTCTTACTATATGACTATGGCTTTGACAGCAAGATTATTATGGAATACTGATAATGGAAGATTGGATACTGAAATTACTGGACTTAACAAGACTACTGAAGATGGAAGATGGAAAATGGAACTAATAGGGATAATAGAATAATGGCTACTGAAATTACTGAACCTAACAGATTCTGATGTGATGGATTAATTGAAATGTTTATTTTGACTATGGTTATGACAATAAGATTATCATTATTAGTAATGAGATGGATTAATCGATATGCTTATCTGGAAAAAAAAATTGATAGATATATTTCTTAAAGAATTGAAACCTCTCTTTGACTTTTTGTGGAAAGAATAAAGTAATGTTTATGAGATTTGATGATTAAGTAAGATAACTACTGGAGGAAAGTGATTTTATAATATGACTTAAGAGACAGGATTGTTATATATTATAGACTTATAACTGATTTGATCTTTGACAAATGGGAAGTCAATATTTTACTCTTTATTTTTTATTTTTCTTTTTTTTTTCTTTTTTTTTTTTTGTTTAACTATTTTTGATTTTGTTTTTTGTCTTTGAATGTTTTATGATTTCGTCTTGTATGTTTTATGAAAATCTGAATAAAAATTATTGAAAAAAAAAAAATTTACTACAGTGCCTCAAATGTAGCTTCATTTTGTGGGAAATTAAAAATGTGACTTGCAGACTCCATTCTGCAGGGTAAGTGTCAACGTTGGTGGGGATGCTCAGGTCCTATCAGCTCTCCAATGGTGTCTTGAAATTTAATTCAGTTTGCAGATTGAAACACAGCCATCCCTCTAAGTTTGTACTTTGAATTTTGCAATACAGTTCTCCAGCCGAGTAAATATAAATGTACTACCCTCAAGTCGATTCTGACTTATGGTGACCCTATGAATAGGGATTTCATGAGGCTAAGAGGCAGTGACTGGCCCAAGGTCACCCAGTGAGCTTCATGGCTATGTGGGGATTTGAACCCTGGTCTCCCAGGTCATAGTCCAACACCTTAACCATGTATTGGGGTAAAGTGTGCATAACAATGCATCTATCAATGAAAATAATATACGAAAATGCAAAAATGTATATGTATGACATACAGAAATGTGTATATTAGGAGAAATTTGTACTAAAATGCTGAGGAATTTCCATGAGGATTTTTTTTAAAAAATCTCAAATCTGGAGAAATGAATTTAGGATTGGAAAAAGGAAGGACTGAGAGAAACTGAAGTTAACAGATTCATCCACCCCTAATGGTGTCAGCTGCTAATGCTAGGACTGTGCCTCACTTCAGATGGAGAGGACACCCAAGAGATGACCTTCTGGCACTGGTCTAAACCATCCTGACCTTCCACCTTAAATAATAAGAAACCCTTTCTCTCTCTTTCTGACACCACCTCTCTGTCTGTCTGTCTGTCTGTCTGTCTGTCTGCCTGTCTGTCTGTCTGTCTGTCTGTCTGTCTTTTCCTCCCTGCCTAGCAGCAACTGGCAGAGTGTTCTTGCCAGAGATCTGAACCACTTGTTTGCAGAGGGCTTTTGAAGTTGAGCCAAGGGCCACATGAAATTATGGCAAGAGCCACAGGGTTGACTACACCATAGGGGAATTCATGTGTTACATTAAATGTATACAATCTGCCTACACAAAAAGGGTATTCACAAGTGCATACGATTGTACAATCTGTGCACTTGTGTAGGCAAATAGTTGAGCCATACACTTGCACAGGGATTCGCATGTAATGTCCCACGAGAGTACAGACTGTGTACATAATACCTGAGCGATGCCAATCAGCAAGTGTTTGTACTTGTGCAGGGGCAGCTTATGCCCGTGTTCAGTGTAATGTGTGAAAAAGCCTCATGTTGGCATAGAGAAAGCATGTGCTCTACCACCAAACCCTGTCCTTGATGCAGTAAATACTATATGAAAAATACTGAACAAAAGCCACTCGGTATAAGACATCTCTCTCTCTCTCTCTCTCTCTCTCTGTGTGTGTGTTTAGAGTATTTCCTCCTTCCAAATCTACAGTTGTAAGACCTAGACAGATGGGTCTTTCCTGAATATTTTCATACCTATTTTCAAAATGAGAATGTCTAGCCAAACCTTGGAAGGACTGGCCTGGTTTTTTTGCACAGTCCGCAAAGCCAAAGGGGAGGTGTGCTTGCCCCAAGTTCTGGGGTAGGATTACTGTTTGGCCGATTAGCTGATGCTGAGTTGCAAGGTTGGAATGTCACTTAGACTGCCATTACAGTCAGGTGTGCCAGAGGCCTGATGGGGCAGGCAGCTTTGGCAGAGGTCCTTTGGCATGGAAACTGGGCCGGCCACTGGGCAACCACACAAGAGTTACATGGAGACACAACAGCTGTCCCGTTTGGGAGATCAAAAGGATGGCCTCCAGACACCTGTGCCTCATAGTCCCATTCTTAATAGACCTGGAGGAACATGTCATCCCTTTTTGGGTGTGCATACAACTCTGAGCAACAGATATCTTTTCTAAAACCTGGCTAATACCTCTGCAGAAATCCTGGTGGGATATTTTTCCCCTCTCCCCCCTCCTCACATCCTTCCATCTCCCTAGCGCTGAGGAATGAAAAGGGAGTATTGTGAATTGAAACGGCACTCTATAGGTTTCTCAGCCATCGCCGAGTATTTCTGAAAGTTTACAGCTGTGCTAGAAACTCCCTGGAGCTTAACAATCAATTTTCTGCCAGTCATAAAAGACGGCGGCAGCTCTCCATTTGATTTGCATGCAGAGGAGTTGGGGGTGCGGGGGGGACGGACCCAAAAGCCATGCTTGAATGTTACATGGCCCAGAAAGCAAAGCAGTTTCCAGCCAGAGAGGATCTGGGAAGTCTTTTTTTTTTTTACCGCTGAAGCAATCGTTCTCTGGTGCCAAACAACACAGTCCGTGAAACACTGTGTGCTGCACACCTCTCTTGAGCCCTTGAGCGCAGCCAAAAGGTTAAGGGGAAAATATTGCCCAGGACCAAAAGATGTATGGAATGGATGTATTTCAAGCTGGAGCTTTCAGTGGAATTCTCTACATTAGATGGGCCTCCAAGCCTTGGGAAATGATGCCCAAGGTAAAACAAGATACTGCATGGCGTTCTGGCCATTGACAGGCCTTGTATTTTACCACTGGTAACTTTCCGTATGAGGAAAAACTATGGATGTAATCGTATGCACACTTACTTGAGAGCAGTGTCGTGCTGAACATTTCTCCCAAGTTTATACCGGCCATTCTCCACCAATTCATGAGAAGAGAAATTGCATCTGAAACTGATAATATTAGCAGATTGGCTAAACAGCACCAGGTCGTGAGCTCTGTGCGTGTATGAAATCTTTTTCACTGGATATAATTGCACTGAGGCTCTAGACACGAGAAAATAAAGCAGGTCATTTATTATTGGAAATACATACTCGATAGTCAAAGTTCTAATTCTAGCTAAGTTGGATATGCAAAGACCAAGGCCTGATATTTGACCTCTTGCTGAACGGGAGCAGGGCGGGGAGAGAGACAACAGGAAGATGTCTGCTCTCCCAAGACAGAATGAAGGAGAAGGAGGAACCAAAAATGGTTGGATATTGGCAGAGGTTAGCTGTGTTAAAGCATCGTCAGTGGAATTGAGAGGGTGTGTGTGAGTGTGTGTGTGTGTGTGTGTGTGTGTGTGTGAGAGAGAGAGAGAGAGAGAGAGAGAGATTTACCTGTAAAAGAGCAGGCTTTTACCCTGCTTTAAATCACTGAGATTTCAGACTTGACTAAAACAAGAAAAGCTACTTTATTTATAGAAATGCAGAGTTGATAGGAAAGGCATACCTAGCTGGCAGAACAGTCCAACTCAGGGGAAGCCGGTGTAAGTGGTGCCGGAGCCACTGCATCCAATTGCCATTCAGCAGCCTCTGAGTTGGCTGAACTCTGGCTCAGCCGGGAGCTGTTTGCTGGGACCAGAAAGTAAAAGCCTGCTCTCCCAAGTACCCTGACTGGGGAGTAAGCCCTCTCCATTGACTTCTATTTCAATTATTTTCTTAGGCCGTCCTTTTCCCTGGCATAACTTTTGCTGGATTGGAACCTGTAGGAGCACTCTGAATATGAGCTGGATATGGCCCAAGTCCCCTCTCCTTGGTCCCTTCCCTGACATAACCCTGACACGCCCATCACGCTGGCTTATGCCAACTTCACCTGAGCTGGCCTTGTCTGAGCTGGCTGAGTCCTGGCATAGACTGGCTGAGGCATGACCCATCTGGCTCAGCCAGAGATCCTCCACATCCACCTCCCCTCAGCTTGGCATAAATGCAAGCTAGATTGCACCCTAATTTGGAAGCACAATGGCCAAGCTTGGCCATTGCCCCATGCGGCAGGAGAGAGAAGCAAAAGGCAAGACATCTCCTCTCCTTTTGGTAGTCAGAGAAGAAGCAGGAAGGAGAGTTTGGAAGGAGTGGTCAGCTTCCCTAAGAGTGTCAGTTTACAAAGGGAGGAAAACAGGTAGATGAGCACAGGTTAGATGGATGGCCTAGCCACCTTGGAGGACTATCTCTCTATCTCTTCTCTGACATGCAAACTTCAACCCCCAAATTTGAGTTGTGATCTTCCACACTTCCAACAGAAATGAGGTCAGCAACCCTAAGAAAATAACTTTACACTTTGAAGTATATGTCAGCATGGAGATCAAAGGACAGAGGCAGCCTAGGAATCACTCCCCTATTTGTTTTAACATCATGCACACGCACCAAGGTGGAGTTGCATCCCCCACTTCCAACAGGTCAAAGGAGAGGGGAAATTTTGGTGAAATTCTCATGGATGGGGTCCTTACTTTTGAGGTGGCTGAGGGGTGACTGTCCTTTCATTCATTCTGTAAATCATCTCTCCAATGCCATTCACGTTAAAGCCATTCAGGGTGCCTGCGCTTCAGTTAACACACACAATTAACACATTATTGTGAGGGTGTTTTTTCCCCAGATCAGGAAGTGTGGGCCGCTGGGGAAGCTGCAGAGTGCTGGATAAATGTTTTCAGGAAAGAAAGAAAAAACCCCAAACACTATCCTCAGCTACCTCATGAAGATAAAGAAAACTCAAAACTCTGCATCCATTGAAATTTTAAAGAAATTCTAAAGCAAATGAGGCAGCAAAAATGGATCACTCTTTCACAGCTGAAAACATTTTGACAACTCAGTCGTCATATTTCAGCACAGCTCTATTTGAGAGTGAGTCCCATTGAACTCGGCACCCACAGCGCTGCCATCTTGCCAGAAATCAGTTTATTGGCCCTCATCTGGGCCATCACCAGTCCAGGGCTTGCACTACCTCTCCTGATTCAGAGGTTACAGAGGAATAGAGCTGGGTATAATCAGCATACTGATGACACCTTGCCCCAAATCTTCTAATGGCTACTCCCAATAGCGTCATGCAGATGTTAAATAGCACCAGGAACAGGATGGCGTCCTGTGCATCCCATAGCATAACTGCCAGGGGGCTGAGAAATAATCACCCAATTAATCAACCATGGAGATAGTATCAGAACTACTTTAAAACAGTGTCCTCAATGCCCATCTCAACAGAGCCTGTTCAGGAGGATACCATGGTCAATGTTATCAACAGTCACTGAGTGGTCAAGCAAGAATCATAGGGTTGCGCTCCCTCATCCTTCTCTTGATAAAGGTTGTCCATTAGGGTGACCATGGCTCATTCCATCCCATAACCACACCTGAACCCCAATTGGAATGGGTCAAGATAATTGGTTTCATCCAAGAGTACTTGCAACAGTTGAATCACAACCTTCTTAATCACCTTTTCCAGAAAGGGGCATGTGCAACTGGGTGGCAGTTGTCACAAGCCTATTATTATTATTATTATTATTATTATTATTATTTGTCATTGTTATCATCATCATCATTATTTATTACCCAACCTTCATCCAGGGGTCCCAGGGTGGGACCATTTAAAAATACATAATTAAAACAACCTAAAATCACATCACCACAAAAAAAATAGAGTGGGTCCTAAAAATTTACATCTCAGGTGTCAAGGGCCAGAGTAAAGAGGTGCGCCTTCAACATTCACCTAAAATTGTACAGTGAAGTTGCCAGGCACATCTTGGTGGGGAGGGAGTTCCACAGCTTGGGGGTTGCCACAGGGAATACCCTCTCCTGGGCTACCATCCCCCCAAATTCTAAGAGTGGTGGAACTACCCAAAGGGTCCCCCCTGCTGATGTTAACACCTGAAAGACTCTGTAGGAAAGAAGGTGGTCTTTTAGATATTTGGGACCTAAGTAATTTTGGACTTTAAACGCTACACCTTGAACTGGACCCAATGAAGCTGTTTTAAAATAGGTGTTATATGAGATCTAAAGGCAGTAATCTGGAAGCTGCATTTTGGACCAGTTGAAATCCCAACTTGTCTTCAAGGGCAGAACAATGGGTCCAGGCTGGTTTTTTTCAGCAGTGGTCAGATCATCATCTCTTTCAAGACAGCTGGGACAATTCCTTCACTCCAGGACGCATTGACAACACTCTAGATCCACTTGGTCATGCAACCTTAGCAAGCTTTAATCAGCCAAGAGGGACAAGGGTTGAGGGAACACCCTTATAAGGCAGGTTCCTATGCTACTAAGAGAATTCAGGTCCTCCTAAATCTCATATGTTACCACTGGTAGAAAAGGCACAGAGGTGGGGATAAGCAAATCTGTCAGTTTCAGTTTGTCTCAGTTTCCCATTTTTCCAATCTTAAATTCAGTGCAATACATTTACACACGTCTGATTTAAAAAAAAATCTTCATGAAAACTCATTAGCACTTCAGTGCGCATTTTTCCTATTATACACATTTTTGTATGTAATTTTAACCTAATATTCACATTTTTGCAAGGCAATTTTCCTAAACATAATGCATTTTCTGTTTGTTATTTCACTAGTATGTGCATTTTTGTACAAATTATGGGACCGCAGAAATTCTTTGCAAAATCTGGAGAAGTACAAATTTCAAAGGATGGCTGTGTTTCGGCTTGGGTGCTGTTTCGGAAAGTGTGGATTAGGTAGGTTTGCCATTACATGTGATCTGAATAAAATCCCTCTTTCCTATACAGAAGTCAGCCTACAACATCAGGCCTGCCTCTGCTTGCCAAAGTTTTTTAAAGAAAACACAAGAAAAATACAAGCAGCAAAGTGTCTAAGTGGCCACTTAAAGATAGCACTGTAAACAATACTTGACTTAAGGATCTAATAGGAGTCTTATCAGCTGAGAAGGATTGCCCATGGAAAGCTAATGGTGTTTTATGGATTTCCTGCCAATGACCTTTTCTCCAGTAGCCTTTATCTCTTTTGTGACTGAGCTTTCTGTTTGCAACTTCTCAAATGAAGAAGCTATTAAAGAGGATGGACTAAGACAGTGTTTCCCAACGAGTGGGCCACCAGAAGTTGTTGGACCACAATTCCCATCTTTCTGACCATTGGCAATGCTGGCTGAGGCTGATGGGAGTTGTGGTCCAACAATACCTGGTGGCCCACTAGTTGGAAAGGCTGGACTAAGAGATCTTCCCTGCCTGACGATCTTCCCAGTGTAAGTAACAATTCTCTTTGAATACAAAGGGGATATTTGCAATGGATCTTGAATTGCATTTATTTATTTAATTCATTTTATTATTACATTTATAACCCACCTTTCTTCCAAAGAGAACCAGCTCATATGTGGTTCTCCTCCCTCTCCATTTTATCCTTACAACAAACTTGTGAGGTAGGTTAGGCTGACACACTGTGACTGTCCCACGACCGCCCAACAAGTTTCATGGCTGAGTGCAGATTTTAACTCTAGTCTCCTAGGTCATAGTCTAGCACTCTGACCAGTACCCCACACTAGATCATTTAAGGATAGAACCAGTTCAGAGATTTGTGATTGGGGCCACTTCCAGATGACCAGTTTATTGATCATTCATCCTGATTTGTTTGCAGGGAGAGTAGATGACGTTGACTATTTACATAAGCATACACACTGATTTCTTTGTGGGGCGGTTAGATTATGTTGTGTCAAGTTATGAGTGAGCTGACAGTTTCCGCTGCATTTTCCTGTCATTTTCCTGATGACGAAACATTCCAACTTTGGGGGAAGTGGTTTTCTTGGTGCAAAACCACCTAATCAAATATAATTGCATATGTGCAACCTGAATTTGCTGGTATGTGATTGAATCCCACTGAATATAGCAATAGTCTGGAAGCCCCCTGAATCTCCTATGTCTTGACATTTTGATTTTAAAAAAGATGTTAGAAAAGTGGGGTGATTCAAATTGGGAATGTGACACTGGGGGTGGGGTGGGGGAAAATGGTTTTTAAGCCTTTCTTAAATTGCTCTCCTATAAAGAAAAACTTCATGTACACTCTATATACTCATATGTTTTCTTTAGCAGGGTAAAATAACCCGTTGGGTGGAGTAATAATGGTTTGCACAGGAAAATGATGCTGCAGAAAGGGTTAAACACCCTCTTCCCCTTATGCTTCTGTTTCAGTATGAAAGAGAGCTGGTGGCTGCTTCCCCCCTCAAAAAAAAATTTTTTTTAAAGAAACAGGAGATCTGATCACTGATCTTTCTGGTTTTGTCTATTTGGGTCCTAAAATTCTTTTTTCACTTATTCAAGACTTGGTTCCCTCATGAAAGTTGAGAGGTGACACAAATGAATGGAAATTGCCACCCTGGGCTCCTACTGAGAGAAAGGGTGGGATATAAATCTAATAAATAAATAAATAAATAAATTGTGGCCTCAGTAAGTCCTCCCAAAGACCATTACTTCCTACTAATTTTCATCTGCTGCAAATGGAAATTGATGGAGCTCTATGAAAAGATGTACTCTGGGTTTGAGAATCATTGTAGCAATTCCCTCACTGAATTTTGCAAGGACAATCCAGACCCCAGCTTCCCTCCTTCACTCAAACAAACTCTCGGAACATTCCCAGGTATCTGTCTATAACCTGGTAAATAACCCAGCTGTGCCATCGCCATCTGTGCGGTATCTGACTCCAACGGCCGAGGCTGAACAGACGACATCATCTTCAATCGGAAAAAAGGTTTATTTGTTTACTTTTTATTTAAAGGATTTATCCTTGCTTTTTGAGAACCATGCTTCACAACAATATATATAATACAAATCCAAGTTGAAATACAATGCCGTATAAAACTATGTCAAATATCCATTTCATAACCATTTAAATGCCCATTTCATGACAACAATAAAATACTAACAACCAGGGCAAAAGGAAACTAGCACATAAGAGCAGTAAAACTCCACCAGACTTGGGCACAACAGCCCCAATTTATAGCTTCCCCCGCCCCTTGTATCAAACAGCAAAGGCCTCAGGGACGAGGTCAGTCATCAAGGCCTGCTTAAATTGATGAGGCCTGACTAACCTCCACAGGAGTCAGATTCCATGATCGGCTGCTTAAGTGGGACTGTATAATATAAAGGTTTGATTCAATAAGGTATGGAAAGGTTGGTCAATTGCCATTATCTTCGCTTCTCATTTTTCCAAACTCAAATTCAGTTTTCACATTTCTTCAACAGTATGCAGATTTTGTTTTGTTTTTTAAAAAAAAAGATTCATGAAAATTCTCCAGCATTTTAGTGCAAATGTCTCCCAATCGACACATTTGTTTAGGCAGTTTTCGCTAACGTACCCATTTATGCAAGCAATTTCTCATCATGTAACGCATGTCTGTGTTATTTTCACACATATATTCATTTTTATGCACGCTGTCCCCTTACAAAAGCATTTTTGTAAACCTTGGTTGGTTGGCGAACTGCATTGCAAAATTCAATAAAGTGCAAATTTTGAAGGATGGCTGTGTTTCAATTCTCACATTGTTTCAGAGAGCGCGAATCTGGTAGATTCAGCTTGAAATATGAACTGAATCACATTTCTCACTCATCACTAGATTCTGCGATCTTTCATGAGGGGAAAATGAGGATGCACTCTTGTATGGAAAGGGCATGTAGACCAGAAGTGGATAACTTCAGGCCTACAGGCTGAATGTGCCCCTCCCTGGGCTCCCTTGCAGATGTCCCCAGGACACACGCCTTCACTTCCCTATCTCCATGTTGTCCTTGAATGCTTTTTTCTTGCTGAAATGTATACTTAAACTATGACAATGCCTCTGGCTCGCCTCGGTGCAACGTGTCTGGTGGGTGGGTGCAGAAACCACAGAGTTTTGTCTATTTATTTCTTTATAAAAATATTTATAGACTGGCCCCTCATATAAAATATCAGGGTGCTATACAACATTTTTTTTTGCAAACACACACACACACACAGCTGTAAAAGCAATGCAAAATAGTCATAAAAATGACTGGCTCATCTTGAAAAGGTTTGAGCAACTGCATAGGCCTGTCAGCATGAAGACATCTTCAAGAGATGTCTGGAAATTTGTAGCAAGAATGCCTGCTGAATCTCTACTAGAAGAGTATTCCACAATATGGGTCTGTCGACTGTAAGGTCCCATCTGCTCTATACATTTAAAGCAGCATCATACCACTTTAAACAATCGTAGCTTCCCCCAAAGAATCCTGGGAACTGTTTGTTAAGGGTGCTAAGGATTGTTAAGAGACCTCCTATTCCCCTCACAGAGGTCTAAGTTCCCTGGGAAGAGGAATATGCCACTCTAAGAGCTGTAGCTCTGTGAGGGGTCTCCTAAGAACTGTCCATTCCCCTAACAAACTACGTGTCCTGGGATTTTTTTTGGAGGGGGGAGGAACCATGAGTGTTAGAGTGGAATGATACTGCTTTAAATGTATAGTGCAGATGAGGCCTGATTGCCTGAATTCAAATTGAAGCCAGTCAGGCTTCTGAAATATGGGGGACAACTAATAGCGCCCCTCTGGGTGATTTTTGGGTATAGTTGGTATGTACCCTACTGTAGAAAGATGAGTGTCATACCTGCAGCTCCATCTATTATTTGTCTCTGGTCCTGCCCACTGGCATGCAGCCTCCAGAAGGTTTCTCCCAAGGTAATGTGGCCCTGGTGTTGAAAAAGGTTCACCATCCCTTGTGTGGACAGCAGAGAAATTAAGGCACCTGCTCCAATAAGAGGAGGCGACGAATCAACTCAAGACAATGCAAAAACCTCCTATTCCATTTCTTGGGTAGCGCATGATTCTTGACTACATGGCGGTCTATGTTACACCTAGGGAACGAATAATAAGAGACACACGTTCTGTTTTTAATGTTCTAAATTTCCTTTGCCTTCGCAACTCTTAACAGAGATTTTTGTGGTTTGGTTTTATTCCTTTGCTGGCTTTTTTTTTCTTAAAATGATACCAATAAAGCACTGGGGAAAAAAAAGTTCATTGGAAATGCCTGAAATGCTTCTCCACTGGAAAAATAATATCCTGTAATACATGGAGAGCCATGTAAATGCACTTTTGCCTAACACAACAGAGCCCTTGTCCGCAATGATGGATGGGATGGTGGGGGAGGGGAGGGAAAGGGGAACTGACCTCATGTTCCATATATACACCCACATCTTGTCTTTGAAGGCCCCATTTCAAGACCTCTGTTTGGATGCAAGCAGCAAGATCTCTTTGCTGCAAGAGATTTTCGTTAGGGTGGCAGTCTGTCCAGTTTTGCAGAGAACAATCCTCTATTGGAAGGGCTGTCAGAAGTCACTTATATATTTGAAGGAGTCATCTGCATTAGTGTGGGGAATGGTGGCCCAAGAGAGGAATTTCTCTATGGCAGTCTCTAAATTGTGGAACTCCCTCACTGCAGAAGTGTACCTGGTATCTTCCTGTTATAACGTCTGCCATATATGGAAAATATACCTCTTTACCCTGGCCTTTGACAGCTAAGGTATTTTGTGTTGTTGGGCTGACCTCTATTATAGAGATTCTCAATCTTTTTTTGCGTCACAGACCCTCTTAAAAATCTGATGAAAGCTATAGACACCTCCCTCCCTTTATATCAAGCAGCAAAGGCCTTAGGGAAGAAGTCGGTCATCAAGGCCTGCTTAAGTGGATGAGGCCTGTCTAATCTCCACAGGAGTCAAATTCCATGATCTGATCTTCAGTGGGACTGTATAATATAAAGATTTGATTCAGTGGTCTTCCTTGAGGGGAAAATGGGAATGTACTTCTGTACGTAAAATGTATGTAGACCAGAAGTGGAGAACGTCAAGCTTACAGGCTGAATGTGGCCCTTCTGATATCTCTGTTTGGCCCTTGGAGCACTCTGCAGACCACACCCTTTCACTGGCCCTTCTCCACGCTGCCCTTGAGTAATTTTGTCTGGCTGGAATGTGTCACTGAATGATGATAACACCTCTTGTTTGCCTAGATGGAACACGCATTTTTGGTGGGTGCAGAAACCGCTACGTTTTGTGAATTTATTTCTTTATACAAATATTTATAGACTAGCCCCTCATATAAAATATTTTACAAGAACAATAAAACATATTGCTGTAAAAGCAATACAAAATAATCATAAAAATACAACGTATTTATTACATTGGAAATTGATTTTTGAAGCCCATCCACAGACCTCCTAGGGGTCCATAGACCACAGGTTAAAAACCCTTGCTCTGTTTTTTAACTTGACTGCTCTGTTTTTGTTTGGAACTTGCTTATCTTTGGTTTTTGTTTTTAACTAGCTATATGATTATATTGTTGTAACGCGCCCTGGGACCTTATGGTTAAGGGCAGGTACAAAACTTTATAAATCAAGCATTGGAAATCCAAATAAAGAAAACCAGCAGTCAAAACAAGAGAACAACAGTCATTCTAAAGAATTGTTTAAATCCCGCAACAGTTACAAATAAAACCATTGCAGGAGCACTTTAAGGGAAGGCCAAGGAAATGCACCTAGATCAGGTGTTACAAACCTTTGGCCCTCCAGATGTGGCTGAACTACAACTCCCGTCAGCCGTGGCTATTGGCCATGTTTGCTGAGGCTGATGGGTGTTGAAGTTTAGCAACATTTGGATAGCCACACCTACACTAGATGCTGTGTCTGCGCTGTCAGTCTACCAATCTTCAGGCTGCCCACTACGTTCTTGACCACAGGTAGCCAACTGGGTGCCCTCCAGGGGCAGTGCAGTGGCAAATTCAGAAGTTCAGGGTCACTTCATGATAGTTATATCACGCCTCCTCACTGCCATGCCCCCAGGATTCACTGTCTCTTCTGCAATTACAGAATTATAGAACCAGAATAAAACTACTGTGTACATAGGTGTCTCCCCCCCCCACTCAATCTCTCTGTAGGGGCTAAACTTTGCCACAAATGTTTTGATTTTAAGAATTCTGAAATGAAGCCAAGTGCAGAACTAGGATTTGGGAGACCAAGGTACTTTGCCATGAAGCTCACTTCTCACTTGGAGCCAACCAGCATGAAAAAGGAGGCATGGTGTCAGCTACTGAGAAGAGCCTTCTCATTGACTGACTTGCCTCCTTTCACTGATTGGTTCCAATCAGCATGCAAGAACAAGGAAGCATGTTGTTAGCCAAGTAAGAAGACTGTCCGCAGTGGCTAACATACTCCCCTTTCATGATGATTGTACATGGGGAACATGCTAGAACTCTGCCCTCAAAAAAGTAAGTGGTCTATGACCCTCTACAACTCTGGACAACATCACCCCTGCCCTCCAGATGTTGTTGAACTCCAACTCCCATCAGCCTGAGCTAGCATAGCCAATGTTCAGGTTTGATGGAAGATGCAGTCCGACATCTGGAAGACACCATGTCAGCTATACCATTCTTGAACTTTACCTGCTGCTCTGACATATTTGCTTTCCCATGGGCTTGATTACCTGATCAGGTTTCCCCACCACCACCACCACATTTGGTTGATAGCCCTCAGTTTTTTGGTTGGATAGTGCATTCTGTGTTTTGCCCACTCTTGTCCCAACTTCAGAGTTTCCTCTTTTTTCCCCTTTACATTTCCAGGGATGAAACACAACTTCAAAATCAAGAGGACGGCTGTGGCAAGCTTGTTCTGTCACCATGCCTGGTTGAAACTGTAATTAGAAGCTGCCTCGTTCAAGCGGCTAGGGAGCCACGGAGGATTAATTAGGTCTGATATTTATTTCTCCAGATATGAAAGCCAGATGTGTGCAGTTAAACACAAATCCTTAGGGAGAACCATCCTAGGCTTATTTTCCCATCCCTGGGAGTCAAAAGAGAAGGAAAGTTGCCCACCCAGAATTGATGCTTGATGTGAACATGAAAAAGGTATTGCTATCCTGTACACTGCATCCCCATTGGGTAAGATTGCAGGCCTTCTCTCAATTACATCTTTGTCACGACCTATGCAAGACACATTGGTGCAAAGGTTGGTTTCCATCCCTCCCCCCCCCGCTAAGGAAACTGGTGAATTAGTAAAATTAAATTCCTTTGCATGCAAGAAACGGTTAAAGGGGGCATTTCAATAGTTAGGAAGTTGTCTGTATCGTATTGTGTTTCTAGTAGTAAAATCTCTGATTGATTGAGCTGGTGTAATGTCATCAGCTCAGGGAACAAAGCTTCAGTAACAGAAAGCATACAGCTCAGTTTGAGTGAGGCAAGGGGAACTTGTTAGTTTGGCTGGGAATGAAACCTCAAGCAGTAAGGAAGGTAAATGAAAGGGAGACCACATAGCATGGGGGATGGAGTTTTAAAAAGGTGGTTGATGTAGTAGGCTGAGAAATAGGAACCTGATATAAGGATAGACGAAGGAGCTCAATTATTCAGGTGAAGTATCACCAATATCAGGCTGTTGCTGAAGATATCAACCAGAGACAATGGGCTGTGATAGATGTGGGACAGTGTTGGAGGGAGTGGTTAATTTCACATATTGATGTGAACCAACTAGCCAGTTCTTTGTCTGTAAGCTTCTAGCAGAAATGAAATGCAAAGATATACATGTTCCTCTTCTCCCCCATAGTAATTAGGGATGACCAAATTTATCAATTTCATTTCTCCAAGTTTCTCATTTTTCTAATCTTAAATTAGGTTCTCCACATTTCTGCAACAATTTACATTTTTTCTTTTTTAAAAAAAATCCTCATGAAAATTTGTCAGCATTTTATGTGAGGTACCCCTATCTATTCCTAATAAACATAGTTTTGTTTGCAGTTTTGACTAACATACACATTTTTTGCAATCTATTTTCCCTAGTAGAATGTACTTTTGCATGTTATTTTCCACTGATATATATGCATCTTTATGTATACTCTACCCTAGTATAAGCATTTTTGCGCACATTACTTGGTTGGAGAACTGCTTTGCAAAATTCGGAGACATATTGTTTCAAAACATGCCAATTTGTAGGTTTGCCTTAAAGTGAGCACTGAATCAAATTTCTCCCCCATCCTTAATAACAATACATATTTTTGTCAAGCCTAAGGATTTTGTTCATTTTTTAAACATAGTTTCCTGGAAAACTTCCTCACTGTTTTGCACTTTATAAACCTCAGCCCATGTATGGTGCATCCAACAGACGTGCACAGTTCCAATGAGTCAGCTGAAAAAACAAATGGCCCTTTCAATCCCTACTGTAGATGTAGGGTTTGCCATCAAGGAGAATGAAGAAGAGGGGGAAAAAAGGTAAAACCTCTAAATTTGAAGTTAATAGTCAGTGCTACTGCTATGCATCCCATTACTCCTAGAGATGGCAGGTTCTGGAGAATGTCAACCAAATTAACCTTAGCAATGGAGGCTTTCAGCCATTCGATGCTTAATGCTCCCTCTGGTTGCCGCCGCTGTGTCCTATATCGTTAGGAACATATCCAGGAATGAGCACACCTCACCTCTAATCTCATCTCCCTCTCTAATTGCAGGAGGGAGGAGAGTTCTAGATGGGTCCCCTTAACCCTCAGCTGCATTTCCTGCAAACAAAGGTAAATGGCAGTGAAGAGGATCTGCCTGGTTTCAGTAAGGGTTACATTCCTTTACATGCAAGATTCTGGGCTCCTCCAGACAACCTGTTTAATTAGCATTCATCCTGATCTGTTTGCACAAAGTTTACGCTGAGACTGGATTATGTATGTTCTTCACTGAGGGCTTGTTCTGATTTGTTTATGGGGAGGTTATAGGACAATGAGCATTCATCCTGATTTGCTTCCAGGGTGTTTAGGTGTCTTCCCATTAATCATTCATTCATTCATTCCATGCCTTTCAATGCCCTAACCACAAAAAGTCTGTTTCTTTTTAAAAGTGGATTTGTTATGCTAGGGCAACTGACCACTTTAATCTACTTTTACTGTGCAAACCTAAATTTCCTGGTATGTGCTTGAGTTCCCCCCCCCCGACAAATAGTGAGGCAACCTCTGTTTTTATCCTCTTCCCTCCCCTAACAATGGGAATTGTGGTTCTGTTTGGTGAGTTGGCATTACGGTTTCCTAGGTGACTCCTATTCTCCTCACAGAGCTACAATTCTCAGAGTTCCCTCAGGAGGAACTGGCTGTTAAACCACTCAGGGAATTATAGCTCTGTGAGAAGAACTGGAGTTTCCTAACAATTCTCTGCACCCTTCACAACTCTCTGCACCCTTCACAAACTACACTTCCCAAGATTCTTTGGGGGAAAGTATGACTGTTTAAAGAGGAATAATAGTGGAATAAATGTATGGGGGGAATGTGGCCACATAGTGGGCTTTCACTTAATGGTCAGGAGAGGCACTCTGGAAAAGGAAAGACAAATCTGTCAGTTTTGGTTTCTCTCAGGTTGTCATTTATCCAGGCCACATTCACACCAGACATTTCTTCCTCTGTTATTCCACTTGGCTTCCCCCAAAGAATCATGGGAAGTGTAGTTTGTGAAGGGTGCTGAGAGTTGTTAGGAGACCCCTATTCTCTTCACAGAGCTACAGTTTTCCAGAGTGGTTTAACAATCATTTCTTCTTCCCAGGAAACTCTGGGGATTGTAGCTCTGTGAGAGGAACAGGAGTCTTCTAACAGCTTTCAGCACCCTTCACAAACTACACTTCCCAAGATTCTTTGGGGGAATCCATTACTGTTTAAAGTGGAATAATAGTGGAATAAATGTCTGGTGTAAATGTGGCCCCAGTTCAAAGTTCAGTTTGCCCTATTTCTACATCAGTTGCTCCTCCCACATTTGCCACTGACTCCACCCACCACTGGCATGTGGTCCTTGGAAGGTTTCTGAGAAGGGAATTCGGTTCTGGGGCTGAAAAAAGGTTTCCCTACCGTCAATCTATAAGATGTCCCTCTTTGTTTTTCCCTTCCCTGCTGCATCAAACAAGCGCATCCCCCTCTAGCAACAAACTAGGGCTTCCAGTTTGGTGATCAGGTGTCTGATGTAGTCCTTGTCCTGGATGCGTAGAACTCCAGCATTGAAGCCACCTTAAGTTACTGCCAACAACACAAAAGTTCTATTGAGAGAAGCTGGCATATCCCATGCTGCTACTGGTAGTGGGACCACTAACCATGACGACGTGAGTCTTAGCATATGTGAGCCGATCTGGTGACCGTCATAAAAATCAGAAGGCACACTTGTGCTGTGAACTGCACGCAATGAGAGAACCCAACCTTGCCAGAAATGACGACTCCATTGCTGACTAAATGGATGATGAGGGGTTGCTAAATATGGTACCTATATGCCTGGGAATAGACATTCCCTTTCCTGAAGAAAGGCCGTGTCACTGGCCTTGTTGCTGGGGGTGGAAAACTGTCGAGGGGGAAAGAGTTTTGAGTTTTGCAGCATGTCCTGAAATGTAAGCTTAATGGTAATTTAAAAATGAGTCAAGGGTTTTGTGGAGAGAGGTTTGCCTGGATTCAATCAGCAAGTGAACGGCTTATGTTTCTCTGATATAATCAAAGAATTAACCAAATTGTCTAAATGAATGCTCTCTGTCTCAGGACCTTTAGCTCCCTCTGGATTTGTTTTTATTTGCATGTGTATTTTTAGTGAACATTTTATGCAGCCGCTTGAAGCAAACGCAAACCATCTATGATGCACAATTCACTCACATAATAGGTGCAGTACCTGCATATGCAGGAACATCTTTCATGCTCATAAACCTCACAATGGTGTCAAATGTCACAAATTTCACAGAAGTGCTGTGCATGTCAGGTTAGGCACTGCATTGTACCTTAACATTCATGCACATGGTTTGGAGACAAACCACACCCACTCACATAAACAGATCTATCTTTTAGAGATCTTGGAGAAGGAGAAGAAGCTGAATAATGAATAATGTCAATGTTAGCAAACATAGGAAGCTGTCTTATACAGTCAGGCCATTGGTCCATCTGGCTCAGTATTGTCTACACTGACTGGCAGCGGCTCTCTAGGGTCTCAAGCAGGAGCCTCTCCCAGCCCTACCTGGAGATGTGGAGGGATTGGCAGTTATTTACCTGCAACAGGAGACCAGCAAATATGGACTTTCTCTGGAATGTTATGAGTGGCTATGATAAAGCAGTACATCACTTTACACTTGCTGACATTGAAATGTATTTTCCATTTTAATGCCAGTTCCTCCAGTTTGGAGAGATCCTTTCGGAAATCTTTCTTAAGGACATAAGAAGAGCCTGCTGGATCATGCCAGTGGCCCATTTAGTCCAACATCCTGATCTCACAGTGGCCAACCAGATGCTTTTGGGAAGCCCACAAGCAGGACCTGAGCATCTACCTACTTATGATTATCAGAACTGGTATTAAGAGGCATTTTGACAGTGGAGCCACTGTGGCTAGTAACCACTGACTTTGTCTAATCCTTATTTCAAGCTATCCAACTGGTGGGCCATCACTGCTTCTTGGGATGGTTATCTCTTAGTTATCCCTTTTTCGTTTTGTAGCCCTAAATAATTTGGTGTTGTCAACAAACCTGGCCACCTCACTCCTCGCCCCTAACTCCAGGTCATTTATGAACAAGCTATAAGGCACAGGTCCCAATATTTGTCTCTTGGGGGACCCCACACTTTATATCCTTCAGTTGCAAGAATTGCCAGCTCATTCCTACACTTTGCATCCTATTCTTTAATCAAATCACTGAACCATAAGGGGCTTATCCTCTGATGCAATGATGGATAAGTTTGCTCAGGAGTCTAAAGTGAAATGCTCCAGAGCAATGCTTGATCTGGTTATTGTGGAGGATGCAAAATTGTGGCCAGGGTGCTAACACAGTTGTTGCCGTTGCCACATGCAATGGCAGATATTATTATTATTATTATTATTATTATTATTATTAGATGATGATGATGATGATGATGATGATGATGTAGCTGTTCTACTCCCAGTGCTAATGGTGACAGCTCCATCCTTGTGCAACTGTTGTTCTCCTCTCTCTGGAGAAATTCAGTGAAATTGCACACACATAAACACACCAGTTTCTCTGCCCATAAATAAGGCAGAGAATTTCAAGAGGCCATTTGCACATAGCTCTAAAACAGAAACTTTGGCAACGTGAAAGAGGGAGAACAGATATTCGATATCCAAGTAGGGATGTGCTAGAATTCTGCCCAGTTCAGATTTTGTACTGAATTTTCCATTAATTTGCTTATTCTCTATAGTTGTGGATTGGATTTTTATGTAGCAGTTTTCCGCAGATCTTTTTGCAAAAGATTTTTTAAAAATCTGCCTCTAAAATATTGATATTAATAATTATAATTTTATTGTTATTTCTATATTGATATCAGTATCAATATTTTTTGCGAAAGAAAAAAACCAGATCGGTAAAAGCAGCAGCTAGTGGACAAAAAATGAACTCAGATCGATACTGGCCTGTTAGGTCACTGGAATGCTTTTGAACAGACACTGGCCAACAGATTCCATCCCTATATGTGAGCGAGGTTGTTGGAAATAGAAGCTGCTAACTGAGTGGGGCGGAGCTGCTATGATAGCTTCCCAGTAGGTGGAGTTGATGTTGCTTCCTGGGAGGGAGAGGGGCAGGTGGTGGGGAGGTCAGTCTGGATTGGCCGCATAAGTGTGTTTGCAATGTGCTGACCTTCCCAGTGCCCCACCCCTCTTCCTTCCAGTAAATAATAGTTATCTACCTGCTGGGAAGTTAGTGTAACGGCCCGGTGAGCCACTTCTGCTTGCAAGCGCATCTTTGTTTTCATCCATGAATCCACACTCATCCAACTAAGGGTGGAATGATCTGTCAGTTTCAGTTATCTCCGTTTCTCATTTTCCCAGTCTTAAATTCAGTTCTCCATACTTCTGCAGCAATTTGCGATTAAAAAAAAAAATCCTCATGAAAATTCTTCAGCATTTTAGTGTAAATTACTCCCAATATACACATTTTGTAGGCAGTTTTGACTAACGCACACATTTATGCAAGCAATTTATCCTAATATAATGCATTTTTATGTAATTTTCACTTATATTCATTGTTATGCACTTTGCCCTAACATATGCATTTTTGTAAACATTGGCTGGTGAACTGCATCACAAAATTCAAATATGTGCAAATTCTGAAGGATGACTGTGTTTTGGTTCTCATATTGTTTCGGAAAGAACAGATTTGATAGATTTGGCTGGGTATGCGAACTGAATCGAAATTCTGACCTATCCCTACATCCAACAGAAGCAGTTCTGTAGCCCAAGTCACCTCCATCTCCTGGTCATTTTTCTCCCTTTCCTGCTCCCTCCAGTCCTCTTTTAACACCAGTTCTGAAAATACAAGAGCACAATAGGCAACAAGGGCTGGAAAAATCAGCTTTCTCCCTCCCTCTGCCCAGGAGCAATGTAATAATGCTAATGGAGGGGAGAATGAGAAAGAGGAAATGTTTCGCTAACATGGAGAATTTCTGGCCTGTGTGTTTTTCTGAAGCCTGTTTGTCAGGGGAAAAAGGAAATTGGTGGCTGGCTGAAATATGAGCTGCTGCAGCTGCAGCCCTTTAAATACAGGTTGTTGTTTTTAAGGCACACTGGCGCTTCAGTTTGGGGGTTGCTAGCAGATGCTGAAATGCTTTTGCCCCCACTTCACAAGGGACCTCTCCATGATGTGGCTTTCCAGCCAGCGTTCAGGTGATCGGAGGCGAGGGGGTGGAGAACGTATGTGTGTGTGCTTGTGTGTGTGTGTGTGTTGAAGGGAGGAGAAACGTCATTTTCAGAGAGGCAAGAAATACTTCAGGCTTCTTGGCAAGAGGCTAATAAAGGGCTTTTTGTGTGTGGTTAGGCCGGGACGGTGTCAAACCAAATCACTTGCACAAGGTGGAGTAACCCTATCTGAAATTAAACTCTGGGCCCCTGGTTATAAGGACAAGCCTTCTTTGCTCCTCTCCTCCCTTGGAAGAAATTGGTGGCAGTGGGAGGGTGTGGTGATATGTGTGCTGGGGGGGCACAACACTGTTTTTATATCAGTGCTCTGTACTGGATAATGTTGGAAGGTTCAGGACAGACGAAAGAAGGTGCTTCTTCACACAGCGCATAGATAAACTATGGAATTCGCTCCCACAAGAGGCAGTGATGGCCACCAACTTGGATGGCTTTAAAAGAAACATTCATGGAGGATCAGGGTATCGGTTGCTACTCACCCTGATGGGCATGCTCTACCTCCACAGCTGGAGGCAGCATGCCTCTGAATGTCAGTTGCTGGGAACCACAGCAGGGGAGAGTGCTCTTGCGCTCAAGTCTTGCTTGCAGACTTCCAGTAGGCATCTGGAGGGCTGCTGTAGGAACAGGATGCTGGACTAGGTGGGTCATTGGCCTGATCCAGCGAGTCTCGTCTTATGTTTTTATGTCAGAAAGTTCTGAAGCCAACCAGAGTACAAACAACTGAAGTGGATAATGAACCAATGCCAATACCAATCACCAGTACTGACGAAAGATTCAAGTGCCAGGCCAGTTGGCTTTTGTACATAGAATGGAGGAAACACCATCTTGTTTTTTGCCTTAGGCAGCAAAATATCTTGGCTGGCTATGGTTAGATTAAGAGGTAGATCTCTCTGTTGGCACATCATTAAGAAAGAGTAAATAGGAGCATAGGAAACTTTTTTTTTTACAAGCACAAAGCATTGCTCCTTCTAAATCAGTATAGCCTACAGCAGGGGTAGCCAACATGGTGTCCTCCAGATTTGTTGGACTACAACTCCCATCATCACTGACCATTTGCTATGTCTGCTGCGACTGAAGGGAGTTGGAGTCCAATAACATCTGGAGAGTACCACATTGGCTACCCGGAGTCTACAGTGACTTTCCAGGGTTTCAGACAGAGGTCTTTCCCATCTCTACTGGAAATTTCTGCATGCAAAGCATGAGCATTACCCTCTGGGCTGGGACCCTTCCCAAATAATATATTGCACGTGCAATGTATCTAAAGGCATCTGTCACACCAGTGAAAACAAACAAATGCACTATTCAACTCATCCCCTCAATCTAATTTAGCTGGAGAAGAGACAAAGGTACAAAAAAGGCTTCCCCCTTCACATCTGTTTGAGAAACTGTCAGCAAATGAAGGAGTAGATGGACTGTTACTGGAAGATAGGGTGCACCTTGTATGCATGCAACATCATAAATTTCATCTGATGAAGGAAAAGTAGGCTGGAAAAGACTCGCATGGCTTCCTACGGAGAGACAGCTTGCTCGTGTGTGACGTTCCATAGAATCCCATCAAGAAATGGGCATTTACATGAAAAGTATAGTTTCAGGGTATACTGTGAAAAACATGAGTAGAAGCCAAGTTGAGGAAGTGGACTTGGAAGGTTGTATGGACCAGCCAGCTCCCACCGTTTTTTCAAGATTTTGCCGTTTTTAAGGAGTCAGAAACCCACAGAGCTTGGAAAAGTTACTTTTTTGAACTACAACTCCCATCAGCCCTAGCCAGCATGGCCACTGGATTGGGCTGATGGGAGTTGTAGTTCAAAAAAGTAACTTTTCCAAGCTCTGGAAACCCAACATGAGATAGACAACAGAGTTAATGTGATTCTTAATTCAGACTCTGGAATAAAGTCTGCAATATCTTAACACAGAATCAGAAGCTTTCCAGTTTGGTCTGTTTGTTCATCTGTCCGCTCTTGTCTACTCTGACCAGCCTTTGGAACCATAACTGGTTTCTGATGAATTGCCTTCGGTTCTAACCCACATACAGGTTTAGGTAGGATACACTGGAACTGGACACACTGCAGAGAAAGGCACCCAACCATGGCTGGGGAAAGGAAGGGGCAAAACTATCAATTTTGGTTTGTCATTTTCCCAATCTCCAGTTTTCCACATCAGTTTGTGATTTTTATAATAAAAAAAAATCCTCACAAAAATTCATTTAGTGAGAATGTCCTCTAATATGCACATATTTGTACGCGATTTTGCCTCATACACATTTTCCAAAAGGTTTTCCCCTAACACAATGCATTTGTTTGTTATTTTCACTAATATATGCATTTTATGCACACCTTCCCCTGGTATATGCATGTTTGTATACATGATTGGCTGGAGAACTGCACAGCAAAATTTGGAGAAGAGTGAATTTCACAGGACAGCTGTGTTTTGATTCATGTATTGTTTCAGAAAGTGTTGAGCAGGTACATTTGCTTTTAAATATGAACTGAATCAAATTGATCCCCCATCCCTAAATGGGACAAATAAAGTGAAATTAAATTCAGTTAAGACAGGAGTGGACAATCCGATTTCATACAAAATATCCAATCAAATATCCAATCAACTCCTCACTTACCAACTTGAATGGCTTTAAAAGAGGAATAGACAAATACATGGAGGATAAAGCTTATCATTGGCTACTAGCCATGATGGCTGTGCTCTGCCTTCATGGTCGGAGGCAAAATGGAAATGGACTGCCTTCAAGTCAATCCTGACTTATGGCAACCCTATGAAGAGAGTTTTCATGGTAAGCGGTATTCAGAGGGGGTTTACCATTGCCTCCCTCTGAGGCTGAGAGGCAGTGACTGCCCCAAGGTCACCCAGTGAGCTTCATGGCTGTGTGGGGATTCGAATCCTGGTCTCCCAGGTTGTAGTCCAGCACCTTAAATGCAAGTTTTAATGGATACTGCAAGAGGGAAGAATGGTCTTGTGCTCGGGTCCTGTTTGCTGCCTTCCCACAGGCATCTGGATGGCCACTGTGAGAACAGGATGTTGCACTAGTTGGGCCATTGGCCTAATTCAGGGTCTTCATATATTATCTTTTCAGTCCCATTAAATGCAGGAGAAGACAACAGCAGCTAAATCTGGAAGCTGTCAAAAACGGTGCCAGATGAATGGACAAGGGAAGGGAATTCCACGAGTGAAGGGTCACAACCAAGAAACCCTTTTCCTGGTTCCCACATACCTCACTGCAGCAGGTGAGTGCACTTTGAGAAGGGCCTGTGACGAGACTGCTGTCAAGCAGATTTGTATGGGAACAGGCAGCCCTTCAAGGAAGAAGGGCTTCCTAGCCTTTCAAGAAATTTAATAAGTAAGTAAGTATCCTAGCCCTGGGGTGATGTATAAATCAAGTCTAGCACTTTGAATTGCACTCAGAAACAAAAATGGTAGCCAGAGTGTTCCTTCAGTAGAAGTATGGTTGACAACCTGCCATGTGTTTTGACACCAGAATAATAATTTTTCAAGTATCTGAGTGCTTTTGGAAAGAGTGTGGGTTTTGCAACGTCAGTCCTAAGTGTGTTTACTCCAATTTAAGCATCATTAAGAACATAAGAACATAAGAAGAGCCTGCTGGATCAGGCCAGTGGCCCATCCAGTCCAGCATCCTGTTCTCACAGTGGCCAACCAGGTGCCTGGGGGAAGCCCGCAAGCAGGACCCGAGTGCAAGAACACTCTCCCCTCCTGAGGCTTCCGGCAGCTGGTTTTCAGAAGCATGCTGCCTCTGACTAGGGTGGCACAGCACAGCCATCACGGCTAGTAGCCATTGATAGCCCCGTCCTCCATGAATTTGTCTAATCTTCTTTTAAAGCCGTCCAAGCTGGTGGCCATTACTGCGTCTTGTGGGAGCAAATTCCATAGTTTAACTATGCGCTGAGTAAAGAAGTACTTCCTTTTGTCTGTCCTGAATCTTCCAACATTCAGCTTCTTTGAATGTCCACGAGTTCTAGTATTATGAGAGAGGGAGAAGAACTTTTCTCTATCCACTTTCTCAATGCCATGCATAATTTTATACACTTCTATCATGTCTCCTCTGACCCGCCTTTTCTCTAAACTAAAAAGCCCCAAATGCTGCAACCTTTCCTCGTAAGGGAGTCGCTCCATCCCCTTGATCATTCTGGTTGCCCTCTTCTGAACCTTTTCCAACTCTATAATATCCTTTTTGAGATGAGGCGACCAGAACTGTACACAGTATTCCAAATGCGGCCGCACCATAGATTTATACAACGGCATTATGATATCGGCTGTTTTATTTTCAATACCTTTCCTAATTATTGCTAGCATGGAATTTGCCTTTTTCACAGCTGCCGCACACTGGGTCGACATTTTCATCGTGCTGTCCACTACAACCCCGAGGTCTCTCTCCTGGTCGGTCACCGCCAGTTCAGACCCCATGAGCGTATATGTGAAATTCAGATTTTTTGCTCCAATATGCATAATTTTACACTTGTTTATATTGAGTTGCATTTGCCATTTTTCCGCTCATTCACTCAGTTTGGAGAGATCTTTTTGGAGCTCTTCACAATCCCTTTTTGTTTTAACAACCCTGAACAATTTAGTGTCGTCAGCAAACTTGGCCACTTCACTGCTCACTCCTAATTCTAGGTCATTAATGAACAAGTTGAAAAGTACAGGTCCCAATATCGATCCTTGAGGGACTCCACTTTCTACAGCCCTCCATTGTCCGTTTATTCCTACTCTCTGCTTTCTGCTTCTTAACCAATTCCTTATCCACAAAAGGACCTCTCCTCTTATTCCATGACTGCTAATCTTCCTCAGAAGTCTTTGGTGAGGTACCAGGATCCCCTCTGGATCCCTTTTTGAATATTGGCGTTACATTTGCCACTTTCCAGTCCTCAGGCACGGAGGAGGACCCGAGGGACAAGTTACATATTTTAGTTAGCAGATCAGCAATTTCACATTTGAGTTCTTTGAGAACTCTCGGGTGGATGCCATCCGGGCCTGATGATTTGTCAGTTTTTATATTGTCCATTAAGCCTAGAACTTCCTCTCTCGTTACCACTATTTGTCTTAGTTCCTCAGAATCCCTTCCTGCAAATGTTAGTTCAGGTTCAGGGATCTGCCCTATATCTTCCACTGTGAAGACAGATGCAAAGAATTCATTTAGCTTCTCTGCAATCTCCTTATCGTTCTTTAGTACACCTTTGACTCCCTTATCATCCAAGGGTCCAATCGCCTCCCTAGATGGTCTCCTGCTTTGAATGTATTTATAGAATTTTTTGTTGTTGGTTTTTATGTTCTTAGCAATGTGCTCCTCAAATTCTTTTTTAGCATCCCTTATTGTCTTCTTTCATTTCTTTTGCCAGAGTTTGTGTTCTTTTTTATTTTCTTCATTTGGACAAGACTTCCATTTTTTGAAGGAAGACTTTTTGCCTCTAAGAGCTTCCTTGACTTTGCTCGTTAACCATGCTGGCATCTTCTTGGCCCTGGCGGTACCTTTTCTGATCTGCGGTATGCACTCCAGTTGAGCTTCTAATATAGTGTTTTTAAACAACTTCCAAGCATTTTCGAGTGATGTGACCCTCTGGACTTTGTTTTTCAGCTTTCTTTTTACCAATCCCCTCATTTTTGTGAAGTTTCCTCTTTTGAAGTCAAATGTGATGGATTTTCTTGGCAATTGGCCATTTACATGTATGTTTAATTTAATAGCACTGTGGTCACTGCTCCCAATCGGTTCAACAACACTTACATCTCGGACCAGGTCCCGGTCCCCACTGAGGATTAAGTCCAGGGTTGCCGTCCCTCTGGTCAGTTCCATGACCAACTGGTCTAGGGAATAGTCATTTAGAATATCTAGAAACTTTGCTTCTTTGTCATGACTGGAACACATATGCGGCCAGTCTATGTCCGGGTAGTTGAAGTCACCCATTACTACCACATTTCCTAGTTTGGATGCTTCCTCAATATCATATCTCATCTCAAGGTCTCCCTGAGCATTTTGATCAGGGGGACGATAGATCGTTCCCAGTATTAAGTCCCTCCTGGGGCATGGTATCACCACCCACAACGATTCTGTGGAGGAGTCTGCCTCTTTTGGGGTTTTGAGCTTGCTGGATTCAATGCCTTCTTTCACGTATAGAGCGACTCCGCCACCAATACGTCCTTCCCTGTCCTTCCGATATAGTTTATATCCAGGGATAACCGTATCCCACTTCAATGAGGCCTATCCCCTAGCCTGGGTACTTAGGACTGCAGTGTGGATTTTGTATGTGGTTCACCATCTATTTATCTATTGATCCGCCCCAGGAAAAGAGAATTTCATTGGATTGCTTATGGCAAGGATAGTCAGTGGTGTGCCCTCCAGATGTGGTTGGAGTCCACCAGCCCCTGACAGCACGGCCACTGAACAGGAATGATGAGAATTGAAGTCCAACATTGGCTACCCCTAGTTTATAGATTCTTTGGAAGTTCAGATGTAAGAAGGAAATTGGTTGTGCATGCAGGTACACACACACATGCACCCCTGCTAATTTCAATGGGGCTCTCACAGGACAATTTCCCAATGGATTGTGACCTGCGTTAATTAGTGGGAGGGAGGGTGTTACTGGAGTTTCCACCTGGGGTAGCACAATAACTTAGGTCAATTCTGGACTTGCCTTTCCACACAATTTCCACACAAAGTATGAGTAACTCTGAGCCATCATGCTCATTTCTCGGATGGAGAACACCTTGAACATTTCCAGTATGAGCAGACCATCACATTCTCTCCAACAGGAGATGGACAAATGAGGGCCATGAGATGGAATTCTGTTTGACTTCCTGGCTGGCACTCAACAGAACCAAAGTTTACCAAAATATCACCAAGGATACTTTGCATCCTCTAGGGATTGCCTTGCCAAGCCACACCATGCCTTACTGCCACAGAAACTCTTTGTTTAGAGTATGCCCTTTTAATCCTGGCACGGTCAAGTCCTGGGCCATTAAACCCGCCATTTTGGATGATTTATTAGCTGCATATGGCAAACGTGGTGTTATGACAGTTGGTCCAAGATTATTTTGCAGGTTGGAACATTTTTGGATTTGTTTGAAATGGAGGATCTGAGTGGAGTTTCTGGAGTCTGCAAGGAAAGAGAAGTAGAAGGGGCAATATGGTAATTTTCATTCCCACTCCACTGACAGCTCAGATCAAGGGCAAGAGAAACTGGTGTGTTCGGAAGCTGGGAAGCTGAAGTGGAGGGAAGAGTTCTCCCAGTGTGGTTAGACTCCAGATCTGGAAATCAGAAGTTTCTAAACCAAGACAAAATGTGCTCATCCCCCCCCCCAAAAATGAAATTAGCATATGCCTAATTTCAGTTCTAATTTATGGGATCAAAACACCTTCATAAAAATAAAAAAGCCCCACCGACCCAGAAGGAACATCTTTGCATGTTTCTAACTTTTATTTCCACTTCACTGAAAATACTTGCATCAGCATGCCACTGGGCTGTTTTTACAGAAATTCCTATCAAGACTTTCTCCGCTAACCATCCATTGATGAATTTGTAGACACTGAGTATTCCCTTTCATTTTTTACATGGTTTTAGAGCTGTGCAGCAGGTACAAGGCCTGTCGATAGCAGCTAGCCATCACAGGTAATTGGAGCCTCTATGTTCAGAGGTACTATACCCTTGAATGCTCTGGAGTACACTTCCCTGGCCTGATGTCCTCCAGATGTTTTGGATGGGGCTGATGGGAGCTATAGTCCAAACTGTACGAATGGCAGAAAATTGAGGGAGGCTGCTCTGGAATTACAGAGTTGGGAAGGTATGAAGAAGAGGGCATTTTCTGGAGTAGCCCAATCGCTGTAGAACTATTTACCAGGTCTTTAAGAAATATCTGAAAACCCAGTTGTTCTCCCTGGCTGTTCCTTGCAGGAGAACATAAGCTCTGCTGGATCAGGCCAAAGGCCCATCTAATCCAGCATCCTGTTATCAAGTGACCAACCAGATGCCTCTGAGAAACCCACAGCAGGACCCCTCGCCATTTGCAATTCCCACCAACTGGTGTTCAGAGGCATCCTTCCTCCAACAGTGGAGGTCAAACATCACCATCATGGCTACTGGCCATTAATGGAGGTGCTGAGGGCCCCTTCTGAAATGAAGTAGCATGTCTTTCCTCCTCACCTGTATCTTCTTTAGGGTAATGCCAGGGGCCATGTCTGGATACCATTACAGTGCACCTCTGAGTACTAGATGATGTTGTGAGCAAGCTTCATCAGGGAACGTCTGCTGCCTACCAGTTTTGCTTATGAGTTGCAAAGCATTGGCGATTGTTGGAAACAAATTTCCCATCCTAAGCCTCACAAATCAATTCTTACGTTGCTCAAAGGAGGAAAGAACTGCCCACTTTCGTGCAAATTTATCCTAATAAACACATTTTTGAGTGCAGTTTTGACTAATCTATACAATTGTGCAAGCAACTTTCCTTAATATGATGGATTTTTGTGTGTTATTTTCACCAAAGTATTCATTTCATACTTTCCCCTAATACATGCATTTCTGTAAACATTGTTTGGGTGATGAACTGCATCATAAAATTCGGAGAAGTGGATAGCTGTGTTTCGGTTCTCATATTGTTTCAGAAAGTGCAAATTGAATAGATTCAGCTTTAAATGAGGCCTGAATCAGATTTCTCCCCACCCCTAGTTTCAGGTAGTTGAATCCCACTAGGTCTCTCAAATCCTCAGACAGACTCACAACTTAACAATTGTATTTGTTTGCTTAGGGAAATTCTATTGCCCTGCTCTCCCCAGATGTTGGTTGATCTTTGAACTTTCCCCAAAATAACCTGCTGTGATCGTTTCAAATGGCACACCCAATAAAGAGGATCTGGGGGTCTGGATTTCCTCTTGCGCCAGCCAATGGGACAAAACCAAGAATAACAAAACCCACCAGAATTTGACACCCCATCTTTACCTGGCAGGAATGTTGATTTTTCCATGGTTCACCTGCTTGGAAAATACTGAGTGTGTTTCCTTGTCAGGGTTGACTTTCTCCCCTCGATCAGTCATCCAGATCCACTGCTGGACAATGCAGGCGTCCAGCAAATTGTTTCAGTAGAGCTGTGGTTAGGGGAGGTATGTTTCTTTTAATTTGCTGCTTTCTGTTTTGACCCAAGGACTGTGTTGGGTTTACAGCAAGGCTTTAATAGCTTTCTTATTTTATTTTATTTTGATTTGGCTTGGCCAAATTCATTTAGAAACACAATAGAAGCGAATGACATAATCCCCTGGTAAATCACTGGAGGGCCTCTAGCGGTTAACGCCGGTCACTTGAGTATGGGAATTTACGCGCTTACTGTCCGCATCTCTAATCTGCAACTGCGAAATAACAACAGCAAAATGAAGAATGATAATAATACTTGGAGATGCAACTATACATTCTGTGGTTCTTTCTTGTGCAGAGGTATTTAAATTTAAAAAACTCAAAGCAGGCAAAAGCAGGCTGTCTCTGAGGACAGCCTGTTTATTCAGCATTCGTCTTGATTTGTTCACAGGGAGATTAGATGACAGCCACATTCACACCATACATTTAAAGCACTATTATACAGAGTTGGGATAAATGGAACAAGACCCATCTGCACTAGACCTTTAAAGCAGTATTTTACTACTTTAGACAGCCAGAGGTCCCCTTAAAGCATCCTGGGAACTGTCATTTTTTAAGGCTTCTGAGAGTTGGTAGGAGACCCCTATCCCCTTCACAGAGGTACAATTCCCAAAGTTGTGTAACAATCCATCCCTCTTCCCAGGGAACTCTGGGAATTGTAGCTCTGTATGGGGTATCTCCTAACAACAAACAAACTACTGTTTCCAGGATACTTTTGGAGGATTATTGAAGTGGGATAATACTGCTTTAAATGTATAGCATGAATGTGGCCAACATTGCCTCAAAGCATTTCCCCGTCACATTCCTTATCTCAAAAAGACCAAACTTTTTGGGAAGTGGGGTTGTTGCATGACACCCCCAAATCAACTCTAATT
The DNA here is from genome assembly GCF_030035675.1 of Rhineura floridana. NCBI lineage: Eukaryota > Metazoa > Chordata > Lepidosauria > Squamata > Rhineuridae > Rhineura > Rhineura floridana. Next base: position 35,591,128 of record NC_084492.1, read on the forward strand.
GCACAACAGGAATTTGCTGGTAAGTGATTGAATCCCACCCCAAAACAGCAACAGTCTGGAAACTCCCTAAGAGTTAGGAAAGTGTACAGCAAGGCAATGAAACCTTTTCCCCACCCCAGTCCTTTTCTGGCTCAAAAACCTATCTAGATCTGTCTATCTGTCTGATTCCTTTATGGCCCTTTAGGAGTGTTCATGTCTCTTACTCTACACCTCTATTTGAAGGGTAGTCAGAGGACAGTCCTCTGTTTGAAGGAGTCCTCTCTTTGGAGGACTGTCTGGTCTAAGAGTTGCATGCAACCCTGCGTTCCATTATGGGATACAACCCTACATTCCTCTTCTTCTGAGAAGGTCTTGGGAATTTTGATGAAAGCGTTTGGGGGCAACGATTCCAAGGCTCTAAGGCTGCTCTATTAAAGAAAAGCTTAAAAGCCTCTAGGAAAGCTGAGTTGGATAGTTAGTGAGAGCAAGTGAGTTTATGGAGCAGTGTTTATGGAGCTATAAAAAGAAACATGATGTCTTAGTGTTCAGCCGAAAGGCTGTACAGAAGCAGATTTTTATGCCTTACTGTTTGCAGGGGTGTAATGAATCCTGAGAGAGTAAAAGAGGTGGAAACAATTAGCTGGCTGCTATCACACTGTAATCAAACTTCCCATTAAATTAGCATCTTGATGGTGCTACCTGCCTTCAGTTACATTGCCCGACTGCCCAGATTGCCCTGAGGGTTCTCCATTGAGTGATCTGTTCAGAGGCTCCCTTAAAAAAAAAAGTAGGGTAGTAGGGTTCACCTCTAGCCTAGCTGCCCTTTGGTTACCCTCTCTTGGGGACGTCTCAGCTTAGGCCAAGGGTTAGATTTCCTCCAGTGGATTAAGTGTTAGGCTCATGTCAACAAGGTGGCCGTGGAGATGGAGGTAATGCAGGAAGTGCTCAGGAGCCAAGATGAGAAGGTTCCAATGACTTCCAGGCGGTTGATTAATCCCGATAACAACAGTGTTAGGCTATGGAATTCCTTTCGACTGAGTCCATTGAGCCAGCTAGCTTATGCAGACACCCACCACTACTAACGCAGCAAAAATTGCATGCAAAATTTGTATCCAGCTATAAAACCCATCTCAAAGGCCTAAACTCTAACAATTAAAAAAACCCAATTCCTTTTAATGGAAGCCCAGCTGTCAGGCAAGCTACAAAGATGAACTGCCTCTATCTCCACTGCTTTTCCTGGCAATTTGTTTCCATACATAGCTGATGATTTGCCTTTTAGGCTGATGCTATTAATTATGCCATCACCCCCAAAATAAGGAGCACTAGGAAGTAAAGCTAGCGGTGATTGGTGCATATATGTGGTATCATTGTTATTGCATTGAGCACCATGTTCTGCATGGCAGTAGAAGAATGAGGGAACAGGTCCCCGCCCCAAGGGGCTTGCAATCTAAAAACAAAACAAAACAGGACAAGGGAAGACAACTGAGGTAAGGAGGGGAACAACGAAGCTTCCAGGTTCAATCCCCAGCACCTCCAGATAGGGTTGGGAAAGACTCCTGTCTAAAACACCAGAGAGTTGCTGCCAGTTAGTATTGACCAAGACTGAGCTAGAGTTTCACATTTTCCCAGTCTTCAGTTCAGTATGCTGTATTTTCTCATCAGTTTACTGATTTCTCAGTTTTCTCATCCAAAGGAGTTACATCACTCTACATCAAAGGCCAATCTACAGGTGATGGCAGAGATAAGAGATCACGTAAATTGGGGAGATCTGAGATCACATAACCAGAGCTCCTTGGAGGAAAGGTGGGATATAAATGTAATACATAAATACATCTCCTGTTTTGGGATTTTTTTTTAAAAAAAGCATGTGTTGAGATCTAATTATTGGATCTTCCATGTTACATGGATCAGCCAAACAACATTTAGCAAAGTTTGTACCTGGAGTAGATATACTTGCTCCGTCGTGATGCAACAATCCCTAGTAAGGCAAAATGCCACAAAAGAGTGAGCAAGCTTTTGATTTCTCCAGAAATCTTCATCAGGTTGGATTTTAAGCAAAGTGCCATTAGGGGAGGGGGCAATAAAAAAGATTTCTTGATGTTAAAGCCATAAAGTCTGCATTGGTCTCAGTTTTATCCAGCCTGGTATGCTTGCTTTTAAATTAAAAGTTGTCTCTAGCACAAAATAATTATGACTGACACTGTGCCACATAAGATTCTTGAGACTCATATTTTGTTCCCAGATGGTTTCCATAGCACAGGTGTCTAAGATGAGAAAACAATAGCAGAAAGGGTGGTCTTGACTTTAAGACACCCAGATGGAATTTGGGGAAAATCTGGGCTCCATTGCTCATTAGACTGTAAACGGCATGTATGACCTTCAGTGAAATCAATTAACCTTGCTAGTCCTCCCTTTCCTGGAGTATAAGAATAGTGCACAGAAGAAAATTGCAAAACTCTTAATCATACACAGAATTTAATAATTTCTTCCATTGGAATTTACTGATGTGTGTGTGTTTAAAATCATCATATTTTGCAAACGAGAGTCTTCAGGCATTTTAAAGACTAGCAAATGTATTATTGCATAATCTATCTTGGACCAGAGTCCTCATCATCTGATGCTGAGGCCATAATACTTTTTTTAGTTTTAGTTTTGCAACAAGACTCTGAGTAGTTTTGTGCTGTAGCAAACTAATGCGGCTTTGCCTCTGGAAATTCTTGCAAATAAGACAAGTAAGATAAAATAAAAAGGATTCCTTTTTTTAAAAAAAGTGCAATTTGGTTCTCTATAGAATGAAAGCCAGGATAGTGTTGCCAACATAAAGAAAGCAAGAAATTTAGATTTGGGACAAAAAGACTAAAAAACTTGCTAAGCACTGAACAAATAGCAAGCAAAATAGAAACTTATCCCCCTCCCCCCCAAAAGTAGGCTACCTAGAAGTTATTGTGCAGACACGGATTGTTAATAAAGAGCCTTTAGAACAAGCGACTCACACTAATTTAGCTACGGCATATACCCGCTCACCACCTCTGAGTTTCCAGATACTGCTTTTAAGCAGACAAAGGATTTTTATCCTATAAAGAATGTTGTAAGGAGCCACAAAATATCCTTGACTACCACATCTTCCAAATTTAGCATAACACCCAACCCCATTTAAGCATTTAATTTTTGCCGCGCACAATCCCATTCTTGTCAGAGTTGACCCTGCACATCTGCAATGTATTAGATTAGCAATTTGCACTTAATTGCCAAGCTGCATTGCATAATCATGGAACCTAATTAGCCGCTTTACACTATGCTGGTATTTCAGTGACATTAAAGCGGTCTTATCGGTGCTAAATTGAAATGCGGGCTTGAGGTGTTTATCTCGAAGAGCTATCAGTCACCACTTTTTTAACATTTCAGGCCAAGTCAAGACTGACAAATTAACAAATGGGTATCAGCCTTTGACACAGGATGACTCATGTCTGAATTGGTTCCATCTGTATGTCCACTGGTGACCATCTGAGGCCTATAAATAGTTTACCATTCAAGTCCTCTTCTATGTTACCCAACACAATTTGTAACATTTGTTAAGGCAGGAGATGCAAGGAAAAGGAATCCAATTCTAATAAAGGAAACTTGCAAGAGAGGTTAGTAGCAACTGCAAAAATGGCTTCCAAGCCAGAGCAAGGGTGGGCTGACTTCAGTTTTGCTTCATTGACTTTATTTTATTACACTCAACAAGATCTGTTGATATGTTTATAAAGGAGAGGTAGGGAACCTTTTTCAACCAGTGGGATGCATTCCCATCAGGGCAATGTTCTGTAGTGATAGGAGGGGCCAGAGGCAAAAGTGGGTGGAGCAACAAATGCAATTACCACACCCCTTTCTATCCTCCATCCAGGCAAGCAAAAGGTGCGATCAGAGTTCAAGTACTCATTCCAGCAAAAACTCTCAAGAAGGATGCAAAGCAAGGGCAATAAGGGGTGCTGTCTGGAGGAAAGGGGTATGGCTGAGGATGGGGCATGGCCTATGGATAATCTAAAGGGCCAGGTAGCAGAGCTTGGAAAAGTTACTTTTTTGAACTACAACTCCCATCAGCCCCAGCCAACATGGCCACTGGATTGGGCTGATGGGAGTTGTAGTTCAAAAAAAGTAACTTTTCCAAGCTCTGCCAGGTAGGCCTATAGTTCCCAGGATTCTTTGTGGGAAGTCATATGCTTTAAATGTGCTTTAAATGCATGGTGTACATGCAGTCAAAGTCACAATTAGCAAGGAAGAGGAGCTCCATTCAGAACATTTTGATTAATGCACCAGCCTCTTGTCCTATAGCGCTACTTGCGTGCAGCAGTACAGTGGCAAATTCGAAAGCGCAAGGTCACGTCATGATAGTCACATCACACCCCTTCACAGCTATGCCCCCAGGATTCACTGTCTCTTCTGCAATTACAGAATTATAGAACCAGAATAAAACTGCTGTGTGCATAGGGTTCCCCCCACTCAATTTCTCTCTAAATGTTACCAGAAACATTTTGCTTTTAAGAATTCTGAAATGAAGCCAAATGTGGGACTCGGATTTGGGAGAACAAGGTACTTTCCCATGAAGTTCACTTCTCACTTGGAGACAATCGATATTTGCAAGCCATGTCTCATCATGTAATGCACTTTTGTATGTTATTTTGCCTCATATGCTCATTTTTATGCATACTTCCCCTTAATATATGCACTTCTGTAAACATTGTTTGGTTGGAGAATTGCATTGCAAAATTCTGAGAAGTGTGAATCTTGAAGGATTGGCTGTGTTTCAGTTCTCATATTGTTTCAGACACTGCCAATTTGATAGATTCAGCTTGAAATGAGAACTGAATCAAAATTCTCATCCATCCCTAAACAGCACCCTCCCCACTTAAGAACATAAGAAGAGCCTGCTGGATCAGGCCAGTGGCCCATCTAGTCCAGCATCCTGTTCTCACAGTGGCCAATCAGGTGCCTGGGGGAAGCCCGCAAGCAGGACCCGAGTGCAAGAACACTCTCCCCTCCTGAGGCTTCCGGCAACTGGTTTTCAGAAGCGTGCTGCCTCTGACTAGGGTGGCAGAGCACAGCCATCATGGCTAGTAGCCATTGATAGCCCTGTCCTCCATGAATTTGTCTAATCTTCTTTTAAAGCCATTACTGCATCTTGTGGGAGCAAATTCCATAGTTTAACTATGCGCTGAGTAAAGAAGTACTTCCTTTTGTCTGTCCTGAATCTTCCAACATTCAGCTTCTTTGAATGTCCACGAGTTCTAGTATTATGAGAGAGGGAGAAGAACTTTTCTCTATCCACTTTCTCAATGCCATGCATAATTTTATACACTTCTATCATGTCTCCTCTGACCCGCCTTTTCTCTAAACTAAAAAGCCCCAACTGCTGCAACCTTTCCTCGTAAGGGAGTCGCTCCATCCCCTTGATCATTCTGGTTGCCCTCTTCTGAACCTTTTCCAACTCTATAATATCCTTTTTGAGATGAGGCGACCAGAACTGTACACAGTATTCCAAATGCGGCCGCACCATAGATTTATACAACGGCATTATGATATCGGCTGTTTTATTTTCAATACCTTTCCTAATTATTGCTAGCATGGAATTTGCCTTTTTCACAGCTGCCGCACACTGGGTCGACATTTTCATCGTGCTGTCCACTACAACCCCGAGGTCTCTCTTCTGGTCGGTCACCGCCAGTTCAGACCCCATGAGCGTATATGTGAAATTCAGATTTTTTGCTCCAATATGCATAATTTTACACTTGTTTATATTGAATTGCATTTGCCATTTTTCCGCCCATTCACTCAGTTTGGAGAGGTCTTTTTGGAGCTCTTCGCAATCCCTTTTTGTTTTAACAACCCTGAACAATTTAGTGTCATCAGCAAACTTGGCCACTTCACTGCTCACTCCTAATTCTAGGTCATTAATGAACAAGTTGAAAACTACAGGTCCCAATACCGATCCTTGAGGGACTCCACTTTCTACAGCCCTCCATTGGGAGAACTGTCCGTTTATTCCTACTCTCTGCTTTCTGCTTCTTAACCAATTCCTTATCCACAAGAGGACCTCTCCTCTTATTCCATGACTGCTAAGCTTCCTCAGAAGCCTTTGGTGAGGTACCTTGTCAAACGCTTTTTGAAAGTCTAAGTACACTATGTCCACTGGATCACCTCTATCTATATGCTTGTTGACACTCTCAAAGAATTCTAATAGGTTACTGAGACAGGACTTTCCCTTGCAGAAGCCATGCTGGCTCTGCTTCAGCAAGGCTTGTTCTTCTATGTGCTTAGTTAATCTAGCTTTAATCATACTTTCTACCAGTTTTCCAGGGACAGAAGTTAAGCTAACTGGCCTGTAATTTCCGGGATCCCCTCTGGATCCCTTTTTGAAGATTGGTGTTACATTTGCCACTTTCCAGTCCTCAGGCACGGAGGAGGACCCGAGGGACAAGTTACATATTTTAGTTAGCAGATCAGCAATTTCACCTTTGAGTTCTTTGAGAACTCTCGGGTGGATGCCATCCGGGCCCGGTGATTTGTCATTTTTTATATTGTCCATTAAGCTTAGAACTTCCTCTCTCGTTACCACTATTTGTCTTAGTTCCTCAGAATCCCTTCCTGCAAATGTTAGTTCAGGTTCAGGGATCTGCCCTATATCTTCCACTGTGAAGACGGATGCAAAGAATTCATTTAGCTTCTCTGCAATCTCCTTATCGTTCTTTAGTACACCTTTGACTCCCTTATCATCCAAGGGTCCAATTGTCTCCCTAGATGGTCTCCTGCTTTGAATGTATTTATAGATTTTTTTGTTGTTGGTTTTTATGTTCTTAGCAATGTGCTCCTCAAATTCTTTTTTAGCATCCCTTATTGTCTTCTTGCATTTCTTTTGCCAGAGTTTGTGTTCTTTTTTATTTTCTTCATTCGGACAAGACTTCCATTTTCTGAAGGAAGACTTTTTGCCTCTAAGAGCTTCCTTGTGATCCGAGCAAGTGGTATATAGGCAGAGATGCCACTGAAACATAAATAGTGTTGTGCTGAACATTTATTTTGATCATTCTCCATCAATCAATGAGAAAAGAAGGTGCATTTGAAAATTTTCAACGGAGAGAGAACATTTTGGGTCCCATGTAGATTTTTGTTGTTGTTGTACAAATCTTCTTTTTGAGGTCCCTGAAGGATACTTTTGTGAGTATCCTTTCTTTCATTCTGCACATCATTTCTCTCATTTCCTTCTGTCTGCAGCTTTCCTGAGTTCTTGTGCTTCCTGAAAACTTGATGACATCCTTGGCTGATCTTTCTTGTAAGTGCTGGAATCCAGGGAGGCTGCACCTGAAAAATTCTAAAGAAAATCTACAGCGCCCTGCAAATGAGGCAGAAAAAGAGAAGCTTCTTTCAGGACAAGGGATTGGGGAGGAATTTGATTCAGTTTACATTTAAAGAAGAAACTATATAATTGGCACTTTATGAAACTATACAAGAACCGAAACTCAGCCATCCTTCAAAATTAGCACTTCTCTGAAGTTTGCAATTTCAATTCTCCAAAAATGCATATTCTGAACATACAAGAAAACAATAGTTTTAGGGGAAATTGCTCTGCAGAAATGTATATTAGGCAAAATTGCATACAACCATCCATACATTAGGAGAAATTCATACTAAAATGCAGATGGATTTTCATGAGAACTTGTTTTAAAAAAACTTGCAAACTGATATGGAAATATGTAGAACTAAAGACTGGAAATGTAAGAAACAGAGAAACTGAGTTTGACAGATTCACCCATCCCTATTCGTGACGGAAGAAAACGTGTCAAGAAATTGGAAATTTCAGCACACTGCTATATATAACTTCAAAGAAATCATTTAGGTTTGCAGCACAACACCATGACTTCTTATGGTTTTTTTGGTCAGACTCAGTTGACTGTTACTTTTCTAAACCAATGTTTATACCATGTTATCCTATTAGCTTGCTCACATTTCAGCAATAATTTCTGCATCTCTTCCCCAAGAGGAGAACTGAAAATGTGGTCCTTTCTCACCATGGTCCATGAAATACTCTGAAGCATATAGCATCCATTGACACTGATGAGAAGAATTAAATCAAATGCCAGTTGTAAAGCGAAAAAATGAAACACCCAGATGTGAAGAACGGCAGCTGAAATATGACCCTCCAATTTGCAAATGTCCTTTGCTTTTCTGGCAAGCTGGAAACAGCAGGTTCATGCACCCTTGAACTTCAAATACTTCACAATCCGCCTTTGGTTCCAGCTATAAATTTTGCCCATTTGCTTGCCAGTCACACATTTCCAAACACAACACTCCAATATGTTGCTTGTTTACTACAGTGCTGAAATGGGTGCAGAGGGGGAATTGCAATGTTGAAATTGGATTAATGTTCTGCTTTGGATATGGTTTCTTGTTGGTTTATATAGCTCCATCTGTCAGCCTTGGCACATTACACAATACAAGAGATCGGGTCCCTGCCCTGAGGGGCTTACAATCTAAAATTCAACAGAGGAACAATTGAGGAGGAAGGAGAGGGAAGTGGAGGCAGGAGGTGGGATAAACAGGGAAGCAACATGCAGCTGTTTCAGTTGCCTGTGCTTTAGACTTGGTTAAAGGCTTAGTTGTGGTAGGGCATGGAAAGTAGGGGGATGAGCAAACCACTTCACAGAAAGCATGGATTTTGAGGAGGGATTTGCATGCAGAAGGTCCCAGGTTCAATCCCTGGCATCTCCAGGTAGGGCTGAGAGAGCCTCCCTCTCCTTGAGATCCTACAGAGTCTCAGGAGCAGCCAACAGCAAGAGGCCTAGCCTCCCAGCATTGGCATCACTGTGGCTTGCCAGGAGGGAGAGAGGCGACACAACCGGGAGGTGCTACTGTGTGGACCCCCTGGTGGAAGTGCTGGATTGGCTCTGTCAGTGTGTCTACTAGGGATGAGGGAGAAATTTGATTAGGTTCACATCTGAAACCAAATTTATCAAATTGGCACTTTCTGAAACAATATGAGAATTGAAATGTAGCCATCCATCGAAAGTTGCACTTATCCGAATTTTGCGATGCAATTCTCCAAATAAGCAATGTTTACAAAAATGCATATATTAGGGGGAAATGCACATAAAAATGAATATATTGATGAAAACAGCATACAAACATTAATTATATTAGGAGAAAATGCTTGTAAAAATGTCTGTATTAGTCAAAACTGGATATAACGTGCTCACAAGGAGAAAATCTCACTACGAGAACAATTCTCATGAGGATTATGTTTTTTAAAAATTGCTAATTGCTACAGAAGTATGAAGAACTGAATTTAAGATTGGGAAAATGAGAAACGGAGAGAACTGAAATGGTCCGTTCTTTACATTCTTCATGTCTGCATAGTGCCAGTCTCCTCACCGCCCCACTCCTCCCAGTAAACCACAGGAGCAGCCAGCACCTCCCCCCAGTTGTTCCTGGAGAGACTGCCAGTCAGAGTAGACGATACTGAACTAGATGGGTAATGTGGGTGCATTTGGAATGTTGGGAAAGTGCTGTGAGCGCCACTCACAAAATGGCTGCCACAGGGGCGTGGCATAATACAAAACGGCTGCTATGGGGGAGTGTAGGGGAGGGTGAGACAGCACAAACAGGAACTGAACAGGAAGAGCAAACAGTCTCTCATGCATTGTGGATTTTGAGTAGATATCTACTGAGACCTTTTGCCACCACCGTGGGAGGTGCTGGTGGGCACATTGGCGCTTGCAGGCACTGCATTGGCAAACCCTGTTTTAAGGAGTCACCTTCAAATCCCTGCTTCAGTCTGGTGTTGGAAGCTTAGTTATTTCTACATATTCTCGCGAACTATTTGCTTTCACTTTTTCCATCGAGCCCAGAAAACGGAAAGCTGAATGGATGGCTCTTTGCCTGGAGGGAGAGGAACTGAAGTCAACATGAATGAGGTTAAGAATGTCCTTTATTAAGAGCACCTACAACAACAACACTTTATTTGCTTTTAGCCATAGGCTATTGCACAGTGTAAAACAAACGATTAAAACCATACAGCTTAAAACACACAGTCCTGTTGGATTTATAGTCTTTAGGCTCATACATAATTTGCTCTTATCTTTTTTGCAGCTAGAGCAAAATTCACCACCGCAATAGTAACCTGGTTATGGTTATCGGCCAGGAGCTCAACCACCAAGTTGCCGCAAGGTGTCCCCACTCTGGAGCTAATCAGAGGCACTAAAAATTTATGTCTGGGGTTCCTGAACAAGGGGCAAATGAACATGTAGTGCACAACATCTTCGGGTACCTTACAGCCAAAAATGCAACAGCGCTCCTTGGTTGGGATACCTAAATACCTGCCTTCCAGATAGGCCGTGGGCATTGTTTGGAATCTAAGTTCCATGAACGCTCTTTGTAAAGAGGTGCATGTCAAGGTATCGAAGTACCGTGGCTTAGCGTGATTGGGTTTAAAGAGGGGGAACCAGGGTGAAAAAGGGGCCCCAACAATCGTTGCCCTGTCTTGGTTCGCATCATGGTCGAACACCCAATTTTGGAGCTCAGAAGGGTTGAAGCCTATAAATTTCCTTTGTGGGAGATCATAAGTTTCTAGGATTGCCTGACCCCCTTGAGCCCATCCCCCAATCTGATGTTGCTCCTGCCAGCAAAGCTTTGTGAGGGAGGTGTCCTCCATGGTAGAGATCTTCCTCCAGTACCTTAAGTGGGCCAGATCAATTTTGGCTGTCAATGACGGGAGGCCTAATTCGGCTCTTAGATGGGCAGCCAGTGTGCCTCGAGGGAGGCCCAAAATCTGTCTCATAAATGTGTTTTGTAGGGGCTCAAGCCTGGATTTAAGTGAGCAACCCCAGAGCTCTGATCCGAATAAAATTTTCGGCAGGACTTTGGCCCTGAAGATTTTCAGCATCAGGTTGATCAGCTGGCCCCCTCAGGTATAGAAAAACCTTTTTATTTGACCAGTCACTCTAGCGCCCGATACTTTGGTGGCCTCCAAATGGGATCTCCACGAGAGCTTATTACTAAAATTTATACCTAAATATTTAAAGGTGTGGACCTGATCTAGGGGTTGCCCGTTTAGGGTCCAGTTTGATTTTGCCTTCTTATGCTTCCCGCAGATCATTATTTTAGTTTTGGAGTGGTTAACCTGCAGCCGGTGGTCTTTGCAGTATTCCCCCAGGGGGGTCAGCATTCTTTTTAAGCCAATTTTATTTAGGGAGAGCAGGGCCAGGTCGTCAGTGTATAATAAGGATGATATTTTCCTGGACCCAACCACTGGGGGGAAAAAGGAAGGAGAGGCCAATGCTGTGACAATATCATTTATGAAAAAATTGAAGAGGAAAGGCGCCAGTATGCACCCTTGTTTGACTCCTCTCTCTACTGGAATTGCTCGCGAGAGAATTCCATTCCTCCCCAGGCGGACTCATAACAGGTTTGCCTGGAGAAGAGACCGGATGAGCCATAATAGTCTTTTGTCAATATTAGATTGGCTTAATTTATGCCATAGCAGGTTTCTATCGATTGAGTCGAAGGTGGCGGTAAAGTCCACAAAAGCCACATAGAGGGACCTGCTTGGCCCTGATACGGACTTTTTTATTAAATGGTAGAGGACAAAGGCCTGGTCTATTGTGCTCCTGCCTTTCCTGAAACCGGCCTGTTCTTGATGAATGATGGAGTACTTGGAGTCCCAATCAAGCAGTTTGTTTAACAAGTAATGCCCATATATTTTAGAAGTCACATCTAATAGACTAATGGGTCTGTAGTTACGGGGGTCTGAAGGGTCGCCTTTCTTGAGTATGGGCACCAATATACTGGTGCACCAGCCTGTGGGAATAGCGCCAGTAGAATTGATGTGTGTGAAAAGTATGGCTAAGAGAGGACCCCACCAGGTGATTTCAGAAAGAAATAATTCTGGGGGCAGCATGTCTTCCCCTGGGGCTTTGCCAGCTCGGAGGGTCATAATTAGATCCCCAATATCCGTGCTAGTGACGGGGGGCCATGTTGGAAGAAGGGCTGGATCATCAGGGGGAGACAGCAAGGCAGATGCCATGCTCCCAAAGGTAGCGCGATAGTGCGCAACCCATGTTTCCGGGAGAATGGGGGGGATTGGCACAAAGTAATTTTGTGCAAGCCCCCCCTGAATTAGCCTCCAGAATTCAGAATCATTTCCTTGACGTGAAGCCTGGCCCAGGGCCCGCCAGTTATTAGAGAAAAGTGCCTGCTTTTTCTCTTTAAGTAATCTTTTATATGCCCTTTTTAATGAGCAGTTGGGAAATTGCTTCATCAGTATTATCTCTCCTGGTGGTTCTAATTTGGGTGCATAGTTCTCTTTTCTTAATTCTACAGTCCCTATCAAACCATGATTTAGGGCCATTTGGACTCCTGCCTAGAGTTGTTGAAGTCACCAACGGTTTGAGGGCCTTAATAGTATCCTCATAGACCCTGGGGATATCCTCCAGGGTGTCTAGAGCCGACTGGCGAAGCTCTCTCAGGGTGTATTAAGAGCACCTGTGCATGTAACTAAACATTCCAAAGGAGGCTTCTACGCACACTTAAGTACAGGAATGTTTAGTTACATGCACAGGTGCTCTTAATGTAACTGAACATTCCCGTACTTAAGTGTGCGTAGAAGCCTCCTTTGGAGACCTTCATTTCAGAGGAAACCTTGTATGAATATTTTCAGTATTTTAAACTGGCACCGCTGTGTTGAGGATTGCAGGTCGTGCATTTAAGGCTGGCCCCACCATTAGATGGAGTGAGGCAATGGCCTCAGGCAGCAGATACTGGCAGGTGGGAACAGCAGTCCCCGGCTATTCCTCCTGAGCTTTCCAGCCATTCCCCTCTATTGCCACATGGCCTCTCCTTGGCTCCCTAAACAGGCCTGTGGCCTCAGGTGTGTTTCAGGGCCCTATCACATCACCAGTGTTGAAGCAAGATTCAAAAAGCACCTTGTTTGTGTGATTTGCCCTGGCTGCCGATCTGCTACTGGGCCACGTTCAAGGCTTTGGTTCTAACATGTAAGGCCCTCTACAACTCCACTGCTGTTTCCCTTGTCTGCCATTACTGAGCCAGCTTCCTCTCTCTGTTCTTTCTAGTAAAACTTTTCTTGCTTTTGTATGTGTCTTTGACAATTTGGAGATGAGCGTTTGCCTCCCATCTTTTCTCCTGGGCCCCTTTTTAGAAGGCCAAGAAGAGAGAGGAGTGAGTTTTTGCTTTGTAATTTGTTAATGTATTTTTATTGGATGTAACTGCCGCTTTTTGTAAATTGTATTGTTTTTATTGATGTATTTTCATATTTGTGTTTATTTTTTGTAAGCCACCTTGAGGGCCTTTTGGCCAAAAGGCAGGATGGAAATAAACAACAACAACAACAACTCAGGAACAGGTTACTTGTTATTCCTTATTTACAGGTATACTTCCTGCATTCTGCAGGAAGGCTCCTCTTTAAAGCCCCCCCCAAATACCAGAAGCTCACTCCACAGTAACTCAGAGCAGAGTTTTTAGCGTTGCTGTCCCTGTTCTGTGGAACAGCATATCTGTTGAGATATGACAGGTGCCCGCTATCTGCACTTTCTGGAAACAATTGAGAACATTGCTTTGTTTCAAGAAGCTTTTCCCGCTGGATGAAGAGGTATCTGCCTTAGGTGTTCATTTTGTATTGTTTTTAAACCTCTTTTCAGTTTTTGTCATACTATTTTTAAAAATACCTTTGGCTGGCCCCATGGCTATGTGGGGATTTAAACCCAGGCACCCCATTTGTCATCTAACACAATCCACCAAAGGTCACCAATGTGGTGCCCACGGGCATCAATGTGCCCACCAGTACTTCCTATGACACCTGCAAAAGACCTCAGTAAATATTTCCTCAAAATCCCACAACATTTATTTATTTATTTATTTATTATGAGATTTGTTAGTCGCCCATCTGGCTGGATAGCCAGCCACTCTGGGCAATGTACACGATAAAGAGAGACTGTTTGCTCTACCTGCTCAGTTCCTGTTTGCACTGGGTTGATCTCTCCTGTATTGAACATGCATCATTAAACATGCTTATATTTCATTGGACTCTCACCCTCCCTTCTGTTCTGAACAGAAGAGAGGTGTAAAGAGCTTTTCTGTGTGAGTGAATGTGAAAATAGCTGATATAGGTGCCTTTTTCCTGATGGTGGAGAAGGCATGCCTGCACCATTTTGTGGTCCTGTACTTTTTTCTGCCATAATAGATTTGGCAGCCATTTTGTGTTATGCCATGCCCCTTTGGCAACCATTTTGTGACTGGTGACCACAGCATTTCCTCAAAATTTTAAATGCGCTCACTGGCCCCAAAAGGTTGGCAGCCCCTTGCGCTACATTGAACTGTCTTGCAGTATTGTATAAGCAGAGACTCTTTAGATTAATTAATTCTACCAATAGCAAATCTACACTTTGAATGTCAATGTTCATGCAGCCATGACCACTATCCCTCTTTTCCTGGACAATGCATGTAAATTATGAACAGGTGGGACCCGTTGTGAAAGGCCTTGTTTTCCTGAAGTACACCCAACCAAACTTCAAACCTAGCATGTACTAATCCCTGAGCCGCCATTAGAAACCCCAAAGTTTGACAGGAAATACAAAATGTCTTTGCAAACCGCAAAGCAGTGCAGGAATGAATGGCTGGCAAATGGGACAGAATGCTGGCTGAAAGTAAAAGGCTTCAGGGGTTGTTTTTGCTTTTTGTTGCTTTCCCTGGATTATGTTTGCTCTCCGCGGCATATAGCTGTTGGGCATTGCTGTTTCATATTTCAGAATAGAAGACAGAAGCAGCATAGAGCAGAGGCAAGGGGGGGTGGACTAGCTGTAAGAGGCAATCATATTAAAAACTTTTCCTCCTGCACCTGCATCCAGTTGGCAAGGAGTTTTTTGGCCCAGTTTTCACTGAGGTGTTGGTTTTGTATCAAGGCTGTACTAGAGTGGAGAACATCAGGACCAGGGGCCGAATATGGCTCTTGAGGCTTCTCTAGCTGGCCCTTAGAACTATCTCCTGGCCACCCCACCTCTCTCCAGGCCCCACCTGGACATGCTTCACTGGGCCTGCCTCACTGACTGCACTGACCTGCAGTGTGTTCGCCTGGCCAGAAATGTGTCCTTGAACTCTGATAATGCTTCCTGCTTGCCTGGATGACGAGGGGTGTGTGAGTGCGGGTAGAAAGCAGCCTACTTATTTTTACAAGATCTGTCTCTGTTCTGAAGTACAGAGATGGCCGATTCCCAATCAGATCAAATGATGGCAGCTCCAGATGACCTTGCCCGTAGCTTATAGGATGCATGGAATGTTCGGATTTGGTTACATTTGGAGCCTGGACACATTTATAATGCTTCAGTAAATGAATAGGGTGAACTATGACCCAGCTGGGAAATTTATGGCTTTTGCTTATAGCTTTGACAGGACCTCGGAGTGAGATATGATGGCAGGGGTGAGTGAGAGAGGGGATGGAGGCTCATCTTAAAACTGGGGGTGGGGTGGGTGGGAAGCAGAGATAATGCAGCTGTTGAAAAGCTTGAACCATGGGGCCCCGCGGCTCAAAGCCACGAAGGCTTCCCAGTGAGGTGTCAATAGTGCCAAATGCATCTATTAATTGGAAGAGGTTCATCAAGCTGAGCTTGTAAAGGATAGATCAAATGGGACTTAGGAAGATACCACCCAGAGTAGTCTTTAAAGAAAGACCAAGACCTCTTCAGCAGAGAAGGGTATATTTATTTATTTATTTATTTATTTATTTCAAATTGACTCTTTTGCCCTTTCTTCTCCTAAGGAATGAAATTGTTTATAAGGACATATTATGGTAAGAACATAAGAACTCAGATGTCCACCTAATACAATGCTTGCTACTAGCAGTCCCCACCCTGATAATGCTTCTGGGAAGCCCATGAGCAGGGCAGGAAGGCATCGGCCCTCCCCAATATGGGCCCCACCACAACAATTATCCAAAGGTATACTGTTTCTGAACATGGAGGGTTTATTTAGCTGTCACAGTTAATCATCATTGGTGGGCCTATCCACTATGAATTTGTCTTCTTCTTGTTATATGCCTTCAAGTCAACTATGATTTATGGCGACCCTATAAATCAGCAACCTCCAACAGGATCTGTTATAAACCACCCTGTTCATAACCTGTAAGTTCAGGTCTGTGGCTTCCTTTATGGAATCAATCCATCTCTTGTTTGGCCTTCCTCTTTTTCTATCCCCTCCTGTCTTTCCCAGCGTTATTGTTTTTTCTAATGAATCATGTCTTCTCATTATGTGTCCAAAGTATGATAACCTCAGTTTCATCAGTTTAGCTTCTAGTGATAGTTCTGATTTAATTTGTTCTAACACCCAATTATTTGTCTTTTTCGCAGTCCATAGTACATGCAAAGCTCTCCTCCAACACCCCATTTCAAATGAGTTGATTTTTCTCTTATCCACTTTTTTCACTGTCCAACTTTCACATCCATACATAGAGATCAGGAATACCATGGCCTGAATGATCTTGACTTTAGTGATCAGTGATACATCTTGGCGTTTGAGGACCTTTTCTAGTTCTCTCATAGCTGCCCTCTGCAGCCCTAGCCTTCTTCTGATTTCTTGACTATTGTCTCCATTTTGGTTAATGACTGTTCCAAGGTATTGATAATCCTTGACAAGTGTCTACTCCTCTTAAATAATATTTGGGTTTTAAACTAGCACCTTAAGTAGAACCGTAACCTGTGTACTGTACTGTAGCCAGATGGGGCAGAACTAGACTTGCCACAGTGATGAACTTGGGATTCCAATAGAAAATGGCTAGTCCCAGGTCAAATTCCTTCTCTTCTGCCCTGTAATGTACACTTATAGAAATGCATGTCACAACACATAGCAGAGGGCGAATGCAAGAGAGTGAAGGTAAAGGATTTATTTCCGTGTAGATGCAAGAGCAGTGATGTCATCTGCCAGAGCACTGGGCTAATTGATGGTCCTTCCTTGGATTGACAAGTGAAAGGGGTGAGGTGAAAGTATTCAAGTTTGTGAGAAATGAATATGGAGGAAGTCATAGAATGAGAAAAACAATTGAGTAGAGACTAGGGATGGGATTCGTTGGCTGGTGCAGGTTCGAAAGCATTCTGTTGACCTAACAGGCCGGTATCAATTCAAGTTTCTTCTTTGTTGGCTATCTGCTGCTTTTACCATTCTGTTTTTCCCACTCCCCAAAATAGTGATATTAATATCAATATTTGGAAGGGAAATATTGTTAATTTTAAAGGAAATATTGACATTTTGAAAGGAAATACTGGTAAAAATATTATTTTCATTTCTAATAAAAAGCCAAAGGTTGCATTATAGCTGGCTGAAGAACTTTGATTAGAGCTAGATCTGTTTTAAAACTTGAACCAATGCAGTCAGAAACAGGCACCGCCACTGAGTTCAATGGAACTTACTCCCAGGAAATAGGATTGCAGTCATGCTGATCCAAATAAATTGGGTGTTCTGCTATGTGCTGCTGCTCTTTGAAGTGTGTGTGTGTGTGTGTGTGTAAACACACATACATGTGTATAACAATGGATCAACACAGCCACCTGCATTTTTGGGCTCTCCTTGGCGGCATTGCTATGGGAGTTGTCATGATGGGCTCCCTCCCTTCAAATCTGTCACTACACCATAGTGCAGTTCTATATTCCCCATAAGTGGTGATGGCCACATGGAACTCTGAATACTAGTTGTTGGGGGAAACAACAAATAACTAGAGACGGAGGAGAAATTCAATTCACTTTACACTGAAATCTGAATTTATCAATTGTGCTCTTTCTGAAACAATATGAGAACCAAAACACAGCCATCCTTTGAAACTTGAATGTTGCTGTTCTCCAGCCAAGCAATGTTTACAGAAATATATATATATCAGGGGAAAGCATGCATAGAAATGGCTCCACATCTGTCAAATACGCTCCCCAGTGAGGTCTGCCTGGCGCCGTCATTGACATCGTTTTGATGCCAGGTAAAGACGTGTATCTTCTCCCTGGCATTTGATAGACTGAGATGATGTTTCATTTTTAATATGCTGCCACACCTTCCTGTGGCTGCATGGGGGTGCTATTGTTATTGTTTTGTTGTTGTTCATTATTATGTTTCTATGGTCTGTTTTATTTGTTTTGTTTTAACTTTGTATAAGTCACTTGACATACTACCCTGAACACACCCAATCTCGTCTGATCTCAGAAGCTAAGCAGGGTCAGACATGGAAGCTAAGCAGATCTCAGAAGGGTCAGATCTCAGAAGCTAAGCAGGGTCAGGCCTGGTTAGTACTTGGATGGGAGACTGCCTGGGAATACCGGGTGCCATAGGCTTAGAGGAAGACAATGGTAAACCACCTCTGAATACCTCTTACCATGAAAACCAAAAAAGGATTCATAGGGTTGCCATAAGTCATAATCGACTTGAAGGCATATAACAACAAAGTCGCTTGGAGATCTTCGGGTATCAAGCAATGAATAAGAAGAAGAAGAAGAAAAATGAATATTTTAATGAAAATAACATACAAATGCATTATATTATGGGAAACTGCTTGCAAGAATGTGTACATTAGTCAAAACTGCATATAAACATGTTTATTGGGAGACATTTACATTAAAATGCTGAAGGATTTTCATGAGAAAATTTTTATTTTTAAAAAATGCAGATTGCTCCAGAAATGTGAAGAACTGAATTTGGGATTGGAAAAATGAGAAACAGAGAGAACATAAACTGACAGATCCTTCCATCCCTACCAATGAGGACTGTTGCCTTCATGTCCTGCCTCTTGGAGGCTTACCAGAAGCATCTTCTTGAGACACAGGATGCTGGCCTTTGCTCTGACCCAGCAGGGCTCTTCTTACCTTCTTAAGATCCAGGACTCACCTGCTACTTGTGGCTTCCATGGCTTCTGGTCTTCTGGAATGCTTGGGATGCTTTGTTTGGACGGTGTCATTGGTCTCCTAGCCACTAGGTGGCACTAAACTTTGTTATATCATAAGAATGTAAGAAGAACCCTGATGGATCGAGCCAATGGCCCATCTATTCCAGCATCCTGTGCTCACAGTGGCCAACCAGATAGGACACCTCTCTCCCCACTTGTGATTCTCAGCACCTGGTATTCAGAAGTATATTGCCTCCAACAGCGGAGGTGGAATATAGCCATCTGGCTGGGTGAGGCCAGTTTGGTTCCTGTTGAAGAGAGACAGGGTCCTGTCCACTGGGTCCTCTAAGCCTTCATGTTGCTTTTGATTGACAATGAAGTTGGAGGATTTGGTGCAATCTTGCATATCTGCACTACAGATTTAAAGGCGGAGGGGCTTTCATTCTGCAAGGTAACGCTAGAAATCTTGGGCAGATAATTCCAGATCCACAGTTATTTTACGCCTCTTTCCTGTTGAGCACTTTGCAGGCAATTTGAGAGAGATTCTGATGTTTTGGTGGCTAGAGGTTTCTCAGCATCCATCTATAGGCAGCAGCTTCACTGGAAATCTAAACCAACTCATCTGGGCAAAAGCCTTTTGATGTCCTGCCAGAATTGATAAGCACACCCCATTTGTCTTCCCTTATCTGTTTGCTTTTCAGCTGCATTGCCTCTCACAGCCTTCCATTCTGTTTCCAAGAGAGCTTATCAGTGGAGAGCACCAATATCCGTCCCCAAGCCACAAACCTATGGCAGCTCATCCTTTCCCATGAAAACACCACCTTTTAAACTGTGATGCTCTTCTCTCTCACACACACACAAACTCAGTTGAGAGAGGGCAGAAGGCTCAGCTGAAAGCTGGATTGCAGTTGCCAGGTGAAGGTCTTACCTAGAGGAGATATATGGAATGGCACTGTGTCCACAACAAGGAGAAACCATGCCTTGTGCAGTGTTGTTGATGCCCTTTGAGGCTGGTATGGCAGAAGGCAGAGAGTCCAACAGTAAGTGAAGCCAGTGATAGACAGAAACAGAGCCAATGAGATGCAGCGCCAACTAATTCTAGTCCCCTTCCTCCTGGGTTCCCTCGCCTGCCTGCCTTCTTACTTACAACCAGCAGAGGATGACGCAGGCAGGCGAGGCTGGCTGATGGCAGACTGAGGCTGATGGGGCAGTGCCTAGCGGAGCAGCCTCCACTGGCCTTGCATGCAGAAGTTACCACATGCAATGCCAGGCATCCCTGTTTAAAAGGATCCAGCAGGCGGTGAGTAGAAACCCCTCTGCCTCAAACCCTGGAGATCCGTTGGCAGTCAGAGTAGCAGTGGTGACTGGTGGACATTGGGACTGGTAGGGCAGAAGGCAGGAAGGCTGAGCAGTATGTGGAGCCAACAACAGGCAGAGCAAGCTAATTCTAGGTTTGTCCCCCCATCCTCCTCCCTGCTGAGTTCTACAAGGAGCAACCCTTGGATGGAGAAGGAAGCAGCCAGTTGGTGCCACTTTCTGAACTGTTTGTGAGAACAGAAGGCAAGCAGGGGGCAAACTGAGCCTGGTGGGGCAGTGCCTCGTTTGCCTCAATGGACCAGCCTCCCTTGCAGTGCTGACTATCCTGGACTACATGGTTTGGTCTTCCATGTCTTCATTGCAGTCAGCTATGGGGACACTTTGCAACATGAGTTACCAGCGTCAGTGCCAGGCATGATTGGGCCCTTGGGCACCAGCCTGTCCTGAGACCACAGTGCCGTAGCCCAACACCTCCCCATACAGGCGGTGCGGGGCTAATAAGCCCACCTGCGCGTGCCACCTACCTCTTGTGAATGATGTGCACTCATAGTGCTCATGCCTGCCATCAACCAAGATGGTGGCAGGGGTGTCAGCTCCTTAGAGAAGCCCCCGCCATCATCTTGGGTGATGGCAGGCATGCGTGCACAGCATTCAAACTGATGGGAGAGGTAGGTAGGGCGTGTGTGCAAGCTTATTGAAGCCCACGCCGTCTGTATTGGGGCAGTGCCTGGAAGCTCCCACTCCAACCCTGCCGCAGATCATGGAATGGGAGCACCACCCTCCCTCCCTAAGGAGGGGCTCTTCAGGGGCCCCTCTGGGACACAGAGGCCACTCTGTGGCACCAGCCCTGTGAGTTACAAAGGGATGCATGCTCAGTAATTGCAGAGAATAATTTCCTGTTGCTGACCATTTCTCCATGAGCAGTTAGAAGATACCGGGACATTCTCTGACATCACTTTAGAAGCTCAGCCACTGCTTGGGAGAAGAGTGGGGCTGCCCCATAGGGAATGGGCACTTCATCATCACATTACTCTCTCTGGCTCTCTGTTTCACTTGCATGCATCTGCATGCCCGCGTGCCTGCATGTCAAGAACAGGTTTCATGCATTTTCAATCAGTCTCTCATCTGAGCATTAATTGATCAGTCCCATAGGAAGTTGCCTTATACTGAGCCAGACCATTGCTCCATCTAGCTCAGTATTGCCTCCAGAGACTGGCATTCAAGCAGGGCTCTCTCCCAGACCTACTTGGAGATGCTGGGAATTGCACCTGATACCTTCTGCAAGCTCTGCCATGGAGTTATGGGCCATTCCCAGCTTAACCCAGGAATCGTCTAAGCTCTGCTACTGATCTATGGCCCTGCTTTACAATTAGTCCATCTGTCTCAGTATTATGTAAGCTGCCATAAACTCTTTGTGCTCTCTGGTGG
Organism: Rhineura floridana; assembly: GCF_030035675.1. NCBI lineage: Eukaryota > Metazoa > Chordata > Lepidosauria > Squamata > Rhineuridae > Rhineura > Rhineura floridana. Next base: position 35,612,744 of record NC_084492.1, read on the forward strand.
AGGTCTTCTCAGCCCTGATGGAACCAGAGATCAAACCTGGGACTTTCTGCATGTAAAACATGTGCACTATCAAAGAGTGGTGGCTAGCTACACCACCCCTCTGTCATGTAATTCTCCCCAATTATCTGCCCATCCGCTGCATTTCTTAACAGAAGCTGTTTTTTCTGTAATGCTAGTTACTAACCACTGTGTTTGAGAACTGCAGTCTAACTCAGTAATGGTTCATTTGTGGGAGCTGCCAAGATGTAAGCCAACATTGCATTCCTTCAGTCTATGGCAGGGGGAAAAAAACCCTGTGGAGTTAAGATGAAGTGCAGATTTCTTCCTGATGAAATCCAGAAGATTTGTTGTAACCCTTATTCAAAATGATCCACCAAGTGCTGCTACTGCACAACCTTATTTTATTTCATTGGGGCTCGTTTTCAACCAGTGTGATGTTCATGGCTTCCTTTCTCTCTCATGGAACCCTGGAAATTGTACAGTTGCAACACAGTTTATGCCAAAGACTCTGATTGGGTTGCAAAGAAATAGAGCCACTTAATGTCACGCAGAATAGCCACCGTTGTTAAGTTCACACATGCATTTTATCATTGACTCTCAGCAAATGAAGACTCATGTGTCAAGTGAGTATCACAGAATATTCATACCGTCAGGCATTAGCCTCAACCAAGCACTTTATTGTTGTTGCTGTTAGTCATTCATTATTATTTGATTTATATCCCGCCCTTTCTCCCAGTAGGACCAAAGGTCTCCAAGTGACTTACAACATTGTTAAAAATAAAGATAAACAGACCATAAAAACAAAATGATAAAAATCCCACTCTCATACAGGCACAGAAATCTTTGTCAGAATGCCAGTACAAACATCATCTCAATCTATCAAATGCTTGGGGGGAAAAGATTTTACCAGGCGCCAAAAAGATGTCAATGAAGATACCAGGTGGAACTCACTGGGGGCATTCATAATTTTTCAGAGACATCAAGTCTTGATCAGCAATAGCAGCAAAATTAATCTTCATCCATTATTACTACTACTACTACTACTACTACTACTACTACTACTAGTAGTAGTAGTAGTAGTAGTAGTAGTAGTAGTAGTAGTAGTAGTTAGAATTTATTACCCACCCTTCACCCAAAGATCCCAGGGCAGGTTACAGCAATTTTAAAACACATAATTAAAAACAGTTAAAAACAACCTAAACAGTTTGGGGGTGGGGCACAGGGCCGGATTATCCATTAGGCTTAGTAGGCTGAAGTCTAGGGGCCCGGAGCTCTTGGGGGCCCGTAGGGCACTGGCCCAAGGGCCCCTGGAGCTACAGGGGGCCTTCCGCGATCCACGGAAGCATCCGCGGACCACTATCCCCCCCATTTTACCTACCTTTCCGTTGTTTTTTGCGGCGCACAGATTTGCCATCAATAAAAATGGCAGCCAAGGTTTCATCGATAAAGATTGGCTGATGGCACGCATGCTACATGCACGCGTTGCTACCATCAACAAAGATGGCGGCAGAGGCTTCAGCTCCTTAGGGAAACCTTGGCCGCCATCTTTATTGATGGCAAACCTGCGCGCATGGCAAAAAACAACAGAAAGGTAGGTGAAGCGTGGGGATAGGGGGGCCCAAACACCAATCAGCCTAGGGCCCCTCCTTCATCTTAATCCGGCCCTGTTGGGGCAATGGCACTTACCTGACCCCCAGGAACCGCATCACTGTGCCTTGGCAGGACAGACAGTGGAAGGGGTGAGGCAGTGGTGGCACAGTGCAAATGTCCTGGCAGAGCCAATCTGCCCCCTCTGTCTCCAGTAGGGATGGGGGAGAAATTTGATTCAGTTCACATTTAAAGCCAAAATTATCAAATTTGCACGTTCTGAAACAGCATGAGAACTGAAATACAGCCATCCTTCGAAATTCGCACTTATTCAAATTTTGCGATGCAGTTCCAACTAAGCAGTGTTTGCAAAACTGCATATATTGGGGGAAAGTGTGCATAAAAATGAATATATTAGTGGAAAAAATACCAAAATGTATTATATGAGGGGAATTAGCTTGCAAAAATGTGCTCATTAGGGAAAACGCCATACAAAAATGTGTTTAGTTGGAGAACTTTACACTAAAATGCTGGAGAATTTTCAAGAATATTTTTTTTATAAAATCGCAAATTGCTGCAGAAATGTGGGGAACTGAATTTAAAATTGGAAAAATGAGAAATTGAGTGAACCAAAATTGACAGATTCTTCCATCCCAACTCTACAGTGCTGCTGGTTTGAGTGATCTGGCTGGTTTCTCCTCACCTGGGTGATAGTCACAGCTCTTGACAAAATAATAATACTTTTTTTAAAAAAAAAACCCAAGGCACAGGAGGAAAGAACTCTATATTTGTGTGAGTATGCAGTAAAGCAGAAATTGCCAGCATGGTGCCTGGGGTTATAATGGTGACCTTGAGGTTTTGCCCTAGTCCCCACAAAGCCTCTGATTCCCTTGGTCTTTTTTTCCCTTGAAAAGTACATAGAGCTGAAGCAGGAAGTTAGAAGAGGATCACTATTCCCCACTTCCTCTTTCAGCTGTATGTGATTTTCAAGGCTCAGATTAATTCTGCTGGATTTGACTTTTATGCAGATCCCCTGGAAAAGTGAAGTATGTGTGTGTTCTGTTTCTGCTGGGATGGTGAGACTTATCCCAGGGAGGAGGAGAAAAATGACCAGAGGGGGTGGTGCCCACAGCACTCACTCAAAACTCCAAATGTGTCTACATGCTTGAAAAGTACTGCACTGAAGCTCTCTAATGCACTGGACTGGATTTGGGGCATGCTGATTTTTATCTCTGTTTTATTATATTGTTTGATAAGTTGTACTCAACTAAGTCCTACTCAAAGTAGACCCAGTGAAATTAATGACTCTGTTAGTCATGTCTGTTAACGTGAATGGGTCTACTCTGTTATGTTATGTTATGTTATGTTAATGTTTATTTATACCCTGCCTTTCAGCCAAAAGGCCCTCAAGGCAGCTTACAGAAAAAGTAAACACAGATATAAAAATACATCAACAAGGCAATACATTGTACAAAAAATTAAATAGCAAATAACATTAAATCAAGAAAAAATATCCAGGAAGGCATTCTGTCTCGCCTGAACTTACAACTATTTCAAGGGCGGTACACCAGTCTGAAACAGCAATGGCCTGCGACTCAGGCCAAGAGTAGTACAGCTTAACGCTGAGGGTCTCCGTCTGCATGCCCTGGCCCATGACGATGACAACACTGATAGAGTGGAAGCAGGGTGGCGGCAACTGGCAGGCCGACCAACTGGTCTGGCCCATGGGCCCTCCTACACCACAGCGGCAGCTCCCAGGCCTCATAAGTTCTCCTCGGGCTGGCCAAATGACTCCCTGGCAACATCTGCAGGTGGAGCGAACAGACCGGGCAGATGCAGACCTTGGTTGGCCGTTTGAGGAAGGTCTTGACGAGGTGGAGGTAGAGGGCACTCTGCTTATTGCCGTGGCTCATGCACTGCCTGAGGCCGTCGCGCTGGAGGACACACTCCTCGAAGTGCACCACACTCCTCGAAGCGCACCATGTTGGGGTGGCTGCAGCGCAGGCTGGTCAAGGCTCAGAACTTGGCCAGTGCCAGCTCCACGTTCTTGGGTGCATCGCAGCGGATGTGCTTGACGGCCAGGCAGGTGCCACTGCCCCCGGACACAGCCTCATACACCATGCCATAGGTGCCGTGCCTGATCTCAGCCACCAGTAGTGGATAGGACTAGCACTCAGCCGGTAGCGTGGAGGGGAAGCCGCCTGGCTCGACTTGCCCAGCCCGCCACCTCCAACCTCCATGGTGTGGGAACCTTGGTTTCACCAGATGTTGCTTGACACTGCTTCACTGTATAGCTAATCTTATTAATGACTAGTTCCCCACATGATTCACCTACAACTATGTGGACCCTAGTCATTTGAAGTTGTCCCACAGTAAGTAGGAAAGGGTAGAAGTCAACTCAGGAACAGCTTTTGGAAGTGTGTGTTCTGCAATGGTAACTGGTACCCCATAGGTTACCATAGCTCTTATGGGCCCTAATCAGGTAGTACCTTTCACAATAAGGCAGTCTGCTTCCAGGTCTACATATCCAAACTGAGGGTAGGGGTGGGAGTATCAATACAACCATTTAAAACATTTCAGCCAGTGATCAGGCCTTACAAGAAATGAACTAAGTATTAGAGATTTAAGTCAGACATATCCCAGGACAAATGCAAAAGCACCTTTCGAAGGATAATCATCTGCTTCACCTCACATACCATAAAATGACCTGCATGCAATGTAACAGACCTCTAGATAGGACTAGCACTGAACACTGCCCAGTTATTTATGTTTTATACTGTTGTACAGTGCTTACAATTTCTAAAAGCATCAAGCAGTTTAGAAATACTATTACATTAAACTAAATAAAAAGATTGGCCAGGATTGTTTGTGGGGTGGGGAAGGCCCCCATTACTGTAGTCAAGTCATGTTGCAGTCATTCACGCTGAATCTTACCTTCTGTGATCTGGGAGTTAATTTATTGAAGCTAATGTGCATGGTGGAATTATAGATTCTCTGATGTGTGCCTCAAATACATATTTCTTTCCAGGCAACCGTTTTATTGCATCTGCAGAAAGCTTTGAGACTTTTGTTAATTGTCAAGGGCTGTGGCCAAATGGGGATCGCTTTCCCAATGTCATTCCCCTCAAGATCCTCTGTCAACAGCTTCTCCTAGTCCCGTTAATCTAGCCATTTAGCAGCTCCAAGTCCTCCATTCTCCCAATTCCCTTAGAGATGAGACCTGTGTTTCCCCTGAACCGCTGACAGTGGCAGAGAGAACCTCATGTGGCTTTTAAATAATACCAGTTCATCAGTAAGTGGATGCCACAAGCCAGCTTCTGGATTTCCACACCAAGGTCCTGATGGGTTTTGCATACTTCTGCTTCCTCAGGAGAGGAATTTGCTGTCTCTGGATGCTTAAATATGAGAAGCGTTTTTCAAATTCTTTGATGGAATGCTTTTAACATATCAGGAGGGCTAATAAATTCATCTTACTTGCACCATTTGTCTCTGGCCTTCATGATGTAATAAGTGGGAGGAAACAGGGTACAGAAGGTGGTTAAATGCAAGCCATAATCGCAAGACAGAAATGGAACTGACACACTTCACGCTGACAGAGCCTTAATGCGGAGGGTGTTTCCAAATAAGCCAAAGACTTTCAGTGAAGGGGTGTGGGGGAGGGAGGGAGGGATGCAGGAGAAATTCCGTTCAGTTTGCATTTTAGTCCAGAACTCCCTACTTTGCACTTCCTCAAATAATACACAAATAAAAACACAGCTATCCTTCCAAATGCAAACTTTTCCAAATTTTGCAATGAAGTTGTCCAAACAAATAATATGTACAAAAATGCATAGGACAGGGTAAAGTGTGCATAAAAAATGCATGTTATCAGTGGAAATAAAATATCATACAAAATGCCTTATATTAGGGAAATTGGCTTAGAAAAATGTGTATATCCAGAGAAATTTCAAGTAAGATGCTGATGAATTTTCATGAAAACTTTTAGAAAAATCACAAACTGATGTGGAATTGTGGAGAACTGAATTTAAGACTGAAAATGAATGAAAGAAAGAAACCGAAATGGACAGCTTCATCCATCCCTTTGATCAACCACTGGCCTGTCATCAGCTGCTACTGGCTGAAATGCTTCTTGTGGTCCCCAAATCCCTTGAAGATCCTGGCTGATTCATTTAAAGAGGAACACAGGACCATGGGAAGCGGCCTTAGACTGAGTCAGGCCATTGGCCAATCTAGCTCAGGATTGTCTACACTCAGTTATGACTCTCACTGAGTGGCCAATTCTCAGTTTAACCTACCTCACAGGGCTGTTGTGAGATTAAAATGGGGGGGAGGACTATGTACATTATCTTGATCTCCTTGGAGAAAAAGGTGTGTGTGTGTGTGTGTGTGTGTGTGTGTGTGTGTGTGTGTGTGTGTGTGTAATGTCCCATCACTGCATCTCTATGGCTGGAAAAATGTACAAGACTGATGACTGATGGGAAATGTGAAGAAACAACTGGTAGAAAATCCTGGCCCTCTGACAGATGTTTGGCCTTATTTAGGTTTATCAGATGTTGAGCCGGGTGGTGAAGGGGAACCAGATGAACGCTCAGCAGGCAGCAAGATGTCATCAGGACTGTGTGTTTTTCTCTCTGAGTTAACTCTTTAAAAAAACACTTCACACAAAGGAGTTCTTGTGCGACATTTGATGGCTGGGAAGGTGGCATCCCAAGGCACAAGTTAATTATCCCTGTCTTTGGCAATTTTCATCAGCTAAATCTGCTCACTCGTTTGCATTTCAAATTCTGTTTGCTCCTCTGGAAATCACCCTGGCCTGATAAGAGCCTGTCAGTCAAACATGGCAGTTTGAAACTCGATAAGACCATCTAGGCTGGCTCCCTTCGATGCTTCACAGCCTGTCTTGACGGGTCACAGCAGGACAGAGCAGGTGCCACTTCCAACTTGGCCAATCTTCTTCATTTTCAACCCACACCTCTTCCTGGCAAGCGCAATAATACTGATTTAAAGTGGCAGGGCCTTTTTCTTTGTCTCCAAGACTCCTAAGAAATAGAACTCAGGAAGCTGCCGTATACCAACTCAGACTCTTTCCCCATCTAGCCCAGTATTGTCTACTCTGATTGGCAGCAGCTGTCCAGGGTCCCAGGGAGAGAGGGCTGTGTCTCATCACTGCCATTTAATCCTTTTAGTGGGCAGTGCCAAAGAATGAACCCTGGGGACCTTCTCCAGCCAAAGAAGGTGTTCTGCCACTGGATTTAGGACCCTTCCCAACCTGCCTTCGACCAAGTCAGTCCTTCGGTCCATCTGGCTCAGTACTGCCAACCATGACTGGCAGCAGCTCTTTAGCATTTCAGACAAAGGTCCCAGCCCTAGTTGGAGATGCCAGGGATTGAACCTGGGACCTTCTGCATGCTTTATTATTTATTACTTATGTGATTTATATCCCACCTTTCCTCCCAGCAGGAGCCCAGGGCAGCAATGCTCTACCACTGAGCTATGGCCCTTCTCCAGCTCAACGTAGGAATCACCTGACCTTAAGGTCTAATAAAGTGACCTACCTAGAACGGTGTATGCTCAAGCTTTAGAGTCTTTTCTGGGCTTGGAAGAGGATAGAGAGATGTGCACCATTGGTCCCCAAGGCCCTGACAGGGAGTGTAAAGCACCTGGATTGGCCAGGCCTAGTATAAATAGAAGGACATTGGCTTCCCACCCCTGTCCGCCTCCATTGTTGGATGAATGTATCTCTGAATGCCTGTTGCTAGGACTCACAGTGGAGAGAAGGCTGTTGTGTGCCGGTTCTGCTTGGGGACTTCCCATTCACCTCTGGCTGGCCACTCTGAGAACAGTATGCTGGACTGGCTAGGCCATTGGTCTGATCCAGAAGGGCTCTCCTTAGATTCTTATGCCTGGTCAGAAGAGCATAATGTTCTCCTTGTTCCGTTTCAAGTCCCAGGGATCCTGGGGGGGCAACACAATCTCTCCAGGTCAGGATTTGAATTTGGCTCCTCGTGGACCTGGCTTCCTCTTGGCCTTGATATAAGCCAGGGGTGAGGAACCTTTCTGGCTCTGTTGCCCAGATCTTTATCTGGCCCCAACCTGCGGGCCAACTTCAACAGGTGGGCTGTCCCACCCAGCTATTAGCCACATAATGCCGCATGATTGGCAGGTGGGTTGTCCCACCCACCTGTCAAAATCCCTTGAATGGTTCCCATGGTTGAGGACTACAGCACAAGGGGCCTTGCACACGCTGTGCTTTGCTAGTCTAACCAAGCTGCTCCTTTTCATCTCTGAAAGTGGAAAAGTGCAAAGGAGCCATGTGGAGTGGCCCACAGAGTCCTTTGCAAGCCTCCCCACGCTGCTGCTTTTGGAGGCTGAAAGGAGCAGCTTCAAAGAGTGTGACCTCCTTCAGCAAAGGAATGACCAGGAGCTCACCAGTAGTGTAACAGCAGATTCAGAAGTGCAGGGTCCCTTCATGATAGTCACGCCATGTCCCCTCACAGCCACTCCCCCCTCTAAGATGATACAATAAAATGAGCTTTTAGTCTCTTGCTGTGTTTTCCTTAGTGATGCATTGTAACCATCAATGCAGATTTTGATACGTTGCCTTTCAGCTAGTTCTATTTTCTGTGCATGTACATGGGCAAATGTACTAAGATGCTGTAAAGTAAGGAACTTCCTTTGCTGGCTTTCCCTTCTTGGTTGCCATACTAAGGGGAGTGTGTTAGCTACTGAGAAGAATCTTCTCAGTGGCTGACTCACCTCCTTTCACTCTGATTGGCTCCAATCAGCAGGAAAGAACACTGAAGACATAGGGACCCTACTGGGACCCTGCTCCCACCGCCCAAATGAGCCCACTTTAAACGCTTGATTGTTCCTTTGAAGCCCTCCCCTTACCCGATGTTATGTATGGTGTCAGATGTAGGGTAGGTGACTGAATTGTCTTGCAGGCCAAATAGGGAGGCCTGGTGGGCCAAGTTCAGCCCACGGGCTGGAGGTTTCCTACCCTAGACATAAGCAGTGGGGCTGTGCACAGCCTCCCCCTCCCTGACCTGGGTAGATTAGGGGACCAGCTGACCCAGACCCAGCCTTGAATCAATTTGGGGACAGGGATAATGTTTAATTTGGGCTTTTAAAACAGAATTAAGCATATGGTTGGAAGGGGACCAGGGGAGGGAAATGTCTCCTCTTCCTCCTGGACTGCACTGCAGACAGCAGGAAGGTTCAGTCGTGCGAAGTGCTGCTTTGCCCAGGTCTTCCCTTTTGGGATCACACTGGTAAAGCAAACTCCTGGAGCTCAGGCATGCACAGCCACAGCACCCAGATCGGTCCAGGAAACCCGAACTGATCCGGAGCGATTTAGGGCACTCGTCTCGGCTGAAGCCTGGTTGCACCTAAATAGGCCTGATTCCATTACAGATTCAGCCGAATCTGGTGCAAATCCCTAATGAGCAGGTGTGGTTACTTGCAATTCAGAGAGCCTAAGTTGATAGTCTGAGGTTCCTCACCCCTGGTCTACACTGACTGGCAGCAGCTCTTCAGCGTTTCCTAACCTCTCCTCCCCTCATTGGATCGTCACCTTGCAGTGGTGAGTGGGCTTGCGTGTTCTGATGAACCCTGTGAGCGATGCTGTAGGGAGTCATGTACTCCCAGCAGGGTCACCCATGGCGGTAAGGTCAAGGTAAGGTCCAGACAAAGAACGATCCAAGAAAGTCCTCAACGGCAGAACAGGCGGAGGATAACAATGTGTACGTTACAACGGCTGTGAAGGCGGATGAAGGCTGCAGCAGATAAAAGACTTCCAATTGTTGTGGTATCCATGTCATTGGATCAAAGCCTTTTTCTGTCAAGATTGTGTGTTGATCGTCGTGCGCCTATCTCCCCACATAAAACAAATTCACGCACAGGCATCTTCCAACCAAATTATCTTGGAAGACAATCTTACTCGGTCATGAGTGATCGCCAAACAACCTCACCTGGAGATGTCAGGGACGGACCCTGGGAACTTTTGTATGCAAAGCATGTGCTCCACCTCTGAGCTGCTACCCTTCTCCAAATCTTAGAAGTAAAGGTCAGAAGCTAGATATCAAGGCAGTGAGTGGCAGGATCCAGCTGAAGGAGTTGCCTGGTGGTGATCACAGTGAGAAGGAGGACACCAGTGAACCTTAACCCATTTTAGCCAACCGCTGGCTTAGCAAAACAGGGAAAGTGGGGAGAAATATAATAATAAAATTCAACTGAACTTGGAACTCAAGCGAAGGCCTCAGATACATCTGGAGAAAGCTAATCAAAACCCAGGTACAGAGCAGAAGGGAGAAGGACCTGGAAACAGTGATGCTTAAATGAGACCCTCGGGACAGGGACAGGCAGCAACCAAATCATTAGTTCTACAACATGGCAGCCCAAACTAGGCCAATGAAATATTGAGCTGCATATTGCAGAGCAACAACGTCATGGTCTCTTCGCTACAATGGGTTTTTAAGATCATTGCACTGGGCATCCAGAACGCCATTGTTATCAGAGTAACACACGGAGGCTTGAGGCAGGGGTTGGGGAAGAGTGACTTCAATGAGCTTGTGTCAGGCAATAAAATGGCCATGGAACTCGTTTTGACACAATCAGGGGGTGAAAAAGTTCAGCTGCCCTCCCTGCCTCTCCAAAAGGTGTGGCAGGGTTAAGCAGAGGTGGCTGAGCTCACTCATCCATTTCTGATGGACCACTGGCTGCCTGTGGATTGCTGGGATTCTTGCAAAGAATGCTGGATTAAATGGGCCTTGCCTGATCCAAGCAAGGCATCTTTTATGCTCTTAAACACTTATAGGATCACAGGAGTGCAGATTAGCTGTGCCTTTTTAGAGTTGCAAACACAAAAAAGCCCCCCAAAGGTAGGGATGTAAGAAGCCACTGTGTCTCATTCCACCCTGTTTGCTGCATGCAGCACTGCTTCCATTCCACTGCAGTTTGTCTTCTGCCAAAAAGCTATGTTATTCATCTTGCTGTCCAATGTGGGCAAAACTACATAACTTACACAAGTTATGTCATTAATTAGGTCGGTTTCATAGATTACATAAGTTATGTTGTCATTATGTTATTCCATCCCATTTCAATACAAAGGAAACACAATGAAAATGGGGAAAAACATATTCAGTTATGTATCATTTGTGGATTGAAAGAAATACTGATAGTATTTGTTGGATTGACTTCTGTTCCAGACATGGGACAAAAAAAAAAAAAACATCAGCAATCTCTGCCACCGTTTCTCTAACATCCCTGCTCAAAGGTCCATCTAGTGCAGTGGTAGGGAACCTGTGGCCCTCCAGAAGATGATGGACCAGCTCCTGTCCTGTTCTGTCCCTCAGCCATGGTGGTTGAAGCCGATGGGAGTTGGAGTCCAACAACTCTGAGGGGTCCACAGGTTCCCCAACTTTGCCACACACTGATGATTTTTTGCACTGTCACTTGAAAGCATAGGCAGTGGTGGTTGGTGGCTCCACATTAGTGGGACAGTGGAATCCACTCCAGATTTTGAAAGTTCAAACTAAAACCTGGAGCGGATTTCACTGCCTCACTGATATGGAGCCACCAGCCTCAACTGGGCATAGGCCTGCATTCAACTAAGTCCTACTCAGAGCAGTCTCATTAAAATGAACGAACCTAAGTTAGTCATATCCATTAACTTCAGTGGGTCTACCCTGAACAGGATTAGCATTGAATACCACCCATAGAAAATGGGCATAAATAAATTCATGAAGGGTAAGGCTTATTGACCCCTAACATTTATTTATGTATTATTGCATTTATCTCCCACCTTTCCTCCAAGGAACTCAAGGTTGTGTACATGGCTTTCCTCCCTCTCCATTGTGACTGGCCCAAGGTCACCCAGTGAGATTCATGGCCAAGTGGGGATTTAAACTCTGGTCTCCCAGGTCTGACACTCTAACCACTACACCACACTGACTCAACACTGATAAATGGCAGTATAGCTCTGAGTACCAGATGCTGGAGACATACAATGCTGAAAGGTTGTGGCCTTTATAACAAGCTTGAGGACTTCCTGGAGACATCTGGCTGGCTGTTGTTGAGAAGAGGATGCTGGATGAGATGGGCCTTTGCTCTGATCCAGCACAGCTCATTTTATATCCCTATGTTCTTAACGGCACGAACTGCTAAGAATGCACATTTCCATCCAAAGAATTGTGTACATTACCCGTCCAAGTCTCCAGGTGCTGTTGGTACATGTGCGCAACTTGCCCCTGCAAATATGGCCTTTTTACATATTGCCTGATTCCGATGCATAATCTCCACTGTGCATCTTGGCTAGGCGATGTGCAAAATCTGATGGAGGGATTTTGATTCCCCACCATCGCTTATTGTTTTCGCAAATTGACCAAACAATGTACAAAATGCTTTTTACATCAGGAATGGGGAACCTGTGGCCCTCCAGATATTGTTGGACTCCAACTCCCATCACCAACAGTCATCATGGCCAATGGTCAAGGATGATGGGAGTCACAACATCTGCAGCGTCACAGGTTTCTCACCCCTGCTTTTCATAATTAGAAAAGAACATTGGAACATCAGAAGAGCCTGCTGGATCAGGCCAGTGGCCCACCTAGACAAGCATCCTGGTCTCACAGTACCCAACCAGATGCCCATGAGAAGCCCGAGAAGCAGGACTTGAGCGCAAGAGCACTCCCCCTCCCCAGCATTCAGAAACATATTGCCTCTGAAAATGGGCTTTGGATACCTTCACTAAGGGCATGGGAGGAGTTTGACAAGATCCTGTGCAATAAAGAGTACTACCTTTAAGGTACTTGCACCTGCTTCCTAGAGTTTCTCTCTCTCTCTCTCTCTCTCTCTCTCTCTCTTTTTGCTGCAAACACTCATACCTAAAGGTCAATTAGAAAACTGTAAACAGATGGAAAATGTTGTCAGGCGTCTGTCTCATCACACAAAGTTTTTGACTGAGTTTGGATCATTACGCAGGCCCCGGGGGCCTTTCGAAGTGACAAAATATTACGCGACCTTCAGCCTTTTCCTCCAGGCGTCTGCCACCTTCACCTAAGCAGGGCACGCATTTCACAGCTGGGGAGCTGTTATTCAACTCATACAGTACAGCAGGGTCAGGATTAACAGCTCTGTTGTTATGTTTGTGCACTTTTATGTCTGTCCGGCTCCCGCGGGAAACCCAAAGCCATTTTCCTAGGATTTGTCAGGCAGACTTCATAATGCGCTAAAAAGGAAGTATTAAAAAGGCTGGGAATATCCTGTGCAGCAATCTCTCTGGGCCTGTCCTCTCAGGTACAAGCCAGGCGTTGTTTACGTTCAAAGCATGGGGCGAACCGATAAAGCACTTTGTGGACAGTTAAGGGAGGAGAGGAAGGCCCCGATGGGATGGCAACAAGTCCATTCGTGGCAACCGTATTTGGCAGACACTTCCACCGATGATGTTTGTCGTACATCATGGCCCACGTCCCAGATTTCCTGAGCAACACAATTGCTGCGATGCTTGTCGTGCTTTATGACTTCTCTGATGTGGATCCAGAAATGCTTCAAAAAAAAAAAAAGGCTCTCGTTAAATTCATTTTATCAACATAACCAGTTTGCTGACTCTTCAAACTCTATTTTTGTTTGTTCTTTTGGCGCTGCCTCTTTTCCTCGATAAGAATAGTGACAGACCTGTTCTCACCTGAACCACCACACCTCATTGCACAATCGGACAAGGGCCCAAGCTCAGTGGCAGAGCACCTGTTTTGCAAGCTGAAGCTCCCAGGTTTAGGGTGCAATCCAATTTGCATGCCAGGCTGAGGGGATTTGGATGCGGCAGATCTCCAGCTCAGCTGGGCTATGCCAGCATAAGTCCCTCAGCCGAGGCTAAGCTGGGGCTCCGCTGGAAGCCAGCCAGCTCAGCCGAGACTGGCACAAGTGAAGCCAGTGTAAGGCCTAAAGAAGGGGCATGTCGGAGGCGTGTCAGAGGAGGGGCCGAAGTGACTTGGGCCACATCCAACTCGTGTCCAGAGCACTTCTGCAGGTCCCAGTCCAGGCAAAAGTCATGCAGGGGAAAAGGTCAGTCTAAGAAAATAATTGCAATTGAAGTCAATGGAGAGGGCTTACTCCCTGGTAGGGGTATTTATTTATTTATTACATTTATATACTGTCCCATAGCCGAAGCTCTCTGGGCAGTTTACAGCAATTAAAAACAAATATACAAATTTTAAAACACAAAAGCAATTTAAAAACACAATTTAATTTAAAAAAAAAAAACAATTTAAAAACACATGCTAAAATGCCTGGAAGAAGGCATTTATTTAGGAGAGCAGGCTTTTAATTTCTGGTCCCTGGGTGCAGCTCCCGGCTGAGCTGATGTTCAGCCAACCCAGAGGTTCCTGAATGGCAACTGGATGCGGTAGAACTTTATGCCAGTTTCTCTTCCTCGGGCACAATTTATACCAGCTTCCTCTGAGTTAGATTGCTCTGCCCATTCCTGACACCTTCAGGTACTGAAGGCCCGGAGAGCCACTGCCAGTCAGTGTAGATGATACTGAGCCAAATGGACCAATCCAATTCTGACTCAGTATGAGGCAGCTTCCTATGTTCCTGTACCGAAGGCTCTGCCTCCTCTGTACTGTATTAAATTTAGACCCTATTGTTAGTGACAACAGTAGCTGGTATAGCACAGTTGGGAGGAGAGCCTGGCTGGGAGTCCAGAGTCTCTGAGTTCAAATCCCCGCTGGTGTCTCCTGGGTGTCAAGGGCCAGCTAAAGATCACCCCCATAGTGATTGGCTCAGGGGTCACGTGCCCTGCCACCGGAGCAGCTGTGGGCAAGCTACAGATTCCCAAGGAAGCCCAGTTGCCCCCCAGCTGGCCATTGAGGAGAAGGAAGGGGCTGGCTTGTGCAGCTGTGGCAAGCTGAGCAGGCCCTAGCCAGCTGGGGAGGACTAACCTCAGAGGGAGGCAATGGGAAATCCCTTCTGAATACCTCTTACAATGAAAACCCTGTTCATAGGGTAGCCATAAGTCGGGATCGACTTGAAGGCAGGCCATTTCCATTTTGTTAATGACAATGCTGCTGGTTGCCAGGCCCGGCCTCCAAGAGGTCTTTTGCATCTTTAAAAGTTGTGCAGGGGGAAGGGAGAATTCCACCTTGTGGTTTTTCCCATTACAGTATTGCAAGAACACTTGCACCTGGCTGACTTTCTCTTCTCCTAAAGATACAGGATCAGTCTCAGGCCCTGAACCTGGCAACCCTACGCCAAGTTGGTGGTCATCACTGCGTCTTGTGGGAGTGAATTCCATAGTTTAGCTGTGTGCTGTGTGAACAAGTGCTTTCGTTTGTCTCTCCTGAACTTTCGCCTAGATGGCTCTGGGATTTGCTACTCTCTTAGAGTATGACAAATTTGACAAATGAAAATCATTTTTTCCCAAGTTAACTTTTTTATTGTTATTATGATATTTCCTCTTCTTCCAGAAACACAAACATAGTACAAACGGAATGCCATAAAATAAAATATAAAAACCATCAATCTCATTCAAAACACTGAAAATCCATTTTCAGCACTTGGGAGTAGACCATGTACTCTACAATAATCTACAAATTTATTCTATCTTGACGTTTAAAAATTGGCATCTAAATAACAACAACAACATTTATTTATAGCACCCTTCCACCAAAGGGTCACACACTAAAAATATACAGTTAAAATAACAATACATAAATTAACATAACAACTCCTAATATCAGTTGTCTTCATAAAAGGCACCTAACATCATCATATGTTATACATGATGAATAAACTGAAATGAAGCACATTCATTTATGTGCCTAGAAGGTCAGGGTTGTGTTCCATAGATCCCTGTGCTTGCCCTACTGTTTGACAATTTGAAAATACCACCAAATTCAAACTCGTGTCCTTTATTTGTTTTCTCTCTTGACTCCATCTGTGGCTTTTGCATACTGTTGTTTATGCAACAGCTTGATCCCGTTTTGTCACAAAACCCCCTGTTTGCTTGGTAGTACATTAAGTACCTTTCTTTGTCAACAAATACTTGGAGGCCTGGGAAAAAGTAAACAGAAATAGGGAAAGCAACTTCTCCTTTAGATATCAAGCCCAAAGTGAAATTAATGTCAAATGCATGAAGCATGTTAACCAAGACTTTGATTCATAAGGCAGCATCTCAGGTGGGAACAAGTATGCTAGCACAAGCTAACCTCACAATTAGACTATTGTAATGCACGGTACACGTGCCTAGCCTTGCACCAAGTTTGGAAACTGCAGCTAATGCAAACTGTGGCTGCCAGGGTACTTAGTGGGACAACCAGCTTTTGACATATTTCACTTGCCTTGGTGGCTAATAAGCATCCAATGCAGATATTTCAACATTGGTGCAATATGTGTAAAGCTGGTTGTTCCACTAAGTACCCTGTCAACTGCATTTTCCATTAGTTGCAGCTTCCAAACAGGCGCAAGGGTAGGCCCATTTACAATGCATTACAGTAGTTTAATTGCGAGGTTAAGTTCTGTGCTAACATACATGTTTCACTGTTGACATTTAAAGTCCTAAATGACTAGGGATCAAATACCCAGTCTTCCTTGGTACAAACCAAGCTGATCTTTAAGAGTGTCTAAAGAGCAGATTGACACTTAGTGACAATGTGGAAGCAGGCCTTCTTGGTGATAGCGCCCACCCTCTGGAATATCCTCCCTCGGGTAATTCATGAGGTAGATACAGTGATGACCTTTAAAAGCTTCTTTAAAATGCATATGTTAGCACAAGCTTTTCTGGACTGTGACTCTCAGTTTTTAATATAGTTTTGTTTTGTACATTGCTCAGGCTGTGTGCAAACCCACCTTTAAAGCACATTCAAAACACATTTTCCCTGCACCAATAATCCTGGGAAATGTAGTTTCTCCCCCCACCGCATACCTACAATTCATAGCACCCTTCACAAACTATAGTTCCCAGGATTCTTTGGGGGAGTGCTGTAAAGGTATAGTGCACACTCAGGCTCTGTTTTATTTGTGATATATGGGTTGTGTTTTGTTTTTCTCTCTGTTTGTGGAATTCTTACTGAATATTGTACTCTTCGTGTTTTATGTAAACCACTGAGAGATTTTTATTATACAAACTGGCATAAAAATTATGACTAAATATAAAGGGGTGGAAATAAGATGGGGATCTTGTGGATAGAATCCAGCTAGGGATGGGAGTACAATTGGTTCACTTTTGGACTGTTGCAACCCAAATCCCAGTTGGATTATGCACTGCTTTGGATTTTGCAGGGCATTTTGTGTGCACAAAAAGTGCACACTAAAATATGCATTTTGCCAAAAAGATGCATACAGAATATGTATTACTTCTGGTGAATGCATTGAAAAGGGTTGAAGAGAGTGCATTTTCCATTCAAAAAGTGCATAATTTATGTTAAAGTGCACACAAGATGCATGCAACAGATGGGAATGGATGCAACAGGATGCCAGGGGACAGGGCAGGATGGAATGAGCTGCTCAGCACCCTCCCTAAATCTAGCTATTCTAATCCAACCAAATGTTTTCACAACACTTCTGGACAGCTTGTTTTGATGTTCCACAAAAATCCCGTCATGGTCCTCCCAAAAGTTGCAGAACACTCTTCTGAATTTGCAAAGAAACCCCACCCATAACCCAATAACAATGTTGCACAGGTGGCACAAATAGCCACATTTTAGTCCTAATGAATGTCTTTGGAGTAGGGATGGCAGAGAAATTCAATTCAGTTCACATTTAAAGGCAAACTATGTAATTCACACTTTATGAACAATAAGTGAACTGAAACACAGCCATCCTTCGAAACCCTCACTTCTCTGAATTTTGCAATGCAGCTCTCCAGCCAAGTAATGTGTACAAAAATGCGTATCCCTGGGTAAAGTGTGCATTAAATAGAGGATATATATATATATATATTAGTGAAAATAACAAACAGAAAAACATTGTATTAGGGCAAATTGCTTCGCAAAAAGGTGTCTATTAGGCAAAATGGCATATAAAAATGTGTATATAAGCACCAAAATGCTGATGCAAACTGATAATTAATAATTGCAAACTGATGGGGAAATGTGAAGAACTGAATGTAAGATTGTAAAAATGAGAAGCTGAAAGAAACCAAAATGGACAGATTCATCCTGCAAAAAAGGTAGGTGCTCTTCTAGGGTGCATTAACAGAATGATAGTTTCCACATCGCGTGAAGTATTAGTTCCTTTCTGTTAGGCACTGGTTAGGCCCACTCTCGAGTACTGCATTCAGTTCTGGATACCACACTTTGATGCAGACAAACTGGAACAGGTTCAGAGGAGGGCAATGAGGATGATCAGGGGACTGGAAACAGAGCCCTATGAGGAGAAAGAAATGGGCATGTTTTGCCTTAAGAAGAGAAGGCTGAGGGAATATATGATAGCACTTTTCAAGTACTGTCACACAGAGGAGGGCCAGGATCTCTTCTTGATCATCCCAGAGTGCAGGACACGGAATAATGGGCTCAAGTTAAGCCAGCTTTCAACTGAACATCAGGAAAAACTTGTTAACTGTTAGAGCAATACAACAATGGAACCAATTACCTAGGGAGGAAGTGGGCTGTCCAACACTGGAGGCTTTCGAGAGGCAGCTGGACAGCCACATGTCGGGCATGCTTTAATTTGGATCCCTGCATTGACTCGATGGCCTTATAGGCCCCTTCCAACTCTACAATTCTCTGATTCTCTGATACTCTGAAACCTCCTTATGTCTGAAGCATTAAGGAGAACGTGTGCACAGAAGCCAGTCTTACAGACATGTAGCCACTGCATAGGCCAGGCCCTGTCTAGATGTCAGTGCTCCATATGTCAGTGCTCATTTGTGCCCCATTGGACTAAAGTTTTCATGAGGATGGAAATACAGGTCTGGGCCCACTAGTTGCTATGTATGACTCATTGAACACCACCAAAACCATTGGGATGATGTCACCAGAATATTTCTCATGGCTTTATCCCTGAACTAGTGGGATGACCCTCATGTTTTCTGCTAGAGTGAACTTAATTGGTCAGTGTTGGCCCCAGTATAGTGTGGGCACTCGATATCCAAACATCTTGGCATGTATTTTTTTGGATTGCAATAAAGAATTTGATAGACCCTCATAACATTTAATTTTAGGATGACCCTCAACTGGTATCTATTAGTGTTGTAATATAAACCACAGCTCTACCTGGAGTGCTGTAAAACCAGAATAATCATGAATGAGAGAATATTCAATAGGATGAGATCAAGGAATTAAATTTCTGGACTTGTTTATATTTAAACCAATACAAAACAGTGAATCCACCAGGTCAAATGTGTCAGATGCTATTTCCAGATGGTATGGTTTAATTCTGTAAAATGTTATATTATGTTCTGTGCTGAGTATACTTGCAAGTTCCCAAAAAATCACATACATGACAAGCATATATAACCCCTATGGGTTATTGGTTTGGTCCAGTGGGTGGAGAAACCTTAAGGAAGGATCGTACTTGGGAGTTTGAGACTAGCAAATGTGAGGGCTGAAGAGAAAAGGAGCTGTTATTGCCAGGGAGTAAGGATTAGGCCCTTGTCACCTTGAATTAGGTAATGGGGTTTTAAATTATGTGTATAAAAGGGAATGGAAGAGTAAATTCTTTCTTTTTTTGTGGCTTTGTGTATTTGAATTCATTTTATATTTTATTTAGGGCTTTAAGATTTTGTATGGGAAACTTCTGAACTTTTTCTCCTGAACCTTCTACAAGCAACTTCTTCATTGATACCTTGCTGGATGCATAGGACTTTGAGGATTATTATGTTATGAAGACATATGATATATTCTGTTGGCATATATTGTGTTATGTTCTTTTCAATTATTACTTAATATATATATATATATAAAAACAATTTTGTAATTGTGTTTGCAGTATTCATTTCAAAGAGCCCCATAGGACCCAAGAAAGAGGTGCACATACATTTGTTGTGTTAGTGAAAACGACACATTTTCTATCAGCAGTAACTGATGAACGAAGAAAATTCTTTAGAGAGAATGCTGTGTTTTGCCAGGGAGATTCAGAACTTTTAAGTTTGTTTTAGGCTTTCTGCCTTATGTAATTTTCTTCAGATTTGCATAACTTTCATGATAGTTATTTTAATATTTGTTAAGAGTAATCATCTTTCCTTTTTAAAGGGGAATGTTGTGATTAGCCAAGGAAATGCAGCATTCAAAGTTCATGTTGTAGTTAGTTTCCAAGCTAATGTCTATTTCTGATACCTCATCTTACTTTTATATTTTTAATGCTTGTTTTGTAATGGTCTTATGGCTAGAAACAAACGAATGAACCTGATCTGATCTGATTTGCTGTGTTGCCTATGAAAGGGCCCATTGTCTGGTTTAACAGAGAGGCCACATTTTCACTTTGATAGCTGCATTACAGTCACCATGATGGACAAAAAGTTGCTAATGGTCTGGAAAGAAGTCAAGGGAATGCAATAAAAACGATGAAAGGCCCAGAAGGATTGACTTGGGAGAGAAGAGAAAACATGCTGAATATGGCCAAATAATGAGTAAGGCTGTAAATGTAAGCCAGTATCAGATCCAGATCCAGTCAAGGATTCAAGATGGGGTGGAGTGTAGCCAATGGTAGGAGTAGAGCCCTCTTCTTCAGATGAACTGGAAAAGGTCCTCAAATGCAAAGATGTATCACTGAACACTAAAGTAGGATCATTCAGACCATGGTATTCCCAATTTCTAGGTATGGATGTGAAAGTTGGACAGTGAAAAAAGTGGATAAGAGAAAAATCAACTCATTTGAAATGTGGTGTTGGAGGAGAGCTTTGCGCATACCATGGACTGCGAAAAAGACCAATAATTGGGTGTTAGAACAAATTAAACCAGAACTATCACTAGAAGCTAAAATGATGAAAATGAGGTTATCATACTTTGGACACATAATGAGAAGACGTGATTCACTAGAAAAGACAATAATGCTGGGAAAAACAGAAGGGAGTAGAAAAAAGAGGAAGACCAAACAAGAGATGGATTGAAAGGAACAGGGTGGTGTACAACAGATGCTACTGGAGGTCGCTGATTCATAGGGTCACCATATTTGGCCCCAAGACCTGAGGTTCCCCAACCATGCTTTAGGCCCTGGACTCAGGACCCATCATAAGTTCAAAACCTGATAGCTAGAAAATGAAGGGCACGAAGAACCATCGCGAAATACTTTGCAATTCCTTGTTCAATCTGAACAATGCAAAAGATAGACAAAAGCAACTCTCCTGGAAAGGAATCATCCTTCTCCATTGTAGGTCACTGAGGCAAGATAACAGTTCCAGAGATAACTGGCAGCAAGCTAGATTTTCCTCCTTAAATGCTGCAAGCGATTCCAACAAGCTCTCGGTCACAAAGGAACTGGGGTATTTGTATACTCTTGGCTCCCAGTGTTTTGAAATATTTCCGGGGAGACTTTGCCAGATCAAGTTGTTTTGTGCCTTGTAGTAGCGAGACACAAGAGCATGTGGCAGCTCTCTGACAAAGGCTGGAGACATCAGTATTTAGCATTCTGGCATAAATTCCAATGGTCATGCTGAGGACACAGAACTGACTAAGAGAATAAGGAGAGACCTGCTGGATCAGGCCAGAGGTCTGTCTAGTCCAACATCCTGCTTTCCAAGGTGGTCAACCAGTGCCTTCAGAAAACCAAAAAGCAGCATAAGTGAACTGTTCCTGAGCAACTGATGCTCAACGCCATATTGATTTTCAGATAGTCACTGTGGCTAATAGCCAGGGCCAGCAAAAACAATCAATACAAAAGCACTAGGCTGGTGCCTGAGGCAGAAACGCCAAATTGCACCATCCATAGTCTGATCAACATAGGGCACACAATCCACTGGGAAATTCTTCTGGATCTGTGGTTTGGATCCAGACTTAGAGTAGACCCATTGAAATCAACGGGACTTGCTTTGTTGTGCTTGGAATGTCATTTAAAAGTAATGAACCTAAGGTAATCATGTCTACTAACTTCAGTGGGCTTACCCTGGGTAAAACTAGCATCGAATACCACCCCATTGAAATAATTGAGGACTTGCTTAAGTCCCATTGATTTCAATGGGAACATTCAATGGGAATATTCTAAGCAAGACTAAGCCTGGATTCAACCCTGTGCAAAAGAAAGAAAGAAAGAACAGAAAAGGGGGAAAACACAAAACGGGCAACCAGTATTTGTATCATTCCTTGCTGTTTGGCCATATACCTCATTGATCCCCTGAAGGCTTATTCCTGTAACACTATCAATTTACAGGTTGAAATGTCTGGGTTATTTGTAAATTGGGTCACTTATGTAAGTGCAGGCTTCAAAAATAAAAAAACAGAATGGAAGAAATTGCCTTGTTGAATCAGAGCAGTGAGGTTAACCTAAAACTAGGCCAGCATTTACTCTCCAAAGATATTGCTGGTAGTTCATAAGGGCTGGTGACAGGCACCAGCCTGCCCACAGCGCCCGCCTGCATGCATCACTTACCTCTCCTGCTGCAGTGAATGCTGAGCACACTGCATGCACGTGCCTGCCATCAACCAAGATGGCGAAGGGGCTTCCCTAAGGGGCTGATGTCTCTGCAGCCATCTTGGTTGAAGGCACGCATGCATTTGCAGCACGCACAGCATTCACTACAATGGGAGAAGTAGGTGGGGCATGTAGGTGGGTGTCATGGGCCTGCGCAGTTGTATGGGGGGGTGCCCGGTATTCCCTATCTGTGATCCGCACCAGGACTGGGAGCTGATCCTGCCGCAGATTGCGGAATGGGAGTGCTACCCTCCCACCCTAAAGAGGGCCCCTTCATGGGCCACAGAGGCCCTCAGCCAGGGCCTGACCTGGCTGCCCTCTGGTGCTGGCCCTGATTTTAAGGTTACACCTGCAGTACCCTTTTTATCCCCCAGCACCTGGAATTCAGAATCGCACTGCGTCTGAAATTGGAGTTTCCATTTAGGCCCCATCTGATGAGTTTCCAGTAATTCAACTATGCTGCCTCTGCTTCTCAGGGTAGAGACACACTTGCGGTTTTCATAGAACGATAGAATCATAGAGTTGGAAGAGGCCTATAAGGCCATTGAGTACAACCCACTGCTGAATGCAAGAATCCAAATGAAAGGATACCTGACAGGTGCCTCCAGTGTTGGAGAGACCACCACCTCCTTAGGCACTCAGCAACTACTCCCCCCCTTGCCTGGCTTAAGCAAGGCTGGGCGGGCACCTTGCTTGCGTGTGCCAACTGTCACTGTTGGGTGTGTACGTGGAGACTCTACCTCAACTGTGTCTGTTGAATCTCCTGCTGCATTCGCCTCCTTGTGTGAGGCATAGGCAGAGCCTCTGTCACCGTCCCATCTTCCCCCTCTGAGGGGGGAGGGCTGTCTGCTGGAGATGCAGGGAGGGAGAAACATCAGGCTGAGAAACAACCGGCTGGTCAGGTTGACTCTCCAGAGGGGTATCTAGAGCTGCTTGGGTTGAACTGTCAAAGTCCAGAGCAGGGACACCTTCTGACTCCCACCCCCTGCTTGGCCCTTCCCCAACTTGAACATCCCACTCTAAGTCCTACTCATCCACTTGGTTCTCGTCCGTCCAGGTCTCATGACAGATTCTCATCCATAGACCAAAGTTCCCCAGGCAGCCTAGATAAGAGAAGGCTGTTCCTCAGATATTCTGGTCCTGAACTCTACATGGATTTATCGGCCAGAACTGATACCTTAAACTTGGCTGAGTAGCTATCCAGCAGCAACGGAAGTCATCAGGTTTATTTTTCATGCCTCTATGTTTGGCCCACGGTGCATTGAACTGGATGGTCTAGCAATCGAAGATTCCAGGAATGAGCTGGGAAATACTCATAAAGTGAGGTGCAGAAGTCCTCTCCGATAAGGCTTATCAGGCTTTCTTTCTTTTCTGTTTGTTTGTTTTTGGTAAATGGAGGTGAGATCAATCATGTATTCTTGTGTCTTCAAAAGACTCACATTTTTGCAACAGCTGCTTTTCATAAATAAACCTATCACAAGGCCTGATTAAATCAATACATCTGTAATAACTTGTACTTCCTGACATAGTTGTCCCATGGATAGCTTTTGTTCCTGGCGTGCCCTTTGAAATTTTTAGGTATAAACAGCCCTGAACCTCTACAAAACAGGATTAATCATCTTGCATTTTTTCCCCCACTTCTGCTCTTGGCTTGCTATTATAATTTGATCTTTTGATGAGACGAAATATAGATATAATAGCCATGAAACCATGAGATGTGAGAATACATTCCTAGTTAGATACAGAAGCGGGCGCAGCCAGGAACCACAAAGATCAAAATGGTGACTCAACCAGGACCAAACTCCAAAGATGGGTTATTGGTTTTGTTATAATTTAGGATTTCGGCCCAATAGGCAAAAGGACACAATTCACCTTCCAACCATTGTTCCGGTTGTGTGTGGTTTTGTTTTGGCAAATGTGACAGTATGAACAGCTCACAACTGGAGATCCTGTTCTCCCACAAATTTCATATTGCTGAGAAGACAATGCTGTCCATCTGCAGAAGATCCACCTGCCTGCATTCAAGACAGAGTTGAGATAGTGAGGCCTGCTCTGTCCACCTGGCTGCAGAAGAGAGATAGGTGAGGCAGCAAGGCTCACTCCATCCACTTGGCTGGGACCTTTGGCTACTAATAGAGAATGATGGCTACCACCTCATATCTAATCTGGGAAAATGTAGGTGTGATTTAAGCTGCAGTTCTATGCATACTAACCTGGGGGAAAATCCCGTTGAAAGTTGAATGAAAATCTGCTGAGTAGGACAGATACTTGAACCAGTAATATAAGTTAGTTGGGGCTATCTACCCTATCTTCATTTCAGCTGCTTTTAATGGGTGGTATTAAATACTAGTCCTACTCAGAGTAGACCCATTGAAGTTAATAAACATGACCAGCTTAGGTTCAATAAAATCAATAGCTACAACCCATAGCTACTGCAATCCTAGCTATGTCTGCTTGGAAGTAAGTCCTATTGAATTCAGTGGGACTTACTTCCAGGTAAGTGGGTTTAGGCCCTCTAACTTTCATCAGGCCTACCTACCTGGAACAAGTCCATTCTTCTCTCATTAGTCTTTATTTTAATTTATTTTAATTAAACAGGATATTTTTTTTTTATTTGTTTCATTTTTAAACCGCCCATAGCGAGTAGCTCTCTGGGCGGTGTACAAAAGATTAAAAATACAAAAATACAAAATATCACAATAAATAAACAGTAAACAAAGAGATTTAAAATTGTAACATTAAACGCATTAAAATGCCTGGGAGCATAGCCAGGTCTTAACCTGGCGCCGAAAAGATAGAAGCGTCGGCGCCAGGCGTACTTCTTCGGGGAGGCTATTCCACAGTTTGGGGGCCACTACAGAAAAGGCCCTAGATCGAGTAACTGTCCTCCGGGCTTCCTGATGGGTTGGTACCCGGAGGAGGGCCTTAGATGCTGAGCGAAGTGACCGGGTCGGTTCATAGCGGGAGAGGCGTTCCACAAGATACTGCGGTCCCACGCCGTGTACGGCTTTATAGGTCAAAACCAGCACCTTGAATCTGGCTTGGAAGCAAATGGCCAGAACAGGTGTTATATGCGCTGACCGGCTGGTCCTCGTCAGCAGTCTGGCTGCTGCGTTTTGCACTAGCTGAAGCTTCCGAACTGTCTTCAAGGGCAGCCCTACGTAGAGCGCATTACAATAATCCAACCTAGAAGTTACCAGAGCATGAACAACTGAGGCGAGGTCATCCCTGTCCAGATAGGGGCGTAGCTGGGCTACCAACCGAAGGTGGTAGAACGCAATATATACCATTTAATTATTGAAGCCTCTAAGCGGTTTACATAAAATATAAAATTAAAAGTACTGATAAAATTAGACATTAAAAACAAATTGACCTTAAACATTTTCAAAATATAATTAAAATTAGCAGGGTTTTTAAAAAAAAAATAATAAAATGAAATTATATATTAAAATGTATCTCACAGTTATATGTCTGGGTAGGCTTGCCTAAACAAAAAGGTTTTAGCAGGTGCCGAAAACAAAACAGTGAAGGTATCTGCCTAATACCAAGGGGCAGGGAGTTCCGGAGTATAGGTGCTGTCTCACTGAAATCTTTTAATATATTTTTAATGCTAGGTCTAGATCTCAGTTGATTTTAACAAATGAAGAGTCGTATCCACGGTAGTGTCTAAAATCTCACAGCATGGTTTTACTTCCTATTTTATTTCATTTATTTTTACCTATCTGGCTGGGATATTGGATCTCAGATACGAACACCCAAGGATTTATTGGTCCCCAAAGGGTTGGGGTTGAGCTGGAACCCACGGTTCAGAAAGCCAGGAAGGGTCAGAGGTTATCTTTGGTCGGTCAGTGTGGGATTGTGGGTTGACCCAGCCTCTCTCCATGCCTTAGCCATCTGCTACAGTCGTTAAAGCACGTATTTTAACCCTCTGGAATTGTTAGTGTCTTTTTAGCACTACGATCAAATTTCTGACCTCTGAGTTCCTAAATATACATTAAGGATTTCAAGAACGTGGGAGGGGGAGGGATCCTTTTTCTGGGTGAAAAGTGTGAGGGCAAAGAAAGACAAAACAGGGGCATTGACTGGGATTTTTTTTAAAATAAATCAAATGTTTTCCCCAAGAAAGAAAAACTTTTAAAAGCAGAAAAGTCTTTCATTTCATAGATTCTCACACAGCAACCATTACTGGCCATAGATGACCCATAAATCTGCCAAATTTGCCTCTTCTAGCTTGAATGGAAGAACACCTCTTTGGCCAAAGGTAGAGAAGTGAATTAACTTTTCATGAAACTAACAAGGCCAAAATGGATGAGATCTGAGTTGGTTTGCCTAATTTTTTTTTTATAAGAAGCAGGCCTGGGAGTGGGCAGTTTGAATGGGGATTTGTTGGCTCCTTTCAACTGTGCCATGTCCCTGATGAAAAATCAATACCACCACCATCACTCAAGCTCCTTGATGCCCTGTTAGGGAAAATTTACCAGTCAGTTTTCCCTAACAGGGCAAATGGAAACTTTGTGTTGGGCAATTTTCACCAAGAAAACAGTGCGCAGGCCAGGGAAAGGGTTAACCCTGCCCGCTTTCTCCCAGCACCATGGTGCTGATCCGAATCAGGGATTGGGACAGTGCTGTTTTTTGAAATCATCCTACTGGGACTTCGGCACTGAGGATTGTATCCAATGTTGGTCATACTCAGTTACATGAGTAACTTTGGTCTGTTAATTCAGTGAGTCTACTCTGAGTAGGAGTTAGTTGGATACCATCCTCAGTGTTCTGTTTTAATGCAAGGGATGGGGAACATTTTGTTGTCAGAGGCCACATTTCCTCCATAGTAATCTGTCAGGGGCCATATCCTAGAGCAGTGGTCCTCAACCTTTTTTGCTCCATTCCCCCCTTTCACCGTTGTTCAGAATATAATTCCCCCCTTCCCAAGATAGTCTCTCATAGCGTGTTGACGTTTCGCGAGTGACGGTGGTGTTTCTTGTGAGAGAAAAATTTCTTAGTTTATATTATAACAGAATTTCTTGGAGCACTTTCTGGTCTTTAAATAATAATTTAATTTTGCAAATGAAAATAATGCTGCATGTTCAAGAATCGATTGTAATCTGTGACATTCAATAAACTTTATTGAATGTCGCAGATTAAATTAAAAACAAACTACAATTTTACAGATTGTACATAATCTACAGGACATCACACTTTGCTGAATAGTGGTCCCAATTCCCCCCCCTGGAACCCTAAAATCCCCCCGGGGGGAATTCCCCCCTTGTTGAGAACCCATGTCCTAGAGGAAAGTGGGACCAAAGCCAGTGGTTCTTCTGTTCTCTCTCTCTGTCTGTCTGTGCCACCCTCTTCTCTCTATCTCTCTGCCATCCCCTTCTCTGCCTTTCTCTCTAACACTCCTTCTCTCTCTCTCTCTCTCTCTCTCTCTCTCTCTTTCTCTGACACTCCCTTCTCTCTGTCTCTCTCCCATCCACTTATCTCTCTCTTCCATCTCTCTCTCTCTGACACCTCTTCTCTCTCTCTTTCTCTCTGACACCCCTTTCTCTGTCTCTCTTCCTCTCCCACTCTCTCCCTCTCTCTGCCATCCCCTTCTCTCTCTATCTCTGCCACCCACTTTTCTCCCCCTCTCTCTGCCACCCCTTTTCTCTCTCTGCCATCCTCTTATCTCTCTGTTTATGACACCACTTCTTTTCTCTCTCTTTCCATCTGCTACTCCAACTCTCTCTCTCTCTTTCTGACACTCACTCCCCCAAAACTGGACATAATTATCTGGGCCAGGGGTAGGAAACCTCTGGCCTGCAGGGCAAATGCAGCCCTTCAGATTCCTCATCCTGCCCTCACAACTCTCCCTAGGCCACACCTTCTCTGCCCAAGCCACGCCCCTCACTGTCCCTGCTCTGCACCCTCCTTGAGTGTTTTTGCCTGGCTAGAATCTGTCCTTGAACTGTAACAATGCCTCTTGAGTCTTGCTTGCCTGGATGGAGGATGGAGAGGGGGTGTGTGTGTGTGTGTAGTTTATAGAAACCTTTGCCTTTCATATGGTTGGAATGCAGTCTACTCTGCAGAGGTAAGAGTTGCATCCATTGCTCTCCCCTCTGAGCCTACTCGCTTTAGCCTCTGACCCTGCACGCCATTGGCATGTGATCCCCAGAAGGTTGCCCATAAGGGAATGTAGCCCTTGGACTGAAAAACGTTCTCCACCCCTGATCTAGGCTGAGGCCGAAACCCCCGGGCAACTCCTTTTAGCATTGGGAAGTGGTGGTGCGCCATCTCTTCTCCAAAAGGAGAGTGTTCCAGTGTTCTGCCTGTGAGGTATCATCCCTCTGTATTTCCTTTCTCTTGTTCCATCTCAGTTTCTCTGCCACATTCATCAGAGATCCAATCACCTGTGAAACCCAACACAAACTTCTGCATAGTTCTTTGGTTACAGACCTGAGATTTATCTGAGCACACTGAGTCCTGCAAAAGTTTTATGGTGCGGCATGGCGCCATTACTTGGCACTAACCGATTTGTAACATTTAGACTCAAGGGCTTTTTATCATTCCCTGACACTCTTCCATCTGTTCCCAGTTGTCCGGTAGTTGAGGAGTCCTGTTTCATTGGAGACCAAGGATGAAATCACTTCATCTCAATAATGACTTACAGTAGTTTGGTCATTGTTTGCATACTTGGATCCTAATCTTCTCTTCCTGGCATTTTCCCTTCTCCATTATGTTTTAAGAATCTGAAATCTAACATATTTCCCTTTTTCTCTTCATATCAAAAAGAAATCTCAATTGCCAATCTTTGTTCTCTTGTAGAAAATATCAATGAGGAGTAAAGATACAGAGCTGATAATTATTCCCAGGCATTCCAACTGAAGAAAGCCAGAGAATGAGACTCTACTTAGAGGAGAAGACCAAGATTATTAATTAATTGATTAATTAATTAATTAAATTTATATCCCACCCTTCCTCCCAGAAGGAGCCCAGGGCGGCAAACAAAAACACTAAAAACACTCCAAAACATCTTGAAAACAAAAGACTTAAAATATGTTAAAACAAAACGTCTTTAAAAGCATATTAAAACAAAGCATCTTTAAAAACATATTTTTTAACAAATAAATAAAAAAGCTTAAAAAACATCTAAAAAAGCAATTCCAGCACAGATGCAGACTGGGTAAAGGTCTCTACTTGAAAGGCTGGTTGAAAGAGGAAGGTCTTAAGTAGGTGTTGAAACGATAACAGAGATGGTGCCTGACCAATATTTAAGGGGAGGGAATTCCAAAGAGTTGGTGCCACAACACTAAAGGTATGTTTCCTATGTTGCGCAGAACGGACCTCCTGATAAGATGGTATCTGATACGATGAAGAAGAAACTGACTTGAAGAAAGAGAGAAGGAGAATTTTGATCTCACAACTAAGATTCCAGAATTCAGCATCCTCCCTTGCCCAGTAGTTCTTTATAGGACCCCTTAGTGTATCTACAAATCCTGTTCCTGCTGGGAGGAAGAGCAGGATATAAATAAATAAATAAATAAATAATACAGATGCCTCACTTAAGGGTAGGGAAGTTGGAGAATTCCATTGAAATGGGAAATAGTACCAGAAATTGTGTCAGTATGCTTGTCCCTCTGCAATCAGGATTTGGAATCAGTCAGTTTTCACTGTTGCCATTTTTTCTCTTGTGTCATTATTTTTTTCAGTACGTTATTGATGATTCTTCTCCCCCACTGCTTGAAATGAATGGTGTGGAATCCCATAACAATAATATGATGAATGCTATTATTAAATTTGGGAACAGCAAACAGCGAGCTGAATAACATAGCCCACATTTACACCATTCATTCATTACACTATGTTTGAACTTTAAATAGGTCATGGCTTCCCCCAAAGAATCCTCGGAAGTGTAGTTTGTGAAGGGTGCTGAGAGTTCTTAGGAGACTCCCATTTCCCTCCCAGAGCTACAATTCCACATGTTAAATAAAATATGTAATAAATTAGATGTGTTTATAATAAATAGAAACCAGTGTTGACCTTCCATTATGTATCTGAGATATCCCTAGACCTATGAAGGCTCTTAGGCGGGATCTCCGCCCAATTGGTTTGCCTTGTCAGAGGCTACCTAACTGCTGGCAAAAACCATGGAAGCTCAGGTGATCACAACATTTGTCATATAAGTCATGGGGTAGATATGGACCTTCCTCTTTCAACAAGCCTTTTAAGTAGAGACCTCATCCTGGTCTGTGTCTGTGCTGGAATTGATTTTTAAGATGTGTTGTTTTAAGATGTTTTAAAGTCTTTTGTTTTTAAGATGTTTTAAAGTGTTTTTAGTTTTTGCTTTGCCGCCCTGGGCTCCTTCTGGGAGGAAGGGCAGGATATAAATTTAATAAATAAATAAACAATCCAGTGTATTCACAAGATAGAGACAGTTCGAGGCCATCTCAAGACCCCTCTTCCCATCATACAGTGACAATTCCCAGAGTGATTTAACAGTTGACCCCTCTTCCCGGGGAATTCTGTGAACTGTGAATTGTAGCTCTATGAGGGGGATTTTTGTGTGTTATTTTAACCAATATATTCCATTTTACACACATTTGCCCCCTAGTATATTGGTTGGAGAACTGCATTGCAAAATTCAGATCAGTGCAAATGGACTTGAAGGATGGCTATGTTTCTGTGCAAATTTGATAAATTCAGTTTTAAATACAACCTCAATCAAATTTCTCCACCATCCTTGGCTACAGCCATCCCACAAACACCCACCAAGAATTTAAGAATGTGATAGCCCTCCCCCAGGCATTTCCTTGAACATGGGAGGATTAAATGTGCATAGAGGGACACAGATGTGCATACAGGCCCCACTTCCAATGCCCCAGTGTGTGTGGAGGGCTGTAGAGGGCTTCTGCGCTCAGCACCTCCCGCTCAATATCTAACCCTTGCAGGATCAGGCTAAATGCCTGAATAGGACTCATGTGGGACAGACATTTGAGTAAGTAAGCAAAGGAGCACGTACGCTCACGATACACAAGATGTACAGCATCCAGGGCTTTGAGTGATTTGAGATATGTGGGTGGGGGAGGGGGTGATGGTAGCCTTCTTGTCGTTATAAAACTATTATGTTTGTGTTGGCTACTGAGACCACATCTGCTATATATTTAAACAGAGATCCATTCAATAAGCTACTGCATTGTGAGACGACAGTAAACGGGGGTGTGGGGTGGAAAAAAGAAAATGACTACAAGATAACTTGGCCATTCCTGTTATTAACAGTAGGAAAAGGGAGAGAAAATCTTTGAGAAAGGAGGAAGCTACATATCTTGGATATTTTAGTGAGGCATCTTAAACACGCAAGCTTGGATCCTAAGATAAGACAAGTCATTTCAAGGAAATTCATGGGAGAAATGTTTCCTGCCCCCTACTTCTCTCTGGAGCCCTCAGTACCCCCCCCAAAAAAGCAACCTGGATGATGTCAACATGGGATGGGGTACAGGGGGCTTCTGTGGGAGGAGGAATCCCCCCCCATCATCAGGTGGGGGGATCTGTCCATTTGACCCTTCTCCACAAGCGCCCATCTAACTTTGTACAGGAGGACCCCCTGAGAGTGAGAGGAGGCTGCATGGGGAAAAGGAGACTGGAAACCTCCCTTCTGTGACTGTCCTTGAGTTGATCTGTTTTAGGTCCACAACATTGTATTAGAAGCCTTGTATTATCCACTTAATGCCAAAAAATGGGCTTCTAAGCAATTTACAAAGTATAAAAACCAGCTATGCAACCAATATGAGCACCCATACACACAATAAAATAATCCCATTAAAATCCCCAAGAGAGAACCTGCTGAATAGCTTCTAATAGCAAAAACAGTCCTCAAGCGACGCTCATTCCTTAGAATTTTGGCACAGCCTGAGGCTGGGTGCTCTCACCTCTCTACTAGGCAAGCATTGTGGTATTTCAATGGGGTGAAATGAGATAGGGTTCAAGGTACGGATGCTTCTTTTTTTAGTGTTGCGTCCCCAGCCTGAGAGCATTCTCATCCTGGAAGGAAAGTTCAGGTTCTGTCGTTTATTCAGCTGGAGGGCCTCCGAAATGCTGAAGGGGGGGGTGTTCCTAAGTGATGGCAATTTCCAGTGAGCTTTTCCTTTTTTTCAGTAAAAAAAAGTTGGATAGCACAATAAACAATGGTAAGAGAAGCAAGAGCAAAGGTATGTGTGCCCAGATGGATCCTTAGTTGGCCAGACATTTAAAACTCTGCATCCATTGGAGTGGCCATCAGCGATGGCTGTTTTTCAACTCCCACTGTGTGCTGTGTGTATGAGACAGAGAAAAATTAAATTCTTTCACTCTCTGAAGTTTCAAATACATCCACTCCTTTCAAGGGTATCTGCAAGCAGGCCCTTGGCAGTGGGACACACTTCACTCAGGCCACATCTGCACTATATATTTAATGCATGATGATTCCACTTTAACAGTCATAGCTCCCTGCCACCCAAAAAATAAAGAGTCCTGGGAACTGTAGTTTGCAAAAGGGTGCTTAGAGTTGTTAGGAGACCCCTATTCCCCTCCCAGAGCTACAATTCCCAGAGTGGTTTAACAATCAATCCCTCTTCCTAGGGAACTCTGAGAATTAAAGCTCTGTGATGGGAATACAGGTCTTCTAATAATTCTCAGCCCCCTTAACAAACTACCGTTCCCAGGATGCTTTGGGGTAAGCCATGACTGTTTAAAGTTGTATATTATTGCTTTAAATGTATAGTGCAGATATGGCCTCAATCTGGAATTTGTCCCATGATGCACCATTGCAATAACTCCTGTAAAGGATGGCACCAGTTCACCCTTTGAGTAATTTCCTTTAGGTGATGGGGAACAAGCTCTAGATCAGGCCTCAGGAGTCTGTGGGTATGTATGTCTGGTGCCATATGAATATGAGATAGTGCTAACAGTAGAGTTGAAGTCCCCAAAATGGCAGCCATGGGTAGGAATGGAAGACTGTCCATTTTGGTGTCTCTCAGGTTCTCACTTTCCCAATCTTAAATTCAGTTATCCGCATTTCTGTAGCAATTGGTGATTTATTTTTATTTTTTTTAAATCTTCATGAAAATTATTTGGCATTTTAGTATGAATTTCTTCTATAAAACACATATTTGTATGCAGTTTTGACTAATGTACACATTTTTTCAAGCAATTTCTCCTAATATAATGTATTTTGTATATTGATTTCTATGCACTTTTCCCAACATATGCACTTTTGTAAACATTGCTTAGTTGGAGAACTGCATCACAAAATTTGAATTCGTGTGAATTTTAAAGGATGGCTGTGATTCGGTTCTCATATTGTTTTGGAAAGTGCAAATTTGGTAGATTCGGCTTTACATGTGAACAGAATCAAATTTCTCCATCTAGAACAGGCAACTGACATATCTCCTGGACACAGGAACCACCCACTCCCAAGGCTTCCACCTTTCCAGGCGTCAAGCTCAGCTTATTGACCCTTTCATCCAATCTACCACTGCATCCAGGCACTAGTCCAGGGCTTGCACAGCTTGTCTTGACTCAGATGTAATGGAGAAATAGAGCTGGGTGTCTTCAGTGATGATA
This sequence comes from Rhineura floridana, assembly GCF_030035675.1. NCBI lineage: Eukaryota > Metazoa > Chordata > Lepidosauria > Squamata > Rhineuridae > Rhineura > Rhineura floridana. The sequence continues at coordinate 35,646,467 of NC_084492.1, forward strand.
ACCACTCCTGATAACCACTCCCAGTTGTTGAATTGCACTGGGGAAGAAGTACTGCCCTGTGGCACCCCATAGCATAAACACCAGGGAGGTGAAGTGCACTTTCCCAGTGCTACTCTCTGGGCACAACCCTGCAGGTAGGAACGCAGCCACTCAGCCCTGTAGCCAGGATGGGGCAGATGGGGGCACTGCCACCACTAGAGGTTTGCTTCACCCTCCCCCCCCTGCCAGATTTCTTTGGAATTTTTTTTTTTTAATTTGTGGCTTGGTGGACGATGACAGTCTCCATTTAAAGAATGATAGCTCATTTTAAAGAACAGGAACAATTTAAGAATAGGACCCTCTGAAAAAATCAGTGAATAAGGCAGGGCAAGTGCACAACAAAAGCCTCATCTGGAAGATCCTTCAAAGGTCTGCTCACTCAATACTTTTCCTGACCGAGAGTGGCTTTTTCATTATCACAATCACCCTATAATTACTTAAGTGGTCCTGGGAAAAACCCAGCCTGTATAGTAACATGACATTTGAAGAGTTAAATATAAGCTTTGTATTATGAGCTAGAGTTAGACTCCACCCCTTGGACTTTCCTTTGCTTTGCTTTCTGTTTCAGTTGTGTTCTCTACCTAGGCACCAATACAGAAGCATGTTTGTTTGCCTGCAGAAAGAGGGAAGAGTTTGTTTATTCTGCTGATATTAAAATGAGTAGAGCAGCATTGGGTGCTTATTGCTAAATGGCAAAAAAAAGATGATCTGAAAAAATATATGTCCTATGTTACCCTTTACACTTTTAAAGCACTCGCTATACTCATAGTGACTATTTTGTCTTCTTTTTCTTGATTTCTTGATGGCAAAGGATGAAAACAGCCCTAGAGGAATAGAAAGACTGCTGTGCATGCAACAATTAGCTGGCCGGCTGGCCACATAGGCTGTAACTCAGGCCTAATTTCTGATTTTCCCAGTGTATGCAGCTCAGTTGTTGTTGTTGTTGTTGTTGTTGTTATATGACTTCAAGTCAATTATGACTTCTGGTGACCCTATGAATCAATGACCTCCAATAGCATCTGTCATGAACCACCCTGTTCAGATCTTGTAAGTTCAGGTCTGAGGTTTCCTTTATGGAATCAATCCATCTCTTGTTTGGTCTTCTTCTTTTTCTATTCCCTTCTGTTTTTCCTAGCATTATTGTCTTTTCTAATGTCTTCTCATTGTGTCCAAATTGTGTGCAGCTCAGTATGAGACCTTTTCAGGGTTTCTAGACAGAAAAATCAATCCAGCAAAACAAAACAAAAAACCCAAAGCTTTCCACAATTAGTTTCCAGTCGCTTAGTTAGTCCTTTATATAGCAAGGAGTTAAACAGTTTTCCCTTGAATGTCCAACAGGAAGGAAAATCTAAATGTCAGGAGCAAGACTGGAAGGAGGGGCACTCAAGGAGAGTTAACACCTTTTGGTATCTCCTTCTTCACTGTTTCCTGAACATCCTTTTTTTCTTTAAAAAATGCCAATAATTTAATTCCTGGTATCCATAGTAAATTTTCTGTTAACATGACCTTACATAGCCCATTATGTAAGTTAACACATTCTGCATGGAGGAGGAGTGACAGGGAAGGTCACTGCCTTTCCCTTCACCTGGCCTGACCCTCTCCACCATTGTGTGTGTGTTTGGGTTGCCTGGTGCTATGTGCTACCCCCCACCAAAATCATCCACCTAGAAATGTGGCTACCCCACCTAACAAGGAAGGCTAGCTACAGGGCTGGAGCCACTTCAACATAGTGCCACTAATACTCATTCCAGAGAGTCAGTCCAAAAATATACCATGGTCAGTGGTATTGAAAGTTGCTGAGAGACTGAGAAGAAGGAACAGGATTGCACTTCTCTCTATAGAAGTCATCCATCAGGGCTACCAAGGCTGATTCAGTATGGATCCAGATAACCAGTCTCATCCAGGAATTATGGGAGTTGTAGTCCAAAACTTCTGGAAGGTACCAGGGTGGGGAAGGATGGACTACACAGACTGGTGGTAGGTCTTCAGATAAAAGTCATTCCCAGTCCTATCTGGGGGTGCTGGGGACTGAACCCGAGACCTTTTGCATGTGGGGAAGGTGCTGTGACAGTGATTTGCAGCCTTCCCAGAGTGTTATGTTCTCTAGAACAGGCTCTAAAGCCATCATCCCTTACTTCTTGTTCTAGAGTCGAGAATGATGGATTTCCCCCAGTTTCCAGAAGCAACTAGCCTACCATATCAGAGATTTCAATTTCCTAAGAGGTGTCTGGATGGACATTTATACAGAGTGATGACAGCTCTGGAGCGATTATAATTCAGCAAGCAAAATGACACATGCTCAGAGCAAAAATTGACTCCGTATGTGTTCTGTATAAAAGAGACAGGAATAACCAGAGAGATGCCTGCTGTCCCTCTCTCGTTATTTTGGTGTGTATTTATGGCCCAAACCAAGGAGAGCATCCTCAGAGGACCTCTGCAAGGAAAAGCAAATGGATGGTATTAATCATATGGAATGATGCCTATTTGAGTAGAGGTGGGATTGAGCTCTAGTGTTTCTCTCTGTCTCTGTCTCTGTCTCTGTCTCTGTCTCTCTCTCTCTCTCTCACTCTCTTTCTCTCTCACACACACACACACACTGCCTTCCATCACCTCTATAGAAACAATGCAAAAATGGAGAGTTTCCCTCCACCACAGTGACATACGTAAGCACCTTTTAATGGGTTTACTGTTCTTTTGAGATTTCTTTCGCTGCAAAATGCTAGGTGGTCTGTCAAAAGTGTCAACAGGTCAAATGGTTTGGGGGTTTCTCTCCACTTGTCTCCAGGTGATAGAAACATCAAATTGGGGGTGGAGAGAGGAAGAGAGGTGAAATTAAGATCAAAAGGGGGGACAATGTGCCAGATTTTCACCTTATGTAAAGCCCTTAAAGCAGGATGGGCTTCTGTAGATTTATGATGCCCAGGAATGGGTCTGGTAGCAATGAATCTTCCCTTGTGATGTGAAGATGTGAGGTAGTAGAAGCAAAAAGCCATCTTTAGGCACACTTCATACTTAAAATAATCACCTCCATACTTCAGTAGCAAGAAGCTCTGGCTTTCATGCAGGCTTTTCGGAGCAATGCTCTAGTAGGGATTGAAAAATCTGTCCATTTTGCTTCTCTCAGTTTCTCATATTGCCATTCTTCAATTCAGTTCTCCACATTTCTGCAGCTATTCACACTTTAAAAAAAAAATCCCCATGAAAATTCTGTAGCATTTTAGTGCAAAAGTCTCCTAATAAATGCATGCTTGCATGCAGATGAATGTACACATTTTTGCAAGCTATTTCTCCTAATAAAATTCATTTTGGTATGTTATTTTCCCTCATATATTCATTTTTATCCACACTTTCCCCATATGTATGCATTTTTTGTAAACATTGTTTGGTTGGAGAACTGCCTTACAAAATTTAGAGAAGTTTGAATTTCAAATAATGACTGTGTTTCAGTGCTCATATCATTTTGGTAAGTATTAATTTGATAAATTCAGCTTTCAATGTGAACTGATCAAATGTCTCCCCCATCCCTATGCTGCAGCTTTCTAGGAATACATTGAGTCCCATGCAGCTACTACCGTATCTGTCAGGAGATGTTTGGATCCTGGGCACCAGTCAGTCTTTGGTTAGGACTCACTGGAGGACCTTAGGCAAGACTCCCAAATTTTGTGATGCAGTTCTTCAACCAAACAAATGTTGACAAAATGTATATGTTAGGGGGGAAATGTGCATAAAAATGAATATATTCATGAAAATAATATACTAAATGCATTATATGATGGGAAATTGCTTGCAAAAATGTGTACATTAGTCAAAATGTGTTTAGTAGGAGAAATCCACACTAAAATTTTGCAGAATGTTCATGAGGAATTTTTCTTAAAATATCACAAATTGCTGTAGAGCTTAATTTAAGACTGGAAAAAAGTGAAACCAAGAGAACCAAAAGTGACAGATCTTTCCATCCTTAGTCTACAGGCAGGTTGAATATTTCCTTTCTGCACAAGGGCTGGGGGGGGGGGACTGTACTTAAGCACCACCAGCAAAAAAGAAAAAGAAAAGTGGCCATTGAGTTTCATAAGCTTATTTCTATGTATAGATGAAAATCTAGAAATAATTAGTGTAATTTCAATAGGAATACAATGCATCTCACCATAGTGAGGCCAGACAGTGGCCAGGTGACTTGTGTGCCCACTCTGTCTGTTGTCCAGGTGCTGCTAACCATGGTGGGTCTACCTGTGCTCTCTTCTTAGAGTTCTTTATCTTTACACTGGACTTGGGGAGAAGGCTGTGGCTCAATGGTAGAGCACCTGCTTTGTATGCAGAAGGTTCCAGGTTCAATTCCCAGCATCTCCAGGTAGGGCTGGGAATATTTCCTGCCTGAAACTTTGGAGTGCCATTGCCTTCCGTGTAAATAATACAGAGCTAGATAGACCAATGGTCTGACTCAGCACAAGGTTGCTTCCTGTGTTCCTATGCATGTCCCCATGACTTGGACTGTAGATCTCCAAATGGCTCCTTCAAACAGAGGACTGTCCTCTGGAAAGCAGACCCATGGCCACTCTGCATGGCAGGCTGGTGCCCTTTGGGACTGGTAGGGCGGAGGTCAACAGTAGATGGAGCCAGAGGCAATGATGGGCAGAGCCAGCTAATTCTAGTTTTGTCTCCAACCTCCTCCCTGCTGAGTTGTAATGGCAACACGAAGGGCAGATCAATACCATACATTTAGGGCTCATCCAACGTACATTTAAAGCACATGACGTCCTCCAAAGAATTCTGGGAACTGTGGTTTTCCTTTCGCAGAGCTACACATTCCCAACACCCTTAACAAATGACAGCTCCTAGGATTCTTGGGGGGACATCATGTGCGTTGGATGTGGTATAAATGTATGCCATGGACCTGGCCTGAGAGGAAGCCGACAGCCGGTGTCAGCCCTAGACTGGTTGTATGTCAGAAGGGCAGGCAGGTGGGGGCTGCTTGAAGGCAGGCTGAGGTTGGTAAGGCAGCACCCCATTTGCCCTAATAGATCAGCCTCCACTACTACACAGAGCATAATTCTTAAGGGCCATGGAAGGAGGAATGTGAATATCAGAGAGATAAAGAAGGAGGCAGACCACATAATTGGATGACTTTTGCCAGGAGAGCCAGAGACTGTCGCTGTTTGATTCTCAGATATAAATCAGGCTCCCACTGGCTGCTGACACAGGGGAAAGTCACGGCTTGCGAATGAAAATTGCATCTGGTTCTCCCATCAGGCTGAGCTGTAGAACTGAGAATAGCAAAGCCCTAAACACCAGGGCAGGTTGGTTTTTTTTAAAAAAAAAAACCACATAGGAATGACTGTGTTTATAGACTCCTTGCATTAATGCTTTCTATGGTTTATTTTTCAAGCACAGAAAGAACATTGCCTGGTAGGCAAAGTAGCCCAAACAATATCAGTTTAAAAGTTGAGGCCATGCTCTTTGGAATATTTTGCTAGTGTTTTGAAGTGTCCACTTAGGCAAGGGGGGGAGTGGAGGAGGGTGGAGAGAGAGAGAGAGAGAGAGAAGAATGAAGTGGAGTGAGACAGAGGGATTGTTCTGCATTTCGCCGTTGTGTTTGGCCGGCCTCAATCGGCCATTGCAGCCTCTCATCTGGTATGGATTAGATCTTCTCTCACACACACTGTCAACCTGGGTGTTCCACATGCCGGCCCCATACTGCAGGGGTCCTTTCTGATGGAGCTTTTTTAAAAAAAGGGGGGAAAAGGCAGGAAGTACCCCCTACAGACCACATGTGAAATGTGTGCGGGAACAGTTGGGAGAGATAAAAGAATGCTCTCAAACATACCAAAAGGATTGAGGGGGGGAAGAGGGACCATACAGAGGAAGGGCAATGTAACCTTAAAGGAGCTGATAGAGAAGGCAGAATGGAGCGTGTTCAGCTGTGGTCGAAAATGTCTCCCCACTCTCATAATACTAGAACTCAAGGTCATCCAATGAAACTGATAGCCAAGAGATGACAGTAAGCCCTGTGTCATGCAGTGCTTCATTAACTGATTTCTTGCGGCAAGATGTGGTAATAGGTAGGGAAGTCAGAGGAATTTTGGTTTGGTTCACATTGGAATGCGAACCGACCTAGCTGGGCAAACTGAAATTCACACTTCTCTGAATTGTGCGATGCAACTCTCCAGCCGTGAAGTGTATGCACTAATATGTACATAATAGCGGAAAGTGGGAATAAAACATGCATATAGCCATGAAAACAACCTGCAATGGTGTGTTCTGTTCAGAGAACTTGCTTGCAAAAATGTGCATGTTAGGCACAATTGCATGCAAAATACAAGTACGTTAAGAGAAATGTCCACTAAAAACCTGATGAATTTTTGTGAGGACTTTGGAAAATTGGAAACTGATGTGGAAATGTGGCCAATGGAACTTAAGACTGGAAAAATGAGAAACTCAAGTTGATTGAACAAATTAGTGGATAAGGCGAAGTCAATCAGTGGCTACTAGCCACAGTGGCTGTATGAAACCTCCATGTCCAGAGGGAGTATACCTCTTGAATATCAGTTGCTAGAGATCAACAGCAACAGGAAAGGGCTCTTGTCTTCATGCTTGTGGGCTTCCCAGAGGCCGCTGCAGGAAGCAGCATGTTGGACTAGACGGACATCTGGTCTTGACCAGCAGGACTCCTCCTCCTCCTCCTTCTTCTGTTGTTGTTGTTGTTATTGACAAAATAAACATAGTTTTCCATAACATACTAAGAAATGAAAATATACTGTCAAGCAGAAGGAAGGAAAAATTATATTCCCTTTTCATATTGTTTTCCTTTCCCTTTTACAATAATGTACATGATGAATATGGGTAGATAGATTTGTAGAACGGTGGTCTCTGTCATGTTCTGGAATAATTTCAATTATTTCATTTTAATGTATTTATGTGCCACTTTTCCAGATGAAGCCTGTCCAAAGCAGCTTAGAACAATAAAAAAAACGGATACGTGATGGTGATGGTGAGATAGCACCATTGAGATGCACGGTGCTTTACAAAATATAAGAAGATAGGTCCCTGCACAGAGGAGCTTGCAATCCAAACTTGATTCAGGAGAAACAACATAGGGAAGGAAGGAAGGGAGGAAGGGAGGGAGAGTGGGAGGGAGGGAGGGAGGAAGGAAGGAAGTGCTATTGTTTCATCTACACAAGCTTAAACTACACAAGCTTATAAGACTAAGGGTGCAATCCAATTGCTATTTATGTTGAGCTGAGGTGAGTTAGATATGGCAGAGCTCCAGCTGAGCTACCTGGGTCTGGGCTCAACCAGGCTACACTGGGCTACACCAGCATAAGTCCCTTATCCCGGAGCCAGGACCCAGACAGCTCAGTTGGAGGTCTACTGGGAAGCCCAGCCCAGTGGAAAGTAGCCCACAGAAGGCCTGCAAAAGGCATGTTCCGGGGGGGCGGTGTCGGAGGAGAGGCCAAGAGGGGACTTGCACAAAATCCAGGCACTTTTCCTGTGCCCTGCCGGCGCAGCCAGCTTCCTCCCCTCTATGAAGCCTCTGAGCGGCAGCTGGGTGTGGCGGCCTCTTCTGCCAGCTCTGCCTTTGCCAGCTTCACTCCCACCAGCCTCTGACAAGTTGGATTGGTCTGTAAATTACTGTTAGCCATAGCAGCTATATGGAACCTCCAGGTTCAGAAGAAGGCAAACTTACTGAATTCACACTTTTCAAAACAATAGTTCTCTAGCTAAATACAGTAATGTGTATAGAAATGCATATACTAGAAGAAAGTGTGCATTTAAATGCATAGATCTGTGAAAGCAACGTACAAAAATGCATTATAATAGGAAAAACTGCTTTGCAAAAATGAGGATATTTGGAAAAATTGCACAGAAAAAAGTCTATATCTGGAGGAATTTGCACTAAATATTGATGAATTTTTATGAGGACTTTCCCCCCTCCAAAATAAACTGATGTGGAAATGTGAAGAACTTAATTTGAGATTGGGAAAAAGAGAAACTGAAATCAACATATTTGCCCATCCTCTGGCTGGTAGCAGTTCTTCAGTATCTCTGGCAAAGCTTTTTCCCAGCCCTGCCACCTGAGATACTTTTAAACTGGAAGTGCCAGGGACTGAACTGGGACCTTCTGAAAACAAAGCATGTGCTCTACCAATGACCTATAGGCCCTTCACCATATGCATAGGAAAGAGGCAATAAATGTTTATTAGGCAGTGTCTAACCTAATAATCAGCAGAGGCCTCTGCACAGTGGATGCATATGCATATGTACATTTAGCCACAGTGAAGCAAAAACAACGTCAGTAGTGGCTCAGCACCCCTGGTGCTCCTGGCAAAATAAACTCTCCCTTTAGAATTGGCAGTGTCTGAACTAGTCTGAAGTTTTAATTACTAGAGGTCTTTCTGCACTGGCTTTCCTTCTGAATGAGTACAACCTATACATCAGGGGTCGCTGACTGGTGGCCTTCCAGATGTTGCTGGACTCCAACTCCCATCAGCCCCAGCCACTGCATCCAAGGATCAGGAATGATGCGTCCAACAATATTTGGATCCCTCCTATAAATAAATAACATCTTCTTAATGTGGAACCCACATCTTTTGTTCTCTTCACCTTCCCCCGCGTTATTTGGCTGTATACTATAGCCAGCATGGATTTCTTTTGCATTCCGCCATGTTAAATTGAAAATACCCCCATGCCATTTCCCATAAGCTCATTTAAAACAAAACCTTACAATACTTAAAGTCCTGAACTCAGAAATGCTTGCTTAACAACCCTCTAAGTTTTATTTATTTATTTATTATTTTTATTTATACCCCGCCCTTCCTTCCAGCAGGAGCCCTATCCTAACCATGATTACACAGGAATAAATCCCACTGAACTCAATAAGCATGCAAATGATCAAGCCTGCCCTCCCCTTCCATTTCTCCTTCCCTCCCCCTTCTCTCCTGTGGTCAATTTCACCTATCCTAACCAGGTTTGCATGGGAGTAAATCCCATTGACTTCAATAAACATGCAAATGATCAATCCATTCTCAGCAAACTTGCAGAGGATTCCATTTTTTACCTCCCAGATTAAAAAGCAGATATATTCACTAATAAGCAAAAAAACCCTTGCGATTTAAGAATGTATCTACAGCCAACAGATATTTCTATCATACTTTAAAAAGCAGGAGACCTGACCTCCTCTCTTGTTACCAATGCTTCCAAGCTACACAGGAAGTGGATTAGACTGTGAAAGACCAACCCAAATTGTGTTTGCATTTTTACAAGTTTGTAGGGCAGTACAATATCTCAGAGAGGAGGTCAGGTCTCCTGCTCCCCTGGGGCATTCATTATAGCTGCCCAATTTCCCTCTTTTTAAAGTTTGATAGAAGTATATGTTGGCTATAGGTACGTTCTTAAACTGCAAGGTTTTTTGCCTATTAGTGAATATATACTATTATTTCCTGTCCAATATATGATGAATGTAGACAATCATTTCCAAAGGGGTAACTTCCTGAACTCATTTGGACAACCATTTTTAACACACAGTTCACCATACATCCGTGGTGCAGGTGCAGGCCATTCCTTACCATTCGGCAGGATAATACAGTTGACCACACTATCCCAGGATTTATTCATTTATTAAATTTATATCATGCCCTTCCTCCCAGGAGGAGCCCAGGGCAGCAAAGAAACAACAAAATGCTAAAAACATCTATAAAACATATTTTTTAAAAAATAAAAGGTGAGTTAATAGGTCATCTAGAAGCAAACTCTGTTTTAAGCTTGCTCCATGTGCATTTACCCATTCATCTAACTTGTCTTTTTAACAGAGTTGTAAAAGTACTTTGATAAGGGGGAGGAGGGAAAGTGGCTTAGCATCACATCAGCCATCAGTGGCAGGAGCAGCCAACGCGCTGCTCTCTCCATTTTGGTTCTCTCCATTTCTCATTTTTCCTGTCTTTAAATGTTCTCCACATTACTCCAGCAATTTGCAATTTTTTTTAAAAAAAATCCTCAGGCAAATTCTCCAGCATTTTAGTGTGAATTTCTTCCAATAAATCCATTTTCGGATGCAGTTTTCACAAATGTACACTTTTTTTTGCAAGAGGTTTATCCTAATATAATGCATTGCATTTTTGTAAACATTGCTTGGTTGGAGAACTGCATTGCAAAATTCAGATAGCTGTGAATTTTGAAGGATGGCTGTGTTCCGGTTCTGATATCATTTTGGAAAATTCAAATTTTGTAAACTCGGTTTTAAATGCAAACTGAATTGAATTTATCAATTCCCTAGTCAGGGATGATGAGAACCGCACTTCAACAAGATGTGGAAAATACCCCAAGAGAGTTCATTCTAGATAGTCTTGCCATCTCTTCAAGACTTTCTGTATCACTTCTTAAAATTGTGAGGGTTTTTTTGGGTGGCCGTATGTCCTGTTTTACAGAGGACGGTCATCTATTTGATGGGCCATCAGAGGCCTTGAAGCCCGTTCAGTGGGGCTTACTCCCAGGTAACCAGGGATTAGGATTGCAACTTTAGGGATGGAATGCCATTGTGTCTATTTCATGATTGTTGTATGATTGTTATTCAGTTGTAAACTGTCCTGTGAATCCCCTCGATTAAAAGGCAAGGCAGAAACGCCTGAAATAAGCCAATTCTATTCTGTTCAACTTGAGGGCTTTTTTTTCCCCCAGAGAGATCCTCCTCCCTCTTTTTGCAATGTGCTAATAATGCAGGACTGATGTTCGGCACTTGGCTTTGGGGCTAAATTAGCTTTCTTTTGCGACTGCTCCCTGTGACAATATTCAGGCATCTTGATCTGCGCTTCACGCTCATGTAAACGAATCCTTGACTAATGACTGCGTGGAGATGTGACACTGACCAGAGCTCTCTCTACCCTTCTTGTGGCACTGGGGATTTGAACGCAGCTGTTTATAACAGAGTTACCTACTTGGACAGAAGGGTAGAATAAACCAAACGGTCACTGTTGTGATTTCCATCCATTGAATTCTGTTTTGAAATGCAGTAAGGGACTTCACCAGCAAACGATGGTCATCATTTGAAGGGAAGCATCCAACATTTTACAAATGCAGCAATTTGTATTCTGCTCAGGAATGTACCCTAAGCTTTTCACACTGGGAGCTTCAAATTTCAAAGGGACAGAAGATCCAATCATGTGCAGAGATGTTTCCAAGTCTCTTTTGCCTCCAAATTTCCCCCCAGATTTTGGAGGTCTGAATTACCTGGTTTGCTTCCCAAGTGGAACCAATGCATTAGGAATTCTCGAGTGTTCTGTGATTTGGTATTTGCTGCAGTTTTCACTTCCTTTAGTCCATTTGTGTATTTGCTACTTCTGTGTTAAAGGGGTTAGAAGTAGCCACTGAAGCAAATTTGTTCTGGGGGGGCCCAAACTTTTTTGGTGTTGGCAGCAGAAATGAAAAATAATAATACAAAAATGGGCATGGTGCCACAGTGTGTTGAAAGGTTTAACTCTCTCCTCCCAGTCCAGCACCCTAATGGGTATGCAAGTTGCAGCTCCCCCTTCATTAGAACAATAATCTGATGAGCCAGGAGATGATAATGTGCATTCCCATTAGCTGAGCATGAACGTCCCCTTCACGTACACATTGATAAGCACACCCACACAAAAAAACCTTCCCAAAGCAATGTTGATGTTCTAGTTTGCATCAATATTCTTTTGTGTAGAAGTGTACGTAGATACAGATAAAACACTATACAAAAAGATTACTGATGCAAACATACATATCAGCTAGGGATATAAAGAGGCAGCGCATTCTGTCCCATCTTGTGTTCATTGCAATCAGCGCTGTTTTTGTTCTGCTGCAGTTCAGCTTCTGCTGATACCTATGTTATTCACCTCAGTGTCTGCTATGGCTGCAAATAATGTAATGAGCTGTGTAATTAATTGCATGATGGCTATGCTGTCCCTCCATAACTGGAGGCAGTATGCTTCCATAATCCGAATACCAGTTGCTGGAAAACACAGGAGGGGAGAGTGCTGTTGCACTCAAGTCCTGCTTGTGGGCTTCCCATGGGCATATGGCTGGCCACTGTGAGAACAGGATGCTGGACTAGATGGGCCACTGGCCTGACCCAGCAGGCTCTTCATATGTTCTTAATGGAATGCAAGCAGCAAAAACAATGCAGAAAATAACATAATTATTTCCGTAATGTTTGTGGACTAAAAAAACCAAATATACAAATATTTACTTGCTTGATTTCTGCTCCTGATCTCAGGCAAACATGCAAATTGTGGCAATTTCCACTCCCGTTTCCATTTCTGATGGAATCCGCCAACATCCATAGTATCAGCACATCAAGGTTGCTTTTTTTTTCTTTTGCAGTTTTTTATCCATTCATGTGTTCGCATTGGTAGCAGAAGAAAATGGGGATAGGGGGAATGACATCAGGGTTTCTTACCTCCCGCCCTGATCGATGTGAGCAGGCAGGGCTTTGGAAGTGGCAGCCTGTCTGCTGTATCACTCCCCTCCTCCACCCCACTTAAGATTGCTCTGACCCGCATCTGTCTTGTCAGCCCTTCTGCACAAAAAAATAGAGGTGCATACATGCCCAGAAAGAAAGACAGAGAGATTAGATTAGGATTTTGATCTCTGCAATTTACTGGCACTGAAGGGGGGGGGAGGAAATCTTCCTCTAAGCAATGTAAAAAGGTGGCTTGAATGTCTGGAGAAAGTCGCTTTTGTTATTGGGGGATGTTTATATTACAGAAAGGAAGATCTATTGTATATTACCAGTGACCTTTAAAAAATTGTAATCAGGTTTCATGATCACCATTTTTACAGCTGCACAGCATAATTTCATTCAGGTATTTCACTCACGCACTGAAGCTGAATGCCTTCAAATGAACAATTGTCTCTCTCTTCCCATAGACAGCTCTTTCCAAAGGTCCCCTTTGTCTTTTCTTCTTCTTTTTTTCATTTTGGTACCCCCATTATCGTAATGCACATCAAAACCTGTTGTGCCACATTTATGTTTTTTTTAAAGCATCCTATTTTTTATTTTTTAAAAAGAATCTCTGTCAAGTAGCATTGTTTAAAAAGCTCAGAGCCCTTTGTCTCAACTTGCTAGGGCAAAGTGAGAGGGCTACAAGATTCCCAGGCCTAGCTCAACATTTATTTAATTTGTTAAAGTATAAGAAAAAAAAACTCATTACAGTTAGTCTGACTCTCTGGGGCAACTTCTTTACCCCCTTCTGTTTAGAATCATAGAATCATAGAACAGTAGAGTTGGAAGGGGCCTATAAGGCCATCAAGTCCAACCCCTTGCGCAATGCAGGAATCCAAATCAAAGCATTCCCGACAGATGTACGAGAAGAGAACGTAAGTATTTATGCCCAAACGGCTTTGTTACTGATGCAATAGGGGATCATGAAAAAGAGACAAGTGGACAAGAACATATGAGGAGCCCTGAAGCTGGATCAGACCAAAGGCCCATCCAGTACAGAATCCTCTTCTCACAGCGGCAAACCACCAGATGCCTCTGGGAAGCCTACAAGTAGGACCTGAGCTCAACAGAACTCTCCCCACCTACAATTCCCAGCAACAGGTATTCAGAAATATACTGTCTATGACAGCCGTGGTAGAACAAAGCCATTGTGGCTAGTAGCCATTGATTGCCTTGTCCTTCATGAATTTATGTCATCCCCTTTTGAAGTCATTCAAGTTGGTGGCCATCGCTACATCTTGTGGAAGCACATCCCATAATTTTAAGTATACACTGTGACATTTTCTTTTGTTTACTCTGAATCTTCCAACACTGAGCTTCACTGGATGCCCCTGAGCTCTAGAATGTCCCACTTTCTCCAACCTAGGCATAATTTTATACACCTCTATCATGACATGAAATAAAAAATGGAAATGGACGGCCTTCAAGTCGATCCCAACTTATGTTGACCCTATGAATAGGGTTTTCATGGTAAGCGGTATTCAGAGGGGGGTTACCATTGCCTTCCTCTGAGGCTGAGAGGCAATGACTGGCCCAAGGTCACCCAGTGAGCTTCATGGCTGTGTGGGGAATCAAACCCAGGTCTCCCAGGACTCTAACCTCTACACCACACTGGCTCTCACACCTCTATCATATCCCCATCTTATTGCAAGTCACACCAGGGCATGACTGAACACTCTCACACAGGACCGCATGATCACTCTACAGGATTAGAGAGCCCTCTTGGCTGACCCATCATCGCTTTGACATGAGGCGACTGGGAAACAGCCTGGTTATTTTCCCCCCAAAGAACCTCAGACTGGCCAGCATACATCATATTTTGCTTACCACTCCTCTCCCCCACCATTGAGCATATTGCAACAATAATACGTAGGTTAGGGAGGTGGCTGAGAGTCCCATTCATCATGCATCTTGAGGCATTAAGCTGTAGAGAGGCCTGAGTGATGAATCTGACTCATCACGACATTTTTCTCCTTGATGCCAAAGCATGAGATAAGCCATCTGCACGGGAGGCTGAGGGGTCTCCGAGAGCAGTGGTGGCACACTGATTGACACCGGCTAACTCCGCTGGCCTTTGATGTGCAAGCGGAGTCTGTGCCTTTGTTCACATGCATAACTCATTTTCACACAGGAGTAAGGAGGGCAGGGCTGGAGGAGGGTAAATGGGCATTTCTGATTTGCAAAGACAGCCCCCTCAGTAGGCTGCTTAAAAGTCTGGGTCACAGTGGTGGGGCGGGGGGATATAAATCTTTTTCTACATGTTCGTGCTTATTTGTATTATTTCATTCCTGTTGCATTAGCTTACTGGTAAGTGGGGAGAGCACTGTTGCACTCCGGTGCTGCTCTTGAGCTTCCCAATGGCATCTGGTTGGCCCATGTGAGACCAGGATGCTGAACTAGATGGGCCTTTGGCCTGATTTAGCAGAGCTCTCTTTATGTTACTGGATTGCACTGATGAATGTGACATATGCATTGTACACCACCCTGAAATCTTTCTTGATGAAGGGTGGTAGATAAACCTTTCAAATAGATAAATAAATCTGGAGAGGGAGCACAGCTCAGTGGTGCACATACTTGCAGTACAGGTGGTCTAGGATCGATCCCTTCTGGTGTCTTCAGTTAAGGCAGCAATCCTGCAGCCACTTACCTGAGAGAAAGCCCCACCGAACGGAAGGAAATTGACTTTTGAATAGGCACTATGGAATTCAACTGTAAAACGCTGAGGTAGCCAGTGATGTGAAAGGCCACTCACTGTCTGAAGAGCAGTTCATCATCACGGGTTAAAGAACATAGGAAGAGCCCAACTAGATGAGGCCAGTGGCCCATCTGACCCAGCATCCTGGTATCACAGTGGCCAATCCTGGGAAGCCCGCAAGCAGGACCTGAGTGCAAGAGCACTCTCCCCTCCTGCAGCTTCCAGCATCTGGTTTTCATAAGCATACTTCCTCTGATAATGGTGGCAGAGTACAGCCATCATGGGTAGTAAGCATTGATAGCCTTCTCCTCCATGAATTTGTCTAATCCTCTTTTAAAGCCATCCAAGCTGGTGGCCATCACTGCCTCCTGTGGGAGTGAATTCTATAGCAATGCACTCCATGAAGAAGTACTTTCTTTTGTCAGTCCTGAATCTTCCAACACTCAGCTTCATTGAATGCCCATGAGTTCTAGTGTTATGTGAAAGGGAGAAAAACTTTTCTCTATCCACTTCCTCCATGCCATGCATAATTTATACACTTCTATATTATTGTCTCTGACTTGTTCTTTCTATAAACTAAAAAACTCCAAATGCTGCAACCTTTCCTCATAGTGGAGTCGCTCCATCCCCTTGATCATTCTGGTTAATGGGACACGCCTTAACAGACCAACCTCTGCTGACGAGAAGGTGGTCACTTCATTAAAAAATAGGAAATGATCCATAAAAAAAAAAGAAGGCAAAAGAGGATACAGATCTGCATAAAATGTGCACGTGCTAAATGTAAATTTAGAAATACTTACTATGAAATAAAGATACAGCCCATCTCACCATATTAAAGAAGGGGGAGAAATTCAATCCAGTTTGCACTTAAAGCCAAAGCTATCATGTTAACACTTTCCGAAACAATAAGAGAACCGACACCTTTCAAAATTTGCACTTATTTGAATTTTACTGTGCAGTTCTCCAACCAAAAACTGTTTACGAAAATGCACATATTTGGGGAAAGTGTGCGTAAAAATGAAAATATTAGTGAAAATACCATACAAAAATGCATTCTATTAGGGAAAATTGTTTGCAAAAGTGTGCTCATTAGTCAAAACTGCATAAAAATGTGTTTCTTAGGAGACATTTCACACTAAAATGCTGAAGAATTTCATGAGGGTTTTTTTTTAAAAAATCACAAATTGCTGCACAAATGTGGAGAACTGAATTTCAGATTGGAAAAAAATGTGAAAAGGAGAGAACTGAAATTGACAGATTTTTC
The DNA here is from genome assembly GCF_030035675.1 of Rhineura floridana. Lineage (NCBI taxonomy): Eukaryota > Metazoa > Chordata > Lepidosauria > Squamata > Rhineuridae > Rhineura > Rhineura floridana. Next base: position 35,662,925 of record NC_084492.1, read on the forward strand.
CATTCCTATGCCATAATGGGGAACACTGTGTCCAGATGAGCCATGTGCCTGCCCAGTCTGCTGTCACTGATGATGTGCAGCTTGAAGAACTCTGCTGGCATCCTTTCTTAAGGTTATGTTTCTTTAAACAGGACTTGGACTGGACAACCCTTTCAAATACAAGATACCTTCCGATACTGAACTTTCCTCTGTCAGCCCTTCAAACAGAGGAAATCGCTCACATTCCTTGTCACCTCATGAACAGAGGGATGGGGGGAGATGGGTGTTGAGCAGAAAAAGAAATAAAGCACTTGAAAGAAAGCACGAAAGCCCTTAGTCAAGCAAACTCCCCAGTGGAGTTGCGCAACTTGGTCTTTGCTCTGTCAAAGCTGTGTCCTTGAAGCATGATGGGTAATGCCGACTCTACCACCCTCGCCTCTTTAGAGGCAGGTGGTGTCGAGGAAGCTGTATAAGAAGAAAGGGGTCATAAATATCGAGAGGTGAGTAAATTTCTTCCAGAGCCATCCAGCTGTGGCTGGTTGTTGTTCTCGGGTTGCACAGATGTCACCAAGAAGAATTTGACTCTGTCCATTCCTTCAGCAGTGTTGGGTGATGGATAAAATGGCCGTGTTTTAGTGGTACCCAGAAGGATCCCGTATCTTCCCAAATTGATGCTAACATGTTATTTATTTCAAACTGCCTCTTAAACAGTTTGTCTCAGCTGTACATTCCTTTGGTTGTAATAGTTAGACCCTTCCCCACTCCACACACATACATGCCAAAACAGACACATTAGTATTTATTCATTCATTTTCCCCCCTGCCCTTCACTATAAGGTTCCAGAGAAGGTTACAACAACACCATATTGGGTTATATTCAACTATGCCCTACTCAGAGTAGACCCAATGAAATTAATGGACCTAAGTTAGTTATGTCCATCAACTTCAATGGGTCTACTCTGGGTAAGCAATAGATACCACCCAATGGGTCTATTCTGAGTAGAACTAACACTGGATACAGTCTATTATTGTTATGCCTTTTACAAATGCCTCAATATTCAGAAAAATAGAATGGGTCCTAAAATATATATCTCTTAAACGTCAAAGGCCAGGGTAAAGAGGTGAGTCTTCAGCATACAGTGAAAGCTATATAGTGATGGTAACAGATGCACCTCTATAGGAAGGGAGTTCCACAGTTTAGAGGCTTAACTTTCCTGGGCCATTGCTACCCTGAACTTCCAAGGATGGTGGAACTACCAAGAGGTTACACCTGAGAAGTTCTGTAGGGAAGGAGGCAGACTTTCAACAGTAGTAGCAATTGAAGAAGCATGTAGCACTGTAAAGAATCGATGTGGACAGGTCTCTGTCCCAAAAAGCTTACAGTCTAAAATTCAGCACAGAGGAAATACCAGAAAGAGAAGGAAGAGAGGGCTAACCTAGGCTATTGTGCCAAAGACACATTAATGTCAATTGTCTTTAACACAAGGAAGCTAGAGATCTTTTAGCTCTGTGCAGACTTTAGTGCTCTCTGCTTGAGAGATCATGCTATACAAAACCAGAGTCCCTGGTTTCCTTGGCTCAGGATGCCATGATACATGGGCTTAAATCTTGTTTTGCTTCGTAATGGAGGCTCACCCAGATACAAAAATGGAGAAATACTGCAAGCCAAGAAAGCAGCAGATAATGTGCATGGATAATGCTCACAGTGAAATGACCCACATTGGAATTTGGCTGGAACATTAAAGATTTAACTTCCCTGAACGTCATAATCAGGGACAGGGGCTCCTCAGAATTAGAATAACATGCCAGGAATTTCCCTAGAATCCTTTAACTTCAAACATTATGTGTGACACACAAGACAGGTCCAGGGTGGGGCACAGCTGTCATTTAAGATGTCTTCTTCTTTGACATGAGGGAACAGCATAAATAAAGGGGTGGATGTGGCTTCTTTCCAACTTTTGGGCTTGTGATCTTCTGCCACAGAGTTTTATTCCCTGTACACCAAAACCACACCTGGCTTTTTCCCTTTTGACAGTCTGAAGGGTGAAGACAACAAAAGAGCAGGGAAGACATCAACAAGCATTGATGGCAATCAACCTCAAGTTAGCTGAAACTTAGGCTGCACTCGTATGCACATGTAGCTGGCAGTTAAGTTCACTGGGAGTTAAACTGACTGGGTAAACAGGCATACAATTGCATTGAAAGAGCAAAGGAACCTCAGTGATGAGGCACCAGAGACCCGTGACAAAACACTGAGAAAAGGGTAACAAGTCGGGCAAGTTAGGCACCTGTGTGAGTTCACCAACAGAGAGATAACATTCCTTACCCAGACACTCACACTACAGTGAACTTAGGAAGAAAATCACCTAATGCTACAGGACAGGACTTCTATGCTATTCTCTGGAACTCCCTGCCTGTTGAAATGAGGCAAATGACTTCCTTGTATTGTTTCAACACCAGCTAAAAATGTTTTGTTTCAGGAAGTCTAGCCAAGCATGTAATTTTGTTATGTATAGTTGTTTTTAAAACTGTTGGTTTTACCCTATTTTATTTTATTTTTGGATAATTTTATTATCTGCAGCTTTCAAAGTTCAGTTCACCCACATTTCCACATCAGTTTGTGGTGGTGTTGTCCTTTTTAGTACACATTTCTCCTGAAACATACATATTATTGAATGCAATTTTATTCATTTTTAAATATTTAAAATATGTATTTAAAAGCATTTCCAAACTGCTTAATATTTAAAAATCTCTAAGCAGTAGCCACAATTTTACACATAAAGACAATAAAACAGTAGCATCGAAATACTAAAACAGTATTTTAAAAATACTTTTATAAAACAGTAAAACAGTATTATAAAGAAATTTTGTGTAATATACACTTTTTACAAGCAATATAATGCATTCTTAAATGTTGTTTTCACCACAATAAGCCCTTTTATGCACATGTTTCTCTAATATATGCATTTTTTATTTTATGGTTATAGGATTACATTGCAAATTTGGAGACGTGCAAATTTCAAAAGATAGCTGTGTTTTGGTCCACATTTTTTTTTCAGGAAGTGTGAATTAGGTCAGTTCTCATTAAAATTAGAATGTGAACTGAACTAAATTTCTACCCCATTCCTAAGGGTAGTGAGAGGTTTTTACCAGTTTTCTTCACGATTGTCATATGCCAAATGCATCCAAGGGCTTTTGATTTTACTAGTATGGTAGCTTTGTGACACCTCTTTACTCATTCGAACTCCATCAGTGACTTTAACTGGCTTCTGTAGCTGTTGCTGAAACATTTGCTCTGCAAAGGACACATCTCACATTTTTCTTGGAACCACAACACAGGGCAGCCAACCCCTTTTCCTGCAGGGAAGGGCTGTTTCACCTAGTGCTTTTAGGCTCAGTGTCTGGAATATCCACAACCCAATTTACTGCTTTAATTTAGCTGCACTGGAATATCCCAAGGAATAATTTGACCATATTGACTAAATCAGGGGTGGGCAACTCTTTTTAATCCACGGTCTCCATTCCTTTGAGGGGTGTTGGGCAGAGCCAGAAGCAAACGTAGGCAGAACAATGGATGTGACTCTTACCTTGGTAGAGAAGGTTTTGTTCCAGCCAAGCAAAAGTCAGAGGTTTCCACACATACCCTATGCAGCCCCATATAGACAAGCTCTCCATTGCACCATTCAGGCAAGCAAGAGACATCATCAAAGCTCAAGGACCCCTCCCCAACAGGCAAAAGTACTTGAGGAGAGAGTGGATCAAGGCCAGTGAAGGATGTGTTTTGGGGAGTGGATGCATGGCCTGGGGAGGGGGCATTGCCTAGGGAGAATCCCAAGAGCCAGGCAGAGAGGCTACAAGGGCCACATTAGCCCTGGATCTGATGCGCACCACCCTCAGGACTAAACACTGTTATCTTTTCGGTGCCAGGTCAAGACTTTCCTCTTCTTCACCCTTCCGACTGTTAAAAGGGAAGAAGCCAGGTGTGGTTTTGGTGTATAGGGAATAAAACTCTGCGGCAGAAGATCACCAGCCCAAAAGCTGGAAAGAAGCCACATCCCCCCCCTTTATTTATGCTGTTCCCTCATGTCAAATGTGTTTTAAAATTTGTATATTTGTTTTTATTGTTTTAATTGCTGTAATCTGCCCAGAGAGCTTCGGCTATGGGGCGGTATATAAATAAATAAATAAATAAATAAATAAATAAATAAATAAATAAATAAATAAACTCTAGAGAATGTTGCATGGCTTAAAACATTTAGGAACTTCTATGACTTCTTTGTCTTTCATATATTTAATTAAAAACACTCTTTACAGGTTAAAAATCTATCCTAAATATGAGCTGCTGGCATCCCCTGCTCCAAACCAAGATCATTCCAATACTGAATCCAAGCTCAGTGTCAGGATTTTAAATATTTCCCAAAGCATGCTTGTCACACCTTGAAGTATAATTTCCCAAGTTCTTTCTGGGTAATCAGTGAGTTCAATCCAGTTAAAGCATGCAGCAAAGTTGTGTCTGCAGCATCCTAACTTCAGTCTGGTGGTTTCTGATATTTATTGTGTTTGGGTCTGATTGATCTAGACTCCACTGAGGTATGTGTTATATATAAATATTTCATAATGTCAGCATCCACAAGGCTTTCTTGTTAACTCTTTAACCGTCAAACTGTGGCAAACTGTGGCATTTCTCAAGCAGTGACCACGAAGTGTTGTGGTCCAATAAATTATTGTTTAGTGCCTTGGTATTCAACATGGCACCCTCCTAATGTTTTGGACTACAACTCCTATCAGCCCCAGACAGCATGGCCAATGGGCAAGAATGATGACAATTGTAGTCTGAAGGGCACCATTTTGACTGCCTCTGGTTTTGTACAAGCCTGGGGCTGATGGGTGCACAACATCTGGAGGGCATCAGGTTGGCAAAGGCTGCCCTAGAACCTCAAGTTGCCACCCCCTTGTGTTAATGTAAGATGGGGACAAACTGTATTTGCTGAGGTGATGGATGGATGGATGGATGGATGGATGGATGGAAAAGAGAGAGAGAGAGAGAGAGAGAGAATTACTACCGTAGGTGTTTTCACTTTGAATGGAATCATTTATATTAGCTGAACTTTCTGGCTGACTCAGCTCATCTCCATAATCAAACACAAGAGATCTGAATGCCAAGGAAGTGAAAGAACTCATCATGAGACAATTGCTATTTGGTCTCTGTGCCAGAACAGGCTTGTTCATTCCAAAAAGAAAAAAAGAAAGAAAAAGCTTCAAACATTCTATGTCACTTTGCTGCCAAGTCTTATTTTAAGGACGGTCAGTGACAACCTGGCACTGGGTTCCTGTTAGCCCCCAGAAGGATAGATCTCTGCAAGGTCTATTCTAAAGTGCAGCTAGACATATTTTGTGTAGTGTCAAAAAAAAAAGTGTTGTGTGAAAGAAGTTGTTGTGCAGCTGAGCATATCGGATTTAATAGGTAGTTTTAAAAAAACTGGGTGAGAAAAGACAAAACTAAATAGAAAATGAAGATAAATGCTGGTTCCTTTCACATCTTCATAACCTGATACTACTAGCAGTCAGTGCTTTTTTTGGTTAAAAAAAGTGACGTGCCGGTGCTCCTCTCTTGATACAAGTACTGTGGGTGCCAGCGTAAAATGGCTGGCAGCAAAGGCAGCAATAAAAGAGGTGCAGGTACTCCATACTGACGAGGACTGTCACACAAAAAAGCCCTCCTAATAGTATATTATGGGACTACTGACTTGAATAATTTGGAGGCGGGCAGTGCACTGGCTGCTTGTGCAATAGGGGGAAAAGGCTGAGAATAAACCCTGGCTCTCTGGTTTTTTCTCCTGAGACTTCCTGTCTCTCCCTGGCTCGCTTGATTTGTTCCTGCAGTCAGACAGCGACACTTTCCTTCCCAGATCAGGTTGTGTGGCGGCAAAGGACAGCGGCAACAGCACTTGAGTTGCTGCCTCTCTGCCTTGTGACCACCTTCAGTGGGGCAGCCTCTGCACTCGCAGCCCTCCCCTTCTCAGCCCCCCTCCCCTCCCTCCCCAGCCAACCAGTCTTTTTACTCCCTTAGTTCTGGTTGGTGTGGCGCAGAGTATAATTTTGTATGTTCAGCTGTGGGGTGACCCTGTATAAATAAATCTCGACGGCGCCAGCTTTTTCCTTCCTTTTTGCAGCTGTCCCTGGACTGGGCCGCTGATTGGTTCGACAGCCCTGACCATGTTTTCATCGTGGAGGTGCAGCTTAACTGCTGTCTCAGCTTTGTCCAGAACGCTGCCATGAGAGAGTTGCTCGTCCTTCTGCTGTGCTAGCAACTGCAGTTGAAAGACCCAGGAGGGCTGCACAGGAGAACAGAGTCTCATGGCCCAGGTCTTCCCAAAGGAGAGACTTGAGAACTGAGGCGGCTAGGAACTGCAGGCAAGGAGGGGGAAAGGTGCACAGCTTGAAGGCTTATCACCTCAACCACGATCCAGTTTGTTTGAGTCAAGGCTCATCGGAGCGTGGCCCCCGAACCGGTTTTCATCGCTAGAGGTTGAAGTCCTGGATAAGGACAGGAGAGAAATTTGGATTGCACTTCCCAGTTTCCCAAATCCTCACTTCCCAAACTCAGGAGGCAGGGCTGGTGCCAGGCATGCTGGGGCCCTTGGGCATCACCCTGACCCAGGGCCCGGCACCTGCACACACGCCCCACCTACCTACATTCTGCGATCCACGGCAGCGGCAGCTTCTGACCCTGCTGCAGATCGTGGAGAGGGAGCTCCAACACACACACACACACTGCTGCGCAGGCCCCACCTACCTCTCCCTTGATGTAAATGCTGGTTGTGCTGCAGGCGCAAGCCTTCCATCAACCAAGATGACGGCCGAGGCTTCCCTAAGGGGCTGATGCCTATGCCACCATCTTGGCGGCACACATGCGTGCTACGTGCATGCATACCTGCCATCACCCAAGATGGCAGAAGGGGTTTATCCCGCCCACCCAAAGGAGGGGACTGTCAGGGCCCCTTGGGACCCAGGGGCCCTCAGCCAGGGCCCAACTTGGCTGCCCTCTGGTGCTAGTCCTGTCAGGAGGTAACAGACCCCTTACTTTTTTGGGAGCAGGGTCCCAATGTCTCCAACATCCTACGAGCCAATCAGCATGGAAGTGGAAGCCACTGAAAAAAGTCTTCTAACATGCATCTTTGTTCTTATCTGCTGATTGGAGCCAATCAGAGTGAAAGGAGGTGAGTCAGCCACTGAGAAGACTCTTCTCAGTAGCTAATGCACTTCCCTTTCATGCCGATTGGCTCCTAGGGAAGTCTGTTGTTATGGGAGAAGGCATTCACAAGGAGCTCATTCTTAACCCAGCAGCAAAAAAGGGGGGAGGAGTGGGTGCATGGCTGTGACTATCATGAAAGGACCCCGAACTTCTGATTTTGCCAATACACTACTGTTCCTAAAATAATGTGCAAACTGAAACACAGCTGTCTTTTGAAATTCACACACTTATCCAAATTTTGCAGTGCAGCTCTTCAACCAAAAAAAGGAGGGTATATAAGGAAAACGTGCATGTCAGTGAAAATAGTATACAAAATGCATTATATTAGGGGAAATGCTTGAAAATATGTGTGTATTGTTGGAAATATTGTAATGCAACTCAACCTAGGTGGTTTTGCATGGGAATAAAGTAAATAGACAGGAACCTCCAAGCTTCCTAGCCTGCTTTTGGACCTAACCTGTGCTGACCTTTCTTCAGGTGTAAACTGATACTCCTAGGGTTGCTCATTTCCTGACTCCTCCCTTCTTTGTCTCACCTTGGAAAGGAAGACATCTCTCATTTGTCTCTTGCAGCCAGAGATCAAAGAGTAAGCATGGCTCTTTGCATCTCTGACAATCCAATACGCACTTACAGTACTTGTCCATTGAACCCAATGGAGTTTCTGTCTGAGTAGACATGTGTTGGATTGCAGTTTTAGTTAATTAGAACTAGGAACTCTTTTCTATCAGGTATGTATTTCCTGTAATAAAGCAAGCTTATTTTCCTAACGCCTAGAGTCAGTGTGATCATATACAGGGAAAAATTGTGCTACTTCAGGTAAGATATTCACACACAGAGCACAACGGCAGTGCCGTTTTGCTGCTCTGCTAACATGTATTAGGATGGAGAAATGGGTGCCAAAATGGTGACAAATTTCCATGAGGACCTTTTAAAAAAAAGTTTTGCAAAGTTTTGATATGGAAATGTAGTAAACTAAACTTGGAACAATGAGAAACTGAAAGCTCACTCCTAATCCTGGAATACATGAAGTTGTATCAAGACAAAATGGCTTTGAGCATGTTATGTATACAGCAGAGGGAGGAAAATTCTCCAGTACAATTCTCTTAGCTCAAAATTTGTTTGGGGAAAAAAAAAGATTTATAATCACCTGATTACATTCCCCCCCAACTTTTCCAACTTTGTTTAAACCAAGGGTTTTGGAAAGAGCAGTGTTAATAATTAATATTTTTGCCACAAAAGCAAGGTTTCCTATTCATTTTCTTTACTAGACCACACCAAAAAAAATGTTTCAAAAACGGAAATTGAAAATCTAAATACTTGATTCACAGTTCAGAATTTTGACTGGTGCTTGAATGTGGTGAGCAGAGCCGGCTTCAAAGGGCAGCCAAGTGGGGCCCTGGCTGAGGGCGCCGCGGCCCACAGGGGCCCCTGAAGGGCCCCTTGTTATGGTGGTGGAGTAGTGCTCCCCTTCTGCGGCAGGCTCCATAGAATAACACCCCAAATTCAAAATGTACTTGAACCCTTTAAAAAACATCTCTCTCCTGATGTTTTAAAAGGGCCTCCTATTGCCCCCCCTATCTTTTCTATGCCTTCCTCCATAAGATGCCTTTCTGTCTCCAGCCATCAAACAACAGGATTCCCCAACAGAAGCTCATTTGAAATTGCCCCCATCAGCTGGGGAAGGAGGGAGAGATGCTTTGATCTCACACCTTCCTAATTTCATACAGATGCATATTTCTTCTGCAGATTAGGACAAATGAAGGAGGATGCCCTGTATTCCCACCCCATCGGAGATAACATACGCTGCAATCCTATGCACATTTACGTAGAGGCAAGCCCCATTGGATTGTATACAGTGAAGTTCTACACAGAGTGGACCCATGGAAATTAAGAACTAAGTTAGCTATATCCATTAATTTCAATAGGTCTCTACTCAGAGTAGAACTAACATTGGATACAACCCATTGAATTCATTGGGGGCTTACTTCTGTGTAGACATACATAGGATTGCACTGTTAGTAAGGCTCCCTATCAAATATGTCCTCTCACATTCATAATAATAATAAAAAATGAAGTTTCATTACTCAACAACCAATGACCAAATAGTTGAATTGATCTTGCCTTTGGCCAAACTCTGTCCATCCAGAAAGTAACTTCCAGACAGACATGAGAAAGCACTTCTTCACCCACTGCATGCTTTAATTTAGGGAAACCACTGCCAGATGGATTTTAAAGGGGATTAGACAAATCAACAGAGGCAGGTCCGTGAGGGCAAATGGGTCACTGCCCCATCAACCTCAGCCTGCCCCACGTGCCTCTCTTCTTACTTACATCTAGTCCAGGGGGGACAATGGCTGCCAGCTCTTTCCTCCTTAGTCTCAGTGTTGCCCTTGAACTCAGCGGAGAGGAGGATGGGTGCAAAACTGGAATGACTTGGCTCAGCCTGTCATTGGCTCTGGCTCCACCTCCTGCTGGCCTCCCTGCCTTCTGTCCTACCAGTTCCAGTGGGCACCAGCCATCATTGAGCAGAGGAGAAAAAAATCAATCTTTGGCTAATAGCCATGGTGGCTATAAGAAATCTCCATGTCCAGAGTCAGTGTAGTTCTTGGATATCAGTTGCTAGAGATTAACAACAAGAAAAGGCTATCGATTTCATGTTTGTGGGCTTTCCAGAGGCTAGTGTGGGATGGAAGATGCTGGACTAGATGGACCATTGGTCTTGACCAGCAAGACTTTCCTTATGTTGTATAAGAAGACAGGTCCCTGCCCAGAGGAGCTTACAGTCTAAAATTCAGCACAGGAGACACAAAGGAAGGAAGGAAGGAAGGAAGGAAGGAAGGAAGGAAGGAAGGAAGGAAGGAAGGAAGGAAGGAAGGAAGGATAAAACCTTCCAAGCATAGGGGGCAGCAAGGGAGAAAGGGTATGAATGAATTAAGGTACCAATTCTCATTGTTAAGATACTTTGGGGAAGAGAGATGGATCAGTGGTAGAGTGTGTGGTGTGCATGCAAAAGATCCCAGGTTCAATCCCTGACAGCTCCAGGTAGAACTGGGAGATAGTCCTGTCTGAAACCCTGGAGAGCCACTGCCAGTCAGTATAGACAGTAACTAGCTAGATAGACTACTGGCCCAATTCAGTATAAGGCAGCTTCCTGTGTTCCTGGTTGCCATCTAAGAGCCACATTCACACATGTTCAGGGGTCATGTGTAGGGATAATAAATAGTAAGGCCTCCATGCAGTGATAGGGCAAACAGCAACCCTGAGTAAGGGCTGCCTCTTGCATCTGCACTGTATGTCTACAAGTTCTGACCGCAGAGGGAACTAGTCATAAATGACTTTTCAAACTTTCGCTTGTGTGACTAATTGAATTTATTCATCACTTTCCAGAGAAGTGTCTCAAAATGACTTAACAAAGTGCATTTTAAACCAGGAATAACACTCTGATCATCCACTAACTGAATTAATAAGCAAATAACCCCTCTTTCACCCACCCAATGTAAGCATGATCACCAACGGATTACCAAGATCAGAACCTTAAACTTGGCCCAGTAGCTAATAGGCAGCCAGTGCAATTCTTTCAGCATGAGATGTTGGCAATACCCTGCCTCAGTGAGCAGTCACACCCTGCATTTTGCACCAGCTGCAGTTTCCATTTCTTATCCCATTGTAATTTAGCTTTCATCTTTTGACACCTCATGGTGACTTTTCCATCTCACAAACAGCTCTTTGAAATATCTTCTGATATTTTCACATTTCAGGTTTGAGATCAAAAATAGCTACTTTGCTGGAATACATATTGCCCCCCAAAATAAAAAAGCTGTGTGAATATTTACATTAGAAAAAGCCTGTTTCATGTTATTGTTCCTTCCGTCTACTGCTTCTGGTCGCTTTCCTTCTGGTTCAGTCCTGTGGGTAATACAAAGTAATCAGGGATCTCATAGTGAACATGATGTCATGATGCTACTTAACCAATCTGATCTGGCTAGATGATGACATATCTGAGTGCAGGTGAAGTCAACCAATAGTCAGTGAACACAGTTAAGGCCAATAGAAATGAATGAGCACATATTTCTCAAGAAGCTTCAAACAGGAAGATGTTTTCTGAAACTTCCAGTAACATTTTACAGGGGAAAACAATCATCTTCATCTAAGCCATAAATATCAGCTCACAGGTTTAGACCAGGTCCACAGAGTTACAGCTGATTTTAATATAAGTTTTTTTGCCCTCTTCTTTCCAATTCTATATTACAGAAATTAAATCCGCACACTGCCAACTTTTCTTTGCTAAGCCTGAAACCAGTCGGCATGTTACCAAACATTCTTGTAAATTATAAATTTATCTGAAGGCAAACACATTATAAAGCATGAACACCACAATAAAAAAAACCCTGCATTAAAAATAGAAACTGTGAGTGTGTATGTTTTGCATCCTCAGTATTGAATGAAAACAATCCCTCACCCCTCAAAAACGGAGCTCTCTCATTTTTGGACAAGTTTTCACTAAGACTGACTAGGAGCTTTGCAAGAAAAATTGTAGGAGCTGGTTAACAAAAGAAGGAATATGCAGTTAGTTGAAGAAGAAAAAAGATCAAGCACCCTGGTTTAATACAGTTCAGCTTATAGCCATAAGTAGACAATGTGTGCCAGGTTCTGAGCCCAGCCTTTTTTTTTATCTCTGAAAAGCAACATTTATCAAAATAAGCAAAATATGTGAGGTATGGAATGTGGTTCACTGAGGGCAGATCTTTCTTGGTAGATTGGTAAATTAAAACACATGGCAAAGTGTTGCAGGGAAGAGCACACTGCTGACTGTATTACTCCTTTTTTATTATTGGTTAATCCCTAATAGGAACCAGCTGGTAATAAAGCAAGGAAGTTCATGGGAACCCATCCTTTGTTGAAAGCAGAGTCGGTGTCAATACTAGAAACAGATGAGCACATATATATACACACCAGAAAACCCAGTGTAATTGCCTTCTGGAGGTCAGGTTACATAAAGCTCTCAGTGAACAGAGGTGAGACTTTGGCCACTGAGAGTGACAGGGTGAGAGGAAAGGATTTCTTCATGGGTTCATGCAGCTGGAAGGGAGAGCCACCACTGGGTTGCTCCAGGGTTTAATTTGTAGAAGAGCGTGGGACTTAACATGATGAACCTACATGCTTGATTATTATTTATTACATTTTTATCCCACCTTCCCTCCATGATGAAAATCAAGGTGGTGTTTATGGGGTTTCCAGGGCGCTGACCAAATCCAGACCTGTTTAGCTTCAGCAAAGCATGGTCTCATCGGGGGCCATCAGATCAGCCTTCCCCAACCTTCAGTGGAGGCTAGTCTAGTCTTTCCCAACTTTTGGGTCCCCAGATGTTGCTGGACTACAGTTCCCATAATTCCTGACCATAGGCCATGCTGGTTGGTGCTGATGGCAGCAACATCTGGGGACCCAAGGGTTGGGAAAGGCTGGGCTAGTCCATTAGGGCAAGTGGGGCACTGTCCCACCAACCTCAGTCTATCCCCTGACAGGCTGGATTACTGTAATGTGTTCTACGTGGGGCTGCCCTTGAGGTGGGTGCAGAAGCTGCAGCTAGTGCAAAATGCAGCAGCACGAGTGCTCACTGGGGCAGGACATCAGCAACATGTTACCCCGCTGCTGAAAAATTGCATTGGCTGCCCATTAGCCACCAGACTAGTTCAAGGTGCTGGTTTTGGTGTATAAAGCCCTATACAGCTTGGGACCAGGATACCTGAAAGATCATCTTACCCTTTATATAGCTACTTGATCATTGCACTCTGCAGGTGAGGGCCTCCTGCAGGTATCATCTCATCAGGAGGTCTTCTACTCACAACATAGGGATCAGGTCTTTAGTGTTATGGCATCTACCCTTTGGAATCCATTCCTTTTAAATACTACACAAGCACCATCCTGTTGTCTTTTTGGTGCCTACTGAAGACCTTCCTCTTTCAACAAGCCTCTTAAGCAGAGATGTTATCCCAGTCCACACCTGTGTTGGAAATGTTTTTTAAAATGTATTTAAATATATTTTTATCATTTTTATTTTAAAAAGATGTTTTTAAGAAGTGTTATAGATGTTGTTAGTGTTTTATCAGTTGTTTGCCATCCTGGGCTCCTTCTGGGAGAAAGGGTGGGATATAAATTTAATAATAAATAATGCACAAGAGGGTGACTTTGAAATGAGGATAGGGGTATGTTGTGAATGTCTCTGTTCTTAGGTGTCTGGTGTAGAGGTAGGGGAGAAATTCAATCCAGTTCTCATTTAAAGCCAAATTATGAAATTTGCGGTTTCTGGAACTATATGAGAACCAAAACATGACTAGCCTTTGAAATTCGCACTGATCTGAATTTTGCAATGCAGTTCTCCAACAAAACAAAGTTTACAAAAATGCATGCATTACAGGAAAATGTGCATAAAAATAAATATATTAGTGAAAATAACATACAAAAATGCATTAGATTGGGAGAACTTGCTTACAAAAATGTGTACATTAATAAAAATTGTATACAAACATGTGTTTATTAAGACCAATGCTGAAGAATTTTCTTTATAATTGCTTTTTCAGAAAATCACAAATTGCTGCAGAAATGTGGAAAACTGAATTTTAAACTGGAAAAATGAGAAACTGAGAGAACCGAAAGTGACATATCTTTCCATTCCTAGTCAGGTGTAAGAAGGTTTGGAGAGAGCAAAAGATCTATCTGCCTGCAGCCATCACACATGACTGAGATGAGCTTTGGACTTCAACCTCTTTGGCTGACAGCTCATGCTGCTAACTGCTACACTATGCCCTCATACATCATTGCTCAGGGGTGGGAAGTTTGTGGCAATCCAGGGCTGCTTTCAGACATGGGGCATTAGTTTAACAGATTAAAATGGTAGCCCTTCTGTCCCAGTTTCTAAAATTCCTTTCACACTACAGTACCTGTTGCATTAAGGAACAATAGCTTTTTCAACTGATATACTGGCATTTTGCATAAATGACCGTCTTGTTTTCATCCTTCACCTGTTATACACATGTGCTCTGTAGTTCGCCACTTGTAGGAGGACTAAGATCGCATCCTGTCGCCATGCAAACCCTCTCCCTTTAGCATCAGACATTCTTCTTCTTTCTAGTTGTACAGACACAGAGGTGTGAGGGGGAAATGCTGCTGCTACCCAGGCCTATGCCAGCATACCGGTACAATTTTTGTCAGGCAAAAAAACCCCTTGCATGCCTAAAGGGTGGGAATGCACTGCATGCTGGAATGCCTGTCAAGTGGGCGGCTACAGCTAGCCAAAAACTTCCAATTTTCTAGGTTCCCAAGCTTATAACTGGATTGTTTCTGGTATCAATTATCATAACAATTAGGGCTAAACTTGCACTATATTCCACTGAAATTCCAGAACTGGCTTGTACGTCATGTGAAAGATCAAATATAATGTGCAAATTACCAGGTAAGAAATCATCAGAATAACAGAATAAAGTGGTGTGAAAGCAGCCCAGCTATTGTTGGACTACAGGATCTCAACTTGAGCATGGTGGGTTCATCAGGATATTGGACAGATAAAATCAGAGCTTGGAAAAATTACTTTTTTAAACTACAACTCCCATCAGCCCCAGCCAGCATGGCCAGTGGATTGGGCTGATGGGAGTTGCAGTTCAAAAAAGTAACTTTTCCAAGCTCCCATGATCTCTGAGCACTGGCTGTGCTGGTTGGTGCTCATGGATTCTGAAGCCCAACGGCACCTAGAGAGTCCACAGGCTCGCCATCCCTGTTTTACCACCTTTAATTTCTAACTCAGCCAGAATTTTCTCTAATAGGTTTTCTTTTATGACAAAGAGCAATGACTGGGGTTGGGGATGAACTTGAATTACATCCAATCTTAGTTCTACTCAGAGTAGCCCCACTGAAATTAATTGACATGCCTGACTTAGATTGATTAATTGCAATGGGTCTGCTCTGAGTAGAACTTAGTTGGGCACAAGCCCTGTTCCCTTCCATTGGTCCTAGCTTAACTGTTCATGCCTTTCGAGAACCTGTGGTTACCAAAAAGAGAAAAGAAGTCAGCACGGAAGGAATTATTAGCATCAAATTTAATAACATCCATCTCACCCCCCTCACCTCTCAGAGGCATTGTAAGAGGCACTCTTGGCCTTTCCAAAAATGGGATTCTAATCCGAAATGAATTTGTAGCTAATTCAACCTGTAGGCTAGTGACTCTGGGATTTCCTAGATAATACGATCCAGACAGTAATGTTGATGGATGCTAGAGGCTGGCCTGTGTAGTACTTGTGAGGCACTGTCAGCAGAGTGAGTGATGCAGATTTGCTCAGTTATAAGTAACTCAGCATGCTGGTAAAATGTGCTCATCTTCAGAAATGTACCTTAATTAGCTGCTGTGTCTTCCAAACTAATTTTCTGTCTTTATGTGTGCATCAACCATCCCAGATATTTTTTCTTTTCTTTTTATTAATTTTATAAGATTTCTTACCCGCCCTTTACCATAAGGTCCTCTGGGAGGTTACGATGATAAAATGTACAATTATAAAACAAATAAAACAGATACAATCATAAAACAAGAAAGGTATAAGAAACAAAGATGCTTTTTTAAAAAAAAAATCCCATATATAAAAACAATACAAACATTTCTTGAAAAAATACAAACATTTTGTAAAAACGTTTTTTAAAAAATTGCAGTACAGATGCAACCTGGGATAAGGATCTCCCTTAAAAGGTTTGTGGAAAGAGGAAGGTCTTCAGTAGGGTGCTCAAAAGTCAACAGACATGCTGCCTCTCTAAGACAGCTGAAGTCACTGGCAAGTGATGCAAGGACTGAGACCCCCTGCCTGACCCTGACTCCAGAGACACTGCAGTTAATTTTGCAGCCTCTTTTATCAACTTCTGGCTGGGTCAGGGGACATAAAAGCCTGGCTACCCTTGGGCGGCGGGTCTGCTGCCAGTGGGATCACCACCAAAGGGGTGACACCAAAGAGCATCACCCCTTGGGAAGTCCCTTAGGGAGTCCCGAGGGCAAGGGCACTATCCCTTCCATTTTTTAAGACCAATTTAGAGGAGATTGGTAGTGGGGAGGGTGTATGGTGCATGTGTAGTTCCTGTTCAGGGTGAGAGCTTGTGCAGTGGACTGAATGATAGGAGAAAGTTGCCAGATGTCTTCAGAGTGAGAGTCTGCAACTGGCAGAAGGCTGGCCCTCCCTGGGTATGAGATGGGGGGGGAGTAGATATGCCCTGTGTGAAAGATATTGAGTGGGTATGACTGTTCCCAATTCTCTCAGAGGCCTACTGGGATAACTGGTTGGGGCAGGTTTTGTTGGTGGGCTTTTGTTGGGTCCATATCAGGTATTTAGGAGGAGTCTTCGTAAGAAGGGACATGGGTGATCATGGGTAGAGAGAGGTATAGCCATGCGGAGGTGGTGAACTACCATAGAAGACTAGCAAAAGGCTATCTACACCTCGTTCCTTGCTCCCACTCCTTTCATGGATGGGTTCCTCGTTGCTCATCTGCTCTGCCCACTGGCCCGTGTCTGCTGTTGTTCAATGCCAGATCGGTATACCATAAGACCACACTCATCCATGATTTATTATTTATTTATTTATTTATTTATTTTGTTATGCTTGTATACCGCCCCATAGCCAAAGCTCTCTGGGCAGTTTACAGTAACTAAAAACATTAAAACAAATACAATTTAAAACAGAACTTATAAAAACAATTTAAAACACAATTTAAAAATTTAAACAGTATAAAACACATGCTAAAATGCCAGGGAGAAGAGGAAAGACTTGACCTGGCGCCGAAAAGAGAACAGTGTTGGCTCCAGGCACACCTCATCAAAGAGATCATTGCATAATTTGGGAGCCACCACTGAGAAGGCCCTCTCCCTTGTTGCCGTCCTCCGAGCTTCCCTTGGAGTAGCCACCTGGAGGAGGGCCTTTGATCTTGAATGTAGTCTACGGGTGGGTTTGTATCGGGAGAGGCATTCCATCAGGTATTGTGGTCCCAAGCCGTGTAAGGCTTTATAGGTTAAAACCAGCACCTTGAATCGAGCTTGGAAACATACAGGCAGCCAGAATCGGTTATATATGTTCAAACTATCTGGTCCCTGTTACTGGGTGCTGCATTTTGCACAAGCTGCAGTTTCCGAACTGTCTTCAAAGGCAGCCCCACATAGAGTGCATTGCAGTAATCTAATTTGCAGGTTACCAGAGCATGGACAACTGAAGCCAGGTTATCCCTGTCCAGATAGGAACGTAGTTGGGCCACCAACCAAAGTTGGTAGAAGGCACTCCGTGCCACCAAGGCTACCTGAGCCTCAAGTGACAGAGATGATTCTAGGAAAAACCCCAAGCTACAAACCTGCTCTTTCAGGGGGAGTGCAACCCCATCCAGGACAGGTTGGACATCCACCATCTGGTCAGAAGAACCACCCACTAGCAGCATCTCAGTCTTGTCTGGATTGAGCCTCAGTTTATTGGCCCTCATCCAGTCCATTGTCGCAGCCAGGCACTGGTTCAGCACATTGACAGCCTCACCTGAAGAAGATGAAAAGGAGAAATAGAACTGCGTGTCATCAGCATACAGATGGCAACGCACTCCAAAACTCTGGATGACTGCACCCAACAGTTTCATGTAGATGTTGAACAGCATGGGGGACAGAACTGACCCCTGCAGAACCCCATGCTGGAGAGTCCAGGGTGCCAAGCAATGTTCCCCAAGCACCGCCTTCTGGAGGCGACCTGCCAAGTAGGAGCGGAACCACTGCAATGGAGTACCTCCCACTCCCAACTCAGCCAGTCTCCCCAGAAGGATACCATGGTCGATGGTATTGAAAGCCGCTGAGAGATGAAGGAGAATCAGCAGAGTCACACTCCCCCTGTCTCTCTCCCGACAAAGGTCATCATACAGGGCGACCAAGGCTGTTTCTGTGCCAAAACCAGGCCTGAAACCCGACTGAAATGATCATCAATGAAGGTGCCAATTTGGTTTTCATTACTGAGACCTGGGTGGGTGAGCTGGGAGGAGTTCATCTGACCCAGCTTTGCCCTCCTGGATACTTGGTGCAACCCCAGCATAGGCTGCAGGGACAGGAGGGAGGAGTTTCTGAGGTTCATAGAACCTTCCATCTCTGTCCCCAGGAAACCACTCTGTCTTGGAGCTGGCTGTGAGTTGCCTGCACCGGGGGAGATTCAATTCAGTTTGCATTTAAAGGCAAATCTTCCTCATTTGCACTTTCTGAAACAAAACAAGAGCCAAAGGACAGCCTCCAAATTTTTGTGAAAAGAATGTTCAAAACTGCATTATGCAAGGGGAAAATGTGTTGTTAGGATAAATTTGCATTAAAATGCTAGTGAATTTTAACAAGGGTTTTTTCAACAAAAATCTGATGTAGAAATGCAGAGTACTGAACTTAAGTTTTTTTGGGGGAAAGAAGGAGAAACAGAAACCAATATTGAGGCCTCCTCGGTATTAGACATTTAAAGCAGTATCATACCACTTTAAAATGTTATGGCTTCCCCCAAAGAATCCTGGGAACTGTAGTTTGTTAAGGTTGCTGCGAGTTATGAGGAGACCCCTATTCCCCTCACAGAATAATTGGTTGGTTTCACAGAGTGGTTTCACAATCAATCCCTCTTCCAAGGGAACTCTGTGAATTGCAGCCCTGTAAGGGGAATAGGGATCTTCTAACAGCTCTCAGCACCCTTACCAAACCTCAAATCCCAAGATTCTTTGGGGAAGCCATGACTCTTGAAAGAATTATGATACTGCTTTAAATGGGCCCCAACAGATCCGCCCATTCCTAGCTAGATGCAATGCCACTCCCACCTGAATGCATCCCTGTCAAGCACACAGAGCAGTATTGTTCAACTAAACAGCCACAAGTTCAGTGCCCCTGGCGATCACCTATAGAATTCTACAAAAGCAGATTGGAAGACTGTCTGTGCTATCAGTATGTATTTGCAGAGTTCAAAAGATATAAATTCGTCTGAGTTTGAGCCAAGATTCCATCACTCACCTCATAAATCTGAAGCAACTCCCTTAACCTTGGCACACTAAGATGAGCAGGAGGATGATTTGACCTATGCAATGGGACAAAAGGATTGCTTTTCAACATCCATATTTTCTCTGTTTCCGGAGGCCTGGAGGTTTAGCTGTGACACCTCTTGAGGCTTGTTCATAAAGTATGTCCCAGTTTTAAAAGTCTTTTAATCCCCGTCTCCAACTTGTCATAATTTATCAAATGTAGCTTTAACCCCCACCTGAAATTGTGGCACCCGTTCTCATGCCTTCTTGATTTAAATGCTTACAATGCAATGTAAACCACCATGAAAAGGCATAAGGAGGTAATATGAGCCTGTTGGATCAGGCCAGTAGCCCATCTAGTCCAACACCCTGTTCTCACAGTGGCCAGCCAGATGCCTCCGGGAAGCCCCAAAGCAAGACCTGAGTGCAATGGCACTCTCCCCACTTGTGAATCCCAGCAACTGGCAACCAGAGGTGTACTGCCTCCGACAATGGAGGTAAAACTTCAGTAGTACAGTGGCAAACTCAGAAGTGCAGGGTCCCTTCATGTTAGTCACAGCCATGCCCCCCTTTTTTTGCTGCTGGGTTAACAATGAGATCTTTGTTAATGCCTTCTCCCACAGCATATATCCCTAGGAGCCAATAAGCATGAAAGAAGAGAGTGTTAGCTGCTGAGAAGAGTCTTCTCAATGGCTGACTCACCTCCTTTCACTCTGACTGGCTCCAAGCAGCAGGAAAGGACAAGGAAGCATGTGAGAAAACTCTTCTCAGTGGCTAACACACTCTTCTTTCATGCTGATGGGCTCATAGGATTGAAGACATTGGGACCCTGCTCCCAAAAAAGTAAAGGGTCTAAGACCCCCCAAGAACTGGATGACTATACCCCTGTAAAACATACCAACTGTGACCAGTAGCGGCTGGTAGCCTTGTTTTCCACTGATTTGTCTACTCATTTAAACACATCCAATTTGGTGGCTATCCCTCCTTGGTGAGGTTGTCACCTCTTCAAGAGGCGATACATAAGCCCCCTTCAATCTATCAATCCATCAGTCCAAATATCTTGATTAAAACTCAGTCTGCTTTCCAAATGCTTATTGTGGATGGGCAGCTCTCCGTTCGTAGGGTTCTTTATCTTTACACCTGACTTGGATCAGACAGCCCTTCGTATAGAAGGTTTCTTCGAAGAGAGACTTTCAAAAAGAGGACTTCCCTCTGTAAAGCAGGACACATGGCCACCCTGGTGCACAGAAGACTGCACTGGCTCCTCAGCCCTACCCCAGACACATTTGCCTCGCAGAGCAGCCTGTCAGGATTTTAAATGGGCCTTTTATCTGTAGTCCCACATGTAGGCGAGGCCTGACTGTGAATCAGAGAGGTGTGACAAGGTCTGTGAACTCCTACAGTCCAGCCAGCACTCTGCCAAACATCGGCCTGAACAGCGATGTGATTCCTGCCTTGCTGAATCTGAACTATTCCAAAGCCCAGACTTTCTAGGAAAAAATCACACGTTATCAGTCTGTCTCCAAACCTTCATTTCCTTGCCAGAGGTTAACAAGAAGATGGTTGCTGCGGAACTTTTGACAGCTCTTCATCTCCAGTGATTAATCTGACAGATGTTATTCTGGCTCCTGTCCAGTTCGTAATGGGGACTCAGCAGCCTCTGAGTGCATTAGGAATGACCTACTTACATCTGCTGGCCAAGATACTGTAAATTTTATTTCAGTTGCAGCCTGTGTGTGTAGGGGGGTGCATGTGTGAGGAAGGGTTGCGTTTGTTTCGTGGAGAACTCTCTAAAACTGTCTATTAGCAGTACCTGATGAAACAGGGATATATGGAAAGTCTCTCATTTGGTAGTGCCAGTGTTGTCTAGAGATGGGGAAGAATTTCTATTCAGTTCATATTTAAAGGCAAACTTGACAATATCTCACTTTCTGAAACAATACTGGAACAGAAGCAGCCATCTTTCAGAATTCACACTTCTCTGAATTTTCAGTGCAGTTCTCTGTATTCACGTAATGCATACAAAAATGGGGAAATTGCGTTAAAATGTGTATATTGAGCACAAATGCATACAAAATGTGTATATTAGGAGAAATCTGTGCTAAAGTCCTGATGAATTTTCATGAGGATTCTTTTTAAATGGTCCCGTCGCCGGGACCACATCACGCCAGTGTTGTTCGATCTACACTGGCTTCCAGTTGTTTTCCGGGCCCAATTCAAGGTGTTGGTATTAACCTTTAAATCCCTACACGGTCTCGGCCCAGTTTATCTAAAGGAGCGCCTACAACGCCACCAATCATGCCGCCTGACAAGATCGGCCACACAAGGCCTTCTCTCAGTCCCGCCAACCAAAGCAGCTAGGTTGGCGGGCACTAGAGAGAGGGCCTTTTCAGTGGCGGCCCCCACCCTCTGGAACTCCCTCCCACAAGATCTTCAGCACATCTCTTCCCTGAATATGTTCCGCAAGGCCTTAAAGACCTGGCTTTTTCAGCAGGCTTTCAGGACTTTTGGGGAGGCTTAATATCTTTCTGTTTTAAATGCCTCCTATTATGTATTGCTTGCTTTTATAATTTATATTATTTCACTGTATTTTGTACTGTATTCTGCTATATTTATTGTATGTACGTCGCCTAGAGTGGCCACTGGCCAGATAGGCGACACAAATTAAATTTATTATTATTTATTATTAAAAATCGCAAACTGATGTGGGGATGGGAAGAACTGTAAAAGTTCAGAAAAATGATTGAGGGGGTTGAGTCACTCCCTACGAGGAAAGTTTGCAGCATTGGGGGCTTTTTTAGTTTAAAGAAAAGGCAAGTGAGAGGTGACATGACAGACATGTATAAACAATTGCATGGCATGGAGAAGTGGATAGAGAAAAGTTTTTCTCCCTCTCTCATAGCACTAGAACTTGTGGACATTCAGTGAAGCTGAATGTTGGAAGATTCAGGACAGACAAAAGAAAATACTTGTTCACACAGTGCATGGTTAAACTGTGGAATTCGCTCCCACAAGAGGCAATGGTGGCCACCAACTTGGATGGCTTTTAAAGAGGATTAGATAAAATTCATGGAGGACAGCAATAGCTACTAGGTATTGTTCTGCCTCCAGTGTTGGAAGGAATATGCCTCTGAATATCAGTTGCTGGGAACTGCAGGAGGGGAGAGTTGCTCTCAGGTCCTGCTTGTGGGCTTCCTAGAAGCATCTGCTTGGCCACTGTGAGGACAGGATGCTGGATAAATGGACCTTTGGCCTGATCCCCAGCAGCTTCTTATCTATGGTAACTGAATTTAAGATCGGAAAAAGGAGAAACTAAGAGAAACAAAAAATGGCAGATTTGCCCATCCCTCATGACAAATTGAGAAACTGTTTTGCTCAGGACCATCCCAAGACATTTTGCTGCTTGAGCTGAAGGCCAAGATCTCCCCTCACACCACAATGGGCTCCTTTCAGGAAGGGGGCATATAAATGTAATAAATGAATAAATGCTACTACTGGTATTAGATAGTCACCTTTGTTGTATTGCTTTTGGCACCTGCTAAAAGTTTTTATTTAGAAAAGCCTACCCAGACGTGTAATTTTATTATGTACATTTGTTTTGAAGCTGCTGATTTTATCTATATTTTGACACATTTTATGTCTACTTGTTTTTAAAGTTTTAATGTAGATTTAATATACTTTTACATAAACTACTTAGAGGGTTTTGTTGATTAAGTGGTATATGAATCTTTTAAAATAAATAGGCAGCGGCAGCAGTAATATCTGGTCCATGCACTGTTCATCTCAGATGGCCACTTATGCATATGCAAAAAAGACTAAATGCACGAGCGAAGCTGCATTCAGACAGCAGTTTATTCCTTTCCCCCAACATTTCTTTACATATTAATTCCCACATTTTATTTGAACTTTCACACAATGTAAAAGCCACTTCTGGAAATCTTGTGGAATGTAGTGGAAGTTTATTTATTATTTATTTATTTAATTTAATTTATATACCGCCCTAAGCCTGGAGGCTCTCTGGGCGGTGTACAAAAGATAAAACAAGCACAATGTATAAATACAATAACTACAATAAATCAAGAAACAAAAACAAACAAACAATAAAAGAACCAAACAAAGTTAAAAGCAGAAGGTCATTCCCCTGAGAAAAGGCAACGATTTCTGTGTTAATTGCTTTGAGAACAAATCTGTTTGCAACCCCATTAACCCAGAAAATTGCAGGAGTAAAGTGACAAAATTTGGGACGGTATACCAGCATACAGTTCTTTCCTGCCATTGTCATGTTTGGAAAGGATGGGGGAGAAGAGACATGTCCAATGACATTCATTGTTGTGTCATACCACGCCCACTGGTGTGAATGAAACTTAGCATGACATGGCAGTATATCATTCAAAACGCCACAGTTCCATAATGCAACAGGTACTGCAGTATAGAAGGAATGTCAGAAATCAGGAAAGAAGTGCTACCATTGTAATCAGGCAAACTAATGCAATAAGCCGCATGTCTGGATGCAGCCCCAAAGATAAGAGAAAATATGGCACTGTTCACAGTGGTGACCGCATTTATTCTAATAGCTGGTGGCTGACATTTTCCCTCAGAATTCCCCTGAGAGTGACAGTACATGATGATGTAGGATTATTCCAAATGGACTTCTGGGATCCAGTTTGTGGGGACATGGCCACGAGTGAGATCAGCTGGTTTTCACCTCCACAAACATTTTTAAAGACCTGTTGAAATGAAACTCTAACATTCATAAAATGAGGTGGCAAAACTGGAGTGAGTGAAGGCATCTCTCCTCAGTGTTACAGTTCCAAGAAAAGTAACAGCCGTTGATCGCTACTTGGGGAATAAAAAGATCTCTTAACCTATGGCTTAAACAATCAAAGCATTGGCATCAGCCAAACCTGTTTGGGGAGGACATTGAAGAACCAGGGCACCACCACTGCCAAGGCCCTCTTTTTGGTTGCCACCTGCCTAACCTCTGAAGCTGGAGGCATCAGGAGGAATATCCTTAAGGGGAAGGAGAGTCCGTCTAGTTCAACCAGTTTTAAAATCAGCTCACATTTGCATTACCAATGTTGCTCAACGGGGACTGCAGGAGCCTTTGGTGATGGATCTGCTTTTAAAAGTGAGTGTGCTTGAAATGGCAAATCTCGGTGGACCTATCCCTTCATTATCCCTGGGATGCTGAAACCTCTCTAAGCCATTTCTGAAACTAAAATAATATTTTCTTCAAATGGTGCCTTTGCCAAATTCAAAGCAAAAAAATGACATTTGCTTGGCTCTGGTTGGGGTCACGTATGAGGCTTGTGCGCGTAAACTGAATAAATATTTCAAAGGGAAAAGAGAAAAATCATTAACCTTTTGTCATTAATGTTTGCAGCTCTCTGGGCTGCTCCGCAGTTTGAATTAGTGCACCTGCCAAAATAAGCACCAAGCTTTGTTACCCTCTTAGGGACAACTCTGCTTCATAAATCACCGCCTTTCAGTGACAGCTAAATGTGTTTTATATCACATAGAGAGCCTGTGTTTATGAATGTGAGATAAAAAGGGTTTAGCCAGTGCAAACACAGGGACTACTGTGTAACGCCTGACTCGCTCGCTTGACTTTCTCCCCTTCAGTGAGAAATCTGCTGTTTGAGCACAAGCCTGCAAGGTGAGGAGGACAGGGGAGAAATTTAGTTCACTGCACATTTTAATGCAAATCTACTTAATTTGCACTTTCTGAAACAATACGTGAACCAAGTTGTAGCAGTTCTTTGACATTTGAATTTCTCTGAATTTTGCGATGTTGGTCTCCAGTCGGAAAAAAAAGGTAAAGGTGTCCCCGCACTTATAGTGCGAGTCGTTTCCAACTCTTAGGGTGACGTCTTGCGATGTTTACTAGGCACATGTTAGTGAAAATATCAGACAAAAATGCATTATATATTAGGGGAAATTGCTTGCAAAAATGTGTATATTAGGCAATATGTTATATTAGGCACTGGCTGCCAATATATTTCCAAGCAAAATTCAAGTTATTACTGTTAGTATATAAAGCCCAAAATGGTTTAGGACCAGGTTACCTGAAAGACTGCCTTGACACTTACATACTAGCCAGATCATCATCTGGAGAATCCCTCCTGACTGTTCCACAGTTATCTCATATTTGTTTCATTCCTATGTGAACTAAAACTTTTAGGATACTGGCACCAAGAACATTGTTCCTGTTGAAATCAGACAGGCACCTACAGGTATGATATTTCAGTGCCTTCTGAAAATGTTTGCTTCGTCAAGCATGTTCAGAGAATGAATCTGAACCAGCATTGGTCATATGTTCTATATGTTATGACCTTATAATTTTTATGAAGTTTTAATGCTTTTATTGTACAATGCTATGATATTTTTTTATGAGTTGGCGATTTGTATAACTGTTACTATAAATAAATAAATCCAGGTATAGAAGGAGAAATGTGATCTAAAACACTGCTGAATTTTCGTAAGTGATTAGCAAACTGATGTGGAAATGTAGGGGAAGTGAACTTAAGACTGAAAAAATGAAGAATGGAGAGAAGCCGAGAGGGATGGATTTAGATTCTCCACCCCCACTGCAAAAGCAGACCTCCATTTAGACCTTAGGTCAGTGGTGGCTTGTGCCCATTGGAAATGGTAGGTAGAGATGGGCAAGAAATGCTATTCAGTTTGCATTTCAAGCCAAATCTATCAAATATGCACTTTCAAAAACAATATGAGAACCAAAACACAGCCATCCTTCAAAATTCACACTTATTCAAATTTTGCAATGCATCTGTTAGGGGAAAGTGTGCATAAAATGAATATATGAGTGAAAGCAGCATACAAAATGCATTATGTGACAGAAAAATTGCTTGCAAAAATGTACGAGTCAAAACTACCTACAAAATTGTGTTTATTCGGAGAAATTTATACTAAAATGCTAGAGAATTTTCATGAGGATTTTTTAAAAAAATCTGCAAGTTGCTGCAGAAATGTGCAGAACTGAATTTAAGATTGGGAAACAAGAAACGGAGAGAACCAAAATTGACTATCTTTCCATTGCTTCTGGTAGGACGGAAAGCAGAGCAGCCTACAGTCGAGCCTGAGCCAATGACAGAGTCAACTAATTCTAGTTTTGTCCCCATCCTCCTCCTTGCTGAGTTTTATGAAAGCATCACTGAGTCTAAGGAGGAGGCCAACTTGTACTACCTCCTGAACTGTTAGTACATAAGAAGGCATGTAGGCAGACAGACAGGGGGCGGCTGAAGGCAGACTGAGGTTAGCAGGGCAGTGCCCTAATGAACCAGCCTCCTCTGGCTTTGGCTCAGCAGTTTAGGACCATCTGCACTATATATTTAAGCAGTGCCATACTACTTTAAATTCTGGCTTCCCCCAAAGAATCCTGGGATCTGTAGTTTGCAAAAGGTTCTGAGAGTTGTTAGGAGATCCCTACTCCCCTCACAGAGCTACAATTCCCAGAGTTCCCTGGGAAGAGGGGTTGATTTTTAAACTGCTCTGAGAATTGTAACTCTGTGAGGGGTTGGATTGCCACAGGGTGGCCTAGCAGATGAATCTTAATCCAATGCTAGTGATGGGATGGTGTCTTTCACCACACCTGAAGCATCAAGCTGGTGTACTGAGGACCAGGAATGTTGTGTCTGTCTGTTCTCCAACAGACAGGAATGATGAAGGGACCTTGGGAGGAACAATGAAGGTCTGCCACTGGTGCCCCCAGGATCTGCCACCCGAAGTGGCTGCATCACTTTGCCTAACGATAGGGCCGGCCCTGGTTCCAGGATGGGAGAAAGGCAAGCTGTGCATGTAGAACAGAAAGAAAACTAAACTTGCCTGATGTTCTACCTCCACTATCAGAGGCAGTAAGCCCCTGAATATCAATTCACAAGTAGGTAGAGTGCACTTGCCCTCAGGTCCTGCTTTCAGGCTTCCTATAGGCAGCTGGTTGGCCACTGTGAGACCAGAATGCTGGATTAGATGGGCCGCTAAACTGTTATTAAGAAAGAAAGAAAGAAAGAAAGAAAGAAAGAAAGAAAGAAAGAAAGAAAGAAAGAAAGAAAGAAAGAAAGAAAGAAAAACATAGGAAGGAAGGAAGGAAGGAAGATCCTCAGCCTTAGAGTATTTCTGCACCACATCATCGCAGATATTGATACCTATTAAACTTAATAGCAAGCCTAGAATTCAGGATATCTGTGTAGAGCCATGGATTTTGGAGTGTGTTCGACATTTTCTCTGCTGGTGTCACTAAGGACAGGGTCCTGTGTAACTTCATTCTCCATTACAACACAATAACAGGAAACATTTCGGTCGCCTCTAAAGTACTTGGCATAGTATTTCACTTTAATGCTTACATTGTCCAAGCATCAATAAAACTGGAAACTGTGATATAATTAAATCCATTCTTCCTACAGAGAAGATGACTGGCTGAGATAACAGCAAGAGCCGCTCATTGCATATTACTGAGGAGAGAGCGCGGAACGGCAAAAGGCTCCCTTTTCTTGGGCCAAAGTTTTGGTTTATTTATTTGTTTCAAAGGAAAAGATGAAAAAAGAAAATTGGCAAATATCTTCTGACCAAGTCCCCCCCCCAGCCACTTTGTATGCATAGCTCAAGTCCCACCTTCTGATGAAATCTACAATGCTTTTCTGAAGCTGAATTTATTTATATAAAAGCAAACATTTGAGGAGTATCACACACTCCTCCTTTCCATGAAAGACATGGAGAAAATATCTCTGCATTCTCTTCTGCTGTTGTCCTTGGAGAAGACCTTCACTCTGTTCTGGACTTGGTAATGTTGCCTATTCCTCCTCACGTTAACTCAGGGGAAGAGATGTGGCCTAGCAGTAGAGCATCTGCTTTGCATGCAGGAGGTCCCAGGGTCAATCCCCAATGGCATCTCTAAATAGGAGACCCGAGTCAAAATCCCTGAAAACCCACTGCCAGTCAGAGTAGAGAATACTGAGCTAGGTAGACCAATGGTCTGACTCTGTATACGGCAGCTATCTATGCTATTAACTCTTCCCACAGCAAGACGAAGGCCCAATTTAAACAAGATACTGTGATTTAAACAAGACTTAGCTAGGGATTAACAGCAGGAGAGATCTGTGTTGCATTCATGCCCTGCTTATGGACTTCCGAAAGGTTGACAATCTTGGGAAGGAGGGTGATAGTTTAGATTTATTTATTTATTTTATTTATATCCTGTCTTTCCTCCCAGGAGGACCTTTGGTCTGATCTGTCAGGGCCTTTCTTGTGTAAAACAACAGCATTGTTTGCTATATTCCAAAGCTTAAAGTATCAGTTGAATTCCATTGTATGTGGACAGGAGAAAGGGAATCCCAGCAGAGCCAAAGGATGGGGGAGGAATTCAATTTAGTTCATATTTAAAGCAGAATCTATCAAATGTGCACTTTCCAAAACAATATGAGAACCAAAACAACCATCCTTCAAAATTTGCACTTACCTGAATTTTGTGATGTATTTCTCCTACCAGTGTTTAGAAAAATGCATATTTTAGGGGGAAATGTGTATAATGTGAACATAACATACAAAATGCATCGTATCAGCAGACATCGCTTGCAAAAATGTGTACACTAGTCCAAACGGCATGCACAAACGTGTTTAGGAGGAGAAATTCACTCTAAAATGCTGAAGAATGTTCATGATTAAAAAAAAATTGCAAATTGCTGCAGAACTGAATTTAAGATTGGAAATACGAGAAAATGGGACAACAGAAATTTACAGATCTTTCCATCCCTAGCAGAACCTGATCTATTTCCCGTATTTGGTGGATTCCACAAACCTCTTTGAGATAAGCTTCTGCCTTGTCGAGAGTCCTGTAGAATCCAACCTCAAGCAGTGAGATGGAAGTCCAACGATAACATGGGATTGTTTTCTTTGCCAGCTCCTGCTGAGAGTTTCTCAGTACCACCCATAGCCTGATTAAAACCCAATTAAATATCAGCTGTAGGTTTCTTAAGCATGGTGTATCAGCGGGACTGAACTAGTCTAAAGGGGAAACAGTGGGTATTCTCCTAGGGATGAGTTTTGCAAGTTGAGTAGAAACATTCTGTTCCTTCTGAGGAATGTCATAAGCGATTAACCCCTGAAGGTAAGTCAGTATGTCAAACCTTGCTGGAATGTCTTCCCTGAACACTATGTGAGGGGCGGCCAACCCTTTAAGATACCTAGTTGAACATTATATTTAAAGTTACCAAGTTAAAATCTTATTTTTGGATCTGGGCAGGCAAAAGACTCCAGGCCAAGCAATTAAGCAGCATGAAGTAATATCATTAAAGAGGGAATGGTAAAACAGGGACTTGTTGGCTTAGCTGAGTACAATGAGTGTTTTGATTTGGCCTTAACTCGAGAGTTCTAAGTACTAAAACAATATTTCAGCAGTGGATCAGGTGAACATGGGGTGCAGAAAGCATTCCAAGTAGCTGCAGGAAAAATCATTCTTTTAATTCTGCAATGTCCCTTTGACAAATTAACTGTGCAGTGTAGTTATTTTGTTCTCTGGGGGAGGTGGAAAAAAGAGAAAGTATTCCATTCTATAACTATATAATGGAGTGCAAGCCTAAGACTTTGTGATTTAAGGTGGGGCTGTGCTGACAATAGAAATATCTCCGTATCTTAGATTACATATTATTCAACCAAGGACGCCCTTCCAAGAGAAATCAAAAGAAAATGATGAGGGGATATTATGATGAGCCAAGCTGTGAGCACTGTCTTCCCTTCTATGAAATTTCTAGACAACCCTGCCTTTGCATGAAGAACAGCATCTCTCTCTCTCTCTCTCTCTCTTGCCCATGCAACACATACACAGGCATATACACAGAGGAGGGGGGGTGCAGGATTGCAGGATTTGTACATGCATATAGCAGAGGTGGTGACTCTTTCAGCCCAAGGGACACATTCCATTCTGGGCAACCTTCTGAAGGCCACATGCACTAGTGCGTGGGGGCCAGGGGCGAAAGTGGGAAAGCAACTCTATAGCCTCCATCCAGACAAGCAAGAGGCATTGTCAGAGTTATTATCAGGAGTCAGGACACACTCCAGCCAGACAAAAGTGCTCAGGGTGTGATGCAGGTCCAGTGAAGGATGTGGCGTGGGGAGAGTTCTGAGGCTCAGAGGCCCACACTTGGACCCTGGTCCTGAGATTCCCTATGTGTGACATGGAGTGCTGACAGTCTAGTGGACTTGCCTAGAACAGGGAGGAGCCTTCCACTATGTTCTTGCTCCCACTCCCAGTTTAAATCTTGTAAAGTGCTCATTTCATTTTTAAAGGCACACTTGTTTCATTTTAACTGCATTGATTTCATGTTCCATTTTTTAAAAATTGACAAAATTTATATACCACTTGAATGTAAAGACCTGTATGTCATTTAACAAAAAATAGCATCTGCTACCTTCAAGCTCATTGTTTGTTTGATTTCAATTGTTTGTTTGTTTAAAATTTATATCCTGCCCTTCCTCCCAGAAGGAGCCATGGATCCAATGGACTCTGCTACTCCATCAGGGTGTTATTGTGCCAAATTCCAGTAAATTGGATAAAGGGTCCTCAACTAGAAACAACTAGAAAGGAGTACAACAACCTATAGCCTTCCCATGATTTTTCAAAGGAGACCCATCCTGTCTTTTGCTACCTGTAACTTTTGAGTTTTTCATCCAAATGTCACAAACTTTGCAAGTGTTGTATAAGGGTAGCATAGGTGAAACTGACCAGTCTGCTCTTTGTTTTGCTATGTGAAATTGACCAGACCATCTCTCTGCTTCTCTTGCTTTCACCCACAGCTGATTCAGGGTGAGGAGAAGGAACAGGCAAAAGGGGGATTGGGTGGGTGGGCACTGGTCAGGCAGAGAGAAGGCCACTTTCCTTTTGGGAAGGAAAACATTGTTAGAAAAAAGGATAAAAGAATTGTTATTTTTCAGGAGAAAAAGAAATGAAGGAGAAAACAGTGGAAAATAAATGAAGACAGGATGGAACCGCTGGCCAGTTCAATGAAATGCTGTCGAACTGGAAACAAGAAGCAGAACCCAACTCTAATTCAGACAGCAGTTGTTTCCATTTTTCTGACATTTTCTTACCTGATCATTTTTGCATTTTATTTGATCTTTCACATGATGTAAATGCCACTTCTGGAAATCTAGCTGAATATAGTGGGAGTTTAGCACTCATTTCCATGCTAATTGCTTCCAGAAAAATCCATTTGCAACCCCATTAACCCAGAAAATCACAGGAGCAAAGTGACAAAATTTGGGGCGGTATACAGGCACACAATTTTTTCCTGCAGTTTTCATGGGGTAATCATGGGGGACAGAAGTGTGCATGTGTGGAAAGGGTGGGGGAGTAGCAACATGTCCAGTGGTGCTCATTCTTGTGTCACACCACAGCCACTGGTGTGAATGAAATTTAGCATGACAACATGGCAGTATGTTGGTCAAAAAGCCACAGTTCCATAATACAACAGTTGCTGCAGTGTGAGAGGAATATTAGAAATCAGGACAGACGCATTACCATCGTAATGAGTAAAACTAATGCAATAAACCCCATATCTGACTGCAGCTCTGGACTCTGAAATTGTCATCGGAGGTTCTTCTCTGCATTCCACCTCCAAGTGAGGTCCTGGGGATGGTGATGAGAGAACAGGCCTTTCTGTAGTAGTTCAACTTCTATGGAATGTTCTCCCCAAAGAGGCCTGCCTGGCACCAGCTTTGCAATCATGTTGGCACCAGGCAAAGACTTTTTCCCCCTGGGCATTTGGGCAGCACCAATGACTGGATGTTTTTACTCTATTTTTAAAATATGTTTATGTATTTTTACCACTGTATTTTATTATAAATTGCTTCAGGACTTTTTGTTGTGGGAAGCAATTTGTAAATCCAATAAAGATAACCTAACCTAATTTTATTCAATTCATCTTACACATGAATTCAGAAAGGTGATCATATTGATTCAGTCTCATGGCAATCCCTAATGTATAACCCCTGATCCTAGAGTTTGATTCAATTACTGTGTATAAACAAGGGCAGTATGTTTCTGAATATCAGTTGCTGGAAACCACAGGAGGGGAGAGTGCTCTAGTGCTCAGATCCTGCTTGTGGGCTTCTCATTGGAGCATCTGGTTGGCCACTGTGAGAACAGGATGCTGGACTAGATGGGCCATTGGCCTGATCCAGCAGCCAGGCTCTTCTTATGTATTTATGTTCTTACAGTAAAGTCCTGACTGTCTTGCAGGTATGATGAAGCCTAAGAATGGTCTGCAAATGCAAAGAAATATTCTGCATCATTTTTTTAAAAATCTGGTAAATGTAGATTTTTCAAGCGGTGGTGGTGGAGGGGATTTGCTTTTCATTCAGTGGGAAAAGAGATGAAGGGCCCAGATGTTCTCCTGACGTCACTAAGAGCCACATACAACAAAAGGTCCCAAAACTGGGAATGGGGGAAAGAGCAAAGGTTAAAGAGTTCATATTTCTTCATAGAGTGACCTTATCAGGGTGGAAACTCAGTTCACATGATCTGCTGCTATTTTCTCATAAGGTAAGGTGCCATAGGATACAGGGAGATATTTCAGAAAGGGCTTTTCAAAAGAAAAAAAAAGCTCAGACATCCCTAGACTGTTTTAACTTTAGAGGTTCAGCTGCTTGTAAGATACAAGATAACTGCTACGTTAAAGCATGCAGTCAGGTCGTCTGTCCTGAAAGGAAAATTCCCAGAGCAATTGGTGACCTTTGCTTCCTCTGAGCTGGTAGGATGCAGATGGAAATATGGAAATCACATGGCCACCCAGAACTCGAATTGCTGAGACATCAGGCAATCAAAAACTCAGCTGCTGTGTAATAATACCTACTTGACACAGTAACTGAGGAGCACCTGGCTTGCCAGAGCTACAGTTATGCATGGCTGGGGCTAAATGGATTCATGAAGTGATCTGTGGCCACAAGGAATAATGGTGACCCTACAAAAGGACATCCAAGTCTTTCAGGTCCATAAGCTTTGCAGTCATTGCATTATTATTTATTTATTTGATTTATATCCCACATCTTCCACCAAAGGAGCTCAGGGCAGCAAACATATGACTACTAAAAACAGCACAGTTAAAACTCCTAAAAACAGCCTCCTGAAAACAATTAAAAACAATATTCTCAAAACAGTTAAAACCTACTCTCAAACTAATAATTTCAGAGCTGCCAGAAACATGACTTTCAACCATCAAATGCCCGGATAAACAGGAATGTTTTTAAGAATTTTAGCTAAAAGTTAGTAGTGAGGGAGACTGGCAACCTCCCTGGGTAGGGCATTCCGCAGACGTGGGACCACCATCGAGAAGGCCCTGTCACGGGTCGCCACCAAGCAGGCAGCCCCCAGTGGCAGCACAACCAACAAGACCTCCCCTGTTGACTCTTAGGTCCCAAGGTAGTTGATATTGGGGAAGGGGCTCTTCTAGGTACTTGGGCCCCAAGTCATTTAGGGCCTTGTATGCTTCTACTGATTCCTTGAATTGGGCCCAGTAGCTCACTGGCAGCCAGTGCAATGCTCTCAGGACTAGTGACACATGGTCCCAATTGGCTGCCCCACTTACCAACCCAATCTATCTTCAAGGGCAGGCCCACATACATCGCATTGCAATAGTCCAAGTCCCCAAAGTATGAACAACTGAACATGTTTGCAATGGTAAATGTGCATCTGGAACTCCACGTGGGAAAAGAAGCTTAAGAGAGAGGGATTGCCATGTAAAAATGGTGGATGGGATAACAGTTAAGCATTTCCTCCCTCTTTCTTCATTTAGCTGCTGAAAATCACTCCATAATGAACCTGTTTTCTCCTAATCAAAGCAGCCATCAGGATATATATATATACACATACATATTCACAAACATACACACACCCCTTTGTGTCTAAAGTGTAGTTACTAGTTAGACCCTTTTGACAGCACTCAGATGCAAATGTTTACGTTTACAGTGTAAAATAATACCTTTAAGTGGATGGCTGCCCAAATTCACCTCCTGAATACTAAATCCTGGCAAGGACAAAGTTCATGCATATTCATATCTTGCCAACATAGTTTGCTGGCCTGTTTGAATTTGATGGGCAGAATATTTTAAAAAGTGCCATGCAGGCATAGAGCCTTAGAAATAGGGCTGTCAGACAAAGAAATCTTAACTAATTAATCACATGCATTTTAGTAAATTCACTGGTTGATCATTTATATTTGCATAAAAATGATCCTTCTGAAGCAAAACCCCCCACCATATATCCTTTCCTTTTAAATGATGGATACCTGGGTGTCAGGTGGCATGCACTCAAATGTTATTTTCCATCCTGTGCAAGAGAGAATGGGGAATGTTTCTCTTATGTATAGCTTGCTTGCTTATTTATTTATTTATTTGGAGTATTTTCCTTTTATCCTGTCTACTGACCAAGGTTCTCAAGGTGGTTTATAGCACATTTAAAATACAACGATAAGCAGTAGTTTTTCAGAGTGGGGCAAAGACTGGATCTGCTCACACCTGCTTCAAATTGAAACCATTCCCGGAAGCTTGTGGTTGGTTTGTTTGCATGTTCAAAAAATAATCCTCTCGGCTTGATTTAGATAGACCCTTCAGAGGCCAACAAGGAACATGACTTAAGAAAGAAAGAAAGAAAGAAAGAAAGAAAGAAAGAAAGAAAGAAAGAAAGAAAGAAAGAAAGAAAGAAAGAAAGAAAGAAAGAAAGAAAGAAAGATTTAATTGTGTGATGCAGAAATTATTTGGCACACCAAGAAATGGATGCAGACTTGGGAATGGCCACAGCAAAGTGTTAAAGCATCCACTTTGCATGCAGAAGGCTCCAAGTTCAATCCCCATCTTCTCTCCAGTTCTCTGATGTTGCAACAGCCGCAGCAGCTCTGCAGCTGAATATCCTGGCTTGGAACTGGTAATATTGAAGGAGCTTGATATTCCTCCCTCCCTCCTGCCCACCAGCATTTCCCACTACACTGCTGGGGAGGGACTGAAGAGGGGAGAGAGAGAGCGATTGCTTTTAGATCCTGCCTGTGAGCTTCCTGGACTCATCTGATTAATCACTACTGGGAAGGTTGTTGGTCTATATGGACCTATCTATACATTCCATGTAACTTCAGGTAACAAAATACTGGTGGCCATCTCTGTTAGGAACATTGTCTTTGGATCAGGGTAGTTTTCAACGTGTGGCTAAGGGTGCTTAACACTATGTCCACCCATGACCCAGTGTACAATAGAGGAATACAGGAACCTCCTTTACACTGAGTCAGACCATTGGTCCACCTAGCTCAGTAATGTCTACACTGAATGGCAGCAGCTCTCCAGAGTTTCTGACACAGCTCTCTCCCAGACCTACATGGAGATATGGGGACTGAACCTGTGATCTGCATGCAAAGCTGATACTCTACCACTTTGTTACGGCCCTTCCCAAATCTCCATATTTCTTGGAATACTAAACTAAGAGGACCTAGATCCATGGTGACACATTCTAACTGTTGCACCACACAATTAAATCTCTTTCTTTCTTTCTTTCTTTCTTCCTTTCTTTCTTTCTTTCTTTCTTTCTTTCTTTCTTTCTTTCTTTCTTTCTTCCTTTCTTCCTTTCTTCCTTTCTTTCTTCCTTTCTTCCTTTCTTTCTTTCTTTCTTTCTTCCTGCCTGCCTGCCTGCCTTTGAGGCAGGTTTTGTTCTTTGTTGGCCTCTGAAATCAACCTGAGACAACTATTGTTTTTTAATTAAAAAAAAAACTGCTACTAGCAATGGCTGCTAGGAATGGTTTGAATGTGAGTCAGGTGCAAGTAGATCAGACCAGGCTTACAAGAGATTTTATTCAGGATGGAAGTGGAAACTTTAGATAAGTTCACATCTGTGAATTGAGCCTTTTCCACACACACACACACAAAAACAGGGGTGGGGAGAATCCATCCCATTTCCATCCCATTATTTAGTGAGCTGGTTAGGAAACCAGAAGCAAGGGACTGAAATGTATAAGGAAGCCTTTAGTTGTGAGGCCCTGACTGGTGTAAATCAGAGTTCATATTCCTAACCTCCATTTCTCTTCATTGTCTTGCCTTCCTTGCCTTGAAACTCTCTGAAGGGTTTAATTGTTTAGAGATGAGCAAGTAGGGGCAGAGATGTAAGTACCAGCTTAAATGCAGGAAGAGATAGCTCATTTTATTTGAGGTGGATGATTCATGCATGATTCAAGTCTGGGTTAAGGATTTAGTGACTGATTGACACCAACCTCTCTGATAAAATTCCAAATGCCCCTAAATCCCTAGCCCAATGAACACTTGGTTTGGTGACTATGAATTGACTTTTCCAGTTGGCATTGCTCTAAAGCTGGGATGAGCAACCTGTGGCCCTTCAAATGTTGCCAGACTACACCTCTCATCACTCCTTATCTGTGGCCATCCTGGCTGGGGCTGCCACTCGGAGCTGCACTTTGGATTTCACACGGTCTCTCCCCCATTGCTTGCACTGTCAAAGTCCCAACCATGGTTCTGAGAAGTGGTTTTTGGTGAGAAATCACACGACAACCCAGGCGGCTACCCTAGGCTCAATCTAGAGCTGAGGGGGAGCATACAACCAGGGCACCCTCCCCCCCCACACAAGGGATAGAATGACCTGTCAGTATGGGTTCACTGGCAGAGCAATCCAAATGATGGGGAGCTGGCGGAAGGGGGTTGGAGAAGGAGCCAGTGGAAAGCTGTGCAGCATCCTCCTCCCAACAGCCTGGCCGAATGCCGACTCTGTTGGGAGCCACGCACACGAGCCATCCGGGAAGCGCCGGCTCCCATGAACAGGCCTACCAAGGAGTAAGCGCTCCCTGTAGGTCTCACCGTAGGCCTCCATAGAAATGTTTTACTGTGCCAGCCTTGTTGTGGTGGAGATTGCAGGCAGATCGGGACCTGGGGGAGGGCTCTGAATGAGGGGAGGATCTCGCAGAAGTCTGCCCTGTGGCTCCACCCCTGCCATGC
The DNA here is from genome assembly GCF_030035675.1 of Rhineura floridana. Classification (NCBI taxonomy): domain Eukaryota; kingdom Metazoa; phylum Chordata; class Lepidosauria; order Squamata; family Rhineuridae; genus Rhineura; species Rhineura floridana. Next base: position 35,700,183 of record NC_084492.1, read on the forward strand.
CCCCAGAATACCCCATTTTCAGGGCGTTTGCCAGCTCTCTGTCTGCCAGCCTAGCTGTCCCTGATGGACCCCTGGTGGCACTGATAGGCTCCTGATGGCATCACGACTCAGCTGTTGCGGAGGGCTGCTGCTGGTGGAGGCCAGTGGCACTGGGAGCTTGCCAGTGCAGCCAGAGGTCCATGGCATCCAACTCCACCCAGCCCTGTGGAAAGGTGAATTGGATTGCGCCCTCAGTTTCTCATTTTTCTAATCTTAAGTTCAGTTCTCCACATTTCTGCAGCAACTTGCACATTTTAAAAGAAGCTCCTCATGAAAATTGTCCAGCATTTTAGTGCAAATTTATCCTAATAAATACACTTTTGGATGCAGTTTTCACTGGTATGCACATTTTTGCAAGCAATTTATCCTAATATAATGCATTTTTATATATCATTTTCACCAATATATTCATTTTGTGCGCACACGCCCCTAATATATGCATTTTTGTAAACATTGCTTGGTTGGAGACTTGCATCACAAAATTCGGATAAGTGCAAATTTTGAAGGATGGCTGAGTTTTGGTTCTCAGATTGTTTCAGAAAAGTGCAAACCTGATAAATGTGGCTTTATATGCGAAGTGAATTGAATTTTGTCCCCTTCCCTAATACACACACACATACACACACATACACACACACACCTGAGAGCAGAAGCTTCAGGGCCCCAGATTTCCACCCCCAGCTCTAGCCTTAAGGGTGCCCCTGTAGCTTGTCTGCTGTTGTCTTCCATCTCCTTGGCAGGAAGTTCAATTCAGTTCATATTTTAAAGGCAAACCTACCAAATTTGCACTTTCTTAAACAATATACAAACTGAAACACAGCCACCCTTTGGTTTTTGCATATTTTCTTGAGTTTTGCCAGTGAGTTATATACAAAAATGCATATATATCAAGGTAAAATGTGCACTACAAATGCATATATTAGTGGAAACAGCACACAAAAATGTGTTGTATTAGGGGGAAATTGCTTTGCAAAAACACTGTATGACAAATTCACACTAAAATGCTGATGATTTTCATGAGGACTTCTTATTTAAAAAAAATGCAAAATGATGTGGAAATAGCAAGAACTGAACTGAAGACTGGATGAATGAGAAACTGAGAGAAATTGAAACAGACAGATTCACTCATCCCTGCTCAGCACTCAGTTTCATCCATCCGCTCCAGTCTCCGTGATACATCAGCCCCTTGAGGATAGGCAATGAACATAGCTTGTGAATTCAGAAATAATGGTAAACGACAGTTTCCCATGGTTTGCAAAGCATTACCAAACCATAATTTGATATCCTGTTTGGCAGCCCCTCCCAAACTATAATTTGTGAGAAGACGTAGGCTCAGACATTAAAAAACAAATCAAGGCTTTGCAAACCATTGCTTGTTTATTAATTTCTTACATTTATACACCACCTTTCTTTCATCATAGAAACTCAAGGGGGCATACATGCCGTTCTCAGGTGGTGTCCCATCAAGGCACTGACCACACCCAGCCCTGCTTACCTTTTAGCAAGATGGTGGCCTCATGTGCCTTCAGACCATAGCCTGGGACTATGCCAAATTTCCTTTGCCAAATAAATACATTAGTTTGGGGCTTTGACTCTTCCGTCAGCTCTTAAACCAATATATTTCTGAAGACAGTTTGGGACTTATCTGCACACGGAGATCCCAAAGCAGAGAACACTGACGTGGCTTTCAGCTTTGAGCAACATGAATGGCAGATGCTATAATGAAATGTATATATTCTCTAAGTGGGGTTTCTCCACATTCTTAACAGCTTTTGCCAAAACGCCTGTAAAAGGGACTACTTCTTTGCTGACCTTTTGCCCTTCTTCAAATCAGCTTTTTAAACCCTTTTGAAAACATGCGGTTTCACTTTCAACTTTCTTTCGGATGCACGATGTTTTATGTTGGCTCACCTCCGTGCATTCAGCTGAAAAGGCCACAGATTTCATAGATCATGAGCAGTGATGCTTACAACCAAATGTTGATGTAAAAGGGCTGTGTTAATTCAGCTGAATTTTTTCCCCTTTGTATAACCAGATACAAGTGGAGTCCATGGGAGACTATGCACTCTGAACAGTTTACAGTTCACCAGTAACTTTTAAACGTGTCCTTCCCTTTCTCCAGATACCACAGCAGTATATATACCCACCAAAAAATACTCTTTTTGAAAAGTTTGCTAAACAAAATCTGTAGGAGATCCCTCCCTTTCACGACCTGGTTCATCTCCCCTGGCACAGAAAAGGACAAACTGATAAAATGGGAATCTGGGAGATCCCTTTAGCATCACACGTGTGTTTTGGTCAGCTTTTGTCAGTACACTACAATGAAAATTTCACACAATGGGCAAAACTTTTATGACACAAATTCTGATAAGTTCAGAAGGAAACTTTCCTACCTGTTTTCCTCACTCCCTCCCCGTTGTCAGATTTTCCTGAGCTGCCAGGTCCCAGGCAGGATGGGATCTTAACCCTGCCCCCTTACGTCATTCTGCATTCCCTCCATGTGTCTTTAATAGCAATGTGACACTAGGGTTAGGAGAGAAATTTGATTGACCTTGCGCTTTAATGGGAAACCACTGAATTCACACTTATCAAACCAATATACAAACTGAAACACAGCTATCATTCCAAATCTGCAAACAATGTTTTCCCAAATGCACATTCAGTATATAAGTAGAAACACATCTATTCATGAAAATAACATACAAGGATGCATTATAGTAAAGGAAATTGCTTTGCACGGCTGTGTATATTAGTCAAAGCTGCATACAAAAATGTGTTTATTGGGGAAAATTCACACTAAAATGCTGATGACTTTTCATGAGGAATAATAGTAGTTGCTGTAGTAGTTACTGCAAATTGCTTCAGAAATGTGAAGAACTGAATTCAAGATTGGAAAACAGAGAAACTGAAATTGACAGATTTGTCCATCTCTACCTGACACACAGAAGTTCTGCCAATACTGTGTTTGGGTGCAAAAAGAAAGTCTGTTTTCTGAATATCATGGGATGAGGATAAGGCTATCAATGGCTGCTAGCCTCAGTGGCTATATTCTGCTTCCAGTATGCCTCTGAATGCCAGTTGCTGGGAATCAGATGACTGGAGAGCGTTGATGTTGCACTCAGGTGCCCCTTGTAGACTTCTCACTGGGGCATCTGGTTGGCCACTATGAGAACAGGATGTTAGACTCAATGGGCCCCCTTTCGCCTGATCCAGCATGGCTCTTATTATGTTCTCAGGAGTGGGTTGGAACCTGGAGCACCTTCTCTATGAGGAAGGCCTTTAGAAAACTTTTCAGCTTAGAGCAGGGATGCGAGAGTCTCATCAGAATTCAATTCTGGCTGGTGTTTCAATTCAGGTTGCAATCCAAGGTCAGGATGCTAGGCTGAAATTTAGAGTGAGAAGGTTTCCCAGAGCTACAATTCTCAGAGTGGTTTAACAGTCAATCCCTCTTTCCCAGGGAACTCTGGGACTTGTAACTCTGGGAGGGGAATAGGGGTCTCCTGACAGCTCTCAGCACCCTACTGTTCCTAGGACACTTTGGGTGAAACCATGACTGTTTAAAGTGGTACGATGCTGCTCTAAATGTATAGTGCAGTTGGGGCCCACATTTTTGTCTGCCTGCATTCATATTCCCTACATACCAAACCATTTTGGAGTCTTGAGAACAGATTCATAAAAATCCAGAAAGTGTATCATTTCCTTGTCATTTAAGAGCAAAAGCAAATGTTTCAGGGCCGGGGAGTGGGGTGGTCTTTCTCAACCTCTTTTCGGTTTTGGCCAAACAGCATCATTAAGATCTGTTTTATTTCTAGTCAAGCTCCTTCATGGTGACTCCGTGAAAGCTCGGAGCAGAAGGTGACACAATTTTAATGCACACCAAAAAAAGCACATTAGTTTCAACCAATATTATTTCTGGTCTCTCATTTTGGCTATCACTGGCCGATTGGAGGCCTTGCTCATCTCAGCCCAGTCTCAGCAAAGCATGAAAAGACCAGAGAAAAAGAGAAGGGCTTCAAATATGCCTGAATATCGAGCTGACCCACCCTTTCAGATAACACATTGTTATCGACACCTCCTCTCAATGTTGGCTTGAACCCCACTGAAACCAGTCTGCCGTACAACTTGTAGGTAAACACCATGTGTTTGTGCAGGGTAACCATCAGGCTTGCCTCCCCACTGCTGGCGTTATCACAGAGGAAGCACTAAGTGAACAGGTGGCATTTTTAAAATGACGCCGTAAAAAATAAAACAGCACGTTGCTTGATTTAATCTGACCACTGGGGGTGGGAGGAGTCACCGTTTGGTCTGTTGTCAGTACATCAAATGTCCAGCATTTCCAGTATTTAGAAGCAAAATCCAAGTACCAAAGTTAATTTGGAGGGGGGAGGTCATTCACAAGCAAATTTGTGCTTGCTTTCTATAGTAGTCCTTGTCACAGGAACTGACATTGATTGATTGTTTTCAACTACTCAGAGCAGACCCATTGAAATTAACGAACCAAAATTAGCCACGCCTATTAACTTCAATAGGTCTGTGCTGACTAGGATTAGCATTGAAATGCACCCTTTGTGAACATTTATTTGTGGAGAATCCAGATAATGTCTTTGCCAAATCATCATGTCCCACTGTTTTCTGAATTGCCCTCCCATGTTTTATCAGAACAGATTTGTGCTCAGTATTTTTTGTTTCTTTGTTTTTTGCAGTGAACTGAAACTGAAGCACAAGCTTGACTAATGAGAACAGGTATAGCATTGTAGGGGCTATTGTACCTTTAATTGAAAGCTATCTGCTTTAGGCTTCAGCCCCTATAGTGCTTCCTGTCCAGTGTGGCTAAGGGGATTACTGATGAATTGGGCTGCGTACACATTCAACATTTAAAACACATTCTCCTCCCCGCCCAAAAATCCTGGGAACTATAGTTTGCCCTGTCACAGAGCTACAGTTCCCAACACCATTAGCAAACTACAGTTCCTGGGATTCTTTGAGGTGGTGCTTTAAATGTACAGTGTGAATGTGGCCTTCATCAGCTTCTGTTCCCCATGTACATTGGGGTAGGGAAACTCTTTCAGCCAGAGGGCCACATTCTTCCATAGGCAACCTTCAAGGGGTCTCGTGCCAGCGGTGGGAGGAGCCACAGACAAAAATGGGCAGAGCAACATGTGTGGCACTTACCTGGTTCATTAGAGTAGAGCTTGGAAATGTTACTTTTTTGAACTACAACTCCCATCAGCCCCAGCCAGCATGGCCACTGGATTGGGCTGATGGGAGTTGTAGTTCAAAAAAGTAACTTTTCCAACCTCTGCATTAGAGTACATACCAGCTGTACAAATTCAAAGGTTCCTCCCTCCAGGCCAGCAGGAGGCATTTATCACAGTTCAAGGAGCCATTTCAGTCCGACAAAGGCATGTGTGGAGGGTGCAGAGCAGAGCTTGTGAGGGATCTGGAGTGTCCCAGAGCCTGAGGCTTACTTCCATGAGTTCATGACCCACCTTTTCTTTCTTTTACAGCAAAGTAGTGTTATTTTGATTAAATAAATAAAAATTCAAGAAATCAGTAATTGAAGACACACACCCCGTTAGACAATGGATGCATCTCTGTGGGAGACCATTGGCTTTGCATGCAGATTCCCATACTTGCCATCTCCAAGTGTGGCTTGGAAAGACTCCTGACTGCCTGAAACCCTGGAGAGCCATTGCCAATGAATGTAGACAAAACTGAATTAGATGGACCAATGCCCCCCCCTCTCTCTTAAACCTCCTTATGCCCTGCATGTGTAGGGAAGTGTTGGTTTACCAAGGTTTCTCAGTGTATGCAGGGGAAATGAATGCCATATAGCAGCCTTTCCCAATCTGGTGCCCTACAAAGGTTTTTGGACTAGAGGTCTCATCATTCCTGACCACTGGCAGTGCTGACTTAGGCTCATGGGAGTGAGAGTCCAACGACAACTGGAGGGCTCACAGATTCCCCATATCTTCTATGCACCATGGCAGAAGCACACAACTATTTTGCAGCAGGCTAGGAGCAGAGCTTGGAAAAGTTACTTTTTTGAACTACAATTCCCATCAGCCCCAGCCAGCAGGGCCAGTGGATTGGGCTGATGGGAGTTGTAGTTCAAAAAAAGTAAATTTTCCAAGCTCTGGCTAGGAGTCATTACACACAGATGATTGGGTCAGTGTTTTGTCATTTCCTAAGAAGCACTGTCGCTAGCCTAAACCATCGGAGAAGCCTTCCTATGCAATCTCCATCCCACCCCCAGACTAGGGATGGAGGATAAATTCAGTTCAGTTAGCATTTAAAGGCAAATCTACCTACTTCGCATGTTCTGAAAGAATATGCAAGCTGAAACACAGCCATCCTTCAAAATTCGTACTTTGCTGAATGTTACAAATGCCGTTTTCCAGCCAAACAATGCATAGAAACATCCATATGTTAGGGTGAAGTGTGAATAAAATGCATATAACATATTAAATGTATTGTGTTTGGGGAAACAGCTTTGCAAAAATGTGTATATTAGGCAAAATTGCATACAAAATGAACCTTAGGGGGAAAATGCACACACAAATGCTGATGAATTTTCATGAGGACCAATTTTTTTTAAAAAAATGCAAATTGATGTGTAAATGCTGATAACTGAAGACTGGAAACATGAGAAATTAAGGGAAACGGATTCATCCATCAGTGGCTAGGAACCACCACATGCAGGCCAGGACATAACCAGGTGATTGTGTTAATCTTCTGCTGTTCATACGAAGCACAGTTGCTAGCAGAAATTGATAGAAAAGGCTCAAGTGCACCTGCCTATTTGCCCACCCCCTTTTCTCTGCCTTCCCTCCTTGAAGTTCTCTTTCTTGAGGATGTCCCAAAACAATCTGCTTTTGCCAGAAACTCAGGCCTTGTTCAGTCAAGTCAGTCTAGAGAGAAGATGGATGTTGTGTTTCTAAAATGACCAGCAATGGGCTCTTCAGAGTTCATGCGTATGCCACGGTGCATACCACCAGACTCCTACATGCTTGGGAACTTGATCTTGCATCCAGCCTTTTAGGAAGACTGAATCCTTGGCAGGTGATTATTTTGCTTTCTCACATCATATCAGGCAACGTAAGCGTTTAGTGGCTTGTTGGGAACCAGCTGGCTAGGAAGAAAGGAAAGAGAAAAGGAGGAGGGGAGCGGGAGAGAGAGTCCACAAACACACAGAAAAAAGGTCATGTCTGTCAAAATATTCCACACTGTTGTCTCTGCAACTGCTATAAATCTTGCTTGACTGTTAAACAGCATATTTAAAAGCTAGTCTCTTCATTTGGGATCTGACCATTTCACTGTGATGACTTCAGTCTTACTATTACACGCCTTCCAGACTCCCAGGGCACAACTTCATTTCCCCTCCCTCCTTCTGAGAGTTTTCCTTGCATTTTAAAAAAATCTGTGCATGTTTCCTGCTCTGTGCATTCACTTTATTAGTATTCTTTAATGTGCCATTCTTATTAGAAACTTTTAAACACTGTACCATAAACATTAAAACATGATTGTTACAGAGCCTGAGAGTTTCATAGTCTCAGGGCTCTTCCAGACAATCTCTTTACTGAGCACTAATCCTGATTTGTTTGCACAAAATGTGTGTGAAGTTTCTACAATGTTGCTGCTTATGTTGGAAATTTATTCCAGTTCATTTGCACAGAAGATATATTCACTAATAGGCAAAAAATCCTTGTGGTTTAAGAACATTCCTATAGCCAACAGATATTTCTATCAAACTTTAAAAAGCAGGGAAATTGGGCAGCTATAGTGAATGCACCAGGTGAGCAGGAGACCTGACCTCCTCTCTAAGATATTGTACTGCCCTACAAATTTGTCAAAATGCAAACACAATTTGGGTTGGTCTTTCACAGTCCAATCCACAGTGTCTCAGAAAGGAGGTCAGGTCTCCTGCTCCCCTGGTGTATTCACTATAGCTGCCTAATTTCCCTGCTTCTTAATGTTTGATAGAAATATCTGTGGGCTATAGGTACGTTCATAAACCACAAGGTTTTTTTTGCCTATTACATGGGGGGCATTTTCAATTTAACATAGTGGAATGTGAAAAATCCATGCTGACTATAGTATACAGACACTCTTGTGGCTGTATAATGACATCACTCAATGTCACTTTGACCCCACACTTTCCAGTGCATTTCCCCATCAATTTTCTTTTCTTACTACACATGAAAAGGATTTTTATTATTATTATTGGAAGCAGGTTGGCTGCACAAGAGTTCAAGAGTGTCAAATCCACTTCAACTGAGCAACCTAAATATGCTGGTATATAATTGAGGCTGAAATCCTAACCAACATCTCAACTCCAGGTGGGATGTTCATGGGGGATGTCATAAATGAGTGGTATTCAACACTAGTCCTACTCAAAATAGACCCAATGAAGTTAATAGTCATGAGTAACTTAGGTTTATTAACTTCAATGGGTCAGCTCTGAGTAGGACTTAGTTGAATACAACCCATAGCCACATTAAGAGAGGATTCGAGGAGTTACTGTCCACAAGAAATGCCAGTGTTCGAAACAGACAGTTGGAGGGATCATTGTGTGTAGTTTTTGCACCCATCAACCTCAAAATTTCACCCAAAAGCTTATTAGAGAACGTTTGGTTCAATCGTAGAATCAACTAACTCTGGCTCTTAAGAAGCAATGGCTTACATTCAACGAAGTCCTGAAATGAATGAACCTGAGATGGTCATGTCCATGAACTTCAGTGGCTCTGCTCTGAGTAGAACCAGCACTGAATTCCACCCAAGCTGTCTAATAAATGAATGGTGTGGCTGTGATCACACCACACACTTTTGCACCATATATCAAGAGATTTCCTGCTTTTTAAATAAGACGCACAGTGATCCTATAAACATGCCCAGCAATGTTGGTGAACAGAAACCTTGAAGAAAAGCAAAAAGAAAAATCTTGAAGACAAAGACTTTCCTGCCTACCAAAACATGTAAGTTCTTTTCTTAAGTAATTCTTCTCCAAGGAGGGGTGTGGTGTGGTCAGATTTCCTAAAAGCAAATAATAACCCTCTGCGTTAGAGAACACCAAAAGTTTCAGGAAGCATAAAATCAAGCCCCCACCCCCTGAGAAACAATAGTTTTATTAAGTTGGATACTTTATATATAATTCTAACAGTCCAGAAGTTTCCCTTAGTATTTGCATAAGGATAAATGGTATTTCAGAAACTATGACCTCACTCAGGAATTGATATTATCGGAATTCTGCTGTTGTTATTCAGTGGAAACATGCCTGAGTTGGGGGCAACCCATAGCCATCCTGCGGCATTTGGAGAGTCTGGGTGTTTATATCATCAATGAGCATAAAATTGCTTATTGTGGAGGGAATTCAGGGCCACCCAAGGAGAGTTCTGTAGAGTTCACCAAACCAACAAATGTAATAATTGTAACGAAAGTCTGGATGTATTTGCTCTGGGCTGGCTTTTGCCAGATTTTTCAAAAGTGCTTTGTCACATGGTGAGCCTTTTAATTTAATTTAGTGCAGTAGTGACCAGACATTTGGTAAAATGTGCCACAAGTCAAACCCAGAGGATAAGATAGTGTGGCTTTAATGTACAATGCAGTTAGGGATCGGTGAATCTATATATTTTGGTTTCTCTTGGTATCTCATTTTTCCACTCTTCAGTTTTCCATATTTACACAATAGCTTATGAATTCTTTTTTTAAAGTCCTTATGAAAAGTCATCAGCATTTTAGTATGAAATTCTTCTAATATACACATTTTTGTATGCAATTTTGTCTCATGTGTGCATTTTTGCATGTTATTTTCACTCATGTGCATGTTTATGCAAATGTTGCCCTAGTACATGCATTTTACTTGGCTGGAGAACTGTGCTGCAAAATTCAGAGTATGAATTTCTGTGAAGGGCTGTGTTTCAATTCCCATATTGTTTCTGGAAGTGCAAATTAGGTAGAATTGATTTTAAATGCAAGCTGAATTGATTTTCTCCCCGAATGCAGTGTATGCATGCAGCCCCTTATGACCTGCTACCCAAAAGTAACCCAACAACAACTGCAACTTGCACACACAGCACCCTCAAGTGACTACCATTGCTGATGTCTGCTGCAGAGGCCCCTTTAAAAAACTTTCTGGGCTCTGGGAGCTGCCGATCATTTCCCATAATGCCACAGAGCATTTAAATTTCAATACCCACTCACTGGGGAACTGTTGCTGATTGCTTCTAGGTAAGCCTATGAGGGCCAGCTGGTGTAGGAGGGGCCCGCCAACGAAGGAGATGGTCCACCAGAATGTGCATTGAGTCGTCACCTCACATCTGGAATCAGCCTTGCTCATTAGCCATGTCTAAACTGTCCCACTAGGACAGCCTTTCCCAACTAGTGGGCCACCAGATGTTGTTGGACCACAATTCCCATCTTTCCTGACCATTGGCAGTGCTGGCTGAGGCTGATGGGAGTTGTGGTCCAGCAACACCTGGTGGCCCACTAGTTGGGAAAGGCTGCACTCGGAGCTTGCTCAACCTCCTCTTCTTGTTGCCAGCCTAAATGTCAACCAGCAGGAGGCATTGCTGAGCACTTGGGAGGTTCTCCTCAGCTTGGCAGATTACCGATTGTGCACATCTGAAGTAAAGTTCAGAAGAAGAAAAAAGGGGCACTCCCAGACTGTTGCTATTTGTGGGTGGGATTCAGTCACATACTGGCAAATTCAGGCTGTACATTTATAGATGATTGGGAGGTCTTGTGCAACAAAACCCACTTCACCAAAAGTCGACTTTTTGCAATTAGGAAAGTTATGAGGAAAACGCACTGGAAAGCATGGGATAACACTTGCTTTGATGCAATGTCGTCAAGCCTCCCTGCAAACAAATCAGAATGAATGGTCATTAAACAGCTAACATCGACTAATCGCCCTAGAAACAAATCAGGATGAATACTCAATAAACAGATTGCCTATGAGTGCACAAGATCACAGACCCTCCTGTGCTTATCACGAACTTAGTTAGATCAAACAGTTTTCCAGCTTGGAGATCCTTATAGCTGGAGCTTCCAGGGAGCTGAAACTCCTAGACACAAAACATGCTCCAGCAATGAACTTTGAGTTTTCCTCTTCCTCACTCTCCTAATTAACTGAAAATATGTTGTGCGGGATCTCCCTCCTAATTTAAATTTGTCTCTGTCCTCCATCCCTGCATTGTGTTCTGAGCTTGATGGCCTAAAGTACCCTAATCTCCTGTAGATAAGTGGTGGCACATGTGTCACAAGAGAGGTGTCAAAGCTCAGCGGTAGAGCAATGCATGTACAATGTCCACGTTTTGATCTGTGGCATCTCTTGTTACAAAGATCAAGTAACAAGTGTTGGGAAACTGTTTTTAGAAGTTTTAATTGTATTGTTTTAGTATTGTCATGTTTGCAGGTCTGGTCTCCTTGGGAGAAAGGAAGGGATATTCAATAAATTCTAGAGCACCTGGGAGAAGGGACTTGGTAGGAATCAGTGGTTGTGGTGCACGTTGGCACCAGTGACATAGGGAAATGTAGTTGCGCAGTCCAAGAAGCAAAATTTAGAGAGAAGCAAAATTTAGATTGTGCTAGGTTGGAGGTTAAAAGCCAGGGCCTCCAAGATAACTTTCTTGGAAAAGCTACCCATTCCATATGCAGGCCCTGCTACATGGCCTGCAGACAGAGGTGAATGGAGGAAGCAAAGAACGGAAGCAACTTTTGCATCTGCAAGAGCTGAAGTCCCCTGCAAAATTGCTCTCCTAGGCAGCCACAACAATCAAATGCCGCTCGGGATACATCTCTCTCTCCCCCCCCCTCGAACTCTCTAGCAGGCTTCCCTAACTGGCTATTACCACTGTGAGGATCATATTCCACAAGATAAACTTCTCTTTTTTTAAAAAAAAATGACACTTGGAGAATGCACAGGAGACCCATGGTGTGTGTCCTCCATGAGCTGAAATCTGACCTGTTAGTGGAAGGGTAAAGGATTAAACTGTGTTTCACACAACCAGCCTACAGAAGACCTTGACCAATTTCAGACCCAGCTTTGCCGCAACAAAGTGGAGCACTAAGTCAAATAGGCTGCCTGATGTCAGGCTCTGATGGTGTTAAGTTTCAGAAGCATCACAGATATCAACTGCTGAAGCTTATGAGGATTAACGTCAAAAGGCACTGAGCTCTTGCCCTATCGCTCACTGGGGTTAACTGTATTTGCTCATATGAAATGGATCACGTGGATTATTGACACATAAAGAACTGATTAGCGCACCGCTGTTAAATGATGAAGCCTCACCTGGAAGGTGCTGGCGGAAGTTTCTTTTCTCTCCCCCCCCTTTATATTTTGGGTGGGATAGGATGATGCCAGCCATATTGGTTAGATCAGCAGAGATTAGGTGAGGCCTCGAGGTGTATTGATAATTTAAACAAGTCCCTCTGAATAGGCTTGGGGGCCACCTCAGCCCTGTTGAAAAGGAATCCCATACATCTTTCTGTTTCTGCACTGGTTCGAAGGCTTATGTTGAACCAATGGCTTGCCTCTTGCTTTTGGTTTAACAAGATAATGATGTAAGCTTTTCTCAAATGCTCATTGCGTCCTTCCTAATGCTCAGGGCACCTAAATAGGGGGTTGCACCAGGAATACCATTCAGATTAGAGTCTGGGTTGAGATGTGGAAATGGCAGGTTGTTCCTGGCCCAGCGCATAGCCTGAAATGTCTGCTGTTCCACATAGGGTTGCCAGGTTCAGTTCCTGAGACTGATCCTGTATCTTCAGTAGAAAAGAAAGTCAGCCAAGTGCAGGTGTTCTTGCAACCTTGTAATGGGAAAAACCACAAGGTGGAATTCTCCCTTTCCCCTCCACAACGTTTAAAGATACAGAAAACCTCTTGTTTGCCACTCTTTTAAAGTTTTCCAACAAATGTGCAACACCCGTGTACAGAGTGGTATGAGCTGCCGCCACATTAATAGGAAAAGGATTGTTACATTCAAGCCACCCTTTAACTCCGATGGTCGATAATTCTTGGCAGATCTGTGAGAGGGTGATTGGCTTAAATCCCACATCTTGCCCTTTGACCTCTGACATGGGGAACAGATGATAACAAGCAGGAATGAGGTCCCTCTGGGACAGTGCTAAGGTCTGCGGTGGATTAAGCATTTCCAAGCATGACTTCTCTTGCAAAGCAAAACAGGAGAAGAGCCTGGAGTGAACTGCAGCGCAGTCAGCTGATTAAGAGACCCTGGAAGGATTTCTATAACCCTCCTCATTGAGCTTCTTCTTGTATAACCCCCCAAAATCTGCTTTGACAGAAGATCACATATGATGACTTAAAAACCAGGAACAGTCAAGGAGGGACTTACTTACTTATATACTTATTTATATCCCACCCTTCCTCCCAGCAGGAACCCAGGGTGGCATTGCAAGCGGAGGGAGAGAAAAGGAGATGGTTCCACTTTGTCCTGCTGTTCCTTCCCTCCACCCCCCCTGAAAGTATCAGAACAAGAGTTTGGTAACTGTTATCATAACAAATACAGGGAATCTGATCAAATTCTCTTTTCAAAGAAGGGTGTGGGCCATGACCTCATTCTGCTCCTCACCCTGTTCAGTCAATATTTCTCAGGGTTTTCCCCCAAAATATCTATTGAAACAAAGCTCCATTTCTATTAGCAAATTTAGGGAGCTGACTTTTACCAGATCAGACTAGGCCAGTTCATTTAGTAGCCAGTCTTGCTTACTCCAATTGACAGTGGCTCTTCAGGGTCCTGGGTAGACGATTTTGTTGTTGTTGTTTTAAAATGTATATCTCACCCTTCCTCCAAGAAGGGAGCAAACAACAATAAAACATCTTAAAAACAAAACACCTTTAAAACAACTCCAATGCAGATGCAGACTGGGATAATGGTCTTGTTCCCTTCATCTGCCACCAGAGATGCTAGGAATTGAACATGGAACTTTCTGCATGCAAAGCATGTGCTCTACCACTGAGCTATAGTCCCTCTCCAGATGTTGAAGAGGTGAAGCCTGAAGACCAGAGATGGGGAACCTGTGGCTCTCAAGATGGTGCAGGACTAAAAATCCCACCACCCCTAACCATTGGCCATGCTGGCTGGGGCTGATGAGAGTTGGAGTCCCACAACTTTTGGAAGGCCATAGGTTTCTCCATTCCTTCCTTATATCATTGGTTCATCCAGACCAGGATTGTGTACTCTGACTGGCAACAGCTCTCAGGGAGAGGCCTTTCTTATCATTTGCTATCTGATCCTTTTTTAAGTGTAGTACCTTGGGCCTTCTCTGTTGAAAGGGTGTGTCCTGCCCTTCAGCTACAGTCTCTGTTTCACCAAGGGCAGAGATGAGGAACCTGTGGCCCTCCAAATGTTGCTATAGACCATCACTTGCCTTTACTGCCCTCTACCATCTTTTAAGGCAGGTGCAGGGAACCTATGGCCCTCCAGACCTTGCTGGACTACAACTCCCATCAACCCTGACCATTGTCCATGCTGGCTGGGGATGATGGGAGTTGGAGTCCAACAGTATCTTGAGGGTCATAGGTTCCTCATCTGACTAAGAAGAGCCATAGATCAGTGGCAGACCCTTGAACACTTGAAAAATGAAAATATGGATATATGCAAAACACCCCAGTTCTCATCCCAAGATTTATTGCCCAAGCCCCCAAGCCCTGCATTAAAATCTATGGCTCCATATTCTGCATGCTGTATTCACATATTCTGCAACAGAGATGGTGGCCTTCTCGGTGGTGGTGCCCCATTATGGAATACTTTCCCTTTGAAAGTGCATCAGTCAGGCTCACTGCTGAGCTTTTGTCCTAATTCAAGGCACATCTATTCACCCGGACCTTTCAGGTGGTACTGATGTTTTGGTTGGGTCATCCATATTGTTTTTTTGGTCATACTCTACATTGCCAAGAGGAGTTGTAAAACTCCTGGTTTGAGCTAAGGTTGAATGATGCAAGGTTTTATGTCTAGTATTTGTATTGTTTTGTTATTGTCTTGTCAGGGTGGTCTGGAAATGAATCAAAGAAATAAATACAAATAAATTGTCTGTGGTCCACAAACTTAAAAGCCAGAGGTTTGTTTCTTAACAGCACTTCTACCCTATCTTCCTGGTTTTGATTTCTTATATAACCATTACAGCAACAAACCCGAATATTGGCTTACAATGGATTGTATTCAACCGAGTCCTACTCAGAGTCGACTCATTAAAGTTAATGGACTTGAGTACCTTAGGTTTGTTCGTTTTAGGTTGAGTAACTTAGGTTTGTCAATATCTGAATATATAAAAGGTCCTACTTCAATTGAGTCCTACTCAGAGGAGACCCGCTGAAATAAGCAAACCTAAGTTAGCCAAGTCCATTAACTTCAATGGGTCTACTTTGCGTAGGACTAGAGTTGAATATCACCCATTATATATTAAACACGAACAAACATGCTAACATCACATGATGTTCCTATCCTTCCTACTGAGAGTAAACCCACTGAAATCAATTGGCTTAAGTTAGTCAAGCCTGGTGATTTCAGTGGGTCGACTCTGAGCAGGACTCAGTTTGATACAGCTCATTATGTTGGGACGACTAATTGATAGGGTAGTGAATCATGGAGAGCCTCCCTGTTTCCCCAAAAAGTTACAAGTGTCCCTAAGAACAGCCACACTTAAAGAGGCTTATGTCCTTTTTTTAGAAAGCTGTTTATCTGACAATTAGAAAACAACATGTGTGTGGGACTCCCCGGTGGCACAAATGTCATGAAAAATCAGCCATGTGTTATGTTTGGACTTGCTGGGAGGTCTTCCTCATTGTGAGGGATGGGGGAGAAATTCAGGTCAGTACTCACTTAAAAGCAAACCTACCTAATTTGCACATCCTGAAATAAGTCATGAACCAAAATGCAATCATCCTTCAAAATTCACACTTCTCCAAATTTTGCAATGCATCTCTCCAACCAAGTAATGTATACAAAAATGCATTCATTAGGGTAAAGGAGACATAAAAATGCATATACATAAAATTGCATTATATTAGGGGAAGCTAATTGCAAAAATGTGTATATTAAGCAGAATTGCATACAAAAGTGTGTATTTTAAGAGATATTCAACCCTAAAATGCTGGTGAATTTTCATGAGAACTTTAAGAAACAACCACCACAAACTGATGTGGAAATGGGAAGAACTAAATTTAATACTGGAAAAATGAGAGAAACCAAAACTGACAGATTCATCCATTTCATTCTCCACAAAACTTGTTTTACAGAGAACCCTTTCCTGTAGGGTTCTCATACCAAGGTTGAGAAATAAAACCAGCTATATCTCCTAGAGGAGAAAATTCATAGTAGAAGCATTCAGATGATACAGCTGAGAATATCAAGGATATTTCAGCCCATTGTTCTCACTAGTGCTATCCCATCTGACATCATTGGATGAGGACAAATAAGTAAGAAAAAGGTGCCCTTGACCAGTAGAAAGGCAGATCAAGGTTTTCATCTATCTTGGATCTGGGATCACCATTTGGGTGAATTGATGGATTCGGCCTGAACCTTAATGCTTAGATTTCAAAAATTACCAGGATTGCTTTTGCACAGCTGTAACACGAGTGCAAAAGGAACTGCACACATTTCAAGAGGTGTCAGATCTGGCCATAGTAATAAATGCTTTAAACTACATCTCACTTGGACCACAGTAATGCAATCTGTGTGAAACTGCCTTTCAAGACAGTTCAGAAACTTCAGCTGGTTCAGAGTGCTGTAGCCAGATTATTGATTGGATCTGCTTGTGAGAAACATGTGACTCCTATGTTACAACAACTTCACTGCCCTCTGGCCCATTTCTGGCCAAAAACCTAGTTATGACCTACAAGCCCTACAGGATTTGGGACCAGGCTACCTGACAGATCATATTCTCCCATATGAGCTGCCCTGCACAAGTTTTAAAATCTCAGGGAAAGGTCCTTCTTTCTGTCCCAATAGCTTGGAAAAGTTACTTTTTTGAACTACAACTCCCATCAGCCCAATGCAGTAGCCATGCTGGCTAGGGCTGATGGGAGTTGTAGTTTAAAAAAGTAACTTTTCCAAGCTCTAGGGAAGCCTTCTCAGTGGTTGCTCTCAGGCTCTGGAATCTCTTGCAAAGGGAAGTCCACCTAGCCCCTTCTCTGATAACATTCCAACAGCAGGCAAAGCTTTTTTTTTAATTCAGAAAGGTGTTTTGCTTGAAACATTTTTTCACAAACTGGTGTGGAAATGTCGAGGATTGAATATAAGATTGCAAAAATGAGATACCAAAATTGACATATTCTCCTCCTCTTACATATTACTGTTTATAAATGGGATACAAATTTAACCAGCCAACTAACCAATCAATCAGATTCAGTAAGTGCATATAACACTTGATGGTTCCCATATCCCAAGGCAAATTCAGTAGAACTGCCAGGATCTGAGACATAACTGTATACATCCGTGGCAAAATGCATATGTCAAAATCAAGATCACCATCACTATAGGAGTTTTCTGAGTTTCAGGGGTCGTGGGTAGGAGTCCTCCCAGCTGGTGAACTTAACTGATTATCTTACTGAAGTTTCCATTTGGCTTCTTTAAATTAGAGCCCTGATTACTGACTCCCAATCAAAATTCATCAGGCTTGGAATCTGTCAGTTTATTTAATCATTTACCCTAATTTACCTTGACACTCTAAATTAACGGTGTCCATCACCCCATGCGAATGACAACAAATACAAAGAATTTGTTACTTGATCAGCTGTTTTCTCTGCTTGGAGGGAGAGGGGGGTGGAGGAAAAGGAAGAGGAGGAGGGGGGAGGATTATTCTCTACACATCTCATCAAACATAGTAGGATTTTTAAGCAAACTGTGTGAGTGTCTCTGAACGCAATCTGATCAAATGACATTAGATTTGCTAAGTGAGAATCCAAATGGAAAGCGTTTTAAAGGTTGGATCCTGCCCCTTACCCTCCCACCCAAAGGGCACTACCTTGAAGTGACGCATTGCACGTGTGAAGTCTCCACCTGCTCCACCATGGAGCTGGCGCAGGGTATCCATTAGGGCATGTGGAGCTCTGCCTCACCACCACCCTCAGGCTGTTTTCAGCCAGCCCCCAACTACTTGCCTTCTCACGACCAATCCAGAGATGTCAATGGCTGTCAGTTTCCTTCTCCTTAGTCTCAGGGTTGCCCTTGCAGAGCTTAGCAGGGTGGAGAAGAAGGAGAAATCTAGAATTAGATGGGTTCACCTCACATTGGCTCTACCTCTGCCTAGTGTAGGTCTTCCTTCTTCCCCCTCTATCAGTCCCAGTGGGTGTCAGCCGGCACTGAAAATCCCCATTTGTGGTTGTTTTGCTCTGCTGGGGCCCAATCTATATAGCCACCCACAGGGAGAGCCATGCAAGGCAAGTGTATGGAGCTGTTTCCTGTCCTTGCTTCTCTTACTGTTGGCCCGGAGGGAGCACGTGAACAGGCAGTGACCAGGAGGCGGGGGGGGGGTCACAGACCCAGGACTTTTTTGGCAGCAGGGTCTCAACCAGGTCCCTATGTGTGAGCCAATCAACCTCAAAGGGAGCAGGTTAGCCACTGAAAAAAACCCTTGTCCTTTTGTGCTGATTGGAGCATATCAGAGTGAAAGGAGGTCTGTCAGCCACTGAGAAGACTCTTCTTAGTAGCTAACACACCGCCTCCCTTTTCATTGGCTCCTAGGGACATCTTTGGTAGTAGACTGTGGACTCGCGAGACGACAGGAGAGCAAGGGAGATGAAGGAAAGGGGGAAGGGGGCATGGCTGTGAGGGGCATGGTGTGACTATCATGAAGGTATCCTGCACTTCTGAATTTGCCACTACACTTCTGCTCCTGAGTAACTAGGGTTCTTCGTGCATTGTGGTGGTACGGACACCTCTAAGGGCCAACCTTATAAATTTCCAGCTGCCATCATCAGACTCACCAGCACGCAGGGAGCTTGGCAAAGTATAGCAGGATCACTCCTTCCTCCAGTGGCTTAAGTTCTAAAATTCTACGCAGTGGAAAGCAACAGAGGAAAGGCAGGGAAGGGGAACAGCCTGCATATATTTCAGTTACATAGCCTTGGTTACAGGGATTGAGGTGTTTTTGCCACATATAAGGTTATGACAAATCTGCTTTGCACATATTGTGCCAAATCTGTAGCTCAGTGGTGGAGCATGTGCTTTGCGTGCAGAAGGTTCCAGGTTCGATCCCTGGTGTCTCCAGAAAGGGCCGGAAGAGGACTCCTGTCTGAAACCACGGAGAGCTGCTGCCAGTCAGTGTAGGCAATAAAGACCTAAAGGGACCAATGGTCTCATAGAATCATAGAATAGTAGAGTTGGAAGGGGCCTATAAGGCCATCAAGCCCAACCCCCTGCTCAATGCAGGCATCCAAATCAAATGCAGTATAAGGAAGGGCTGAGCACCGGATTGACCCAGGATTCATCCAGGTCAGGTTGAGGCAGCCCTGGATCACCCCAGGTTGAACTCAGTCAACCTGGAGTGATCCAGGGCTGCCCAAAGGAGGGGTAGCCTGATGGAGAGGAGAAGGGGGAATGGAGACATGCAGGCAGCCTGTGTGCATCTCCCTCCTGCATCCTGACCGCATCTTTAATTTGGGTGCAAGGCCCCCAAATCTGTCTGGGGCTCAGATCCAGGTCAGATTGGCCTTGGATTGTCTCTGGTCAGATCTGGGTCTGAAATGGGTCTGAAACGCCAGGATTAGATAAGCTGGGGGAGAGGGGTTGCACATCCCCAGTGTAGGGCATCTTCCTATGTCCCTAGTAGTTATTCCAAGGGGTGTTCATATGTAACATTCAATGTGTGCAGAATCTGTAGAACTGTGAACACAATCGTTGGCTGTACACATGCAGTGATTCACATGTAACACTCAGTGAAGGTACACTCTATGTACCTGTGCGCACAACAGCTGAGCAGCACAACTCCACAAGTGAACGCCCTGTCATACAGACACTTGTACATGTGTTGAAAGAGTTTGAATCTGCTTGTTCAGTGTCATGTGTGAATTAACCTTTTCATATCTTTGGTTGAGCCATTAGATAGCATGAGTTTGATGACCAGATAGACTGACATATGTATGCCATCTCACAAGACAACTCCTTCCTGTCTTCCTGCCAACGGGCTAGGGAAAACACCTTCAGCTCTGTCTCTGTCTTTCTCACTTTCTCTTTCTAACAACCCCGTGGGTGTCAACAGCGAAACTAATTAGCCCTCTTCTCAGTTTATTAAAAATCATAAATATCCCACTTTGGGCTTGACCAGAGGACAGGAAGGTCAGAGGGAGGCATGCATAAAATTCCCGGACTGATTAAACTTTCTATAATCCACGGCAATGTTTTACGGCTGCCAAATGACTTGGCAGCTCATGACCCTCCCGGTATCTCTCTCCTCCGTTCTCTGGCTATTATTTTACAGACTGTAGACAAATTGAATGGAGACAAAAGGGCTGAGTGGGAAAGAAGGTTTGCTGGCCGAAACGTGGATCCCGTAATTTGATTAACTTATGGGCAAAGAAACTTGGATAGCTTGGGTGATAACAGGGCTGTAACAGGCTTCCTCTGCAAAATGCAACCTGTTTGTTTTTTGCTTGGCATGAAAGATGGGTTGCTCCTGGTCCTCTCTGGTGGATTTAATTTAGTCCGTCATGTCCAAGCACATGAGTTTCTCCTACTATGCATAGAGATGGGTGGATCTGTCCATTTCAGTTTCTCTCAGATTCTCATTTTTCCATTTGTAAGTTCAGTTCTCCACATTTCCACAACAGACTGTGATTTTAAAAAAAGCCAGTCCTCATGAAAAACAGCATTTTGCTCAAATTTCTCCTCATATACATATTTTTGTATGCAGTTTTGCCTAATATAAAAAATTTTGCAAAGCAATTTCCCCTAATATAATGCACTTTTGTAAAAAAAAAAAAGTAACTAATATATGCATTTCTAAGCACTCTTTACCCTAGTATATGCATTTTTGTACACATGACTTGGATGGAGAATTGCACTGCAAAATTCTGAGAAATGAGGATTTTGAAGGATGACTGAGTTTCGGATCTCCTGCTGTTCCGGAAAGTGTGAACCTTGTAGGATTGCCTTTAAATGTGAACTGTATCAAATTTCTCTCCCACCCCTAGTTAAATAGTGACCTTTGCTAACATAGCTATCCATGGTGGCTCCATGTCAGTGAGGCAGTGGAACCACCTTGGACAGCTCCTTGAAAGTTTGGGCTAAAACCCAGAGCTCCTGGTTTCAGTCCGAACTTTCAAGCAGCTGTCCAAGGTGATTCCACTGCCCCACTGACATGGAGCCCTCAGCCGCCACTATAGCTACCCCTCCGGAAAGACCGAGCTTGATACATGTGAGGTGGAGCTTGCAGGATGTGTGTGAGATGGATCAGAAGGCGGGACTAGAGCTAAAGGGTGAAACCTGTGCGGAAGAAAGGTTCAGCTAAGCATTAAATGTCCTGATGGCAAGAGCTCTTCAAGAGTAGAACAGACTGCATTGGCAGGTGGTGGAGTCTCCTTCGCTGGAAGTGTTTAAGCAGAGACAGGACCTCTGTCAGAGATGCTGCAGTTGCATCTTGCACTGGAGATTCTGCATAGAGGAGAGGTTGGACTAGATGACATACACACTTCCCTGGAAATAAGTCTCCATTGTGCCTGGTCCAGAAGTCCCAACTGGTGCAAAATGCAGTGAACTTGACTGTCGATGGGGACAGACTAGTACCAGCACATAAATGTGCTTAAAGGCTTGCAATAGCTGCCCATATGTTACCAGACTAGGTTCAAGTTTCTTGTATTAATTTGCAAGGCCCTTAACAACTTGCATCCAGGAGGGATCCCTTATATTTCAATCTGATCACTGAGATCTTTGGGGGGGTCTCGGTTGGTGGTCCCCCATGGCTCAGATGCACAGCTCATAATGACCAGAAGCCATGTAACTCAGTGTAGTAGACCCAAGCCTGTGGAACCCCCTCCCAACTGAGATGGGACAGGCAGCTTCCTTGCTGAACATCCGACACATGACAAAAGGCTTTTTTATTACAACGAGCATTATAAGGTAGTGTTCAGTTTTATAATGACTTTTTGTTATTTTATTCTCTGCATGGTTTATTTTTACATACATAGCTTGGAAATGCTAAATCACCATCATCATTTTTGGCAAAAATTCCTAAGCAGTTTACAGAAACCATAAAATCAAAAATGCAATAAAATTACAAGTAAAAGATCAGAATGCAATAAATCATTTCAAGGCCCATCATTTCAAACAGCAGGTCAGCAACTGAAAAAGCATTCAAACAGGCCTCGGTAAAACAACTGAGTTTTTAGGAGTTGTTGGAAGCATCCAATAGATGGCGTTTCTTGGATCTCTTTTGAAAGATTATCCCAGAGGGCTGGACATAACTAAGATTGCACAGTTGGTTGATACAGTCATTCATCATAATCTGCATAGTGATGTGGGGATGTTTGAAGAACTGCATAATCCTAGAAGCAGGCCTGTAAAATGGGGCACAATTATTATCTCCAGACAGGAGGACTGAGGTAGAAAGGGAACAGCTTGCTTAAGGCCAGCATCGGATGGTGTGGTGGAGTGGAGGCTCTCACCTGACCTCCCAAGGGCTGAATCTCTGCTGCTTACCAGAAAGAAGAGGGCAGGAACGAGGAGATGGTAGGGAGGCTGGCATAGTGCAAATACACTAGCAGAAGCACCACATTGGCTCCATCTGTGCATTTGCACTATGCAAACCTCCCCACTGTCTTGTGTCTCCCTCCCCATAACCAGCAGTACCTCAGCTGTCAAGAGGCAGGTGAGTACTGCCACCCCACTATGCCATCTGCTGCTGCCTAAGGCCACCTTGTTTATAGAAAAGAGAGCTTGAACCACAGACTTCTGACTACAGCTAAGCCATTCCATTTCACCAGCTCCGAATCACACTGACTAATTAATTCAAGGTTGCAGCCCCAAATGTCCCATCTCTTGTCAGAACACATGTCTCATGTCAGGGATGATCTGCTGCCACTCTCGGCATTAAAAAAGAAAGAAAGCTCAACCCTTGGTTCCTTCCTCAGCAGAGAGAGTGAGGTCATATTAATGCATGGTCTGTCATTCATGGGACATTGAGGGAGGACAGGCTAGTGCAATCTGGTACTCATTGTCTGGTAATAGCTTAATTATCTCAAAGGGGGTGGGGAATGCAGAATGGTCGTGAGCTTGATGAACCATGAAATTGTCAGTGCTCCAAGGAGTCGTTTATCACCAGGCTTTTTGGAGTGAGAGGGAACAGGTCCAACGTGGGAGAGGTGGAGCAAGGTATTTGTGCTGATTCGGTACCCCGTGGGATGCATTCTGAAGAGTCTGCCCATGCTGAACCTTTCAAACAACCAGTGAACCCTGCAGGAGATGGGGGAGGGAAGCATTTCAGAGGGGATTTCGACATGATGAAATTTGCTGAAACAGATGACCCAGAAGCCCGACGGATACATGAGGAACTTTGCCTAAGGAGAACGGTGGGGATCTTTTCACTTCCTCTTCAACAGAGAGGGCCTATTGTTGAGTGAACCCATTACGTTCACATTCTACCAAGCTCAAGCTGTATTCCTGTTGCACTGAATTCAGACTTGGGGAGAGGCATATGGGATGATGGGAAGAGAAAAACAAAGTGACCCATTTAGGAACCGAAAGAAATGCTTGTGTGCAAAGGAAAAAGAAAGGAAAGGTGCTCTCCTAAAGCAAGATTTGCTTTACACTCTTAGATTCAGAATAGTTAACATCTCATTCTTTAGTTCTTTAGTGGACTGTGGTCAATCAGATACCTGTGGAAGCCCACAAGCAGGATATGAGGTGGGGTGGGGTGAGGGCCTGTCACTCAGTGGTAAAGTACATGGTTTCCAAGTAAAAGGCCCCAGATTCAATTCCTGACAGCCCCAGAGAGGACGTAGGACTTGGAAAAGATTCCGGCCTCAAACCCTGGAGAACCACTGCCAATCAGTGTTGACAATACATGGACCAATCATCTGACTTGGTAGAAATCAGCTTCCTAAGACCTCTCCTGCTGCCATTTTTCAGCAGCTGCTATTCGGAGTCATGCTGCTTCCAGTCCTGGAGACAATATACAGCCATCTGGACGAATAACCACGGATAACCTTAACCTTCAGAGAGGCTCACTTTGTGCCTATTCTGATGTCATTTCCATGCCAGGCAAAGTCCTTTTCATTGCCAATCTGAATCAAGGAATTATGGGTGTCAGCTTCTCAGTGAAGCTGCTTCAAGACCTGAAATGACTTCAGCCACCAAAGCTGGCCACTGGATCCTCCTGGGCAGGAAGAAGTATAAAAGGCTTTCTGTTTCAGCCAAGTCTTACTTGAGAAACACAGTCTTCCTGTGCATCCTTAATTATTCTTGGGTCCTATCTTCTGGTTTGCTCAAGCCACCTTCCTGGTTTGCTCTGTAGTCCTAACTTGCCCTTTGGTTTCAATTTTCTGGCTTGCCCCATGGCTATGAGTCCCAGTTTCCCTCCAATAGCTCCACATAGCCCTGCCGAGACAATGGCCAGCCTAGGATTTGAACCCAGGCTCAAGTCCTGCTTTTTAGATCACTTCCAGATCCAAGTATTAATTTGCATGTTCCTTTATTTTTAAAACAAGTGTGTACTTCTCCATTGCTTTCAATGTAAAAGTGTGACCCACAAATGCTGACCAACATGTGTTTACAAAGAAAAGTGTCATCCACATGCAATAGTAATGAAGATCCAGGCTGGGCCGTGGCTTCCTGCTGGGTGTACTTTCAGTGACTTCCTTGCATTTGCATCGCAGAATGTGTTAAAAGGGCCCTACAGGAGGCGAGATCATTAAAGACCCTTTGCCTATTTCTTTTTCTTTTTGAAACCAAACATTTGTTTACAGCATTCATGGCACAAGAAGCAAGCTGGATCCGCCAGCTCATTCATTTCAATGCCAAGCCTGTTCCGAGTGATTGTTTTGGCCAGAGGTGATGGAAGAGCAGGCGACACCACCACAGAGTTCTCTCCAGGCAAGTCTTGCTTAAAAGCAATCCATGGAAAGGAACAGCCAAGTGGGACAAGGAGACAGTGTTGGCAAGAAGCTCAGAGAAGAAAACAAAACACTTTTCCATGGGCTGTTTTAACATACCGAACGGGCTGGAAAACAAGAACTGGGTGGGATGAGCTTATGCTAACATGGCAAAAGGCACAAGAGTTTCTTCTCCACCCCTAGTCTGATTCAGTTCACATTTAAAGGCAAAACTATTGAATTTGCACTTTCCAAAAGATGAGAACCAAAGCAGAGCCATTTTTGGAAATTTGCACTTCTCTGAATGTTGTGATGCAATTCGCCAACCAAACAATGTTTGCAAAAATGCATATATTGGGGGGAAACGGACACAAAATAAATATATTAGGGGAAATAACGTACAGAAATGCATTATGTTGGGAGAAGTTGCTTGCAAAATGGTGTATGTTGGTCAAAACTACATACAACATTGGGTTTTTTAGGAGAAAGTCACACTAAAATGCTGAAGAATTTTCATAAGAATTTTTTTTTAAAAAAGCAAATTGGTGCAGCAATTTGGAGTACTGCATTTTATATTGGAAAATGAGAAATTGAGAAAACCAAAACTGACAGATCCTTCCACTCCTAAAAAGGACCCAATGCATCTATACTTTACTATCAAATGCCTGTCATTTTCTAACCCTGTGCCACTTTTTTTGTTAAGAAGCGCAATTTCTCATAATACCATTCTGTGTTATTTGCGAGTGCTTTCTTAGGAGACCCTTATCCTTCCAGAGCTACAATTCTCAGAGTTCCCCAGGAAAAAGGCTTGATTGTTAAACCACTCTGGGAATCGTACCTCTGGGAGGGGGGTAGGGGTCTCCTATCAGCTCTCAGCAGCCTCAACAAACTATAGTACCCTGCATTCTTTGGGGGAAGCCATGACTGCTTTCAATGTAAGATGCAGGTGGAAATCATATATTGAACAGCAAATCTAAAAATCTTAAAGCGAATCTAAAAAAATGTAACATGAACATCAAGAACTGGGAAGTCTTGGCCCATGAATGTCCCAAATGGAAGTTGGCTATTATCAAAGGTACTATGGACTTCGAAGAAGCACAAATACAGGGAGAACAGGACAAATGAGCTAAGCGGAAGGCACATCAAGCAAATCCTCATCGCGACCACCTTCCATCTGATAACCTACGTCCTCACTGTTGGAGGGTGTGGGGATCCAGAATTGGCCTCCACAGTCACTTATGGACCCACCACTAAAGACCTTATCTTGGAAGACAATCTAACTCAGCCATGAGTGATTGCCAATGATGAATGAATGAAAACCATCTAGGGGGCATGATCATTATCCAGGAAGCCAAATATTGGACATGGTGGTAAATAAATGCATACAAATAACGTGCATGAAAAAGTATACAACATTTGAGCATGTCTGTCATTGGAGAGGCGGGACAGAGAAATGACTAAAGAAGCATACATTCAGTTTGGGTTTATCTCTGTTCTACAAATGACACTTTCCAAACATTATTGGTGGCATTTCCAAAGTGGGATCCTATGCAAAGCAACTGATAACCACAATCAGGGATGTGACTATAGCCCAGGGGCTGAGCACATGCTTTGCATGCAGATAGTCTCAAGCAGAAGGTGATAGGAAGTGACTCTGGACAAGCCACTGTCAGTCAGACCAGACAATACCCGAAACATAAGAAGAGCCCTGCTGGAGCAGGCCAAAGGTCCACCTAGTTCAGCATCTTTGTTCTCACAGTGACTAAACAGATGCTTATGGGAAACTCACAAGCAGGTCATGAGGACAAGAGGCCTATGGTTTCCAGCAACTGGAATTCAGAAGCATATTGCCTCTGACAGTGGAGATAGGATGTAGACTAGCTATTGATAGCCTTACCCTACATGACTTTGTTTAATACTCTTTTAAAGCCATCCAAGTTGGTGGCCGTCAATACATCTAGTAGAAGGAGAGTCCATTGTTTAACTAAGGCAACTTTGTATATCGATATTCCACTGAACATAAGATAAGGCAGGTGGAAGGCAGCTCATCCATACCTCTGACACACTCAAATGGCCGTTCAAGTAGGCCTTAAATTCTGTTTGGGAGCTGAACCTGAATCTTTCCAGTCCTGCCACATTGACCTCTAAAAAGCGACAGGCTCCACTTTGGTCGCTCCTACCAAAAGAGCTGGCTGGCGACCCTGGTTTCCCTCCTGCAAACTTTTTGCCTGGGGAAGAGAGGTAGGAATAGGTGAGAAATTTGATTCAGTTTGCATTTCAAGCCAAATCTAACCAAGTGGCACTTTCCAAAACGGGATGAGAACTGACACACAGCCATCTTTCGAAATTCACACTTATTCAAATTTTGCAATGTTGTTTGCCAACCAAACAATGTTAAAAAAAAGTGTGTTATATGATGAGAAGTTGTCATGCAAAAAATATGTACATTAGTAAAACCTGCCTACCAAAATGTGTTTATTAGGAGACATTCACACTAAAAAGCTGGGAGATTTTCATGAGGATTTTTTTTCTGCATATTGCTGCAGAAATGTGGAGAATTGAATTTAAGATTGGAAAAATGAGAAACAGAGAATGGAAACTGACAGGTCTTTCCATCCCAGGGATGCTGCTGCTACTGCTGCCGCAACCCATTTGCATTCAATTTGGAGGCTATGGCTTTAAAAGGGCATACACCTATCGAAGTTTACGGAAGAGTAAACAAGCCAAGGCAACCGCAAGCCTTCTAAACAAACATGCTTTGCAAGAGGCATGCCAGGCTCCCAGCTGACAACACAAAACAGCTGGCGGGCAGCTTCTGCTGCTGCTGACTTCCAGGTGGACTTGCACCCTCTGATACCGTCACTGTGGGATTTATTCCACCAACCCCACCCCAAATGTTACTGATCACCTGAATGGCCACAGGCATTGCCCCTGGAGCCTCAGTGGCTACTAGGCATGCCTTTACACAGCTTCCTGGACAGAGGTAGCCTAGGCACAGTGAACCACAGGCTGGTAACCTCAGGGTTGGACTACTGTAACGTGCTCTGTGTGGTACGTCTCTGAAGGCTGGCCCAGAAATTGCAGGTAGTGCAAGATGGTAGGTGGTTAAGTGAAGCAACAAACCATGACAACATGGCTGCCATTTGACTACCAGGCTAAGTTTAAACTGCTGGTACTGGTGTACAAAGCTCTATACAGCTTGGGACCAGGAGACCTAAAAGATCATCTCCTACCTCATTTACACAATGGACTGCTGTGCGCAACAGGAGAGGCCATCCTGCAGATACCATTTTATCAGGAGGTCCATTCCTCACAATGTCGGAATCGGGCCTTTAAGCATGGCAGTGCTTTACTTTTTGGAAGTTCCTCCCCTTACATATTAGTCTCTCTCTTTTGGGCACCTGCTGAAGACTTTCCTTTTTCAACAAGTCTTCTGTGTGGAGATTTTTATCCCAGCTGGTATCTGAAATTCTTTGTGTCCATAATTGTTTTTTATGCATGTGTGTGTAGTATTTTGTAATTGTTTTGATATATGCAATTGTTTTTGCTGTTTTGTATATGCAATTGTTTTATATGTGTTTTTATTACATTCTGACATCAGTTTGAGTTGCAGAGGAAGTGATTTATAAATTATCACCGCTGTCCTGAGGGGAGCCGAGTAGAAACACACTGGTGAGATATCACCATCCAGCTCCCATTGATGATCCCTCCTTCCTCTTCCAGCTGTCACCACAAGACTTTCAGAAGGACCATCTTGGAGAACGGAACTTCTGTCTTGAAGTAGAAAGGGGCCCATCAAAGGAAAGAGGTGTCCAGCCTCTGCTTGATTATTTCCTTCATTTTCTGACCACTTCTATGCTAATCTATCCTAAGAAAACTTGAAAGCCTTGTTATCACCTCATTCACGCACCAGAGCAAAGAGGGAATATCAATTAGTCTGATGCTCTGACAGATGGCATCATTGCTCCTGCTTTGCATTCCCCTTTGTCCCTTTCCACTGTACAGGGGACAGATCCACCACCCTAATGTTCATTTCCCCCTGAGCCAGCACCCAGACTGCAGCAATAAAATGTAAATGTACTGCCTTCAAGTCGATCCCAACTTATGTCGACCCTATGAATAGGGTTTTCATGAGGCTGAGAGGCAGTGACTGGCCCAAGGTCACCCAGTGAGCTTCATGGCTATATGGGGATTCGAACCCTGATCTCCCAGGTCATAGTCCAACACCTTAACCGCTACACCAGCAATACTTATTGTTTTTTGCTGGCACAGGCTGTGTGTCTGACTCACTAGTCACCTTCTCCCAATGCCTCACAGAGAGCAGCAGAGCTTATATGTGATCACAAGTAGCTACCAAGGAGAGATTTCCAGTGTTTAAGTTATTTAATTGCAATAATATCCAATGAAAACAAAAATAAGCAGCAAATAAATCTTAATTAAATCCATTGAATGATGCCGAAATATGCTTCAGTATAAGAGCATTGCCAGGAAGTGCTGTTCAGAGATACTGGATTCATATTACTCACAAGGCTTGCTAACTTTGGCAACAAACATCTATCCTGATGGTGAGGGAAAAGAAAATAAACTTCCTCTGCTGCTGGTTGGTTTTTTGTTTTAGGGGGGTCCTTTATAGATTGCTAATGATCTCTTCAAATTCCTTTCCACACAGCAGAAGGTCACCCTGTTTCTTTCTCTCTCTTTTTTTAAAAGAATCCTCCGCCAGCCCTCCATGAGCCAAGTAGGATGAGGGGGTGCATGGAATTTAATAAAGTTTCTTCAGTCTCAGGAAATGAAAGTTTTGCCTCTTCAAGTTCCATTTGGGGAAGAAATGTTCCATTGTGGCAAGCGTGAAGCAGGGTTGCTGAAGAGAACCAAACACCTTCTTCCCTGTCCAGGACTAGATTGACAGCATCTCCCTCTTTGCGAAAGCTGATGATGGAACGATGAAGTTTGGCTGACTTAACAGAATCACCGCTTTGCTTTTAATTTTTACAGAAAAGGAAAGGGAAACTCATGCCATTTTGTTGTTATGTGCCTTCAAATCGATTTCGACTTATGGTGACCCTATGAATCAGCGACGTCCAACAGCATCTGTCATGAACCACCCTGTTAAGATCTTGTAAGTTCAGGTCTGTGGCTTCCTTTATGGAATCAATCCATCTCTTGTTTGCCCTTCCTCTTTTTCTACTCCCTTCTGTTTTCCCCAGCATGATTGTCTTTTCTAGTGAATCCTGTCTTCTCATTATGTGTCCAAACTATGATAACCTGTTTCATCATTTTAGCTTCTAGTGACAGTTCTGGTTTAATTTGTTCTAACACCCACTTATTTGTCTTGATGAATTCGGCCCTCCACACCTCTCTATCTGGCCCTTGGAACTCTCCCCAGGCCTCACCACTCACTGGCCCTGCTTCCACCTTTCTTGAGTGTTTTTGCCTGGCTGGCATGTATCCTCGAACTCGGATAATGCTTCTTGTTTTCCTGGATGGAGGATAGTGTGTGTAAATGTATGGGGACATTAGCCTGCTGCAGTACAAAGGTAAGACTTAAATGTGTTGCTGCCCCTTGCCCCACCCACTACTGGCCCCTGGAAGTTTGCCCAGTATTGTCAGTTCTGACTGGCAGCAGCTCTCCAAGAACTCAAGCAGTGATCTTTCCCCATCAGCTGTTACTTGATCCTAAGGGTGGAAGTTAGGATCTCTAAATACAAAGCATGCATCATACACAGGGCCGGCACAAAGCGTGACTGGGCCCTTGGGTGCCAGCCTGCCCCGGGGCCCCTGTTCTCAGCCCCCCCATAGATCATGTGGGACCGCTCCACCTACCTCTTCTCTCTTCCTGTGAATGCCCTGCACAGTGGGTGTGCAGGTTGGTGCCATCAACAAAGATGGTGGCAGAAGCTTCTCTAAGGGGCTGATACCCCCACCGCCATCTTCTTTGATGGCACGCATATGCACTACTCAGTGTGCGCACACATGCCTGCCATCAATCAAGATGGCAGTAGGGGCATCAACCCCAGTCTGTAGGGGTGGGCTGGGAGCTCCATCTCTATGATCTGCAGCAAGGTTGGGAGTCAACCCTGCCAAGGATCACTGAAGGGGAGCGCTACCCCCACATCCTAAGGAGGGGCCCTTCAGGGGCCCTCAGCCAGGGCCCAACCTGGCTGGCCTTTGGGTGCCGGCCCTGATCATACCTTTAGCTATGGTCCCTTCCCCAATGATGATCCCTACCCAAACATATGAGAACCAAAACACAACCATCCTTCGAAATTCACACCTTTTTGAATATTGTGATGCAGTTGGCTAATCAAACAATGTTTACAAAAATGCATGTGTTAGGGGAAAGTATGCATAAAAATGAATATGTGAGTGAAAATAACATGCAAAAATGCAGTGTATGATGAGAAATTGCTTGCAAAAATGTGTACATTTGGTCAAAACACCTACAAAAAATTGTTTATAGGAGAAATTCACACTAAAATGCTGGAGAATTTTCATGAAGACTTCTTTAAAAAAAATGCAAATTGCCGCAGAAATGTGGAGAACTGAATTTATGACTGGAAAAATTAGAAACTGAAAGAACCGAAATTCCAGAGTTTCAGACAGGAGTCTCTTCCAGCCCTTCCTGGAGATGCCGGGGATTGAACCTAGGACCTTTCGCATACAAGGCAGATGCCCCACCACTGAACTATTGCCCCTCCTCTTCACAACAGAAAAGCCAATTCTGAAAACCTAGCAGAAGTTTAGCACGCCTTTCTGTGTTAATTGCTTCCACACACACAAAAATAATTTGCAGACCTGCTGTGATTTTCCTGCTGTTTCCATGGATCACACCACCACCACTAAAATGCTAAAATTTGATGTGGTATGCCAGCATATAGTTCTTTCCCACTATTTTCATGGGAGACTTACTGGGGGAAAGTGTGCATGTGCATAAAGAGGGGTGGCGACATCTCCAATGACATCCGCTGTTGTGTCACATCACACCTACTGGTGTGAATGAAATTTAGTGCAGCATGGCAATACATTGGCCAAAAGGCCACAGTTCCATAATTCAACAGATAATGCACCATACAAGAAACATTGGAAACTGGGACAGAAGAGCTAGCATTATGACTAGGAAAATCAGTGCAATAATCCCTGTGTCTAAATGCACCCAATGAAGATAGAAACAATTTCCCGAAGCATAAATCTTGGGATTGCTGGCTTCATGTGTTAATCTCAGGATTGCTGAGAAATCTCAAATTAAAGAGATTTCAGAAGCTGGAAAGATATTTTTTTTAAAGCGCTTTGGTCCTAAAAATTCTTCCTGATGCCAGTTTTGGCAGAGGATTCAGTCTACTCAAGTTCTCCTAATGATATCCTTCCAGGGGTAACACTAGGCTTGTTTGATTTGGAACATATGTCACACAGGCTGGTATGTGGTGTGGTTTGGGGCAGAGCTAAATCCATCCATACAGTCGCTGCATTATGAGGGGCCTTTTATCAACCCAGCTTGCCTCCCCCAAGCGTCAGCAGAGCATTGCGAGAAAATTATAGGTTGAGGAACGCCTCGTCTCACACCCAAATGTTGACATTATGGATGGCAGCCCAACAAAGAATGCAGGAAGGGAGCCAGTGGATTGCTCTTTGACTGGGAAGATCGAAAACACGCTGTGGGCGTAAAGTTGTAAAGCAATTCATAATGCTGATGTTACATTTCCCCCATCCAAGTCTCTCGTCACTTTGATGATTTCCCTCTCTAAATCCCTACACCAGCTTTCTGTCCATTGGTCCCAGGCTATGGTCTGAAGGCACCTGAGGCCAGCTCCCTGCTGAAGCTAAGCAGGGTCAGGTCTGGTCAGTGCCTGGATGGGAGACTGCCTGGGAACCATATGTAAGCCGCCTTGGGTTTCATGAAAAAGAAAGGTGGGGTAAAAATGTAATAAAGAAAGAAATAAAGAAATTCCCATATCCAGCACAAGCATTTGAACCTTCAGAGCCCTCCATCATTCCGCTTCTCTTATTTCTCCATTATTATATGGGATGCAGAGTCAAAGGCCAGCAGCCCAGTGTGGCCCCCCAGGCCTCGCCATGTGGCCCTTGGGACTCTCCACAGGCCACATACTCACCCAAGCCACACCCTTCAACACCCTTGCTTTGCACGCTCCTTGAGCGTTTTTGTCGTGCTGAGATGTGTCCTTGTGTTGATCATGCTTCTTGCTTGCCTGGGTGGAAGATAGAGAGGGAAAGACTCACAATTTGAATACTGTAATGGGGCTTCCCTTGGGTTTGGTCTGGAAGCTGCGGCAGGTGCAGAATGCACCTGGATACGCACATCTTACACCTGCACACAGGGAACTGCACTGGCTGTCAATAGGGGTGTGCTAGGATTCTGGCCAATTCAGATTTGGTGCCAAATTTTCCAATATTTTGCTTATTCTCTATCGTTGCAGATCAGATTTTTATGCAGCGATTTTCCACAGCTTTTTTTTTAATGGATTTTTTTTTAAAAAAAGATTCTCTCTAATTTATTGATATTAAGAATGATAAAATTATCGACATTTCCTTTCATTCATCAATATTATTTTTTGTGCAGGGAAAAACAGATTGGGAAAAGCAGCAGATGGGGGGAAAGAACAAATTCCAATTGATACTGGCCTGTTAGGTCAGCTTAATGCTTTTCAACCGGCACTGACCAACGGATCCCATCCCTAGCTACCAGCTAACTAGTAGGTCATGTTCAAGGTCATGTTAACATATCATTCATTCATTCATTCATGCATTGGCGATCACTCATGGCCGAGTAAGATTGTCTTCCAAGATAAGGTCTTTAACAGTGGGTCCATAAGTGACTGTGGAGGCCAATTCTGGATCCACACAGCCTCCCACAGTGAGAACATAGGTTTTCAGATGGAAGATGGTCGCGATGAGGATATGTTTGGCGTGCCTTCCGCTTAGCTCGTTTGTCCCATTCACCCTATATTCATGCTTCTTCAAAGTCCATAGCACCTTTGATAATAGGTTATCTGCTTTGCAAAGAGCAGTGCACTTTATGGAATTACAACCTCAACAAGAACATGTAACATGGGGCCTTATACCAGATCAGATCCTTGGTCCATCTAGTTCAGTATAGTCTACCCCTGGTGTGGGGAACCTTTGGCTCTTTGTTGATGAAATATAATTCCCATCAGCCCAATCAAAATTGGCCAAAGGCCTGGGATTATGGGAACTGTAGTTGAGCAACATCTGGAGGGCCAAAGGTTCCTCACATCTGGTCCACATTGCCTTTCAGTGGCTCTCCAGGATTTCAGACAGTAGTCTGTCCCAGCCCAACCTGGAGATGGTAGGGGTTGGACCTGGGACCTTCTGCATGCAAAGCAGGTACTCTGCCACTGAGCTATAGCCGTTCCCCATAAAAAGAAGCAGGAAGAGCAGAGCCTAAGGTTTGAAGGGTAAAACAGGTCAGTCATGAATTCGAGAAAGCCAATAGACATAATTACTCTTGTTTCCTGGCACCATCTAAAAAGAGGACAGAATGCACTTCAGTGAGTGACCTATTTAAAAGCAGACACAGAGGTGACAAGTCAAGCAGCGGGTTTTGTCAGCACCAACTAGCTTATGACATAACAAAATTATTTCCAGAGGGGAAAGCAGATAAGAGAAAAATTAACTCCTTTGAAATGTGGTGGTGGTGGAGAGCTTTGCGCATACCATGGACTGCGAAAAAGACAAATAATTGGGTGTTACAACAGATTAAACCAGAACTATCGTTAGAAGCTAAAATGATGAAACTGAGGTTATCATACTTGGGGTACGTAATGAGAAGACATGATTCACTAGAAAAGACAATAATGCTGGGAAAAAGAGAAGGGAGTAGAAAAAGAGGAAGGTCAAACAAGAGATGGATTGATTCCATAAAGGGAGCCATAAAGGTGTCACAGGACTCACAAATGTGTTATGCAATGCATTGTCATGGACTGCAGTCCACTTCTTCAGATGCAGTAAAATTAGTTACTCTTTCAGGTACCACAAGACTTGTTTCCTCAAGCCCAAGAGTTAGAAAAAATGACAATCAATTTAAATTTACTGAAAACTAAGGCCCACTTTCATTTTCAATGAGGTAAAGAAAGCCATCACAAGATTATTCTTTTTGCTACTGTAATTATCATGTATGTGGGAGGAGTTTTTTTCCCTATCTTCCTGATACTCAAATACCTAAGAGAAGATTTGCATATATTTTTTGTTGGTAAAATACCAGATTTCACCACATGGGGGTGCATTCAGAAGAAATGCTGGCTCTGCAAAAATGACAGAAGAATGTCGCTTCAAGTGGGCTCTTTATGCTATCATGAATCACTTTGCAAGATTCTTGGGGTGCAGACAGCTGGGCACAACATTCAAATATCTCACAGGGAAGATCCTTTCTTCAGGGGTAGAGCATCTGGCTTTCATGCAGAAGGTCCTGGATTCCATTCCTGGCATCTCCAAGTAGAGCTTAGAAAGAACCTTTTCTGAGATCCTGGAGAGCTGCTTCCATTTATGGTAGATAATACTGAGTGGGATGGACCAATGGTCTGATCCAGTATGACAGCTTCCTGTGACAAGGACAGCACTGAAAGGCAGGAACATCTGCAACAGCAGAGTTCTCCTTGCATACTTTGGAGAACAGCTCTAGCTCAGTGGCAGAGCATCTGGTTTCCATGCAGAAGGTCTCAGCTTCAGTCCCCGGCATCTCCTGGTAGGGCTAGGAATGTGTCCTGCTTGAAATCCTGGAAAGTCATTGCCCGTCAGTGTAAATAATACTCAGCAAGATGGACCAATGGTCTGACTCAGTATAGGCAGCTCCTTATGTTCCTATGCCATTTATGCACGGTGCACGCATGTTTAAATTGTCCTTTTTCTTGCCAAACTGCATGCAAGAGAATTGGACTCAATTTTATTGTATTTAGAGACGATCTGCGTGAATTTTCAGTCTTCATGAATGACCTTTCTGAATTCAATAGGTTTTCAATGGAAAGAGAATTGAATAAGAATTATATGAAGAGCCCTGCTGGATCAGTACAAAGGCCTATCTAATCCGGCAACCCGTTCTCACAGTGGCCAACCACATGCCAATGGGAAGCCCACAAGCAGGTCTTGAGTTCAACAGCTCTCACCCAACTTGCATTCCCAAACAACTGTTTTGTTGTTTCCTTCAAAGCCAGGGAGCTTGATATTTTCCATTTCTGGCTTGTGTCATGGTATGATTTGTGTCACCATGCACGTATCTTTGAAACAACCTCTTCATACATGGCCAGTATTTATCTGTTTTAAATATATGTCTAGAAATGAATCATTTTTACATACATGAACATGAGGCTTTTGCAGGAACCCCAGATTTATTAGAGAAAAATGGGGGGGAATATAGGTCACATTTTGCAGTGTGGACACTGCAAAATAATGCATGCATGAGGGGCATTGATTCCTCCCCATAAATGCCCACCTGGAAGCACCCAAGAAGCTTTTCCTGCACCCCATTTAGAACTTTAGCTTCTAGAGATCTGTGTTATGTGGAGTGGGGAACTCAACCATGGCAACACTAGCAAACCACATTCATTTTTTAAAAAACCCTACTTATTTAAGTGCTTTTAGATTTAGGGTAGAAACACACTCATTGTTCTGCTGGTTCCAGTGCGTCTCCACCTCTCTCTTCTGAAAATGGGGGCACAAGATGAATATTGTCCCTTTTTACTGTAAAGCCTGGTGGGAGCAGCTTGAATGCATTTTGTTTTTCAAAAAACAAAACCAGATTCAAAGAGATTTCCCAACTAATCAGCTCCCTCTCCAGGTGGGGCCAGTAGAAACGCCTTGCTGTAGGCAGCCTGTGTGTTCACAGCCTTACACATAGGCCATTCACCAAATATAGGAAATCAACAAAAAGAGCAAGCAAGTGAACAAATGTGTTCTTACTCTGTTGTATTTTGGAAGTGCCTGTATTTAAAAAGAGAGGGGGCAAACAATGATTCAGCCCCCTCCAAAAAAAAGATATTCTCAAAAGGCAAAAATATTTATTTATTTATTTATTTGATTTATACTCCGCCCTTCCTCCCAGTAGGAACCTATAATGACTTCATCTACAAGGCATCAGAAAACTGGGACAGTCAGAGTATATGAAGGCTGCAATCCTGTTAGGGTGACCACATGTTCTACGTTACACAAAACAATCCTCTATTTGAAGACACTTCCATGTCCAGTTTAAAGATAAAGAACCCAAAGCAATGTGAGTTTTAATATTGCCCATCCATATTGTCCCCTGGACAGCAAACTGACCTGGTCACTCAGTTAGTCTTCTCTACTAAGGTGAGGGTTATTCTCCGTTAAATTATAGTGAATTATAGTAATCATTTTCTGAAACAAGCATCTATCCATGTAAATCGGCATATGCAAACACTCTGAGAATCACTGTCCTCTGTTTTGGCAGCACAGAAGTGGGCACCCTGAATCCTGTGCTCACTTGCAAGAGCAAAAGCTACTGACGCAGCTGCCCATTGGGACTACTAGGGTGGAAGGCAGGGAGCCCCACATGAGATGGAGCCAGAGCCAATGACAGGGGTAGTCATCTAATTCCAGTTTTGTTCCCATTCTCCTGCCGAGTTCTGGGAGGGCAACACTGAGAGTGAGGAGGAGTACGGTGACAGGCAGTGCTGCCAGTCCCTGGGCTGGCTGTAAGTAAGAAGGCAGGCAGGCAGGTGGGGGATGGTTGAGCCTGAGCTGAAGTTGATGGAGTAGTGCCCCGTTGGCTCCAATAGACCAGCCTTCCCTGCTCCTGAGTAGACATGTGGAGGGCTGTGCTGTAAGAGCATCATCATTCATGGCCCTAGAGTTCAAACCATGTCCTGGGACGGATAGAATGGCTGAAAATGGATTGGCTCACTATTCCCTCCCAGCCCCGTTTCCATCCAACACATGCAAAATTTTCCCTGGCAATTGTGAGCAATTTTTGTTATCCCTCTATACAGCAGTTAGATTCCTTTGCAAAAAAAAAAATCACGGCTGGCCAAACCTCCACAGGAAGTATTTGTGATTAGGATTCCTCCATGTGCTTTTATCTGATAAGGTTTTTGCCAAACTTTTATTCTTTTTTTTTTCAGTTCTTCCCCCTCTCCCTCCACAGGGTCCTGAACGCCAGGGGGGCACCCGGGGCCTTTCAAGTCCCAGCTCCTATTTATGCACAAGCGTCTGCAAAATCGATTTGCTTTGGCAAAAACAGGGGCCTTCCCCAAACCTCCCAATTAGACAATATCGACTGTGTAAAGTGTGTACATTATCCATGACAGCTGCAAAACTGGTTTTGCTTTCTCCCTCACCCCCCCACCCCCACCCCACCTCAGAGGACTCTGGTTCCCTTCCCAGTTAAGTTAGACATGCTGTATCGCTGAAGGCGGGCGGGAGAGCTGTCCCACGGAGGCAGGAAGCTATACTGTACCACACAAAGAGAGCAAGCAGCTCCTCCAGACAGGAAAGGCCTTATCGCATTCAGAGTCCCCTGTGCATTTCACTCTCGGAGCCTGTAGTTAAGGTCGCTTTCGACTCCAGTGCATTTTTTCCCCCTAACTTGCAAATATGGCCGAGGCCTGTAAAATGGGAAACGGACAGATCACATTGCAACAACAGTCGCTAACAATGGAGCCAGAGCATCCAAACCATCAGGGAAAGGCTCGTTTCATGCACTCCAACTATCTTTATTTTAGGGGAGATAGTCCCTGGGGTTTTTTTTGCCCCTACCCCTGGTAAATAAATGTCATTATTTCATTCCTGGGTTTTGCCTTTTTAGCAGTGGTGGCTAGTGCACACTGGGACCAGTATGGCGGAAGGCAGGTAGGCCAACAGTTAGTGAAGCCAGAGCCAATGACAGTTAAGAGCCATCCTCTGGACTGGTTGTAAGAAGCCATGCTGGAGGAGACTGGCTAGGGCAGACTGAGGTTGGTGGGGCAATGCTCCATTAGCCCCAATGGGCCAGCCTCCAATGCTTTTTAGTAGCTTGTTTTCAAGAGCTGCATGGATCGCACCACAAAAGCCAGCATGGTGCCCTTCCCATTTTTCTGGTCTACCTCTTCCATCACCCTTAACCACAGTCCAGCAATAGCGAGAGGGCAACATAGTGGCTACCTCTGCACTACACCATACCACCCCTTTAGTTTAAAGCAGGGACAGCCAACTTCAGATGTTATTTGACTCCAACTCTCATCAGCCCTGCCCACCATTTATTTATTTATTATTTGATTTATATCTACAAACTCCTGCAACCCTGGATGACTCCACCTCTGGTAGAAAGCTCTGGAATGTGTAGCCTACTGTACAATCATAAGAGCCACATCCATTCCTCTCCCCGTCATGCTCCAGTGAGGGGGTCTCCTCAGGGGCTAAGGTCTTCATCCCAGAAATATCACCTCTTCACTAGCACAGACACAGTCTCTAGGTGCAGCACAGTCTAAACAAACTCAGGTCAAACACAGGAAATCCATACAGGGCAAAGCATGATCCAGAAGCAAGATCAAGAAACAGTCCAAGGTCAACATCACAGGGTACTCAGCAAGGTAAAACACATCAAGGGGGAATCCCTAGACTGAAAAACAAAGAGCCACAAACGTATGTGGTGCCCAGTAACTGGAAGGATCAAGAAGGAGGCCTTATATACTCTGGCCTCCTAAACCATACCCTAACCACAACTGCTGTCAGTAAAGGAGTATCAGGGACTGCTTACTCATGAATAAAGTCCTTCTTCAGAAGCAGACCGCTGTGATGTACACTGTGCCACCGCTCTTTGGCCTGGACCCAAAGCTTTTGGCACTGGTGCTCTCAAGGGGGTGGCTGCACCTCCTGTGACACTTCCGGAGGTTACCATTCAGGTATCAGCCCAGAGAACCCTTTCAAGGGGATCTTCACCAGTGGATTCAGGAGGCCCTGCCAGCTCCTCAAAGTCCCTGACCTGTGGGGTGTTTTCAGAGCCGGCATCAGACTGCAGCAGGCCCTTGGGCACCAGACAAAGAGGCCCTTGAAGGTGGCAGCGCTACTGCACTGATGCGGCACCAGAGGAAGTTGTGCTGTCAGCCTGCACCGGTGGTGATGGGGTGTTGCCTGAGAGGGTGGCTGCCACTCTGCTATCCGCCCCAGCATCGGGTTGTGGCATGCCCACTCTGTGACCCAATGCTAGTGCAGATCATAGAGCGGGCACTGGATCTGTCCAGCCTCAGCAGCAGGGGCCCCTGTCAGCACCAGGGCTCTTGGCCAGGTGCCCGACCTGGCTACCCACTGGCGCCAGGCTTGGGTGTTTTGTTCTTCCTCTGGGGACTCAAGGTCAAGCTAGGCCTGACACCCCCACTGTTGCCTCTGGCCCCCAGTGAAAGATGGAATGTGGCTCTCGGACTGAAAAAGGGGTTCCCTAGTCTCTCATTCCCCAATGTCTCCCTCTGTCTGGACTCCTGCCTGAGCTGGGACTCCAGGTAGAACACCACGTATGCCTTTCAATCATGCTTGTCGTGGCTTTGACTGATTGGAGCTTGCGGGGAAGAGTGTGGTTTTCTGGGAAACAACTGGCATTTGTGTGTATGTGTGTGGAGAATCAGGTGAAAGAGTCTTTCTGTGGTTTACCCTCTTTTTTTAATGCTAATTTTAACAGCTATTACACCTCCTTGAAAATTGCCACTCTGGAAAAAAACAAACAGGGCTTGCATTGAGCTGCTAGGCTGGCACAAAGAAACTCTCTCTCTCTCTCTCTCTCTCTCTCTCTCTCTCATATTCTCTCATTCCAACCAAGGTTTGGAATGTTTTACAGTAGCCGGGCTTATTCATGTGTGGAGAAGGGAACATGGAGAGATGGAGAGGGCCACTCCGGGCTGATTGGTCCTCCTTTGGACTGAGCTACTGCCATATGGTTTTAAGTTACATGTAAAGCAAGCGAAACAATATACATAAATAGCAGTGCTGGGTAAGCCCTAACAGTGGAAAAGCTAGACACTGCCTGTCTTGCTCCAAGTCATGTTATGAATCCAAACAGGAGCGTAGTTTCTGCCTTTCTGGAGTCATTTGCCTTCATCAGGGACTGGATTTGAACTGCAATTGCTTGCTAGCAGTCTAATAACTTACTGGCAATATGCAGCACGCATGTGGTCATCTACAGCCAGTAGCGCAGTGACAAATTTAGAAGTGCAGGGTCCCTTCATGACAGTCACAGCCACACACTGTTTTTTTACTGCTAGGGTGAGAATGAGATCCTTGTTAATGCCTTTTCCCACAACAACAGACGTCCCTAGGAACCAATAGGGATGAAAGGGGAGAGTGTTAGTTACTGAAAAGAGTCTTCTCCGTGGCTGATTCACCTCCTTTCATTCTGATTGGCTCCAATCAGCAGGAAAGGACAAGGAAGCATGTTAGAAGACTCTTCTCAGTGGCTAACACACTTCCCTTTCATGCTGATTGACTTCTAGGACACTGGAGACATAGGGACCCTGCTCGGACCCAAAAAAGTAAGTGGTCTAAGCCCCCCCCCAGACCCTGGATAATTACATATCTGCTGGCAGCATGTCTTCCTTTGACAGATGTTAGGAACATAGGAAGATGCCTCATATCGAAGTCCATCAATATTGTTTGTTCCAGGAGTGGCAAACCTGAGGGCTCTGGACCAGATTTGGCCCACAAAGTCGTTTTTTACGGCCTATCAGCCCCTGCACTCAATTTATCACTGGTGGGGAAATTGTTTGTGGTGGAGAAATCACGGCATAAGAACAGGAGAAGAGCCTGCTGGATCAGGCCAGTGGTCCATCTAGTCCAGCATCCTGTTCTCACAATAGCCAGCCAGATGCCTGTGAGAAACCCAGAAGTGGGACCTGAGCACAGGAGCACTCTCCTCACTCCTGATTCCCAGCAACTGGTGTTGAAACGCACACTCCCTCCCACAGTGGAACATAGCATCAGGATTAGGAGCCACTGATAGTCTGGTCTGCCATGAATTTGTTGAATCCCTTTTTAAAGGCATTCAGGTTGGTGGCCATCACTCTTGTGGGAGCAAATTCCACAGTTTAACCATACGCAGAACGAAGGACCTCTGTTCCCCTGCACTGACTGGCAGTCACTCTCCGAGGCTGACTATTCAGCCGGACTTGTTTGCAGAGACAGTAGACAACGTCAGCACTTTAATGAGCATTCATCCGGATTTGTTTGTTATCCAGCACTTTCCAGGGCATTTTCCCGTTGCTTTCCTTATCTCAAAAAATC
Source organism: Rhineura floridana (assembly GCF_030035675.1). Classification (NCBI taxonomy): domain Eukaryota; kingdom Metazoa; phylum Chordata; class Lepidosauria; order Squamata; family Rhineuridae; genus Rhineura; species Rhineura floridana. The sequence continues at coordinate 35,742,496 of NC_084492.1, forward strand.
AGATCTTTGGGGGAAGTGGGCTTGTTTTACAAGAGCTCCGAATCAGCTTCAGCCGTGCAACCTGAATTGGCCAGGAAGTGATTGAATCCTACCCGAAAATAGTCTGAAAGCGCCCAGAGTCTTTCCCAGCCCTACCTGGAGAAGCGAGGGGTTGGATTGGGGATGGTCATTTGAGATATTCTCTTATACACAGGAACAGATATAGAAAGAACTTCCTGAACCTTATCTCAAAGCCAAGCTATGTGTACAGATAAAAGCATTTGACTTGGCCTTCTTGGCTGTCGCAATGGTGCCATTGCACTTTTCCATGTCAGTATGCAGTTTTGAATATTCCCCATTATTTTTTTAAAAAAAACAACCTCAGACATAGAAGGCTAGCATGTTAGGGAGATGGCTAACCTAGAACTCTGACTATCTGTCAGACCGTATCTCCCTATACGAGCCTGCCCGGGCCCTGAGATCTTCAGGAGAGGCCCTTCTCTCAGTCCCAACACCCTCGCAAGTGCGATTGGTCGGGACGCAAGATAGGGCCTTCTCGGTGGCTGCTCCTAAGTTCTGGAACTCCCTTCCTAGGAAGGCATGAATGGCCCCCTCCTTGCCATCCTTCCGTCGGCAAGTAAAGACTTTTTTATTCCGACAGGCTTTTGGGATAGAAGGTGTTTAGGATTGGGCTTTACAAGGCTTGTTTTAATGTTTTATATTGTTATCTGTATTATTTTAAATTGTTTTTAGATTTTTAAGTGCCTTTTATGGTTTTTAGGTTGTGCATAGTTTAATTGCATTTTAATTGTATGTTTTTCTATGTTTTTAACTACACGTAGTTTTATTTGTAAGCCGCCCTGAGTTCCAGTTTGGAAAAAGGGCGGGGTAAAAATAAAGTTTCAATTCAATTCAATTCATACAAATGAGATTCCTTCTCAGGGCTAATAACAGCTTTGTGGAATGGTTTTCATCACAGCCTTGGTGTGTGTGAGGAAGGGTTAACCCATTCTCTCCTGCTCCATGGTCTTGACCCTGATCACACATGGCTGTTATTTAAACTGTTGCAACGATACTTGTTAATTGCAATCACACAATTATCATCGCATCTAGGTGGCCCTAAGTTGCTTTTATGTTGTTTCAACAGTTTTCTCCTTTTATCTTTTCCATGTTTATTTTGTAATGTTTTGAAATGTATGGGCCACCTAGAATGTCTGGCATTCGGGGCAGAATGTAATTGATGGAAATAAAGGAGAGAGAGGGAGAGAGATCCTTGCAACTGAGCTGAAGGTTGTTAAGAAATAGTTATTTCAGTCTCCACCTCTCTGTAAGCCCCATGTGGGCGGGATAAAGGGACAAAGTTTACCAGCAAAGGGCTGGATTTTCTCCAAAAGACATTGCTTTGCCACAGTGACTTCTCTCTGTGTGTGTGCATGTGTGTGTTTTAAGCTGGATGTTTTCTGATTATGGCTTTACAGCCAAAGACAAGACAGAGGTGAGCAAGAGTCATTCCTTGAACCTAAATGAGGAGTGGGAAGTCCCTCCCGGCAGACATGATGTCATCCCGTTGGCTTCATTACATCATGCTGCAGTACAGAGCAGTTGGCAGAAAGTGGGTTTTCTCCTGAAATGGCACTTCATGCTTGAGAAAGTGAAAGGAGACTACTAGTCTCCAAAAGCAGAGGACTGTGGAAAATGGGGTCGGGAGGCAGGGATTCTCAAGAGCAGTGGTGGCTGGTTCCCACTGGGAGTGATAGGGCGGAAGGAAGGGACGCCCAACAGTAGATGGAGCCAGAGCCAATGGCAAGCACAGCCAGCTCATTCTAGTTTTGTCCCCATCCTCCTCCCTGCTGAGTTCTACAAGGGCAACACTGAGACTAAGGAGGAGAAGGAGGCTGTCAGTCGTCAACATCCCCTGAACTGTCTGTAGGTAAGAAGACAGGGAGGGGGAGGCTGGCTGAAGGCAGCTTGAGGTTGGCGGGGCAGTGCTCCAGTCACCCTAATAAACCAGCCTCCATTGCACAAGAGGCTTGTAGCTGGGCAAGGGTGCCACCATCTTTTCCATGCCAGTATTACTGCCTTGCTTTCCTGTGCTCCCCGGCCTTTGAAGATCTGGGTTTGAGTCTTTTCCGCATGGTTGGTGGTTTCAGGGTACATAATTTAATGCCTGGTTTAGCTCTGTGCTGTATAAGATATTTTATTCTGCTGGTTCTGCATTTGGATGTCGTTTTAATGCTGATTCTCTCTTAAGCTTATTCTGGTCTAATTCACCATATAGCTTTCATCATAGGCTGAAGAAGCACCTCTTTACCCTCATCTTTGACACCTGAGCTATGTGTTTTTCAAACCAATTTTATTCTTTTGACTGTAAATTATTTTAATTGATTTTCTTGTTTTTTAACTGATTTTCTTATTTGTTGTAACCTGCCCAGGGACTTTATGGTGAAGGTCAGGTCAGAAAATAATTTCTTCTTCTTCTTCTTCTTCTTCTTCTTCTTCTTCTTCTTCTTCTTCTTCTTCTTCTTATTATTATTATTATTATTATTATTATTATTATTATTATTATTATTAACCTTCTATGAAGTCTAGATATGTTGTTTATGCTGCTTGCAAAAATGTGTACATTAGTAAAAACTGCATGCAAAAAAGTGTTTAGTAGGAGAAATTTGCACTAAAATGTTGAAGAATTTTCATGAGGATTTTCTTTTTTTTAAAAAAACAAACATTGCTGCAGAACTGAATATAAGGTTTGAAAAATGAGAAACTGAGAGAAGCAACATTGACAGATCTTCCCTTCCCCGCACCATAATTTATTATTTATTTATTTATTTATTTATTATTTTATTTATATGCCGCACTTCCTCCCAGCAGGAGCCCAGGATGTCTGTGACCTGTGTGCCACCTCAGTTTGCTGTCCAGGTGCTCATTGTTGAGGGGCAATGTCAAGACCCCACACACACACCTTTGGTCCCTTCTTATCTTTAAACAAGACTTAGACCAGACAACACTTCAAGTAGAGGATTGTCCTCTGCAAAGATGGGTGCATGGCCACCCTAAAGCTTGTCAGCACTACCACGCTTTGTGGCAGCAAATTCCATAATTTAGCCCTGCTAACCGACAGCTGGTATAGCACAGTGGGAAGGAGAGCCTGGCTGGGAGTCCAGAGTCTGTGAGTTCAAATCCCTGCTTGTGTCTCCTGGGCGTCAAGGGCCAGCTAAAGATCACCCCCACAGGGAGTGGCTCAGGGGCTATGTGCCCTGCTACCTGTGCAGCCGTGGGCAAGCTGCATAGTCCCAAGGACCCTAGTTGCCCCCCAGCTGACAGTTGCAGACAAGGAAGGGGCTGGCTTGTGCAGCTGTGGCAAGCTGAGCAGGCCCTAGCCAGCTGGGGAGGACTAGCCTCAGAGGGAGGCAATGGGAAATCCCTTCTGAATACCGCTTACCATGAAATCCCTATTCATAGGGTCACCATAAGTTGGGGTCGACTTGAAGGCAGTCCATTTCATTCAATTCATTCAACTGTTTTAGGTTTAGAGCTACCTTTGTGCATTCCTACTTCCTTCCTCTCTGCTCTACCTATAATTCAAAAATAAATTAAGATTGCAAGGTCTGGATGGTTTTAAAAGAGGAAGATTCATGGAGGATAAGGCTATCAATGGCTACTAGCCATGATGGCTGTGTTCTTCTCCACTATCAGAAGCAGCATGTCTCTGAATCAGTGCTGGATTTATGTACCAGTGAAATAAGCTACAGTTTAGAGCAGGTGTGGGGAATCTTTGGTCCTACGGATGTTGCTGAGCCACGTCTCCCATAATCCCTGGCCATTGGCCATGCTTGCTGAGGCTGATGGGAGTTGTCGTTCAGCAACAGTTGGAGAGCCAAAGGTTCCTCACAGCCAGTTTAGGGCCTCTTTGGGACTTAGATTATGAGGAGCTTCTTAATACCAAAGCATTCCTAAATTTCAAGGTTTACATAATAAAAAAAATAAAGGAAACAGACTCTATCAGACATTATCATTCCATGGCTACATAGTTATTTGTCATACTGTGATGTTTATAAATCTGTGCTGAAATAACTATAACCGCTGTCAAAATTTCATTCAGTCAGGCTGTTGCTCTTATGTTGCTGTACATTAAAGGTTTCCATATATTCTAAGTAAGAAATCATAAGGTATTTTCATTTAAGGGTATTTCATATTCAAATAGGCTTAGTGCAAGATATATGTTTTAGTTAGATGTTTGTTTTTAGTTGTACCCACACCTGTGTACCGGTATATGCAAATATAAAACTTATATTATTTCTGTTTTCATTGTCCTTTCTGTTACAATAATACACATTCTTTGGGTGATGCTATGGAGCCTGCTAAATTTGGCTTAGAGACTCAAGGTATCTTAATCCAGCCCTGCTCTGAATATCAGTTGCTGGGAGTCACAAATGGGGAGAGTGCTGTTGTACCCAGGTCCTGCTTACAGGCTTCAGGGAAGAGGCATCGGGTTGGCTGCTGTGTGAACAGGGTGTTGGACCAGATGCGCCAATTGGCCTGATCCAGCAAGGCTCTTCTGATGTTCTTATAAATCTCTAGCATAGTCTCTGAATCCTCAGCAGAAAAGAAACTAATCCTATAAAGCTGCACCAGCAACTTCCTATGACTCTGAAAGGTGGGAATCACAAAACTGTATATTTAGACTAAACCTGACATGCCATTGGCATGCTGTGAGCATATGTTGGAGGCACTTCTTTGGATTATCCCGCGTGCACACACACACACCCCAATGACCAGGCTTTTCAAGGCCGCCTTTTCATCTGGATTTGCGCAAGACACAGGAGAGCCCCATGCCAAAAATGTGCTTTGCAGCAAACATCTCCATTCTCTGTTGTGATTGTTTGTAACCAATAAAATCATATTACACACTGATTGCCATGACCCCGCCTTGTGTTTCGGTGAGCCTCAGATGCAAGTGTATACTGTACACAAATGAAAACCATTAGCCATCATGCCGACCACATGTGCTGTACTTGTGCCAGTGGGAAATGACAGGGAATGTACAAGGTCACGGTTTACTAAAAATATAAAAGTTTTAACATGTGGTGTTAATAGAACACACAACAGGGGTCAGCGGTATAATGGAAAATCACTCCTTTTCCAATGTCAGGACAAGTAATTCACTAGGAAAGGAGGAACGATTCAATGTGTGTTAGGAAATATCCGCCCATTCTTTCTCTTCTGCGTCAGGAATGCCCAATAGGAAAAGTCAAGGTGCATCCAGACAACCTGTTTTTGAGCATTCATCCTGATTTGTCTGCAGGGAGATTAGGCAACAATGGCTATTTAATGAGCATTCATCCTGATTTGTTTATGGGGAGGTTAGATGACATTATATTTCTACAAAGTAAATGTTAATCCACATTTTCCAGGGCATTTTCTCTTCCCTTTCCTAATGGCAAAAAGTCCAGTCTTTTGGGAATGTGGGTTTGTTGTGCAAGACCTCCCAATCAACTACAAATGCGCAAACTGAATTGGTCAGAATGTGATTGAAAGAATCCAACCTGAAAATAGCAGCAGTCTGGAAGTGCCTTCAGTGTAGATGCCCGACCTTCACCAGAGAGTCCTGGGTTCATATTGGAGCTGAGCCTAGATTTCTCAGAAGAACTCTTTTTTTCCTGGGGGGGGAGGAACACTTTGCAGAATTTTCTCTAATTATTCATTGGGAAAGGGGGCACTGAGCTAAGGCCCTTTCCCTGCCCTATGGTCCTTCTCCTAAATGGTAGTATGATCATTAAAACACACCCTCCAAAAAGAGGAAATGGTCCCTCAAAAAAAAAAAGATGAAAGAGAGCAAGTTATGCTTGCCATTTTCTATGCAAATTTAGAAATGAGTGGCATAATAAATTGCAGCATAGAAGGGCAGACCATGACCAGGGGACCTGTGCGCCAGCTCAGTCTGCAGGTGGTCACTGTGGATAGGAAACTTCAAGGCATCCTCCCTTCCTTATTAGGGGCTTCATGTCTTTTAATCAGACTTGGACCAGGCATCCCTTCCAACTGAGCGCTATCTTCTGTTAGAGTAGGACACATGGCTAGGGTTGCCAGGTTCAATCCCTGAGACTGATCCTGTATCTTTAGGAGAAGAGAAAGTCAGCCAAGTGGAGGTGTTCTTGCAACACTGTAATGGGAAAAACCACATGGTGGAATTCTCCCTCCCCTCCACACCCTTCAAAGATACAGAACACCTCTGGGTTGCCAGGCCCAGCCTCCAAAGGTCTTCTGTATCTTTAAAAGCTGTGGAGGGGGAAGGGAGAATTCCACCATGTGGTTTTTCCCATTACAGTGTTGCAAGAACACCTGCACTTGGCTGACTTTCTCTTCTCCTAAAGATACAGGATCAGTCTCAGGGATTGAACTTGGCAACCCTACACACGGCCAACCTGGGCCTTGAGGGTCACACAGTTTCTCAAGGGTTACTGAGAAGGGTACTACATAGGAAAGGAGAGCTATGGCATCCTTCTGTGAGCTTCTTGGAGGAAGGGTGAGATAAAAATGGAATCAAGAAATAGGGATGGGGGAGAAATCAGGGGTGTAGTCGTCCAGGGACTTGGTGGGGTCTTAGACCTCTTACTTTTTTGGGAACAGAGTCCCTATGTTTCCAGTAGCCTATGAGCCAATCATCATGAAAGGGGAGTGTTTTAGCCACTGAGAAGACTCTTCTTAGCAGCTAACACTCTTCTCTTTCATGCTGATTGGCTCCTAGGGATGTTTGTCATTGTGGGAAAAGAATTAACAAGGATCTAATTCTCAACCCAGCAGCAAAAAAGCAGGGGATGGGAGAGGGCATGGCTGTAACTATCATGAAGGAACCCTGCACTTCTGAATTTGCCACTGCACTACTGGGAGAAATTCAGTTCAGTTTGCATTTAAAGCTGAATTTCTCAAATTCACACTTTTAACCCAATTTGAGAACCGAAACACTGCTAACCTTCAAAATTCACACTTATCTGAATTCTGTGATGCAGTTTTCCAACCAAGCAACGTTTACAAAAAAAAGGATATAGCAGGGGAAAGCGTGCGCAAAAATGAATATATCTGTGAAAATAACATACAGAAATGCATTATATTGGGAGACATTGCTTTTAAAAATGTGTACATTTGTCAAAACTGCATAGAAGAATGTTTTTATTAGAAGAAATTCGCACTACAATCCTGAAGAATTTTCATGAGGATTTTTTTAAAAAAACAATTACAAATTGTTGCAGAAGTGTAAAGAACCAAATTTATGACTGGAAAAATGAGAAACAGAGAATTGATATTGACAGATCCTTCCATTCCTATCAAGAAATGAACTCCCCATTTCTCAACAGTTTCTCCAGGCCCCAGAAGTGGAAATTGCCACACAACCCCTTCACAGGTAGTCAGACTGTATTACCTCGTGAGCTTTGCTGATAGAAAGCACAGAGGTTCAGGTTAGGTCTATGTGCCTTACCCTTGTTATCATTATCCTGAACAATTTAACATTATTATTATTATCCACATTAGTGTAGTGGCAAATTCAGAAGTGCAGGGCCCCTTCATGATGGTCACAGCCATGCCCCCTCACAGCTACACCCCCTTTCCACTTGTCTTCCTTGCTCTCTCTACACTCTACTAAAACACACTTCCTTAAGAGACAATCACCATAGAAAGGGAAGCTGTGTGTTAGCTAGTGAGAAGAGTCTTCTTAGTGGCTGACTTACCTCCTTTAATTCTGCTTGGCTCCAAACAGCACAAAAGAACAAGGACACTTCTCAGTGGCTAACATGCTCTCCTTTCATGCTGATTGGCTCGTACATGGGGACCTGGCTGGGACCCTGCTCCCAAAAAAGTAAGGGGCCTACGATACTCTGTGACCCTGGATGACTACACCCCTGATTGTCCATATTGTTACGTGTCTTGTGCTAGGCAGGTGACAAGTTAATTACTCTGGTGGCATCTTATGTCAGGGATGGAGAACCTCAGACCTGGGGGACAAATGTGGTCCTCCAGACCTCTCTGTTTGGCCCTTCGGATTCTCCCTAGGCACACACCCCACCAGCCCTGCTTCACCCCTCCTCAAGTGTTTTGCCTGGCTGAAATGTGTCCTTGAACCCTAATCATGCTTCTTGCTTCCCAGGAAGGGGACAGAGAGGGTTGTGTGAGCGTGTATATAACCTACTGTCCAAAGGTACAATTCACATTTGTTGTTCTTTTTCTTCTGGCCACCAATGAATGAATGAATGAATGTGGTGGCCCTCTGAAGGTTGCCCAGAAGGGAATGTGGCCCTTTGCTCCCTACTTTGGTCTTATATGATTTGTTTTTCGTTCTAGTTATCCTCCCAAAGACTTTAGGGAAGGCTTGGTTGAAAATAAACCCCTTAAAAAGACAGCCCTGCCATTCACCTACCTCTTTTGACCTCTGGCCCCCTGAGATGTCAATCTATTTGTCAGCTGCTTGCCGTGAGCAGAGTGGCAGGTAACGCTGTTTATCTTTCCTTCGCTCGCTTTGCAGAAAGTGTTTTGCTTTCTGGGTTGATTGGCTCCATTTGGGTAGTGTGCCTCTCGCAGATCAAGAGACACCCACCCACCCCCAAGCAAAGCCTCCTGGTGTGTGAAAGTATGCTTTGATTGGCTCCCTTTCCTATTCCCTGCCTCCCTTCCCATTGATTGAGCTACCATCCCCTGTTGCTGATTCTGGTGCTACCCGTCGGCTGGCTTGGTTAGCTGGGATTCAAGTTTGCAACGTTGCATGCTTTTCTGTCCTATGATGGAAAGAGTTAATCGAGAAGGCCAGGAGAAAATATCCCTCAGCTATGCTATTAAAGACCTACCAGGTTCATATCCTTCCCGTTGCTCCAAACCTACCGGTTGAAAACAAGGGTTCGGATCATTCACAGATTACCCAGCAACCATCCTGAGTTTGGCAAACCACTGAGTATAAACAGATTTGCTTCCAGTCCTGTTTTTCTGACAAAAGCACCCATGTGATATATGAGTTTCCAAAATCCTGTTTGGCATGGTTGCACTTAAAATTTGTAGGAAACACACAACTAGTCAGCGAGCCAGTGAGAGGGAGAGAGAGAGGTCTGTGGTACGTTAAAGATGAGCAGGTTTATTCTGACAAAATCTTTCACATATACAGGAACATAGAAAGCTGCCTTATACCAAGGCAAGCCGTGGGTCCATCTAGCTCAATATTGTCAACACTGACTGGCAGCAGCTCTCCAGGGTTTTAGACAGGGTACTAGCAGAGGCTGGTCCATAAGGGCAAATGGGCACCGTCCCACTAACCATTCGTCCTCAGCCAGCCCCCACCTGCCTGCCATTTACTTGCAACCAGTTGGGGGGAGGGGTCTGCCTGTTATTGGCTCTGGCTCCACCTACTGCTGGTCTCCTCTGCCTTCCGCCTCACCAGTCCCAATTAGCATCAGCCACCATTGCAGGGGACATTCCCAGTCCTATATGGAAACGCTGGGGAATGAATTTGCTACCTTTCCCATGTACCACAGATGCTCTATGATTGAGCCCCAGCACTTTCTCTTTTCTCTTCAGAGGGCAGATGTTGTTGGACATCCCGTCACCATCAGGAAGGCTGAGAAAGACCTTTGACTGGCCCAGCCAGAGCTCTTTTCTTCTTGTTGCTATAACCCATTAGTGGCCTTTCTAGAGCCTCGCCATCCTGTGCCAATCAAGAAGGTTTATCCTGCTTCCTGATCTTAAAGGCCAAAGGTGTTACTACGAAGTTCTATATAAAACAAGTTAATGGCATCATCGGGCCCAGGGTGAGAACTCATTTGCTGTGGGGTAACGCAGAGGGCCCAACAGCTCAGTAGAGCTGGGCAAAGCCAGAATTTGCCAGGTTCAACACCAGGTTACTTTCCCACACATCATGTTCTCTGTTTTTGCAGACAGATCCGTCTGGCTGCTTCTATATTTAACTAGTCCAGAAACAAAGTCTGATAACTCTTTCCTTAAAAAAGAAAAAAAAGCTTTGCATTTTCATTCTCTCTCATTTTCTGTGAGAGGGCACACACTCACTCTCTCACACACACACGTACGTATGTGAGTGGCCAATCTGGCATCTCAATTACATAATTGAGTGCTTTCCTGTTGGAGCAATTAGGGAAGACAGGCAAAGATTTATAGGGTGCTAATCAACCCAGTTGCTCTCCAGCGGGTATCTGTTCAGCTGTGCCTATAATTATGCCAGATTCATATTTCCACTCTGTGGCAAAATAACTTTATTTTTTAAAAAAAAGAGGAGGAGGAAGAGGAGGAAGCAGCAATTGTGGTGGCACAACTTTGACAGGACACTGGTTTCTTGGGGTAAGGTGGCAAGACTCAGTTTGCATTTGAAGGTGAACCTACCTAATTTGCACTTTCCAAAACAATACTCAAACTAAAACACAGCCGTCCTTTAAAATGTGCGCTCTGAATTTTGCAGTGCAGTTCTCCAGCCAAGTTAGGCAAAAAATGCACATACTAGGGTAAAGTGTGCATAAAAATAAATATATTTGTGAAAATAGTTCATTATCTCAGGGGAAATTGCTTTGCAAAAAAATGTGTATAATAGGCAAATAGAAAAATGTGCACGTTAGGGAAAATTCACACTGAAATGCTGATGAATTTTCATGAGGAGCAAAGTAATAATAATAATAATAATAATAATAATAATAATAATAAAGTGATGTGGAAATGCAGAGAACTCAATGTAAGACTGGAAAAATGAGAAACGGAGAGAACCAAAACTGACCAATCCCTCCCTCCTTCCTCCCAGGCTTGTCTCCTTCCTCCTTTCCCATTTAGGGTGCCCACCAATAAAGAGGACAAAAACGGGCGCAAAATTGCCTCAGATTTGCATATGCTGATTTATATGTATAGAGGAAATTTAGAAATAACTACTATAATTTAAATTTATTTATTATTACATTGATACCCTCCTCCTTTCCCTGAAGAAGCTCAAGGTGGTGTACATGGTTTCCCTCCCCATTTTATCCCCACAACAACCTTGTGAGGTAAGTTAGGCTGAAGAGCAATGACTGCCCCAAGGTCACCCCATGAACATCATAGCTGAGTGTGGATTTGAACCTTGGTCTTCCAGGCCCTAGTCCGACCCTCTATTACACTCGACATCTCACCATACTAAGGAAGACTATAACCAGGTGAACTGTCTGTTGTCCAGGTGCTCATTGTTGATGACCCACGTCAAGGGTTTCCCTTCTTAGAATTCTTTTTCTTTAACCCAGATGTGGACCAGACAACACTTCAGAATGGGGATGCCTTCAAACAGAGAACTGTCCTCTGTAAAGTAGGACACAAGGTCACCCTGCCCCTTATTTTGTTTAACATCTTGCTTCATGAAGAGCTCAAAATTCAAATGCTTTCTCACTTGTTTAATGACATATTAATTTATCCTAATAAAGGCATTGCCCGGTTGTGGATTCACACACACACACTGAACCAACAGGGCTATCTATACTCATTGTGTATCTTCTAAGTTAGCAGTCAAGTCCAACAGCACTGGAGACAGGACACAAAGATTTATTAGGCCCAGGGAGCAATGATTATTTATTAGGCCCAAGGCTGCCACCAGCCTGCTGTGGGCCCTTGGGCACCAGACTGCAGGGGCCCTTGACAGTGGCAGCACTACTGCTGCATCACATATTAGCGCACTGTGCATACAACCCTACCATCACCCAAGATGGGGGCATGCTGGCAGCAGGGGGTCCTGGGAGGATGACCGCCACTCCATGATCATGTCAGCATCAGGTCAAGGGGGTCATGCTCCATGACCCAATGCTAGCACAGATTGTGGAGAGAGAGCTACACCCACACAGCCGCATCAGCAGGGGCCCCTCTCAGTGCCAAAGGCCCTCATCCAGTGCCCAACCTGGCCATCTGCTGGTGCCGGGCCCGCTTAGTCCCTTCCCATAAGCCCCTAATTGGCTACTTGATGAGGGAGGCTGGTCATGGAAGAGTCTACTGACTGGTGGTCTGACTGAAGCCCTCCCTAAGAGGTAGTCTATTTTGCTTTCACACCTTCTCTGCATCTGATAATATATGCATCAATAGCTGACTTCCCAGATGTCCCCTAGAGGTTGTTTTTTTAAAGTAAAAATCTTAAAGCAGCTTGGGATTTTTGAAAAAGCCCTCCCAGTTTATATCTCAAATCTGCCAAGTGACTAAAATCTGCTCAGCATGCAACCTCCACATTAGTATTCCGCATCAGCCACCCGAGAGCTTCAGAGCATGCCAAGCAGTTCCTGGAACCCAACAGTTAATTGAGAGAAAAGGTTCTTTTGGCAGTAGGAAGGGTCTCATAGCTTGGTTCAAAATATGAAAGGTGAAATGCAACACAGCTTTCCAGCACAAGCTTTTAAAGGTTGAGTTTCACGATTTGCATTCTTTTTGAAAAACATAGATAAAAAGTTTGGAAGGTTTCTCTCGCTCATTCTTTTCCTTTCCTTTCCTTTGCAGTCGTAGGAAATCCGTGGAGACTCGCATCATGAAGAAGAGAAGAAAACAGGGGAGGAGGGTCCTGCTTTTGAGAGGCTAAGGAGATGCATCCAGCCCCAGGTTCCACCTTCACCACCAGCAGTGCCATCCACCATCAACACAATAAAGACACTCAAGCCAGTGATAAAAAGTATTGATAGGAACATAGGAAGTCGCTTTATACAGAGTCAGACCATCTACCTTAGTACTGTCTATGCCAAGGGTGGGGAGCATGTGGTCATCCAGATGTTGATGAACTACAAGTCTCATCAGCCCCAGCAAGCATGGCCAAAGGTCTGGGATTATAGGAGTTGTAGTTGACCAACATCTGGAGGGCCAAAGGTTCCTCGCATCTGGTCCACATTGCCTTTCAGTGGCTCTCCAGGATTTCAGACAGTGATCTCTCCCAGCCCAACCTGGAGATGGTAGGGGGTTGAACCTGGGACCTTCTGCATGCAAAGCAGGTGCTCTGCCACTGAGCTATAGCCCTTCCCCATAAAAAGAAACAGGAAGAAAAGAGCCTAAGGTTTGAAGGGTAAGACAGGCCAATCACAAATTACAACTCCCATGAGCCCCAGCAAGCATGGCCAATGGCAAGGAAGGACCAAAGATTCCCCACACCCTGTCTACAAGGATTGGCAGCAGCAGGGTTTCACGCAAGAGACAATTCCCACTTCTACCTGGAGATGCTGGGGAATGAACCTGGGACCTTCTGCATGCAAATCAGCTGCTCTAGCACTGAGCTACAGCCCTTCCCACAATGTTAGGAGTTCCCTCAGTGTTATTACCCTCCTCGTCCTCCTTTATCTCTCAGCGGCATTTGACACCGTTGATCACAGTATCCTGCTGGATCGCCTGGAGGGGTTAGGTATAGGTTGCACTGTATTACAGTGGTTCCGCTCCTTCCTCTCTGGGAGATACCAGAGAGTAGCGTTGGGGGATAAAGTCTCGGGTCCCTGGCCTCTTTTGTGTGGGGTGCCTCAGGGTTCCATCCTCTCCCCGATGCTGTTTAACACCTATATAAAGCTGCTAGGAGACGTCATCAGGAGATCTGGCCTGCAATGTCACCAATATGCAGATGACATGCAGATCTATCTTGCATTTAAATCTTCACCACTGCTGGCTGTAGAAGCCAATTCCAAGTGCCTGGAGTCGGTGAGTGACTGGATGAGAAGGAATAAGCTAAAGCTGAACCCTGATAAAACCAAGGTGCTGTTGGTGGGAGACAAGGGAAGTTTGGGGGGTCTCAATCTGAGGCTCAATGGGATACAACTGCCCTTGGAAGACCAGGTCCGCAGTCTGGGGGTCATTCTTGACTCCCAGTTGTCTATGGAGGCTCAGGTCTCCGCGGTGAGCCAGGCAGCACTATATCAACTTCATCTAATACGGAGGATACGCCCCTACCTCCCCAACCATTTGCTCCCTTTGGTGGTACATGACTTGGTCTCTTCCTGCCTAGACTATTGTAACGCGTTTTACATGGGGTTACCAGTGAAAACGGTCCAGAAGCTGCAATTGGTACACAACGCGGCGGCTTGCCTGATTAAAGGCAGCCGCCACTGAGATCATATCACTCCAGTGCTGAAGGAGTTGCACTGGCTACCGGTAGTTTTTCAGGCCCAATTCAAGGTATTAGCCTTAACTTTTAAGACCTTATATGGTGCCGGTCCAACTTACTTAAAGGAACGCCTTCAGCACCATTTTGGGTGCCGCTCAACAAGATCGGCCTCAAGAGGCCTACTCGTTATCCCACCAGTCAAAGTAGCTAGGCTGGTGAGGACTAGAATGAGAGCTTTTTCAATTGTAGCCCGAACCTTATGGAACTCTTTACCAAATGACCTCCGCCAGGCCCTCTCTCTGTTGAGTATTCGCCAGGTGTTGAAGACCTGGCTGTTCAAACAGGCTTTTGAGATGGGTTAGGTTCTGTTGGTTCTGTAGAGATCGGTTGTGATTTTAATCTGTTAATGTTTTTATGTTACTGTTTAATGTAATTGTATATTCTTGACTGTACATCGCCCAGAGTGGTTCGACAACCTCCCAGATGGGCAGCTAATAAATTCAATAAATAAATAAATATTGCCTTAGAGCTAACGACTAGATTCCCGTAACCAGGCACATTGTTTGATCTCTTGTCACTTGACTATGCAATGAATGTCTGAACTGTCTCAATTGAAATGAAAAGTGTTGTGTTTGAGTTGACATCAGATGAAGTGGTTTATCTGAGCAAGTGTCTCTGGACAGGCCCTGGCTCCTGCTGGGAGGATGAGTGGGATATATATTTAACAAATAAATGACAAATAATAAATAAAAGTTGCCCAGATTTATGGAACCTACTAGAACTGTCAGCTCTATAACAGACGGTGATATGGGATTGCCTCTCTGGGAGCACCTGATTGCCCAGTCCAGGAGGGGTTATGAGCAATTGAGTGGCTTAGGCAAATTCATGGAAGAGAGGATGTCTAATCCATCATTATTAGTCATGGTAGCTATATTGACCCTCCAGGTTTAGAGGGAGTATGTCTCCAAATATCATTAGCTGGGGAGCAACAGCAAAAGAAGCGTTTTGCCTTCATGGTTAGTTTGTGGGGTACCTGGAGGCACCTGGTTGGCCAGAGAGGGAAACGATGCTAGACTAGATAGACCTTTGGTCTGATCCAGCACAGCTCTTCTTATGTTCTCCTCTGGCTGGTAGCCCCAGTGGAACAGAGGCCTAATGAGTTCCCATGGTTTTAAGCCTCATTGTGGAAAGGGAAGGGTTGTCGTTCAATGATATAGCATCTGCTTTGCATGCAGAAGGTCCCGCCTTCAACCTCTGGCATCTCCAGGTAGAGCTTGACATGTCCCCCATCTGAAATCCTGGAAAGCCACTGCCAGTCAAGGTAGACAACACTGAGCTGGATGACATTGGTTTGACTCAGTGTAAGGGAGCTATGTGTGTTCCTAGGGGTTGGTGCATGCACTCACACGGCAGGTCACCGTTTGAGTCCAGCCCTGTGCAACTCACATTTAGCCCAACCGTCGTTATTTTAGGGAAATTGCTACAAAGTGTGCCTCCTCCAATAATTGCCACTTACCCTGCAATATGTGATTCTTGCTGGTCTGTTTTCATACATCCCACAGCTGGAATATGATAAGCAATCATTATTCCTTCACGGCTCCTTTTTATTTTTTTGCTTTGTCAGAGGCCTTGGCGTCTTCCCTGCTCGTTGCCTTTGAAGTGCATCTAAGCTCCCAGTAGCTAGAAGGTGACACTTAAGTTGCACCTCTTCCGAGCTGTTATCTCTGTCAGCGGTCTTTGAATGGTTGACACTTTGGCAGCCCGATGGCCCTTTTGCTGAAGAGACTGTCCTCTCAGTGACCTTTTGGCTTTCTGAAGAAGACACCTGAAACCTCACATCGATGGGATCAGAAGGGCCTCTTCCCTCTCAGCTGCCAAACGGCCATTTCTCATGCCAAAGGGAGCAATATCATCATCATCACCTCTCTCTCTCTGTCTCCCTCTCTCTCCAGATGTAAGTCTTTCTTTAGGCCCAGGATTTAATTCCATTGCACAGGGCTTCTCCTCCCCTTTGCCCTGTGTGTCTTTACAAACTTGTTTCCATTAGAATTAATTAGGCATGGGGGAGAAATTCCATTTGAGTCCAATGTTCATATAAACCTACCCAATTCCCAACTTCAAAAGTCACCCTTCTCTAAACTTTGCAGTCCAGTTCTACAACTGAATGTTAGAGGAAAGTGAACAGACAAAAAAAAAAGTCTCTATTAGTGAAAATAATCTACAGACTGCATTATATTAGGAGAAATTGCTTGCACAAATGTGACTATATGGCAAAATTGGACACAAAAATTCATAGATTGGGAGAAATGCATGAAAAAATGCATACAAATTTTTGTGTGGGCATTATTTTTTTTAAAGAGAAGCTTATTCCCCTTCTCTCGTATTGTTAGAACCTGGGGACATTCAATAAAGTTGAATATTGGAAGATTCAGGGGTGATCTGTCACATGCAGAACAATGTCTAGGGCCAGCCACTGCATTGTGACACTCTTAGGAAAGTGCTCAAGGCGTTCTCCTTGGTCTGCAAGTTAGGCGTGTGTCCCATTCTTTGAGACCTTGGAGGGCTTCCGATGTTGCTCAGACTGTTTAACCAGAGGTTTCTTCTGCATTGAGTATCAGCCAGACATTGGGTGTGTGGCTCCTTAGGAAAAAAATATTATGACTTTGAGACTGTCTACCAGGAAGGTAATGGGGACTCAAAAGAGATTAGATGCTGGATATCCATAATCAGACCTTTAATTCTGTAATATAAGCCACCCTTTTCTCCTAATAGGGCAAATGGCATATTTGGTAACTGACTGTAGTCCAACAGTATACATAAAAACTTCATAGGCTGATCTTTATGTATAGATGCACATTTAGAAACAATGACTATAAATGGAAATACAATACATTTATTTATTTATTTGTTACATTTCTACCCCGCCTTTATTTCACCATGGAACCCAAGGCGGCATTCATGTGGTTCCCAGGCGGTCTCCCATCCAGGCACTGACCAGACCCAGTCCTGCTTAGCTTCAGTAAGGTGGTGGTCTCATGTGCCTTCAGACCATACCCTGGGACCATATCCATAGACCTATACTAAAACCATACCCTGAGAATACATCTCACCAGACTGGGGAGGACAGTGGCCATGACCTGTGTGCCTGCTCAGTCTGCTGTCCAGGTGCTGCTTACAACTGATGGGCAACTTCAAGCCCTTCCTGTGCTCTCTCTTCTTAATTTTTAGACAAGGGTTGGACCAAACTGCCTGTCCTGCCAGAGGCAGAGATCCGTATGGATTCAGATGAGGGAAGGAGCACACCAGGCTTGTTCCTTTATAACAGTTTATATCTAAAGGGAGGCTGGAAAGTACAAAGCAGAAGAGAGACACCTTGTGTCCTTTCAGACTCCAGGGGCAAGCCATGGCATGTCCTGCAGTCCTAGTCCATGGAGCAATTCCCAGTAACTGGAGGGACATGAACTGTCTATCTTTTGTTTTGTCCTTTCTAGCCTGCCTTTAAATAAAATATGTTATAAAGGAACAAGCCAGATGTTCTCCTGGCCTCATCTCAGTCCGTATAAACCTCTGCCTTCAGACCGAGGATGCCTTCAAACAGGAGACATGATGGAAGTGCATGGCATGGAGAAAGTGGACAGAGTAAAGTTTTTCTCCCTCTCTCATAGAACTCATGGACATCCAATGAAGCTGAATGTTGGAAGATTCAGGACAGAAAAAAAAAAGTACTTCTTCACTCAAAGCATAGTTAAACTATGGAATTTGCTCCCACAAGAGGCAGTGATGGTCACCAACTTGAATGGCTTTAAAAGAGGATTAGACAGATTCATGGAGGATCAGGCTATCAGTGGCTACTAGCCACGACGGCTATGCTCTGCATTCATGGTCGGGGGCAGTATGCTTCCGAATGCCAGTTGCTGGAAACTTCAGGAGGGGAGAGCACTCTTGTGATCAGGTCCTGCTTGTGGACTTCCCATTGGGGCAGCTGGTTAGCCACTATGAAAACAGGATGCTGGACTAGATGGGCCACTGGCCTAATCCAGCAGGCTCTGCTTATGTTCTTATGTTAAATAGACTCTTTAACACAGAACTGTCCTCTGTGACAGTTCTTCAAACAAAGGCCTGTATTCTGTAAAATAGGACACTTGGCCACTCTGCTTGCATATTACATATGAGGTGGTGTTCAACACTAGACCTACTCAGAGTAGACCCGCTGCAGAGAATAGACATGACTTACTTCAGTTCATTAGCTTCGTTCAATGCATCTGCTCTGAGCAGGACTTCATTGAATGCTACTCATTTTAAATTAGTGAACCTAATATAACCCATGAATACACGAACACAACTCTTGGCTTCCAAAAGGTTGGCCATATATATATCCACCTACTTACTGTTCACCATTTATTTATTTGAGGCACCACCTTTATTTAAGATGTTAAATATTTGTTTAAGGCATTTATATACCACTTTTCAGGTATATCTGACAAAGTGATTTTCATATAAATGTTGGAAGTATATTCTAAATCAGCAAAGACAAGCTGTAAATATGTTTTTATAAAAAAAACCCTAAATCTCTCCTCCCCTCTGTCATATGAACAACATAGGAACTTAGGAGTCAGACCATTAGTCCATCTAACTCAGTATTGTCTACACTGACTGGCAGCAGCTCTCCAGGGTTTCCGACCAGGTTCTCTCCCAGCCCTACCTGGAGATGCCTCTGGGGGTTGAATCTGGGACGTTCTGCATGAAAGGCAGATGCTCTGCCACTGAGCTATGGCACTTCCCCAAAGATGTCCAAGATGGTTTCTCAGTAGCCCTGTGGTTGCAGTTGGAAGAGGGAGAGGCTAGTCCACTTGGAACACCACATAGTGGACAGCTGTCCATGCTGTTCTGTTTTCTCTCTCCAGCAAACAGGACAATGACCATTGAATCAACAAACCCACCAGTGAGGACTGATTTAACCCATGCGTTTGCATCACTCAGTATCTTAACATTCCATGACCCATCTGATCACCACTTCTCAGTGCAGATTAATGTGAGAACTGTCTATCGCATTTGAGGTGATTAGATGCAAAACCGGATGCTTGGTCTGTGGCTGAAGCCATCCCCTGAGCTTGTGGTCACTGACTGGTGTTAACTGCCTATGATGTACAAAAGAACCCCACCATTGCTAGCCACATGATGAAGCCCTTCCTTCTTATTTTCATGTGTTGAGGGGTTTTTTTATGATTGCTGCCTTTTCTCAAGAAGTTCAAT
Source organism: Rhineura floridana (assembly GCF_030035675.1). Taxonomy (NCBI): domain Eukaryota; kingdom Metazoa; phylum Chordata; class Lepidosauria; order Squamata; family Rhineuridae; genus Rhineura; species Rhineura floridana. The sequence continues at coordinate 35,761,787 of NC_084492.1, forward strand.
CCTGTCTGTCACCAGGCAAGGATTCAGTTACCCCTTATCTTATCGGATCATCTGTTTGCTTTCTTTTCTGCTCGGAGAAAAGATGCATTTTGAAACCCTTGATTGGACCTTAATTACAACTTATCCATTTACTCCTCTCCATTTTAAAGTGTTTTGAATTCTCCATCAAGATTATCCCAAACCAGCTTTTGCTTGTGCCAATCATTTTTCCATCGCTTTGGCAATCTGACAAAACTGAGTAATTTTGGAACATATCTCAGGGCTCTCGCTTGCCTTGTACTTAATATCTCACAGTGTCACCTAGAACATCATGTCAGGAATTAATCACACTCACTCACACAGGCCTAGTCTATGCCCCCATCAATTTTCCACTTTACCCTTGTCTACGACGATTAACTCTTTTATATATATATATCAGAACAAATGCTTGGATCCGCTGTCAGAATTAGATTGTCTTTTGAAGCGCCTTTCTTTTCTTTTTTAAAAATCCAATCTAATCAAGAAACATTATTTAAGTGTTTGGGAATTGTGGAGGAAATCCATTCTGTGTTGTTGTTTTTTTAAAAAAATGTATATGGTTACTGCAGAGAAGCATTGGCTTTATTAACTGAGTGAGACAGCAAAGTCCTCCACAGAATGCAGGAAATATGAGCCGCCAATGAGTTGTTAGTATAGATTTATCCAAAAATTTCATGCAGTCTGCCATCAACAAAATGTAGCTCCAAAAATGCATTTTCTTAATGCTAAGCATTGAAAAAGAATGGTGCACTTTCAGGAGGGAAAAAAGATAATGGAGCTCTCCAGACGTCCCTTTTATTGTGTATTCATGAAGATTTGTGCTCAGGATGGTTTGGGGTGGTTATAAAGAATCCACTTTCAATACTATTCATGCTTGCAAAGGTTTTGGAGGAGACTGCTTCATTTCCAGTCGGTGCATGTTGCACAGCTTCCTGCTGAAATCCTGTAACTTTTTATACCACAAATGTTCCAGGGCATAGGGGTCCCACTTTTGTTGCACTATAGTGCAAGAGTTTCCCTCCAGATGAAAACGATGTGATAACATTTGGGAAGCTGCACAAAAGAACTAATAAAGTGGCATCATGTGTTATGGTACAGCATAAATCCACCATTAATGCACTATTTTTGCATCAATGATATACTGCGGGGGGGGGGAACCAGTCCAGAGGGGTCCAATGTTGCATCCTATGGTGTCGGGTGTGGGCTATGAAACTGTATGTCACAGCAAATGGCCTCTGCAAGTTGTCATGGGAATCTTTGTTGTTTCTGGAGCAACAGGCTAACATGGAGACCCTCCCAAGGCCAAACAGGTAGGACATATCAGGCAATCAGCCACTAGTTCTCAGCACACAGTTTCTTCTTTATTTGCTTTCTTACATTTATATCCCACCTTTCTTCCATCATGGAGCTCAAGGTGGCCTACATATGGCTCCCAGATAGTCTCCCATCTAGGCACTGACTAGTCCCAGAGCTGCTTATCTTCAGTAAGGTGGTAGCGTCAAGCACCACAGTTACATTAGCCATTACAAGTGGCTCAGTTTGTGCTTAGAGTGCTTAATATGGTACGGTATTATATGACTGTGCAGTAGGTCAAACACTCTGACCCAGTGGAGACTGGTGGCTCCGACATCAGTGGGGCAGTGAATCTGCTCCAGGTTTTACTCCAAACTTTCAAGGAGCTGTCCAAGGTGCTGAGCAAGACATGGAACTATGGCCATGGGTTCAGGGTATGAAAGTCTGGCTTCTTTCTTTACAAATTGGTGGGCATGAAGCATTTGTGAACGACAGCTTTCCATTCCTTGTTCCGTAAGTCAAATTAAGAATTGGTAGCACACAAGGCAGTCATTAATTCTGAGATGTTGCCTACAGTCATCCTGGATTCCTACTGAAAGCCGTACTATGAGCATGTGCACATGCGCTCACACACACACAAGCCAAGTGCCAAGCTTCATGCAAAGATGTATTCAATATGGTTTTTGCTTCCTACTTTTCCCTGCACCTGTGTGTTGGGGGGGGGAAGAAGGCAGTGAAACAGCACACTGTTTGTCTAAACCTCTGAAAGGAACCAAGACCAATGCAATGTGTATGTAACAGAGGGTAGAAGAAGCCTCGGGAGGGAGGATAGAAAAGGGTTCAGTGAAGTGGTGCCAATGGGGATTTTTTAAAGCTCCTTTTTTAGTGTGCTTCTTTAGATCAAGAAAACCCAGAGCTTGGAGTGCTTTGGGATATATAAAAATGTAGATTTCTTTTTCATCCTTGATATTTTGTGTGCATAAGACATGTTTATGACTGTTCCTCGCTGTGTAGGCTCCGGTATGGGAAAGGAAGACAGTCCTCCTGTTTCCATCGACTCTGCCAGGTGCCTATGACCTTACATGTCTTTTAACAGTAAGCCATGGCGAAACAAAAACAGCAACAACAGTCCATCACATATCTGGGAGTTTCTAACGAATGGTGTAAAGGTTAGGAGCAAGCATCCTTTTTTCTGCTCCCCAGGCAGAGCTGCTTGGCTCCACTATGCCTACTCAGCTCAGCAGGGATTGCAATCTTTAGCATGCAAATATAGTGATATATAAATACTTTTATAAACTGAGGGCTAGATAATACGGTATGATGTTGTGGACTACAACTCCCATAATTCCTGTCCATTGGACATGCTAGCTGGGCTGACGGGAGTTGTAGTCCAAAATATCTGGAGGGCACCATGTTGGCTACATCTGTTCTGACAGTGATAGTCCATTCATTTTTGTTACTGGAAACCTCATTTGTTTCATGGTTGGTTCATAAAACATCACATTTGGTTGTCATTCATTCATTTATTTAAAGGTGATTTGCTTTTGTACTCGTATTCATTTTGTTGTATTTTTCTTTAACTTTTTATTTGTCATTGCCTACAGCTACCATTTTAATTTTCTTAGAATGCCCTGGACATTTTATTTTTCCATGATATTTGGGGAGTGGAGATAGTGGCTGCCATAAAAATATAGTGTTTACACACAAACACACCAACCTACCATTTTTCCCTGGAACATTTCAGAGCAACACAACACCTGGAGCACCCTGGATAAATATTATGGTGGCTGTCAGGAGCAGCCAGAGTAATTAGCTCTGCTGCTTCAATGACAGGCAAGGGCAAAAGTAGAACCAGTGTAGTGTAGTGGTTAGAGTGTTGGGCTGAGACCTGGGAGACCAGGGTTCAAATCCCAACTCAGCCATGAAACTCATGAGAGGGCTTTGGGTCAGTCATTGTCTCTCAACCTAACCAGCCTCAACAGGGGTTCTTGTGAGGGTAAAGTGAAAAGCGGAGGAGAACCTTGCACACCATCTTGAACTGCTTGGAGGAAAAGTGGGATATTAATGTAATAAATAGATAAATAAATAATAGTGGGCTTAACGAGAGAGAAAACCACATGAAAATGAACAGGAAAAACAAAACAAATGTGAGTACAATTAATAAATTAGGAAACAATTCTGACATTGATTGATTGATTGATTGCATTTGTAAACTGCCCTACATTCAAAGCAAATATACAAATTTAAAAACTCATTTTTAAAAAGCAATTTAAAAACACATGCTAAAATGACTGGGAGAAGAGGATTAACAATTAGATAAAAGTAGAGCCAGCAATGGGCACAGAAAAACTTCTGAATGGATTGTGTCCTTTGTTAATAAAAGTGTGCATGTGTTTGGGATGGACCAATCTGTCTGTTTCAGTGTTTCATTCTTTCCAGTTTTAAATTTAGTTCTTCATATTTCTGCATCTGCATTTTAGTGTGTGTTCCTCCTAATTTTTGCAAGCAATTCCCCTTAATATAATGCATTTGCCAGTTTTTTCACTAACTTATGCACTGTTAGGTACATTTTCCCCTAACACATGCATTTTTGCACACATTGGCTGGAAAACTGCATCACAAAATTATGAGATGTACAGATTTCAGAGGATAGCTGTGTTTGGATTCATGTCTTGGTCTGAGATGTTTGAATTAAGTAATTATGCATTAAAATGCATGCCCATTTTCTCTCTCATCCCAAGCACACACACATACACATGTGTGTTTCTGTGTGTGTGTTGGGGGAGGGGTGTGCCATTTGAATTTTTTACTTTAAACCCCAAAAATAGTCAACAGGGGATTTGGGAGCCCATAAAACATCTGAACGCAGCTCTTAAAAGAGAGAGAATTCCATTCATAAGGGAAGAAAGAGGTGACTTGAGTCTTGACTGCTTTGCTTGTGTCTTTGATGGCCCAGATTCCAGGTCTCCCTTTCATCCCTTGCAATTTGTGTGTCGCCTTCTGCCGGCTCTTTCATCTTCCTGTTCCCCGGCTGGCCTGCACTGGTCCCTTTTAAAGCAATTGGTTATGACTTAGAGGTTTCCACATCCCGCCCAGTTCAGACAGCTGGGAAATGTGCAAGTACCTGAATAAACTCTTTTAATCCGCAAGCAAAGCTCCACCTGAAAGAGACAGCGTGAAAGACTCCCTTTCATGGGCTCTGTTTTCAATCGGACAACCTCCACTGTTTCTTTGGGGCTGGGGCTGCTTCCTGTACTAATGGTCTCTGAATGCATTCCCAGCTGAGGCTTTTGAGGGCTGTTGAGGTACCCAGTAATGTAATGCTGTAGAAGACATGGGAGCTGGGGAGGCAGGAAGAGGCACAAAGCAGTTCCGGGCCTGGAATGATGAGACACTGCCTGCTAAGCTGACTCTTCAACCAAAAATATAGTAAACAGAAGCATGAAATGCCCCAGGTGAGGTCAGCCTTTCCCAACCTTTGGGTCCCCAGATGTTGCTGGACTACAACTCCCATCAGCCTCAGCCAACATGGCCAATGGTCAGGAATTATGGGAACTGTAGTCCAGAATCATCTAGTGACCCAAAAGTTGAGAAAGGCTGTCCCAGGTGTTTATTTATCCCTGTTGTCAGGGGTGTTCTTTTAGCATGGCAGTGTGGTGTAGTGGTTGGTGTTTGGACTCAGGGCCAAAGCAGATACTCTGCAAGAGGTCCACAATCATCAAATCTTTCAACTATTTTTTTTCTCATCAAAGTAGCTGGAAGGGGAGGTCTCTCATTGTGACAGAGCGATAGCACTGTTGTCATGGTTGAACAATGAACATAAGAAGAGGTCATCTGGATCAGGTCAAAGGTCCATTTAATCGCAAAGCTCACTGCAGGACTCTGGGCCAGACATTGCCTGTCAGCCTAGCCTACCTGCCTTAGAGGGCTGTTGTGGGGATAAAATATTGGGAAGGCAGTATATCTAAAGGATGAGCAAATCAGTTCATTTCAGTTTCTCATTTTTCCAGTGTTTGGTTCAGTTCTGCACATTCCCACATCAGTTTGTGATTTAAAAAAAAAAAAGTCCTCATGAAAATCCTTCAGTATTTTACTGCAATTTTTTCCTAATGCATGCTTATTTGTATGCAATTTTGCCTAACATACACATTATTGCAAAAGCAGTTGTCCCTAACAACACATGTTTATACATTATTTTCATTACTATGTGCCATTTTATGCACACTTTGCCCTCAGGATATGCATTTTTGTACACATCAGTTGGCTGGAGAACTACATTGCAACTTTTTGCCCCCAAACCAAGTGTATGTCATCCTGAATTCCTTAGAAGGAAATACAGGACATAGGCAGGACAAAGGTGGGAAAAAATGTTTACAAAAGTGCATATACTGCCATGTGTACTAAAATGTATATATTAGTTGTTGTTTTTTCCTGAAAAAAATAGGTTCCTAGGAGACTTATAGACCCCAGTACAGCAAACGTTAGTTGTGACAAAGTCCCACTTAAACCAATGGAACAAGTTAGTCTCATGACTTACTTAAATCTTGTCACTTTCCATGAGACTTAGGCATTACTAACTTTATCTGGATCTCGACCAAAACTACTTTTCAGAATGATCACCGATAAGTGCAGATGGATGTCATGAAGTTTGGAAAACTTGCAGAACTTATCATTTAGCCTTGCAATAATGTTTAGTATTGCAATAATTTGTGATAAAACATAATGAAGCAAAACACAGGACATTGCACAACAACCGAAAAGGAAACGATCACCACATGGGCATAATACAGGACAGTACAACAGATTACTACTCAGACACAATCAGTCTCCCAGATTATCTTTTATAAAGGCATCTCTCAGTTCAGAAAATATTGCTACCCTATAAGAAATGAACTTACCCGGCTTTGAGCAGGACTGTATCATCATTTTCTTAAATCTCAACTGTTTTTCTGTGAAAATATGTCATTCTATCCAGTCTGATTGCTGATTTTAAAAGAAACATTCATAAAATGTGCATACAGTTTCCTTAAGATACCCATCCAAAACCTTATAGGACAATAGTTATTGGATTCATTTTTGTTTTCTTTCTTATGGATAGGCATGACAGTACTAGTCTCTCACCCTTTAGGGATACTCCTGGCATTATTTATATCAGTTTTTTAAAAATGCTAAAAGCCCTGCTAGAATTGATGCCCATATCTGAATTTCAAGAGGTATCATCTCAAAAGTACATGAACATACAACAACAGATGTCAACACAGAACTAAAAGAGGGTGCATTATAATTAATATCATTACTTCATTATATTATCTACACAGCAGCACCAGAAATACATTTCAGCAAAAATAATAGGGAAAGGTGATCCTTAGATTAGGTTTTTTAAACCACTATTTTAATGATGATGATGATATTCATTACACTCATAGTGCTGTAGAAGGGCACGGCACTTTACAGAGTTTAAAAAGCAGGGGAGGGGGAATCAGGTCCCTGTCTAGAAGAGCATACAGCGGGGGGGAGAGAGATAGCAAGGAATGAATGCAGTTAAACATGTATTGGGTTTGGAGACCTGACCTGATCTGTTTCCTGAGAATTCAGCCCCACTGCCTTCAGCAGAGCTTCTTTCCAAGTGAGAATGCTCACCACTGAAACCTGACTTCTTCATTGAAAAATGGAAATGGACCGCCTTCAAGTAGATCCCGACTTATGGGTGACCCTATGAACAGGGTTTTCATGGTAAGCTGTATTCAGAGGGGGTTTACCATTGCCTCCCTCTGAGGCTGAGAGGCAGTGACTGGCCCCAGGTCACCCAGTGAGCTTCATGGCTGTGTGGGGATTCGAACCGTGGTCTCCCAGGTCGTAGTCCAGCACCTTAACCACTACACCACACTGACTCTTGACTTCTTCATTATGTTTGCACAATAAGAGCCCTGCTAAATCAGAGACTCAAGGCCCATTTCATCCAGCCTCCTGTTTCCCACAGTGACCAACAAGATGGCCCAAGGGGAAACCCACAAGCAGGACACGGGTGCAAGAGCCCTCTCCCACTATTAAACCGGCACTCCCTCCAGCAACAACTACTATCCCAGCAGCCTCAGCAGTTTCATGTCTTCCGGTGCCACTGGAGTAACCCAAGAAGCCAAAACAAACAAACCCAAGAGGCAAACCACAAAGGATGCTGAAGAAAGCAGCATTGGTTGTTTGCAAACACACTTCAGTATTATTTATTTATTTATATCTCGCCCTTCCTCCTAGATGGAGCCCAGGGTGGCAAACGAAAACACTCTACAATATCTTAAAAACAAAAGACTTTAAAACATATTAGAACATCTTTTAAAAAACATATTAAAACAAACATCTTTAAAAACATCTTTAAAAAAAAAAGCTTTAGAAAAATAAAAGTAATTCCAACACAGATGCAGACTGGGATAAGGTCTCTACTTAAAAGGCTTGTTGAAAGAGGAAGATCTTCAGCAGGAAGACTAACACTTTTTACTAATGTCTTTGGGGAGATGAAAAAGGTCTTGGACCAGGTGGGAAAAGCCCCTTTCTATGGGCAGGAAAACAGATAGCGGATACAGGCTTTTCCAGGTGTGGATGGATACACTAGGGCAGCGATGGGCACCTCCAGATATTGTTGGACTCCAACTCCCATCAGCCTCAGCCATCATGGCCAATAGATATGGTGGGAGTTGCATTCCAACAACATCTAAGGGACCACAGGACCCCCATCTCTTCTCTAGAGCTTATAGAGGAGAGAAGAAAATAAAAACATGGGCTCCTTATATCGTAACAACCAATGGAGGTTGGTCCATTAATCTCAGCCAGCCTCCTTACTGACATCCAGTCCAGGGGCTGGCGCTGCCTGTCAGTTTCCTCTTCCTTCACCTCAGTTTTGCCCGTGTAGAACTCAGTTAGCAGGGGGCAAAACTAGAATGAGTTGGCTCTGCCTCCGATTGGCTCTGGCTCAGCCTACTCTCTCTGCCTTCCACCTCACCAGTCCCAGTGGGTGCCAGCCACCACTGAGTCCAGGCATCACCTTACATTTTATTAATTCCATTTGATGTCCGCAGACATTTAGAAAACTAGTCAGAATGTGAATCAACATTAAAGTGTGGTAAAGTGGTTATAGTGTCTAGAACTAGGGCCTGGGAGACCAGGGCTCAAATTCTCAGTCAGCCACAATGCGCACTGAGTGATCTTAGGCCAGTCATGGTCTCTCTCAGCATAACCTACTTCACAGGGTTGTTGTGAGGATAATATAGAGTGAAAGGGGGAGGAAAACCATGTGCTCCACCTTGAGGTTCTTAGAGGAAGGGAAGGCTATAAATGTTATAACTAAATAACTAAAATATATCTAACAGAGAGGTCAGGGGGCGGAGACTTTAAGGTCAGGGGAGGAGCTTCAGCCTCCCTCTTTAGTGTTTCCAAAAGCCGGCATGGTCTGCCTGGTTGTTTTATATATAATTCCATTATTCAACGGTCAGAGTTGACCTATCTCTCCACAAACACACGGTGCCTTGATTTCAGCATCCTGTGAGACCCGCTGCAACGCAACAGGGGGAAACCATGTCAAAGCTAGGTTTCCTGCAGGACAGCCTCCAAAATGGAAACTCCTGGTGCTGACAGACAGCCTTGCTTGAGTGATAAGCCGAGACTGGGCTGCAAGCCAAGATGAGGGGGGTTGTAACTTCTTAGTTATAAACAGTAGAAAGCATCACCTACGTGGGTATAGTAAGGAGTTAGGGTACGTCTACATGACAAACATAAAACCATTTCTTTTCTTTAAAAAATATATTTTATTGATTTTCAAATCAGAAACAAGAAATGCATAAACAACAGCAAGAAAAAAAATCATATTGCAACAAATACAGGTAAGTAAGTAAAGAAAAAAAAATGTAAAGAGCCCCCCCCCCATTACCCCAGGAACAGGTATCTAAGAATAAAGCATAAAAGCAATCTCAGATTGTGATATACAATAAAGTTATATAACAAGTTTTGTTGTACAAATAGTTGTACAAATCAACAAGTCTCTCAACATTCTTTCACAAGTGTGCATGTGTAAACATAGCTTGTACCCGTGTTCAGTCAGTGTAATGGTTGAGCAAGCCTTGTATTGTCTAACTTTCACCTTGTTTCCTCTCTATGCTTCTATTTGTGTCTTTCTCAAACTCTCCTCTTCTCAGTCTTCCTCTCATTCACTGTCTCTTTAAAAAAAACTTAAACAAGAGAAAATTGTGATGGTGATGCCACACCGATAAGTGTGGGGCAGGTAAAGACATGACTCCCTGCCAAAAATGGGGGTTTGCAGAAGGCACCTGCAACCCCCTGTGCCTTTGCCTGTGTGGTTTGATTTCTCTTCTCCCCCCTGTCCCCCATTCCATGCCTTACAATTGCTTCTACATTCTGGATATGTGTGAGAGAGAAAACACACAGAGGGAGATAGCAACGACAGAGAGTGTGCCAGACTTGATAAAATAGCAAAATGCTCTAACTATGTACAGTTCTGCATTTTAAGCTCACTTAAATCATAATGCCATCATAACGACAGGAACAAAATGGTGCTTGTTTCTGGTCTCATAACACTAAACACATTTACTAAGGGCTTATCCACATGGTGGCATAACGTTGTGCTAAAGACACTGTTTTTACTTCCATTTTCTGTTTCCTCCGTCCACAGTAAGCGCTCAATGTCAGCTACAAACACAGTGATTTCTGTCCATACTGAGGGGAAGGATCAATCACGCCGTTTCCGAATGACCAAGCCCTCTAATTTAATATTTCCACTCCCTCTAGTTACTTGACAACCAAGCATGTTCACTTTGTTCTACCAGCAGGTTACATTAAAAAAAACACAACCTGGAAGCGAAATCATTTGCATTTTCACAGGTACGATACAGCTGAAATATAAATCTTTGTCTGAGCAATGTTATGCTTTTGCACACAAGTTAGGGGGAAAAGAAAAATAAGGCACCATTTGCAGCAACATAAAAAAGGCCAGCAGAATGGCGGAGAGCAGCTGGAAGTTGCTTGTCAGCCTACAGGAAATAAAATGAGCAGAGGATGAGGGAGTGGGCGTGGAAAGGGGAACGATTGACAAACTCACCTAAAATGCATCAGAGCACAGCATCTGTAAGCATTAGAGATATGGAGTGAAGGTGGTTTTTCCTTCCCTTTTTGTATTATCAGAGGATTGGGTTAGTATGGATTTACAGAGGGAAGAACTGTGTGATAGCTTCTGTTTGCCAGTAATGTTATGTGAACTATGCAAATTTAAAGGAGATGTGAGTAGCATCAAACACACACTAAACCACCATGTAGATGAGCCCTTAGGCTGCAATCCAATACATGTCTACTCAGAAGTAAGCTCCACTGGGTTCAATGGGACTTACTCCCAGGTAAGTGTGTACAGGATTGCAACCTTAGTCATGAGCATCATTTTGTTGTGGGAAAGGGGAAAATTAAACTAAAAATAGTAAAATTCGGATCTGTAACAATGTGCATGCCCTTCCAGCTGCTCATGACTATAAAATATTCTTGAAATAAAGGATGCTACTGACCGGTATCAGTCCCAGTGGGTTCTGGCATGCCCACACTGTCCCAGGTAGTGACACTGGACCAGGTTGTGACTTTGCTCCTTCCCAACTTGCCTACTATTCTAGGCGGTCATTGGGGCTGTCGGACCCTGGATTTCATCCCTGAGGTCCAGCCCTAGGTGCACCAATTGCCTCCACCCCCTCAGTGTGCTCTTTCAGGCAACCTGTTTATTGAGCATTCATCCTGATTTGTTTTCAGGGAGATGAGATGGCATTGGCTATTTAATGAGCATTCATTCTGCTTTGTTTGTGGGAAGGCTAGACAACACTGCATCTACAGAAGTGTTATTCCACACTTTCCAGTGCCTGTTGCTCTCCTTGTTAGAAAAAGTTGGATCTTTGGGGGTAGTGGGTTGATTGCATAAGCGCTCCAAAACAGCTTTAATTGCAGCACCTGAATTTGCTGGTATGTGATCGAATCCCACCCAGAAACAGTGACAGTCTGGAAGCATGCTATGTCTGGTCTTTATTGAGCGTTCATCCTGATATGCTTACAGACTATTTCTATATCTTCTCATTAAGCATTTGTTCATCCCACAATTTCCATATATTTCCCTGTCATTTTCCTAACTGCAAAAAGGTCATTTAAAAAAGATACATTGATTTGTTGCACTAGGGTGACAAATCCACTTTAAATGTGCAAACCTACATTTCTGGTATGTGATTGAATCCTTTCTGCAAAATACTGGAAGCACCCAAGATCTCCTGCCTGAGGTAGATGCCTTCTTGCGCTTAATGGTAGGGCCATCCCTGTGATGCTGAAGCACTAATGTCTTTCCAGAAGAACCCACTTAGAAGCCGACACAAACGTTCGAGGCAGTAACCAACCATTCTTCATCTGCAGTTGGACTGGCCAACCAGGTTCTTCAGAAACCTCACCCTACTGCGAAATGTTGGATGTGGCAGCTTGCCTGTGAGGAAAAGGATTCAGAGGAAATGTTTCACACTGCCTCACTGTCACTCAGTGGCATGGTGTTTTCCCGTGGATCTCCAAGAGATGAAGGGGAAAACAAATAGGTAATTCTGTCCAAAAATGAATCATGCAGTGACCAGAGATGATGACACACAGCACTGTGGCAGTAAACCATGTGATTTACTATTTTTTTCCTAATGTGGGTTGAGCTAACAGCAAAATAAGGAATCGGGAAGAGTGGAAGGGAAGGTCTCTTCACAAGGTCAGGCCTAGAAAAAGTCTACACAAAGGTAAATTCTTTAAGCCTTTGGTGGGGATACTAAAAAAACAGTGAGGCTGTAAGGCTTAAATCAATTTGATTAACCAGTTAACATGCTTTGATGAATTAAAAGGGTGTCTGCAATTAAAGTAGGTAGCAGTTGCTTTGGTTTTTCAAATATAAATTATCTTAATGTTAGCACTTTCAAATCTGCAGTTGTTTGCACACAGCAGAGGGAATGCCTCTTCTAAGTTGGTGCCATGATTTTGCCCTGGAGCACTTTTGGAGGAAGGGCAACACCTCAATATTTTAAATAAATAAATGTGGGCATCATCTAAAAACAAAGAATGCTCATTTTCTTCAGCACCATTGATTTAATCACATGGAACTTTGTGCAGATTAAATTCATTGATTAATAAAAAAGCTAAGAACAGCCCTCCTGGATCAGACCAACTGCCCATCTAGACCAATATTCTGTTTTCACAGTGGCCAACCAGATGTCAACAGGATATCTGCAAGCAGGGCACTCTCCTCGCCTGTGTTTCTCAGCAACATTCAGAAGCATCCCTCTGATACTGGAGATAGTATATACAGTAGCCATCACATATAGCAGCCACTGATAGCTTTATCCTCCATGATTTTGTTTAAACCCATTGTAAAGTCCAAGTTGGTAGCCATCACAACCTCTTGTAGTAGTGAATTTCATAGTTTAACTGTTATTTATTTGTATTTTTTATTTAACAAAATTTATGTACCTCTTGTTTGTAAACAACAACCACCTTCAAAGTGGTTTCAAGGGTACCCTAGGGACCACCTCAGCCCTTATATTCCAGCTCGATCACTGGGATCATCTGCAGGAGCAGCGCTGGTTATCCCCCAAGTTGGCAAGACTCATTTAACACTGACACAAAATCAATCCTTCAGTGTTATCGAGCCGGTTCTCTGGAATGCTCTGCCAACAGACATTCAGCAGGTGCCTTCTGTTTAACCTGTTTTAACCTTTAAGTGCCTGCTGAAAACCTTTCTGTTCATCAGGCTGATGCAGATGTCTCTTTGCATTAGTTGGCCGTGGTTTTTATTGTATTGTAATGGTTTTCAATTATACAGGTTTGATTTGTTGTAAATTGCATTGACGTTTTTGACATGCAATAATGGCATGCAAATATGTTTATAAATAAATAAATAAAACAGTTTAAAACAAGTAATTAACATTTTAAAAACAAAACAGCAACAGACTAAAAAGATTCAAATACTTCAACATCTATGTGTCTGGATAGGCTTGCCTCAACAAAAAGTTTTTAAGCAGGTGCCAAAAGGAATACCACAAAGGCACTTGCCTGAAGTGAACTCTGCGTGGTGCAAAGAAGTCTTTCGGTCATCCTGAATCTGCCCCATTTCAGCTTCATTGAACAGCCGCAGGTTCTAGCATTATGATGGATAAAGATTTCTACCCACTTTTTCTGCACCATGCATTCTTTTATATACAGTACCTGTATAGGGATGGAATGCCCAATGAACGGCTTTCAAGTCGATCCTGACTCATGGCGACCCTATGAAAAGGGTTTTCATGGCAAGCGGTATTCAAAGAGGGTTTACCATTGCCTCCCTCTGAGGCTGAGAGGCAGGGACTGGCCCAAGGTCACCCAGTCAGCTTCATGGCTGTGTGGGGATTCGAACCCTGGTCTCCCAGGTCGTAGTCCAACACCTTAACCACTACACCACACTGGCTCTCATAGGGATGGAAAGACCTGCACATTTCTGTTCTCTCAGTTTCTCATTTTTCAAATCTTAAATTCAGTTTTCCATGTTTTTGCAGCAATTTGCATTTTTTTTAAAAAAAATCCTCATTAAAATTCTCCAGTCCCGGCTTAATATAAGTGTATATTTCTCTTAATAAACACATTTTGTAGGCAGTTTTGACTAATGCAGACATTCTCATCAGATGATGCATTTTTGTAAGCTATTTTCACCCATATATTCCATAAAGTATGCGTTTTTGTAAACATTGTTTGGTTGCCAAGCTGCATTGCAAAATTCAGATTTTGGAGAATGCGTTTCAGTTTTCATATTGTTTCAGAACGTGTGAGCTTGATATATTTGGTTTGAAATGTGAACTGAACCGAATTTATTGCCCATCCCTAAACCTCTGTCATGTCTCCCCCCTTACTCACTATTTTTTCACAGCCACATTTTTCCAAACTCAAAAGCCTCAAATGTTGCAACCTCATAGCGCAGTTCTTCCAGCCCATTGATCACTCAGGTTGCCCTTCTAGGATTAAATGTAATGCAATTAGTCTGCAACCCTCTACATGCTTACCTGGAGTAAATCCCATTGAACTAAGTGTAAACTACTTGTTCAGTCAACACACATGTTATGTGTTATTTGCACAAATGAATATGCATTTTTATGCATACTTTACCCCAGCATATGTATTTTTGTACACATTACTTGGCTGGATAACTGCACTGCAAAATTGGGGGAAGTGTGAATTTTGAAAGATGGCTGTGCCTTGATTTGTGTATTGTTTTGGAAAGTGAAAATTAAGTGCAAATGTGTACCAAATTGAATTTCCTCCCCATCCCTGGAGGGTGACTGGCCCAAGGTTAGCCAGTTTGTTTCACACACCATCAATTCTATTATCCAACTGGTTGCAAACAAATTCTTCTGAATCTGAATCTAAGGATGCTGACAAATTTTGCCAGACAGGCCACATAATGGCTTAAAACCCAGACAGCAACCACAAAGCAAGGATGCTTCAACGACCATAGTGGGCTGGCGCTTCCTTCACACGGAAGCCAGATGAGGCAACTTCACAAATCACAGCTTTTCCTCCAGCCTGGACTTCCTCCTTCCCACCCTTCCCCAATGCGATGGTTCAGCATTTTATTCCCGTCACATAAATCATTGTTCAGTGTGTGAGAGAGCTGCAAAGCCCAAACCACAACCATCCACCAGCCATAATGTTGGAGAAAGTCCAGAAGGGGATAAAATGTAGAGTAAAAGGCCTGATTAAGGAGGATGTGGGCAAAAGATGACTGGAGCAAAGTTGCCTTATGCCAGCGCTTGCTTGTTTTCTTGCTTGCTAAGAATAAGTGGTGAATTAATTCCATGCGAGCTAAACCTCAGCTACTTCCTGCTTCTTATCACCTCTTCTAGGATCAGAGTTGAAAGATCTCTCAACAATCATGTTGGCCAACCACTGCAATGGTAGGGTTCCTTAGAGCAGGGATGGAAAACCTGTGGCCCTCCAGATGTTGTTGGACTCCAACTCCCATTACCCCCAACCAGCATGGCTAACAGTCAAGGGTGATGGAAGTTGTAGTCCAACAACAACTGGAAAGTCACAGTTTCCCAGTTCTGCTCTAGTTCTTCTGAAAAATGTGCCGCTATCTTCTTTGACTTGACCATACCCTCAGAAGGAGATGTCCAGCTGTATATGCAGTCATAAATTACATCTTATAAGCGAAGCTTGCTTATACTTAGCTTTTGAATTCTGTCCTATGTTTGTATAACTCTAAGGATCTCCTCCTTTGAATTACCTCTAGGGCATGTGCATTCTCTAGATCGGGGTGGAGAACCTGTGGCTTTCCAGATGTTGTTGGATCCAACTCATGTTAGCCCCAGCCAGCATGGCCAATAGCCAGCAGTGGTGGGAGGTGTAGACCAACAGTAGATGGAGGATCACAGTTTCCATCTCTGCCCTAGATAATCTCCAGCAGATGCTCATCTTCAAATGCCCCTTCCATAATTTTTATACATAGACCTGAGTGGCTCCATAACTGTATAACAGACCTAAACTGCTTATAAACCAGTTTAACTGTCACAGCCTCCTTTAAAATAGCCAGAGCATTGTGGCATTTGTCACAGTTCTGATGTATCTCTATTAAAGGTTCACAGATGCTGGAACTACAGTTCCCAGGGTTCCAGAGGCAGGAGGGCTCCCTCTGTGTGTGGACGGCCTCTGGGTGTTGTTTCCAGAGCATCTCCTGCTTTGTGGGCACTGGTGGTGTTTCCAGGGATGCTGGGGGGACGGGTGTCATTTTTGTACCATTGTTATATTTTCTACTTGTGTGTTTTCCTCCTCCCAGACTGAGCACACATTGTATATGGTGGCCATTCCACCTGGATAGCGGAAGAGTTAGCTCCAGTCCTGGCTTAAGTATGGCATTGCTCTGACAAGTCTCTTCATTGCTAGGCTGCATCAACCAAATAGCTTCACAGAGTGGATTCTGAGGAAAGATTTGAAGAGGGGGGAATGGATATGGCGATGTTTCAGGCACAAGGAGCACTGGAAAAGCAATGAATGAAAGGCAGAGTCACCAGTCCCTAATTATTATCCTTCTGCAGCAGTAGTCAACATGGTGCCCTCCTGCTATAGTTGGACTCCAGTTCTCATCATCTCTGACAATTAGCCATGTTAGCTAGGATTTATGGGAATTGGAGTCCAACAACATTGACTAGTACTGTACTATATTGCTCATACAAGCAACACCTCCAGCCAATAGGTGGTGATGCTCTATATTATAACAGTCACGAGAGTGGCTGTATACTACAGCCAGCATGGATTTTTCACATTCACAAATTTTATTTTATTTTTTTATTTGAATTATATCCCGCCCTTCCTCCCCGCAGGATCCCAGGGCGGCATAAATAGATAAATAATAAGATGCATCTTAAAAGGCAACAAGATCAGGTTGCTCTTTATCCCTTTATAGAGGACTCTAAAAATCTCTTGATATTAGAACTCAGGGTCATTCAGTGAAGCTGAATGTTGGAAGAGTGAGGACAAACAAAAGAAAGTACTTCTTCTCACAGTACATAGCTAAACTGCAAAGTCTGCTCCCGCAAGATATAGTGGTGGCCACCAATTTGGATGGCTTTAGAAGAGAATTAGATAAATTCATGGAGGATAAAGCTATCAACAGCTACCAGCCACGATGGCTATGGTTTGCCTCCAGTGTCAGAAGCAGTACGCTTCAGTTGAAGGGGATCATAAATGGGGAGAGCATTGTTGCAGTCCTGTCTAGCTTCTGGGCTTCCCAGAAGCATCTGACTGTCCACTTCCTGATCAGGATTCTGGACTAGATAGGCCACTGCCCAGATCCAGCAGTGCTCTTCCTATGTTCTTAGCATGTAATAAGGTTGCCTTGCTTTCAGTCTGTGTGTATGAATCTGTCGAAGAGAAAGCAGCCAGAAGGCTTCATTGGCTTCAGGAGAACGAGAGAAAGTGGTTACCCTCTTAAAAGAACAAAAGTTCAGCCTTGTTTATTTTCATTTTTTACACGATTGGAAAGTGCTCCTCTATGCTATGCTTTACCGGACTGAATTGCTGGGCCTTTGTTAACAGAAAAAAAAGGAGAGAGAGGAAATGGAGTTTTGGCAAAAGAAAGGCCAAGCCATTTAAAAAAATGGTTGTAATTGTTGTGGAGACAGAAAGAAAAACAAACTGTACTTAAGTACATTGTAAGAAAATGTCAGCGATTTGAGGGAACGGTCATTAGCATACGAAATCACTTATCTCCCAGGAATAAGTGAGCTGGAGGGAGACCAACCCATGTAATTTTCTGCATTTTTCCCTTTCAGGGTTTCTTGGAATGTCAAAACTACTATTTCTCTTTTGAGGAGATGTACTTTTTTAAAAGGGCAAAAAGAAAATTTAAGCGTAGAACAGCATGCAAGCATTTGTGTCCCTAGAAGTAGGTGTGCTCTCAAAAAACGAACATTACAATAAGACCTGAAACAGGCCAGTATTACTGGGCCCACACAGATGAAAGAGCCATCAAACCTAGTGCTCTGTCTTTGACAGTGGATAGCAGCCAACTGCCATAGGGGAGCTCCCAAGCAAGGCATGATGGGAGCTAGCCATTCTGCGTTGTTTGTCTACAGCATCTGGTAATCTGAACTTGGAAGTTTCATGCCTCTCTTGCTAAACTATTTCCTCTTTTGAAAAGATTTTGGCTCAGTGCAAATGTTCCAGCCATATCGGGTCAGCCCCCATTTTCTGATCCCTGACACTGTGAGAATCTGGGTCCCTGATTTTTTTTCCTTTCAGTGGGTGCCTTGATAAAATTCAATTGAAGGGAGTTGCTACCATTGTTGTTCTTCAGGATTCATCTCCCGAGGGCAGCTTTTGCCAAACTGGTGCCTTGCGGCTATGCTGGCTGAGGCTGATGGGACCTGTAGTCCAAAATGGAAGGTCTCCCAGTCAACTGTCAAACACTTACCATTCAAACAGAGGTAAGTGCCTACAGTAAACTGTATTCAGGGGCAGTGAGGGCAGCAAACAACCAATATTTTGCTGCCACTATTAAACCATCAATCTGCTGCTCAGCGGAGCTTTTCACATTTGTTCGGGGGCTATTGCATGCTGGCCCCAAGGGCATGGTAGAACCCTCTGAGGCCCGCTGTAACGAATTTGCTAGGCACTTCCAGGATAAAATCTTAGGTATCCTCCAGGACTTAGACTCCAGTGTTATAGCAGGTGAATCAAGTGAGGTATCCAAAGTACAGTCTTGTTCTGGTTTCTTGGATGAGTTTCAGTTGGTACAGCTTGAGGACATTGACAAGGTGCTTGGACAGGTTCGTGCAACCACTTCTGTACTGGATCCTTGCCCTTCCTGGCTAATAAAAACTAGCAGGACTGGAACAGCCGGCTGGGCCAGGGAAGTGATTAATGCCTCTTTGCAAGAGGGAGTGGTCCCGAGCCTCCTGAAAGAGGTGGTGGTGGGACCACTCCTGAAGAAATCTTCCCTGGACCTGTAAAATCTTAATAACTATGGGCCGGTGGCAAATGTTCCATTCCTGGGCAAGGTCTTGGAACGAGTGGTTGCAGGCCAGCTTCAGACACTCTTGGATGAGACCTATTATCTGGATCCATTTCAGTTGGGTTTCAGGCTTGGTTTTGGCACGGAAACAGCCTTGGTCACCCTGTATGATGACCTTTGTCAGGAGAAAGACAGGGGAAGTATGACTCTGTTGATTCTCCTTGATCTCTCAGCGGCTTTCAATACCATCAAACATGGTATCTTTCTGGGACGACTGGCTGAGTTGGGAGTGGGAGGTACTGCATGGCAGTGGTTCTGCTCCTACGTGGTGGGTCAATTCCAGAAGGTGGTGCTCGGGGAACACTGCTCGGCCCCGTGGATTCTCCAGCATGGGGTTCCACAGGGGTCAATTCTGTCCCCCATGCTGTTCAACATCTACATGAAACCATTGGGTGCGGTCATCCAGAGTTTTGGAGTGTGTTGCCATCAGTACACTGATGACACACAGCTCTACTTCTCCTTTTCATCTTCTTCAGGTGAGGCTGTCAATGTGCTGAACCGGTGCCTGGCTCCAACAATGGACTGGATGAGGACTAATAAACTGAGGCTTAATCCAGACAAGACTGAGATGCTGTTAGTGGGTGGTTCTTCTGACCAGATGGTGGATGTCCAACCTGTTCTAGATGGGGTTGCACTCCCTCTGATGGAGCAGGTTTGTAGTTTGGGGGTTGTCCTAGAACCATCTTTGTCACTTGAGGCTCAGGTAGCCTCGGTGGCACAGAGTGCCTTCTATCAACTTCGGTTGGTGCCCCAGCTATGCCCCTATCTGGACAGGGATAGCCTAACCAGTGCTGAATAAAGGGGAACTAATACTTCACGCAATTTGGAAACTATACTTCTGTTAACGTAGCCTAATATAGCATCTGCCTTTTTTGCAGCTACACCACACTGTTGGCTCATATTCAGCTTGTGATCAACGACAATTCCAAGATCCTTCTCACATGTTGTATTGCTGAGCCAAGTATTCCCACCTTATAACTGTGCATTTGGTTTCTTTTTCCTAAGCATATAACTTTGCATTTATCCCTGTTCAATTTCATTCTGTTGTTTTCAGCCCAGTGCTCCAGAGTCCAGCCTATCAAGGTCCCTTTGAATTTTCTTTCTGTCTTCCACGGTATTAGCTATGCCCCCCAATTTTGTATTATCTGCCAATTAGATAAACCTGCTCTGTACTTCCTCATCCAAGTCGTTAATAAAAATGTTGAAGAGCACTGGGCCCAGGACCAAGCCCTGTGGTACCCTACTCATTACTTCCGCCCAGTTTGATAAGCACTCTTTGAGTACGATTCTAGAGCCAACTGTGGATCCACCTCATAGTTGTTCCATCCAGCCCACATTTAGCTAGCTTGGTAATCAGAATATCATGGGGCACTTTGTCAAAAGCTTTGCTGAAGTTGAGATATATTATGTCTACAGCATTCCCACAGTCTGCCAGGGAGGTTACCCAGTCAAAAAATGAGATAAGATTAGTTTGGCAGGATTTGTTCTTCATAAATCTGTGTTGGCTCCTAGTAATCACTGCATTGTTTTCAAGGTGCTTACAGATTGACTGCTTTATAATCTGCTCCAGAGTTTTTCCAGGGATTGATGTTAGGCTGATTGGTCTGTAGTTCCCCGGTTCCTCCTTTTTGCCCTTTTTGAAGATAGGCACCGTTTGTGTTCTCTCTCTCTCTCTCCATATATATATTTGTTTTCTCTAGATTTTGCAGACAACATTGATTTGAGACTTCAGCCTGTTTTATATTTTGTGGTATTATTTATTAATACTCTTGTAGTTTTTTATTATTATGATGTTCTGAATTGTTTTTATCATATTATTTTGTTCTTGCTATAGAAGCCGCTTTGAGGTCACCTGGTGATGAAAAGCGGCATACAAATATACCAAATAAATAAGTAAATAAATAAATAATAGTCTATTTACAATTTTTGACTAGAAGGTGGTTTCATGTTGCTTTCACCGTAAGGGTAGTCCAACGATGGAGTCTTTTTGACACGGCTGCTGAATGATTTGAACATTGTGGCTTCTTTCCTGAATGTTTGAGTCCCAAGTACCCACTTCCAAGGGAGAGGGGGAGCAATTCTGAGTTAAAACAGGCTGGCATTAATATGAGCAACTGGAACCAAATCTAGTAGAAAACCTGGAGTTTTTTTTCCTTGGGTCCAGAGTTAATTAACTGCTTTCCTTAAAGGAGCCCAAATGATATCGCATATGTTTCCCATCCGGGCCTGTACCGAGTTATCATGAATACGTTTGATTCTTTTTAATTATAATACAGGAAAGCCCTGTTTTAACTCCCCAGTAAGCCCATGCCTAGCAAGTAGGCACCAAGCAGTATCAAATGGAAGTGTTCTCTTTCAGAAATGAAGTGGTCAAAAGTTCTGAGGGGAAGAGGGGATTTTGGAAGTATGCCTTAAGTCAACACGACTCCAAGCAAAGGGATAGTAACATTTCACAGCTCAGCTTTGATCAGTGTTTCAGCCAAACAGAGTCATCGGTGCCTTTCTTAGGAAGGGAAACTAAGAAAGCCTTTGTCTCCTATCTCAAACATCTCCCAAGGAAATCAGAGGGACAGTGGGACATTGGCCCTTGTCTGCTTTCATTCCCGGTTTGCAAAACCACTCAGGTAGACATGCGGTTTCATAACGATGCTTGAAAAGAAAAAGGAACACTATGCCATGTGAGCCGGTTTGTGTGATCTGCAGACCACTTGAATACGTCATGACAATTTATTTTAATGGAGAAGGAGCCGAAAATTGGCCCTTTTGGAAACCAAGGCTTGGATTTTAGGTAGATGTATGAACTCCCTAGTATGCTATTCAGTTCAAATTAAGAACATAAGAAGAGCCTGCTGGATCAGGTCAATGGGGGCCCATCTGTTCCAACATCCTGTTCTCACAGTGATCAACCAGATACCTCTGGGAAGCCTGCAAGAAGTACAGGATTGCAACGTCACTCTTCCCTCCTGCAGTTTCCAGCAGCTGGTATTCAGAAGTATGGTGGAGGTAAAATGTAGCCATCATGGTTGCTAGCTACTGACAGCCGTATCCTCCATGAATTTAAATGATGTTTTATGGTTGGTTTTACTTATGGTATTTTTCTATGTTGTATTCCAACTTATGAAAGGGCAGATTATAAATACGTAGCTAACTAAATAAATAAATTTGTCTAAACCTCTTTTAAAGCCATCCAAGTTGGCAGCCATCGCTGTCTCTTGTGGGAGCGAATTCCATAGTTTCACGTAGAAGTGCTTTCTTCTGACATCCAAGATTCAGCTTCATTGGATATCCACAAGTTCTAGTGTTATGAGAGAGAGGAAAAAAACATGTATCTATCCACTTTTGTCACGTCGTGCATAATTTTGTACACCTCTATCCTGTCTTCTCTGAATTATAGAATCAAAGAATCATAGAGTTCGAAGGGGATCTATAAGGCCATCAAGTCCAGCCCCCTGCTCAACACAGGAATCCAAATTAAAGCATACAGTTGTACTCGGGTGAGCATATGTATAGCTGGTGAACACACAAAGCTGTTTTATAGCTCTGTTCTCACCTTTACTTCCAAGCATTAAGTGAACGTGTGGAAGGGGAGCAGGATCTCGCCCACTGACTCTGCCTTTCAATCTCTACACATTCAGCACTAAGTACAGACAATCCCACTCTCCCTCAAAACATCCAAAGGTGATAATCAGGCTACCAAGTCTGTTTGCTTCTCGAACCCAATGCCTTCCAGATGTTTTTGGATTCAATAGGAATGGGCAAATGCATCAATTTCTCTCAGTTTTCTAATCTTCAGTTTAGTTCTCTAAATGTCAACATCAGTTTGTGATCTTTTTTTTAAAAAAGTCCTCTTGGAAATTCACCAGCATTTTAGTATGAATTACGAATGGGACAGAAATTTGATTCTATCTGCATTTAAAGCCAAATTTATCAAATTCGCACCTTCCAAAACAATATGGGAACTGAAACGCAGCCATTCTTCGAAATCCGCAGTTATCCACATTTTGAGATGTAATTCTCCAACCAAGCAATATTTACAAAAATGCATATATTAGAGAAAAAGTGTGCACAAAATGAATATATTGGTGAAAATAATATACAAAAATGCATGAACTTAGTATAAATTGCTTGCAAAACGTGTACGAGTCAAAACTGCACTCAAAAATGTATTTATTAGAAGAGATTTGCACTAAAATGCTGGAAATTTGTCATGAGTATTTTTTTAAAAAAATTGCAAATTGCTGCTAAAATGTGGAAAATCAAATTTAAGACGAGAAAAATGAGAAACTGGGAGAACCGAAACTGACAAATCATTCTATCCCTGAATGCATTTTTAATGCAATTTTGCCTAATATAGGTATATTTGCAAAGCAATTTTCCATAATGTAATGCATTTTAAATGTTATTTTCACCAATATTTGCATTTTTTTTACACATTACTTGGCTTGCTTGACTGGAGAACTGCACTGCAAAATCCAGAGAAGTGCATATTTCAAAGGTTGGCTGTGTTTGTGCATTGTTTCGGAATGTGCAAATTAGGTAGGTCACCTTTAAGTGCAAACTGAATTGAATTTCTCCCCTATCCCCAGTCTCCATCTCCCTTCAACCCCAGCCAGCATGAACAAAGGGTAGGGTTGATGGAAGGTGTAGTCCAACAACATCTGAAGGGCACCAGCTTGGGAGAAATGAGTCTACTCTTAGCTGGCAGAAGCTCTCCCACATCTCAGGCAGAGGACTCTCTCATCACTTGCTATGTGATATCCTTTCAACTGGAAATGCTAGCAGTGGAGACTGGTGGCTCCATGTCAGTGGAGCAGTGGAATCTGCACTGAATTTTAGTCCCAAGGAGCTGTCCAAGGTTTTCAAGCCTGTTCCCAAAATAGGTTCAGCACCTTGGATAGCTCCTTGAGAGTTTGAGCTAAAACCCAGAGCAGATTCCACTGCCCCAGTGACATAGAGCCACCAGCTATCACTGGATGCCAGGGATTGAACTTGAGACCTTCTACATGCAAAGCATATGCTCTGTCACTGAACTGTGGACCCTCTCTTTAGGGCTTAGTCAGACTGGGCTTGTCACTACTTTACTGTTAGGTGCCGCCAAGTTTCATAATTCACCGGTCCTATACTCCCTGTTCCTTTGTTGTCTCCCAGTTCTCATACTTGAATATACGTTGCTTTGGGCAGACTTTTGGAAGAGCTGGCTACAAGTCCTGCCTATCAGTGCTGATCTAGATGATCAGAAAACACACGTGGGACAGATCACCTGGGATGGCAGACAATCTGAATCCCCTCCACATGAATAATCTTCCTTGCATACAGAAAACTAGCATATCAGTGAAAAGTCTAAGCAACGTATCAGCCAACATAATCCAGTTTCATAGATACCCTTTTGTACATTCAAAGAACCTCAGTTGTTTGCCTGAATGCATTCAATTTATACACTTGTTGCAACTGAAGGAGGGATCTGTATCTTTAAAAACTATATCACAAGCAAAAACCAAGTCACTAGAGTTTTTCACAGCACTGCAGGATTCCTATGCTGCAAAACCATGTAAGAAATTATTTTTCCAGGGGGGGAAAACATTGCCTTATGCTAAGCTTACAGAACATGCTCTGTATGCATTTAAAATACAGCATAGTCACACACAAAAAGTACTAATACAGCTTTTGCTATAGGTCAACAAATACACTGATTCTATTCTAGCAGAATTTATCAATAAGTTTGCTTCTATCTATTTAGGACTTAATCAAGAACAAGGTTTTCTCACACACACTGCAAGTGTTAAATTAGCAAAGCAAAGCTAAGAAAACGTGTTCTATCCCTAACTGTTAAGCCTGTAATAAGTCCAGCTACATGCAACTGAAAAAAACAGCACATTCTTCCCGTTTAGCTCTGCCTTCATACGCCTCCCCTTTCCTCTGTTTTTCCCTTGTCAAATTTCAAACTGTAAGCTGCCTGCGAAATAGACCTGCTCTTTGTAAAGAGTTATGCACGTTGATAACGATATTAACGCTGAAGCTGATGATGTGAATGAATGACCACTTGCTTCAAAGTATGCTAGATCTGGAAAGGGGTGTGTATAATCGGAAACAATCAAGTATCTAGAAACTTGGCCCGTTTGGGAGAAAATAAAGGCCCTGGATATAACAGTTGTTGGGTTAGGCAGGCCTCACTGAGAAGGGCATAAAGATGGGGAAGAAATTCAGTTCAGTTCACATTTAAAGGCAAAACTAACTAATTCACACATTCTAAAGCAACATGCAAACTGAAACATAGCCCCCTGTGAAATTTGCACTTGCAGTTCTCCAGCCAAGTAATGTGTATAAAAATACATATATATTGATGAAAGTAACATACAAAAATGCATTCTGTCAGGGGAAAATGCTTTGCAAAAATGTGTATATTATGCAAAATAGCATACAAAGAAGTGTATATTACGAGAAATTCATGCCAAAATGCTGCAAGTTTTCATGAGGACTTTTAAAAAAAGAAATGCCAAACTGATGTGGCAATGCAAGGAACTGAATTTAAGACTGGAAAAATGAGAAACTGACAGAAACTAAAATGGACAGATGTTCCCATTCCCAGGAAGGCATTGTATAAAGTTGGTGCCACCACCAAAAAATCTCTGCTCTTAAAAAATCCTACTGAACTACAGTCAGCAATGATACCTGGCAAAAAGTATTAGGTGTTAAACACAGGAGTATATATAATGCTTTTGTGCGTGTGTGACAATACTCACCAGGGTGGAGTATGGTCACTTCTTTTTTTCTTCTTTTTTTTCTGCTGTCCACAGCAACCATCTTGTGCCGGCACCAACAGAACTTTTATCAAGACATGAGTACCAGCATCTTTTGGGGTTTTTTTTACCAAAAAGAACTAGGTATATAGAAAAGAGGGCTCTACAAGCATCCAAGTCCCAATCATCTTAGGGCTTTATAGATGAGAACCAGCACTTTGAATTGAGCCTGAAAATGAATAGACCATGCAGTGGAAATGCCTGGTTATTTCAGTTTTCTCAGTTTATTAATCTGGTTTGCTCACAATCAGCAGTTCCTGGGTGAGGCAGCAAATTTCTGTTCAAACCCATATCAAACAGAATAAAACTGTATTTTTTAGAAGATCACAAAGTCATAAAGAGCAGGCAATATTTGAAAACCTGCTTGGTACATCAATATGAGAAAATTACCAGTTAAAATTGGGATTTTGTTTTTATTTCTTAAGCATGGGACTGTCTCTCTCTACTCACATATGAAAACATTGGTAAAATCCTGGCCTTCTATGGAGTCTTTCAACTTTGAGAGGTTTTCCCTCTAAGCCATACAAAGGAAAGAAATAACCCCCCCAGCCCCTTGCTCTTAAATAGTCTAACATCTGATATTCCCCACACACAGCAGTAGAACTCAAGCAACAACCCCCAGCAGGCCTATATATTTAACTAATTAGCTTGAGTTTTCACAGCTGAAGCAAGGAGATCCAGTAATCCCTTCGCTGACCCCTGGGACAGATTCAGCCATACTGGTGCAATAAAATGTAGGCACCCTAACACTCCTGCAAACATCTGTGTGTGGGGGACAAGAACTCCTATTGGCTTTAAAAAATATTGTTTGTGGGTGGTATTTCAGGGGGGGTTTGTAGAAGGGTATGGCTAATGAAATTGGTTTCTTTTTTCATCTTCCATTTTAGTTTAGAAAGAACTGTGATATTAATTTAATGTTGGATGTTTTTTCCCCGCCCTCCTGCTATAAGATGGCCAAGTGGTCATCCTTTTTCCTAAATATGATTTATTTAAGCAGGCCTGTGGAGTTTAGAGAATGCCTCAAGTGGTAGGGGGAATGTAACAAATTTGCCAAGATGTTTTTTGTGGCAGATGTGTAGACTTGACAAAAGTTCCAAAGCACTGTAGAAGGTATCAGATCTATTTGATCCCATGGGGCTTGCTGGACTAGCCCCCAATCCATCCAAGCCACATTCACACCATACATTTATTTCATTATTATTCCACTTTAAACAGTCATGGCTTCCCCCAAAGAATCTTGGGAAGGCTAGTTTGTGAAGGGTGCTGAGAGCTGTTAGGAGAACCCCATTCCCCTCACAGAGCTACAATTCCCAGAATTCTCTATGAACAAGGACTGACTGTTAATCCACTCGGAAATGTAGCTCTATGAGGAGGATAGAGGGTCCCCTAACAACTCTCAGCACCCTTCACAAACTATACTTCCCAAGATTCCTTGGGGGAAGCCATGACTGCATAAAGTGAAATAATAGTGGGATAATAAATGTCCGGTGTGAATGTGGTCCTAGTCTTGCATTTTGTTTCCAACAGGGCAGACAACTTGGAAGCTCATGAGCAGGGCTTGAAGGTGACAGCTATGTCCCTCTTGGGGAAGTGTCTGGTGTTTTTTAATTAGTTTTATTTATTGTAAATGGACTCTGCTTTCATGTTTTTGTTTGATCCTCACCCACCAATCTCAGAATACAGGGTGAGCTATAAAAATTATAAACAAGCAAGTAAGTATATATCAGGAGTGGGAAATGTCAGGCCCGGAAGCTGAAAGTAACCCTTGGGACTCTCCCCAGCCACATACTCTTTCCCCAGGCCAAACACCTCACTAGCTTTGTTTCACATCCCCCTGAGTGTTTGTACCTGGCTGGGATGTGTGCTTGAACTCCGATAAAGTCTCTTGGTTGCCTGGATGGAGGATAGAGGGAGTATATGTGAGTGTGTGTACTAGGAACTAGCGTACTGTACAAAGGTAAAATTTACATTTATTGCCCTGCCCACTTATGCCTCTGGCCCCACCCCCCCATAGGAATGTTGCCCCTGGAAATGCAGCCCTTGGGCTGGAAAAGGTTCCCCGCCTTTGCTATACATGCTCAGATCCATTATTCCTTCATATATTCCAGGGCTGATGCATTTGAACCTGAGTTCTTGGGTTGCGGTTTTTGGAAGGAGATGAAAGCATGGTCCAAATTAAGTCCTCAAACTGCACAGGCCAGAGGATCAGTCTGAGCAAAGGGACTTGCAAGAGGAGAATTCCTCGTTTAGGCAGAAGCATTCCCTCTCCTGTTTTGAATATCACAGCCTTTACATTTTTAAAAATAAACAGGTGTTTGTTGAGTTTTGCTCCTCACTTTGTTTATGTGATATTTTCCAGATCCATCAAAGATAAGTTAACAATATTTTCCTATTATTTTACATTGCGTAACCCCGTCCGCCCCAAATGCTGATGATCGACTTACCAGCATCCCATGGGTTTTGATACCTTTTAAAATCAAGCTCTTGATGTGTTCATATTGTAAACCTTCAACTGTTGCAACTAATTAGAATGCGTCTTTCCCCCCCTTTCCTTTTTTCTACAAAATAAAGCAATTTAATGAATCCAATGCTTGTTTATGTTAAACTGCCAAGGAGTTTAGCAATTGAACAAGTGTGATTTGGAGACCATCTGATTGCAAGCCATGTGGAAATCCATATGTCAGAAAAGCTGGAAAACATTTCTCCTGCACGTTTCTAGACAATAGTTCCCTAATTTGCTCCTACCTCCATAAGGGGCTTTTGAGCCGGGCTGACAAAGGATTTATCATAATTATTGTTCTGGTTGAGATCGTGATTAAAAACGATGCATTTGTCTATTTTGTTTATAAAGTTCCCAGCTTACAATTAAAACAGGCCGCAGTTCAAGCCCTTTCCTCCTCTCCCCCTTTCCTTTCACTGCAGTAACAGATCTTTAAAGCCTACCATTTGTTTTCAAAATTAATACCTGTCAAATGGTTCTTTTGGAGATGTGGTGTCAGAACGGGGGAAAGGCTTCAGAATATGAAATGTTTGAAAGATTTCCCTAGCGGAAAAAATGTTAGGGTTGATATTGTAGAAGAAGAGGAATGATGCTTTGTAAACATCAGTGTGGGACAAAGGGTACAATTTGCTAGGAATATGCTTTTCCTGCACATGCGTCATTGAAATGCATGGATCATGCACCAGTGCATCGAATTCTGTGTGTGCATTATGTGCATCATTCATTCTTAGAGTAGGATTAAGTACAAGACTATGGAAGGACCCATAGCTAAGGAAGTGGTTGTAGCTCAGTGGTAGAGCATCTGCAGAAGGTCTCAAGTTCAGTCCTCAGCACCTGACCAGGCAGAGCTGGGAGAGACTCCTGCCTGAAAGCCAGGAGAGCCACTTCCAGTCAGTGCAGACACTACTGAGCCAGACAGACTAGCTTGGGAGAAGGCAGCTTCCTCTCTTCCTAATAACCTAAAGCTCAGGCATCGATTTAACTTAAGCAACTTTGAGTCTTTCTGAAGCGGGCTGTCCATTAATTTTACTTATTGTGGGTGGTGTTTCACTGCTAAACCTACTCAGAGTAGACCCAGTGACATTTATGGACATAACTAACTTAGGGTTATTAACTTCAGTGGGTCTACTCTGAGTAGAACATCACTGACTATCTCCCTATTTAGTTATTTCAACCATTTATATTCCACTTAACACCATTGTCTCTACGCGGGGTACAATAAAATGACAAAAGATGCAGTTCAGATGAAATCAGTTAAAATTAGCCGTAACATCAGAAAACTTACTTAAAATGCCTGCTGGATTTTTTTTTTAAGGTTTCACCAAGTGCTAGTTCAATGGGGAGGAGGCCCATCTGATCTCAGCTGGAGGGAGTTCCACAGAATTGGGTCAACAGTACTAAATGCATGCCACCTGGTGGATGCGAGCCATGAATCTGAGCCATGGGGGATTACTAACAGTGACACCCCCACAGACCTCAGTGATCAGGCAGGGATATAAGGAATCAGGAGGTCCTTAAGGTATCCTAGATCCAAGTTACTGACAGTCTTGTAAATTAATACAAGAACCTTGAACCTGGCTTGGTAGCATATGGGCAGTCAGTATAAGCTTTTAAGCACCAGCTTATAGTTCAGATCATGCATAGCCTCTCCTGGCTTAGATGTTATAGAGAAATAGAGCTGTGTGTCATCAGCATACTGATGGCACTTTGCCCCCAGACTCCTAATGGCTGCTTCTAATGACTTCATGCAGATGTTGAACAGCATTGGGAGCACTCAATTTTCCACCCTAAGAGCAGGAGAGGCTTGAAGTGGCCCTTCAACAGTTAGCATTATGGCAGAAGACTGAATGAGCACATAGGCCATCTGTTCATAGTATTCCTCGCTATGGTGAGATGTATTGTATTTGTATTTGAATTATGGTATTTATTTCTGAAATGGCATCTATACATATAAATTAACATAGGCAAATTATATGCACATTTGTTTTGGTCATGCATTTCCCTCTTTCCCCCCCTTTTTTTCCTTTTTTTGGCAATGCATAAATGGCCACCCTGATTATCTGATGTGCTCTATTGATTTATTTTTAAATATCCACTGCTTTGGATGAGGTTCAAACATCCATACATTTTTGTTTAAGAGATTTCTTTTTTCAGATATGCACGTTACAAGTCTAGTGGGATTGCGTAGCAGAACTTGAGACATTCCACAAGAGGAAGTCCTATAGGATAAAAATGACAGGGGTTTTGATTTCAAAGGCTTCTAATAGAACGTTTTCCACAAACCAGGAATAGAAAACTCACTAATTCTGCCAGCTTCTGCTCTGCCCATCACAGCAGAAAAAGGATGTTCTTTTTCTAACTTTGTGGAAGAAAAATGAACGGCCATTCACAGAGCTGAATATAAGCACAATGAAAGATTTTACTTTTATTTTGAGCCAAATAAAAGTCTTTTAAAGCACTGTGCATATTGGGGAAACACTGAACGAATGTCTGGCTTGGTAATGGAGTGGATGAGGGCAAATAAACTGAAGCTGAACCTTGGCAAGAAGGAAAACCATGCTGCCCTGGGCTCCTTCAGGGAGGAAGGGCAGGTTATAAATTTAAATTAAAAGAATTACAAAGCACTATGGGGTGGTCCAGGTAGTTGATATATTATCTGTTCTCGGTGCCTGGAATGAGGTAGTTCAGTTGAATGAAGTTCACTGAACCAGTTCACAACTCTCTGAACAACACTTGAAAGTAGTTCCCACAATTGCCAAGTGAACTAAAGGGGAATTAATTACATTTTGGGGTAGAACTTTGAATGATTTCTAGTTCATTTTCATGCTCATTCCCCCACCCCCAGCAGAAGACCCAGACTCTTAGCTTTCTTCTTTTTTTAAAAAAAAAGTAAGTCAATAAGAAAGTTAGGAAGCAAAACATGGAGGCAATGTTCTAAGGCCCATTAGGCAGATGAGGAAGTGCTGCAATTGCTAAGGATGCTTAGTTGCTTAATCACTGTTGCTAAACAATCAGAAGGAAGGAATGTGAAGCTTTTCCTGTATCTTCCCTGCTGAAAAGATTTGCTCTTTTCCAACAGGAGCAGCTTGCAAAGGAAGTACAGGTATAGGAACAAAGTGAATGATGCCTTGTGCATTTAATAACTGTGTTGCTGGCACAAATTAAATAGGGTAAGTATGCCTTTTCTAGTATGCAAATACAATTGTGGTGAAAGGGTCACCTTTTGACATTCTGTTAGACATCTTATTTCTTGTATGTGGCCTCTGATTTACTTTTGGACCTTCAGCACAACTTATAACAGTCTAAATGATGAAATAAATGCTGAGTTCATTTGGATGAACTTGAATTAGTTCATTTTGTAAAAGAACAAACTTGAACTAGTTCCTTTTTTGGACAGGATGAAATTGAACTAGAACTAGTTCATTTTTTAAATGATTTTCCAAGCATTGTCTGTTCTGGATCACTGCACTCCTCCCGAAGGAGAGGTACTCAGCTTAGAAGTTCTCCTTGACCCAACATTCTCACTTGAGGCTCAAGGGGCCTCTGTCATGACACTTGAATCTAGCAATGATCTGGACATGAAGCTGGAGGCTGCAAGGGTGCTAGATGGGGAGCCTGGTCAGGTTCAAGGCTCAAAGCTGAATACAGGGAAGCCAGTGCACCTGAATCTGATGAGCAGGAGCCTCCAGAGGAATCTCCCAGTCCACCAGCGTCCATAGAGCCACAGCCCAGGCCCTTCCCTAGGCACCTTCTCCTGAGCCTGAAGAACCAGATGCCTCCCACTACACATCACCAGTCCGGTGGTGCAGGGAAACATCAGGAGGAAGGCTATGGAACAGAGAAGTGCCCACCTTCAGGTCAGAGTTTGGCCTTGTAAGGCCCTGAAGCTCTCTACAGGGGTGGGGGGTAGGGCCTGGAGGAGGTAGCCTGGAGAGCTAGGCTTAAAAGGCCTTAGTCTGCTCCCAGTCTTTGTTGGAGCAAATTGCTCACTCAGAGCTATCCAGGGTCTAGCAACCTTTGACCAGCCTTACTACTTTATCTGTGAGTTCCAGCATCAGACCTAAGCAGAAGAGCCTCAGTGACTCAGAGCGCCTTTTATTAGATTTGGTTGGTTCCTCAGTGGTAGCCTGGACAGAACCATGCCTCATCCATTCTAACGGAACCATTGCCAGGAGCACAGTGCAGACTGAGTCACACCATTGGTCCATCTAGCTCAGTACTGTCTACACTGACGGGCAGCAGCTCTCCAGGGTTCCAGGCCAGGGTCTTCCGTCGCCCACCTGGAGATGCCAGGGATTGAACCTGAACCTGAGGTCAGGCCACTGGCTCATCTAGTTCAGTATCCTGTTCTCACAGTGGCCAACCCGATGACCATGGAAAGCCTGCAAGCAGGACTTGAGTGCAACAGCAATCTCCCCCCATGCGGCTTTCAGCAACTGGTTGACTGCCTCTGACTATGGTGGCAGAGCACAGCCATCATGGCTAGTAGCCACTGATAGCCTTCTGTCTAATCCTCTTTTAAAGCCATCCAAGTTGATGGCCATCACTTTTTCTTGTAGGAGCGAATTCCACAGTTTACCTATGCGCTGCATGAAGAAGTACGTTCTTTTGTTGGTCTTGAATTTTCCAACACTCAGCTTCATTGGATGTCCACGAGTTCTAGTGTTATGTGAGAGAGAGAAAAACTTTTCTCTGTCCACTTTTGCCATGCCATGCATAGTTGCGTACACTTCTATCATGTCACCTCTGAATCGGCTTTTCTCTTTTCTGGGATCTACTGCATGCAAAGCAGATGTTCTGTTGCTGAGCTGTGGCCTCCTTCCCCACAATATCATCCTAAATCCCTGTTCATGACCAAGCCAAGTGGCACAGAAGGTGAGACTGGCTGGCTTAATTTGTTCATATTAGAGAAGGGAGGGATGCAAAGGGAGATTTTATGTACAAAGTGGTTTCCTTTTATTGTGTTTGGGTGTAATATACGTAATCTGCTGAAATAATTTATTGAAACCCAGCTAATTCAGCTGAAATTCAGAACTTAGAATGTTGAATATGGGGGGGGAGAGTTAATGCTAACATTCAGCTGTGCCCAAATTTCTTATCCTTAAAATTTTCACAATGAGAAGTTCTGTTTGTGTATTTTTAAATACATTCTTGCAAGAAATTTTGAAAGAATTATCTGTTGTATTGTACAATATGAGAACACTTCCCAGAGTGGTTTCACAGTCAGTCCTTTCCCCCAGGTAACTCTGGAAATTGTAGCTCTGTGAGGGGAATAGGCTGTGGCAAAAAAATGAGAAGGCAGTACTCACACCTTCATTGAAGTGCTGTAGGTACCAGCTGTAGGTAGCTATGGGGAGACAAAAAAAGGTTCCAGTACTCCATACCATCACAAAAAAGGACTGGGAATAGGGGGCTCCTAATAACTCTCAGCACCCTTTACAAACTACAGTTCCCAGGATACTGTGGGGGAAGCCATGACTGTTTAAAGTGGTTTAATACTGCTTTAAATGTATAGTGCAGATGGGGCCACAAGGCCATCTAACCTCCCCTCAAAGACATCAGAATGAATGCTCAATAAATGGGTCATTGCCGCCCTAGGCTCCTGCTGGGAGGAAGGGCGGGATATAAGTCAAAAAATAAATAATAAATCTGGAAGGGCCCTTATTTTACTTGACCCTACCCTCAAAAGTAGATGTCCAGATGTATATGTGACTGTAAACTGGACCACATTTATAGGTAAAGTTTTGAAAAATTAATTTGATTTTGAATGTTCTAAATTCTCCAAGCTCACTCCTAGGTTTCCATAATTCTCTGTATCTTCTCCTTTGCCTCATGAGAGCACTCCCCGGCCATACATAAAGGTCAGCCTAGCTTATAAGTTAACATGCAACATGCCATGTGACTTAGCTAGCCAGTCGGATATGGCAAATGTCAAACACGGATGTATTAATGTAAAAGAAGTTGTCTATGAAACCTCATGAGTTCAAATGAGTACATGAGACTTTTTTTTCAGCAACATTGAATGATGTTGCAATGGAAAGTGTGTGTGTATGTGTGTGTATGTGTGTGTTACGGTGAACGTAAGTTGAGTTGTTAATGTGCATGATAACTGGTCATTGTGCACATTCACCAACAAGGGTATAGTCATCCAGGGTCTCAGGGGCTTTTAGACCTCTTAATTTTTTGGGAACAGGGTCCCAGCAGGGTCTCTATGTCTCCAGCATCCTATGAGCCTATCAGCATAAAAGGGGAATGTATTAACCACTGAGAAGAGTCTTCTAATATGCTTCTTTGTCCTTTCTTGCTGATGGGAGCCAATAAGAATGAAAGGGGGTGAGTCAGCCATTGAAGAGACTCTTCTCAGCAACTAACACTCTCCCCTTTCAAGCTCAGTGACTCCTAGGGATGTCTGTTGTTATGGGAGAAGGTGTTAACAAGGATCTCATTCTCAACTCAGCAGCAAAAAAGGGGGAGGGTGTGTGGCTGTGACTAACATGAAGGGACCCGGCACTTCTGAATTTGCTGCTGCACTGCGGGGGGAGATAGAGAGAAGGTCCTCCAGCTGGCTAGGCTGCCTCTCTTTACCTGATGCTCCTCTACCTGTCTTCCAATGTAAACTGATACTCTCAGGGAGCTGATCTCACCTCCAAACTCTCCTTCTGCCATCTTCTCCATCCAGCCTTTGTTTCCCTCCTCTAGCATGGAGCGAATGACCAAGCCTGGCCATTGCACCTCCAACTTACTTAGTTCGAACTAGTTATGCCTTTCTTATCAATTACGCCTTTCTATAAATAAAGTAGCTCTTCTTATTTTACACTGCTGTTCACCAGGCCACACTCCTTCTCTCCCAGCCCTCTTTTCCCTGCTGCGTAACCCCTCCCCCTTGTTCAGGTGACTTGGGAACAAGTGACAATGATGAAAAGGGGCCCAGAAAAAATGTGAATCTCTAGCTGGAAGCCCCCCCCCCCCGCTGCTGCTCTGTTGGTCAGTAGGAGGGTATGTTGTGGGCCACCTAAAATTAGGCAGTGGGCCAAAGCAGCCCGGTGGGGTGCAGATTGTACGCTTCTGAACAAGAGATAGGGGGGAAAGGCATGTTTCTTTGAGTCTATGCATACTGACTGGAGAATGTTAAAAATCAGGTGATATGCACATTCCCCAAGGCCTGTTGGGGATTGTGCATAATGGCTAGGGAATGTACAAAATGTAGTCAAGATATGCACATTCTCCAAAGCCTGTTGGGAATTATGCATAATGGCCAGGGAATGTACACAGTTCAGGCAATATATGCACATTTCCCAAGGCCTGTCGGCAATTATGTATGTTGACCAGGAAATGTGCACAATTCTCTTTTCGTGGAAGGATTCTGTGCACATTCTCCATGAGACCTACTGAACATGCACAATGACTAGTATTTACATTAGCCACTCAACTAACATTCCCTTTAACATACACACACACACACACACACACAGGGAATATTGGCCAAATTTGAAAAATAGCTTTCAACAAATAGTATATTCAGCTTCTTAAAAGTCTCATTATTTTATGATATGCTGTATTTAGATTTCATAAGCAGTTCATCATGGCATGGCCTCACTATAAACTACACAGAAGAATTAACTCAGTCCAAGTCAACTGGTTGCAAACAATCCCCTAAAGTGAATAATTTGTCTTCCCTTAATGAGCAAGTCAGAGCTGATGAGGAGTTCAGGGAATCTTAAGTTTCTTAAAAGCAAACAAAACGATCCTGCTCAATTTGCTGTGCTGAGAGAAGTTACATTACGTTTCATTCAAGGCTGCTAATTTGAAAACTACGCATGTAATTTCCTTTCTGATCCCCTTTGCTAGACATCCAAGTGTTAATAAAGAGTCATGTAACATTCTTCAGGAAATATTCATAATTGCCAATACTGGCTGCAAGTTGAATGCTTGAGAGATTTTATCATTTTTTTCCCTTTTAGTCATGCCAACATGAATTTTACTACATCAAATCCCACCTCATCCAATGTTCAGTAGGAGGTGATGCCCACTCTGACATCATAAAGCCAAAGAGACGGGCCTTGGGCGTTGGTGCCTAGCAAGTATGCATATGAAGCCCTAAACAACTCTGGATCAGGTTACATCAAAGACCATCTTCCCCTCCATTGCCTAATAAAGGCCTTAAGTTCAACAAATGGAACCTGATTAATTTTAGCATGGCCCGCCTGATGATGATCAGCTTGTGGTAACACAGAGGCAGGCTTTTTTTGCTGATGACCCCCATGTTATGGTAGGCTGTCTCCCTGCTGAAAAACAGGAGGTCCCATCCACATTGGCATTCCACC
Source organism: Rhineura floridana (assembly GCF_030035675.1). Classification (NCBI taxonomy): domain Eukaryota; kingdom Metazoa; phylum Chordata; class Lepidosauria; order Squamata; family Rhineuridae; genus Rhineura; species Rhineura floridana. The sequence goes on from NC_084492.1 coordinate 35,798,309, forward strand.
TGCTCTTGAAGACACACCTGTTTAAACAAGCATTACCCCGATCTCCTGACTTGAACCAGATGCTTTAATTGTTTTAATTGCTGTTTTAACTCTTTTAATTGCTGTGTTGTTTTAATGGGCTTGTTTTACTGTACAATTTAGTTGTGTATGTCTGTTTTAAAGTTCTGATGAAATTGTTGCATTGTGTATTTTAATTATTATATGTGTTTTGTAATTGGCTTTATACTTGTAAACCACTTTGATGCCCTCTTGGCAACTAAATAGTGTATAAGTAAGTAACTAAGTAAATAAATGATGCAGTGCTGTGGCTAGAGATGTTGGCAACATGCAGACTTCCTTGGCTTAGATTATGCACTAGGGATGAGCTAAATGAAGCACTTTCATTGACCTAAGATGTTCTGCAATTGCACAGTGGTGAACGTGCCAAAACGTTTCTCCATCATTTGGGACTGGGCAGAGTTTGGTTGTTATGGGTGATGCAGAACGGCCTCATTTGTGGCTTGGGCTTTTCTTGAAATCTTAGCATTTTCAAGCAACAGCTTCTTTTATGCCCCCACTCCTTTTTATTTTTATTGCACACAATTGCAACATTTTTTAAATTAAAAAAATGAGGAAAACTGAACTGCTAAAATCTTGAAAACCAGTCTTTCAAAGAGCTGTCCAGTTTTCCCACAGGGAAATTCCAAAACTCTTCTCCAGAATCCACCCAACCAATTCCCATTCAGAAAGCATTCTGAAAGTAGATGGGACTGCAAAACTGGGGCACAATCCAGTTGGTGGATTCTGATGCTATCCCTAATATGTACCTCTTTGACTCTTAATGCTCATTAAATACCAAGTGAAAAATGACAGCCTCCAAGTGCTTCAACCAACTTGGATTTTAATTTAAGCTGGAGAAGAACTCAACTCCTTCCTCCCACCTACCCACAAACTTCCAAAACCCATCCCTCACACTTTCTTAACTGGCTATTGCTCTTTCACTAGCATGAGGAACGATGAGAGCTCTACTTCCCAATGTTTCCCTCTGACTCCTGCTGCTATGGTGGTAACCCAGGAACACTGGGAAATGTACTTTTCCCAAGACTACTGACATTTTATGGATATTTTATATGGCATTTTCCTGGTATGACTTAACACCAGATAGACAAGCATTTCTGAAGATGGGGGCAGGGCACATAATGATACTCAAATTTGCGCCTGGGATCATTTGCATCTACTTCAGATAAGGATAAATGTAAGTCTGTTCTAAAGTCACATTGAGAACAATGCAGTGGCTTCTAGAAACCAATTTGATTGATCAAGAACAAATCCTGCCAGGTTAATCTTATCACATTATTTGATCAGGTAACCTCCATGGCAGACTATGAAAATGCTGTGGACATAATATATCTTGACTTCAGAAAGCTTTTGACAAAGTGCCCCATGATATTCTGATTAGCAAGCTAGCTAAATGTGGGCTGGATGGAACAACTATCAGGTGGATCCACAGTTGGCTCCAGAATCATACTCAAAGAGGGCTTAACAATGGTTCCTTCTCAAACTTGGGGGAGGTAACGAGTGGGCTACCACAGGGCTTGGTTCTGGGCCCAGTGGTCTTCGATATTTTTATTAATGATTTGGATGAGTATGTACAGGGAATCCTTAACAAATTTGCAGATGATACAAAATAGGGAGGGATAGCTAATACCCTGGAAGACAGAAACAAAATACACAGGGATCTTGATAGGCTGGCACATTGGACTGAAAATAACAGAATGAAATTTAACAGTGCAAAGTTCTACACCTAGGAAAAAGAAACCAAATGTACAGTTATAAGATGGGGCATACTTGGCTTAGCAATACTACATGCGAGAAGGATCTTGGGATTGTTGTTGATCACAAACTGAATATAAGCCAACAGTGCGATATGGCTACAAAAAAGCCAAATGCTATTTAGGCTGCATTAACAGAAGCATAGTTTCTAAATCACATGAAGTATGAATTCCCCTCTATTCGGCAATGGTTAGGCCTCATCTTGAGTACTGCGTCCAGTTCTGGACACCACACTTTAAGAAGGATGCAGGCAAACTGGAACAGGTTCAGAGGAGGGCAACAAGGATGATCAGGGGACTGGAAACAATGTCCTATGAGGAGAGACTGAAAGAACTGGCCGTGTTTAGCCTGGAGAAGAGAAGACTAAGAGGAGATATGACAGCATTCTTCAGGTACTTGAAAGGTCGCCACATAGTGGAGGGCCAGGATCTCTCCTCAATTGTCCCAGGGTGCAGGACACGGAATAATGGGCTCAAGTTGCAGGAAGCCAGATTTTGACTGAACATCAGGAAAACTTCCTAACTGTAAGAGCTATATGACAATTGAACCTATGACCTAGGGAGGTGATGGGTTCTCCAACACTGGAGGACTTCAAGAGACAGCTGGACAGCCATCTGTTGGGGATGCTCTAAGTTGGATTCCTGCACTGAGCAGGGGGTTGGACTCAATGGCCTTGTAGGCCCCTTCCAACTCTACGATTCTATGATTCTAAAAGATTTTCTAAGTCACTGCAATAAATTAACCCAGTTACAGTTACTCCTTTGTTGTAGGGAAGGCAGGATTCTTTCCACAAGACAGCATATTTTGTTATCATGGTTTTCCTAGCATGCAAAAGATTTTGGTTGGCACACCAGCTGCAGCCCTTCATGGATAAACATGATCCGGCCACAGCAAGTCATCCATGCTGTGATAACGTGCAGATTAGATTACTCCAATGGGCTTTGTGAGGGACTGCCTTTGAAGACTGTCCAAAACCTTCAATTCATTCAGATATAGCAACTAGACTGTTAGTTTATTAATTTATTAACATTTCTTCCCTGCCTTTCCTTTTTAAGGAGATCTAGGGTGCCTACATTGCTCTCTTTTCTCCCCCTCCCATTTTTATCTTCATAAGAACCCAGTGAGGTAGGCAGCAAGACTGAGATTTATTTCTTAGTTTATTTTTATTTTGCTACATTAAAGTCTGCTAAGGTGGCTTAAATATTTTTTTCATTTTCTTAAACATACATTTCATTCATGGCATAGGCACAAATCATAAAACTACAATCTATATAACATTAAAACATCTAAAATATGATAATACTATTATGGAGATTGTTACCAGGAATGAGGGGGAAATTCAGTTCAAGTTTCTGTTTAAAGCCAAATTTATGACATTTGCACTTTCTGAAAAATGAGGACTGAAACTCAAAATTCATAGTTATCCAAATGTTGCAGTGCAGTTCTCCAAATGAACAATATTTACAAAAATGCATACATTAGAACAGTGGTTCTCAAACATTTTTGGTTCGCGGCGCACTGTAAAACATATAAAAAAATTCTGGCGCACTTGGTGTACAAAATTAAAAATATATTAAGATATTTTAATCTATGAATAAAAATAATATACAAATGGGTTTCTTCTCATTTTTAAAATATACTTTCATAATATTCGCGGCACACCTAGTCACCTCTTGGGGCGCACCGGTGTGCCATGGCGCACCGTCTGAGAATCACTGTATTAGGGGGAAATGTTCGTGAAACTGGATATATCAGTGAAGATAACGTACAAAAATGCACTATACAGGAGAAATTGCTTGCAAAAATGTGTACATTGGTCAAAACTGCATACAAAAATGTGTTTATTAGTAGAAATACCACTAAAATGCTGAAGAATTTTCATGAGGATTTTTCTTTTTAAAAAAAAGGCAAATTCCTGCAGAAATGTGGAGAACTGAATTTAAGATTGGAAAAATGAGAACATGAGAGAACCAAACCTGATATATCCTTCCATCCTTAATTGTGACTGAGCCAAGGTCACCCAGTGTGTTTCATGCATCAGGGAGGGATTTGAACCTGGATCCCAGTCTGACAGCTACACCACACATGGGTCTCTTCCCCTCCTCCTTTCTCTGTTTAATAAGTAGAATGACTCATATCTTATCCTTACTTTCCAAGTCCTGCATGGCCTTGACCCCTTTTTGTTATCTGTCCACTCTTATAACCGGATATATCCCTGCTCGTTATCTTCACCCTTCCATCATCCACCACCATCCAAAGGTGTGCTACTCCCCCCCCCAAAAATCCATCCTTTCTTCCTTGCTGCCCCTTGCTGCTTTGAACCATCTCCTCCAAAACATTATGCCACCTTGTAAATTCTATCAAATTTTTATTTATTTTTTATTCTATTACTACATTTATATCCCACCTTTCCTTGGGTTATAAACATGGTTCCCTCCTCCTGATTTTTCCTCACAACACCCCTGTGAGGTAGAGTAGGCCAAATGACAGTGATTGGCCCAAGGTCACCCAGTGAGCTTCATGGCCAAGCGGGGATTTGAACCCTGGTCTCCCAAGTCCCAGTCTCACACTCTAACCATTATGCCACACTGGCTCGCTCCCTCCCCAAAACCCACCTTCTCTGGGGTCACAGTCTTCTGTTTGAAAACCACCAAGCCTAGAGCCCCGGAGTCTCTTTGCTCAACTGATCAATCACTAAAATTACTGCAGCTATTTTTCCACCCCCATTTTTTAACATTCCCTAAGTAGACATGAATAGCCATAACATTGGCTGCATTCACACTACACATTGAAAGCACACTGAAAGCACATGACTTCTCCCAAATAATTCTGGGAACCGTAGTTTGTTAAGGGTGCTGGGACTTGTAGCTCTGTGAGAGCCAAACTACCGTTTCCAGGATTTTTGGGGGGACTCCATGTGCTTTAAATGTATGGTGTGTATGCAGTCAGAGATGGAATTTCACCCCAAAGTAAAGACCTTCTTGTTCTTCCAAGCCTTTGGAGGCTCTCTCTAGGCTATTTTCCAGCCTTTGTGCCCCTTGATATTTTTGTCTTGATTTTAATGGTTTTATTGTTGATGTTTCCATTGTATTCCATTATTCGTGCTCTTACTCTTTTATTGATATTTGTCAGCTGCTTTGTGATGACTCGTGACAGTAAGCGGTATACAAAAGCTTTAGATAAATAAAAGTAAAATTGTGAAATGTGGCATGTCAGTCCGCTGTACTTTTCTCATTAAGAACCCACGGGTTTGGTTCAGATAATAAGACACATCACGTAGTGGCACCTGGTGACTCCGCTGTCCAAGTTACTTCAGCCACCACTGACATCACAGAACTCAAAAGAAGAAGAAGACGTTAACTGGGGTTTACTCATTTCCTCCCATTGAACAGATTCTTCCAGTGTTTTCATTGTTCTTTTGGAGATCATAATCTGCCCCCAGTTTCAGGGGACTTTTTAAAAATCTGGCAGCGAATTTTTCTAACATTATTATTATACTTTCCTAGAGATTGCGTCTATGCCAGTTCAAATGCAAAATCCTCATGCCACTTGGGAGATGTTTCTCAATTTAGCTGCTCCGGTTTCTCAGAAATTATTTTTGGATTAGCTTTCTTCCCAACGTACCACACCGTTCTGATTTTTTTAAACTTTTTATTTTTAAAAGGACCTAACACTTTACAAAGCAGCTGCAATCTCCTGCTTCCCTTTAAAAATATTAGTTGGTGCTACTTTTTTTAGGGCCTCTAACTTGTTTTTATTACATGATTATTATTTTTTTAAGGACTTATGGGTTTTCAAAGCAACTGCAATCTTTTCTTTGCAGATTAGTTCATGCAACCTTTTCTTAGTGCTTTTAAATTGTTTATATTACATTATATAAACTGTATTCATGAGCAGAAAATTTAAAAACTGGTTGTATTCAATTAAGTCCGACTCAGAGGAGATCCATTAAAATTAATGAACCTAAATTAGTTGTGTCTGTTAATTTCAATGAGTCTCCTTCGAATAGGACTGGATACCACTGATTTTTTTTAAAAAAAACAAATCTGAATATTGTATGGAGTACAGGGCCTTCATTCTCACAGTCAATATTGATTATGGAGTAGTCATGGGGAAGAAATTCAACTGAGTTCACATTTAAAGCCAAATTTATCAAATTTGCACTTTCTGAAACAATCTGAGAACCGAAATCCAGCCATCCTTCAAAACCCAGACTTAATCTGAATTTTGTGATGCAGTTCACCCAAACAATGTTTACAAAAATGAATATATTAGGGGAAAGCGTGCATAAAAATGAATATATTCTTGAAAATATCATACAAAAATGCATAATATTATTTGCTTGTAATAATGTGTACATTAGTCAAAACTATATACAAAAATGTGATTAGTAGGAGAAATTCGCACAAATGCAGAAGAATTTTCATGAGTATTTTTAAAATAAAAATGCTAAACTGATGTGGAAATGTGAAGAACTGAACTTAAGATTAGAAAAATGAGAAACTGAGATAAACTAAAATTGACAGATTCTCCCATTCCCAGGAAGGCATGGTATAATGTTGGTGCCACCACTGAAAAGTCTCTGCTTTTAAAAGCTACAGTCTAACTACAGTCAGCAAGGATACCTGGCAAAAGGTATCAAGTGCTGAACATTGGGATATATAATATAATTGCTGCAGAAATGTGGAGAACCACATTTCAGACTGTCAAAATGAGAGAACTGAAATGGACAGAACCTTCCATCCCTACTATGGAGACAACAACCCCTCCTTCAGTTGTGAGCATAAATCAGTGCAGAAAATTTCTGGTGGCAGGGCAGAGCAATCCCACAGGTCCCCTTCCTGAGAGCTGTTGCTAGTCGGGCGGTATATAAGCTTAATTAAATAAATATATACCAGGGGAAGCCAACATGGTGCCTTTCAGTTGTTGGACTCCAATTAACCAATGGCCAATGGTCAGGGGAGATTGGAGTTGGAGTCCAACAGCATCTGGAGGACACCATGTTGGCTACCCCTGCTATATACAACAGGTATGAAACCTGCCCCAATCTGTTTTTCCTTTGCTAGCCTTATGACAGCCATGTAGAGCCATATGTCACACTCAAGCCATCCAGCTACAAAAGATAAAGCCCTCCCATGTTTTCTAGTGTTGGGTGACTTCTGCTCTGGCAACCGCAAGTAACTAAGGCCACATCCAGACTGTTGCTGTTTTTGTGCGGGATTCAGTTACATAGCTGCAAATTCAGGTTGTGCAATTATAGCTGAGTGAATGAACTTGCACAGCAAGTCCACTTCCCCCCAAAACTGGACTTTCTGTGATAAGGAAAGCAACAGGCAAATGCATTGGAAAGTGTATGTGGGATAACACTTGCTTTATGCAATGTGATCTAACCTCCCCACAAACAAATCAGAATGAAGGCTCAGTAAAGAGCCCACGTCATCTTGCTTCCCTGCAAACAAATCAGGATGAATGCTCAACAAGCATGTCATCTGGAAGCGCCCAAATTCTTTATGAACCACCAACCCCTTGGCAGATCAAGGTCTAAAGCTGCCAGCAGTAGCCTTATCCAACATGAACATAGGAAGCTGCCCATGGTCCATCTAGCTCTGTATGTGCCTGTGAGGGTGGCAGGACCTGCTCTACCTTACAGTGATGTTGTGAGGATCACTGAAATCATGTTTGCATTTTGAACATGTGCCATGTATAAATGCTAGTGGGTTTGTTTGTTATTTAAGACAGGTACGGCCAGATGTATCTTGGATCTCTGGCAAGTGAAACATCTGCTTTCTACAAAGATGCCTTTGAAGCCTCCTTTGCGGAAAAGTTGACAGTAGTGAGTGAGCTGACTCTCTTTGCTACAGCAGTTTGGCAGTCCTTTCGAGTTGGAGAACTGAGCGTCCACACCCTCTACACTGATGCTGTGCTTGCTTGTCAGAATAATGGAACAGTGTCTGTCTTAAAAGGTGTTTCTGGTGCCTGCCTTGGGAACTGGGAGGGGTGTTTGTATGTATAACATTTCTAAGCCCCAGGAAGTCCCTGCTTGTCTTCAGAAAGGCACACCCAGCAATGACTCCTGGTCCACAGGATGAGCCCAACAACGTCTGTCATAAGGATGATTCAAATTACCCTGCTTCGCAGTTTGTCCCTGCGTCATGCATAATGAAAAGGCTGCATGCTTTGCTGGATATGCATGCATGGGAAGGGAATCATCCAATTCCAAAGGACGCTTAGGATTGTCAGGGGGGCAAAATATCTCCTGACAAGGCAGCAGGAATGAAGTTGGTGCATAATATAGAGATACAACCCTGTTCAGGGGAAACTGGCTGATCCCTCGACAGGCTTTCAACTGGAATTATTGGATGTGTTGCATTTGCTGCACAGAATCGCCATGAGGCCACTACGAAGCTCTGGGGCCCGTCCAGACTGGGTTTTTCAGGGGTGGGGCAGGTGCCTTCTGCAAGACATCATTGACTTAACAATAGTTCATTAGTGGTGGGATTTATACTGGGCCATCCACACATCATTCTGCTTTATTAGAGTTGGATGCTTCCCCAATGTTAATCTATTATGGCCGTCCGGAGAGGCACTCTTGCACTACCGTGCAGCAAAAGTGAGACAACAAACACACCCCTGAATATATGTGGCATGACAAGCTTCAGGATTTCAGCAGCAAGCTATGGGGCAGGTACTGACTGGAAACAATGCAATACATCCACCCCTAAACTTTTGCAGGCTCAAACAGTGTTGAAAGCGGGATCCCATATAACCCCCCCCCCAAAATAACACCTGAGGACAAATCAGCATGACTGACCAATAAAAAGGAAGACTGGAGAGGCCCTTGGACTGGAATGAGCAGGAGCTGCACACCCCAGTGCTACGTTCATGGCCTTATTCCTCATCTGTGCCTCTTGCTGGGGTAATACGTCTTCCTTCCGTGACTTCAAAATGTGAGAAGCCATTCAGGCTGCGCTGGGGAGGGGGTGTCCTGTGCATTCTGCAAAGTGGAGCCCTGGACTTGTGTCCCCAAAGTTGTGCCCTGATGGGCCGCCCCTGTTATCCCCAGTTTTCTTCTTCCTCCATTCATAGTGAGCATCTCTACTCCTCCAGCCCTCAGCTACCTTTCCCTTTAAAGGTTTCTCTGTTAGGGCTGGAAGGCTCTGTCAATTTCAGTTCCCTCCATTTCTCATTGTTCTCATCTTCAGTTCTCCACATTTCTGCAGCAATTTGCAATTTTTTTAAAAAAAAATCCTCATGAAAAACTTCCAGCATTTTAGTGTGGATTTCTCTAAATAAATACATTTTTGTATGAAGTTTTGACTAAGGTACACATTTTGCTAAGCAGTTTATCCCTATAATGCATTTTTGTTTGTTATGCTCACCATCGTATTCATTTTGTGCCCACTTTCTGCTCATGTATGCATTTTTGTAAACACTGTTTGGTTGGTGAACTGCATCACAAAATTCGAATGCGTGTGAATTTCAAAGGATGGCTGTGTTCCAGTTCTCATATTGTTTCGGAAAATAAGAGTTTCATCCATTCAGCTTCAAATGCAAACTGAATAGAATTTCTCACCCATCTCTGTTCCCTGTACCTCATAACTCTCTTCTCCCTGCCACTTATGTCCCTCTTTCTTTTTCCATCTCTCGGGTTTCTCTGCACCCCCATCTTCCAATTCATCTCTCTTTCATCTTTTCGACTTTTTTCGTTGCCTTTGTTCTTTCACTTGCATCTTCACTCCGCTTCAGCAACAACAGCCCACAAGGCTTTCGCTCTCCCAGCAATTCACACACTGATTGAGGGAGTCTCAGATGCAGATGGGCCTTGCAGCGAGCCTGGCTGCATGCTCACTTGAATACCTGGTGCCAACTGCACCGTGTGCCAGTGTGGTGTAGTGGTTCGAGTGTTGGATTAGGACCTGGGAGACCCGGGTTCAGATCCCCACTTGACCATGAAGTTCGCTGGGTGGCCGTGGGACAGCCGCTGTCTCTCAGCCTAACCTGCCTCACAGGGTTGTTGTGAGGGAGGGGGAGAACTATGTTTGTACACCACCTTGAGCTCCTTGGAGGAAAGGTGGGACATAAACATACTAATGCACAGGGGTACCTTGCATGCAGAAGGTCCCGGGTTCAATCCCCGGCATCTCCAGGTAGGGCTGAGAGGGAATCCTGCCTGAAACCCTAGAGAGCTGCTGCCCATCAGTGCAGACAGTACTGAGTTAGATGGACCAATGGTCCAACTCGGTATAACGCCGCTTCCTATGTTCCTTTCTAATACTAAAATTAAATTGAAAAATGGTCCCACCAAGAAATGGGAAGGGGCCACACAAGCCAATTCTTTGCCGCTCAGCAATGACCCTGAAAGAGCAAACTTACCCTTAGCAAAGTGCCCACAGATTCCCTGACTGCGAGCTGCTAAGATGTCCTGAGCTTTCTGTTGCGTGAAGATGGGATCGTTTAGGTCTTTCCAGATGACACAGTATAGCATGCGTTTGCCAAATGGAGGATTGTGTATAAATATAGAATAAAATATATAAAATGAATGAAAAGTTAATCGCAGAGGGCAACATGCTTTCCTTCAGCGTAGGATTTCCTCCACTGAGACATCATCAGAGCCTGTCAGAAGCTGGGCATGTCTCCAAAGGTTAGGGAAAGTGGGCCAAAAAGATGTATAATTTCTGTTTAACAGAAAGGACCATTTCTGTCTCCGCAGTTTTAAACAGTGTCTCACTGCAGCTGTGAAACAGACGTTTTCATCTTGCGGCTGGCCCTAGAGATTGTAATGGCAGCAAGCACTGTGACCATTTTTTCTTTCCTCTTCGCAGGGCTGCTGTACCTTGTTTTAAGAAAAGCAGAAAGGCAGAAATTCACCTGGGGAAGCTTTTCCCCCAGTACAGAGATGGAATATTTAAGGAAGCTTTGCCTGAGAAGTTTCTGCCTGCCCTAGAGCTGTGGAAGGCACAGAAGCACATTTTTGTAAACCCATATTTTAGTACAGTGCTGGATTTCTGCCAGTGTAAATGTTAAAAGGATCGGCCTACTTTAACAAATCAGTTAAGAATATGGTCCTCAAGCCAAACAGAGGTCCAGCATTTTTTGGTATACGTTTCCATATTTTTGGGCCTCAAACCTTTAAGTGACCTCCTGTATTTTTTCAGCTTTGCCCAGAGAATGTTTAACTTGCGGTTTGATCACCAGCAGAAAACAGCGGGTCCATTATGAAAATTTTGCCTAACCAGAGCTTATAGTAAAAAGACTGTCTTTTTTTCACCCGTCACATTTCAAAAGGTCAGGAATGTGATTGGTGTTTTATCTGGTTAGACATGAACTGGCTGAGAAGCAAGAGAGAGTTAGGCCTACTTCTCCTTGCAGCTAGAAACCGGCATCTGGACTATATCACATTTAACAGAATCATAGACTGGGAGGGTGCCTTAGAGGCCATCTATTCCAACCCGCTGTTCAATGCCAAGAGTCCCAAGCAAAAGCATCAGCAACAAATGACTGTCCAGACTCTGTTTGAAGGCTTCCCATGAGGCAAAGGCCACCCTATAGGACAAGCGTGAGAAACCTCATGTCCAGAGGTTGAATATGGCCCTCCAGGCCTCTCTGTCTGGTCCTCAGGACTGTCCAAGGCCACACCCACTCTCCCCAGACCACACCTTTCACTGTCCCTGCTCCATATCCTCCTTGAGTGCTTTGCCTGGCTGGAACGTGCTCTTGGATTCTGACCATGCTTCTCGCTTGCCTGGGTAGAGGATGGGGAGGGAGGTGCAGAAACAAGTCCACTGTACAAATGTAGTATTCACATTCATTGTTCCTCCCACTTTTGCCTCCGGACCCACTAGGGATGGGATCCATTGGCTGGTGCCAGTTAGGCAGCATTCTTTCAACCTAACAGGCTGGTATCTATTCAAGTTTGTTCTTTATCCTCTAGCTGCTACTTTTACCGATCTGTTTTGTTCCCCTTGCCAAAAATATTGATATTAATATCAATATTTTCAAAGGAAATATGTATAATTTTAAAGGCAATATTGATGTTTTGAAAGGTAATATTGATAAATGAAAGAAAACACTGATAAAATCATCGTTCTTAATATTGATATTTTGGAGGCAGATTCGTTTTTTAAAATCCGCTTTTGGAAAATGAGCACGGAAGTAAGGTTGGTGTTTTTTAACTTGATTTTTATTAATTGTTTATTGAAGCCTAGAGGACATTTTGTTCAATGTTTGCTATAATTCTTCTTGTATTTTTTGTAGTTCATTTTTATATGCAATGTCCCTGGACTAAATGTTGGCATTAAAGAGGATGCTCTGTTCAGTTATCAATTAGATATTATAGATTGTGCATTTTTGTTGTCATTGTTGTTGTATTTGCTCTTTAAGATGTTTAACCTATGTTGTACACTGCTTAGAGTTCCATTTAAATATAAGCGGCATATAAATTATCTAAATAAATAAATAAATAAAAATAGCTACATAAAAACCCAATCTGCAATGACAGGGAATAAGCGTACTAATGGAAAATTTGGTACGAAACCCAAATTGAGTGGAATTATAGCACATCCCTACCCACCACTGACATGTGGCCCACTGAAGGTTATCCTGCAGGGAATGTGGCCCTCAAGCTGCAAAAGGATCCCCACTCCTGCTCTAGATAGTTGGTTTCCCTGTCAATCTGCTCTTCCCAATCATGAAGTGTCTGCTAATGTTCATCTAAAATCTTCAACTAAAACTAAAATAAATTGTTCTACTAAAAGTCTAGGGAGGGGGCTGAATCCACTGCAGGCCAGGATAAATATAAATGTTTAACGGTTGACTTTAACCCTCCAATGGGAATGGAGTTACTTAACTAGATTCATATTGCCAATGATCGCCACCCCCACCCCCATGTCTTCGTGGAAATCGGGATTTTCCTTAACAAAACGTCTTGTGGTCTCTTTCTAGCCTTTCTTTCTCCATGAGCTCGTCCTGATGTTAGTTTTCTTTGGCTACCCCATAGAAGGCTAAATGATTTTCTTTTGAAGTTTTTATTGATGAATGAGCTCCTATACAGTAAATAACTCTCCAGAGAAGCAGCCTGATCTCTCCTCATGTTCTGGAGCAATTGTAGTGACATGATTAAAAGGGGGGGGAGTGAAATTTATGACTGCCTGGCGTGGAATATTTTTGATGGGCTTCATACTCTTTGTTTTTTTTAAAAAAAAACCTTAATCTCTACAGACGTAAAAGCAGGAATGCCGCATCTCTAACATCTTTGATTACACCCATCCCGGCTTGGATGGGAGCAGGAACAGAGCAGGCTGTCAAAGTTGTGCTGTTAAGACTTTAATGTTGTGGATAAAATTCATGCCTTGGGATAACAGACAGAGTTTGGAAGGAGGGGAGATGGCCTCTGTCCAAGTGTGAGATGGATGTAAACCATTTGACCCTGTCCCACACATCTGGACACCTGTATGCACCCAGTAGCAGGTAGAATGTCTGGGATCTTAACGCAGGATTGGGCACCCTGAAAAATCTCAATGTCCATATTTAATACGAAAATGCAAGGCATTGCTCCTCATTGTGGCACAAAAATGCTTGCAAGGATGAAGATTTCCTGGAGGTAAGGTGTGGAGTTATTATTTGGGGACCACACTGAATCTGAGCCAGGGACTTAGCCTCCAGAATCTGTTTGGGATGGAGTTTCTCACTGGTATGGTGCTCTCTGCACATACTCAGAGACAATTATTTCACCGATTCCACGGCTGACCCCTGTTCTCCTATACTTTCTTCCCTGCCCCTTCAAATAAGAAAGGAAGACCTTATTTCAAGTTCCATCCTTCTAAGATGTAAACTGAGCTGGATGTAGAGTGGGCCCTTTTGTATCACAGCAACCAACCATGGAAACTCCCCACTTTTAAAGGAGATCACCCTAGTTAGCTGTTTCCTTCTTCTCCTTCCACTGGCAGGGAAAGGTCATGTACAAAGTTGTTCTTGAATATTAATACAGATTTTCCTACTTAATTTGCTGGTGCCTTTTAACAGTTTTGACAGTAGGTTTATATACCTCATTTATTGATTTCATAAATTTTACATGTGGGTATTAACTATCCGTGGCTTGACTCACTGACTCAAGTCATCGGGCTTCCCCTTATGGTGACATAAGTGCATGATGTCCTAGTTGCATGTGTTTATCTGGGTTGCTTTTTTTAAAAAAAAAAAATCCTTGCACATAGAAAACTAGCATGTAGAGAGAAGGCTTTTCCCCTAATGACTACTTTTCTATGTGTAAGGAATTGTTTTGTTGGGAGGAGCAGTCAATCAAGAGAGAAATCGGCTGTCAACATCATTCACTTAAGCACATGATTTTCCCCCAAACAATCCTGGGTACTGTAGTACTGTACTGTACCCTCACAGAGCTATGATCCCCAGCACTCTTAACAAACTATAGCTCCCAGGATTCTTTCGGGGAAATCAGGTGCTTTCAATGTATGGTGTGGCTGTGACCTGAAGCACATCTTGGCAAGAGGGATGGTGTGTAACTTGTGTAGCCAGGATTGGCCTCAGTGGCTCCTTAACTCCTTTTCCACTTTCCCCCCTTCTCCACATTTTTCCCCCAGGCTCCTCCTGCTCCACTTATCAAAAGCCAATTTGATAAAGCTCCCAATGTATATTCCATCCCAATGGTGCTCTGTGGACTATATATAATCCTGTCACTGGGCAATTGAATTCATCCAGTTTGAGGTCAAAGAAATCATGTAGGTTATAATCATATTACAAGGCCCTGCCGCAAGTGAAAAAGAACAAACAAAAGCAAATGCTTTTAAAACCTTTTCAGTTTTGTTTTTTTCCTTCCTCTTGGCTGCTGGGTCCATCCTGCCTTCATTGTTTCCATTACACACGCTGAATTCTGCAGAGCATGGACTTTGCAAGGAAGTCATCGCCCGGGGTGGTGAAGCCAGGCATTTTTCTGGGGGCTGAGCAACTGCTGCATTGTCCCTTTGCACGGAGCACCCAGGAAAGATTGGAAGGAGGGGGAAAGAATTCTTGGATCACACTCTCCACTTCTTCCAGGGCAGCTGCATGTGCCACCCAAGCCTTCACCCCACCCACCCAAAAATTACTGGCATTGTAAGGTGCTCAGAAAATTGTTGATATGCAGCAAACCCTGACATGTAAGTGTATATCAGGCCCGTGGGCAGAGGTGTAGTTGTCCAGGCTCTCGGGGGATCTTAGACCCCTTATTTTTTTGAGAGCAGGGTCCCTTTGTCTCCAGCATCCTATGAGCCAATAAGCAGGGAAAGAGAGTGTGTTGGTCACTGAGAAGAGTCTTCTAACGTGCTTCCTTGTCCTTTCCTGCTGACTGGAGCCAATCAGAATGAAAGGAGGTGAGTCAGCCACTGAGAAGACTCTTCTCAGTAGCTAACACACTCCCCTTTCATGCTCATAGAAGGTTGTATAATATTAGAAGGGGGTGTGGCTATGAGGAGGTATGGCTGTGACGATCATAAAGGGACCCCGCACTTCTGAATTTGCTGCTACACTACTGCTCTTGGGACTCGCCCCAGGCCTCACCTTTCATCTGCCTTGCTTCACACCCTCTTTGGGCATTCTTGCCTGGCTGGTATGAGCCCGTGAACTCTGATCATGTCTCTTGCTTGCCTGCGTGGAGGACAGAGAGGGATGTGTGAGTGTCTGTAGAAACTGGGCTACTCCACAAAGGTAAAATTTATATTCTTTGCTCTGCCTGCTTTTGCCTCTGGCCCCGCCTACCACTGACACGTGGCTCCCCAGAAGGTTGCTCACAAAGGGATACAGCCCTTGGGCTGAGAAAATGTTCCCCAGCAATGTATATCATACAGGCCTGGGAACAGCACCAGGCATCCTTGGGCAGGCGCTGGGGCCTAAAGGTGCTGGCAGGTCCATTTCTGATGCCTATCCTGTGCTTCCTCCCCCTTAATTATTATTTTTCTAGCCTGTTGCTCCAATCGAGCAGCTGCGTCGGACTAGCCACAATGTTATTTCCTGCCATACCCCCAACAGAGGGTTGCTCTGGTGCATCATTAAAATGGTAGCCACTGCTCCCTAGCACCAACAGGAAAGCCCTTCAGAGCCCACTGATGTAGGAGAGATTCCCCAAGAGGGCACTTTGCCCTCTCAGACCTGCAGCCAACTCTGACATCGTAACTAATGACACATTACAAGGTTAATAGTGACATGCTCAGGTTCTTGAATTGACACATGTTCATTTCGCCTGCAAAGGAAACACACCATGTGTTTTCTGGTGTACAAAACAAAAACTGCCTCTTGTGCAAGAATCAACAAGCTTTTTCCCCCCTTCTTTGACCTGGTTTCCAGAAATGTGGGAAAGTTTATTTATTTCTCCATGCATTCCTGATTCGCAATGTGCTCTCTAAAAATGTCGCTCAGATTTAGGCTGAGTGAGCTCATGCTAAATTTAGCAATGATCATTTAAACAAACATTCTTTATGCTTTGCTGAATGGGCACTGAAGCTGGATTAAAAGTCAATTGCGTTTGCATGAATGTTATTCACAATGTTTCATTCTTCTCTGAGCTCTTGTCTAAATTGCTTGTAATCTGACGGAGGGCAGGGAGTGTCTAAAAACCTGTATGATTTCAATCTCACTGTGGCATGTGGGCAAGGACTCCCAAATTAGAACCTGCTGTGAAGCCTGAAGGATCTCAGCCTTAATTTTCTCTTGCTCTCTCCTTCTCACATCAAGAACAAGGTTCTAGGCCTGAATGTGTGTTGGCAGTTTCTGTACACACAGTGGAGGTTGGTGCCCAATGGGATCAGTAAAGCAGAAGGCAAGGAGGCTAATAGTAGGTAGAGCCTAGGAAGGGCAAGAATTTCTGTTCAGTTCACATTTCAAGCTGAATCTATCAGATTCACACTTTTCAAAACAGTATGAAAGCCAGCCATCCTTTAAAATTTGCATTTATCTGAATTGTGAGATGCAGGCTTGGTATCCAAACAATGTTTACAAAAATACGTATAGGGAAGGCGTTATCTTCCCTTAACCTTACGAGGTTATCATACTTTGGACACACAATGAGAAGACCTGATTCACTAGAAAAGACAATAATGCTGGGAAAAACAGAAGGGAGCAGAAAAAGAGGAAGGCCAAACAAGAGATGGATTGATTCCATAAAGGAAGCAACAGACCTGAACTTACAAGATCTGAACAGGGTGGTTCACGACAGAAGCTGTTGGAGGTCAGTGATTCATAGGGTCACCATAAGTCGTAGTCGACTTGAAGGCACATAACAACAACACGGGAAGGTGTGCACAAAAATGAATATATGGGTGAAACTAACATGCAAAAATGCATTGTATGTCAAAACTGCCTACAAAAATGTGTTTATTAGGAGAAAATTGCAGTAAAATGCCGGAGAATTTTCATGAGGATTTAAAAAAAAAAAAAAAAACACAAATTGCTGCAGAAATGTGGAGAACTGAATTTAAGACTGGAAAAAAGAGAAATTGAGTGAACCGAAGTGGACAGATCCTTCCATCCCTAGCTGGAATCAGAGCCAGCAACAGGAAGGGCCAACTCATTCCAGTTTTATGCCCATCCTCCTCCCCATTGTGTTCTTCAGGAGTCAGTGAGACTAAGGAGGGAACAGGGAACTGACAGCCAGTGCTATCCTTGGGGCTGGCTGAAAGAAGGAAATCAAGTTAAGGTTGGCTGAGGTTGGTGGGTCAGTGCCCCATTAAACTTAACGGTCCAGTCTTCACTGCATGCATGCCGTCCTGGGCTCTTGCTGGGAGAAAATGGACTGCCTTCAAGTCAATCCCGAATTATGGTGACCCTATCAACAGGGTTTTCATGGTAAGGGGTATTCAGAGGGGGTTTACCATTGCCTCCCTCTGAGGCTGAGAGGCAGTGACTTGCCCAAGGTCACCCAGTGAGCTTCATGGCTGTGTGGGGATTCGAACCCTGGTCTCCCAGGTTGTAGTCCTAGGATAGGTAAAACTGACCATGGGGGAGGAGAAGGGCGGAGGGGAGGGAAAGTAGGAAGAGGGGGAAGGAGGGGATTGGAAGGGGGAGGGAAGGGGCAAGAAGGAGGGGATAGGAGGGAGGAGGAGGGGAGGGCAGGTTTGATCATTTGCATGCTTATTGAGTTCAATGGGATTTACTTCCGTGCAATCATGCTTGAAAATGAAATGGACTGCCTTCAAGTCAATCCCGACTTATGGCGACCCTATGAATAGGGTTTTCATCATAAGTGGTATTCAGAGAGGGTTTACCATTGCCTTCCTCTGATGCTGAGAGGTAATGACTGGCCCAAGGTCACCCAGTGAGCTTCATGGCTGTGTAGGGGTCCCCCAGGTCATAGTCCAACACCTTAACCACTACACCACACTGGGTCTTTGCTGGGAGAACAGGTGGGATATAAATTTAATAAATAAATAATGTGTCTACACACATGCACATACACACCTTTAGATCATAATACAGAATTCTGTTCATTGAATTGGACTATTTCTCCTATCCAGCTCTCTGCCTTGGGTGTTCCCACAGTGGCCAGACAGATGCTTTAGAGGAGTTCATGAACAGGTCACACTGCAGAATGGCCATGTGTCCCACCGTCAGAGGAGGATAGTCCTCTGTTTGAAGAGTTATGCAGTCCACATCCAACTGAAAGATAAGGAAGACTAAGAAGGGATAACAGGTGGACGTTGAAGTCGCCCCTGAGCACTGAGAAGAGGGGCTCTTCCAGACCTGAATCTTTTTGCAAGTGTATTCTGCAACATTTCAATGATGCAACCAGGGCTTTTTCTGTGACCGTACTCACCAGTATGGAGTACCGGCATCTCTTTCTTTGCTGGCCCTGGCAGCCATTTTGTGCTGACACCCACGGCACTTTTATCAGCATATGAGTACCAGCACCTCATTTTGTACCCAAAAAGCACTGGATGCAACAATAGTGCATTAGTGGTGGATTTATACTGGACCATCCACACATCATTCCACTTTGTTGGTTGTTTTGGGATGCTTCCCCAATGCTACCACTTTGCCACCGTCTAGAGGGGGTGCTCTTGCACTACAGCACAACAAAAGTGGAGCAAAAAATAAATTGGAACATTTGTGGTTCTCCGCTCCCCATTTAATACTCACAACAGCCATGTGAGGTAGGTTGTGCTGAGAGTTGAGGAGTGACTCAAGATCACTCAGCAGCTGAGCAGCCATCTGTCTGTTGTAACTGCATTCAGCATTGTAGACCCTGCATTGAGTGGGAGCTGGACTAGATGACCTCCAAGTTATCTCCCAAGTCTAAAACCCTATGATTCTTTATCCAAGTCATGTGCAGTCCCTCCAGATGAATAGGAGGAAGGAAAACCAACATGCTAGAAAAATAAGTATTTATTTGTAATCCAAGCCCAACGCATTTCAGCCTTTGTATATTTAGCCTCCTTGGAGGTGTTTGCATCGGTGAAAGCAGTTTGCTTATTGGAAGATACTTCTTGCCAGCCTTTATTCCCCTGATGAAGGCTTAAATATAAAAACCTGTCTGGAGAGGCTGGTAGTGTTTCCTCTGGGTACTTAACACTCACCTATTCTGTAGCCCCAGGAAGGCAGCAGAACTAAGAGGTTTATAAAGACTCTTGTCAGCCATCATAACTGACTGTTGGGCTGCACTTGACTTGATGGATCAAAGATTGAGCAGGTTTGAAGAAGAAAGTGGAATCCTGTGCTGAATATAGAAAAGGTGCACAGTCCCAGTGTTATATGCACATATACACATACACAGAGCATCACCTATGACATGGCAGGGAATCATAGGCTGTGCACCTCTTTGCACACAGCAGACTCTGTATTCATTCTGGGCACTAGTCCCTGTTGAAGGTCTGCACAACCTTTGGGTTCCCTAAGTCTCCTACTAACCAACTTTATGGGCACCCTTGGAAATATCCCTAACCCAAGCTTGCATGCTCAGGTTATTACTGCCTATATATCATAGTCAATGGGCCCAATTTGGTCTCCTGACTCACGTTTGCTATTTTTTATTAGCTCTTGAGCCTAATTCCAAAAGCTATTTTTCCTCCTACTGAACTTGCACTGGAGGCCATTAGAGGTCACTGTTTGAAGGATCTGGCCCGTTATAAAGCACTTAATGATATGTCTGGATGAAGCATTAAAAGAATCCTACAGGGAACAATTCAGGCAGTGGCCAGACAGATGAATAACAGACCTTAATGGGCCTTTCCCCATCTGCAACGTTTCTTATTCAGTGACTTCCTCTCTGTGCTCCTTAGGCTGAGATCAAATGGGTTGCCTGTGTAACATCAAGTACTTTCTTGGGTGTGTGGGTGGGGGGGAGGAAGCATCAGGGGATGGAATCATGCTTTGCCTTTGGGGTACTTACATAGATATAGTAATCTGGTAAATTATTCCCTGATAACAACCCAGAAACTGTTCCGGGAGTTGTCGAGGTGTGGAGGGGGTAGACTGCAGGCACAGGAGGAAAATATCAACCGTTTCTGTTGGGAAAGCATTATTTCATTAATAAGAACATAAGAGAAGCCTGCTGCATCAGGCCAAATGCCATCTAGTCCGGCATCCTGTTCGCACAGTGGCTAGTCAGATGCACATGGGAAGCCCTGCAACAGGACCTGAATGCAACATCACTCTTTTCCCAGTTTTGACATCCAGCAACTGGTATCCAGAGGCGTTCTGTCTCCAACAGTGGAGGCAGAACATAGCCATCATGGCTAGTAACTACTGATCGCCTGGGTTTGGGGGGGTGCCATTCTTGCTTCTTGTCATTTTTTTAAAAGATGCGTTGCTGAATTTTGGCTCTTTTTGGAGAGGGGAGAGGATAGTTTTTGTGTTATGCTTTTCACCTTGTTGGAGTTCAGAATCCATTGCCTCACTTTCACAGGCTTTTGCTAGATCCTCAAAAGGGCCAATGATGACACACGTTTGCATCAAATTTGCAAGTCCTAACTAGGCTTGGGGAGAATATCTGCTAAATCGGACTTAGTACCGGATTCCGACTGAATACGGTGGTCCGCTACCTTTTTGGACTGGCACTGATTTCTTGCAGTGGGCCATGGCTATAATTGGCATGGATTTTTTCCCCAATTTCCCCCACACACACACTTTTATGTAATTATCTTCATAATTTCCTCTAAGTTGATGCATTCGTAACACTGTGTAGGTGTGATAAATAGGAAAACATAAACCACATGGAACACTGTGATCATCTACATAGGCATTTACATTAAAAAGTGCACAATTTTTTCTTTGCAACAAATAACCCCCCAAAACAATGGATCAAATTGGCAAGCACCAAAGCAAGCAGGAACAAAAAAAGAGTGGATTGGGATCGAACAACGGACTATCAGAATACAAGCAGATCAGAACTAGGCACTGAACCCTATCCCTAGTGTTATATCTTTCCATAGGAACACTCCCCAGTAAATAGGGAGGGTTGAACCTGTCCATGTTGGTTTGTCTCTCTCCATTTCTCTTTTTTCCCCTGTCTTAAGTTTATTTCTTTACATTCCTGCGTCAGTTTGCAATTTAAAAAAAAAAAAATGAAGTCCAGCATGAAAATTCATCAGCCAATTTCTCCTAATGTATTTATTGGTGTATTTGTTTATAAGTTGCTTTTTTTTAACAGAAAAGTGAATCCAAAGTGACTTACAGAAACAAAGATTAAAACAAGGATATAAAAAAAAATGTTTAGGTAATTTTTGCAAAGCAATTTCCCTTGATATGATGCATTTTAATGTTTTCACTACTATATATGTTTATGCACACACTTCACCCTAGTATATACCTTTTTTTACTTGATTGAAAACTGCCAAATTTGGAGAAGTGCATATTTCAAAAGATGGCTGCGTTTTGGTCCATGCCTTGTTTTGGAAAGTGCAAATTCGGCAGGTTTCTCCACATCCATATCTGTAAGCAAAGTTTTTTTTAAAAAAATAATAATAAAAGGAGAGGAAGGGGCAAGAGATCTTGTACCTGGTGCAAAAGACCCATGGCTGAGACCCCCCTAACAGTACCCCTGTTGGCTTTCACAAGCAGAAAATGGGAATTTTTTAGGCTATAAGCTGAGTTTGAATTATTTTAACTGTATGTATGAATGGTTTTAATACTGTAAATAGTTTAATTCGATTTTAATCTAGACTTTTGTTTGTTTTTAATTATATGTGTGCTCTTATCTGGAAGCCACCGTGAGTTCCAGTTTTGGAAAAAGGGCAGGGTAAAAATAATGATAATAAATAAATAAATAAATATAAATAACAACAATATTAAAACAGGCTTGGGTTTATCCACTTGCCTGGTAACCATAGGTGATAAAGAATCCCATGCAGGTGAATGAGAAACAATGTCCTTATGTTCCACCTCTGTGCTCAGCATACAGACCAAATGAGCTGCCAATGAAGAGAAGCCTCCGCTTTGGCAGGCTAGTAACTGTAGTGGGTCATATTTACAAGGCTGTACAAAAATTTCTATAAAAATAACTCCAAGAAAATGAAGTGGTCACCCTGTGGCTGCATATATTTAAAGCACATGACATTCTCCCAAAGTCTCCTGGGAACTGTAGTTTGTTAAGGGTACTGGGAATTGCAGCTCTGTGAAGGGTCAACTACAGTTCCAGCATTCTTTGTTGCTGTACACTGCCCTGATGTTTTGTGAGAGGCAGCATCCTTTTAGAAATAAACAAGTCATGTGCTTTTAGCCATAGCCTTGGCTGTACCAGTTCAGAGGAGGGCTCACATGGTGGAATGCTCTCTATACCAAAAAACATAGAAATATAGTATGTCAAGCAAAAACAGTTCTAGCCTAGCCTCAATCCTGACATGCTACTTTTCTATTTGAAGCTAGTTCTTCTTGTGTTTTGTGTGTGTGTGTGTGTGTGTGTGTGAGAGAGAGAGAGAGAGAGAGAGAGAGAGAGAGAGAGAGAGAGAGAGTCCACAGCTGCAGTCTGAAGTGGCACAAACACATAGAGGTTTGCTGGGTCCATCTGCTCTTTATGAAAACTAGACCTCTGTGTATGTAAACACAGCAAAAGCATCACATCCGAGTCAACTGTAAGCCAGAAATCTGGTGAGAAGAGGAAAGAAAACAATTAAGCAATGTCGTATTTTGTTTAACAAAATTCAGCCATTCAGAAATTTCCAGAAATGTAGGGCTGTATTCAACTACCTCCTGCTCAGAGCAGACCAATTGAAACAGATAAGTTAAATGTGTCCATTAACTTCAGTGGTTCTACTCTGAGTAGAACTAGCACTGAATACCACCCATAATAACCGAACTCACCTGCAAAATTGGGATGGGAGCAAAGACATTTTTGGGGTTCGGAAGGAGAGGGGCACAGGAAGAGGGAATGAACGAAGGAAAGAGTTAAGTGCCACTATGAGAGTGCTGCAGCCCAGGCTGCAGCGTGGTATGGAGATATGCCCAGTTTAATTTCCCTTCTTCTTCTTTTGAGAACGTGGTGTGTGGGCATGACTGATGCTTGAAATCTGACCGATTACTCCTGTTTAGGGTTTGGAAGGACTGGCTAATGAACCTCATGGTGGAGGCGTCGCTGACTCTGGTTGGCTGACTTTGCACAGGCATCCCAAGCAGCAAATTTGGGGCCCTGTTAAAGGCTCACCAAGAAAACTCAGTTATTTAATTGTACAATGGAGTTTAATAACTGCTCTCCTGTTGGCATATAAGTGCTTTGATCCCCATCCTGTACTGTGCCCAAGATGACATAAATGCCGCTTGAGCAATACAGGCATAGTCTTCTCCCTGTTATCCTGCCTCCATTTACCTCTCTTCCTTTCTCTTATGTCCCCAGAATCAAATGTTAGACTGTAAGCTTCTCAGGGCAGGGACCTACAATCTTGTGCTTTGCAAATTATTATTATTATTATTATTATTATTATTGCTTTTTTACTGTTCTGTACACTTGAAACTGATTTTTGCTGTATTAAGATGGTGAAGACAGGAGCCCCCGCCTGCACTAAACATTTAAAGTAGTATCATTCAACTATAAAGAGTCATGGCTTGCCCCCAAAAAAGTTTGGGAACTGTAGTTTTTTAAGGGTGCTGAGAGTTGTGAGGAGACCCCTGGTCCCCTCACAGAGCTACAATTCCCAGAGTGACTTAACAATCAATCCCTGTTCCCAGGGAATTCTGGGAATTGAAAATTCTTCAGCCTTGTAGTGCAAATTTCTCCTAATAAACACATTTGATATGCAGTTTTGATTAATGTACACATTTGTGCAAGCAATTTCTTCTAATATAATGCATTTTGTGTTATTTTTACTAATATATGCATTTATATTATCATCATCATCACTGTTTATTTGTATGCCACCTTTCCATAACAATTTATGTGCAAGGCGGCTCACAACATGAACAGGAAAAAGGTTACATAATTCACAGTAAGAAATAAATTCAAATGGTCAATAAGTTAACAAAAACATCTTTTTAAAAATACAATAAATTTATACATCCTTATAATTCCTAATAAAATCCAACAATAAAATACAGAAGCATAATCCCAATAACAGCAAAGCATATACATTTATATGCATATAAATATAAATGCAATTATATTGCATTTATGTGCAAATGTTACTCCAATATATGCATTTTTGTACGCACTACTTGACTGGAGAACTGTTTTGCAAAATTTGGAGATGTGCAAATTTCAAAGGATGGACATTTGGTTTGTGTATTGTTCCAGAAAGTGTGAACAAAGGTAATTTTGCTTTTAAATGCAAACTGAACTGAATTTGTCCACCATTCCTAGCTCCAGCATTTGTCCAACCATCGTGGGTGCTGATGCCTGGCCTTTTCTTTTTACTTATAACAGAGGTCACCAACATGGCATCCATGGACACACATCTGCTGCAGAAGCCTTCCCTGGAGCCTACAAGATTCCCTCCCCCTGCTGAAATCAGGCTTGAAAAACAATAGAAACTTGAAAGCTTGAAGCCAATGGAATAGGTTGTGACATGTGCTAGTTTGTAATGTGTGTCTGTGTGTGTGGTGCTCACAACAGTTTCTCCAGTTTGCAAATCAGCCCATGGGCCCAAACAGGTTGGCAGTCCTTGACATATGAGAATGCACTGTGGCAAGACTTGGGCTTCTGCATTTTGTACTAATCTTTTCTTCCCTTCCTTTTTCCCTTCCCTTCCTTTCAGATCCTTCCCTCCCCCCTCCATATTCTTCCCTCTCTTCCATGCTTTCATGCACATGCAGAAGTAATTTAAAACCTGTGCTTGTAGTTTGGAACAAACAGCAGTTTCCCTTTACCTCCTAACACTGCAAACCGTGGTTTGTACAACCATTGTTAGTTAGCATGCTCAGAAAAATAACATGCGACAGCTCTACTTGGACCTCAGCATTTTCAGATGAAGGTGGGGTGTAAAGTTCCAACTGATTAGTATGCGTGCACACATTTCACGGAATGAAAAACTTGCAGCTAGAATAAGAGAAAGTGTCAGGTTAGAACCCACTTATCTGACAAGCTAGCTTTCCAAATGCATGGATGGTTGGGTTGTTGTTGTTTTTAAGGTGGGGCAGCATTAAAACAGGCAATCCTCATACCACCTGCATTCTGATGTGGTACAGGTCCAAGATGGACCATGTGCTTTCTCTGCATGAGTAGATAACCTCTGTAAATCCTGCTTGCAATGCTCTAGCCAGAAAAGTTGCGGAAAAAAGGAAGATTCCTCACTTGGAGAGCTGTGTGTGTGGCCGCCAGTCTGTCTCCTCTGTGCCAAAAAGTGGCTAGTGTTGGATCCAGGAGAGATTAATGAATCTATGATATAGGGCTTGTCCAATGTTTTGAGGAGATGCTTTAGGACAGTCCTAAAGTTTAGGGTCTGGGCGATGAGCCATGGAACTGTGGTGGACCTGGAGTTCTCAAGACCAACAGAGAAAAGGCTGGAAGCCAAGTTGTGGGTGAAGTTCTGTGTGTATGTCTGTATTTTGTTTAGCCATGGATATTGAAATGGGGTAGGAAAGGTTTATTTTTGTGTGTGCAGCTACTACCCTGCACACAAAACCAAGCATTTCCCATTTTTGTAGGAGTTTACAGGAACTTGGCAGCAGGAGGCTGAAGCAGTGTGGTTATGATGAACCAGGACAGTGTAGTTGTGTGCCAGGAGGGGAGGGATGCAAGGGTGAACTTCATGATAAGGACTTTTTTCTCTCGTTGAGACTGAAACAAAGGCCAGGGGAGACTGGGCATTGCAGGCACAATGGATACAGTTCAACTTGCCTCTGGGACACTAAGATTGCTTCCATCCAGGACAACTGGGGAAGGGCTGTAGCTCAGTGGCAGAGCATCCCCTTTGCATGCAGAAGGTCCTGGGTTCAATCCCCGGGATCTCTAGATAGGGCTGGGAGAGACTCCATGTCTGAAACCCTGGACAGTCTCTGCCAAATCAGTGTGGACCAGGTGTGGGGAACCTGTGGCCCTCCACATGTTGCTGAACTACAACTCCTATCATCCCTGGCCATTGGCCATGATTGCTGAGGCTAATGGCCATTGTAGTCCAGCAACATCTGGAGGGCCAATGGTTCCCCCACACCTGGTGTAGACAGTACTGAGACAGTTGGACCAGTGGTCTGACTCAGTACAAGGCAGTTCCCTGTGTTCCTAATATCCACCGATTAATCTGTCCTGCACAAAACTGGGGGAAAATCCCTCCCTCTCTGTACTATTGAACACTCGGGTTGCCCTCCTGTTCATTGCAACAACACTTCAGCCTGCTCAACTCTCTAGTCCTCATCTCTTTCTGAAACTAAGGGTTTGTACTTAAAGTATAAATACACTGATGCATAGTCTTCCCATGGGTGCCTCTGTCTTTCCACCCCACCCCACCCTCTTTGCCTTTATAAATGCCCCATATGAATTGATGATGCTATATAAATTGTTGTTAATAATAGAGAGGCTTGCCGTGCCTGGCATTTGACAGAGAAACTATGAGATGATGAATCTGTCCTGGAAAGAACTCAGAGTTGTAAAATTCGGTAGGGGAGAAAGTCACAGATGGAGATGGTCCGTTGTGTGTTACAGTGGGGTGAGGAACCTCAGATCTAGGGGGTGAATACAGGCCTCCAGGCCACTCCATCTCTCCACAGGCCATATATCCTTCCCTGGCCCTGATCCACCTCCCCTGTCCAGCGTTTTTACCTGGCTGTATTGTGCCTTTAAACTCTAATAATGCTTCTGGGTTACCTAGATGTGTGTGTGTGTGTGTAGAAACTAGAGTATTGTACAAAGATAAAATTGACATTAATTGCTCCACCCAGTTTTTTCCCCTGGCCCCACCTACCACTAGCATGTGGCCCCCGGAAAGTCACCCACAAGGGAATGAGGCCCTTGGGCTGAAAACAGTTCCCCACCTCAAGTTTACAGGCTGGGGACACAGAAGGCTGTGCTGACTGCTTCCCCCTCCCCCCCCCAAAAAAAAGAGGTTTGAGGACAGATTTGAATAAACGGTTTTGCCATTGCAATAGGAGTTCTGTGAGGGAATTCCAGGCACAAGAGACAGCAAGACTCGGGCTAGGGCATGAAATGCTACCACACCGTCCCTGAAAGGTAGCCATCCAGCCTCTGTTTAGAAACCTCTACTAAAGGAGGGCCCATCACCTTCCAAGGCAGCCTGCTCTGTTATCAAACAGCTTGTGCCCACAGAATTCATCGTAATGGTTAGTCAAAATCCTTTGTCTTGTAATTTCAGCCTGGTCGGGTTCAGGTCCTACTGTCTAAAACAAGAGATATTTGTTCCACCCTCTATGTGAAAGCACTTCAAATATTTGATGATGGCTATCCTAGTGCCTCTGAATCATCTCTTCACCAGACTAAACAGGCCTCATGGGTGGCCACCATATTTGTCACCCTCCTCTGGACAGAGTCATCTAAGGAAGCAGGAGACTTTTCTTCTTCAAATGGCTGAAAGCATTGGAAAAAAGTATTAATATGAATCAGTCTGCATCCTCATCCGCTGTGAATTTCTCCAATGGATCTTAAAGACATCTCAGCTATTTTCTATCATCTTTTCAGGGAGAAGACAGGTGTGTGTGTGTGGGTGTACACACACAGAGCAACAAAACACCATTGCACACTGGTGGCAGTCCATAAACATTAATAAATAATAATCATAATAACTAATATTATGAATATCCCATTATTCCATGCCCAACCACATTGCAGGCAAGACTCCAAATTCCAATGGCTCTACTATTTTGATGAGAAGGGGGGGGGAATTGCATTTCCCCAGAAATTATAAGCTTGGATAGTTGGGGGAAATGTACTATGGCCCAAACAGAAGTACATCCTCTGGAAAGGAAGACAAGTGGACTTTGCATCAGTTATACTATGACAGGGATAGAGAACCTCTTCCTCCCCCCCCCAAG
The DNA here is from genome assembly GCF_030035675.1 of Rhineura floridana. Lineage (NCBI taxonomy): Eukaryota > Metazoa > Chordata > Lepidosauria > Squamata > Rhineuridae > Rhineura > Rhineura floridana. Next base: position 35,826,509 of record NC_084492.1, read on the forward strand.
TAATTATTGGAATCCAACAACTCCCATCAGCTCCTCCTGGTATGGGTAATAGTTAGGAATGAGAGGACTTGTAGTCCCACCACATCTGAAGGGCAACAAGTGTGCCATTGATAAGAAGTGAGACTGGGTCGTAGTAGGCTGCCTTGTACTACGTCAGAGCAACTGGCTCATCTAACGCCCCGATGGGTGCATCCACACCACAAACTTAAATAACTTGTAAAGCATTTCTGCAGCGTTAACGAAGAACCTCGGCCACTGTCAGTTTATTGAGTTTAGTGGTGGGCTGTTGTTGTTTTTCCTGTCAAGAGACTCCAACCACCTTTTCAGGACAACAGTCCCTGAGGTTTAAGTTTGTGGTATGGATGCAGCCATTTACACTGACTGGCAGTCGCTCTCCGGGATTTCAGACAGGAGTCTTTCTCTGCCCCAACTGCCAGGAAGTGAACCTGGGGCCTTCTGCACGCAAAGTATATTTCACAGCAAGGCTTCAGGGCCTACTCTTGAATGTCTACTTCTGTGCCCATTTACTTCTGGTGAGTAAGGCCATTGAAATTAATTACATCTAAATAAACAGGCATGAGATTTTTTCGGCGCCAGGTCAATACTTTCCTCTTCTCCCAGGCATTTTAGCATGTGTTTTAAAGTTGCTTTTTTAAAAAATGTGTTTTTAAATTTGTATATTTGTTTTTAATGTTTTTAATTGTTGTAAACTGCCCAGAGAGCTTTGGCTATGGGGCCGTATACAAATGCAATAAATAAATAAATAGTGCTATGGGTTGCAAGCACTGCTTTTGTGGATGCCCACCACCCTTGTCACCAGTCTACGCTATGGATTGCAAAACATGTTTTACAATAATTTGTTGTAGTGACTTTGTATATAGCTCATAATTAATAGAGATGGGTTCTTCTGGGAATAATAAACTGGCACTGGGTGAGGGCAGGACTCCCCATTTGGGTAGCAATCCTCTGCACATTTACTTGGGAGTAAGTCCCATTGAAGGCAATGCCATTTACTTATGAGCTGGCATGGATGGGCTCTTGGCCTCCTGAACAAGCTCTTTGGCCATCACTGTAACCAAAGTCTACACAAATATCCTCTACACACCTACACATCTACACTTCATCCTCCTTCAGTGTAAAGAGTGTGCATGGGAAGTAATGATCTGGAACAACAAGATAAATCAATAAGCCTTGTTTTGACAAAATATTTTATTGAATATAGGTTTTGTTTCTTAATGAAAATCTGAAAAAAAAATTAGGTTTTTTATTACAAAACATCATAAAGATATTTACGGACTAATATACAAAAGACAGCCTTGTTTATTTATAGCAAGAACAAAAGAATGTCTTATGATTTTTTTAAAAAAAATAACAACTAAAGGCTAAGAGAAAGTGTTTCTTGATATCTCTGGAGGATTTCTCTAGCTTCCCTGTAAGCCACACATCAGGTGGGGGTTTATCAGGCTGGTCAATTGCTTTGTTAGGGCACAATCCAACTCGCATTTACACCAGGCCGAGGGGAGTTGGATATGGCAGATCTCCAGCTGAGCCTGCTGGGTCCTGGCTCAACTGGGCTACGCTGGCGTAAGTCCTGGTCCCTGGCTCAGCTAAGCCAGGACAGATCCAGCTGGTTCCGCTAGGACCGGCAGAAGTGGAGCCGGCGGAAGCTGGCATAAGATCCAAAAAAGGGGTATGTTGGGGGCAGGCCTGAGATTAGGGGGCTTAGGCCACATCCAACTTGTGTTCGGAGTGCTCCTGCAGGTCCCAATCCAGGAAAAAGTTACACCAGGAAAAAGTTCAGTCCAAGAAAATAATTGCAATAGAAGTCAATGGAGAGAGCTGAGTCCCTGGTAGGGGTATTTGGGAGGGCAGGCTTTTATTTCATGGTCCCTGCACACAGCTTCCGTCTGAGCTGGCGTTCAGCCAACCCAGAGGCTCCTGAATGGCAACTGGATGCAGCAGAACTCCAGCACAACTTACCCCAGCTTCCTCTGAGTTGGATTGCTCTGCTGGTGACTCTAATGAGGTCCAGTTGGGATAGAAACAGCTTCCAACAACAGACAGACAGACAGAGAAAGAGGAAGGCATCTTATGGGGCGTTTTCTTCCTAAATAGAGACATGCTGTTAAGAGGGCTTGACAAGTAATAGAAACAAGAAGCAAATGATCTGGAATAACCCCCACCCAGAGCTGCGTGACAGTTTATATATCTACAGAAATAAAGTCCATTCCGCATGATTTGATTATTTTCTTTAAGAAGGCAAGATTCGTATTCATTCAAAATCCTAAGGCACTTTGAGCAAACTGATTAGAAAGCCATTTCTTTGGAGGCCGGAGACAAACAACTGGGTCTGTCTTTTCACATGCAGAAGCGACTGGAATAAGACGGGAACAGAGACACAGAACTGGGGCAAGGCGGGGGGGGGGGGAGAGAGAGGGTGGGAAAACAGAAATTCAGCTGCTTAGAACGTGCTTTGCATGTTCTGTTTAACCGGCAGAAAATCCCACACGTTTTCCATGAGATTGACTCTGAAGCACAATTAATTGGCTTTGAATCGCAGCCTTCACAATGCAATCCTGTGCGCTTTTTGCCCGAAATGAAAGTTCCATTGTGTTCGACAGGAGTTGATCCCCAGGAAAACGGGCCTTAAAAAGTTCTTGCTCCGGGGCGTTGAAACATTCTCAGACAAACACGCCGGGTGGGTGGGAAGAGCCCTCCCAAGCCCAAGGGAGGAATTATGGTTTATTCCCTTTGCAGTCGCGATCCGCAAAGCAGTTAAACAAACCGCGGCGCTCCCCTGGGTGCCTCTTCCGACACTAGAGCGAAAACGCCTCAGAAGCGGAGAAATCAGCTGAGCTGGCAACCGGCGGCAGTGCATGTGCGTGTATATTCCATATCCAGACGATAGGGTGATTTTCCCTGGATTGTTTTTTAAAAAAACGGGGGGCGCAGGGGGAGACTTGAGAGGGCTGACTCGGGTTAGACGTTGCACGTGAGAATCCCAATCGCCCTGGGCACGCATACCGAACGAAGGAGCGCCAGCAGCCCCCGAAACCTGCTCGACGTCTGGTTGGTTTGCGGCCTCCTCGGAACTGTCGGAGGCGCACAGCCCGAGCGAGCGGCCGGCGGGGGTGCTACTGGAAGTGAAAGACAGTCTCGGGAAAGCGGAGAGGCAGATAAGACAGGAAAGGGATGCCGAGCTGGTAAAATCTACCTTGAATCTGGGGATCTAGCACCAGCGAGGCGTTGAAAGTCGGGCGGGTCTCGACACTGGCCAGTAGGCAGCCGCCGGCGAGGCCGTCCAGTTTGGAGACGCCTTTGGGGCCCGGCCTGTGGAGGCCTTTCCTGGAGAGAATGCTCTCTATGCTGAAGCTCTGCGGCTTGGCGGAGCTCCTGGCAGCTTCGGGGGGAGCCTGGCTGGCCGCGGAGACTCCCCGGGGCGCCTCCAAAGGGGACGGTTCTTGGAGGAGCCTACCGGCTGCCGCCGGCGCCCCTGCGCTCCCAGAAGCACCCTCTCCCTCGACGCGCGCCTGGTCCTTGGGGGAAGGCGCGAGGCGCGCCAAGTGGCTCCGAATAGCCGCGCAGCTGGACGGGGTCAGCTGGAGGTGACTGCCGAGGCCGCTTGGGCCTGATACAGGGCCGATCCCTCCTCCTTTCTCCCCTCCCTTCGCCGGGTCCAGTCTGGCCCTGGAGTCCTCCTCATCCTGTCTAAAGGTTGGCACCGAGTCTTCGCCTACGGTGGGCTTGATGGAGAACAGGTGATGGTGGTGTGGGTGGGAGCGGCTCTCCCGCGGCCTCTTGCCTTGGGCCTCGGACGCGTGTCCACCTCGGGCGCCTCGGTCCCTCTCCGTCAGCTCCGCGTCCTCCCCTCCGACGGGGCTCCCGCCGGCTTTGGGCTTCCTCTTCCTCCGCCGGTAGTTCCCGTGCTCGAACATGTCCAGGCACCTGGGGTCCAGAGTCCAGTAGCTCCCTTTGCCCGGCCGCCCCTTCTCCCTGGGGACCTTGACGAAGCAGTCGTTGAGCGAGAGGTTGTGCCGGATGGAGTTCTGCCAGCCTTGTTTGTTGTCGTGGTAGAAGGGGAACCTCTCCATGATGAACTGGTAGATGCCGTTGAGGGTCACTTTCTGCTCCGGGGCTTCCTTGATGGCCATGGCGATCAGGGCGATGTAGCTGTACGGAGGCTTCTGCGGGGGCTCCTGCCGGGAGAGGACCCCCGCGGAGGCGAAGCCCAGCGCCCGGGGAAGCCCTCCCCGCTCCGCCCCGTAGAGGTAGACCAGCGGGGAGCTGCCCAGGGCAGGAGGGAGGGGGCTGCTGTACAGCTGGCTCATGGCAGATCCGAAGCGACTCCGGGTGTCTCGCGCGAGGGCCAAGGAAAGGGGGGCTCCCCTCTAGGGCTCCCCCAGAGCTGCCTGCGCTGGGAGGATGGAGATGGTGGCGGCGACCGTTCCTCCTCGGCTGGCTTTGGACTCTTCTCCGTCTCTCCCTTCTTCATAGCGCTTTTTTTCCCCCAAGGGGGGTGTTGTGGGGGAGAGAGAGAAGGAGAAGGGGGGCGGGAGGAAATGTGAAATAATTGTTGTAAGTTTGCGATTATATGTTGACTTAGCGCTGGAAAATAAATTGTCTCCGATAAACAGCCGTTTGCGCGCCCCCGGCCCACCCACATTAATTAAAACTCTGCGCGGCAACTGCAGCCCTTCCACGTGGCTCGCCCGTACCAGCCAATGGGTCTCCCCGGCGCTCCCCTCATTTGTTTATAGCATTAGTCTGTTGATAAGTCTGCCCACCCAAGTCGAATCAAGCTGTGTTTATTTGGAAAAATTTCCGGGCACCCAATATATAAACGCACGGATCTGATGTTTGAAATCTCACGTCCACCCCCTCCCCAACCCCATTGACGCTGGCTGGAAGCGCGGAAAGCAGCCGAGAGTCGCTGCTGGGGCTGAGAAGGGAAAAGACGGGAAGCCAGAGGGGAGTTCGCTAGCACGGCTCGGTCTGGCTCTCTTTCACGCTCCCATGTCAATGGCAAAGGGAGGTGGGGGGAGGGTTGTCGCCTTTCAAAATCGGGTAACCGCTGCCGAGCGTAAGAATCTCAGGAACGTCGTAAGAACGTAAGAAGAGCCATGCTGGATCAGGCCAGTAGCCCATCTAGTCCAGCATCCTGTTCTCACAGTGGCCAACCAGATAGATGCCCATGGGAAGTTCACAAGCAGGATCCCAGCACAAGAGCGCTTTCCTCTCCTGCAGTTTCCAGCAACTGGCATTCAGAAGCATTCAGCCTCCGAGTAGCATAGCCATCATGGCTACTAGCCGTCAATAGCCTGATCCACCATGAATCTGTCTAATCTTCTTTTAAAGCCATCCAAGTTGGTGGCCATCACGGCCTCTTGTGGGGGTGAATTCCATAGTTTAACTATGAGCTGCATGAAGAAGGGCTTCTTTTTGTCTGTCCTGAATCTTCCAACATTCAACTTCATTGGATGTCCCTGAGTCCTGGTGTTATGACAGATGGAAAACTTTCCTCTACCCACTTTCTCCATGCCACACATAATTTTATACACTTCCGTCATGTCTGTGGCCTTTGGGTTAGGACTCCACCTCCCATGGGCCCCAGCCAGCATGGCTAATTGTCAGGAACAATGGGACTTGTTGTCCCCAACCTCTAGAAGGCCACAGGTTCCTCTGTTCCTGCCCTCCTGCAAAGAGCTGAGGACTTGTGACCCTCCAGATGTCAGGAGATTTGAGAACAGACAAAAGGAAGGACTTCTTTTTGCACACAGCACAGTGTTAGTCTGTGAGATTGGAGACCAGAAGATGTTGTGATGGCCAGTGACTCCAAGGGGCTGGTGGACTTGGTCCATTACAGCGAATGGGGCTTTGTCCCAGCAACCTCAGTCTGCTGCCTGCTAGCCCGCACCTGCCTGCCTTCTGATGTACAACCAGTCCAGAGTTGGTACCGCCTGTCAAGGTTCCTCTTCCTCCTTCGTGTTAGCATTGCCCTTGTAGAAATCAGCAGGGATGAGGATGGGGGTAAAACTGGCTCCACCTGCTGATTGAATTCCCTGCCTTCTGCCCCATCTTTCCAAAGGGGCACCAGCCACCACTGCAGGAGGCTTTAAATGGGGGGGGGTAGACAATTTCATAGGAGGATAAGGCTGTCAATGGCTAGTAGTCATGGTGATGGCTGTATGTTACCTCTAGTATTTTTATGCCTCTGAGTACCACCTTCTGGGGATCACCAGCGGGAGAATGCTCTTGCACTTGGTGCTGCTTGTGGGCTTTCTAGAGGCATCTGGTTGTCAATGAGGGGACAGAACCAGTGGTGGCTTGTGCTCCATGTCAGTGCAGCAGTGGAATCCGCTCCGGGTTTTCCTCTGAACTTTCAAGGAGATGTCCAAGGTGCAGCACCTTGGGCAGCTCCTTGAAAGTTCAGACGAATACCTGGAGCGGATTCCACTGCTGCACTGATGAGCCACTAGCCACCACTGAATGGAATGCTGGGCTGGATGGCCCTTGGGTCCTTTCAAGCAGGGCACTTATTCTTATGCTGTTGGACTCACAGTGCCTTTCATCCGCGACGAGAATGGTCAGGGATGATGGAAACTTGAGTCCAGCAATATCCAGAGAACCATATTTTCCTCATCCCTGCCTGACAGGATCAGAACAAAAGCCTTTCTAGACCAGCTTCCTATTTCAGCAGAGGCCAGCCACATGATTCCCTGAGAAGAAGCCCACAAGCTGGGCATGAAGGCAAAAGCTGTCCCCCATCTCCCCCCCCCAAATATCCTGAACAATGCTCGAGACTGGGTATACACAGCATTTTATTCTAGCACCAGCAGAGTTGAAGTACTTGTTTTTTCCACCTAGTCTGCACACAATCTAGATCTACTGCATATTTTCCCACTCTGAAAAGTGCTTCTTGAGAAACTGGTTTCATTCTGAAAAGGAAAGCTCGTTGCAGATGGATTCTGCACTACTCCGCAGTGTGTCCATTTGAAAAGAGATGAAAACAGATGTAGACACTCCTGGCCAGGGGTGTGAGTATCCATACCTGCTCCATGATGCCATGGGTGGGTGTATACATCGAAATGGAAGGTCTGTCAATGTTGGTTCTCTCCGTTTCTCATAGTTCCAGTCTTAAATTCAGTTCTGCAGCAATTTGCCTTTTCTGTAAATCCTCATGAAAATTCTTTAGCATTTTAGTGCATACTTCTACTAAACACATTTTTGTGACACAATTTTTGCAAGCAATGTCTCCTAATATGCATTTTGTATGTTATTTTCATTAATATATTCATTTTTATGCACATTTCCCCTTAATAAATGCATTTTTGTACATATTGGTTGGAGAACTGCATCACAAAATTCGGATAAGTACAAATATCGAAGGATAGCTGTGTTTCGGTTCTCATATTGTTTCAGAAAGTGCACATTCGATAAATTCGGCTTTAAATGCAAACTGAATTGAATTTGTCTCCCATCCCTCACACCAAGATCGCAATTACCACTTCTTTCTTCATTTACCTGGGGCAGGAAAAGGCATGGGTAACCTAATCAAGAGGAGGGCTTAGAAATGTGTTATCAAATAACCACCCCTTCCCTTGTGGATGGCAGGATCTAGAATCAATCTGCATTGATTGACAACAGGAACAGGAACAACTCTGCACTGAGAAAAACTACATTTTTGCACTACAAATGGGTTAGCATGTATGCAGTCATTGGTAGGTAGATCTTTTCCAATCCATGAATTTTCCTGATTCCCCTTTGAAGAATCTGTGGCAGAGGGGCCATCATCACAGCTTCTGTCAATGAGTTCCAGAAGGTAATTTGCCTGATGTAACAGAACAAATTAAACCAGAACTACCATTCCACAGTGAAAAAAGTGGATAAGAGAAAAATCAACTCATTTGACATGTGGTGTTGGAGGAGGGCTTTGCGCATACCATGGACTGCGAAAAAGACAAATAATTGGGTGTTAGAACAAATTAAACCAGAACTATCACTGGAAGTTAAAATGATGAAACTGAGGTTATCATACTTTGGACACATCATGAGAAGACATGATTCACTAGAAAAGACAATAATGCTGGGAAAAAGAGAAGGGAGTACAAAAAGAGGAAGGCCAAATAAGAGATGGATTGATTCCGTAAAGGAAGCCGCATATCTGAACTTACAAGATCTGAACAGGGTGGTTCATGATAGATGCTATTGGAGGTCGCTGATTTGTAGGGTCGCCATCAGTTGTGATCGACTTGAAGGCACATAACAACAACAAAAGATGGACTCTTTTTTATTTGGTCTGTCCTGGATGTATTATCAGGCAGCAGCAATGGATAACCCCACTTCTAGTTTAATGAGAGAGGGAGAAAAATGCCTCTCTTTCTCTGCCCACTTTCTCCACAGCATGCATAAGTCTATAACATCATTCCATGTGCCTCCCTCCCCCCATAACAGCCCTGTGCATGGAAAAAATGTTCCACTGAATTCAGTGGGATTTACTCCCATGTAACTGCATTGGGTTGAAGTCTTCATCATTTCCCAACCAAAACTAATAAGCCTTACAATGCTATAGCCTTTCTAAAAGGTGCCCCAAAACCTTGATCATGGGGTTTTGCACTGGAACCACTGGGTCATCTTCTGAAGATGGAGATAGTCCACCACCACCACCACCAAGAATTGAAGGTGGCACGTATTGGGAATAAGCAAGCTTCTCATTGAACCCAATAGTATGAATGACACATTTTTGCCCATGTTGTGCACCCCATGGCCATCTTTGTTGAGAGGAATTCTGGGGAAGGCTGTAGCTCAGTGGCAGAGTACCTATTTTGCATGTAGGAGGTCCCAAGTCCAGTCCTCAGCATCTTCAGATAAGTCTGGGAAAGGCCTCAGTCTGGAAAGCTGCTCCCAATCAATGTCTGAGCAGTACTGAGCTACATAGACCAATGGTCTGATTCTGTATAAGACAGCTCCTTATGTTCCTAGCCAATGTGGCATAGTAGAGTCCTGGGCTTCAAATAGGCAGGCAGAAGTTCAGATCCCTGAAGCTCACTGGATGGTCTTGGGCCAGACACTACATTTCAGCCTACCTCACTGGGTTGTTGTGGGTGAGAATCATCTTGCTTGATGATAATAGTACAAACAGTGCTTGAAAAACTTCCCATATCTTATTTGACCAGAGACAAGAGTGGAAGAAAAGAAATGATTATGTACACCAGGAACCAAAGCCTCCGTCATACCACCTTTTTCGAGGTATAGTTGACCCTCAGAAGTAGGTCAGATCCTGTCTCTCACTTCTGACTTAGGGAAGGGCTGTAACTCAGTGGTAGAGCATCTGCCTTGCATGCAGAAGGTTCCAGGTTCAATCCCCGGCATCTCCAAGAATGGCTGGGGAGCCACTGCCAGCCATTGCTGACAATACTGAGCTAGATGTCCAGTGGTCTGACTCTCACACTAAGGCAGCCTCCTATGTTCTCATCTCATGTGCAGTTACAGTTATTTCAGGAGATAACCTGCGATGGTGCAAAACATTTCAGTGCCCATGGGCAGGAAAGCAACCAACATAGTGACAAAGGTATAAAAGTAAATCATTGACCATTTGCTGCCCTTTGATGGTCCTCCTCTCCCCCTCCCAAAAAAAACCCAACCCCAGCTGCCTCTTGGCAGGTCCATCCACCCCTGGAGAGAATTCAGCAGAACAATCTAGTGTGTGTTGCAGCACAGCCAATAGGTTACATTGACATCCGGAGCTGATTTAAAACGAAGCCAATTGAAGCCTTATTTTTTAAAAAAAAAAAACATGAGGCTGCCTCTTGTGTCTGCTTTTCCTTAAATGAGTCTGTCAATGCCAATATAAAACCTGTGTCGTGCAGCATGTGTGTGTGTGACTTCTCTCACACATTCTGTCTTGCCCTGGCAGCATTCACACGTGGCATAAAGAGTGCAAGAGAGAAATCGTCCCCTTTTTTCTGTTTTTTTTTAACTGCCTAGTGTGAAAACAGGCTGGCATCTGGATTGTGTCAGTTGTAAACATTGTGAATGCAGGATAAAAGCAGGAAAAGAAACTGTTTTAAATGGAAGATTCATCCTAGTAGCTCAGAGCTGGGGAACCTATGCCCTCCAGACATGGTTGGACTCCATCTCCCATCAGTCCCAACCACCATGGCCAGTGGTCAAGGATAATGGGAGTTGTAGTCCAGCAGCATCCGGAGGGTCACAGGTACCCCAGCCCTGTAGGAGCCAATGCAAGGTTGGTTGGTTTTATTGAAATCACAGAGACAGGGAATGCAAGAACACACCTTTATTTTAAGTATCACTTGTGAACATTGTGGAGTCAGGGCTGAGGAGCCAGTGATCCTCCAGATGTTGCTGGACTCCATTCTCTGTGACCATTGGCCTTGCTGGCTGGGGTCAAGGAGGGCTGGAGTCAAGCAACATCTGAAAGGCCACAGATTCCCCACCTCTTGGATTAGCCTTCCTCGCAGATTCAAATAGGTTTGAAAAACCAGTTTTACTACTGTGGCGGAGTGTTGTGTGTTATAGAGACTGAGTGCTGCAGGTGTGTGTATGCATATTTCAAATATACATTGGACATGCCCACTGCTGGCATGTAGCCTTCAGAGGGGTGGCTGACAATCAGACCAAAGAGTTAGCCACCTTTGTTCTACATAATAATCCCAAACTTGTGAGACTGTACTTCACACATGAAGCTTCAAAATGCAATAAGATAAAACAGAAGAGACTTGTCATGTAAGATAACAAGCGAGCATTCTAGCCAGCATAGATTTTTACACTCAGTTTGCAGATGGATTGAGACACAACTGGTTTAAACCTTATGCATGTATATGGGCTGTGCACAGCCCCCCTGATCTGATGTTTCGGCGCGGCCCTGATCCAACCTGGATAATCCAAAGCCGACCTAATTTGGATCCAGGTCCTGAACCGAATCATGGACATTGCACAGTGTTTAATTGTGAATATAGGCTTGAGACTGACTTGATGTACAGGGAAAAAAGACTCTGAAGGCACATCCCCACAAAAACTACCCAGTCTTGGCACAACTGGAAATATTGGCAGGGGACCTGGAAAAAGATGGGTTACTCCTTTCTGTATGGATGCCTTCATGCATCCCTCTGACAGGTGGTAGTTGCTTATGTGCTCTGGCTGGTCTGTGTGCTAGTTCTGCTATGTTCCCCATTTGCTGTGTGGACCAGCAGCTGACTAGCCTAGGCTGACAAAAGAGAACCTCTCCTGATTCACATTGAGCTGGATTTGATTCCCAAAATAAGCACCATGGAGACACAGCTCAAACAGCATACATCATCATCATCATCATTGTTGTTGTTGTTGTTGCAGGGCTGGCTTGGGTCAGCATTGCTGAGCACCTAGAGAGGCCTACACCTCAACAGAGGGGCCACTGCCAATCCCCAGAGCTGCTTGACCCTTTTGCTCTTTGCTGTTGGTACTTGCAGCAGCAAAGCCTTGCCCTCTCCCTCTGATGTAGATTGGGCCCAGAGGCAGCAGAGGCTTGACCATTATGGAGAATGGGGCACTTCCCCAAAGCATTTCCATCAGCCACACCCAGAGGGGGGAAAGGTTCATCTGCCGATCAGTTGCAAAATCTCTTAGAAGTGATTTTTTAAAAAAAACGCACTCAAGCAGCTCCCACCAGGTTTTACAGGGGAAAGGGGCAGGGTTTGAGTAACATCATGCGCCCTCGTTTTCAGAAGACAGAGGTAGAGATGCACTGAAGCGAGCAGAACAGGGAGTGTGTTTCTACCCTCAGTCTCACCCTTGTAGAACTCAGCAGGGAGGAGGATGGGAACAAAACTAGAATGAGTTGCCTCTGCCTGCTATTGGCCCTAGCTCTGCTTGTCATTGGCTCTGGCCCCGCCTACTGTTGGTGCCCCTGCCTTCCGCCCCACCAGTCCCAATACGCATCAACCACCACTGGACAGAGGGCAAGCTAGTAATAAATCAAAGCAGTTATAAGGAGCTGGGTCAGCACAGGGTGGGACCCTTGCCTTTTCCAAGCCTGCACCATTCCACTCCCCACCCACTACCAAAAAAACCCACACACACTGGAACCACCAACATGGCTTTGTTTGTGGACAAAGAATGTCAGTGCTGGAACAAATCCACAAACATGGATTTGTGTTTGAATTCACAATGATAAATCTTGCAGCATAACTTGTTGAAACACACACACACACACGGTCTCAAGAGTCTCTTTTAAATAAACTTTATTTGTTTTTAAGAAGGAAAATAGGCCAATTTGCATGAGTGTTACATAAAACAACCAGTTAACCAATCAGAAAATATAAAGGCTTGAGAAAAAACAACATTCCATCTGCCTAGCATGCTTCAGTTTCGATAAAAGTGGCAAGGGTTGTGTCAGAGAGCCATACACCCAAAGTGGCTCGCCTCCAGTTTGGGGCCTTAATCTCTCCCACCCCAATCAAATTTTTCTCTCTCCACACTATTGGTGTCAAAGGAGGGAGGAATTAAACACAGTAGACACAGTGCTGGGGTGGGCAGAGCCCTGATGAGGGTGTAAATTGCCCCCTCCCTGATCATTCAACTGATCATTTGATTAGTGGAGAGGGAGCACACACACCCAGTCAGCTAAGGAGGGTGCCCCTTTCTGTCTGTGTGCATGGCTTTCTCTTTCTCTCTGTGGCCACACACATTTTGGCCACACCCACTGCTGGGACGTGGCCAGTGGATGGTTAGCCAAGGGTAAATGTAACTCTTTGACCAAAATAAGGGTAGCCATCCCTGATATGTGCCTTTTGCGCTCTCTCTCTCCCTCCCTCCCTCCCTCCCTCTCTCTCTCTCTCTCACACACACACACACACACACACAAAGCCATGGGCACAGCAACAGAGAAATTTAGCCCCCGAAACAAGTGAGATGACCAATGCCAATGGATGGATGGACTGAAGGCCTGTCCCATAGACAATTCAAAATGTGATTTCTTACATAATGTCTTCTTATATTGGCCCACATTCCAATACACACAAGGCATATATTTTCTTTTTCTCTATCCACAGATCCGCAGGCTCCTGAGAACCCAAAAATAAGCTCAACTCTTGATTTAGCACAGCTGCAACTGTACAGATTGGGGTGAGGTGGAGGGCTGATGGTATCCCCATCACCTCTTTTTGGGGGTACCTTTGTACATGCGTTCAGTTCAAACTTGACCTGGTCAGGCTGACACAGTCTCATAAGAGCTGATGGGAAGGATGCATGTGTTTTGCTTTGCTTTTTTCTCCTCCCTCTCATTGCCACTCCTGAGAAATTGCATTTAGTCAAAAAAGATGTTTCTGCCTGCTACTTTTTGATCTCAAAAGATTTGGGACTGTGGGACATTTCAGACAACCATTGAGGAGGTGACCAAAGTGCAGAAGACATTTTGCATGTTGACCTGTCATAGTTGCCCTCGATGCATCAGAGGGATAAATTGTGAGATCACAGCTCACCATCTCCAGGCTCATTTCAAAGGAAGCAATGCCAGGCTGTGTGAGAGGAAAGAATCCACATTTAAATCACATCCAATACACCTTTAAAGTGCATGACTTCCCCCAAAGAATCCTGGGAACTATGGTTCCCCCTTCACAAAGCTACAACCTTTGCTGTTACTGTACCATCAATGCGTCGGCTGTTTTAAGGCTGTAAACACACAAGTCACCTACAGCAAAGCATTTCCATTGGACGCACTTGGAGGGGGAACGGGTTGATCTGCCAATCAGCTGCGAAATCTCTTTGAAGCTGAATTTTTTAAAAAACTCAAGCTGCTCCCACCAGATTTTACAGTAAAAAGGGGCAGGGTTTGAGTAGCGTTGCATGCCCCCATTTTAAGGAGAGAGAGATGGAGATGCACTGGAACCAGCAGAACAGTCAGGCTACATCCACACAAGCCATTGATTCCACTTTAAACAGTCATGGCTTCCCCCAAAGAATCCTGGGTAGTGTAGTTTGTGAAGGGTGCTGAGAATTGTTAGGAGACCATGATGCCCCTCACAGAACTACAATTCCCAGAAGAGGGGCTGACTATTAAACCACACTGGCCATTGGAGCTCTGTCAGGAGAATAGGAGTCTCTTAACAGCTATCAGCACCCTTCACAAGCTACACTTCCCATGATTCTTTGGGGGAAACCATGACTGTTTAAAGTGGCATAAATGGCTTGTGTGGAAGTAGCCTAAGTGTATTTCTACCCTAAATGATTCCACCTTAAGCATCAGCAAGTACAGTGATCTGCTTTTGATAGACTGACTCGTGTTAGCAAAGAATGAAGATTTTTGGGATTTGGCTTGCAACATTCCAGGGTGTAGGCTGGCCTTCCCATAATTTCCAGAGATGGATCTTGACCTTGATGCTTTGCAGACCAGGCTTCCGCTATTCACCACAATCGCATATTGGCAAATCCTGCTTTGTGTTGTTTTTGCACAAACTACTTCTTAGGGTAGACCAAAAAAGAAAGTTGTTTGCACCATATTCCATGTGCTTACATATATCAGTAAAGAGCCACTGTGGTGCATTAGTTAGAGTGTTGGACTATGACCTGGGAGACCAGGGTTCGAATCCCCACACAGCCATGAAGCTCACTGGGTGACCCTGGGCCAGTCACTGCCTCTCAGCCTCAGAGGAAGGCAATGGGAAACCACTTCTGAATACTGCTTACCATGAAAACCCTATTCAAAGGGTCACCACAAGTCGGGATCGACCTCAAGGCAGTCCCACATATATCAGCTGAGAGCTTCTTGGAGAAATCATAGAGGGGTTCAAGGAAGTCAGGACAGAGTCCTGTGAGGAGAGACTGAAAGAACTGAGCATGTTTAGCTTTGAGAAGAGAAGACTGGGGGGTGATATGCTAGCACTCTTCAAGTACTTAAAAGGTTATCACACAGAGAAGGGCCAGGATCTCTTCGCAATCATCCCAGAATGCAGGACACAGAATGACACTTTAAACAGTCATGGTTTCCCTCAAAGAATCCTGGGAAGTGTAGTTTGTGAAGGATGCTGAGAGTTGTTAGGAGACCATTACAGTTACAAGTTACAGGAAGCCAGATTTTGGCTGAACATCAGGGAAAACTTCCTAATTGTTAGCGCAGTACGACAATGGAATCAATCACCTAGGGATGGTGGGCTCTTCAACACTGGAGGCATTCAAGAGGCAGCTGGACAGCCACCAGTTGGCTATGCTTGAAGTTGGATTCCTACATTGATCAGGGGGATGGATTAAGTGGCCTTATAGGCTGCTTCCAATATGATTCTGTACTTCTCTGAGTGGTCAGTTGACAGCACAAAGATTTATTTTTTTTTATTTTAAAAGGCTAGAGTTTTGGTTCTACACATGCAGCATAATGAGACGGTAGGATCCTGAAGTGGTAGAACTGATTGTACCACTTCAAGCAGCAGGCTGGGTGTATTATTTGTGAATGCTGTCCATATGTTTAAAAATAAGTTTTTAACAACAATTGCAGGGCACTAATGGAGCATATGGATTCTGTACCTAATCCCATTCCCTACTGCTGGGCTAGTTTGTTTTGTTTTGTTTTTAACATGGGAGAACATTTTAAGACCACCTCCAGTCTGAAGTTGTACAGTCTTTAACCCTCATTTGGCCTTATATAGGGCTTGAACCTCAGTTTAAACATTAGCCATGGAGGTTGTCTAGAGTTGCTCTATCCTTTGGCCTCTCTATGGTGAAAACAAATTGTCTGTACTATAAAGTGGCACCCTTCTATCCCTTTGCATCTCTGTGGTGAAAACCAATGCAGTGCTATGTTTTTGAAGTTAGAGTGGGAAACCAGTTCAGTTTTGCACCTCTAGTGCAAATAAGGTATATGCTGGGATTGTACACACGCACACGCCAGAGAGAGGCCTGAGAAACAGTGTGAGATTAGGATCAGGGACAATAGTGTTCAAAGTTCTGCTCAGCTACAAAACTCACTAAGTGACCTGGGTCCAGTCACAGTCTCTCAGCCTAACCTACCTCACAGGGTTGTTGTGAACATGAACCGCAGAGGAGAGATAACATATATCACTTTGATCTTCTTAGAGGAAGAGCAGGGTTAAAATGTGATCCATATATAGTTTTGCCAGTATGGTCTTTGTTCCTGTTGAGAGGGTCACCAAAATAGTTTGTCATGCCATCATTTTCCCTACTGAAAGCAGCGGATTCTGGGCTTCCTGAAACAAGCTGTGGCCTTTTCTGACCTCTCTCTGGGCCACCCGGCAGGAAACATCCTATTTTCTCTGTGGCCCTCTCCTTTCATGAAAAGCAAAAGCAAAAGAATTATGTGCATTTGACATCCAGTGCTATACAACTCAAGTCTTGGGGGAGCAGGTTCCTTGGGGGCATATTATGATGATGATGATCATCACCAGCGTTATTGTCTGTTTTGAGGTCACACAGGAATGGCAACTCCCAAAACATAAATGGGGAATACTTGGCAAAGCCCCAGAGGAGCCTGAATATCTGTGTGCTCAGGCCTGTTGCTTTATATTATATACTTTCCTGTTTATAACAAAGAAAGGGATTTATAACAACTTTACAAGTGCACACAGCTGCTTGGTGCTTACATTAGGCATTTGGGATGCTTGAATTTGTATAAACGTTCAGTGGGCTTGATATTTATCTCTGTTTTTATTTACTGGCGTCATGGGTTGCATCAAAGGTGGTTGCAATTCAGAACAAAGGTTTGTGGGGGGCAGTAAAAATATGGCAAAATAATGCATTACTCTCTCTCTCTCACGCACACACACGCACACACACACACACACACACACACACACACACACACACACTTTGATTCCTAATGCTTTCCCTGTTTCTGTCCAACAAGCTACACACCCCTTTCAAAGCCCACTAGCACTGCAACTGGGATAGGTGCAAAATGCAGCACCCTGTGAACCATCTTTTTCCATTAAAATCAAGTTACTAGTCCCTGCATTTTTGGAGATAAGCTTGTTTGAAAGTTCATGAGCAAAATATCTTGGAAATCATACCTACTAAGTTGCAGGAGGAGAAACTGGATGAAGACGTTTTTCAGAGGCAAGGGGCAGCATTTCTGTGTAGAGCAGAGGTCTCCACTCCTCCCCTTGAACAAAGATGTGATCACATGCTCTTATACAGAAATCATTATGTCAAGTGGGATTAAGCAAATCCATGACTGGGGTGGGGAGGGGGGTTGACCAATTACTGTTAGCCACAATAGCAAAATGGAACCTCCATATATAAGAGCAGTGTGTGGCAGCTGTAAAAAAGGCAACTTCTATGCTAGTTATTTATTACTGGAAATAAAACACCAAGGATTGTCATGCCCTTTATATCAGGGGTGGGGGACCTTTTTCAGCTTGAGAACTACATTTCCTTGTGGGTAATCTTCTGGATAATCTTCTGGATAAGGCAGATTCAAAGCCATAAGAGGGCAGGGACAACGTTACAGAATACTCCAACCTAGGGAGGGGTGAATCTGTTGTTCAGATTCTCTGTGTTTCTCATTTTTCCAGTTGTAAGTTCAGTTCACCACAATACCACATCAGTTTGTGATTTCTAAATAATAAAAAGTCCCCATGAAAATTCATCAGCATTTGAGTGTTAATTTCTTCTTGATTTGCAATGCAATTTTCCCTAATAGAATGCATTCTTGTATGTTATTTTCAGTAACATAATCATTTTTATGCATACTTCCCCTTAGAATATGCCTTGTTCTACACATTACTTAGCTGCATTGCAAAACTCAGAGAAGTGCGTATTTGGAAGGACTTCTGTGTTTCAGTTCACGTACTGTTTCAAAACGTACAAATTCGGTAGGTTTGCCTTTAAGTGCAAACCATCCCTATTCCCTCCTCTCACCCCTTCATCCACACATCTACTCCCCTTGTGCACCCATCCACCCTCACGGGAATCTTATTCAAATATGTGGTGTGCCTGCATTTGGAGTGGTCTGGACCATTCGTGGTTGTCCTGTCACAAAAAAAAGGGTACTGTAGAGCTGGAAAAAGGAGCAGAAAACGGCAACCCAATTGTTCAGGAGGTTTTTAGTTCAGAAAAAAAGTGACTGGAGAGGATGCTGTGACTGAGGTTTATAAAATTGTGAATGGCCTGGAGAACGTGCTTTGGGAGAAAGTTAGTTTCTTCCTCTCAGATTAGGAATCAGGGTCATAGAATCACAGAGTAGGAGGCCTTGTAGGCTGCTAATCCTTGTAGGCCACTGGCCTAATAGTCAAATGGAATTCTGGAACTGGCTGTTCCACCTTAAACGGCTTTCAAGGGGATGGTCACCTTAGATGGCTTTCAAGGGGGGGGACAAATTTACATACAAGAGAGGTCTGTCTGTGGCTGCTAGCCATGATGTCTGCATGGAATCACTGGATTCAGTATGTGCATGTGTGTAAAAATAATTCTCCTAGTGCGAAATTTTATATGCCCAACATGGCACCACCCATCCATAAGGAGAACTCTGGCATTTGCAGAAATACTTTGAGTGAACGAACCTAAAGGTGGGGGGGGGCAAAATCATCCCACTGAGCATGCTCATTGTCCACAAAGGGAAGGCAGTCCTGGTCCATTAGTGACAATGGGGTGTTGTGGCCAGAGCATCTGACTAGGACAAGATCTGGCTTCGAGTACTTACTCAGGCATGACATCCATTGTCTCTCTCAATCTCACCTACCTCACAGGGTTGTTGTGAAAATAAAATAAGAACACTGAATATCACCCTTGATTTCTTGTAATTGCAAGATTTATTTCTCTTTCTTTTGAAGTAATAAATATTTGTCTTCATCCCATATTTTATTTCTGCTTTTTTAAACTATCCCATTGGGCATCAAAAGTAAACAGCTACCTGTTGGGGCCAATTCACACATTACATTTTCAAGTGTGCACAATACATCTAGGCCATGCACCTTTATAAAAGCAAAGTGTGGACCACAAGATGGGACTGACCTAGGTTTGCAAGAATATACACTTATTAGGGATCCACGACTGCTTGCGGCCCCTTGGTGAGTCTGCTATAGACGGCAAACCCAAGTTTGCCACAGTGCAATTTGTGAAAAGCCTTTCCTTTGGGAAAGGGGAGGCTCCTGCAATAGATTTTCTTTTGCATTCCTCATGATGGTATTGAGCTAGTTATACACCATCTCACTTTCAATATTGTTTGTGGTTGCAGACGTTTTGGGGCAGGCATACTACTTCTTTTCCAATCAATGACATCCCCTACTGGAGAAGGGCTGTAGCTCAGTGTTAGAGGACATGCCTTGCAGGCAAGAGGTCATTGGTTCAATACCCAGCATCTCCAGGTAGGGCTGGGAGAGGCCCCTGTTTGAATCCCTGGAAGGCCACTGCCAGTCAGTGTTGGCCATAGTGGGTTAGATGGTGTGGTATAAGGCAGCTTCCTGAGTTCCTGTGAAGCTAAGCCTAAGTTTGTATAGCTACACTTCTGCATTTGTACATATTCTTCTGCGGTTCTGCTTGCCTCTCACATCCCTTCTAATCTTTCTGTTGGCTCCTGCTTGGAGGACTTTTAGACTGTAAGCTCCGCGCAGCAAGGACCTTTTGTCGTTGTTTTCTCATGTTTCCCTGCAAAGTGTCAGGAGATCACTAGCACAACAACAGCAACAAACAATAACACCATTTTTTGTAAAGGGGGTGATAAAAAGTAAGGATGTTTCATAGTAAACAAATAACACATTTCTTTCTGGAAGCTTTTTGGGATCTGTCTCAAAGTAACCACTTTGATGGTGAATTGCCCTTCTCTCTCTTTTTAGCATTCACCACCTGGATAATCAACATGATTGCTGAACTTTTTTTTCTTTGCAGTTAGATCAATGCTAACTGGGCAAGAGAAAGTGTGGGGAGCAAGAACGGGGCATCTTGGGCTAAGCAGAAGATGGACAATTCAATCATTTTTTAGCTCTCACTCTGTCGGTTAAATATAATGTTTGCTTTATTTTATACGATCATTGGTGATGGTGGAGGTGACAAAGTCCACGTCCCCTTTATTCCCCAAATTTCTGAATTACTTGCAAACAGAAATCAGAGTAAACTTATGTCTTTTAGTCCTAATAAAGATATTAACCATCTCTGGGCTTAGTTTTCCTATACTTTGAGAGACAGAAAATGTGTGTTCCTGAGCCATAAACATAACCAGAGAAGATATCCTTTAGAGGCTGCATGTGTGCACATACTAAATGATATGTTCTGGGGCCCAGTCCACTCAAAGAAAAATGGTGTTCATTTCAAAGTGACTGACTCCTAAGGAAATGTGCACAGAATTACAATCTGTATGGTATGTGTGTTCACGCATAGGCATTTTTTGTGGCTGAGGTATCATACAGAGCACTAATCCATTTACTTACATCATTACTGGAATAGTTTAAGCTTGAGATGAGGGGTTTGGAAGCAGGGCCAAAGCTATGAACATCGGAAGTTGAGTGTAAGTCAGAAATCCTTGTAATCAGACTCATAGCCAGCCTAAAATTTCTGGGGGGAGGCATCAAAAAGGAGGGGGGCAGAATTTTTTTCTGTAATAAATTTAATTATTTTTTTGTAAAAAAATATAGAAAATTTTAGGGGGGTAGGGGCCCCTAGGGGGTAGCCCCCCCAGCACCCCTCCCCCCAGCACCCCTCCCCCCACTACAGGCCTGCTTGTAGTTGCTTATATATCAGAAAGGAAGATAAACATATGGGCTAGATAAAGAGTAAATAAATATTAAATATTAGGAAGGTAGATAAACAGACATCCTCAATGTTATGTTATACATAAAATACCAGTTGCAACGCCTGAACGTGCATGCAAGGAAAGCAGGTGGGTTTTAAAATCCAGAACCATAGAAGGATTTTCCGCCGCCATACCCAGCGCACTTACCCAGAAATAAATGTTACTGATATCAAGAAGATTTCTTTTTGAGTAAAACGTCCCAAATTAAAAAAAGGAAAAAACACCCAAAACAAAAAGGAGGGGGGATAGGGGGTCGAACTGGTGCAGCCGCCTCCCTTGTCTCTTTTCTGCAGCCGTCAGATCTCCTTCTTGAACGTATTAAGGAATTCAGTCCAGTTAATGTTTTCGGTGGGGTTTCCACATAAATCATGATTTCGGAAGGGAGAGTATTTTCTGTGTGAGAGCAGACTGGGCATGAGGAGGGCGAAAAAAAGTATCTTGGCTCAGTTCAGGAGCTAACGATCTGAAGTATCCTCCCTGGCTGAGCTGAATCCTGACCATAAACGGGAATCCGAACGAAGGTCCCGCGCGGTTCGTCCTGAGCAAGCTTCGGAGTGACATCGCAGGGAACTAAAGTCCCCAAGCAAGTAAACCTCATCTCTCCCTTTTTCCCCCTCCGCCTAACCCTTGTGGGGGAAAGATGTTTGAAATCTCTGTGTTTTCTCGTTGAGAAAAAGGGGAAGGGAAGAATCCAAGTATTGAAATAATAAATACTCCTTTAGAGTGCACTGTGACAGGATTTGAGAGCGCACGGCTCCAGAGAAGAAAGACGCTGACCGTGTTGGTAAGGGTGCAGTGGAGGATAATTAAAAAAAATCAGCTGCGGGAAATCCCTGGAGTGTGGAGAAATACGGTATCATAGTAGGGACACTCAGGCCACCAATCAGAGGCCGCCGAGCTTGTGATTGGTTCCTTGGGTGCCTCTTTTCCATTTTCGAAAAGTGATGAAATTGACTAGAACGTAAGAGAGAGAGGTAAATTACCTTTAAAAAAGAATCAGGAGGGCGGGGTAAAAGCAAATGGTTTCTGAGCATATCCAAAGTGCCTTTCCCCTGAGCATCAGCAGCTTAAGAGTAAAGGGGAGAGTTTCCAAAGCTTCGTCTACGCCTCCACCTGGGGCCCGCGTCATTCCTTGGAAATATATTAGCAGGCCGAGGAGTTGGAGGGGTCCTAGTTTAGTGGTACGGGGCAGCAGGACCCGCTTTCCACGCAGAAGATCCCAGGTTCAATCCCCGGCATCTCCAGTTAAGAAAGGATCGGGTAGAAAGTGATCCGGGAAATGCTGCCCTGGCCTGATAGTACCTGGCGGCTGTTATGTAAATTTGTATCGATATTAGCAGAGATCGTCAACGATGCGATCAGTGTGTGCGTTTACCTAAGAAAAGCTTCTTTATTTATAGAAATGCATAGTAGATCGGAAAGCCATACCTAGTTCTAACTAAGTTGGAGGTGCAACTCCCAGTTTCGGGGGTTGCCTTATGGCTCCGTAGGGAGAGAGCAGAGACAAAAGTGTCTCCTCTCTCTCGGACAGTTGAAGAAGAGAAGGGAAAGGGCGGAAGGAAGAGGGGCAGATAAGCTTCCTTAAGACGTATCAGTCTAACAACGGAAGGAAGTCAGTCAGAGCATCACAGGTAAAGGTAGTCAAGCCTAGCCATCTGGAGGACCCTAACTCTATCTCCCTTCTGGAACATAAACAAAAGAACAAAACAGGAGTTGCTCTTGCCCCACTTCCAACAGCGGGGAGGGCTAGAGGGTGGATTTGGTTGCAGTTGGACGCTAAAGCACCTGGAAGAAAAACATTGCATGCTAAGCTGCCTTTTACGGAGCCAGACCATTCGTCCCCCTACCTCAATACTGTCTACAATAACTCTTCAATCTTGGGTCCCCAGACGTTGCTGGACTACAACTCCCATCAGCCCTAGCCAGCTTAGCCAGAGGCCAAGGATGATGGGAACTGTAGTCCAACAACATCCGGGGACCCAAGGTTGGAGGACAGTGGATCTACAACGACAGTGGGAAGTTCTCCAAGGCATCAGGCAGGCGCCTCTCCCAGTCCTACCTGGAGATGCCAGGGACTGACCCGGAGGCCTTCTCCATGCCAAGCAGGTGCTCTGCCCCTGAGCCAGGGCCCTTCCCCTTCCATTAAAGAACTGAATAGGTTTTGTGAGTCCAACGAAGCTGTTCACCAAGCAGGCTGTTCTCCAATGCCATGATTCCAGCCGTACCGCCTACTTTCCAATCAACTTCTCCTGGAAGGGTATTATTATTAGCAGGCAGTTCTCATGTACAAGGAAATCTTTATCTAATTGTTTTTATTGCCCCAAGGTAGGTTGTTGGGTTTTTTTGTGTTTTTGCTGCTCTCAAGAGCTGGGGAAACATGGCACTACCTGTTCATTGCCACAGTGGGCTTCTGTGGGAGGGATGTAAATTTAAATAATAATAATAATAATAATTTGAGATGTAGGTACTGATACGCAAAGCCCTAAATATGGCTTAAAGTTCTTAAAGGATCAGCTCTCCAACACCTGCCAACCCATGCTTTGAGATCAGTAGAGGAAGCTGTGTCGTGGCACCACCAATGAGCATGGCTTGTGGAGGGGTGACTTGGACAAGGCCTTCTCTGTTGGAAGTGTGGCAACAGCCATTCCTGTTTGGTTCTGTTTGCATTCCTAAGGGAAGAACAGGGGTAGTTGTCCAGTGTTAGCATAGCCTTTCCCAACCAGTGTGCCTCCTGATGTTGTTGGACCACAACTCCCATCAGCCTCAGCCAGCATTGCCAATGGTCAGGAAAGATGGGAATTGTGGTCCAACAACATCAGGAGGCACACTGGTTGGGAAAGGCTGTGCTAACGTATAACATTCTCCATGGTGGCACCTCCTTTGTGGATCTGCCTTCCAGGGGAGGTGTATCTGTCCCCTACATTGTCCACATTTAGGCATGGACCAAAGGCATATTTGTTTTACTGAGCCTTTGAGACACAAACATCTATTGCAGGAGCGGCTAACCTTTGGCCCACCAGATGTGGCTGGACTTCAAGTCCTATCGTCTCTGACTATTGGGCATGTTGCCTGGGGCTGATGACAGTTGGAGTCCAGTAGTGTCAAGAGGGCAACAGGTCAGGCACCCCTAGTCTATTGCAATCTCAGTATTATTTGTGTATTGTGTTGAAGCATGGATTTTTAAAGATGTCTCTGGATTGTATTAAGTCGTTTCAGTGTAACAATAGTAAGGCCCTAGAATATGTGAATGGAATAAAATGATAGGGCATTTTGTGCTTTAACAATGCTCCAGAAATTATATTGCCTATTATTATTATTATTATTATTTGCCCACCTATCATATTAAGTCCCAGGGCAGGTCACAACAATTTAAAATACAACACTTATTATAATCAAATAACAAGTAATCATAACAACACCAGGGTCTACACACTATAAAACAGGGGCCCTTCAGATGTTGCTGAACTACAGCTCCCATCATCCCTGACCATTGGCCATACAGGTTGCTTCTGATGGGAGTTGGAGTCCAACAATATGTGGAGGCCACAGATTCCCCATCCCTGCAATAAAATTTATCAGGGTCTACATCCATTCTGTGAGATACCAACTTCCAGAGCAGTATCCGTTCACTGGAGCAAAAACAAGAGTCTTATGGCAGCTTAAAGACAAACAATTCATTACTGCAAGGTTCTTTGTTTCTGTGCGATATGTAGCTGCCTTCTTTTACCGCATTCTGAACCTAAATAGTATCAAAGTCCCAAGTAGTCTAGGACCTGGTTACCATAAGGACCCCTTTCTCCCATATAGACAACCTATCCAGAGTTCAAGATCAGCTTTGGATAGCACTCTCTATGCCATTAAGGTGGTGGATGTCGACACAGGGCCTTCTCAGTGGTGATGCTGTAGCTCTGGAATATTCTCCCAGTAGAGAACTACTCAAAGCAGACCCACTGAAGTTAACAGACATAACTTAGGTTTATTGATTTCAATGGGTCTACTTTAAGTAGGATTTAGTTGAATACAACTGCATAATTCCAAGACAGGAAGCACATTTGTCTTTATTTTTAGTTGTTGTACACACATTATACCTGGCACCATCTTAAAAGATACATCACCATGTTAAAAGCCCTGTCTAAAATGTTCAGTTTTTGAAAGATGGCAGAAAGAAAGGAGGGATGCTTCCTGCCAATCCTCTTTCCACAAGGCAGGGCCTGCCACACTCAAGGCTCGGTCCCTGGTGGAGGCCAACCAAACCTTGGGGGCATGGAGAACCACCAAAAGTGCTCCATCAGAAGATCTTGGTGCTCAAGTGATACGGAGTTAGGCAGTGCTTAAGTACTTTGGGCTCAAGTTGTTTAGGGCTTTCTGATTTAACACAAGTACCTTGAACCTGGCCTGGCAGCAAATTGGCAACCATTGCAGCTCTTTCAGCAGTGGGGTAAAATGTTGCCAGTCGCCTGCTCCTGTAAGCTTGCTTGCGACGGAGAGGGATGTGTAAGTGTGCGCAAAAACCTGCCTACTGTACAAAGGTAAAATTAACATTAGTTGCTCTGACCACTTTTGCCTTTGGCCCTGCCCATCACTGGCATGTGGCCCCCAGGAGTCTACCCAGAAGGGAACATGGCCCTTGGGCCACAGAAGATTTCCCACCCCTTGTATATGGCACATGTTTACAGTCACTCAGTGGCTGGCTGATGAACATGTGAACTGAGTCCATTGAAAATCATTGCAGCTGCAGCAATGTGAGACAATAAGGAATATCCAGCTGAGGCTTTATAGATGTGATGCTGTTGCCTTCACCCATGCAAGCCATCGCTTGCCACTGCTGTTGTCAAATGACAAGCGTGCCTGGGTGAGCCCACCCAGCTCAAAACACAAGACAATACGACAGTCCCAAGAAGCTTCCCTCCTACCCTTAAAAGCAAAGCGCCCCAGCTCAGAAGTAGGGCAAATGTTTTGCATGCACGAAGTCCCAGACTCAGTCCCCAGCATCTTATGGTAGGCTTGAAAGAGACCCCTGTCCAAACCCTGAAGACTTGTTGCCATATAGACCATGTGTGGAGAAACTTTGGCCCTCCAGAGGTTGCTGAACGACAACTCTCATCAGTCCCAGCAAGCATGGCCAATGGCCAGTGATGATGGGAGCTGTAGTTCAGCAATATGGGGGTGGGGGGGCAAAGGTTCCCCACACCTGGCTTAGGCAGTACTGAGCTACATAGACCAAGGGCCTGACTCATTACAGGCAGCAGTATAGTGGCAAATTCAGGAGTGCGGTCAAGCCACACACCCTTTCAACCACACCCCTTTTTCCACTTCCCCTCCTTTGCTGTCCATGTAATCTCCGAGCCCCCAGTCCACTACAACAGACGTCCCTAGGAACCAATCTGCATGTGGGGCTGCCCTTGAGGTTGGCCCAGAAGCTGCAGCTGGTGCAAAATGCGACGGGGAGACTGCTCACTGGGGCAGGGTATCATCAACATGTCACTCCGCTGCTGAAAGGATTTCACTGGCCACTTGTTAGCTATCAAGCTAAATTCAAGGTTCTGGTTTTGGTGTACAAAGCCCTACACAGCTTGGGACCAGGATACCTGAAAGACCATCTTATCCCTTATATACCCAGTCGATCACTGCGCTCTGCAGGTGAGGGCCTCCTGCAGATACCATCTTATCAGGAGGTCCATTCCACACAACATAGGAAGTGTAGTGGCACCGACACTTTGAAATTCCCTACCCTTAAATGTCATACAGGCACCATCGCTGTTATCTTTTTGGCGCCTACTGAAGACCTTCCTCTTTCAACAAGCCCTTTTAAGTAGAGACCTTATCCCAGTCTAGGATAGGACTGGGGATCTTCTGCATGCAAATCAGGTGCTCTGCCACTGAGCAACAGTCCTTCACAGCCTAAATCAGACTCTATTTCCAAGTCAGGCAATGAAGCAGAGGTACAGGCCATAGCTGAGTGGCTGTTTGTGAAGGCAACAGTGATCAAGATGGACCAGGAGTCTGACTCAATATAGGGCAGCTTCCTACATCCCTACATCCAACACTGGCTTGCAACAAGGACCCAGCAAATGTGCCGTAGCAGGTGTCTCGTCTATTTGAAAAAGCAAGACCTGTTTGCAGGCAAGATATCACCATTGGACCTGTCTCTTCCTCCAAACCACAGCAGGTGAATTTTCAAAAGAACAAGTTAAACCTTCTTCCACCATGCAACAGGGAAGAAGCCTTCTTGTTTGTTGCTTTGGCCGACAGCGCTGGAAAGAGACACTTGATATAAAAGAGCTCTGATTGTTTGTCAGGACATACTTTGCCAGATTAAATTGCGAAGGGGCAGGGGGAGGTTAGAAGCTTCTTACGCTCTCTGCTCCTTGTGCCTAAAGTTCTACGTGAGTTTGGCATTTGGATTTCTTGATATTCCCTTGCACAGGCTTGCCGAGGCCAAAATAAACTCGAGGTCCATGCAAGAGGCAACAAGGCAGCGGCTTATAGACTCTGGAGTAACAAGTAACCCATTGTTCTTTAAGGAAGCCTTGGTCTCCCTACAGCCATTCCACCAGAGTAACAAGGGCAGAACCCACATCCTGTCATGTTAAGTAGGCAGACCCTTGTCAAGTTTTCCAAAGTTGCTTGGTCCAACACTGGAGGCATTCAAGAGGCAGCTGGAGAGCCACCTGTTGGGGATGCTTTAAGTTGGATTCCTGTGTTGAGCAGGGGGTCGGACTCCATGACCTCATAGGCCTCTTCCAGCTCTGCAGTTCTATGATTCTATGTCACACAGCATCACAGAAACACAAGAGGAGGCTTGCTGGATCAGACCAAAGGCCTACTGAGCCCACCATCCTGCTCTCACACGTAGTGGCCAACCCGATGTGTTTTGGAAGCCTGCAAGGAAGATTTGACTGCAGCAGCACTCTCCCCACTTGCCGTTCCCAGCATCTGATAAAACAAGGTACACTGCCCCTGACAGTGGAGGCAGAACACAGTCATCGTGGCTAGAAGCCATTGATAGCCTTGTCCCCCATGAATTCATCTAATCCTCTTTTAAAGCCATCCATCAGTGCATCTTGTTGTAGCAAATGTCATAGTTTTAACAGGGCAGCGTTTGTTTGCCCTGAATCTTCCAACACTCAGATTCGTTTGGTGGCTCCAGAGTTCTAATATCATGAGAGAGGGAGAGAAAACCATCTCTCTATCCGCTTTCTCCAAACCCTGAATAGTTTTATTCACCTCTATCATGTCACCAACCCCTTCCTCGCCTTTTTTCTAAACTAAAAAGGTCCCAACGTTGTATTAACACAAGGAGCCTTTGGAGCTTTTTAGTTTAGAAAAAACACCAGCAGGGCCCATTCAAAGGAAGGAGTTTGAGCATCAATGAAATGGGCACAGCTACAGTAAGCTTTATATAAAAAATAAGCACAATCCTATTATTGTACTCCCTTCCCCCATGACAGGATCCTGTACAAGTACATATACTGTTCCACCTATTTATATGGGGGATGATTCTGGGGGAGGGCTGAAGGAGAAAATCCCATTCTTTAACAATATGAGTTCTGATTAATCTAATCTCAGGTCCCATCTACTTAAAGCACAAGCCTTCAATGTTTTAAGACCCAGGGTCCACCTTTAACCCAAACATACATTTGGGGACCCATTTCTTATTCCCCCCTATATTTCTATGGTGGTAGTGCTGCTGTGTAGACCCACCTTAGTTCAGGCTATGACCTGGTAGTGGGTTCCAACCCACCACATGAAGGCTAATAAGTTAATGCATTTTGTTTCCAACAGTCAGCTTCAACATGACCACAATCAGGACACTGAAGGTAATGCAATGGCCATCTCCCATTGGTTGTCCCCAGAATCTGATATTCAAAGGTACATTGCTTCTGAAAGTGGACATTTCATTTAATCATAGAATAGTAGAGTTGGGAGGGGCCTATAAGGCCCTCAAATCCCCTGCTCAGTACAGGAATCCAACTTAAAGCATCCCCGACAGGTGGCTGTCCAGCTGCCTCTTGAATGCCTCGAGTGTTGGACAGCCCCTCCCCTGAGATAATTGGTTCCATTGTTGTATTGCTCTAACAGGACGTTTTTCCTGATGTTCAGTTGAAATCTGACTTCTGGTTTAATTTAGCTATCATTTTAGCTGTTGTTTCGGTGCCTCTTTATTTTTTTAAGGTACGAAGGCAAGGTAGTAACACTCAAATAAATATTGTAAATAAGTAGTTAATAGCAATTAAAATAGCAAAACTACAGACAATAGTTGATCAAACAGTTTAGAATTCTCTGGTTGGTTTTTCAACCCTTCCTCACCCACCCACCCACTTTCCCAGAATTTATTTTCTTTTTTTCTGAATTATCAATATCCAACTACAACGATCTGGACTGGTTCATTAATACACAGCCAGCAACTCACTTTTTGCAGAGAAAAGGGTTAACATTGAACACTTCTGACCCGGGAATGGATGTAGGCTATCTTCCCTTTTCAAACTTGGTTCTAGATTTTAAAACTTGTTCTTTTTTCAAACTTTGTTTTACATTTAAAATTATTCTTCTGCTTTCCTGCCACTGCAATCTAAATTTAGTTGTCTGCTTCCAGGACAAGGGGGAAAAAAATAATAACTGGAAGTAAATGGAGAAATCTTTTGTCGCTAGGAAGCAGAGAAGGGAGAACTGGAGGAGGCCTGTTTAAAAAAAGAACCACCAAAAAAGATTTCAGCAGTTTAGGCTTATATGGATGAAATCTCTTGTAGGCAGGGATGAAAGAAGACTGTAATCTTAAGCATCCGTCGTGGGAAGCATATTGCATTGGAATCACCGGGATTTACCTCCCAAAAATAGAGTAATTAGGACTGAACTGAAAAATCAAAACCAATGCATATTTAATTTATACTAATTAAAGCTTTAATTTAAGTAGCAACGGCAGTACGACAGCAGGCCTTCCTGCGTTAAAAATGAATTTGAACATCCCTCAGTGGCAGCTATTAAGAAAACACAACCCTGAACTTTTGTGCTTGAATGAGTTTGGTGCAGGAACATATCTTAACGCCTCTGTGCACTCTGCTTCCAGGAAGATTTTGGGATCACTTTCAGCAATACCCTTGTTTCAAAGAACCAAAAACGGTGCTGGGAAAGGGATAAAAATGTGCTTAAGAAAAGACAAACTAATTTGCAATGGTATCTAAGGTGGTGGGGAAAAAATTACATAGGAATCAGTGCAAAATGCCATCATCGGCGTCACACATAACAGACCAAATGCTCTTGTCACCTCCAATACAACTTTTGTCAATGGAGTCAGTTCACACATTCAGACATAAGCCACCAAGAGTTGAGAAATCAAGTGATTTAGACTCAGTCGGATACACAGCACAATATGCCTCACTATCACCAGGAATGGTTTAAAGCCGAATGCCCCATCCAGAGAAAAGCTATAAAATTCCCCTTTGGTGGGGAAAAAAAAAATCCAGTCAAGTAGTCTGGGGATCACCAGGACCCCCTTTGGATGTTCCACTGTAAATTCAACCAAAATCAGGTCCTTTCATTTGCAGGGGAAATCAGCCGTAGTGGATTCAACCGTTCCTCTAAATCAGTGGTTCCCAAACTTTCCCCCCACAGACCACTTTCAAATTGTTGATGGTCTTGGCGGACCGCTTAATGATTTTTCTGCCTGTTGTAGCAATTGCAATGTGCTGTGCTAGAGCTGTATGGTTTTTAATTGTATCTTTATTGCCTTTTTTATTTCTTATTTTGTATTTTATTGTGTTACAGTTTGCATTCCGTAGAATTCAAATTGTAATCTGATAAAATACAGCATAATAAATAATAGAAACCATAAAAATACAATTAAAATCCATATGAATATTTAACATGGACATGCCATGGGCCACCTGATGAAGCTTGCAGGCCACTGGTGGTCCATAGACCACAGTTTGGGAAGCCCTGTTCTAGAAAGAAATGGTTGGTTTCAAGCAGCATTGCAGGGTTATTTATCTCCCTTCCTATTGGCTCACACACTCTCATACTTGGTAATTTTTGCATCTCATTGCCATTCAATTCCCACCTTAAATTTTTCTCCTTTGTCTACCTGCCAACTAAGATTTCATGTCATGCATCTGGCAAAGGGGGCTTGAGTACACAAAAGCTTGTGCCATAATAAATGTTAGCCTTTAAGGTACAACACCCTTTGATTATAAAAAATATTGATGGATCTTGCAGCTCAAACTTGGCTCAAAGCCACACATTTGTCTCAGAGATCTCCCCCCTAGTCCTAAGCATGAATGACAGCTACCCAATACTGAGGGGGAAGCAGCGTGCATGCACTTAGAGATACTATCTGCTTTATTTCACATCTTGCAGAGCTGAGCTGCAGGCAGCACAATGAATAAGTTTCCATGAGTGGGGATGGGACTGTCCTACCACAAGCTAGGGATGGAGAATCTGTGCCCCTCCGTGTTTTTGAGCAGCAATCATCCTTAACCATTGGCTACGCTATCTGGGGCTGATGGGAGTTGTAGTCCAAACATATTTGGAAGGCCACAGGTTCCATCATCCCTGATTTAAGCTACATTTGCACAGTGCTTAATAATAATAGGAACAATTTCACTTTGGGTTTAAATTGGAGGATTGCCTCCTTCCCCCTCCCCCACCATTGCCCCGTTCCACATTCTCAAGTTTGGGAAATCAGCCAAAGTTTCCAGCTCAACAGCAAGGAGAGCAAACTCCTTGGGCCAACATTGGCTTTAAACCCAGAACCTCCTTAACCCAATGTTTAAAACACACGCAATTGAGCAGCTTAGAAATAAACACATGGAAGAGGGTAGGATGAAGGCAAGAGGTTTTCTGTCCTGCAACCAAACACCCCCAGATCCTAGGGCATATTGACTTGGAGTCATGTTCCACTTCCACTGCAATCACTGGGAATTTGCATTAAGAATACAGCAGCTGTTAACTCTTTAACTGTAGCACTTATTTGAGGCAGGGACAGTTGTATAAAAGTTTTTTTTTTAGAAAAAATAAAATAAAGGTTCTGTTCTTGTATGAG
Source organism: Rhineura floridana (assembly GCF_030035675.1). Taxonomy (NCBI): domain Eukaryota; kingdom Metazoa; phylum Chordata; class Lepidosauria; order Squamata; family Rhineuridae; genus Rhineura; species Rhineura floridana. The sequence goes on from NC_084492.1 coordinate 35,858,272, forward strand.
TTCTTGAAAAGAACACAGTGTAAAAAAATGGGGAAAGAACTATGAGGTGCCTGTTGCAATTATTACATTCTCAGGCAATCAACAATTGTTTATTATTCTGACAGCTGGGATGTGACTTGCATTCCAAATCCTGTAGTTGATATCAGGAATAGCAGTAGTGATTTAAATGATAGATCTTTTTTGCTGTGGTCCTAAGAGGCTTCATGAGAGCAAAGATTCTATCTAGAACAGTAGACCTCATCTCATTTCAAAACAGCATTATTCCAAAATAGGTGCTAAGGCTGGATTGCTGTATTACTAGATAGTAAACTTTTAAAACCCTACAGACAATAAAAGAGAGAATGCCAAGAAGATAGAGAATTTTAACTGACTGGTTGCAAGTTCTTCTATTTAAACAAATGTGCATATAGGCCGTCAAGGTATTTGGGGAATAAGACAGTTTAATATACTGAAACTATCACATTTATTAGTAGAAAAGGCCATGTTTGATTTTTAAAAAAAATCTCTGTTACGAACCTGGGCCAAAAGAAATACCCTGAAAATATTAAATGTGCCCTAAATTTAAAACTCTCCTCCCCTCCACCACAAAAAAACTAGCTCCTCATTGATTTTCTGGTTAAACCACTTTAAGTTTGCAGTAAAAACTGTGAGAGTCACAATTCCATGGCTATTTACATGAGAGAAATTTCTCTTAAACAAAAGTTTGACTCAATTCAGAGTATGCATGCTTAGATGGGTTATAAATCTGTTTTACTGGCAGATAGATAGGCAAATGAATAGATTACTTTAGATACAGGGATTTTAAGAACTTGGTAATGATAGAGCATTTTCCCCTAAATGCTCCCCATATATCAGGGATAAATCTAATTCAATCTTGAGAGGTCTGGATTTGTTAAAAGAATCTCCATGATCCACTAGTGTGTGCTGAATTTTTAAAGCAAGAATGCATATTCAGGACCTCTTAACTCAAAAAGGATAAATCATAGAACTGGGGAAAATGCAGAAAATAGCAACCCATACAGCCCTGAAGATTGGAGTTCTTTCCCTAGAAGGAGTTTGGGGGCTTGACAGTGAACAGAGAGAGCAGCAATTCATCCCTCTCTCATAATATCTAAATCTGGAGTCATCCAATGAAATAAATGGCAAGAAAGAGCTCTAGGAGCGATACAAGAAAATACTGTTTTGCACAGTGCATCATTAACTGATGGAATTCACTGCTATACAGTATGGGGAGGACTGCTCGCTGAAATAGCTTTAAACGAAAGATTTGCCAACTTCATGAAGGAGGAGAGGTCTGTCCATGCCTATTGGTCATGATGGCTAAATGGAGCTTTCATATCTAAAGGAAGTATACCTCTGAATAATACCAGCTGTAAGCAACAGGGGAGGGCTGTTCCCTTTAAGCCCAGCCTGTGGGCTTTCCAAAGGCATCTGGTTAGCTTCTGTGAAAAGCAGGCACTAGACTGAGGATGCGGGACTCCAGTTCCCATCAGCCCTAGCCAGCACGGCCAGCGGTCAGGGAAGATGGGAACCGCAGTCCAGCAATATCTGGATAGCTACAGGTTCACCACCACCACAGTAGATGCATCTTTGGTCTGATATCCAGCAGAGCTCTTTTTGTGCTCTAAAAGGCGTGACTAATCTGCACTCTTGTGATCCTTCATGCACATTTTTGCTTAAGAGTCTACATAATGCCTTGTTTGGATCATACAAAAGAGACCCACCTAATCTAGCGTTCTTTGCAAGAATTCCAGCAATCTGCAGGCACTTGGCAGTCCATCAGAAACCGACTAGTGATCCCCACACACACACATACACACCCAACCCTGCGATACATTTCCCTCAGTAGCCCTTACTACGACCCCATGAGGCAGGCCAGGAGATTATCCCCATAATAAAGGCAGAAGCTGAGAGGCTGCCAGATACCACCAAATGAGGCTTTTTAACCAGAGATGGGGAACCTGTGGCCCTGCAGATGTTGCTCAACTACAACTCCCATCATCCCTCCCCATCAGCCACGCTGGTTGGAGCTGACAGGAGTTGCAGTCCAACAGCTAAAGGGCCACAGATGTCTCTCATCCCTGGTAGACCCTGTCCTCCCCACCACCACCCAGCCCACACTAACTGTCATTCTTCAAATGTATTTTCATGCTATAATCCCTCCCATTGTCTGTTTTAATACTGGGGAGATTCCAGTATCTAGCACCCCACTCTAAACATATTTTTAAACACCACCAGTTTCATAAATATGAAGCAATGCGGCTGAAGCCAGAACTCTCACAGAATCTTAACCCTGAAGGTTTAGAAATAGCTTATTTTCTAACCTGCAACCCATCTGGGTTCAATTTTGTCTTCCCTGCCCCAAATATCTTCCTCCCCTCCCCATACACCCTTCGCCCTGTTGCAAAATGCTTACAAGCTAGTGGAGAAGACAGGCACTCTGTCCATGCTTAGAAACACTTTCTGTTTGTGGTTTTTTGTTTGTTTGGTTTTCAACACCAACGGCGCTCAAGGAACGGGTCCCAGGGCGAAGGTTACAAACCTAAGCACCCTTAGCAAGTTCCCCTTGAACAGACAGGGATTGACTTCTGAGTAACTGGCTAGATTTGCATTGTTGAGGGTGCAACTGTAGGGTCACTTCCATGGGATGCAGGTCCTATGGAACTTTGTGGGATGATTTCACTTCCAAAGGGAGAACGTGAACTACTGAAGCATTTACTTGGGAATCAGATCGACCGATTAAATCAGCTGGGCTGCTTGCTCACATGTGTTTCATCTCGCAGTCAGGAGTTTAGTTCGAATCTATGGATTCGAATCAGGATGTTAATTCAAAAATGTGTTGTGCAGCTTTTTTGCATGCGGGGGGGGGGGGAGAGAGAATGCAGCTGACCTTACTTGTTTCAGTGTGTGATTATGTTTCGGACTGGAACAATATTTGCACTTACATATAGAAACTGTTGTTATTCATTCTCAAGATTATGGAAACATGAGAATTTAGGAAACCAGCATTGCACTTTATTTTTCTTTTCATTGTCTGGAATAAAGGGAAAGGAAAAATGGCCAAAGGAATGAAAAATAATCTACGTGAAAACAATGTCGTATTTAAAAAAAAACATTAAAAGGGTAGAAGGCAACCAAAAGAAAAAAAAAGGAGTGAAGAAGAGTGTGGAAAAGCACAGTTAAACTATTTCATTTTTTAAAGAAATTATTTTTCCTGCTTTAATACAAATGTATTATTTTACTTGGGAATCGGTGGATTTAGGATGGCAGGATTAGATGTTTCCATTCCTCTCGGTGGAGAATCGGGTTTCACTCCGATTTACTACAGCATCTATCAGGGGAAGCGGAGTTCTTCTAAACCAGCTTTTTCCCCCCACGGCTTCGGTGTTTGAAAACTCTCCTTCCGGCTGCTTGGGGCATTGCTAAAACGCTTTAAGGGCGTAATCCTAACCATGTCCGCTCAGAAGTAGGTCCTACTGAATTCAAAGGGGGTTGCTCCCAAGTAAGTGGAGTTAGGATTGCAGCCTAAACGCGGCAGCGATCTTCCTTACCTATTCACAACGGACACTTGAACGGTCCTGTGCGCTTTTTGCTCGAACCCGCTGTGTGTCCAATGGGGAAGCGTACTTAGGATCACAGCCTTAAATGGGGCTTCTGAATTTCCTCGCCGCTGTGGTTTGGAAGCTAACACTTCATTAGTTCTCCTCCTAATCCCGGGTCAACACCATTCGCAAGCGAGGTGCATCCCGGAGCCTGTCTCCCCACGACCCCCCTCCCGTCCAGAGCCAGCTAAGGTGAAAATAACCCTGGTCTCGATTTTGCCACGTTCTCGGCTGTCTTGCAAACCTGCGTCTCGTTTGTCTTGTCATGTTTTCAAAGATGGGGAAGGGGGGCACTGTAATCAGGAAAACTGCAAAAATTCACACAAACATGCGGCAGACTTTTTGAGGAGAAATAAACAGCACGGATTTATTTTTTTTTCCAAGAATGAGTACAACAATTAAGACCACATAAGACAAAAACAAACGTGACATAGAATTCAAAGATAATATTTTTTAATGTTTTTGTGGGTTTTTTAAAGATTAGTTCAGACTTCAGAGTGGGAAATCTATTTTACAAAAAAAATGTATCAGACACTGCTTGTTTGTTCTCTCTTTTTTGCTTTTGAAAGTATCAGATACTTTATTTTTTTTAAAAAAAATGTGTATTTTCCAATTCCTTCCATCCCTAAAAGTTCGTCAAGAGAGAACCAAAATAAATTATTCATTTTTTTTTAAAGTCACTTTGAAAAGGGAAAAGGGTTCTTGATGCCTGTTCGTACACAAAAACCGACGAGAACAGGAGGAAACCTACTTGATCATTTTGGCAGATGGAAACAGATGGGCCACACGGGGAAGAAATTCAGGAATAATCCAGTGAACTCAACTTTAAATATTATATTAATGGCTTTCCACATAAGCCTGATTAGAAATCCACACATATTTACAACGCAATAAACAGAAAGTCCCCTCCAAAAAAAAAAAAAAAAGGAAAAACCCAACACGAGGACAATATACTTTTATATATCTATAATTATTTCTTTCCTTTTCACAATCCTAAAAATGGTCCTTGTGGAACTGACGGTCCTACATAACTTAGAATTGTCTGAGATGACCGTCCCTTCCCCGCCCCCCCTCACAATATAGGTTGTTCCACTGCCTGTTTTGGCTAGGCTATTTAATTTTATTGAAAAAGAGGCCCCCTTTCCTCTTTCAAGGACAATACATTTGAACGAAAGAAGACCTAAAGGGATTTTGGGGTCCGTAAAGCACTAGTTTTTTGGGGGGGGAGGAGGAGGGATCCCTCCCCCAGCCCACCCCTGAGTCTTTTGTTCGAAGGAAAGATCGTTTAAAAAACAAAACACAACGCTCAATTCCCTGGGCGCCCAGCCCCCCGCTCCCGCTCCCGATGGCGGGCCGGCTTCTGCCTAACCGGAGCAGGTCAATCAATACTTAGTGCAGTCATAGGTATAAGGGGTGCTGGCGTGGCGGTATAGGGAGGGCGCCGCTCTATAAGGGATCTGGCAGGTGGAGTTGGTGCTCACCTGTTGCTCGCTCAGCGCCGTCGAGGTCTCCAGCCCCAGCCGGTGAGGGTTGAACATTTCCCGGACGTTGGAGAAGTTCTGCTGCTGAGCGCCGAAGGCGTGGCCCGGGAGGTGGTGGTTGATCTCCGATGTGTGGTTCAGGTACCAGGAGGCGGCGGTGGTGGCTTGCCCGCCAGCTTGGTGGTGAGGGAGGGCGTGGTGATGGTGGTGGTGGTGATGGTGGTGGTGGTGACTGGGGGTGAGGGTCCCCTCCTCCTGCTGCTGCTGCCCGCCCGAGGCCAAATTCAGGGTGGCCAGGGGCGAGGAGGCCCCGTTGGCTTGCTGCTGGTCCGAGATGGAGGCGGCGGCTTCCTCCAAGGTGGTGGGCACGCACAGGTGAGCGTTCCTTTCGCCCGTGTAGAGGCTCATGGCCCGCATGCTGCACTGGTAGCTGCCACCGGCCTCGCCCAGCCCCCCCTGACTACAGGCCTGGCTGTAGATGGAGGGCGCCTGCGCCTGGGCGTAGCTGTGGGGCAAGGAGGACCCCATCCCCGCCGTCCGGCTGACGGGGCTGAGCTCCCCCGGCGGCGAAGTCCGCAGCGTCATGATGTTCTCCACGCTGAAGCCCGACAGTCCGTTGGTGCCGGTGGCGCCCGGGTGGTGCTGGTGGGCGTCCCCGGGCAGCGAGCTCTCCGTGGAGACCGAAGGCGTGGAGGTCACACTCCGGGGACTGTCCTGCAAGGCGCTGCCGCTCTCCGGGCTGAGGGTCTCCACCTTAGTGATGATGGGGAGGCCCGGAGAGGACGCCTCGCTCTTGATGACTATCTTTTTCTCCGACGGGGCGGCCGCGGAAGAAGGAGTCGGAGCAGAAGAGGGCAAGGAGGCGTTGCCGCCGCCAGAGGCGTTGGTGTTGGACGGCGCGTCCTTGGAGACGTCCGGAGCCTTCAGGGGCTCCTTGAGGTGCCTGTCCCGGAGCGTCTCCTCTTTCTCCTTGGAGACGTCTTTCTTTTTGAAGCGCCGGCGACGCCGGAGGAAGCTCCCGTTCTCGAACATATTGTACGAATCCGGATCGAGGGTCCAGTAACTCCCTTTGCCGGGCTTCTTGTCGTCGCGAGGCACCTTGACGAAACACTCGTTGAGCGAGAGGTTGTGGCGGATGGAGTTCTGCCAGCCTTGCTTGTTTTCCCGGTAGAAAGGGAAGCGGTCCATGATGAACTGGTAGATCCCGTTCAAGGTGATCTTCTTGTCCGGCGCGTTCTGGATCGCCATGGTGATCAAGGCGATGTAGCTGTACGGAGGTTTCACCAAGTCCTTCGGGGCCGTGGGCTGGTGGGGGTGGTAAGGCCCGTAGGAGCGCCCCATGCTGGCCGCGTACTGGTCGGGGTGGCCCGAGTAGACCCCCATGGAGCCGGCCATGCTGCCGTAAGTCCCCGCCGTCCGGTAATAATTCTGCTCGCTGAGGTAAGGGACCACTCCCAAGGCGTTGGGGTCCGAGACCGAGTAACGGGCCTGCATGATGCTCCTTTGGCTTTCTGATTCCCTCCCTCCAAAACCGTGAAAATGTCAGATCAAACAGTTGGAGGAAGGGGGGGAAGGGGCCCCTCTGCGGACCAGTCGCGTTTCTCGGCAGGCCAAGCCGTTCTCCCCCCACCCAGCCCCTCCAATCTCCTCCGCCGAACTCGGCCTCCTCGACTTAAAACCCCAACATCCCCCCTTGCAGCTCCGTCGCAAAATGGTCGTAGCCCTCAATCTCTGGCGGGGCGATCGGACCCTCTCGCTTGGCGCCGCATCGCCGAGCCCCACGGCGGAGATGCTCTTGGAAGGCGAAGCGACGGAGCCCCCGGCGCGCCGATCTTGAAAAGGAGGAGAAACAGGAGGAGGAGGAGGAGGAGAAGGCAACCGACAGGCAAAATATACACACACAGAGAGGGAGGTGTCTTCTCGCTCCCCCCCCAATAAAACCCCAAAATCTTCCCGAAAGGGGGGAAAAAAGAGGGAAGGGAGAGATGGACCAAGGCGCTTTGCTAGCTTGCTCTCCCCAAGGCGGCGGCGACGGCTCGGTTTGTCCCGGGCGAAAAGCGGCCCGCGTAAACACAAACAAGCCCCTCGGAATCAAAACAAACTGCTCCGGCGTCGGGGGGCGGCGTGCGCGGCACTCCAGAGCGGGGCGCGAGGGGAGCCTCCGGGAAGCCCCGCGCGAGGCGAGCTCCCCATATAGGGCTTACGGAAAGTTTCCAAAACTTCCTTTGCTGAAGGCCAGTTTTGACTCCTCGCTAGCCACGCCCCCTCCCTCCACTTTCCGCCAATGGCGGCGGGCTTCGGGCACGGCCGGGCCAATGGGCGAGTCGGAGGAAGGCGCCGTAAGGACACCGTGGGCTCCTCCGGGAAGCGCGGCCGCGACGACCGGCTCTTGGGGCGCCTTCTCCTCCCGCCCTCCTTGGAGGGGAAAGGGGGGATTCTCGGGCGCGGGATGGGTGTAGCGGGCGAGGTGAGAAGAGGTGCGATCGTGGGATCCAGCCTCGCTCGAGCTGAGACTGAAACCCAGACGCCCAGCTCTGCGCGACAGCGTCGGGTTTCTGCGTGGAATCTCGATCTCTGCTAGAGATGGGGAGTGGAGCCCCCAAATCCAAAAGGCTCCTTTTAAAAAACGATTTCCTGCCTCAGCAAATCTTACAAAAAAGAAAGAAAGGCACAGATTTTCCTTTTCAGGATATTCGGCTTTTCATTCAAATCTCCCCTCATTCTACGCCAATAATAGCCAGAAATGGTCGCCAAGGTAGCCTGTTTCCTGACATTCGTAAAGGGAGCGGAAGGCAGCTTGCTCCATACCGAATTTGGGAACGCTTCCCTCCACCTGGTGCTCCAAATCCCAAATGGTTTGCATTGCAAAAAAAAAAAAAAAAAAGGAGGGAGGGGGGAGAGGGAAACATTTAGAATTTCTCTCAGTTTTGTTAAATGGCTTTTTAGGGGATCTTTTGACACCTCTGTCCTAAACTCATTTAACACCTCAGTCCTAAATACCTGAGATTAACCTCCAAAAGGAACCTGTTCTGACGGCTGGGGCTCCGTTTGGAATGAATTTCTGTGGATTTCAGTTGAACTTTTTTACACCTTAAGGGTGCTGGAGAAAGGTACAGATATTATATTTTAATTTAGATTTTTTTTTTTTTAAAAAAAGGGTTGAAACTGATTTTGTTAGACTGATGAACCCCTTCCTCCCCACTCCCCTCCCCTCCCACCCCCTCTAATGATTTCATTAGAGGCAATCAGACTCGGTTAATTAGGGGCGCGAGCCTGTAGCCTAGGTGTGATTTCCCACCCCCCTTTCCGGAGTTGGGCGAATTTTCAGTCGCTCAGCGTAGGAAAACGCTGCAGCATGGAACGGGACAGGGCAGAAGAAACCGCAATTACGAAAAATCTGACAGTCAATGTTTAAACTAAAATCAAACCCGTTCACATTTACTCCTCCCCCCCCCCAATAAATTGGCTTCTTCAACAAAGTCGCTGTCCTAATCTTCAAGGAATGAGATTGCAGCGCGCTCCGTGGAGGGATAATCTGAATGTTTCACAGTGCGATTCCTAGGCGCCTTTTTCAATCCCCCAACCATCCAGGGGGCTTTTTTCCCAGGTAAGTCTAGCGCTGGAAAATGAGGCAGAACATTTAGAAGCGGGTTAAAAAAGTGGGGGTCTGGAACAGTTCATTTCTCTATCCCGAGCTTCTATTTTACTAGGTGCAATTTATTTCAATTCACTGATTTCCAATCTTTAAAAAAAGAGAGAGAGAGAAAATATGCCTTAGAGGAAAGAAACGGAGTCTTCAGTCCATTAATAAGACAAAGGATTTTTTTAGTCGGGTGCTATTTACAGGATGAAAAGATTTGAGGCAGGGTTAGGACTACTAACACACAGGTTACTGTGGAGTTAGGAAGGCCATTTGTGAATGTATTTGAAAGGGTGTCAAAATACCGACAATGATCTCCTATTTTTTTTAAAAAAAAAAATCAACAAGAAAAGTATCCACCTCTCTTGAAGTATCTCTAGAGATTTTGAACCTAGATTCTTTTTTTCTATTTTGGGGATGTGAGGGAGATATAAAGACTACGTCTGTCTTTTGGAACACACTGATATGATGGCCAACTGTTTAAATGAAAGGGTATAAAAAGAGTGAGACATGAACGGTAAAAATTAAAATGTAAAAAATCATAAATCAGTGTGTGGGCTTTTTCTTGTCCTGAGATTTCTCGGAAGCCCTTCTATGGAGAATTCCTAAAATAAATGTTGCGGGGAGGGAAAATTGCCGAGGCAATGTAGAAATATGAAATTAAGAATATTTCAAATATTCTTGAAATATCCTCTGCCCGTTTTTGTTTCCTTTAATCCAGCAAACAGTTGCAATTAAACCCACTTTTCCAATAGCTGACCGAGTATAACTGAAAATGTGAAACATTTGCTACGGATTTGGCGTTCAGGCAGTGCGGACAAACTGAATTCACAGAAAGGAGACAGCCCGGCCTTCTTAATGTATGAAAACCAGACACACCAGTAAGTATCTTAAAAGAAATAGGAAAGTAAACCGGCGGGGAAAAGATCTCCCCTAATTTTTTTTTTTTGAATAATTGCTCCTGTTTTCTGTTCCTCTACCCTGGTCCTGAAATTCCTGACTGTTTAATTACGTTACCAAAAAAAAGGAAATATAATTATTTATGGCTCCTCACAAAAACAAGCAAGCAAACGAAAAAGAGGAGGGAAGGGAAATAAATAACTCCCACACACCTTTAAATAAACTCCTACCCGAACAATGCTTTTGTACCTCTGATTCACTTATTTGGAGCTGGCAGCATCTGATTGCTTTATTGTAAAAGAGGAAGGAACGGAAAGGAAGGGACACCAGTTACTGATCCAGCGAATCTTTCAACTCCTGAGAGCAAGCTTTCCAGTAATGCATGTCGCTTCTTAGGGTTTCCTATTATTTATCTAATCAAAAGTAATTTCAACAGATGTTGCATAGGCCAAGTGGCGTTTACCTTTACATAGATCGCTGCCTTTGTCCCCTAATGAATATTGCCATTGCTGCAGTCTTCGAGGGTAAGGATGCGGCTATCTTCTCATTGTTTGTCGGAAAAGACAACAGTAATCATAATGCCTATTGCTCTGTCTGTCGAAGCATCATCGTTGACTCCAAGCTCACTCTCGGGCATTTGGTGCCCTCTCCAGGCTGAAAGGGTGAATTGGAAAATGCCCTGGGAAAGCCTTCAGGCTGCGGGATGGCGAAAATGGAGACAGCGGCACCTTGTGGATTAACCGCATCGGTGCGCACGTTCCAGACTACAGACTGCAGTCGTATGTACGTTTTTCCTGTGAAAGTAACAACCATTGAGCAGAGTGGAAGCGTGAATATACATAGGATTGTGCTGCACATCTTATTTATTTATTTATTTATACCCCGCCCTTCCTCTAAGCAGGAGCAATTTTCCCACTCGACCTCTGTGTCTACAAATAGGGGAAAGTGAAACAAGGATAGTAGCATTTGAAATGGGCTCCTACTGGGAGGAAGGGCGGGATGTAAATCAAATTGATTGATTGATTGATTGATTGATTGATTAAAAATGTAAAGGCTATAATCCCTTCTCACTTAGGCAGCAATCCAATACACACTTACCTGGGGTAAATCCCATTGAACCCAAGGGAACTTACTTCTGAGTAGACCTGTATTGGATTGCAGCCTTGCTTGGGATGGAAGCAAGCTCCGTGCATCTGAGTGATTTGTTCCCCAAGCAAACGTGCATAAACAGGATCCAGGCTGTAAATTTTAAATTAAACGAATCATTCTAGCAAGTGCCTCGTTTATTGCCAAATTCTGAAAAAGCAAACGCGTTTATTCGTTTGCAAGGACAGCAAACAAGGGATCTTGAGGCATCTCTCAGGAGACTCTCCTAAAGAAAGTGTGTGCGTGTGTGTGTTGATTCAGAACGACTGTCTATACGCTAATTTTAATCGATTAATTAATTGGCTGACACACATACAACTAATCGAATAAAATGTATTTAATTGGGCGACAACATAGTATTAATTAATACTCTTCTGTCCCACTCTTCAGTTTTGTGATTCCAAGCCGCTTATAGAATGTGCGTGAAAGTTCTGCACATTTTTTTCCACACGTTATAAACTGCAACGCTTAGAAGCCATTTCTGACCCTCTCTAGCGTCTTTTTATTTTCTCCCAGTGGTAAGGAATGAAACATCCAGAATCTGCCCCTTGGCTTTAACTTTGCAGTTTGCAACGTTCCCTAGGAGCTGCATTGCAAGCAGCGCATTTGCCAGCGCCGGTGTTCCTTGCTCCGCGTTCAGCCTTGTCCCTTCTGGGCTCCCGTAGTCCGTGCAAACCCGTGGAGCAAGCGGTAGTGGGCTGCAGAAGGCGGAGCGACAATGTAACTGACAGGGTGGACTCCGCTAGTTCTGACAACTGGTGCTGTCAACCCGGCAGGCAGACAGGCAGGCATGGAGGTCGCGCAGCAAACTGGCAGTCCCGGTAATTGAGGGGGGGGGTTGCTTTTGAAGAGCAGTAGTGGGTGGAAGGAGGAGGGGAAGGATTTTTGCTCAGGGGCAGAGAGCGCATGTTTTGCATGCAGAAGATCTGGGTGCGATCTCTGCCAACGCCACTGTGCAAAAGGTGAAACTGCCAGTGTGGTGTAGTGGTTCGAGTGTTGGACTGGGACCTGGGAGACCAGGGTTTAAATCCCCACTCAGGCTAATCTATCTTACAGGGTCGTTGTGAGGTTGAAATCAGGAGGGGGAGAACCATGTTTGTATGCCACCTTGAGGTCCTGGGAGGAAAAGTGGGATGTAAAATGTAATAATAAATAAATAAATTGTGAGAGCCATCAAAACTGAATTCGTAGCCGCGTTTGGTTGCTCAGATAATGCTGCGACGAGGTTGCTGCTGCCACTGAAGGGAGCATTTTGATCTGTGAAAGTGACATGCTGGTGCCACTGAGCCCTTGTTCCTGTGGCAAGAGGGGGCTGGCTCTACTATGAAGCAAGCAAGGTGAGCCAAGAATCTAGGGTGGTGTTTAGGGATGGCAGAGTCCCCCACATCCCATTATCGGGTTGTCCGCCAAGCTGCCCTGCCCTGTAACTGCCTTGCTTGCCAACCAGCCAGCCAACTTTTGCTTTGCCTGCCTCCCCCTTAGTAAGAAGACTGCCTGCCTCCTCTGCTGTACTTGCAGATAGGCTATTCCTGTTAAACTTTCATGGGGGGAGGGGCGGTGGTGGCTACTGGGCGTGGCCCACTTATGCATTCACCGGAACTGCAAATAAATCAACTGCAGAAGTGCCGAGGGAACCTGAGCATGGGTTTCTGTATTATTATTATTATTATTATTATTATTAATCACTTGTTACCTGAAGGTCTCCAAGTGACTTACAGCATACATTCCAAATTAATCTGCAACTGGTGTGGTAATGGAAACTGTTTAACAGAGAAGCTTTTCACTACTACTTTATTAAATGAATAAATAAATAAATAACTACTCTGCTCGGCAGCAATCCTAACCCCATTTATCTGGGAGTAAGCCCCGTTGAGTTCAATCAGATTTACTTCTGAGTGGACATGGTTACTTCATAAATTAGAGTAAACCCACTGGGTCTACTCTGTAATTTCAATGGGTCTACTCTGAATATGACTAATGTTGGATTTTGCCCAGGCTTATCTGAAAAACTTCTGTGTGAATACATCCTGACTTTTATATTTTCTTCTTTAATGCTGTGTGCAAGGAGTTTCCAAGTGGAACATCCGCCATAAAATTTGGGATTACATGGAAGCCAATAACTTGGCTGATTTCCCAAGACCTGTCCATCACCGGATCCCCAACTTCAAGGTATGATAGCATCCACCTGAAGTGAAAATTCAAAGTACAGGACCTCTCTTGAAACCTTAGTTTTATATATTGCTTATTCAGAGCTTGGAAAAGTTACTTTTTTGAACTACAACTCCCATCAGCCCAATCCAGTGGCCATGCTGGCTGGGGCTGATGGGAGTTGTAGTTCAAAAAAAGTAACTTTTCCAAGCTCCGTCCTTATTATCAAGAAATATAGAGCAAGATGGTTAATGGTTTCAACAGTTTTTGATGAATCCTGAGAGCAAGTTTTTTTGGAAACACAGCATTCTTCATCATGCTTAGAAACTGAGATGAAAACAAACAAAGAGAAAAATGTTGATTTTTGCAATTTATACATATGCAAATGAATGTGTGTGGGGGGGAGCTCTTTACTGATCCTCGTGTCTGCTTGATAATGTCACCTATCATGAATGGCATCCATCCATACTTGCAAAGTATTGTTGCAAGCCACCCCAGTCTCCAAGTGGTACAAGACTTCTAGGGGTTCCTGGTCATACCCAGGATTTGGTTCCCTTGGGAAGCTGCTCTGCAGAGACTATGGTGTCTTATAGATATATGGGTTATTTTCACATATTCACAGCCTGAGCATAAGATGGAGTGGGTCTCAGCATTAACAATCCAATAGATCATGCTTTTTCATCAGGCTTGTAGGGAAGGCACCCCAAAGCCATGCTACAGAGAACAGGCCTCTCTGCTCCTAGTTCCCAGCTTCTTCTCAAGACGAGGCTAAAAAATACAAGCCTTTCCTTGGCTCCAGGATGGGGGAAGGAGGTCCCCTTCCCTGAAAAGAGTTCCAGTAGCCACAGGATCTCTCTTGGCCACACCCCTTTGGATATGAAAATTGCCCATTCAATAAATCCATTATCACACAGGCTGACCTGGCTAGATTATTAGATTAACAAAAGAAACGAGTCTGACCACTGGAGTGGGATTTCTTCCACTGCAGATGCCACTTCGATTCAAGGTTACAAATTTGAAGGAGACCCAAAGAAATCATCTATCTCGACCCCGAATCCCATAATAGTATACCATGCTGTGACCAGCTACTGCAAGTGAAGCCTTATAGCTGGGATGGAAAATCTGTGGCCCACAAGAGGCGGTTATTGTCATTAATTCAGCTTATATCCCACCCTTGCTTCTGAAGGAGCCCAGTTGTTGAACTCTCATTAGCCCCAGCCAGCATAGCCAATGGTCAGGGATAATGGGAGCTGTAGCCCAGCAACATCTGGAGGGCCACAGGTTCCCCAGATCTGCTCTAGCTAGACCTTAGGAAAAGTGTGCCACTATCTTACTTTACTTTACAGCTCGAAATGGTCAAGTCTGCCCTTGTAGTGGGAGAGAGAATACAGAGGGAGGCAATGGTAAACCCCCTCTGAATGCCGCTTACCATAAAATCCCTATTCCTAGGGTCGCCATAAGTCGGGATCGACTTGAAGGCAGGCCATATCAGTATAACAGTCATAGAGAATCCTGGGAAGCATAGCTTGTTAAGGGTACTGACTTCACAGAGACACAATTCCCACTATGGAAAGTCCATTTCCATTTCATGTTTTGCATGCAGAAGGTCCCAGGTTCAATCCCTGATGGCATCTCCAGGTAGGGCTGAGAGAGGAAATGGAAATGGACTCCTTCAAGTTGATCCTGACTTATGGCGACCCTATGAATAGGGTTTTCATGGTAAGCGGCATTCATGGTTTACCATTGCCTCCCTCTGAGGCTAGTCCTCCCCAGCTGGCTAGGGCCTGATCAGCTTGTCACAGCTACACAAGCCAGTCCCTTCCTTGTCCCAACTGCCAGCTGGGGGGCAACTGGGCTCCTTGGGACTATGCAGCTTGCCCACGGCTGCACAGGTGGGAGGGCATGTAACCCCTGAGCCACTCCCTGTGGGGGTGATCTTTAGCTGGCCCTTGATGCCCAGGAGATATGAGTGGGGATTTGAACTCACAGACTCTGGACTCCCAGCCAGGCTCTCCTCCCCACCCTCCCTGAAACCCTGGAGAGCAGCTGCCAGTCAGTGCAGAGAGTACTTAGCAGGACGGACCAATGGTCTAACTCAGTATAAGAAAGCTTCTCCTGTTCCTTAGGTCTAGGCCGGTTGCACGTATCACTAGGAGCCCCCGCTGATGAGAGATCTCTTACCGAAACAGGGTGCGGCCCATGCCTCCACGAGGCTTCCAGATTTGCAGGAGTTCCCAAGTGCCAAGATAGTTAAAGTCAACCCCGATGCCCCTCAGAAGGATGCCCGCTTTTTAACTCTGGAAGTGAGTATGTTGTCTTCCCACTCTCTTCCCTGCGTAGGGATCTTTCCAGATGAGTGACCCTCTCCAAACATGGGATGCCTTTGAAAAAGCCAGGGAGGTCAAGGTGGATCCTGACAAACCTCTAGAGGGAATTCGGCTGGCTGTGCTCCAGGTAACCAGACCTTCTCTCTGAGGGGTGTTTTCATATGCTCAGCACTGGGTGGGTCCTGGCTCAGATGAAGAACACAAGGAGTTCCTGCTGGATCAGGTCCAAGGTTCATGTAGCCTAGCATCCTGACCTCACAGAGGCCATCCAGATGCCCGTGGGAAGCCTGCAAGCAGGTCAGGAACACTGCAGCAGTCTCTTAACTTTGGATTCCCAGGAACTGATATTCGGAGGAATTTTCCCTCTGAAAGTGGAGGTAGAACATAGCTAGTAGCTACTGATAGGCTTATCCTCCATTAATTTGTCAAACCTTCTTTTTAAGCCTTCCAATTTGGAGGCCACTGCTACAATCAGCGTCTGTGTTGGAACTGCTTTTTAGTGCTTTTTACAGCTTTGTTTTAGACAAAAGATGTTTTTAAAGCTTTTTTTAAAAAGAGATATTTTAGTGACCTGTTGATTGAGCATTCCTCTTGATTTATTTGCAGGGAAATTGGGCAACATTGGCTATTTAGGGTTGAATCCTACAAAGTTCTCCTCAGAGCAGACCCACTGAGGTTCTCCTCAGAGCAGACCCACCTAAGTTAGTCATGTCTATTAACTTCAGTGGGTCTACCCTGATTCAGAATAGCACTGGATACAACCCTTAATGCAAATTTCTGCATCAGTTTCCTTATTGCAGAAAGTCCGATCTTTTGGGGAAGCGGGTTTTGTTGTGCAAGACTTCCCCAGTCAAGTATACCTGCTCAACCTGAATTTACTGGTATGTGGCTGAATCCCACGGAAACATAGCGACAGTATGGCTGGGGACTCCCTGAGTCCCACTTTCCATTCCTTATTCCTTGTTCTCCTTGTCTCCTCTTCTTGCAGGCCAGAAAAACTCTCTTGGTGCCAACCCCACGTCTGCGAACAGGGCTATTCAACAGGATTGTCCCTCCCTCTGGAGCAACTAAAGAGACTTTAAAAAAATGTGCCACCTCTCAGG
Organism: Rhineura floridana; assembly: GCF_030035675.1. Classification (NCBI taxonomy): domain Eukaryota; kingdom Metazoa; phylum Chordata; class Lepidosauria; order Squamata; family Rhineuridae; genus Rhineura; species Rhineura floridana. Next base: position 35,874,619 of record NC_084492.1, read on the forward strand.
TAAGAATGGCAGGTGGGAAGGGGAGGAGGGAGGAGGAATTTGGTTCCTTGGTTAACCGATTTCTACTGTCCTTCAAAAAGACTGCTGAGCGTCAAGGAGACCACTTGGAAATGGCAGGAAGGCTACAGACAAGCCTGTGCCAGTTTGCTAGATCCGGTCAGATATCTCTGTTACCTCACCATCTTGATTTTTTTTTTTTATGAGTAAGTGTGGACAGCAAAACATTTCTGCTATTCAGGGCCAAATTCACAGCATCCCTTGTAAGGAATGATTTGGTGTTAGGGGGATACTGTCCTGTGTATACTATAAAGTGTGGCTCTGGCGCCCTCTAGTGTTAAAGCTGGCTAAAGCTGGTAAACATTATGGGAAATTTGAGTTCCTGTGTTGTCTATTTTAGCAAAACCAACAAAGCTTCTTGTTGTGACACCTTTCAAAGAGTCCCAGATTTATCATGTGGCATAAGCTTCTGTGGGCTAGAATACCACTTCATCAGATGGTGTAGAGTTTAGAGTGGTGGACTAGGACCTGTGTGACCAGGGTTCAAACCCTGCTCAGCCATGAAGCTCACTGGGTGACATTGGACCAGTCACTGTCTCTAATCCTACCTCAAAGGGTTGTTGTGAGGTTACGATGGGGGAGGGGAAGAGTCAAGTATGCCCTCTTGTGCTCCTTGGAGGCAAAGATGGGATATAAATGTTGTGTGAATACTAATAATACTAATGCTATGGGTGTGTAAGGGATGGGGGAACATATGCAGTGATGTCAAATAGAAGTAAACACCAAAAATACCATCTCTGACTATTACAGTAAAAGCTTAAAAGTGTTCTTATTATTACATTTATATTCCACCAGGGATCTCAAAGGTGGCATGCGTGGCTCCCCCCATTTCCATACTATCCTCACAACAACCCTGTGAGGTAGGTTAGGCTGAGAGACTATGACTGACCTAAAGTCACCCAGCGAGCTTCAGGACCATGTGGGGATTTGAACCCTGGTCTCCCAGATCCTAGTCCAACTCTCTACCCACTACGCCACATTGGCATGTAGGCAAAATGACCATCCAGAATAGCAAAAACTGATGGGAAGTAATGTCACAACCCCAACCTCATCATCAGTCTTTATTACAGTCAAAGACCAGCCAAACAACCCCAGCCTTGCTAAGTTAATAAATACCCATAGAGGAACAGGAAACCTTTATCATGATTGAAGCCGCAGGTGACAGAGCTGAACTACTTGATTAAATTGCAATTCAGCAACTTGGTGCTGGAGGCTCACTTTGGAGTTGCTTTGTTCGAGAATGGCCACGTTCAGGTCAGCAGCAGAACGGAAGCCCTTATATTTCTGAAACAGGGATTGGAGATGGGATTTCGTTCAGCCTGAAGTTCCCCAGCACTTCAGAATCCCCAAAGAATAACCTGGCAGGCTTCCAAGAAGAGAATAGAACCGGCTGTTGTGGATATAGGAGGCTTCTGTTCTCTCTAATACACTATTGTTGGGGTGGGGGGGATTTCTGGCTTGCATTTACTAACTTCTGGGAAGATAGGAACATAAGCAGGTGCCTTACACCAAGACAGATAATTGGTCCATCTAGCTCAGTATTGCTTACACTGACGGGCAGGGGCTGTCCAGGGTTCCAGGCAGAAGACTCTCCCAGCCCTCCCTGGAGATGCCATCGGGGACTAAACCTGGGACCTTCTGCCTGCAAAGCAGATGCTCTAACCACTGAGTGATGGCCCTTCCCCAACAGTAAAGCAAGACTGGAGCAGTCTCTTAAGGAAGCTGCCTAAGACAGAGTCAGACAATTCGTCCATCTAGCTCAGTATTGCTTACACTGACTGGCAGCGGCTGTCAAGGGTTTCAGGCAGGAGTCTCTCCCAGCCCTACCTGGAGATGCTGCCATTGGGGATTGAACCTGGGACCTTCTGCGGGCCAAGCAGATGCTGTCTCGCTGGGCGATGGCCCTTCTCCTAGTCTCCTCTTCCTCCTTGATTTCTGTTCTTTTTTCCCCAGGGTATCAGGGATTACAGTGTACCTGTAGGACTAGATGCAAAGGTGCAAGTGGACCTGGTTGTGGTAGGATCTGTGGCTGTTTCGGACAAAGGTACATGGCAGGAAAAGGTGGGATTTAAAGTTCAGCTTGTCGCCAGAGAGGAGCAGATAGATACTGGCACATGATGTGGGCTTGTACAGTGAATGATATATTCTTTCTGCTCTGAAGCTGTTATCCGTAATAATTTTGTAATTTTGAAATCTATTATTATTATTATTATTATTATTATTAATCCACCCTTCACCCAAAGGTCCCAGGGTGGGTTACAACAATATACAGCATTGAAAATAATTAACACAACCTAAAAACAACCTAAAATCACAAAAAAGTGTGGGTCCTGAAAATATATGGCTGAGGTGTCAAAGACCAGGGTAAAGAGGTGTGTAAACATTTGCAGATGTTCATGCACTTTTAAATTATATTCCTGTAACATAGGGGTTTACACAAACACAACAAAAGTGGGTTTTGCAAGCCCATGTGGTAGCTAAAAAACTTACACTTTGTGCCTGGAGAAATAAACACCCACCGTCTATTATGCAGTGGGCTGCCATCACTGCCTTGGCTACACTGGACCATATTTTATGCAGGCATCAATTTTGAATGGATACCTATTTGGATATCTGGAGGGCTTATTATTATCAACTTACAGGCTTAACGAGATGCATGTGCTGGTGGCTGTTGTATCTGTAATGTAAACTGATGGTGGTTTATTGTTATGATTAGCAGTATTCCTATATTATTTCTTTTTCTTTATTTTTTACTTTTGCACCTTTTAATTTTTTTTATTTTGTTTCATTATTTTTCTTTGTTTTTTTCTTTCCTTTCATTTTTAAATTTGCAAATACACAATTAATAGAAAAGAATTCTAGGCAGATAGCCCTAGGTATCAACTGGCACTATAATAGCTAAATGGAATGGAACCTCGCATGTTTAGAGGCAGTGTATCTTCCACTGAATATCAGTTTGCGGGGGGGGGGGAACATGGTGTGGGAAGGCCATTGCCTTGTTGCCCTGCTTGATGGCTTCCTGGAGGCATCTGATTGGCCACTGAGGAAAGGAGGATGCTGGACTAGATAGACCATTCCATTGGTTCTTATTAGCCATGATAGTTAGGGTGGAACCCCCATATACCAAGGCCCTGCCCACCAACCTCAGTCTGCCCTCAGCCAACCCCCTCCAGCTTGCCTCTCTGCTTGCAAGCAGTCTAGGGAGTGGAACTGCCTGTCAGTGTCCTCAGTCTTAGTGTTGCCCTTGGAGAACTCAGCAGGGAGGAGGATGGGGGCAAAACTTGAATGAGTTGGCTCTGCATATGATTGGCTCTGGCTCCACCTACTGTTGGCCTCCCTGCCTTCCACCCTACCAGCCCCAATGGGCAGAAGCCACAACTGCATAAGCCAAATTTGTACAACTGAGATATATGATGCAAGGACTTTCCAGAACTGTAGGTGGCAGGCACATTCTTAGAAAAGGCACCCCTCTCTGTCACTCTCTCTGACACGTGCACACAGAGAAATTTTTCTTCTAGGATGTATAAAATTATGCACGGCACGGAGAAAGTGGATAGAGAAAAGTTTTTTCTCCCTCTCTCGTCACACTGGAAATCGTGGACATCCAATGAAACTAAATGTTGGAAGATTCAGGAGAGACAAAAAGAAGCATTTCTTCACGCAGCACGTAATTAAACTATGGAATCTGCAAGAGGCAGTGACGGCCCCCGACTTGGATGGCTTTAAAAGAGAATTAGACACATTCATGGAGGAGAAGGCGATCAGTGGCTATGCTCTGCCTCCAGAGTCAGAGGCGGTGTGCTACCTAATACCAGTTGCTGGAAACCACAGGAGGGGAGAGTGCTCTTGCACGCAGGTCCTGCTTGCGGGCTTCCCATGGGCAGCTGGTTGGCCACTGTGAGAACAGGGTGCCGGACTAGGTGGGCCATTGGCCTGATCCAGCAGCCGGGCTCCTCGTATGTGCATCATCTGAAAACAAAGCAAGCACATTTTCTTCAGTAGAATTGTTTCATTCATATGCAACTCTGTGTGGATTTAACTGATGGATGAATCAAGAAATCAAGAAAAGTTCCTATGATGACAATTCCCTATAGAGCAACGGCCATTGCTCCGTAATAAGTACCAGCTTTGCATGCAGAAGGTCCCAGGTTCAGTCCACAGCATCTCCAGGCAGGGCTGGGAGAGTCTCCCTGCCTGACGCTCTGGAGAGCAACTGTCAGTCAGTGTAGACTAGATAATATGAAGCTAGATGGACCACTGGTCTGAGTCAGTATAAGGGGCTTCCTATGTTCCTATGAACTGACTTAAGTTTTCTTCATTCAGGTGGCTTCCCCAAAACTATGGAATTCCCTCCCACAAGAGGCAGTGATGACCACCAACTTGGATGGCTTTTAAAAAGAAGCAGACAAATTCATGGAGGATAAGACTACCAATGGCTACTAGCCACAATGGTTATGTTCTCTCTCCATGGTCAGAGGCATGCTGCTAAATACCAGTTGCTGGGAAACACAAGTGGGGAGAGTGCTATTGCACTCGCCTTCTGCATATGGGCTTCCCACGTGGCATCTGGCTTGCCACTTTGAGAACACAGTGGTGGACTAGATGGGCCTTTGGCCTGATCTAGCAGGGCAATTCTTGCTGTTGAAAGTAGAGCACCAATACATGTTACAAGTGACCTGAACTGGAAGTGGCTGAGAGAGTAGAGAGAGACCTTTCTGTCTATCAAATTACGCCTCTAAAGTGTTGGTTGTTTTTGCAGGGTTTGCCCATCCCCTTCCTCCCTCCTCTTACTGTCTTTGTTCTCAGTTAGTAATGGCTCCCTGATTGCAGGCCATATGGCTGCTTCAGCTTGTATAACTTTACCTTTCTGTCATAACAAACCTTAAATGTCTTCATTCTTTCAACTACCAGTCTTAACAGACCAGTTATATATTGCAGTGGAGTGCAGAAATATCTACACATATAATAAAAATGTGAGCATCACACTTTGCAGTTCGCAGCACCATAGACAGGTGGCGCTCCAGCCCCAGCCCCCTCCACCATGAACACTTCCAGCCCCCTCCACCTGCATGCCACTCACACCACCCGTGACCACCTGGCAAGGCAGTGGTGGCAGCCCTGGCGAATGAGGAGGCAATCTAGGTGTGGTGGTGGCAGCAGCCTGGGTGGGTGGGTGTAGCAGGAGGCTGGTGGGCTGCCTAGGTGCACTGCATGGCAACAGTGTTTAGCGGTGGCATGGGAATAGACAAGGCAAGTGGGTTGGTGTGGAGTGGGATTGCCTGGGGGTGGGATGGAGGTTGGCAAGTAGAGGGAGCGGGAGGCAGAGCTCCCCTAATGAGTGAGGGAGTGAGGGTGTGAGTGAGTGTGTGAGGGAGTGAGGGTGTGAGTGAGTGTGTGAGGGAGTGAGGGTGTGAGTGTGTGTGTGTGTGTGTGTGTGTGTGTGTGTGTGTGTGTGTGAGGGAGTGAGGGTGTGTGTGTACAAAAACTCAACACTTCTGTTCCTATTACATCCATGTGGTCATGGGTGCTCATTTTCTCACTGCAGGCTGGAGGATTGGGAAAGGGGAAGGCTTTGCAGACATGGAATATGCAATGATGGTCTCCATGGGAGCTGTAAGAGAGGACACAATAGTTGTCACGGCCGTTCACGACTGCCAGGTAACAGCAGCATTGAACTGGGGTGACTCACTTCCTGACGGGGAATGAATTCCTGGGCTCTGTGCATAATCTGATCTAGGAAACAAATAAATAAATGGAATTAAATTTCTGGGCAAAAAAGTGGTGGTGCAAAATCAGATGTGGAGATTGCTACATGTTCTGCCAAGTATAAACACTTTGCAGAATTAAATTCTGCTCCTGCAGATCATGGTCAGGGGCCAAGAGACAAGTTAAGAGAGACCTGCCCCCAAGCCTGATTTCCCAAATGCAACAGCCTCTTTGGAAAACAGACTTAGAAGCAAGATCATCTCTAGAAGCCAAAACAAGTGCCATTCAGGATCCTTTGGAATGAGGCGGGCAGATTTAAATTGCATGATTAACTCTGTCTCTTATATTTTCTCTTCTCTGGATCAAAATTCAAATGTATGTTCTAACAAAAGGAGAAGAAGAATTTGAGGGTGCACCAGGTGCCCACAACTTTCTTCATCTTTCCACTAAGCTTGGTCTAACTATGGTGGGAGTTGGTGTGTCAGACCCAGGTTCAAATCTTCACTCACCCCTGAAATTCACCTTGGGCCGGTCCCTATCTCTCAAGCTAGCCTAAGTTGTCGTGAAGATAACACTGTGTACTCAGGGAGGAGTGAGAAGAGCCATGAAATCATTTTAAGGAATGCAGGATATAAATGTAACAGATAAATAAAATATGTCTGTTTCCACCCTTGCCGTAGGAATTGCTGTCCTCTGTGGGAGGTGTTAAGAGGCAGAAACTGCAAGGAGGAAGCTACTAATTAAACTTCCAGGGGAGCTTTTCAGAGTCAAGCTCCCATCTAAGCAACCATCCCAGAGGATCTTGGAGATGAGAAGGGCTCTTTATAGCCTGACAATATAATGCCACGTTGAGTGCTGTGTGGAGCCACCTGCAGTTTTAATTCCACTTCCAGCTGATTAGAGAAATCAGTAGTAGAGAAACAATCCCAGAGTCCCATTGGTTGTCACCTTCATTGGTCCCAATTTGTTTCTGAGTCCAACCCAAAGTACAGGCATTGACCTTTAGAGTCCTAAATGGACCAGTGTTTTAATTCCACCTCATGTAAAAGCAATCCTTTGCCCCAGTGCTAAAGGGTTCTGAGTTTGGAAGCAACCTGTGGACTGGTGATATTTCTCCTCTTCCTTATCATAGGTGGTAGACATACCGGAAGAACTTCTGGGTGACCATGATCTAATTGTGGATTACATCCTTACCCCAACAAGAGTGATCAAGACGGGGTGCAGATGCCCCAAGCCCCGAGGGATCCTCTGGCACAAGGTAGGTTGTCTCTTCCGCAGCAGGCACTTAGGGATGGTAGAAACGTATTTCAAGGGTCTTGCAGTGCATTAGGTGCTCTTAATGCTGATGAAGGTAATATTATTGATATTGATATTAGATGTAGAACCAGGCATGGACATATTGAGTTGTTTCCACCAAAGTTACATTCTGAGTAGACCCTCTGAAATTAATGGACCTAAATTAATCATGCCTGTTAACTTCAGTGGGTCTACTCTGAACTGGACTAATGTTGGATACCAACTTTTACTTAATCAGAATTAGCAGAGCTACAGTGTCTATCGCTTAATTTTCTGCAAAAACTAAACAATTTTTAAAAGTGCCCATGATCAGGCAGCATATTTTTTTTAAAAAAATAAAAGGCAAGTATTATTTATTTGTTTTCAGTATCTATATATCACCCTTATTTATCCATTTTCAATATATGTATATCTAACATATATGTGTGTATGTATATATAATAGTATATTATGTGTATGTGTATATAATGGTATATATATACCCTCTTCTTTCAACAAGCCTTTTAAGTTGAGACCTTATCCTAGTCTGTGTCTGTGTTGGAATTGCTTTTTAATATGTTTTTAAACCTTTTAAAAAAACCCCAATATATTTTTAATTTTTTTTGAAAAAAGATGTCTTGAAAGCTTTTTAAAAAAATGTTTTTAAAGTTGTTTTGTTTTAATGTATTTTAAAGTCTGTTTTTATGATGTTTTAAAGTGTTTTTAGTGCTTTTGTTTGCCGCCCTGGGCTCCTGCTGGGAGGAAGGGTGGGATATAAATGAAATAATAAATCAATAAATAAGTAAATACCATCCGATAACAGCTGTTCTCTGTACTTTACGGCACTTGCAAAAGCTGTGGATAGCCAGTCTCTTCTTCAGAGGCATTTCCCCCACCCTATTTCTCATATACTTAGGGAGGGAAGGGGTGCCTCTTCTGAATCATGCCTTCTCTAAAAACAAGTTTTTTGTTTGTTTGTTGCTTTTTGCAGATATAATTATCAATTCACTGATCAGACTCAGATGACTAGGCACCACTGTGGTTCAGAGGTTAGATCAGGTGGGAGGGAACTTTCAGCCCTCCAGAAGTTGCTGAACGACAACTCCCATCAGCCCCAGCAAGTGTGGCCAGTGGCCAGGGATGATGGGAGTTGTCGCTCAGCAACATCTGGAGGGCCAAAGGTTCCCCTCACCTGGGTGAGAGTATTGCACTAGGACCAGGGCAATTCAGGGTCCAAATCCCTTCCCCCTACTCACCTATGAAGCTCACTGGGTGACATTTGGCCAGTCACTGCCTCTCAGCCTAACCTACCTCACAGGGTTGTTGTGAGGATGAAGACCTTTGGAACAGATAGCCTACTCTGACTAGTGGCAGCACTCCTGAACCTCAGGCAGAAGGGGAATGGGAGCCAGACAACCCCCCACTCGTCAGCACCCATTCCTTTATGTCAGAGGTGGGGAAAACATTTTCCAGCCTGAGGGCCACATCTTTCTGGGCAACCTTTTGAGGGCCACATACCAGTGGTGAGTGGTTCCAGAGGCAAAATTGGAGGGAGCAATGAATGTAAATTTTGCCTTTGGTACAGTAGGCTAATTTGCATGCGCATCCACATACACCCCTCCATCCGGCAAGGAACAGGCATTATCAGAATTCAAGGACACGTTTGCACCCAGGCAAAAACATTCAAGGAAGGTGTGAAGTAGGGCCAGTGAGGGGTCTTCCTTAGTGAGAGGGGTCTTGTTTGGGGAGAGGCCCAAGGGCCAGATAAATAGGCCTGGAAGGCTGCATTTGGTCTGTGTGCGTGAGGTTCCTCCCTTCCCGCTATATGGTGCAGCCGAGCTTTATTCATGTTACTTAATTAGCAAGATAAAACAGTGGCAAGTTCTGAAGTTCAGAGTCCCTTCATGATAGTCACACCACGCCCCGTTCTAAGATTATACAACCTTCCAAGATTATAGAATAATCTGGCCAGGTCTGAATACTGCTTTCTGCTTCTCTGTTCTTGTTAATGCCTTCTCCCACAACCAACTTCCCTAGGAGCTAATTGGCATGAAAGGGGAGTGTGTAAGCTACTGAGAAGAGTCTTCTCAGTGGCTTACACACTCCCCTTTCATGCCGATTAGTCTTCTCAGTGGCTGAGACACCTCCTTTCGCTCTGATTGGCTCCAATCATCAGGAAAAGACCAGTAAACATGTTAGACTTTTCCCAGAGCCCAACACACTCCCTATCCTAGATGACTACACCCTTGTGCATAACAACAACACCAACAACAACACCAACAACAACACCAACAACAACACCAACAACAACACCAACAACAACACCAACAACCAACCACCAACCACCAACCAACCACCAACCAACACAACAACCACCAACCACCAACCAACACAACAACCACCAACCACCAACCAACACAACAACCAACAACCACCAACCAACACAACAACCACCAACCAACACAACAACCAACACAACAACCACCAACCAACACAACAACCACCAACCAACCACCAACCAACACAACAACCAACCAACCACCAACCAACACAACCACAATAACCAACCAACACAACCACAACAACCAACCAACACAACCACAACAACCAACCAACACAACCACAACAACCAACCAACACAACCACAACAACCAACCAACCAACAACCAACCACCACCAACAACCAGCAGCACCAGCAGCACCAGCACCAGCACCACCAGCACCACCAGCACCACCAGCACCACCACCACTACCAGCACCACCACCACCACCAGCACCACCACCACCACCAGCACCACCACCACCAGCACCACCAACAGCACAAACAGCACAAACAGCACAAACACCAACAAATTTTTGATGGATATAGCCTAGCTTTGATAGAAGGCTGGGCTAGGGGAGAAAAGACACTTCAGCTTAAGCAGTTTGTGGAAAAAGAAGCAGGACTCTCCATTTTTTAAAGGGTGTTATTTATCTAGTGATAAGAGCACACTTACTACCACCCACAGAGAACAAAGCGTGGGTCTGCTGTTTTGTGTTTTTTTAAAGTACATAATTTTTGATTGATTATCTGTTTTTAACTTTATTTGATGTTTGAATTTATACAAAAATTGGAAAGAAATAGGAGGGAAAAGCACAATATTAAAAGACCAATAACAGAATGATAAATAATTGAACCATTAACAGTTTAGCAACTTATACTATCATACAAATAAAAATATGAAAACTTGCTTAATAACAATATTAATAAAATACTTATCAATATTATGTTAATAGAACAAGGTGTATGAGTAACCATTTTAAGATTATAAATTTTTTACTTTTGATTTATAGTTGTGGTTTATAATTTAAAAATTTGGGAAGAAGTACAATCTTATCTCATGTAGAATTGAAAAAGGGTTGCAGCTAACCTCCTTCTGCTTGCTGTTTCAAAGCTCTTTAAACATTGCCCATTCTTGTTTGAATCTGTTTATTTTCATTGTTAAATACTGCCAGGATCTCTAGGAATAAAGAAAGGGTCAGGAACAGTGGATGGAGGAACATCACAGTTTGAATCTTCAGGCTGCTTTGCAGATGTGTGTTCATCACTTTTATAACTGTAGCATGAAAGGTTGATGCTCTGTGTGTGTGTGTGTTTCCTTGTGCAAAAGAATTCAAGCCCTCCAGGTGCCTTGCTGCAAAATGAAAATGGTTGTAGCAAAATAATGAGTCGGCAAGCAAACCCAAATGCAAATTAATCAACTAATATACAACAGTACAATGTTCTAAAACTGGCTGGCTACCAGTAGTTGTTGTTCAAGGCTCCAGCTTAGTCTGGCATCAAAAAGATAGTAATGGTCATGCCAGCCAAATCACTACCACCAGGGCACCACAACAGAGAAGGCCCTGTCGCCAGTAACCACCCACCATACCTGTGTCAGGAATTTCTGGAATTCTATGCAGCTCCACCATGAGGTGCGTCATGGAACTGCAGGTGGTGGTCTCTGTGAAGTATCTTCTGGCCCTGGACTGACTCCACCCACCTTGGCTGACCATTTGGATCCTCTCCAGCAGGAGAGCCTATAAAAGGGCTCCCTGTTCCAACTGAGCCTTGCTTGAGCCACATGCTCTTTCTGAACAATGACATCTTCTTGCATCCATGGTTATTCTTTGGTCCTGACCCCTGGCCTGCTCCTCAGTACGTTCTCCTCGATTCTCCTCCAGACCTAACTTACTCTTTGGTCCTGATGCGTGGCTTGCCCTACAGTTCCTGGCTCACCTCAGGCTGCTGCTCACGGCCCACCCTGACACCTTTTCAGTGTTTCTAGGAAAAAGGACTAAAACCTCAGAGTGTGTGGATATATTCTTTTCAGCTTGAGAACATTTGCTTTTAACTTGAGCCTTGTGTTCCATCAAGCTTCAGCAGAAGCCAGAAGATGCAGCTGGGCTTTTCCTCTCACCCGCAACAAGTACCACTAGGCCCCACCTCATCCCATGTGGTCCTCTTATGAGCAATAGTGCTGTGGCAGGGTCCCTTCATGATAGTCACAGCCATGCCCCTCCTCCCTTTTTTGATGCTAGGTTGAGAATGAGATCCTTGTGAATGCATTCTCCCACAACAACAGACGCCTCTAGGAGCCAATCAGCATGAAAGGAGGGGAGTGTTAGCTCCTGAAAAGAGTCTTTTCAGTGGCTGACTCACCTCCTTTCACTCTGATTGGAGCAGGAAAAGACAAGTAAGCATGTTAGAAGACTCTTCTCAGCAGCTAACAGACTCCCCTTTCATGCTGATTGGCTCATAGGATGCTGAAGACATAGGGACTCCTCTGGGACCCTACTCCCAAAATGTTAAGGGTTCTAAGACCTCTTGAGGCCCTGGATGACTACACCCCTCCTTAGGAGTCCATTGCTGTCAGGAACTGTTGGACATTTCTGCAGCTGCCCCATGTGCTGATTCACTGAAGTACAGCTGGCAGGATTCTCCACAAAGTACCTTCAGGCCCTGGTCTGACTCCACCCACACAGACTGGCCATTGGGTCCTCCTGAACAGGAAAGAGTATATCAGAAGGCTTCCTGTTTCAACTAAGCCTTGCTTAAGCAACATAGACTTCTTGAGCTCTGGCATGTTAGATTCAGGACAGACAAAATAAAGTACTTTTTCACATACTGGTGCATAGTTAAACTATGGAATTTCCTCCCACAGGAGGCTATTTCAGGGTTGTGAGGATTCAGGCAGGCACAGAATTCAGGGATGTCAACTTTTTTTTTTTAAAAAAAAAAGGTTCCAGCCCTCATGGGTTTAAAAGGCAGGCTTGGAAGTTTGTAGGCAATATGGGGGGGCATGGGCATGCATGCACACTTCTGCTATGTTACCGTCGCAGAAGGGTTGTAGTGGGACATTGCACCTCTCTGTCTGAAAAAGGTTAACCACCCCGATCTAAACCAAAACTGGTGTTTTCAGTTGCTCCCAGGACAAAACCCTAGAGCCTGTATTGCAGAAAATGTGTATCTCACAGCAAATCTCAGGCTGAAGCTTCTGAATGCTTTTCCAGGACAGCTCCACAGAAGCCACCAGAGATCACAACCCCAGAGGAAGACTGTTCCTGTGGATTCAAATCATGTGCTGTGCAATGGCAACATGCCGCTTCGGGCTTCCTGGTGCATACAGATGGCTAATCAAAGATACCGAAGTTAGTTAGTTAGTTCCCAGTTCATTATTTGCATAAAAGTTCAAAGCACAACTCAATCAAATATGGCAAAAACAACTGAAGTTTATATGTCTCTGAACCCCAAAGTAAGCTTTGGAATGCCCCATAACATATATCTTCAGGAAGGGTGTGGGGTAGGACTACCCATTCCAGATCAACAATCATTTTCTCCAATCAAAATATGTAGTGTTTGAGCAACACTCATAAATGGGTGTGAATGACAATAATGAATAAGAAACTTGGGGCATGCACCCCACAATACGCTAGGGGCCACCCCAAATCACAATTCCACTCCTTTAAAAGAGGATCCTCTAAAAGACAGCATTGAATTGCCAGCAGCTTCAGCATTGTGAGAAATGAAGCAATGGGCAGACCCCTAGGAGCCGTCCCTTAGAGAGGCCTGGCCTATGGGGCCAGGCTTAAAACGACACTCATACAGCAACTCCCAAGTCTGGCTTTGCAGGGTCCTGGGGTGGGGGCTTCAGTGGATACCCCTTCAGTGCTACCCTTCTCATGTTCCTCCCACCTAGCTTTGATGGCTTCCTTTCCTGGTGTCAGGATTCAGCCTCCATAAATAACTTCCTTGGCCATCTCTGACTCCCCTACTCCTAATCTCAAGCGATATCTGCCCAGCCCTGGCAAAGGACGCTCCCACTCTGACCACCGCCGCTGCGGAACCCTTTCATCTCTAGTGCTGCTTTTCACACTCTGGCAGACAGGAATGGCCTGCAGGGAAGCCTGTATATCAAAAACTTGGCTTCCCTTCTGCTTTTATTTTGCTTATCAGAGAGAAGAGGAGAGATTAAAGGCTGCGATCTTTCTTTGGAGAAAGGATGTGCTCACTCTCACCCTGCTGGTGCTGCCATCTGTTCATGAAGGGAGATTGGTCCATCATCGTTCTCTTTAGCCCAGCCACGGCGCTCTTTCTGGTCAACTAAATTTGGGTGGGAGATGGCGGGGGAACCCTATGGGAGAGTGAGAAAAGACGGAGAATGGATGGATCTTTTATTTACACATACACACACACATACACACACACATACACACACTCACAAATAGAGGTACTTAAAACACACACCAGAGGAAAATGGAGGTACATAAAATGATGCATGGTGTGGAGAAGGGGGATAGGGAGAAACTTTTTTCTCCTTCTCACACAACACTGGAGTAGGAATGGAAAGACCTGTCAATTTTGGTTCTCTCTCTTTCTAATTTTTCTCCCATCTTAAATTTGGTTCTCCACATTTCTGTAGCAATTTGTGTTGGGTTTTTTTAAGAAAAGAATCCTCATGACATTTCCCCAGCATTTTAGTGTGAATTTCTCCTGATAAACACACTTTTGTAGGCTGTTTTGACTAATCTACACATTTCTGCAAGCCGTTTCTTGTCCTGTAATGCATTTTTGCGTGTTATTTTCAACCATATATTCATTTTTATGCACGCTTTCCCCTAACATATGCATGTTTGGAAACATTGTTTGGTTGGCAAACTGCATTGCAAAATTCGAATAAGCATGCATTTGGAAGGATAGCTGTGTTTTAGTTCTGATATTGTTTCGGAAATTGTGACTTTGTTAGGTTTGGCTTGAAATGCTAACTGAATCGGATTTCTTCCCATCCCTGTACTAGAATGTAATGGGATCATCTAATGAAGCTAAATGTTGGAGGATTCAGGACAGACGAAAGAAAGCACTTCTTCACACAGCACATATTTAAGCTATGTGGAATTTGCTCCCACAGGAGGCAGTGATGGCCACCAACTTGGATGGCTGTAAAAAGAGGATTAGACAAGTGGGTACTAGCTATGATGGCTATGCTCTGCCTCCACTGTGGGAGGCATTAATGCTTCTGAATACTAGTTTCTGGGAATTGCATGCAGGGAGACCTTGCAATCAGTTCCTGCTTGCAGTTTCCCAGAAGAGGCATCTGGTTGGCCACTGTGAGAACAGGATGCTGGACTAGATGAGCCTTTGACCTGATCCAGCTTCAGGGCTCTCCTTATGTGTAACAAAATCACCTTATCAGCAATTCTTGCAGTCCCAGCTCCAAAGCATTTCTAAAAATATGTGCAGCGTTGGGAGATCAACATCATCTTTAGCCTCTTCATGTTTTTTTTTTTAAAAAAACAACACCACCCAAATGACATCCTTCCTTTCTTGCTCTTTCAAATCCAGAATCTTCAACCTCCTTCCAGGATCTGGGTGTGGGGACAAATGACAGAACAGGCAAAAGAGCTGCTCTAAAGGGCCATTGTTTTGCCCACAGCACGTTCTTTTTAGAGTGTTTTTCATCCAGGCCTGTATGCCCATTGTAAATCAGCCAGCACTGGAAAAATAAGGCATGATTGAGCAAAAGCAGGTGATTTTTAAGGGCTTCTTTTAAAAAAGAGGACTCCCCAAGGTATATATTTGTGGTGGTTTTTACCCTGGCTGACCAGAAAAGGCTTTTGTAAGATCAATAACAAAAGGAGATAGGCCCTGCCCGCTGGCTTACAATCTAAAAAGACAGAGGAGCAAAAGGAAAAAAGGAGGAGGAGGGAAGAGGAATATAAGCAAACTTGGGTACCAGTTCATGAAGTTAGAAAGCTCTTCTAATGTCCAGCTTGAATAAAACAGTTGGTTTCCATCTCTTCCTCTTCAGTAGCCTCCTGTAGACATTTCCCAAGGCAGGTTCTGGAACATTCCAGGAACAACCGGTGTGATCCACATCATCTCCAAGGGATGTCCCCGCTTAGAGCTTCAGTTTTGTGAGAAAGTCAATATCTTTCAATGATCCTTCTAAGCATGCCATACCTGTCCACAACTAAACTTGCTTCCAAGAAGCAGGACTGTAGGCTAGGCTGTCATGTAACAGGCTGGAGCCTTCCTCCTCCTCAAAGGCAAATCAATGAACTGTCGAGAGCCCTGCCTACCATCAGACAGTGCTATCCTTGACATTGTCCAGCCTTCAGGATGTACTTTGTTTCTTCAGGAGGAAGTGGGCAAACCTATTTTGGAATATTTTTGTGGCATGCAACACGAGATGAGCAGTTTTTCATTCCTATATTCCTAAAACTTTAAGCCAGGAGTAGGGAACCTCAGGCCCGGAGCCAAATGCAGCGCTCCAGGCCTTTCTGTCTGGCCCTCTGGACTCTCTCCAGACCACACCCCCTCTCTCCAGGCCACACCTCTCACTGGTCCTGCTCCACACACCCTGGTTGGAATGTGCCCTTTAATTGTGACAATGCCTCTTGCGTGCCTTAATGGACAGCGAGAAACCTCTCAACGTTTGTGTGGCTGGAATACAGATAGATGTTTTGAGTGTAGAAGCCTCTGGCTTTTGCTCCACATTGAGATCCCACAGTTAAGCCCTGCTAATAATGGCTTAGACTTGAGACAAGTCTGTGCATGCTTTGTGCCACTCGTGGCCTGTGGCTCTGTGTCTCTGGGGCAGTGGAATCCGCTCTGGGTTTTAGCACGAACTTTCAAGGAGCTGTCCAAGGTGCTTTTCATCGAGTTTCCTTGTGGAATGCACAAACGCCATGCTAATATAACAGCTCCTTGAAAGTTCAGACTAAAATGCCACCCTGGGCTCCTGCCGGGAGGAAGGGCGGGATATAAATCAAATAATTAATAAATATATAATAAATAAAACCCCACAGATATGGAGCCACCAGCTGCCACTGCTTTGTGCTTCTCAGTAGCTCAGATGTTGTACCCAGAACAGGCCCTTTCTGAGTCCAGGGTTTGTTATGAAAATTAAAATTATTTTGCATATTTGCTTCTTTATTAATGTTTTAGTCTATTTGGCTTACTTTTCACAATTGCTTCTGCTTATCATGGGGTTATTTCAGAGTGTGACTGGTTGGATCTGCCATGGTGGCAGAAAGAGGGAACCCTGGAATAAAGTGGTGGGGAGGGGGGTTGTCTTCAAGAGAGAGAGCACAGAGGCAACTTCCTTCCCTTGTGTTCTGCACAAGGTTTTTCCTTTCTTCTTTTGCTGTTATGACTTGGCTAAATAAAGACTCCAAATATCTAGAGAGGAATTAAACGTAACTCAAGAGGCATTTGTGTTGGGTCCAGGAGAGATCCATTACGTGAATATGGGGTGGAGCTGGGGGAGGGCCCGATTTGGTCATATTAGCATAGAGTTTGTGCATTTCACAAGGAAACTTGACCAAAACCAGCAAATTGTTCTAAATTGGGGAAATGGAAATGGACTACCTCCAAGTCGATCCCGACTTAGGGCGACCCTATGAAGAGGGTTTTCATGGTAAGCGGTATTCAGAGGGGGTTTACCATTCCCTCCCTCTGAGGCTGAGAGGCAGTGACTGGCCCAAGGTCACCCGGTGAGCTTCATGGCTGTGTGGGGATTCGAATCCTGGTCTCCCAGGTCATAGTCCAACACTTTAACCATTACACCACACACCTCTCTAAATTGGGGAAACAGAGCAAAAGGGGGTTCCAAGCCTATGTGGTGTACTTTAAATGTGACTCTACCAAAGGTCTCCAGAGGACATGTTGCACAGCTGAAAATGTGGCACTTTCTTGGGATTTAGCAGAGATGTCCATTCAAGCATTGACGTTGTACAACAGTGGGCTGGGAACTCCAGTTTTTCACATCGCTAATAACGGGCCTGGTAGCACTAGCTTTCCTAGTCCAGGGCCACTGTGATGTTGTGGTTACAGCAATGGTAGCCAACGTGGTGCCCTCCAGATGCTAATGGAATCCAACTCCCATCAGCCCTAGCCAGCAGATCCAATGCTCAGAGATGATGGGAGTTGTAGTCCACAACATCTGGAAGGCCACAGGCTCCTCACCCTGCAATAGACACTACTGGGCTAAATGGAGCCTGGGGTTTCAATCCGCACTCAGCCATGAAGCTCACTGGGTGACCTTGGGCCAGTCATCACTTCTCGACCTAACTTGTAGAGTAGTTGTGAGGATCTTTTTTAAAAAAGTATGCTTTGTATTGGAGTTCCTCTGGAGAAAAGACAAGGTATAAATAAATGAGCAATGTTTTAGTATGTACATTTTAAACAGTACATGTATAAGTGCCCATGGCATTTTAATCAGAGTTTCTCAGACAAAAGGACCTTGCAATCTAAATTGCAACAGAGAAAAAAGGTGATGAGTGGCTGTATAATATTTCACGTTGTAGTATCTCCTAGTGTGGAGACTAGATTTGTGCCAGGATGGGAGGTCTCCAAGCTTACTAAAGGAAAAAAGGAATGTAAGCATTATTAATTAAAATGCCCACTGTTCTTTCACCCACGGAGCTCTATCAGCCCAGAAGGGAAGTTGGTGGGAGGGGAAGAATAGGATCCAGCAGGCCACTGGACCATGCTTCATGAATCTTTCTCCAAACAGCGCAAAAAAAAAAAAAAAAGACAGTGAGCTGTAATATAGATCAACAGTATTTGTGAAGTGTGTGGTGCTTCCCGGCAGGAGCTTGGTCTTCACAGAGCCCGGTTGTGTTTTGCACATCTTGTATGTCATCTGATGGTTCTGATGTCCTGTTGATGTTACTGACAAGCCTACGTGATGGCCTGATCTTCCATTTTGAAGTTTGTGTTTGTTTAAAGGGGAGGAAAACTAACATTTCTCTCCATTGTAGATCAGTTATGAAATGCTGGAGAAAATCCCAATCCTCAAGAACCTTCGCTACAGAGAGAAACAAGAAGGCAAGGTTGTCGCCCTCAGGGATGAACAGCCAGATGTTCCAGCTGCTGGCAAGCCTGCGAGAGTAGCCAGGAAAAGTAGACCTGAAAGTAGCCATTTCCAGGACAAGACCAGCTTGTCCCAAGCAAATCCAGAAGATGAGGCTTTATCAGACAAATGGCCCCTCTCTGCTGCCCCTGTCACTGTTTATGTGGGCAGCATCCCTCAAGGAACCAGAGTGAGCGAGTTAAAGGATGCCCTGCGAGCTTCTCACGTGACTCCTGCACGACTGATATGGCAAGGAGCGCAACACCGGGCATTTCTCAATTACAATGATCAAACCACGGCTGACACTGCTGCTGCAGCCCTTCAAGGTTTAAGCCTCCGAGGTAGTCCGCTGCGAGTGGAACTGGCTAGGAACCAGCGCAGCAAACTGGCAAGCAGACCCCAGTAGGGTGTTGCAACACATACGGCAGCAGACACAGATCTCGGTACAACAATGGTCCAAGGTTTTCAGGGATGGCCGGAAGCTGCTGTTGATCTTGGAGGCTCCCTCCTTAGGCAAGTACACTTGAACCATGAAATACCACAAATGTCCCCATGAAGAAATGTGGGATTTTTTGGTGAATGCTGTGGCTTTAGAACAGATTTGTCCTCCTCCAGGAAGGCAGAAAGATGTGGCCCTCCATATGTTGGATCCCAATTTCCATCAGCCCCAGTTAGCGTAGCCAATGCTCAGGGATGATGAGAGATGTAGTATATCAGTAGCTGGAGGTCCATGGTTTCATCTCCCCTGACCTCCCCAAAGCTACTTTGCCTGCTCCTGAGGATGGTAAGTAATGTCAGAGCTTGGTCTACATGGCAGAACCAATGAGGCGGCAGAAGGGTCTGCAGCAGGTGAGGGATGCCGTTTCTGCCTGCTCCCTTTCAGTAGAAAAGTAGCATGTCAAGAATAATTCTAACCCAGCCCATTCCCCATTTGCCAGTTTTCTACTTGCAGAGAAGTGTTTTGTTTTTGTTTGCTTTCTACAACATAATGGGCTGTGCAAAAACGGGATATGTTTATATATATATATATATATATTATAATAATAATAATAAACTTTATTTCTACCCCGCCCTTTTTCCAAAAGGACTCAGAGCGGCTTACAACTAAAAACACCATTAAAACATACAGAGTATATTATTAAAAAGAATTAAACTATGAGAAAAATTAAAACCATAAAATATAGGTTAAAAACAGCGGACAATTTAAAATAATAAAATCATATAATGTAATCACCAAACCTATGACACTTAATCCTGGTCGTTCTCTATCCCAAATGCCCGTTGAAATAAAACAGTCTTTACTTGTCGCCGGAAAGATGGCAAGGAGGGAGCTGATCGCACCTCACTCGGAAGGGAGTTCCACAGCCTAGGGGTGGCCACCGAAAAGGCCCTATCTCGTGTCGGCATCATATGTGCTTGCGAAGGTGTGGGGAACACAAGAAGGGCCTCACCTGAAGATCTCAAATCCCGGACAGGTTCATGTAGGGAGATACGATCTGTCTAATAGTCTGGACCTGAGCCGTATAGGGCTTTGTAGGTCAAAACCAGCACTTTGAATTGTGACCGGAAACAAATTGGCAGCCAGTGGAGCTGTTGTAACAGGGGAGTTGTATGGTCCCTGTAACCAGCCCCGGTTAGCACTCTGGCTGCAGCTCTTTGTACCAATTTAAGTTTCCGAACAGTCTTCAAAGGCAGCCCCACATAGAGCGCATTACAGTAGTCTAAGCGGGATGTAACCAACGCATGCATCACCCTAGTCAGATCAGGTAGCTCCAGGAACAGGCGCAGCTGGCGCACCAGTTTTAATTGGGCAAATGCGCTCCTGGATACAGTAGCAATCTGGGCCTCCAAATTCAAAGCTGAGTACAGGAGTACACCCAAACTGCGAACCTGAGACTTCAGGGGGAGTGCGACCCCATCCAGCACCGGTTGAATCCCTATTCCCTGATCTGCCCTCCGACTGACCAGGAGTACCTCTGTTTTGTCAGGATTTAATCTCAACTTGTTTGCCCTCATCCAGTCCATCACTGATGCCAGACACTGGTTTAGGGCCTGTACGGCTTCCTTGGCTTCAGGTGGAAAAGAGAAATAGAGTTGAGTGTCATCAGCATACTGATGGCACCGAACCCCAAAACCCCGGACAACCTCTCCCAGCGGTTTCATGTAGATGTTGAATAACATGGGGGACAAAACGGAACCCTGAGGGACCCCATAGGTCAATGGCCAAGGGGTCGAGCAGGAGTCCCCCAGTACCACCTTCTGGGTTCGGTCCTCCAGGAAGGACTGGAGCCACTGTAACACAGTGCCCCCAAGTCCCATCTCGGCAAGGCGGCCCAGAAGGATACCATGATCGATGGTATCGAAAGCCGCTGAGAGGTCCAGTAGAACCAGCAGAGACACACTCCCTCTGTCCAGTTCTCTGCGTAGGTCATCCACCAAGGTGACCAAAGCCGTCTCTGTCCCATAGCCAGGCCTGAAACCAGATTGAAATGGATCCAGATAATCCATATCATCCAGGAATCTCTGGAGTTGGGCGACCACCACATGCTCTATTATCTTGCTTAAAAATGGAATATTGGAGACTGGCCGGTAGTTACCTAGTAAAGAGGGATCCAGGGAGGGCTTTTTCAGCAGTGGTCTTATAACTGCCTCCTTTAAGCATGATGGAATTCTGCCTTGTTGTAGAGAGGCATTAACTATTCCCCTGACCCAATCGACCAGTCCCCCTCTGGTACTTCTAATGAGCCAGGAAGGGCAAGGGTCCAGTACACACGTGGTGGCACGCGCCGCTCCAAGGATCTTGTCCACATCCTCGGGTAGAACAAGTTGAAAAGAATCCATTTTAATTGGAGAAACAGGTGCCGAAGTTAGATCCTCAGAGACTGTATCAATTTTAGCATCCAAGTCACAGCGAATCTGAGCGACTTTGTCCGCAAAGTGCCATGCAAATTCTTGACAGCGGTCTGCTGAGTGGTCAGAATTACCCTCACGGGGGCTGGAACTTATAAGCCCTCTAACCACTCGAAACAGTTCCGCTGGACGGCTCCCAGCAGATGCAATGGAGGCCGAGAAGAAAGATTTCTTCTTAGCCCGTACTGCCTCGGAGTAGGCCTTCAAATAGGCTCTAGCCCGAGATCGATCAGCTTTGCTCCGAGTCTTCCGCCAACGTCGCTCTAGTCCCCATCTGACACGCTTCATCACCACCAGCTCCTTGGAAAACCATGGAACCGGTTTGGCTCCACTCCGAAAGAGGGGACGCTCGGGAGTGATCGTGTCCACCGCCCTGGTCATTTCTCTATTCCAGAGATCAACCAGGGCTTTGACAGGATCGCCTGCCAAGGTGACAGGAAAATCTCCAAGAGCCATCAGGAAACCATCCGGATCCATCAGCCTCTTGGGACGGACCATTCTAATCGGTCCCCCACCCCTGCAGAGGCTCTGAGTCCCAGTGAGTCTAAACCCGACCAGGTAGTGATCTGTCCATGACAATGGAACCACTGCAAGTTCTTCCACACCAAGATCACCGTCATCCCAACCAACACAGAAAACATATGTTTCTTTCCTGGAAAAAAAAAAACACGGTGGGATTTTGGCTGGATATATATATATATTTCTAAACAGAAGCACTTTTGCAGCTGATCTCAGGCAAAAACTCAAAATAAGCATTGCAATGTTCTCTTTCTTATATAAAAAAAGAAAATAATAATACAAGAGTTGGAAATGTTTTTCGTAGCTCCAGGGTGTACTCTTAAGTATATTTTAAGCACATTATGATGCCCCAAGAGAGGCAGCCCTTTCATGAAGCATTAAATGAAACCTTTTCAAGGTTGACGAGTTGCTTTCTGTGCAAAATCCCACAGAACGTTCTTCCTTCCCCTTCTGCACCCCTCTCTTGTTTTGCCTAAGGAAAACAAAAGCTAAAAGCAATTACACTGATGCCTTGTAATAGTTTGAAAGAAACCAACATAATGGAGAAAGGCCTCCTCCTTACCTTCCCCCCCCCAGTCAGGGGCTTGCTTGGTCACTGGGAACCTGACTTATACTGGGGCTGTGAACCCACAAGTCACCTCCCCCAAAGAGTTTCCATTGGCCACACTGGAGGGGTAACAGGTCTGCCAATCCATTGTGAAATCTCTTTGAAGTTGAATGAAAATGCACTCCAGCTGCTTCCACCAGGTCTTACAGAAGAAAGGGGCAGGGTTTCGCTAGCGTCGGGTGCCCCCATTTTCAGAAGAGAGAGGTGAAGATGCATTGGAACCAGCAGAACAGTGAGGGTGCCTCTACCCTGAGTCAGACCATGGCCATACATTTATTCCACTATTCTTCCACCTTAAACAGTCATGTCTTCCCCCAAAGAGGCCTGGGAGCAAGAACAAGAGCCAGCAGTTAGAGTGTTGGACTACGATCTGGGAGCCCAGGCTTTAAATCCACACCCAGCCATGAAGCTTGCAGAGTGGCCTTGGGCCAGTCACAGTGTCTCTGCCTACCTCACAGGAATGTTTTGAGGATAAAATAGAGAGGAGGGGGAGGACCATCTATGCCACTTTGAACTTCCTGGAGAAAATAAACAGCCAAACTTGCGTCACGCAGGATGATGCAATCTCATCATGCAGATGCCAGAAAATCAAAATACATGTCTTGTAAAAAGAAAAGAAAAAAGACCTTGTCCTTGTTTGGAAGAATTTTAAAGGTTGCTATCTCAGGAGCTGATTGCCTTTATAGAAGACTTCTATGCCTTGGGACTGTTTCGTTTACAGAAAGCGAAGTTTTCATCTCCGAAAGGAAACAATCACTCAGGCTGTTGATATATGGGAGTCATTCTTTGCTACTGCATGTAAACAGGCACAGCAATTCCTATTGTACATAAACTCCTGGTTCCTTGCAAATCCCCAGGGAAGCATTATTATATCCTGCTCTTCCAGGTGTGGGTTTGCATGCTGATCATTAGATTTGGAGCACTTTTCACAGAAAGGAGTATTCCAATAGCTGGAGGCTATTTCAGGCTTTTCGAAATTAATTTCCATTCCAAACGGCAATGGGACTCAAAATATTAAGTGCCAGGAAACTAAGGCAAAGCTCCAGAAATATTCTTTTAAAAATAACCTGAATGAATTGTCACAATATGAGCTAGGGATGTACATTTGTCTCGCTATAATTAACTAGCATCTCCCAGTTAGGGGGAGGCACTCTGCCTGGATGCAATTTACAAATCTATCTGTCAGTACCATGAGGAATACAGCCATGGTCTTTTTTAAGATCTCATTTCTAAAACATTATGGCTAGAACTCTATGCACATTTGGTTGCTTCCGAATAAACTTTTATAGGATCAGCCTGTCAACTACACAGTTTTCTAGAGGGCCTTGCTTCTTTGCCCTCATCTCTTCTACAGGTGTCCAGCAGGTGGCACAATTGGTGCATCAAAACATCCTAAGAAATTAGCTAAATCCATTATACTCTTTAGCCTTCAGAAATGCGTTCATCACAACATCCTTTTTATATCTATTTTGCCCCCCCATATTCCCCAGTTTAAAAGTGTTTGATTTATGTTAACAATTTTTATATTTTATCTTCTGTTTTATTGCTAACCACCTTGAGAAGTTAGACTTTATCAGAGTAAACAAACAAAATTCATCGTAAGACGACATAATGATTGCGAGGCTGGAGCGGTGGTGGTTACAGTTTAAGTATTGTTCAACATCAATTTTCACAAGAAACATCTGGGGGGAAATTATGTTCCAAAAATGTCATAATGAAATCATGCCAAATTTTGAATTCAGTCAAGATTTTGCTACATCTTTTAATTGGTATACCTTGCCTCTGAGATAGTAATATCTGTTTTTCATCCATGTGTGTTTTGGGAGTTTTGATGCAGACTGCTCTGTGTACCTTGCAGGGCTGTGGTATTCTGAATCAATGCATCAAGGCCTCATCCAGGCACTCCAAAAGGCATATGGACATGCGCAGAGTTTTTTATTTTGATTTTATTCATTATTCTTATTTTAAATAATAGTTATTCTCATCTTTTAAAGTTGCATTCACAAAGTAGACCCACTGAAATGAATGAACCTAAGTTAGTCATGTCTATTCATTTCAAAGGGATCACATCCACACCATACATTTGAAGGAGTCTTATACTGATTTAACAGTCATGGCTTTCCCCAAAGCATCCTGGGAACTGTAGTTTGTTAAGGGTGCTGAGAGTTGTTAAGAAGAGACCCCTCACAGAGTTGCTAGTAAATAGAAGTAGTAGTAGTATTTAAATTTATATTCCACCCTCTTCCTCCCAGAGGACCCTAGGGTGTCAAACACAAAAATGATAAAACAATCAAAAGCATCTAAAAACAGACATCTAAAAACTAAAACAATTCAGATACAGATTGGGAAAGATCTCTACTCAAAAGACTTGTTGTAAGAGGAAGGTTCCCAGCACACTTAACAAACTACAGTTCTCAGGATTCTTTGGGGGAAGCCATGATACTGCTTTAAATGTACAGAGTAGCTGTGTGTCCTGGCTCTCCTCTAAGTTGAAGGGCTGTAACTCAGTGGTAGAGCATCTGCCTTGCATGCAGAAGGTCCCAGGTTCAATCCCTGGCGTCTCCACATAGGGCTAGGAGAGACTTCTGTCTGAAATCCTGGAGAGCTGCTGCCTGTCCGTGTAGACAGTACTGAACTAGATGGATCAATGTCTGTCTCTGTATAAGGCAGCTTCTTGCATTCCTGTGAACATTGTTGAATGCAATCCTCAGGATCCAGCGCACAAATGGCACTTTTCCATGTACAAGGTCTTGGACGTAATGGGGAGCAACTGTGTGCGCACAAAAGGAGACTATGAAAAGCCACCCATTTCCAATGAAATGAACACACACACATGTGATCATTGAAGAACAAGCATCTCTTCAGAGCATGGTGTGCAACTGCAACTGCCAGCCGCTCTGAAATGCATTCACAAGCCAGTAAAAATGTTCATGATTGTCAGATAGCTTGGGGTGGAGGGAATCCAGTTGGCAAATCCTTGTGCGAAATAAATATTCCCCCCCTCCTTACCCCCGCCATGGTCTTTGCAAAAGAAAAGGGTGACTGCTGTCATGCGTGGCTTAAATGGACCTTAAACAGATGCACTCCATGCTTGATTCCCAGCAGAGATGTGGATTCTTGCCGCGATAAGAATAGAGTGGTTGGGAGAAGGTTGAGCAGGAGACTGCAAAGATTTCCTAGGCTGGCTGGGTGGCCCCTTCCTCAGTGGTCAATACTGGCCTTCATTAGGGCTGCACTGTGCAGGCAGATTAATAGGATTTGTGGGTTTGAAACCTTTGAGCGATTGAAAAGGCTTGGTGGCTACACATCAGCAGCGACTAGCCATGGCAGCTAAATGAACCTCCATGTCCAGGGGCAACAAATCACCGGAAACCAGTTTCTGGGGACAGGCCCAACAAGAGGAGAGGATTATTGCCTGCTTGTGGGCTTTCTGTAGCAGGGCCAGATTAACACATGCTGAGACCCTAAACCAGGGGTGAGGGACATTTTTTCAGTTCAGTGCCAGAACTGGTATTATATGTGTGGACTGGCTTACCCTGGTCCACAATCTGGCTGCCAAATTCTGCACTAGCTGTCTTCAGTGGCAGTCTCACATATATAACGCATCTAACCTAGAGGTTGCCAGAACACAGACAACAGAAATTAGACTACCCCTTGGTATGCTGCTTTCAAACATTCTTCTCAAAGCGGTTTACAGCCACATATCAAAGAGACAATAAAATACTGTTTAAAACCAAATGAAGCACCACAGAAATCCCCAAACGTTATCTCAAAGCCTTGCTGGCACCCAAGAAACCAAGCACCTATCCGGGATAATAGGAATAATTATAATTCTGCAACTCAGGTAGCTTAAGTTGCTAAATGCCATTGTAAAGAGGCAGCCTTGAAGGGCCATTGAAAACACACCAAGGGTGGGGCTTGTCTGGTATCTCCTGGAAGATTCTAGATAATTTTGGAAACTCAAAAATGTGCACACTTTTGGACTTCCCAGGAGGATCCCTCCGCCTGTGCAGCTCTGAGACGGGCTCCCGTCTTGGATGAAACTTTTTCAGCCTTAAATCCAGTCAGAAGGGTCTTTTTTGACTGGGGATAATTTCTTCTGGATAAGGAAGAAACGTGAGATTTCCCACACAGCTTTGTTGTGGTTGTGGGAGACTGGAATTCGTCAGAATCGTCTGTGAAAGAAGGTCTTCCAGCAGCTCGGACGGAGCGAGGATTTTTAGCTAGCTCAGCTGATTGTGACCCGTTTTTTTTCCCTTTTTTAAAAAAACGGACTAACAGGCAAGCGTCCTTCTGTCTATGCTTATCACTTTCTTATCTATACAGCTAAAGAGATTTGTCAAAGGATCAGCAATTAAGAAAACCTGGGTGAGCCAAAACTTTCCTTCTTTTTTACTCACGGAACTAAGGGGAAGGAAAATAAAAATAGCCTATCTTTTTCCTATTGCAAAAAGCTGACATGGAAAATGGCATTGTAAAGATTACAACGGATGAGGGGTTTTTGATTGGAAGAGAAAAGAAAAATCTTTTTTATTTATAAGACTTTTGTGTAATATATGTCTGGGACTATTTTTTCTGATCTACTTTTTCTTTTTTTTTCTTTTTTGACGAATCTGCTCATTCTCTTTGCTACTAGTCATTAGGACGCTGTGAACTAAAGTTGTTTTTGCACTTCTGGGCATATAAGAGATAAGGGCTGTCTAGAGTGTGACACCAGTTGGTTTGAAAGATTAACTCCTTTATAACTGGATAAAGAAATAAACTGCTTTTTGCTTGGGACATTGAAAATTGAAGGAGTTTAGTTCCTTTTGCTTTAAGAATGACAATTAAGAAGACCATGGATGTACAAGAAGGGACTTTATCTTTAGACATGTTTCAGAAAATAATGAATGGGATTAAGTCAATAAAACAAGAATTGAGAAATAATAGACAAGCGTGGAGAATTGAATTTGACGAAATGAGACAGGAGCTGAAAGAAATTCAGGATTCTATGAGAAAGGAGAATAAAGATAGATCTGGAAAACCAAAAAAGGATGAAAGAGAAATTAAAGGCAAGGTTCAAACTATGGAGATTGGATTAAATATGGACATGGAAAAAGATTTGGATTTCCTGGCTGTGATGGATCCTGGAGACAAATATTATGGTTTGGAAATCAGTGCTGTCCCTGAAGGAATTGAAGAGATTGGAGATAAAGATATTATCGGTTCAAAAAAATTCCTGGATTGGAAGGATTTGATGGAACTCGAAATGGAGAAAGTTAACAGAATTAATCCCTGTTTTGTGTTAATGGAAAAATCTTCAAGAGATGTGCTAGTGTATCATGTAAAAAAGAGGAACAGAGATGCGGCTTTGCAACAATACTTCAGTGATACGTTCGGAATTGATGGCAAGAAAATATCTGTGATAAAGGAAATTCCTATCAGACTTTTATTATATGACTATGACAGCAAGATTATTGGGTGCGTAAAGATGGAAGATGGAACCAATATGGATAATGGAAGAAGAGCGATTTGAAATTACTGGACTTAGTAGACTTGATGAGTTCGATTAATTGACATGTTTATCTAGAAAAAAATTGATGGACATATATTTCAAAGATTGGAAACTTCTCTTTGACTTTTTGTGGAAGAATAAAATGATATGATGTTAATGAGATTTGAAACCAATTAAGATAACCGCTGGAGGAAGGTGATTTTATAATCTATTAAGAGACAGGCTTGTTATATATTATAGATTTATAGCTGAACTACGACAAATCGGAAGTCAATATTTTTATTTTTATTTTTTTATTGTATTAGTTATTGATTTGTGTTTTTTTCTTTTTGTATTGTTTTGGTTTTGAAAATCTGAATAAAAATTAATTGAAAAAAATGTGCACACTTTTTTGGGGGGTAATATTTTGGTTTGTCTAATAAAGCTATTGCCGAGAGGTGGGTTTTGGAATTTTCTCTATAGGATAAGTAGATTACTTTTGATTTTTATGTAGGAAAAGATAACTTGGGAAGCAGGCAGTGGGGAGGAATGTCAGCAAGTCAAGCACATAACCATCCAATCCCTAGCCACTGTCTCTCCAAATTGCCCCCTCCTGATGTGGGTTTTCTCTCACAGAAAGTGACCATCGGGTGCATTTGTTACACACGTTCACATGTTAGATCCTATGATGATGCCTATTTCAGCACATGCATGGGTAATCTAAGCACTAAGGGCTGTATCCAGTGCTAGTCCTACTTCAGAGTAGACCCACTGAAGTTAGTGGGCATTGTTATTAATTGTTAAATTTATATTTTGTTCATTTAACTTGCATACCGCTTTATATCTCAAAACATCTCACAGTGGTTTACATTGCAACAAAAATCAATATAAATTCTACATTCAACACAGTTGCTAATAACAACTGTATTATCCCACCATGCCTCTCAAAGGAGCCCAAACAGGGCAGCAAATAAAACAATGAAGTCATCTTAAAAACAAAACATAAAAACAATTCCAGTACAGATGCAGACTGGGATAAAAGTCTCTACTTAAAAGGCTTCTTGACTAACTTAGGTTTATTAACCTCAATGGGTCTACTCTGAGTAGAATTTAGCAGGAGACAATCCTAAGGAAATATATTTGTATCCCTAGGCAAATTGATACATATTAAATGAATTAATTGACGGACAGCACAATTCTAACCATGTCTACTCAGGAGTAAGTCCTATTGCATTTGGTGGGGCTTACTCTGTACGGTCGAGATGGGGGATCTCAAGGCCAGGGGCCAAATGCAGCCCTCCAAGCCTCGGTACCTGGCCCTTGGGAGAAAGCCACATCTCATTTCTCCAGGCCACACCCCTCACTGTCCCTGTGCTGCACCTTCTTTGACTCCTTTAACCTGGGCTAAAATGTGTCCTTGAACCTCTTGCTTGCAAGGAAGGAGAGGGGGGAATCTCCGTGGATTAGAAACCTCTGGCTTTTGCCTGACTAGAATGCAGCCTCTTGTCCGAAGATGAGGATTGCATCCATTGGTCCACCCATTTCTGCATCTGTTCCCAACATGCACTGGCATGCGGCCCCCAGAAAGTGCCTTGTGAAGGGACCTGGCCCTCAGCCTGGAAAAGCTTCTGTGTCCCTGGTGTACAGGGTCGCAAAATAAACTGACCGCTTTTATTTTGAAGAAAAGCTGTCATCATGGGAAACGGACTGGCGGTTTCCTGCCAAAAATCACTCCCTCTCTGCAAATGGCATTTGGGACAAATCGCAGCCAAGAAGTGGCAGGTTTTCAGTAGCAAACCGGTGCAGGGCCCAATCCGGATTAGGAGCGTATTTGGGATTGGGGGGAGGGGGGCATGGCTGCTTTGTCTGCAAAATGCAGGTCGCCAGCTTAAGTATACTTTTTTTAAAAAAAAAGTGTAATAATTTTGCCTTAGCTGCTATGCCAGCTGTCCAGAACACAGGAACGTAGGAAGCTGTTTTACATTGAGTCAGGCCATTGGCCCATCTAGCGTCTTAGTGCCTGCACTGATTGGCAGCCGCACTCCAGCATATCGGACAGTAGTCTCTCCCACCCCTACCTGGAAATGTTGGGGATTGAAACTGGGATCTCCTGCATGCAAAGCAGATGCTGCACCACTGAGCCACAACCTTCCCTGGCAAAGTATTAAAAAAATAAAAGACCCCTCTTTGCGGGGGCAGGCCTGATGGGGTTAAAATGGCTCCTTGGTGCCTTATCTTTACTCCTCTGTCAAAAGGTGCATAGCGTGGAAAGGGGACCTGCCTGTTTAGACTGAGCTCAATGGCCTGGGGAAAAGCTGGCATCCAAGGCATATTATGGTTTGGCTGGTTCACTCAGCACTGAGTCATACGGAACCGTGCCAACTCTCACCTGGAGCCCGCAAACCAGGCCCCTTGGGCAAGCGTGACCACAGCCTGGGAGGCCTTTCTTCTTCCTGCTTTGTCCAGGAGATCTGCCTTGCCCCTTCATTGGCTGCCATAAGCAAAGACAAACCTAAATTCATCATGATTACACTCCTACATTTACTCAGTGCTGTACATCTATTAAAAAGCAAGACTGTCTCTGTCCACAGGCTTACAATCCAGTAGGCACAACACAAAAGGAAAAACATATGGGGAGGGAAGAGGAGAATAAGAACTGGAGCAACAGCAGCTTCTCTGGCCAATGGTTGGGGCCAGGTTGGCCTGCCCCTTACCTTAATGTTCTCTCTGGAAAGTAGAAGAAGAAACTTTCCAGTTGTTGGGCATGAATATATGTGTGAGGCAGTCCCTTAGCTCAGGCTACTAGCATCTTCAGAGTCGTAAAAAAAATTTGACCTATCAAATGTGCTGGCAATGAGGGGTGAATGGCCCCATCCCCACACCCACCAACTGATGACTGTGTTTCCATGCTGCTCATGAAGGGGAAAACCCTTACTTCCTCCATGGCTACCACTGGTGCCAAGCAGGCTAGAGCAATCGGCTCTTCCTGCACCAGCCCACTCACTCGCCTGTGTGGAGTTCCCGGTTGCCTATGGCAACCAGACAAGGTGTTACATTCAAAGCTCTACTAGCTCATGCCCTGAACCTCATGAGAAGTACTCCTGCAATGTCACATTTCTACAGGGAAATATTCCAGATCCAAAAAGTCCATTTCCAAATGCTACAATGTTGTCCCGATGTTGAATTTGCGTAAAACAAAAATTCAGCCCAACTCAACTCACATCCCTGGCTGTGCATCAGTTCTCTGAACCAGGCTCTGCCAGCCTGGTGCCCCCATAAGAACGTACGAAGAGCCTGCTGAATCAGTCCAAAGGCCTCTTTAGTCCGGCACTCTGTTCTCTCACAGTGACCAACCAGACACCCGCAAGAAACCTGCATGCAGGACCTGAGTGCAACAGCACTCTTCCTGCTTGTGATTCCCAGCAACTGATGCACAAGGGCCTACTGCCTCCATCAGTGGTGCTGGCTGGGGCGGATGGGAGTCATGGCCCAAAATACCAGGAGGGCAACAGGTTGGCACAAGCCTCCAGGGCCGTAGCTCAGTGGCAGAGCACTTGCTTTCCATGCAGAAGGTCCCAGGTTCAATTCCTGGCATCTCCAGGTAGGGCTGGGGAAGTTTCCTTGTCTGGAACTCTGAAGAGCCGCTGCCAGTCAGTGTAGGCCATAATGAGCTAGATAGACCAACAGTCTGACTCACTGCAAGGCTGCTTCCTAGGTCCCTGTGCTCTGGACCTTTCGCTGGCATAGCTAAAGCAGAGGAGTAGAAACCCAGGTGTTCAGGGTTCGATAGAAGCAAGAGAGTTTTTCAAAGGGGGCCAGATGGGTGGGTCTGACAACCACATGAAGCAGAAGCAGAATGTCACGACAGCTTTCCTGCAGTTTTCATTGGGGGATTTGAACTCCAGCGCTCTGCAAACATGTACACTTCCCGAAGGGACACTTCTGTCCATGTCAGGTTTCTCAGGAATCTGACTGACAGGTATTATTTAGGAAAGGGCATGGGGGAGGGAGGTTAATGAATATTTTGCTTCTTGAAAAATATCTCCACTGCAGATTGACCTGAGAAGGGAAAACATTGCCCTACTCTGGCTTGTTTGTTTCTGCTATTTCAGTTTTGACTCGAGCGCAGGGGGGGGAGCACGAATTCTCCTTTCCTTCTCTTCCAGCTTGATGAATGTTGCTTTATTAAAAGCCAAAATCCAGCACACACAGCCCCAACCTGCAGAAATGGCCAGCCACATGCCACACTTGAGCTACACACAGCGAGGCATTTGTGCCATTAATTGCCTCGGTCGAAGTTATTGATAATTTCGCTGTAAGCTGAGCTGAGAGAAATCCCCCTTGGGCCCAAAATAATCAGGCCTGAAAAGAAACAGCTTTGTGAAAGGTAGATCTCCAGAGAGGTTGGGACTGTGGTAGGTCCAGAGAGCAGAAGAAAAGTAGAAAGAGGGGGCAAGGGACTTTTTTTTTTTTTTTACAAATGTCATGCTAGTTAATTTCAGCTCAGAGAGAGAGAGTTTGATTGGAAGGCAAAATGATAAGAGCCACAATCCATTGAGAAGTTCCCTTGTAAATACCCCTTTGAAACAAACAGTAGCCAGCCAGAGATGTAGGGAGAGACAATGCTAGTCCTACTCAAGAGTAGACCTATTGAAGTTAATGGACATGACTAACTTAGGCTCATTCATTTCTATGGGTCTACTCTGCATAGGACTTAGTTGAATACCACCCATAGAATGGGGAAAGTGTTTACCACTAGATCCAGATATTCTAATGCTCGGATAGATGAAAGATGGAAAAACAGATGTGAGGAGAAAGCATTCAATTTTTTCTTTAGGCCATTTGCAGCTGGTTTTATTATTATTATTATTATTATTATTAAGCAATTTTTGAATCATTAGCAGGTCATTTTTATTTTCAACATTTGGGAAACATCCCCATTATATCAATGGTGAATTATATCAACGTCAATTATATCCATTACTAATTATTATAATACTTAGGGATATCTCACGCGGTTAATCTATGAAATAGGTTTGGGGTCAGAGAAAGAGGAAATGCAATTGGTGTAACTGGAGAATTACATTGCAATCCTGTACCTACTTACCAGGGAGTCAGCCCCGTTAAACTCTGTGGGACTTATTTCTGAGTAGACATGCATAGGGTTGGCACTGTTAATCTTAAAGAAAATTATGAAATGTTTTTTAAAAATAAGCAGGTGCTACATAAGAGCATGGTAAGAGCATGCCTATGTAAGGTAGGAATGCCTACAGTATGCCTACAGTACACATTTTTAAGTGAAACAACCCAATTTGTGCTTCTCAGACTAAAATTTGGATTGGAAGAATACCATTATCGTTTGGTTCTTGGACTTCTCCAGATTTTGTGATATATTTCTCAGCTCAAAACAGATCAAAATGCATTAAAATGTTTATTTTGTAAAAAAAAAAAAGTTCAAAACTAATGTGAATTTTTGTGTGAGTTTCTAACAAAAGAGTCACAGATGAAATGGGACGGAATGGAATTATGAATGAATACATGCAAAACATATCCATCTGTCCCTATCAGTGGTGTAGTCATCCAGGGTCTCAGGTGGGCGGAGTTAGACCCCTTTTTTGGGAGCAGGGTCCCTATGTCTCCAGTGTCCTATGAGCCAATCAACGTGAAAGGGGAGTATGTTAGCCACTGAGAAGAATCTTCTAACATGCTTCCTTGGCCTTTCCCGCTGATTGGAACCAATCAAAGTGAAAGGAGGTGAGTCAGCCACTGAGAAGACTCTTTTTAGTAGCTAACACTCTCCCCTTTCCAGCTGCTTGGCTCTTGGAGACATCTGTTGTTGTGGGGGAAGGCATTAACAAGGATCTCATTCTCAACCCAGCAGCAAAAAAGGGGGAGGGTGCATGGTTATGGTTGCCACTATACTATTGGCACCTATTCCTGTATTCAGACACAGGTTCCATTTATGAAATGAACCTTGCACAGATCTTCCCAGTGGATCTCCCTAAAATAATTTTTTTTAAAGCTCAGTTCACATGTGTAGGCTACCTTTCCCTCTGTTATTTTCCACAGGTCTGTTATATAACTCTGCACTGATTCTTTTAAAATCGTTTTCAGTTAAAGAAGCAGATGTAGAGAAGTGCAGTTCTTCCTTGGCATTATGAACTCCTGCATTTCAGGAGAAGAAGGAAATAGTTACTCCAAAGGCTGAATTAGAATGATATTCATCCAGATTAAATACCTTTTGAAATGATTTCTTTAAGAGAGAAAGAGAGAGAAGCCCTATCTGCACTATCCATTTAAAGCAGTATCATCACTTGAAACAGTAATGGCTTCCCCCAAAGAATCCTGGAAACTGTAGTTTGTGAAGGTTGCTGAAAGTTGTTACAAGACCCCCATTCCTCTCCCAGAGCTACAGTTCCCAGAGTGGTTTAACAGTCAGTCCTTCTTCCAAAGAAGTCTGGGAATTGTGGCGCAGAGTGGTAAATGGCAGCAACGCAGCCAAAGCTCTGCTCATGGCCGGAGTTCGATTCCAACGGAAGGAGGAAGTCGAATCTCCGGTAAAAGGGGTCGAGGTTCACTCAGCCTTCCATCCATCTGTGGTCGGTAAAACGAGTACCCGGCATACGCTGGGGGGTAAAGAAAGGCCGGGGAAGGAACTGGCAATCCCACCCCATATATATGGTCTGCCTAGTAAACGTCGCAAGACGTCACCCTAAGAGTCGGAAATGACTTGCACTACAAGTGCGGGGACACCTTTACCTTTATAGAGAATAAGGAAGTCTCCTAACAACTCTAAGTATGCTTAACAAACTACAGTTCCCAGGACTCTGTGGGGGAAGCCTTGACTATTTAAAGTGGTATTATACTGCTTTAAACATATAGTGCAGAGAGAGAGAGAGAGAGAGAGCAATCTGCCATCATCCTATTTCTCTTTGCAAATATTGCTTCAAGTTGCTTGAATTAATTTGAAAACATTTTGGTGATGAAATAAAAAGAAGAGCAGAATTTCAACAGTGATTAAAGATTCCCAGATGGAGGGAAAATAGCAGCAGGTTTTACACTGACAGAAGTGGTATTTCAGGCATACTTTTAGCATTGCACTTAGGGCTTAATAGTCTGTAGCCCAGAGACTTAGTAACGGTCCAGGTTCTTGCTGAAAACATTCTAACATAGTGCTGAAAGTTGACATGGAGTGGCACTAGGCTGCCAATGCAGGCCACCGAGTGGTAAGGACCAATATTCAGTCATCCAGGGTACAAATGAGCGGCTAGACTGTCCCTTTTCTGCCTTGTTTCAATTTGTTTTTCCCTTAGGCAGGGAAAAGTATAAGACAGCTGCCCAGTGTTCAACATAAATCCAAACAGCAGAGAACTGATCCCACAAGCCTGAAAACTGTAGAAAGCGTAACAAGAGCAACTCCCATTTGGTTCTCTTGGCATGCCTGAGGGGAGATAGAGAGAGGGTCCTCCAGCTGGCTAGGCTGCCTATCTTTAGCTATTGCTCTTTCACCTGTCTTCCTTCTGTTGTAAACTGATGGTCTCAGGGAGCTGACCTCATCTCCAAACCCTCCTTCTGCCATTTTCTCCAT
Source organism: Rhineura floridana (assembly GCF_030035675.1). Lineage (NCBI taxonomy): Eukaryota > Metazoa > Chordata > Lepidosauria > Squamata > Rhineuridae > Rhineura > Rhineura floridana. Next base: position 35,910,129 of record NC_084492.1, read on the forward strand.
CCAGCCAAGGAAGAAGACATTTTTGCCTTTGTTCCTCTCCTCTGCCACGGAGCAAATGACCAAGCCTGACCATTACGCCTCCAACTTAGTTAGCACTAGTTATGCCTTTCCTATCAACTAAATCTTTCTGTAAATAAAGTACCTTTTCTTATTTTACAAAGTCTAAAGTCTCAGTGATCTGAATGCAGGAAAAAAGTCTGCTCCGTTCCGGTAAATCACACAGTACATATAGCTTAATTCTGCTGCAACTTATTTAAATTCTCTGCTAATGCATAACAAAAACAAACATAACATGTCAAGAAGCAAACCAGTTTGATTTGCAAGTTAGCACAGGAATAGATTCGGCATTAGTGAGGTTGACACTGACAGCAGCATGGCAATTTATCCCAAGATGCAAATCAGGTTTGTCAAATAAGACTACAAAGGATTATAAAAACAATGACCCTAAAGAGTGAGATAAAGAGCTTTGCGATGTGGCAAATTTTTGTAGGAAGAAAGGTCAGGAGAAGCAGCTTAAGAATTAAGCAGGCTGAGCCGAGATTTCAAGAGAAAGATTCAGATAAGGTGCGTGTTTGTGCAAGCACACACTCACACACACACACCACTTTCCTGCCTGCAGCTTCCATCTCCGTAGTCTGAACATACTTACGTCTCAGAGAGTATAAATTCACCAACTGGGTCAACCAGATCACATGTGTGATTCTCCTCCAAGCACCACAGTTCTCTTGGAAATGCTGGCTAATACTCAGTGGGGCCTGGCCCATTAGGGCTCCTGAGGTATTGCCCCACCAACCTCTGCCTGCCTTCTTATAACCAATCCAGGGGGTGGCCCTGCCTATCAGCTTGTTCTTAGCCTCAGTGTTGCCTTAAGTAGAACTCAATAGGGAGGAGAATGGAGACAAAACTATAATCAGTTGGCTCTCCATGTCATTGGCTCTGGTTCCATCTACTGTTGGGCTCTCAGCCTTCCGCCCTACTCATCCTGATTAAATGGGCACCAGCCACCACTGCTAATATTCATAATACTAATAATGAGCAATGGAATGTAGTAGGGCGAAAGGTACACTTGGGAAACAAATTCACTACAATCTAAACACAAGTTATCTAATCTGTTCAGCTCACTTGGCCTGGATCCAATCCAATAAAATTAAAAATTCCATGATTTTTAAAGTGTATTGATTAAACTTTAAGTATGCATTTTTCAAGCATCATGAAGACAGAACAATGAAAAGAAGAGTCGGCATTTAATACTTCGGACTGTGTGAGGGAGCAGAATACTATTCACTTGTTTTTTCTTTCTAGGTCTGTAATTAAACAGGTTGTGTCCAACTAATGTTAAGTCACACTCAGGTGAAACCCAACAAAAGTCATGGAGTTAAGTTAGTCATGACTAGGGTTGGGAGAGAAATTCAATTCAGTTCACATTTAAAGGGAACCTACCAAATTTGCACTTTCCGAAACTATAAGTGAACTGAGACACGGCCCTCCTTCAGGATTCACCCTTCCCCTCTCTGAATTTTGCAATGCAGTTCTCTAGCCAAGCAATGTGCACAATGCATATACTGAGGTAAAACGTGCATAAAAATTTGTGAAAATAGCCTACAAAAATGCATTATTTGGGGAGAACTTGCTCTGCAAAAATGTGTGTATTAGGCAAAATTGCATACAAAAAAGGTATAAATGTAAACATTTATTTATTTATTTTAAAATTAAAGCAAACTGGCATGGAAATGTGAAGAACTGGATGTAAGGTTGGAAAAATGAGAAACTTAGAAAAACCAGACAAATTCACCCATCCCAACACATTATTGTTATTTGTTACTATTATTATAAGTATTAGTAGCATTATCATCTTTGCTTCAGGTGCCAACATGTCTATGAGCCCTTCCAACATGGCCTCAAAGATACAAACAGCAGAATGAAACTGACAACCGCTTTAGACTCCAGGTTTATGTGTGTGTGTGTGAACACTATGTCAGAACATGTATATGTATACTTTCTCCCTGATGTGCAAGATTACTCTGCACCACAAATAGGGAGCCAGAGGGCCTCCAGATTTTGCTGGACTACAAGTCCCGTCATCCCTGGTTATTGGCTATGCTGTCTGGGGATGATGGGAGGTGGGGTCCAACAACATCTAGAGGGCCAGAGGCTCCCCCTACCTGCTCTTCATGACCCATGGTTATTAAGTAGTATGCACATCACTGTTAATAAATTTGCTACATGCAGGGATCTTTTGCATGCCTCAAAAATTTGGCACATCCACACAATCTCTTTGCGATCTGAAACAGTCCACTCCAGAATTGTATCAACTGTATCTACCCCAAAAACAATGGTCACTCTGAAAGAAGAAAACAACATGGGTCAAATTTTCTCAAGTCTCTCCCCCCCAGACTCCCCCCCCCGTAAGAGATCTACTGTTCCCATAATTACAAAATGTACGGTTTGGAACATTTGATGGCCCTCATCCACAGGAAACATCTTAGGATGGTGACCTCGTCTTCTTTGAGTTTTATTCCCAACATGCTACTTACACAGATTTCTATGCCACACACTGATTTATTTACAGTTTATACAATTTGTGAAGGCCATGTACGAACACCATACATTTTTTTTTATTTGCATTCCTTTTTTTTAAAAGGACAAACGTACACAAAAAATCCAGGGGTCTAAACCCCTTCCACCATAGTTACACTTTTATACAGTGCAGAATGAAACTTAAAATAGGTGTATCACTGAACTGTACAGTCAGGCAAAAATAAAAAACAAAAGCGTCCTTCATATTTATATTTATATAATATATAATTATATATAAAACATAGAGAAAATTGCTTTGCCACGCTCCTGCTTTTGACATTTACAATGGTTATTTCACACAGTCCCTATGGCAAATATTGCCAACACACATTAACCATTCTAATACTGATTGACCAAGGCTGCTGTTGTGTTTTATTAAAAATGTTGAATAAATAAAAGCATGAGCCTTGTTAATCATTTCCATTTTAAACCTTTATTTCTCAAAGTGCTTTTTTCTTTGTAATTTGGTACTTAATATTTAAAAGAGGCTTGGGTATGGTAAAAAAAGAAGTGGAGTGACTCATACAGGATCATGCTATCGAGCACCGGGGCCCTACAACCTCTATTCTGTGGTAGCCTTTTTGTGGTGTAAGTGTGTCCAGTCCTGCTTTTCAAATTCCCACCAACACCTGAAGGTACAGATGACTTTGGAAACTCAACATACAATTACAATTTAGGGAAGACGATATTATAGAGAACATCTCTGCACTCACTCAGTTTTCTGAAGAATCCTCCAATGCCCTGAATCAGAGGAAAAATATACAATGAACTATGTATATTTTTATGCTCTGTCCCTAAAAACATAAGAAGAGAAGTTTCAGCTGGAAGCCACTTCTGGTTGCTAAACAAATGACCCAATAGTGGAAGGATGGACATCTCATGAAACTGACCGTTGTCTGCCATCGCTGTCGGGATTATTGGAGGTGTCTGCTCCTTTCTTGTATGGCAGATCCCTGCCCCTCAAAGTCTAGAATCCATTTTCTTTAATGATCATTTTGCACTGGGGTGGGGGATACTCATTGGGATTTTGGGGATGGAATATATTTATTTTTTTAAACAACAGAGTTCATTTGAATCCTGAACGAGGTGTGTGTGGAGGAGGAAGCTACACAGACCCAAAAGTGGTTTTTGGAAATGTTACCAGATCAAGACCCAAGGTGAAGGAACAATGGAGTACTTAGAGTTTGGGCATGATGCTCCATCCCTCCCCCAAAACTCCCCAAAGGCACACCCAATGCATATTTGCTCTTCTTTAATGTTTCCTCAAAGACAGAGTGTTCCTTTCTTGAATATTTATATACCTCATGAGCAACTATCAGTCTAGCTTCCTGGGAGGTCCTTTGGCTCCCAAAGGGGCTTGTGGCAGGAAGTTCCACAGTCCTACACAGTGTTCCCTTGGATCAATGGGGATCGGCTTCCCCCCAAGAAAGCTTGGCTCCCTGGTCTTACTATCACATCACACAAGGTTTGATGTCCTGGTATGTGACTTGCTGGTGGTAGTAAGAGCCGCTACCTCCCGAATGCATGGAAGATGACGCCATGGCATTGATGGAGAAGACAAATTCTTTCCGGTCACACATGCTTGGAGACTGGGAATGGTACCGGATTCCTAAAAGCAAAACCAGAGAACAGGTTTAAGCAGCTGGAAAGGAGAGGGAGAGGGAGGAAATATTATGTCACCCCTGGAGACTTATTCATTCAGCATGAAACTGCTGAATTAGAATTAACAAGACATTTGATTCTATCTTGCTTGGGCTCAAATAAAGACAATGGCCTCCTGTCCCATGACAGATGTCAACTAGCAATACTAGCATGACGGCGTTATCACCAATTCATTACTGCTGTGGTTATTTTGCATGGGTGTTAAGCGTTAAGGCACAGGAAACTACCTTATAATGAGTCAGACCACTGGTCCATCTAACTTGGTAGCATCGACCCTCACTGGCAGTGGCTTCAGGCAGGAGTCTATCAGTCGTACCTGGAGATACCAAGGACTGAAGCTGGGACCTTCTGCATGCAAAGTAGAGGATCTGTCACTGAGCTATATATGACTCTTCCCTTGATGTAACATACTCAAGGAAGCACAGCTCGACAGAGTGCATGCTTCACATAGAGGAGCTCCAAGGTTCAGTCTTTGACACTTTCGGTGCAAAAGGGATACCAGGTAGAAAGACTGGACAGGCATTTGAAAGAGCTGCCACCAGGTAGGGTTAAATAATAATAATAATAATAATAATAACCCTCTGTGAAGCTTGTTATCCTCCAAATACTGGGGCCTACCAGGTGTTTCACGACCTTTCCACTGTTGCTTTTAATCCAAGGCAGAGAGAGAAACCAGATTTACTGAGCGTTCATTGAGGTGCAATTAGCTTGGGAGGGAGGGAGGGAGGGGGAGAATGACGATTTATGTAGGGCCTGAGCTACGTAAGCCAGTGTTCTGATTCAGTATAAGGGCAAATTCCAATGTGGCTGAGATCCACCTTAGGCATGCCAGAGTGGAATTTTTGAATGCATCTCCCCCTCATTCCTGGAACAGTAGAACCTCATGCCATATCACAAACTGCTTCTGAAACATCGTTCTTATAGAAACAGCCTGTCGTGCAGAAGCTTGGGGCGCTTCTGTTGGAGAAATGCAAAGTCCACAGACTTGTTGGGTGTGTGCAGCCATCTGCGTGATTCAAGTCTGAAGTCTCAACCTTATTCTGCCAGTTTATGGTCACAATGGAGTGGACACAAGTCAAAGATCTCCCTGGGGGCTTCATCCACCCTTCAGGACACGTTAGGCCCAATGAGGTGGTGGTGTTATTGAGCTGGACTCTACTGTTCTTAATCAGAGGAAATTCTCACTTGATTGGAATGGGAATTTTGCCCATATGCAAATAGCAGGATGGAATGGAACAGTCTGTTTCCTGTCTGGCTAAGGAAGGAGAAGGGTGGTGGGTTGGGCTTTTTCTTTCTTTCTTTATTTGTGAGTATAGATTTGGTTTTCTTGATAAATTTGGAGGACTTGCTTCTAATCCAAGCCAATGGGAAAACAAACCCTGGATTTTAATTATTTCAAGGGTTAAATTACTACTGTACTCTAATGAAGACTAGGAATGAACATAAACAAAACCTATCAAATTTTGGACCACAAACAGGCTTTTTATTAAAAGCAGAAATCAACCTTGCTCTTTCTTCTTAGAAAATATATCTTCTACCTACCCACCCATCCGCTTGCATGGCTGATACTACAAAATCAGTGCATGCCTTGACTGTAACTCATAGCAAAAAAAACCCAAAAACAATCTATCTATGGATCCACATCTGTTGACAGTATTTAAAGATACTTATTTCAATGTAAAATCTAACCAGCCTGGAACATTGGTTCCTAATTAACAAATTTCCTAGAACACATCCCCACACAGTAACCAGATCATTCATATTTAGTGAGCAACAACTTGCAATTGATAGAATTAGCATTCCTTTCTCTTTCAGAATTGTAACCCCTTTCAGATTTTAAGATAACAGCATTATGTTTATCTATCTATAGTGTAGTTAATGGATACTGAACAACTCCATATATAGAATGGGCAATGGACTTATTTTTTTAAAAAATAATCACTTTTAATCCTATATGGTGATAGAAGAATTTCTTTATTGGTTTATTTTCTTTTACACTGCAATTAGGCAAGGAAAAGCTTTGGACAAAAAAAATCATATTGTCTTTTTCTAGATTTCCACGACAATTTTTTTTTCTTTAAAGAACTGATTCTGGTTTCCAAACCCGTGTGGCTGAAGTCAACATGATATACAAAGCAATCCTCCCAAACTTCATATGTCCTTCATCTACCTCGAGTGCATTTCAAAAATTAAAATACTAATCCTCTCTGCCCCATTTCTTGCTAAAGTGACAGGAAGATTAAAGAAACAGGAGGTGTGAACCTTTACATTTTGAAGGTGAAGTTGTTGTCATCACTTACTTTTTTAACAAAGAAAAGTCAACACCTTCACCTCTAAAAAAGAAGCTTGAATTTCCTTCCAACTTTACATATAATTCTTCTCAGTTCCTCTCCACTATTTTGTGCGCTGTTGGTGCGCCTTCACTCTGTCGGGCGCACTAGACAAAATAGTCGGATTAGCAGGCCCCCGCTCCGTTTGAAGGGCGAGCTACTGAAATCGGCCTTCTGTGGCTGGACGTGATCATGTCTCCCTGCCTGATCCTCCGACTGCTAAATCTAGAGGGCTGCTGTTTAAATACAAAGGATCGCCACTACCATCCCCCCACCCCACCCCAATCCTCTCCTCTAGCAGAAGTAACACCCCAGGAGTAACAACCCAGGAGCAAAAAAAGGACACCAGGATTGGGAATTCTTTAAATGATCGCGGCCGAAATCACTCCTGCTCTAGCCGCGGCATCTAAACAATTCATCAAGGCTTATTCTTCTTCAAATCACAATCCCTTCACAGTTATTAGCTTTAAAACAAGTCACCGGACGCTTGCAAGCTTTTTCTTTTTCACTGTCTTTTGTCTGCTGGAAAGAAATCGCCTTTCCTTCCCTACGAATCCCTACGAAGAAAATCAAACTAACTCCAGTCTTTTTGCACACACGCTGACCCTTATCCTTTTCTGTGAAAAAAACAGACCTTGTCAATTTCTCGTTAGCAGGACGGGTCAGCTTCAACGGATTAGTAAGGATCCCCCTCCCCCTCCTAGAAAGCGACACTGTGGCCCCCCTACTCCCACCCACCCCCTACCCCCAGTCACCGCGGAAAGGGAAAGCGAGTATTTTCATTATTCTTTCTGCAAAACCGAAACTAATCGCGTGGGTGCCGTTTGCTCTTTTAACCTCCGTTGCAAAGCGGTCTGGCCCTCTTGAACGCAAGAGAATCCCGCTTACCCCAAAGCAAGCAATGCCGAGAATGTACTTGCTGGGTTGTTTGGAAGGGGAAGGAGGGCAAATTCGAGACCAGACAGGAAAAATAATAAAATAATAAACAAAACCGCCCTAACAAAGTTGGTTGAAGCAAAGAAAGATGTTTTGTCTACAAAGGAGAGTTCAAAAGGGCAACTGAAATTAGGCAGTCAGTAAAATACTGCAAAGGGATTGATTCCTTTGCATATATCTGCCCTGGGAGGAAATGTTTAGAAGGTAATATTAAGCGGGAGAAGATGGCATGACAAGAAGCAAGAGATGGAACATACAGCAGTAGAATTATTATTATTATTATTATTATTATTATTATTATTATTATTTAAAGTATCTCATTTCATTGAGATAAATTGACAGCGCAATCCTATACACTTCCTCCCAGGTAAGTGTACATAGGATTGCTGCCTTAAATGCACACTTATTAAATCACTGGAATTAAAAAGTGCCAGGTTTTGGCTACACTAAAATTACTCCCTCGCACCATTGATAGCATTACTGTTGTAGTGGCCCTATGCTCGGTTTAGAATATATGAGACGGATCAGTATTAGAAGAGATATTTTATTGTGATTGCTATTAAGAAAGTCCTTATTGCTTCAAAGGGAAGAAGGGTGGCAGTGGCAGCAGAAGAGATCTGTGGCACCAGGCTAGACAATTTTTTTTGTGCCGTAAGTTTGCATGTCCTCTCGATCAAAAGCTAATGCCACAATAAAGGTCAGCATTTCAGGTGTCACAGGAGTCGTTATTGTTCCTAGTGTTAACTTTAAAAAAAAGTGAGGGAGGTTGTGCCATCATTTTCTGACTTCAGATCAAGAGTTTCATATATGCACAATGTGTAACGGTTGGCAATAACGTATATAGGCCCATCCTGTTGAAGCCTGTGATGTTAATACAACTATGAAAACGTTTTCTTTCTGCAGCAAATTTTAGTGGACCCTCAGAAAATAACATAGGACTTCAACCCCATTTCAAAAGCCATGTGGTGTCTTGCTTTGAAACAGGCTTCCTTTTTACGGTGTAAAATCGGGTTATGTTAATTAGGCAACCGCAGCGAGGAAATAAAAGTGAGGCAGTGACAAATCAGTTATGTACACGTACAATTCCAGGCCTGTATATTTGCAAGCACTCCAGGGGAAAGCGTACATATATTAGCTGAAGAGTATGCATGTTGGCATAACAGTGCATCTTTTATAGATGTAACTGCATGATAACTATTTAGGCTACAGTCCTATTAAAATCAATGGGAATTTCCCTACTGATTTCAGGATTAGATCCGTACATCCTAAGTGTTAGATCTGTATTGCACAATATACGAGAACATTTTTATCAATATGCAATTAGTCTTTTATACATTACACTGGCATCAAACTGTCAGCATATAATGGACTTCTAGGCTTCTGTATGCTATTATTGGTAAGGCCCAGGGAATATTATTCGTAATATGATGCACAAGATTTTAAGTAATATTATACAAAATACTATTGGTACGACCAAACCAGGGTTAATTATTCCAAACGCCCCCACCCCCGAAATGTGCGGCCTTTCATTTTATTTATATTATTACATGAGATCGAAGGTGAGGAAGGAGAAGCTACATCGATACCACACATTCAGGCCAACTGTGCTGGACAAAAAGAAAAAAAAGAAAAAATGGTTGCCACAATATTCACGTCCACTGCTGCAAATCACATCATCTTCTTCCATCCTTGAGGATACCGGGTTGTATATCTGGATGCGACTTTCCGAGGTCTTAAAACCCTTCCAGGTGGCCCTCTCTTCCTCTCCTCCGTTCAATTTATTCCTTTTGTCCATACATTACAGGAGGATCTGTGGCCGAAATTGGGGGTCGGGGGGAGGAATACCCCTATTTTTCTCTTCCCAATCGTGCTGGCTTCCCCCATATCCTTGCCGTTCCCCCAGCCCCAAGTGGTCTGTGACTCTGCCTTCCCTCCCCCTCTGATCTCTTATAAAACACTCACACTTCTCTATGGAACAGCCTTCACCTCGCCCCTAAAGCAAAACTTTCCCCTCATCCTTCACAGCAGAGGGCTGACTTCTAAGGCCCCCGATCCTCTTGGGTGGGTGGGAGTCATACCCATGATCACATCACCTGGATGATTACTTAACCCTACTCATACAATCGGGATTTTCCTAGATTTTCAAAGCATACCAGTACAGGGTGATTGGGAGGGGAATTTTAAGCCACCATTGGTTTAAAAGGAAGGGGGTCGAGCATGGCAGTTATTCCGAGTTAACTCCCACGGGATAAAATGAGTTTGGTCGGGTGGCGCATGTTCTAGCCTACCTATCTGGTGCAAAAGGGAGCGTTTGGTCCTGATCCTTCAGATTCTTGGTTTTTCCTTTCCCTATGCTCAGAGGTCTGTTCACAACCACCCACGATAAATGTGAGCTCTCCTTTCTCCTTACAGTGTTCCTCGCCTGTTCTTCACTCTTTCGTTTTGAAGCTTTTCACTTCGGATCCGCTCTGTTTACAAAACACCAAAATACCCTTTGTCTTTTGCTGTGCGCCATCACCTTTCCAAGTTCTGTATCTGGTCTCTCTTCCCCCATCCTTTCCAATTTCCGCGGCCTGATCCCTACCCTCTCTCCAGATCTCCACTGAAACCTTGATCTTCTGTCCCTTTAGCCTCCGATCCAGCCTCTGCTGCCGGCCAGTCCCCTCCCGCGCGCTCTCCCCCCTCCCCCCCCCACACGCACGCACTGCAGCCCCGCACATGCACTCCGTCTTACCTTGCAGTTCTGCCGTGTTGTGACTGTTCTGGTGCAGGTAAGGTTGCTCCAGAGAGTGCGTGGACAAGCCCGAGGAGAGCGGATTGCCCGCCGGATTGCATGGCGACAGGGGCTGCTGTTTGATGTAGGAAGCCCCGCTGTTCAAGCCTGGAGCGGCCGAGGACGCCCAAGCGGACGGGGCCGTGCTGGAATAGACCGAGTGAGGCTCCATCACCCCTCCGCCAGGAAGGAGGGGCGAGGCGGGCACCGAGCCGTCATGGTGACCGTAGTCCCCTCCAGCGGAGCCTCCTCCTCCGCCCCCACCGCAGCTCCCCATATAGGAGTGGTGGGCTCCGTTGGAGGACAAGTGGGGAACGGAGTGGCCCGCCAGCCCCATGCCATCGACGTTCATCATGCCCAGGGCGCTGCCGTCTAAAGGGAGGCTGTTGGGCGGGCAGGAGGGCCCCTGGAAGCCGTAGCTGTCCGGGAGGTGGTTGAAATTCAAGTTCATCATGCTGTACATGGGCTTTAGGGCCTGGCATTTCCTCCTGAAGCCGCGGGGCCTCCGTCGGAAGGAGCCCTCCTCGAACATGAACTCGCTGGCCGGGTCGATGGTCCAGTAGTGGCCCTTCCCGGGCCGGCCCAGCCCTTTGGGCAGCTTGATGAAGCACTCGTTGAGCGAGAGGTTGTGGCGCACGGAGTTCTTCCAGCCCTGGTAGGAGCCGCGGAAAAAAGGGAAGCGGCTCTGCAGGAACTGGTAGATCTCGCTCAGCGTCAGGCGCTTGGACGGCGAGCTCTGGATGGCCATGACGATCAAGGCGATGTAGGAGTAGGGCGGCTTCTCCGGCCGTCGGATGCCCGCGTTGGTCTTCTTGGCTTTGGCGCCTCCAGCGCCGCCGCCGCCGCCGCTACTGCTACTGCTGGGGGTCGAGGAGGAGGTGGAGGACGCCGACTCCATGACTGTTCCCAGCTGCTGCTGCTGCTGCTGCTGCTTCTCGGAGGCTGTAGACATCGAGAAGGTCCCGGCCTCGGGAAAAGGAGGAGGAGGGGGGGGCCGAGAGGAAGGAGCGCGCAGCAGTCCTGCGGTCATCGACGGCTCCCGTTCGCCGCCCCCTCCCCAAAGGACAGGCTCCTGGGCTGGAAGGGAGGGGGTCTCCGCTCCCCCCCTCGCTCCTATCCCCGCACCCCTCTCGCCTTCCTCTCCGCAAGAGTTCCTTCAAGGCGCTTCAGACGGGAGGACTGCAGGAACGGAACCGAACCGCCTCTTCTCCTTCGCCCCTTCAGTCCAAGCGGCGGCCTCGAAGCGGCGGGCTCCGATCCCTGCCTGATTAACCCCGGGGCGGGGGAGCCAAATCCGGTGGGGGGGGAGGCAGGGGGAGGGGACAGCTGACCTCTAGCCTGCCCTGGCAGCCCGGAGTCCGAAGCAACCTGTACGACCCAAGCAAGCGCCCCGAGCCTTGTGCCCCGAATCCAGCGGAAAAGGCTTCCTGCGGCGTCTGCTGCTGCTGCTGCTGCTGCTGCTGCTGCTGCTTTTTTCTCCTCCTCCTCGCCCTCCCCCGTTTCTCAGGCTTGGCGGGAGGCTCAGGCCTTCTTTTCCCCCCACCTCACCCCGCCGCCGCCGCCGCCGCCGCCGCCGCCGCCGCCTGACCAGCGTTTCCTCCCAGCCCTCCCCCACGCCCGCCTCCCGGGCTTTTGCCAGCGAGGAGTCGCCGCCGCCGCTCCTGCTACTTCCCAGGCCGGTGAGTCGCGGGTTCTGCCCCCAACCAGAGCGGCTGCCTTTAACTTTATCTCAAGTCAGCGGGCGCCTGGCGACTCTTGACAGCGCGACGTAAGAGGCAAGAGAAGTCCCCGCCTCCTCGCCCCCCTCCCCCGCCAGGCAAGCTGCCCCCTCCTCCTCCTCCTCCCTCACCTCACCCCCCCCTCGGACACACACACTTTTCTAGTCTCCTGTCCTCATCTTAGCTCAACACTAGTGGGTGTTTTAAGAGACTTCTCCACTGCAACTCAAAGGATTGGATCAGGGTCACCTACCCCCATTCCGTCCCCCACCTTGGAAAAGGAGGATACACACACACACCTCCAGCCCCCACCCCAACCCGTAGAAGGCCTTGCACAAACGCACACGTGTTCACCTCTTCCCACCGATCATTGGTGGACTGGGATTTAAGCTGACGCTCTGGCTTCACCCTCCCTCCCCATCACCCCAAATCCTAAATCTTTGAACAAATATATTTGGAGTAATCAGCTTTTTCTTTGCTTTTTTAACTCCTGCGGAGGGAATCCTAAATCTATGTGCTGGACTGCCATAGCGCTTTACTTCCACTTAGCGCGTGTAGGGATTTGAGCCCGAGATCCTAAGGCCTCCTGCTTTGGGGACCATCGGGGGGACTTGCTCCCGAGTGAACGTGGGCTGGAGGTGTAAACAGACCGAGCTCTCTTCCCCGCGGCAGTCCTGATCTCACAGGTCGAATGAAGCGCGTTGTGCTGAAGTCGACGAGGTCTGCCTGGGGTTATACTGGGCTCTAGGAGCTGAGTACACGATTGCGGCTTAACTAGTTGTTGAATCACCTCCCAAGCCCTCTTTCTTAGACACGCACCTATAAGCACCCCAACGATCCTAAACTCTTCTTGGTTTCAGCTGCTGTTACTTTTCCATCCAAACAAAATCCCTTTCTGAGTTCAGAGACTGCTTTTGGCTTGTCCATTTCCAAACGTGTCCGTTTCCAAACGTGTTGAAAGGCCACTTAGATCCTAAACTTCTGCTACTTACATACACATCCCCCCCTTCTCTCATCTCTTTGCTATGCAAAACCAGTAGGGAATACTCGTGAGAAAGCCATTTCCCGATGGCCTCATTTTGCGGACAATTTTTAAAAAATAAATAAAAAAATGTGTTTATGTGAGCGAGCGAGAGCAGGGGGATAAACACTAACATTCCTCGCTACACTGAGACGTTTGCTAGAAATTGGCCAGTTAATTGAATGCATTTTTTTAAAAAAAAGAAAGATTTGTTTATGCATAAATGGGACACACACAAAATAATGCGACTCCCGGATCTCCCCTGACACCAAGGGGATCTCTCTTTAAAGGCGGTAGGTTTGGAACTCACCCACTTCTAAAAATCAAGTTTCTGATTTCCCTGCAAGATAGACTCAGACGAGGGGGCAGGATGTTTACGCAGCTCGACGTAAACAAGTTCCCTGGCCTTTTTTAATAAAATGAAAACGTCCGGAGTCTCTTCCAGTGCCCCAGAGCTTATATTGCTGATTGTTTAGGGCTTTGTCTCCCTCCCACACTCCCACCCCAAAACATTTTCCTATGTAAAAATATGTACTAAACCACGTTGGTTTATTATTTGATTCTATGGAGCAACGTGGGATCTTACAGAGACATGCAAACGTGCTTCCGCACAAACATCCCCACTTCACCCGCACAAACGAGGGTTTGCATCGCCCCTTCCCAATCATTTTGATTTTAAATTTTTTCCCCCTCCCTTAAAACTCTCCGGAGAATCTTTTCATCCGCTTTCCAGCCTGCCACTCACTCATCAAGGTAAGACACTTCCAGATTTTGTCACCCTCTTTCCAGGCGCGCGTGGTAAATTTGGCACAATTTAAGCTGTTAAAGGGGTCTAAGTGTGTGCGAGATTGGAGGCGGCGAAGAGCGGGAAGAGTTTAGCTTTCGCACTTAATCGCGGGGGAGGCGTGTGTGTGGAGGGGGAGAGAGAGATCAACAGATCGGCTGTTTTCTTGATTCACAAAATGATTAGGGCCTAGAAGATTAAAAAAAAAAAAAAGCAAAACGGCAAAACAAAATTATTTAAAACAAAATTATGTGCCTTCTTATCGAAAGAGAATTCCCAACCTGGAAACACAGACACACACCTCTTTCCTTGTATCCCTTTTACATTTTTTTTAAATCTATCATTTAATGCCTTTTTAAAAGGAAATTTAAGATCTAGTGTTCTGAATCCCTCTGTGAAGGGTGAATTACAAGCAGACGTTACCAGCCTATAGGGCGCCTCACACAGCTGTGAGACCCAGCTAGAGCAATTTCACTTCAAAAACAGTCCCCTACCCTTAATAACAGAAGTGGCGGGGCGGCGAGGTTGTGGGTCGCGGGCCCCCCAGAAATAAGCTGGAATTATTTTTTCAGTATTCACAGTTGCAACTGAAATGGCGCCTTCTTTGGACACAGACGCGCGGATATCTCCAGATAGGACGGGTGGTGGTGGAAGATTTAGGGTGCTCCCTCTCTCTTTGCTACTGAAAGAGAGGCCGTGATAACCAACCAAGGTTCGCCAGGACTTTCCCGTTTTGCAAACCTCATTGACATGACTCGGAGGGGTCAGTGTTTGTGGGTATGGATGAGAGGGGATTACATCCCCAAGGCATTACAACTGCGGCCCTCAAACTGAAGAAAGGACGGACATATTCATGGCTAAGTACTCAGCAAAAGATCTGGTTGAAGGCTGCAACCCTAAACACACTGACAAGGGCTCGCTGCATCCTGCTCCGATCCAAAGACTGCTCAGTAAAATGCTTAGGGTTTTAAGATCGGAGTTAGGATAGATTGCCCTCTAAAGAGGCGGATTGCTGGGAAACCGACTTGATAGGAAAGGGATCGAAGAAGATCGCTGTCCCGGTCGGCGTCTCCACCGCATCATCCCAGAAAATAGCTTTAAAAACGCAGCCACAAAATCCAACACCCCTTCTGTGCAATAAAACAGATTTTTAAAGGGAATCACAACACAAAGACAAACCTAAAGGCGAAACACTGATTTCTCCTGGTCTGTCCACGAGATCGCGGTGGCTCGGAGGCCAATAGCTTCGCCTCGGCTTCTTTAAGGATGCGGATGGCTAGAGGTGTGCAGAGGATGAAGAAGAAAGGATCCTTATTCAGATCAAGAGAGACATTATCCTTGTTTTCTTCAAGGAGCCATCGACTGAACCTTGTTTGTTCATTTGTTTTTAGCCGGAGAAATATAATCTGCAGCGCGATCCTATACACGTTTACATGAGAGTAAGCCCCGTTTCATACAGAGGGAGCCACTTCCAAATAAAGGAGGCATAGATCTCTCTGTACTCTTTACACTGTAAGCTGCTTGGGGCAGAGATCCGGCCGCACCTTTCATGCTTATGCGAAACTAAGGTGAGGGAATTCACAACGAAACCCACCACGGCTATCATAATCAATAATGATTATTTTAACACCTGCAGGAATCACCATGTGACAACAAAATGCGTTGAACTTAGGGCGCGTTGAAAATCATGAAGTCCCACTGATTTCAAAGGAAACTAAGGCTGCAATCCAATACATATCTACTCAGAAGTAAACTCTATTGGGTTCAACTTACTCCCAGGGTAAGGGTGTATTGGATTGCAGCCTTAGTCTGCATCCAACTCTATGTTGCAGGGATGCCACTTTTTCCCCTATCAGAAAAAACACCCACATACACTTCCTTTTCCTAGCCGAGTTCCTTCCCCTCTTCCCCAGCAGAGAAAGTTTGCTTCGACCGCCATTAAATCTTTCTCTTCCATTTCCCCACCGCTGAGCAACCAGCTGGATTCCCTGGCAAGGTGACTTTCCTAGATCCACTCCCTGGGAGGTAAATTCCCCTGGCAGAGACAGGTCTCTTTTGCAAGAGTGCCAGCGGCTAGGAAGATCGGGACCTTACTTCCAATAAAAAAGGGAAGGCTTCTCATCCCGATCCTGAGCACGCTTTTATTCCGGAGGAGTCCCTGTTGTTCCATGGTTGCCGAATCAGTTTTTAGGATCAAGGCGTTTATTGCGCGATTCACAAGGGAGTGAACTGAAATTTCTTTTGTTATATCACGTCTTAACCGTTCAGATATTCTTTAGTTGATGGTAAACTGTGCTGATGCACCACTTGCTGTTTTCTTTGCAGCTAGACCTCATCAAAATAAGGACCTCTGCTTTGAGGCTCTCAGGCTGGGAAGAAAATATTTGATGGGGGGGGTTAATCCGAAATCTAAGCATGTTTATTTGGTGAGGTGGGGGGAATCCAAAGAAGATCTAGAGGCCTACTCGGAAATGTAAAACAATATGAATGTTTAAGGCCTGCTTTTAGGCCGCGGACGACGCGATCTTCTTTGGAAGGAAGATCACCTCCTCCCCCCCCCCCAACCCATTGCATTTTCCAAATAGCGGTGTGCACGATCCGACTACAGCTGAGCAACGGGAGAGTTAGAATGCGTGCTTACAATTCTCCCATGGAAATCATTGTAATTTCAAGGTGCTCTGCTGATGCTGGATCTCGAGTTGTGTGAGATAACCCCCCCAAAAAAACCCCCCACATCCTGCCCTTTATTTAGAAATAAGTAGATCCTGTTGATATAATTGCAATTTACTTCCAAGTGTACTAAGAATGATCACTCAGAGTCGCTTAAACCCCGTCCTCTAGTTGGAAGTCGGCTCCCTTGATCTCAGTGCCATTTACTTCCAAGGAACCGTACTTAACATAATCATCCAGGACGTCAACACTTCAAGAGACACATAGTCGCTCTCCAGGGGACTGTAGGGTGCCAGTGAGATAGCTGGATCCATCACCCCAGAGAAGCTGGAACACTTGACTGTAATACTGTACTTGTTTAACCTTGTTTACTTCGATGTAACAAACTAGGTCGATTCTTCAGAAGGCTGAGTTGGAACGAAAATGTAATGGCTTTCAGTGGATCTTGTACATCTAAGTTGGCCGAGTAGGACAGGAGAACAGTGGGGAGAGAGAGAGATGCTTTTATGATTAGGAAATGGAACAAATGCAGTCCTCAGCATAAGGATGAATCAAGACAGCTCTTGGATTGGAAGCTCTGCGGGGCAAGCGCCCGCCTATATTTTTATAACCCAATGTAACGGGGTTTCGGCAGCAATCCTAAACCGTTCCTAGAAAGTAAGTCCTTCAACATTCAGCTAGACTTACTTCTCGGGAGACAGGTATGCTCCATTAGTGCCATTGCAAGGGGTGCTACAGTCCTGATAAGCCCAGCGATGAAAATCATAATCCCCTCCCAAAAAAACCCTCTTCCAAGTTAGAAAGGAATAAATCCGGTAGCAAAGAGCTGAGAAATGTGCTGAGATTTTATAGACTAGCATTTCCATGTGTTGAGGCATGTCTGCATTTATTTATTTTTATTGGGGGTTTTTTTTTTAAAAAAAATGAACAAACCCTAGTTAAGAACATAACTCTAGTTCTTCAAGTGACCCCCAAATGAAGGCCACTAAATTCAAAGGGCCCGCTTCCCCTCTTAAGTGACAGAGAGGATGGTACCGCGTGCCATTTCCGGAGGGTTTCCTGCGCGGTTGTAGATCTAAACCGGCTGAAAACCAAACACTCCGCCTTGACTGCTAGAGGCTCGAGAAAAATGGGCCGCCCGCTTTGAATCCCGAGCGGCGCGCTCTTCCTCGTGAGCAAATCCAACGGCCAGCCCCAATGGCCTTTCTCCTCAGCCATTGCAATCGCTGTGCTAAGGACACTTCTTAGCGAGGAAGCCCCAGTTCAAGTCAATGGGACTTGCTTCTGAGTCAGCGTGTCTTAAGAGTAGCTTGTCGGTGTTTAAAGCCGTCTGCTGGAGTCTGGAGAGAGATAGCAGGGTCACCAATGAAGGTGAAACACACACACACCCCTTTATTTTTCCAGATGTGGGGGGAAAGCAACCAGCTGGGGCAATTTTATTGTTGTATATTTATACTTTGGTGCAGAATGTCTGCGCGATCTCCAGTTGTGCTTCCCACCAGTCCACCCCCTCCCGTGCAAAAGGAGATCTCCTTGCCTCTTGGAATTATTTGCACCCGCACGCACACCACTCGAGCCGAGGAGGGCGAGGATTCTTGACCGTTTTCTTAATTAAGACGCAAAAGAAGCCAGAAAGAGAAATGGATGTTTGCAACCGCTCTTCCGGGCTCCGTCATATTTTGCCCTAAAAAAGACTCGAGGAATTATTTTTCCCCTCCCCCCCCGCAGGTATTTTTACTAGCTAATTGCTTAAGTGAAGGAGCCTTCGCTGGAAAGAAGACAGTGAAGGGGAAGGGGAGGGGAATGTAATCCGAGGCTGGAAATGTATCTGGCTAGTATGGTCAAAAGCAGATTTTGCAGGCAAAGAAAGGACCGGGTGGGGAGGGGGTTGCTGCTTTGGAAACGGGCCCGCATGTTTATCAAAGGTCAGACCACCCACGGGGAGAACAGTCAGACGCGCGTCCGCGCTCACTCCGGCCTCCCTGCCCTGGTTTTCATTAACACCAGGGAGCTGGTCCCGGACGAGAAAGACGCCTCCTCCCCACCCCCACCCCAGCCAGTCTCCTCCTCGGTCCTGCTACTTACTCGTCCACGCACACACACAGTCCTTGCAAAGCGATCCCTAACCGTTTGCACAAGACCGCGAGGTGAGTGGCCCAGCCTGGCTTGACCAGTTGGTTCATTGGGAGAGTCCGCAAGATATATATATCGCGTAAAATGTTCCAACTTCAAGGTGTTGACAAGGAATTGCAGTCGAGCGAGGGGAGGTGGAAGGGAGCCGGATAGGTTTTTGGCAGAGCTCTCCAGAAAAGCAGCATCAAGCTTTCCAAAGTGGGAAGAGGAGCGGGCGGGGGAGGGGGGGTCTTCTCACTACCTCCCCTGGTTGTTATGATGAGCCACTCGCTGTGGTTTCGCTCGAGTTTCAGGAGCCCCTGTCCGGAAGAGACAGAACTGTCTGCAAATCCTTAATCCATCCACGCGGCATCTCACTGCTGCACTCCTCCTGAGTTAATCAGGAGTAACTACCAGCGCTGGATTCCACACTCTCTATAAACTTATCCATGAATACTATACAAACATGTTGGGTTAAGGCGCTAGGCACACATTTCCTTTCAGACCTATTTAGTTATCGTTCAGCTTTGAGATCGGAGATCTGACACTCAGATCTGATGGAGTTTGGTTGTAAGTGAAGTGGGGGAGGTGAGACATGAGCCTGCTGAGAGGAACACAGGAACCTGATCAGTCAGATCATTAGTCAATCTGAACTCAGTACTGTCTACACTGGGTGTGGGGATCCTTTGCCTCTCTAGAGATTGCCCATCATCCCTAGTTATTGGTCATGCTAGATAGGACTGATGTGAGCATCAGTTCAGCATCATCTGTTGTTGTTGTTATGTGCCTCCAAGTAAACTACGACTTATGGCGACCCTATGAATCAGTAACCTCCAAGAACATCTGTCATGAACCACCCTGTTCAGATCTTGTAAGTTCAGGTCTGTGGCTTTCTTTATGGAATCAATCCATCTCTTGTTTGGCCTTCCTCTTCTTCTACTCCCTTCTGTTTTCCCCAGCATTATTACCTTTTCTAATGAATCATGTCTTCTCATGATGTGTCCAAATGCATCATCTAGAGTGCCAAAGACTTCAGGGTCTACAGTGGCTGGGGCCTGCTCCCCTGGGTCAGGTTTATTCAGATGCAGTTCTCATTGATTTCAATAGGATGTACATAGCTTAAGTGACAGGGTCTGGGACAGACCCTACTTCCTGGGCCAAAAGTGAGGCAAAGTGACCACGGGCCCCTCCAGACACCCTTTTCATTGTCCATTCATGATGATTTATGCTCACAATGGTATGGGGTTGGTTACACACAATCCTGCTTTGAATCCTGTTTGTGCCTGCAAAGGTTTCAGGGTGGGCATACTGCTTTGTTTCCTATGAGTGCATGTAGTTTCCTGCTGAAATCCTCTCCCTTTTCATATCACTCATGTTCGGGGGTGGGGCTGTACCAACTTTCATTGCGCTATAGCACAAGACAGCCCCTGCAGACTACAATAATGCATTAACAACTACTGGAGGAGAGTGCTGTGTGGACAGTCCAGTATAAATTCACCACAAACACACTATGATTGTGTCAGTGACATGATGTAGAAGACACCCATTAAAAAAAACCAAACACCCTGGAGGGGGCTTCTGACAAAATACAGCATTTTGGTGGGGGCAGTGGGAGAATATTTCTACCAATGGCTGTTAGCCATGTTCAGAAGTACCCCTGAATACCTGTCACTGGGGAGGAATAATGCGAGAGTCCTATTGTTTGTGTGCTTATCTCCTGTTGTGGTACTAAATTAGTTAAGCAGAGAGTAACAGAGGTCTGAAATGCAAATGTGCCAGTGTGTGTGTTTACCTAAGAAAGCAGGCTTTTACCCTGCATTAGGATCACTGAGACTTAAGACTTAGTAAAATGAGAAGCTACTTTATTTATAGAAATACATAGTAGATAGGAAAGGCATACCTAGTTCTAACTAACTAACTAAGTTGGAGGCGCAATGCCCAGGCTTGGGAATTGCCCTCATGGCTAGGAGAGAGAGAGCAGAGACAAAGGTGTCTCTTTTTCCAGACAGTGGAGAAGAGAAGAGCGGAAAGAGCAGGAGGAGGAGAGGCAGGTAAGCTTTCCTTAAGATGTATCAGGAAGTCAGTCAGTCAGAGCATCACAGGTAAAGGTAATCAAGCCTATCCATCTGGAGGACCCTAACTCTATCTCCCTTCTGGAACATAAACAAAAGAACAAGACAGGATTTGCTCTTGCCCCACTTCCAACACCCCTTCTCAACGAGTGTTTGGTTCAGCCCATGAGGTTCATCTTGTCTCACAGATTGCAATGTCTGACTTTGCCCAATGCCTTCCTGAGAGCGTCTGCAGTCATGTCTTCTGTTGGACAATACTCCATCTTGAGTAGTCTTCTGCGGTAGGTAGGTGCTTTACGTCTATGTGCTTGGTGCGTGAACTCACCCCTTCTGACTCCAAGAGTCTGTTGCATACTTGAGTGCTTCCCAGTCCCTTTTTGGTTGTCAAGCTGGTTTTTCAGCACAGGTATCCCACTGCAACCACCACATCTGGCTTGGTAACAGTACTGATATACAGATGTTTTCTGATGTCTTGTCTTGTATCTCTCAGCATTTCCTTTAGCATTTGGCTTTTTCTTGAATTTCCTCTTGTAGCCTGCAGCTTTCCTTTCTTAAGGAAGCTTGGTCACTGTCCAAGTTTTATTTTGGTGTAGAGATTCCAGCTCTTCCTTGGGTGCCTGCCTCCACCTCTCAGCTTCAACTTTGGGTAAGGCTTCAGTCTCTTTCCAGGTCTCTGGTTCTGGAAGTTCATCTCTCAAGAGGTAAGCAAATCTGTTTGGTGGTACACCTCTGTTGGTGTGTTCAGAGCGTCTGGGTGCTGGCACTTCGGCTGCCCCTTCTGGCTCTGTTGCATCTTCTGGCTCAGACTCCTCACCTTCCTCTGTAGGTATATTATTGTTATACCTTCTGTGGTGGAAGAATAACTCAGCTTCTTCTTCCGTTTTGCTGTCATCTGTTTGGTGTGGTGCCCCTTCTGGTCGGTGTGCGCACTTTCCTTCATCAAAGTGGACAGCTCTGCATCCTTCAACTTCGCCAGTTTTGGGATCTATTACTTTGTATCCCTTCTGCGTTTTGATCTCTTTTGTTTTGGGATGCGCACAAAGGCCTTGCACCCAAATGCACGAAGCTGAGACACGCTTGGTGTCCTATCATACCATAGTTCAAATGGTGTTTTGTTGGTTGCAGATGCAGGAAGTCAGTTCTGCAGGTAGGTGGCAGTAACGGCAGCTTCTCCCCAGTACTACTTTGGTAACTGTGCATCTTCCAACAATGAACGAATCATTTGTACAAGGGTCCTGTTCATTCTCTCCACGACCCCATTCTGTTCAGGGTTGTACACAACTATAATCTGGTGCTCTATGCCTTCCTCACGGAGAAAGTCTTGCATAGCTCTAGACACATATTCCCCTCCATTGTCAGATCTTATGATCTGTGGCTTTCTTACAAATTTGTTGGACACAGTTCTGACATAGTCCTTCGATTTTTGAAGTACTTGACTTTTCTCCTTTAGCAGGTACATTGTAGTATACCTGGAGTAGTCATCTATACATGTCAGCATGTATAAATTTCCACCCTGGGATGGCACTCTCATTGGCCCACAAAGATCAGTGTGAATTAATTCTAGAGGCCTTTTGGTTTTCCTCTCACTTTTCTTAGGAAATTTTGGGTTCACACT
This sequence comes from Rhineura floridana, assembly GCF_030035675.1. Classification (NCBI taxonomy): domain Eukaryota; kingdom Metazoa; phylum Chordata; class Lepidosauria; order Squamata; family Rhineuridae; genus Rhineura; species Rhineura floridana. Next base: position 35,932,399 of record NC_084492.1, read on the forward strand.
TTTGGTCTTTATACAGCATTCGCATGTCTGTGTAAAATTGCACTGTCCCATTTTGATGCCTCTTGCTAAATTCTCCTTTTCTAGAGCAGTAACTCTGACTAAGCTGGCATGTCCCATTCTTCTATGCCAAATATGTAAACATCCAGAATTACAGGTTTCCTTGACCACATTTGCATGCACAGCTTCAATGTATTCTAAATGTAAAAGTCCATCTTGCAATTTTGCAGTGCAACAAATTTCTCTGTCATCTAGAACGTGGCAAAATTCTCCACTCATATAAAGTTCACCTCCTAATTCCATTATTTTAGTAGCACTTATTAAGTTGTCTTTAAAATCTGGAACATATAGGTAGTTTTTAAGTTCAAGCAGTCTGGCCATCTGGCATTTTGCAAAGCAATTCTACTGCACCTATACCTTGACAAAAGAACATTTGTCCAGATGCTGTTAAAAAAATTTGCTTGTGACTCTTAAAACCTTTAAACAGGTTTTTATCAATTACAAGATGTGAGGTGGATCCTGAATCAATTTAAAACCTGTTTTTGCAATCATCTTTCCCCTCATCAGAAACATGGTAACTAGAAGCCTCTGTTTCTGGCTTTCTCTGTCTAGGGGCTTCTCTCACTTCAGTTTGCCTTTGTTTAAAGTCAGGCCTTGCTGCTGTCTGCTTTGGAGTTTTGCATATGAACCCCCTGTTGCTGTGTTTGTCTATGCCCTTTTGTGGATTTGGGTGATGACTCATGTCGCTACCCTTTGTTTGTTTGTTCCTGCCCATAGTAAGTACTGCCTTCAAGTCAATTCCGACTTATGGCAACCCTATGAATAGGGTTTTCATGAGGCTGAGAGGCAGTGACTGGCCCAAGGTTACCCAATGAGCTTCATGGCTATATGGGGATTTGAACCCTGGCCTCCCAGGTCATAGTCCAACACCTTAACCACTACACCACACTGGCTCTCTCCATAGTAAGGTATGCTTGCTCCAACAGAATTTCTTGTCTCTCCTTAAAATCCTGGTCTTTTAAATATGATATAATCTGACTCATGTTTTGGTCAGAATTTTCTAGCACACAGCAAATTAATCTATGATGCTGAATGAGAGAGCAGTGCCTTTTTCATATCATCATCTAGATCTTTCCCACATCTCTCAAGTTTAGCTAGGAGTTCTGTAAATTATTGAACATGCACATTCAGGCTGCCACTCTCAGCAGTCTCCTTGAGAGAAAACAACTCCTTGTAAAGGTAACATGATGTGGTTCTTTGACTTGTAGTTTCTGCCACATTTGTTTTACATTGTTACATCCTATGCAAACATTTAGTGTCTTAACTAACTAACTAAGTTGGAGGCGCAACGCCCAGGCTTGGGAATTGCCTTCATAGCTAGGGGAGAGAGAGCAGAGACAAAGGTGTCTCCTCTCTCTCAGACACTGGAGAAGAGAAGAGCGGAGAGGGCAGAAGGAGGAGGGGCAGGTAAGCGTCCCTTAAGATGTATCAGTCTAGCGACGGAAGGAAATCAATCAGAGCATCACAGGTAAAGGTAATCAAGCCTAAGCATCTGGAGGACCCTACCTCTATCTCCCTTCTGGAACATAAACAAAAGAACCCAACATCTTCCAACATCTGTGACATCTAGTTGGCCCCTGTGGGATGCTGGACCATTCCTCTCATTCAAGAGAGCTCTACACGTAATCACAGAGATGGAACAAATCTGGAGGTCATCTAGCCCAACCCACCACTCAGTGCAGGATCTGCAATGCAGGATCCAACTACAGCATCCCTGACAGGTGGCCATTCAGCCTCTGCTTAAATACCTGCAGTGAAAGTGTGCCTATCCCCTCTTGAGGCAGGTGGTTCTGCCACAGAATAGCTGTTACTGTTTGGATGTTTCTCCTGTTACAGGGGTGACTAACCTTTTTTGGTCCGAGAACTGCATTCACGCACACATACATACATACATACAAACACACACACACACACACACACACACACACACACACACAGAGAGAGAGAGAGAGAGAGAGAGAGAGAGAGAGAGAGAGAGTCCCCTTCTCATCTTATTCATTGAAGGAGAGTTCCAAAATGCAGTCTCATATGTTTTTAAACTGCTGCATTGGTTGCCAGTTCATTTCTAGGCCCAGTTCAAGTTGCTCACATTAGTGTGTAAAGCCCTGAACAACTTAGATCCCAAATATCTGAAACATCGCCTCTTTCCCTACAGATCCTCTCTGGTGTTGAGATTTGCAGGGAGGGCCCTCTTGATAGTTCCACCACTCTGAGAAACCCAGACAGTGGTGGCCCAGGAGAAGGCATCTTCTGTGGTAGCCCCTAAATTGTGGAATTCCCTCCCCCCAGAGGTGTCTCTGACACTTTCACTGTACAGTTTTCAGCAAATGCTCAAGATGCACCTCTTTACCCTGGCCCTTGACACTTGAAATGTATGTTTTCAGGACCCTCTCCTAAGAACATACAGTGAATGTAATTTAAGAACATAAGAACATAAGAAGAGCCTGCTGGATCAGGCCAGTGGCCCATCTAGTCCAGCATCCTGTTCTCACAGTGGCCAACCAGGTGCCTGGGGGGAGCCCGCAAGCAGGACCCGAGTGCAAGAACACTCTCCCCTCCTGAGGCTTCCGGCAACTGGTTTTCAGAAGCATGCTGCCTCTGACTAGGGTGGCAGAGCACAGCCATCACGGCTAGTAGCCATTGATAGCCCTGTCCTCCATGAATTTGTCTAATCTTCTTTTAAAGCCATCCAAGCTGGTGGCCATTACTGCATCTGGTGGGAGCAAATTCCATAGTTTAACTATGCGCTGAGTAAAGAAGTACTTCCTTTTGTCTGTCCTGAATCTTCCAACATTCAGCTTCTTTGAATGTCCACGAGTTCTAGTATTATGAGAGAGGGAGAAGAACTTTTCTCTATCCACTTTCTCAATGCCATGCATAATTTTATACACTTCTATCATGTCTCCTCTGACCCGCCTTTTCTCTAAACTAAAAAGCCCCAAATGATGCAACCTTTCCTCATAAGGGAGTCGCTCCATCCCCTTGACCATTCTGGTTGCCCTCTTCTGAACCTTTTCCAACTCTATAATATCCTTTTTGAGATGAGGCGACCAGAACTGTACACAGTATTCCAAATGGGGCCGCACCATAGATTTATACAACGGCATGATGATATCGGCTGTTTTATTTTCAATACCTTTCCTAATTATCGCTAGCATGGAATTTGCCTTTTTCACAGCTGCCGCACACTGGGTCGACATTTTCATCGTGCTGTCCACTACAACCCCGAGGTCTCTCTCCTGGTCGGTCACCGCCAGTTCAGACCCCATGAGCGTGTATGTGAAATTAAGATTTTTTGCTCCAATATGCATAATTTTACACTTATTTATATTGAATTGCATTTGCCATTTTTCCGCCCATTCACTCAGTTTGGAGAGGTCTTTTTGGAGCTCTTTGCAATCCTTCTTTGTTTTAACAACCCTGAACAATTTAGTGTCGTCAGCAAACTTGGCCACTTCACTGCTCACTCCTAATTCTAGGTCATTAATGAACAAGTTGAAAAGTACAGGTCCCAATACCGATCCTTGAGGGACTCCACTTTCTACAGCCCTCCATTGGGAGAACTGTCCGTTTATTCCTACTCTCTGCTTTCTGCTTCTTAACCAATTCCTTATCCACAAGAGGACCTCTCCTCTTATTCCATGACTGCTAAGCTTCCTCAGAAGTCTTTGGTGAGGTACCTTGTCAAACGCTTTTTGAAAGTCTAAGTACACTATGTCCACTGGATCACCTCTATCTATATGCTTGTTGACACTCTCAAAGAATTCTAATAGGTTACTGAGACAGGACTTTCCCTTGCAGAAGCCATGCTGGCTCTGCTTCAGCAAGGCTTGTTCTTCTATGTGCTTAGTTAATCTAGCTTTAATAATACTTTCTACCAGTTTTCCAGGGACAGAAGTTAAACTAACTGGCCTGTAATTTCCGGGATCCCCTCTGGATCCCTTTTTGAAGATTGGCGTTTCATTTGCCACTTTCCAGTCCTCAGGCACGGAGGAGGACCCGAGGGACAAGTTACATATTTTAGTTAGCAGATCAGCAATTTCACATTTGAGTTCTTTAAGAACTCTCGGGTGGATGCCATCCGGGCCCGGCGATTTGTCAGTTTTTATATTGTTCATTAAGCCTAGAACTTCCTCTCTCGTTACCACTATTTGTCTCAGTTCCTCAGAATCCCTTCCTGCAAATGTTAGTTCAGGTTCAGGGATCTGCCCTATATCTTCCACTGTGAAGACAGATGCAAAGAATTCATTTAGCTTCTCTGCAATCTCCTTATCGTTCTTTAGTACTCCTTTGATTCCCTTATCATCCAAGGGTCCAATCGCCTCCCTAGATGGTCTCCTGCTTTGAATGTATTTATAGAATTTTTTGTTGTTGGTTTTTATGTTCTTAGCAATGTGCTCCTCAAATTCTTTTTTAGCATCCCTTATTGTCTTCTTGCATTTCTTTTGCCAGAGTTTGTGTTCTTTTTTATTTTCTTCATTCAGACAAGACTTCCATTTTCTGAAGGAAGACTTTTTGCCTCTAAGAGCTTTCTTGACTTTGCTCGTTAACCATGCTGGCATCTTCTTTGCCCTGGCAGTACCTTTTCTGATCTGCGATATGAAATTTATTTCAAACTTTTTTTTAATACTGCATTTTGTACTGTTGTGACCCATCCTAAGACCTACCGGTGAAGGGCAGGTGATACTTTTAAGATCACTTTGCATTCCCATTGGGATACTGGGCAGGGCAGAGAGATGTACACCTTTCTGTGCACCCCAGTCCTATGTCTACTTTATTTATTGATTTAGCCACCAAAAGTGGTGGGATTTGGGGGGGGGAGCAGAAAAATATTGCTTGTGCACCACATCAGTCCCTCAGCAGGGGGTAGCTGTTGGAAGTGTGGCAAGAACAACTGCTCTTTGCATGCTAAGGGGAGATAGGGAGTTTAGGCCTACTAGACAGGGATTAAAGTTTCCCAGATGGAGGGAAAATAGCAGCAGGTTTTACACTGACACTTAGAAGTAGAACGTCAGACATACTTTTAGCATTGCATTTGGGGCCTAATAGTTTCTAACCCAGAGAGTAATGGTCCAGGTTCTTGTGCTGAAAACATTCTAACATAGTGCTGGAAGTTGACATTGAGCGGCACTAGGCTGCCAATGCAGGCCACCGAGTGGTAAGGACCAATATTCAGTCATCCAGGGTACAAATGAGCGGCTAGACTGTCCCTTTTCTGCCTTGTTTCAGTTTGTTTTTCCCTTAGGCAGGGAAAAGTATAAGACAGCTGCCCAGCGTTCAACATAAATCCAAATAGTAGAGAACTGATCCCACAAGCCTGAAAACTGTAGAAAGCGTAACAAGAGCAACTCCCATTTGGTTCTCTTGGCATGCCTGAGGGGAGATAGAGAGAGGGTCCTCCAGCTGGCTAGGCTGCCTATCTTTAGCTATTGCTCCTCCACCTGTCTTCCTTCTGTTGTAAACTGATGGTCTCAGGGAGCTGACCTCATCTCCAAACCCTCCTTCTGCCATCTTCTCCATCCAGCCGAGGAAAAAGACATTTTTGCCTTTGTTCCTCTCCTCTACCACGGAGCAAATGACCAAGCCTGACCATTACGCCTCCAACTTAGTTAGTTGGCACTAGTTATGCCTTTCCTATCATCTATGTATTTCTATAAATAAAGTAGTTTTTCTTATTTTATAAAGACTCAGTGATCTGAATGCAGTGTAAAAGCCAGCTCCTTTCAGGTAAATCACACAGCACGCTTAGCTTAACTCCGCTGCATCTTAGCTAAATTCTTTGCTAAAGCATAACAATAGGCAGCTCCAACCCTAACGTTTAGCTGAAATCAGCCTCCTTGAAATCCCAGCCATTGGTGTACTACAAAATGTATATGCATATATAGAAATTTTGACTGTAGTGTAATCAGATGTCCAATGCATCTCATCCTGTTGGTGGAGACTGTGAGCAGTGTGTGTGTGTGTTTGTGTGTTTGTGTGCCTGTTCAGTCTGCTGGTCTAAATGTTGATGAGCTACAGGCCTTGGCTGCATTCCCTTCTTATGGTTCGCTATCTTAAAATCAGACTATTTATTATCTATTTATTTATTATATTTATACCCTGCCTTTCCTTTGATGAAACCCAAGGCGGCTTACATATGGTTCCCAGGCGGTCTCCCATCCAGGCACTGACCAGACCTGACCCTGCTTAGCTTCAGCAGGGTGCTGGCCTCATGTGCCTTCAGAGGGGTTCCCAAACTGTGGTTCGTGGACTATCAGTGGTCCTCAAGCTTCATTCAGGTGTTCCACAGCATGTGCGCCTTTAAATATTCATATTGATATTTAATTGTATTTGTATTGCTTCCTGTGTTTCTTATATAGCATTCAATTGTGTTACAACTTGAATTCTATGGAATGCACATTCTAATGCAACAATATGAGAAATGAAAGAAGCAAAATACTATTAAATATCACATACAGAGTCTAGCACATTTGCTACAACTGTCAGAAAAATCATTAAGGGGTCCACCAGGACCATCAGCATTTTTAAGTGGTCTGGGGGGGGGGATTTGGGAACCACTGAACTAGAGGAAATAGAGGACTGATTATCCTAGTCCTGGTAATCTTGCCATCTTATGTTCATTCAAGAAGCCTGTAAACCTTTGACTCCTGCTCTGCAGTCAAGAATACATTTCTTGTCCTGCCTACCTCACTTTCAGCACACAATGTTTCAGAGTAGGCCTCAGGTCAATGGTAGAGCGTCTGCCTTGCATGCAGAAGATCCCAGGTTCTATCCCTGGCATCTTCAGGTAGGGCTGTAAAAGAACCCTGTCTGAAAACCTGGAGAAGCCAAGCCATAGACTTTCACATTTGGGGGGCTTGGGGTTGGGCCCAACCTAGGAAAAGATGGGTGTGATAACTCAGTGGTCTCCCACAGTGTCCTGTATTTGAAATTCACTTTTCAGATGCTCACTTTAAGAACTGCAAGTGTGCATGCATGTCCAAAGGACAAACTGGTCAGTCTCTACGCAACAGATTAAATGGACGCAAATCTGACCTTGAGAAAGGTAGCACAGAAAAGCGTGCAGGGGAACGTTTTAATCTTCCTGGCCATTCAATTGAAGGAGTCATGTTTTTTCTTCATTCATGCTGGAGGTGTAGCAAGAGCAACTTCTGTTTGGGTTCTTGATTTTGCATTCAAGAAGGAAGATAACATTAGGGTCCTCCAGTTGGCTAGGCTTGCCTACCTTCACCTGTGCTCTTCTCTACCTAAGTTCCTTCTGTTGTAAACTGATAGGCGCAAGGAAGCTGACCTCCCCCCCTTCCTTTGTCTTCTTCTTTGACTGCTGAGGAGAGAGGAGACATCTCTGTCTTTGTTCTCACTCTTAAACCATGAGGGCAATACCCAAGTCTGGGCATTGGACCTCCAATTTATGTAGTTAGTTAGAACTAGGTATGCCTTTCCTGTCTACTATGTATTTCTATAAATAAAGTAGCTTTTTCTTATTTTACTAAATCTTAAGTGTCAGTGATTTAAATGCAAGGTAAAAGCCTGCTTCTTAGGTAAATACACACGCTGGCACTCACAGCTCAGACCGCTGAGTTACTCTCCATATGCGTAACAACTCAGAAGGATGACTTAATATGAAATTGACTTAATTGTAGCATCATGGATGCCTTTATTTGGTAAATGCATGGTTGTAGTCTATGAGCCAGTGCAGAGTGCAAAAGAGTTGCCGTGCACTAACTCCATTTCTGAGCAATGTACAAAGTTCAGAGTTTTAGCAATCTTCTTTTCACTTCAGACTCTTAACCAAGTATCCTATAAATAAGTACAAGCATGTATTGGGGGCAATTCCTAACAATTCTGAAGTGCATCATGATTCCCCCCATAGCCATGCCCCCAAAGAAATTCCAGAGTCATGCTACCAGGATTTTATGTCTTGCTTTCCTAGCACACTGCTTAAAAAACTCACCTTAAAAATACATACATTCAAAACAAACTACAAATAAAATATCATAATTAAGTTTATGGGCATGACTGCAGTCCTGTGCATTATGCTGTGGAAGTCAAAATAGGTTCAACTTGTAAAACATATTTGGCTTTGACATGTCATTTGCTGCTGAGCAACAGCTGTCACAATATGCTTTGTGGCCCCGTCTCTGGGTCTCCACTGCAGGATGTTGCAGGTGTACTTTTTTCACCACTGGATGTTGTGGATATACTTTTTTCACCACTGGAAGCATCAGCCTTAGAATAGGCTTTCCGCTTTCTAATAACAAATCTAAAAATGTATTGGTGAGAATGGTAGACCGAACACAATTGATAGGAAAATATTGGGATTCTACAGGACAAGAACCACTGTTGCAACCTCTCTAGACCAGCTTTTCCCAACCAGTGTGCCTCCAGATGTTGTTGGACCACAATTCCCATCTTTCTTGACCATTGGCAATGCTGGCTGAGGCTGATGGGAGTTGTGGTCCAACAACATCTGGAGGCACACTGGTTGGGAAAGGCTGCTCTAGACCCTAGTATATTCATTGATTAAATAAACTGGCAGTTTAAGATCAGAGTTAAGGCTATCTCATGTTGGCTCAAGCTGGCAAACTGAACAAGCACGTTAGCTGGCAAAAACCCTCTCTCATACCCACTCTTTTAAGCAGTTTGACACTGCTTCTTTTTGTCTAAACCAACATTTCCCAACTAGTGGGCCACCAGATGTTGTTGAACCACAACTCCCATCAACCTCGGCCAGCATTGCCAATGGTCAGGAAAGATGGGAATTGTGGTCCAACAACATCTGGTGGCCCACTGGTTGGGAAAGACTGGTCTAAACTGCATATAAAAATAGGGTCGCTGTGTTAGTCCATAGTATCAGAAAAAACTTTAAAGACCAACTGTATTTACTTTTTTAAAGGCATAAACTTTCTTAGGTGAGTGCCTACTCAGATACATGAGTGAAGAATCAGGCAGAGTGGATATATAGGGTTGCACACACACCAATCTCTGAGCATTGCTCTCTGAGCATTGCAAGACTTGCAGGGGCTCCTGTATTTATCCAGGGTTTGGTTTCCTTGGAATGAAGGTCAGTGGAGAATGTGCTGAATTTATGATATATGGTTTATTTACACATATATACAACCTGAGCATAAGATTGAGGAGCTCCCAGCACCAACAATCTAACATATCTTGTTTCCCCATTAGGTTTCTAGGTGAGTCTCCAAAGCCATAGCTTGATATTCAGCACAGACAGCAAGCCTCTCTCTGATGACTTCCTGCCCCAGCCAAGTGAGGAGGGGAGGGCTACCCTCATTCCTATGGTGACACATATTTTCTTAGCCAAATCCTCATACATGTTAATAGGGCACTTAACAGGCTGGACCCATGAGCTTATGAAAGAAACTGGTTTGACTATTTCATCAGGTTTCTCTGCTAACTCCATCTATACAGATTCAAAATCAGACACTGGAAAGGGAGCCCAAAGACATCATCCAAACCAGTCCTATAATCCTATAATAATAGTCAACTTCCTGGCCATTCAGTGACAGATCTTAAAGCCATTCAGCTCAGGAAGACAAGAGTTTAACTTTAAAACAATCTCAAAATGGCTCCAGTAGGACTAAAAATAATTTTAAAAATGATTTTTAAAAATCTGTTATTTAAAACTCAAAAATTATATGCTCTGGCCTACAAAAGCTTATGCCATAATAAAAACAGGCATTAAAGTCCCACAGACTATTAATTGTTTTTATGGTGACTGAGAGACACCCCCCAACTGTGACAAAATGGTTATTGTCCCTGTAAAATATGTCAAAGTTTTTATTTATATTTAATATTATGGAGGCTCTTGACTTACCTAGTTCAGTCTTCTTTACAGCTTTGCAGTCTGCTGGGCCCAACTGAGGCCTTGCAGTCTGTTGCTTCAAAGAAAGTGGGTGGAGCCAGACTAAGCCACCTTGTGAGCAGGGCCCCTGAGATCTGGCACTCAGACTGGGGCACAATGCATGATCCGTCCCCCTCCCTAAACCTTCCTACAACATGCTTTTACACGGCTTAGATTTAACTTAGGGTGAGAAAGACTGAAAATAAATGCAAAACATTTATTAGAATGGAATAGTTAACATGCTTATTCGAAAGAACGCTGTTCAAAATAACCCTTGAAAATTTTATAATTTTTGTGTTACTATTTTTTTTTAATATATTCAACATTATTTTGAGACATGTACTTTATACCAGTTCAGGCTAATGTTTATGCTGTTTCCAATGGTGTAAACAGTGTTACATTTTTTACTTAGTACAGGACCTACAAAGGAGGTCCAGAAAATTCATGGTGGTCCTAAATTTTGTGCAAGTCCTGTACACTAGGATTGTACACTAAAATTAATTTGATGTTTGAAAAACAATTGTTTTATATTTGGTTTTACTCACAAAAAGGAGAGAAGTAAAATATGCAAATATATTCTGGTATGGTAGTGTACAAGCAAGTTAATTCACAATTAAGTATTCAGTAATGAGATATGAGACCAATCTATCCTTACCTTGAGCAGTGCTAGTACATATCTTTTCTTCTACTTTAGCAGAATCCTCATTAGTGTTTTCTTCGAATACTAATGCTTGAGCATCCAATGGCTGGCTTTCACTATCTCTTCATCACCTCATAATGTGTTTGAAACAAAGTCCAGTCTGAATAAATGTACCTGGCTAATTATTATTATTAATAATATTTTTCTCACTTTCCTCTTCTGTGCTCTAGACTTTATTTGTACTCCATAATGTTAATTTCACCTTAAAACAATGCCCAAACACATGTAGACATGCTCCAACATGTTCTACTCACAGACCAAATAGGAAGAAGAGGTAGGGTTGCCATATTCCAGTTCCACAAATCTGAGCAGGCTAATTTGCTTATTATGCAAATTATTTGCTTATTATGCAAATTGAACATATTAAAGGTTGCATTTTCCATTTGTTTTGTTTTTGTGCCTAGTAATTACCACCAAAACCAGGGGACGATGTAAGGATTTTTTTAAAAAAAAATACCTTACATTTTCAGCCTTAAATGCCTAGACTCTAGTTTCCAACACTATTAAATATTTATTTATTAAATGGATTTATATCCTGCCCTTCCACTGTGAAAAACAGAGCTCAGGGCAGCTTACAAACATAATAAAAATACACCATCAATGTAAAAACACAATAAAAATGCAAAATAGAAACAAGCATAAAATAAGTCAATGCAGCAGTATAAAAATCCAGTATAAAACAAAAAGCCAGCAAACCATCAATTAAAAGCAAGATTGTGTCTGAGAGGTTGCCTGTACCAATAATTAAGAAATGTGAAATGAACACACCACTACAAATTGTAACACAAATAGAAACAAAGATTTCAGTATTTGTTGTTACATGCCTTCAGTATTCAGAGGTGATTTACCATTGCCTTCCTCTAAGCCTACAGCACCCAGTATTCCCAGGTGGTCTCCCATCCAAGTACTAACCAGGCCTGAACCTGCTTAGCTGAAGAGATCAGGCATGTTCAGGGTAGTATGACCGTAGCCTTTTCTGAATTGCTGAACAGAGCTCTGGTGGGCGACAGGGTGAGTGAGGCAGCATTCCAGTGCAACTTGGGAGTAAGCACCATTTAACAGGGTGGTGCTTAACAGGGCCAAAAAAAGCAAATGCTAGTACCACAGCCTTTTCTACAGAGAGGTTTGCCTTTATGTCTTGTATTGTTCAGGGGAGATAACATTTGATGGATTCAAACCCCTTTATTCCATTCTCCATGGTGGCAGGCAGACACTCCCATTGGCTTCAGCACTTAAGACACATACCCTGAGACACAGAGGCAATTGAAATGAAGGCTCCTCTGCTTGCTGACTCAGCCAGAAATTCTATGGAGCTGCACATGTTGATCAAGTGAGCATGTGCAGTTTTCTAAACTGCTAGATTCTGCATATGCCGCAGACAGGCAGACTAAAATTCTTTATTTTCCCAAGACACCTTTGGTGTCCCTCATTGGCTAAGAACAATGGAAGGTGGGAGTAGGCTGATTTATCTCAAAATGGGGAGAAAACTGCCTCCACATTTTTGCTTTGTGTCTCTGGATCTTCAAGGGCTAGAGACTTGCATTTTTGAAAAGAAAAGAAAGCTGGGAATCTGGGCTACCTAATGGACTAAGCAGGCACTTGGTAGCATGGCTAGAATCTGGATAAAACCTGGCTAACCAGGCAATATGACAACTCTAAGAAGAGGTGACACACATCCCCATATATTAGTTTTCTTTTTATCTTCCACTCTGGTGTACTGTTCCTTTAAGAACACTGTAGGAAATCCTTGTTGAGCAAATGTGAACTGCGGCCCAGTTGTTCAGTGAACTGAACTGCTGCTTACTACTGGAGCTTAGTAGTTTTGTAAACTGAACTGAAGCCTAGTAGTTCTGTGAACTGGGGTCTGGATCGTATTAATAAACTGTGGTGCTTATAGAAGACTTGGATATGCTGAGATTTAGCAACAGACTTTATAGCCACCCTCTGTTCTGTGGATACACCAAAAATTATTTTGAAAAGTGTTGTTGGTTTTTCCATGCTCCAGGACCCCAGGCCCTCCAGAGGTTGGGGCCTCCGGGAATTTGCCCCCTTACCCTTTCCACAGGCCCTTTAATGCAGGGCATAAATTCTTAATAAACAAACTGTTGCGCTGTGTGTATTTGTGTGCTTAATTTAGTTTAAAGCAACACCACAGCAACAGAGTAACAGCAGATGTTGAAATGCGAGTGTGCCAGCGTGTGCGTGCGTTTGCCTAAGAAAGCAGACTTTTACCCTGCATTAGGATCACTGAGACTTGAGACTTAGTAAAATAAGAAAAACTACTTTATTTATAGAAATACATAGTAGATAGAAAGGCATATCTAGTTCTAACTAAGTAAGTTGGAGACATAACACCCAGGTGTAGGGGTTAGCCTCATGACTTGAAGAGAGCAGAGACAAAGGAATGTCTCCTCTCTCCTGGACAGTAGGAGGACAAAGGAGTGGAAAGGGCAGAAGGAGGAGGGGCAGGTAAGCTGCCCTAAAGAGGTAACAGTCTCTAGCCACAGAAGGAAGTCAGTCAGAGCATCACAGGTAAAGGTAAACAAGCCTAGCCATCTGGAGGACCCTAGCTCTATCTCCCTTCTGGAACATAAACAAAAGAACAAAACAGGAGTTGCTCTTGCCCCACTTCCAACACAAACAAACAAACAAATACTGGCAAACAGGAACAAATCCCCAAAGAATCTTTTTACTTTGGTTTTACAGCTAACAGAAATTGTAGTATGACACAACAGAGAGTCCTTTGCTTTGCTGAGAGTCCTTTTGCTGTTGTTTCTGAGTCCATCATATAAGCCTGTCAATGCAGTCTAGCACTGGCTGTGGGGATGGTGGTGTGTGAGCTCCCCCAGGGGAATCTGGTGGGGTAGCTTCAGCCCTGCAACACCCCCTAAGTTTATGTCTATGAAGGAAGCTGCTGCCAGTCAGTGCAGACATTCCTGAACTAGATAGACCTCTGGTCTGATTAAGTATATCACCGCTTCCTTTTCCCCTAAGTACTTATTTCTCTATTCCCACCGCTGCCCCTGTGATGAACTTTATTACACTGTAATTTCCCCCAAGCACACCTTTTAAGCCTTATTAGTAACTGAATCTGCCATATTTAACTCAGATCTTCCTCTAACACGCACCCCTTTGTAGAACACAGTGGGGAGTACAATATTTTTGTTGGTTTTCAGGTGACTATGAAAGCAACTTAAATATAAGTATAAATCCGTATAGGCATCAAAACTCTATGATCACAAATTGCCATTAATTTTGCAGGGTCTTTTTTTTTTTAGCTGTAAAGTTATACTCTCTCCATTGCTTTTATCTGTATCTAATATTTGTATTACATGTTTTAATTCTGTTTGCCCCTGCAGAGCAGGAGAACTGTTTTGTTTGTCATGGGCCTGTTTTTATCTGTGTAGCCTCATCTTAAAAAAAAAACTTGTGGCACCCAAAAGACTAATTCATTTATTAGGATGTAACTTTCATGGACTAGCATCCACTTCATCAAATATATGAAGTGTTATCCACAATAGGCCAACATGGGTGAGGAAGGGAGGCATGTAAACAGTGGAACTAAATTGCCATGAAATGCAAAAAGTACAGTCTGTTACAATTCAGCTATTCAATTGCTTGTTGGAGATGTTGGGAACTCAACTCAAACTTTGGCGGATTTGCACGGGGATAAAACAGAATCGTTCAACACTTTCATCACATTAGTTTTCAGGGTGGTATGCAGCATCCAGGGACAAATCAATACAATACAAAAAAAGAACAGAGATAAAAGCAACAGACTAAAGCTTAAATGTAGGCAAAAGAAGCACAGTGGTAACCCACAACCCATAACTGATGATAAGAAACATCATCCTAGCATTGCTAAGTTGGTTAACACTTGTGGTAGGACAGGAAACCATTGTCTCTATTCATGCCCAACGGACAAAATCAAACGTCGTCTGCTTCTTGCAAACTTTTGATCTATGCTGTGTTTTCCCTGTGTTTTTGTGCCACTGGAAAACTTGAGCTGTCATGCGCTAACAGAAGTGTTAGTCTGATTTAAAAAGAAAGTATATCTACACACACACATACACATTTCTGGATCCATGGGGGATAAATGGGGGATGTCTTTCCAGACATGACTGTCTCTGGGAAGCCTAAACCGAAAGAAACGTCTGGGGAAACGCAGGAGGATTCTAGAGACCGAGATCAGGACGACAGAGCGATTGGAGTCAATGGGGACGCCCATTTGTAAGTCGCCAGCTGAGACTGCAGCCCTTTGCTTATGGGGTTCCCCTGGAGAGTGAAAACGGAGCACCCCAGAGGTTCTGTATGCCGGACAGTTTAGCAAGGAGCTCATACGAGGGTCAAATGAGAGAGAGAGAGAGAGAGAGAGAGAGAGAGAGAGAGAGAGAGATCCTATTCCTCACCGTCACAAAAAAGACCCCATCTCTTCCCCCTGATTTGGGGATGCTGCTAATACCCCAACCCACCTTCCCCTTTCATTGCTGTCCTTGACATTCTTCACTGACACGTGAGTTCAGTGCACGCGAACGTTTCTCCGTTTGCTGTAGGTCTGGGGTGGGGGAGGGGTGCCCGTGGGGGCAGCGGGGAGCCTCTTTCTTGCGAAATGAGAAACGCCGTTCCAAAAGATAACCTCCCGTCTGTCCCCTCTCTCCCTCCTCTTTCTCCCCCCCTCCCCAGGTATTTATATCCCTGATTATGGGGTTATCATAACTGGAATGCTTTGCAGGGTTGTTGGCTGCATCCCAAATCTCTCTTCCATTCAAAGGCAAAGACAGAGACGAGGAGGGGGAGGGACGGATTGCGACAGAAGGGAGAGCTGGAGAAGGGGGGGAGAGGGGGGAGAAATTCATCCAAAACACTTCTTCAAAACTTGTCCCCAACTGTGTGTGTGGCCGATACGGCTTTATCTCGTTCCAGCTCCCGAGGCTTAGCCTGGAATCTTGGGGGGGGGTGACGGCAGAGGGAAGCGGCAAAGAGAAAGTCGTCCTTTCAGACAGGAGACATTCCCAGCCGCTTCTGGACATGCTAGGGATCGAACCTGGGGTCTTTTTCATGCAAAGCATGCGCTTTCCCACTCAGCTATGGCCCTTACTCTCGAGTAGACCTGAACGCAATCGCGTTCAAGGACGCTAAGAAAATGGAAGCAAAGTTAACACACACTGCTTGGGGAGCAGGCATCAACTGAGTTCAGTGGAGTTTACTTCTGGGTAAGCGAGCATAGAATCGGGGCTGCCTGTAAATTGGTTTAGCTCTTGCTCTGCCTCTCCCCCTCTCCCAGCAAAAATCCTCAGGTATCTGTGAACAGAGCTGCAAATGAGAGCCAACCAATTGCTTAAGTGATATTTCGCGTGTCAGGCGCGGTACAGAGCAAAACAAGCAACAGAAGTCTCACAGTCACTTAAACGGCCTTCGGCAGCCGGCACAAACCTCTCTTCGGGAAGCGGCAGGCTTGAAAGGTTTTAAGGCGGTTTTGAGCCGACTTGCGTTCTGTACGCAATGACCGGTTAACTCATTTGTACCTTAGCAGCGCGTTAGATTATGAGATCTTAGATGAGGCGATGCCACCGGCTTCCGCCTGAGGGGAGAGATCGGTTCCCTTCCAGATACCAAGAAGGAACACGCGTTGCGTTGCGGGGAAACACGTCGTCAACACTGGAAGGGTCAGTGGGACTGTAACGCTCATGTCCACAAAGCCGCCACTCTTATGGACGCCGGCTTGTTTAAAATGGGGGTCAGTGGGTAGGTGGCCTGTTTCTTGCAACAACAAAATGAGTGGACCTTACCGATTCTATGCTTCTCCATGTGCGTGGCAGCCCGGATCTTTTCCAGAAAAAAGCAGAGCTCGCAAAAGTTACTTTTTTGAACTACAACTCCCATCAGCCCAATCCAGTGGTCATGCTGGCTGGGGCTGATGGGAGTTGTAGTTCAAAAAAGTAACTTTTCCAAGCTCTGGAAAAAAGAACCTGTTTATGAACTGACCTTCTGGAATTCTCCGAATAGTATTTCTGATGCTGTGTGAAGCCGCTTTGAGCATGGTTTATGAGCAGAAAAGCGAGGCATATGGATTATTTATTGAGGCTGCAAACTCATGCACTTGGAGTAACCCTACTTGATCTCAGCGGGGCTTCCTTCTGAGTAGACCTGCAGAGGATTGCGCCCTTAACAGGACGTGTGTATAAAATGACAGACTTTGTTATAGTGCACTCCTAGGCATGTCTATGCAGAAGGAAATCCTGCTGAATAATTCGGTAGGTCTTACTCCCACGCAAGTGCGCATAGGATTGCAGCCTTATCTCCATTAGGCTATCCCTATCAGGGCGATCGCTTCTCTTCTGCAATGGTTCGGTCAAAGAGTAAGTCTCATTGACATCAATGGAACTTGCTTCTGAGTCGACATGCGTGTAGCAGCCTCCCTTATTCACTCGCTTTAACTTCCGTAAGTCAGTTCCTATCAGGATGCGTGGCTCTCTTCCTCAGGGTGTTTGGTGATCGATTTATTTATTTTCTAGTTCACTTAGGGCTTCCTCTCTCTGGATTCTTCTTGAAGAGAGGAAGGGAAGTGAGGACTACACACCTCACGTTTGAAATATGAGACGTCACCTTACTTAAATAATCGTGTAGTTATGGTGATGGTGACGATTAGATGGAGAGGAACCTCCCTCTTCCTAGAAAGTTCTTCTCATCTAACCTGTGCTGACCTTCCTTCAGGTGCTATACTGATACTGGTTGCTGACGTCATTTCCTGCTCCTCCCTTTCTTCTTCCTGGCACCTTGGGAGAGGAGACATCTTTCTTTTTGCTCTCCTGCATAGGTGAAAGAGCGAGCTTTTTCCATCTCCAACCTTAGTTAGCCAGAACTAGGGATTCCCCTCCTTTATGTATTTCCTACAATAAATGATTTTGATTTTATCGTGAGCCGCCCTGAGTGCCCAGTCGTAGGGTAGAAGGGTGGAACAGAAATGTTTTAAATAAATAAACGAATAGGAGCTTTCTTGTTTTTTTCAAGACAGAGTCTCTGGGATTATCCAGGGTAAAGTGTGCTCCTGCAACAGGGATCCTGTTACAGGTCAGCTTTTCCCAGCGTTCAACTCCAGTGCTAACTGGCATGATCATCATTTTTATTATCATTATCATTATAGCCTCTTTTCTACCTATTTGCGTCCAAACAGACTCACACCACAAGATCAAAAGTACAGCAGGAATCCTCAAAAATGATTTCCATGGGTTTTACTGTCAGGGACCAAGTTTAAGACTGGAAGGATGTTAACTGGGTTAAAAACAAATATTTTGACGGAACTGGATTGTGGATCCGGCTGGTACTTTAGCTTTTTCAAGAAATGAAGAGACGAACAGACACAATCGATGTGTAGTCATTTATATATCCTGTACACCCCTCAAATAAGCTGTATGTGTGCGCGTGTATACACGGCTGATTCATAATATACGTGTATATGTAGATTTGCATCTTAAATCTAAGCATACTTACTTGGAAATAAATTCCATTTAAAATCAATGGCTGCCTGCCTTGACTCTTCAGTTCAAGGCAGCTGTGGTTATGTCTTCTCATCAGAAACCCTAGAAGGTAGGGTGAGAGAAGGAAATCAGAATTTTGATTCACCTTACCTAGTAAGAAAGGAACAAAACCACGTTTCTTGGGGAACTGCCTACAGGTCGAATTGCAATCGAGAACTCTGACCGGTAGCTTGGAAGCAAAGTAAATTAGGTTTCTCTGTCTTCCGCAGAGTCGGTATCTGAAATCAGGGTCTAGGCGAGCTTTGAGGACGGTAGCACGTCAGTGAAATGAACAACCCTTCAAGCAAAACAAGGACCCACATTTTTAAAAACAAAAATAAAGGTTGCTAATAAACTGCACCTTCTCCTCCTTTGCAGGAATCCGGCGGTTTATTTTTTGCCTATTGTCAGGACATATTGGCCTCCTCTGAGGAAAGAGGAAAAGAAGAGTCCAGTTGAAAATATATTTGCCACAAGGGCTCGATTTCTTGCTGATGTTCAAGGGGCAAGGGGAATAACTTTGCGATGTGTGTGACATCCAAATAAACTCCTTCCTCACCCCACCAGCCATGTCATTTTCTAAAGCCTGCTCCCTTTGTTGCTTGGCTTCTAAATTGAGAAAAGATATCCTTGCCTGTCAGGAATCCGACAACAAAGTGACCAGTTTGCTGCTTACAGAACAAATGCCCTGACCCTCGTCTTGTCCATTTCTTCTGGGGCCCTGTAGACTGTAAGTGTATCGGGGCTCCCCCTTTTTTTAAAAAATAAAACCTTCCCCTCTGTACATTGTTCCCTATAGTGATGAAACAACAACCGACAATAATGACTAAAATGAATAAAACAAACCTTCAAGGCAAATGTGTGATGGTCTCAAGGGTAGACTTTGTCCAGCCATTTCCTTTATGTCCTTCCTGACCATAGTAGCATTTTAAGAGTACATTGGCATTTGGGAGAAAAATATGTAATTCTCCAACTTCACCACCCCACTTAGATTTCCGGAGGACAAATCAGCTGAGGTTTACAGTAAGAATAGTAAACATTTTTTAAAAAAAATTAAGCAAAATGTACAATATTGAGAATAGTTGGAGAAACGGAGTGAGGATGCTTTGTCTGTAGGTTCTCTATGATTTAACCCAGTTAATTGTGACAAATCTGTGAAGGGGCCTGCTCTAGGAAAGAACCTGCACCATTTCCCTGAATAATATGGCCCTTTAACATTCTAGGTTTATTTTTAAAGGTTTTATCTTTGCTTTGAAAACTAATGGAAAAGGGGGCGTTGGAAGAATGGAAGGTGAGAAAAATGAAATACCCTGGATGACGCTTTTATGCAACATTTGACCATTCTTTTTCAAACATCTTTCGGGTCTCTTTTAATTTTTGGATAGTTTTAATTGGGATGATTGAAGCCTCCAGACAAAATCTTTAAAAGTCCTCTTGCAGTCTACGAGAATTGTTTCCTAATAATTCGCCAAGGATCCAGGTTTAAAATGTATTTCAAAGGGTGTACATCCCGCCCACCCCCAAAATGGGGAGGGGACCCTGTAAAGGGGACCTTGTTCGGTTATAATGTGGTTCAGGTCTTGCCACGGAGTTGACACCTAACGTTCCATGGAACGTTCTGCAAAGAGTAAACATTCTAAAGAAATCTAAACATTCTAAATATATCTCCTATGATATGGGTGGGCGGGCTACTTTTTTTTAAAAAAGAAGAAAAGAGTCGGTGACCAGACTTTTTAGCAACAGTACCACTTTCCAAGGCTCAACGTGATAATAAATTAATCTTTCCAATGAATCAGTTAATTGGTCAATCACATTAAAGACTGGGATTCCATCGGAGCGGTTCTTGTGGATAAGTGATCGTCGCCGCTGTCTGGTCACACGTATTAGACTATTTTATAAGGTTCGTATTTTTCTTTGAGGCTCCTCAGAAAAGTCCGGAGTACCGAAATTGCTAATCGGCTGCTCGGATTAAAGAGATTCTTCTCTAAACAAAAGTTAAGTGGAAGCAAATTGGTTACAAATCAATGGGACTTAACTTTCCCCGTAAATATATTTAGGATTGGGATATCGGATCCTTTAGTCTTTGGATTTTTTTTTAAGGGGGGAGGAGATTCTGTTTATTTTGAGCAGGGAATTCGCACACATAGAGAGAGACATCGTCTCGAGGATGAAAGCGAGAGCGCGCGATTGCTTAGGCAGCTCTGAGGCCAGCAAGTGTGAAGAAACGAATCCAGGAATAAGTCTTTGTAATATTCAAGACCCGGAACTTTTCTCCCTTCCTACCCCCTTCTCCCCCCCCTTTTCTGGCCACACGCAACTGCAGAAAGGGTAAATATGAAAATATTCGAGACATGGAGGGTGTTAATAAAACGTGTCACTTCCCTCTCCAAGTTTGTGTGTGGTGAAGGGGTGTGCACGCGCGTGCTAAAGGAAACGAATCCTTCGCTTATCTTGAGAGAGAAAGGGAACTTTGCATACACTCAGCTTTCTTCAAAAACGATAAAATAGTGCAATGCCTGGGGGGCGGGGGAGAGAGAGACCGTCCTGATCTGGACCAAAATGCCAGATATTTATTTATTTATTTAATTCATTTATATCCCTCCCTTCCTCCCAGAAGGCACTCGGGGCAGCAACCACATTGCGGAATGGAGTAGTAAGAAAAGGAAAGTTAATATGTACGTTATTTTGTACCGGTTATGGATCTGCAGCACAATGAATTAATTCTAGAGTTTGAGGAGATCTCATGGGCCAGGCCAAAGGGCTTCAGATACCTGAGCTCACCTTGCTCAGTTCAGCCCCACATCCATACAATGGGCATCGCAGTGTACGTACCTGGCCGGCTGGTTGTGTGCTGGAGGCCGTCCAAAGTTTCTTTCCCAGCTGCAAGGCTAGGAGTGGGAACTGATCATCGGTTTAAATAAAATCTCACTCTGCAAACCGGCAGTGCTCTTCCGCTATCGGAATAGCCACCAGTCTGTGTATTCGGAAAGTTTGTGCATTCCGGCTGCAATACGCACTTACCTGGAAGTAAGTCCCATTGAGCACGGTGGGACTTACTTTTGAGGCTTCCCTCTGGGAAAGGGCCGGACCTCAGTGTTAGAGCGTCTGCTTTGAATGCAGAAGGTCCAGGTTCAATCCTCAGCCTCATCTCCAGGTAGGACTGGGAGAGACACCTGCTTGAAACCTCGGAGAGCCGCTGCCAGTCAGTGTAGACAAGACAGAGCTAGAGGACCAGTGGTCTGACTCGGTATAACGCAGCTTCCTGCCTTCCTAAGCATGTATATAGTATTGCACTGTATGTTGCTTCCTTGTTTTATTTTTACGTTTTGTAGAGGTGCCTCTCTGTGTAGGTGTGTATGATTGTCGTTCATGTATAATAGCTGCATTGACACACACAGAGATATACGTATTCTTTCTATGAATTTAACTTTAGACACTAGCATCTATCTGTCTGTCTGTCTCTCTGTTTCTTCTTTCTACGAATTTATCTTATTTTTTATTGTAAGTTGATTTAAATTGTTTTGTAGGATGCATTTTAAATTGTTGTAACCAGCCCTGGTTACCTTAGGGTGAAAGGCGGCTTGTTGATGTTATTATTGTTGTTGAAACAGTAACAGTAATCATAATGGTTAGCAGCGCGGAAATACATTTGCTTTGGGTGGTTCTAATTGTTTACAAAACCTGGCTTCCTCTCTTGCCTTTGGTATCTCCCGTTCTTTATGGACTGCTCCCCTCACAGATAATGCGATCATCTACATTCCTTTCCTCCTTGAAAGCCTAACTGATAAAGGCGATGTTCTGTGGTTTTATTTTTTAAAAAAACACACACAACAACAACCGAACAGCCTCGAAGTAAAAGAAACTGTATCATTTACCTGGCGTCTTTCCCAGTTCAGATTAATTCCCAAGTCTGGATACAAACCTGTTTGGGGAAGACAAAAGGCCTACAGTTTATTTCGCCTTGCAGTTCTTGAAAATATTACGGGTAGGATCCAAAGCGAAGTACCTCGACCTCCCGTTGATTTCAGTGGGGCCCTCGAACACCTGCCTCGCCCCCTTTCCATTGAAACCAACGAGGCTTAAAGCTGCCCTCCTGAATTCACCTCCTGGAGAGAGCAAAGCCCCTTTTAAGAAACTGGGACTTCCGAGCAGGAACGGTTAGGATCGCGTTAGGAAACACGCGGGACGTGGGCTGGCTCGTGCCTTCGGGTGTTTTCTGTGAAGGAGCCGGACGGAGAAAGTCACACGGCTCAGGAGGAAAATATTGACACATCTCCCGTTTCAGATGCTGCAATTATATTAATGACTGGAAAGTTTTGTCCTTTTTCAAGAAAGGAGATGGCTTTCTCCGGTTTTCAGACTAATGACAGGGTTCTCCCTTGTTTATCTTTCCTCCTGAATTGGGGGGCGAGGTGGGGTGGGGTGGGGAGAAGAGGCAATAATAGCCCAGGATATAAAATAAAATAACATACAGTGATATTGTTGGAAGTGGGCAATGAAGTCATTCCCCATGATGTCCCCCTTTCTACGTTTTCTTCCTTTTTCGTATTTAGTTACATTTATATTTTTACACTGAATTAAAAAAAAAAAACCACCCTAAAACCAGCAGGTCTCTCAGCTGTTCCAGCTTTTGCGCGGAGGATTA
The DNA here is from genome assembly GCF_030035675.1 of Rhineura floridana. Classification (NCBI taxonomy): domain Eukaryota; kingdom Metazoa; phylum Chordata; class Lepidosauria; order Squamata; family Rhineuridae; genus Rhineura; species Rhineura floridana. The sequence goes on from NC_084492.1 coordinate 35,955,180, forward strand.
AATGTTCGCCAAGCCCCTGCCAAGATCAAGTCCAGAATGCTAGGGCTCCTTCCTCCAGGGACATGCGAAGAAGCAATAGTCCCCAGGAAAGGGGTCTCTGAGTCATGCGCAGAGTGTCTTTCTTCGTAGAAACTCAAAGTTGCCTTCAAGCCCGTTCACACTGACTGACAGAGGCTCTTTGAGGTTTCAGACAGGACTTTGCCAGGCCTGCCTGGCGATGCCACAGACGGAACCTGAACCTGCTTTTGAATGCAAGGCACGTGCTCTGTCACTGAGCTATGGCCACTCCTCCTCGCCAGGTAACATCATCCTGTCTCTAAGGTGGAGACGGATTTTCCAGACCTTTTTGAACGGCCTCCCACCTGGAGGGGGGCACCTCTCTTAGTAGTGAATGGGGCTGCAACCGGATTAAAGGCATTTTAACCGACGAATCGTATAAATTTCAGACGATTAATCGATAAGCTAAATGTGTATACGGGTGAAGCAATATTTCGGAAGCAACCTTTGTTTCTAGGCGCTGTACACATCTGTCGCAGCTGGCTGAATTCTCAGGAGAGGCACCCCTTTCATGCTGTGTGTGAGAAAAGTGGAACTCTGTTTGAAGGCAGGGCTCGCCATCTGTAGTTTAGCGCTTTTACTATTAAAAAACCCAATATTTTTCTTTTCTTTTTTTTAAAAGGAAACAAAAACTAGCCCCCCAGTAACTGGGAGCAACTTTTTAGCGGAATCTTCTTGGGACAATAACTGAGAATACACTTCTCACTCTCTACAGCTGAAATGTCAATCGATTAAACCAAGAGACCGATCGATTAAACTAACTGATTAATCGATTGACGCTGCAGACGTTAAGCACTCAAGTTCTCTTCTGTTGTTGCCCCAAGAAGAAAGAGAAATGGGGAAAGGCCGAAAGAAGAAAAGACAGGACAAGTAGCCAAAGGTATAGTCTCCGTTCAAGGAGCCCTGAATGAAACCCACAGGAAACATTTTCCAGCTGAAGTTTATTTTCCTTCCATTCTCGATAGATTTGTGCAAGGTGGAAAATACCTGTGCAAGTTTGGGGTAAAATATTGTTTGGGAGATCTGCTGAGACTTCTGAAAGCTAATACCTCAGGTCTGTAGAGACCCATCCTAGCGATGAGGAATTTAAACGGCTCTTACCCGTAACCCAGTTAAGCCCAAACATTTGAGGTCTCACAACCCAGTGTCCCTGACGCTTAGTGAAGTCTAACAGCCTTCATGCCCGGGTTCTACACGTGTTCCTTTGGGAGCACGGAGCAGTGAGTTCATTTCTACTCCAAAACTGTCTTTTTGCCGCTCCACTCTAGAACCTGCACTTCCCGTGCAAGCTCCAGGGAGGCAAAGAGGCAGATAGGTTGTCCAAGGGTGGCTTCCAAGGTCGGCAGCTCCCGGTTAAAAGACCAGGAGCATGCACGTCCTTTTAAACTCAGTGGGGCTGTCCTGGAGGAAAGGGAGTAAGGCAGATTGGGCGGATGCTCTGGGACACGTGTATATTCTGGACAGCGCCTAGCGCACGTTGGAGGCAAAAGGAGGAGGGCGTGTGTGTGGAGCTCAGGATTAAGCGGCGCAGGCAAAAAACCATACTAGAGAGGACAGACTTGGCGAGAAGCCCATTAAGATCTGCACCGATTAAGCGGCGAGCGCTTGCAGATCGTTTCTGAATCCCCCCAGAAACGGAATCCGAAAAGACAGGAACGGCAAAACTGCTTTCAAGAGAAACCCACTTCTGTTTCCCACTTTTTTCTTTCTGTTTTGCGCGTGTGTTCCTCCCTCTCCCTCCCCCTAAGCAAACGAGAAAAGCTTTGTCAGGGCTAAAGGAGCCTTTCCAAAACCAATTAGGACTCCTTCGTCCCGTTTGTATGTATTGTTAAGGCATCTGGGGAGAGCGCGTGTCAGATCTAGCGCCCAACCGTTTAAAACGCTGAAAAGGAGACTCAAAAGAGATTAAAAAACAAATACGGGCGGCCAGTTATGAAACCCACGCCGGATTGCCCGGCGGCGACGGGAGTAATAGAGGTGGGGAGGGAGGCGGATTTCAGTCTGGGGGACTGAGGGAGTCCTGTCCTGAAATCAGACAGCAGGAATTAGAGGCGAAATACTCGTTTCATTTCTGCTTCTGCTGAAGAACGCCTGCTATGACGCAGAGCTCTTGCTTCTTCATTTACGCACCGCGCAGTCCTGTACCTGACTACTCAGAAAGAAGTCCCATGGAGGGCAAAGGGGTTTATCCCCAAAGAAGCAAGTACAAGCTTACATATTTTCTTTCTTTTAAACATCAACAAAAAAAGATATCCTATCCTGCTACAGAACATTTGGGGGCTTATAATATAAGGAATATAAGGCAATGCGCAAAACTAAGTAAGCAAGAAACAAATTGCAATAATCAAGTAAAACGGACTCTGTTCTTTGAGGGAGCCGGTTAAGACCACAGGAAATTGCCTTCTCACGAGTTAAACCCAGGGTGTAGTCGTCCAGGGTCTCAGGGGGTCTTAGACCCCTTACTTTTTTAGGAGCAGGGTCTCAGGAGGGTCCCTACGTCTTCCGCCTCATGTGAGCCAATCAGCATGAAAAGGGAGAGTGTTAGCCACTGAGAAGAGTTTCCTAACATGCTTCATTGTCCTTTCCTGTTGACTGGAGCCAATCAGAGTGAAAGGAGGTGGGTCAGCCACTGAGAAGACTCTTCTCAGTAGCTAACATGCTCCTCTTTCATGCTCATTGGCTCCTAGGAACATCTGTTGTGGTGGGTAAAGGCATTAACAAGGATTAACAAGGATCTAATTCTCAAACCAGCAGCAAAAAAAAGGAGGGGGAGAGGAGGGGGGCATGACCATGACTATGAAGAGACTCTGCACTTCTGAATTTGCCACTGCACTACTGGTTAAATCACTGATCCATCTAATGCACTGCCCTAACTGGCAGGGGCTCTCTGTGATTTTGGGGATGGCTTTTATTTTATTTTTGTTTATTAACAAGATTTATATACCGCTTGAATGTAAAGACCCCTAAGTGGTTTACAAAAAACATTAAAATGATCAATAAAACTATTAAAAACAAGTAATTAAAAGCATATTTCAGGAAGGTTCCCCATCCTGCCCTCATGCCAGGACCAAACTTTCTGCATGCAAAGGGTGTGTTCTACCACTGAGCTAAGACCCTTGCATACCTCTGAGGCGGTAAAGCGGACTATAAATGGCTGGCGAAAGCTGAAGGAGAGCACCCAGTTTCATAATCTAGGAACCTGCCGAATGAGAAATCAGTAACAAATTCGGTTGTGCTTCTCCTGATTGGTGCAACAATGCCCAGTTCGCCCCTGCGTGGAGTTTTTTCCCTTGAGAAAAAAGTTCTGCAGAACCCCAGATCTTACATCTCATAAAGGGGATTTAGATCTAGATTTATCAACCTTCCACTTTTTGAGCCTCTGTAAAGTACACTCAAGATCACGGAGTGCACATTAGTTACAAAAACAAATCTCATAACAGTGGTGGTTTAGTATCATAGAACAGTAGAGTTGAAAAGGACCCATAAGGCCATCCAGTCCAACCCCCTGCTCAATGCAGGAATCCAACTTAAAGCACTGTCATTCATTCAGTGGGTACTTATGGGTGAAGTGGGGATTATATTCAGCACTAGGAATTGTTAGGGAAGGCGGGAGTGGCAACTGTTCCACAGTGATGCTCTCGCAAATGCAGAGACCAGGCCTTTTTTTCACCTCTATCCTCAGATGCTCTAGACTCGTTCCGGTTGAAGCCAAGGTGGCTACTCCAGAGGAACCAGATTTCAAAAAACACTCTTTGGCTATCTTCCCCATGCCTGAGCCTGAAGGGGAGAGGCCACAGGTTCAAGAGCTGTCAGCAAGAGATTAACAACCTGAGACTGGTGTTGAACCCAAGGCTTGAGTCAAGTGGTGGAGGGTGGAAAGGAACTTCTCAGTGACTCTAGGCGGGTGGGGAGGTAAAGGGAGGGGGGAAAGTGCTCTCTGGTACATCAAGGACTGCTGTTTGGATCATTGCACCTAGCGTGGTCAAAGGAGTACAGGTGCCTTTCAGAAAGGGGATCTGGCCTGTCAATTTCCCCTGAGTCTGAACATATTTCTGGGAAGGAAATCCACTGAAATGAAGCCAGCCAGCCAAGTGTTTACTGAGGGCAGAGGGGAGGTGCAAATACACTCACCTGATGCTTACAATGAAACCAATAAAGCGTCCTGTATATATATGTGTATGCATTAGCACCATCCCCTCATTTCTGCCTTTTCTCTGTCCACCAACAGAGAGCATGCACAGGCGACATGCACATGAATTAAATATTATATCAATAATACATGCATTTTTTTTGTTTTTTGTAAACCACTTATGTTCAAAAGGTATATCAGTTTTGTCAAATAAAAAAATCGCACAGGATCGAGATGCACAAGGAGAACAGACGAAAGAAAATGCTTCTGCCCACAGAGCAGCATGGTTCACTTATGGGATTCTCTGCCACAGAGATGTGCTGCTGACTCCTGTTTTCCGTGTCTTTAAAGGCGGGTTAGACAATGTGACGGAGAAGTCATGGTGGGTAAAAAGAAGTCCTCCGGTTCAGAGGCGCTCTGCCGGTGGCTGGGGAAGGATGGCTGCGCAGGGCTCTTGCCTTCCAGCCCCGCTTGTGCAGGCATCTGATTGGCCATGGTGGGAAGCTGGATATACCGGCCTAGGTGGGCTTTGGGGCTGACCCAGCAGGCCGTGTTCTCGTCCATCCATTCAACGATTAATTAATTTTTTAACCTTTTCTTTTTAAGATATCTTCAAAGCGTTTTGAAAACATGTTCTTAAAGTTGTTTTGCTTTAATGTATTTTAATGTCTGTTTTTATGATGTTTTAAAGTGTTTTGAATGCTGTTGTTTGCCTCCCTGGGCTCCTGCTGGGAGGAAGGGCGGGATATAAATCAAATGACAGACAGACAGACAGATAGATAGATACATCACTTGAAGCCGTCCTGACCTCTCCCCTAAACACAAGGCTGGAAGGCTGGTGATCGTTATGCCCAGGGCAATGCTGCTTTGGCCATGCTCAGAGAACGCCTTGCTATCACCGTGGCAAGACCGAGAGAACCCTGTACGTTAGGAGAGAGCCCAGGGTTAGGAGAGAGTCCAAAGGCTCTCCTGCCCGCCCGCCAGTTGGCTGGGGACTCATGCTGCGTCTTGGGGCTTGCAGATTGTTAGGGCATCACTTGGCTTCTCCCAGGCTCCGCCAAAAGCCACGGCAGGAATTCGCTTTGTCTGCGGCGGGTGAGAGGCGACCCACAGCTGGGCCTTGCCCTTCCGCCTGATAACCCCGCCTTCCCCCTTTCCAGTTTGCCAGTTTAAATGCTCTTCGGTTTCTGGCCTCTTCTATTCATCCATCTGCCTCTGTGCTCCACGCAATCACCAAGCCAAGCAGCGAAATGCGCTCTCGCTGTGCTCGCTTGGCTAGCTTGGTAGGTGGCCCTGTATATTTGGGTTAATGTCGTGTTTATGTTAATGAAAAAGGGGGATAAGATTACAAACAGACCACGGAATGCCCTGATTTCTGTCGCTGCTGGATTCGTCTAAACTGTATATTTCCAGACTAATCAGTTTCGGAGAGCGAAAATGACTGTTGCCTCAAAGACCTCTCCCCCCCCTTCCCGCCCCCAAACAGAACCGACATTTTCAATTTTAAAAAATCGGGGGAATATTGACTTGATTGTGTTGTCTCCAAAGATGGTGTATATCTAATCTGCTGTTAGAGAGAGAGAGAGAGAGAGAGAGAGAGAGAGAGAGAGACGGCCGGGATTTTTTTGACGTTTTGATTTGTTACTTTTTCCTCTTCAGGATCGAGTCCAGGAGTAAGACAATTGAGGATCGCAGAGAAGATGACTGTGGGACACTTAAGCCCTTTAACACCATAGTCCGATACACATTTTAGGGGGAGTAAATCCTATTGATCGCAGTGGGTCTCCCTTCTGAGTAAACGTATAGGACTGCGCTATGAAAGTCACTTGTGAAATTAAGCACGTGCTTAACTGTCTGCCATTAAAGACAGTGAGACCTCTAGGTGCTTTCCCTTTTCGGGTCTACAGTGAAGACAGAGAGTTGGGAAGGCTTTTGATAGTTCTAACAGTCATCATCACCACCACCACCACCACCACTAATAATAATAATATGAAGAAGAAGAAAATATCGTGGTTTTATATATATATATATATATATATATATATATATATATATATATATATATATATATATATATATATATATATAATTATTGAACTGAAGCCAATTAAGTCCTACTTAGAGGAGACCCACTGAAATTAATGAACTTAAGTTAGTTATGCCCATTAACTTAATGGGTCTACTCTGGGTACCACTAGCATTGATACACCTGTTGTTGTTGTTGTTGTTGTTGTTACTACTACTACTGCTGCTGCTGCTGCTATTTCCTGTTAAGGGCTCCTCTCTATTCAGATTTTATATTACTCAGATTTGGCTGCACACAACACACACACTTCCTTTCCATGCTGGGCTTTCAGATGAGAGCTTTTGATCATTTTAAGGCTTCATTTTGTCCTTAAAAAAGTAGCGACAACGCTTCCCTGAGGGATGGGGTGGGGACATTTATTTAAACTTTGAGATCCGGGGTAAGGATCTGCATAGCTGTGGGGGTGTTGCGGGCACCCACAGCAGTGTCTCAGTTGACTTCCTGCCTCCCGCCCCCAAGTCTGTTTATCAAATTTTGATGTGATCACTGATTAGAGCGCAAATATTTGAAGGAATCGCTCCTCTGTGTAGGTTACCACTTGTAAATACAGTTGCATCCGTTTACCCTGCACCTCTTTAGATGTACATCTTTAAGTACCAACAATAGCAGTGCCTTTGGTACTGTACAGCCTGGATTATTCAGAGGGAGGGGGGAGAGAGACCGAGAGATCAGTTTTTTTTATAGTGATGTTATAAAAAAGAAAAAATGTATGTATGGAGCCCCATATTACAAATTACTATATATAGAAGCAACAAAACCGCAAAGATTATCAAGGTAATTAAAATAATTGTGTATGTGAATGCATATGTACTTCGGGTTGTAGCCACCTAAGTTTTACTCAGAGTAGACCCATCGAAAGTAATGGATATTACTAACTTGGGTCTATTGACTTCAGTGGGTCTACTCTGAATAGAACTTGATGATGATGTACTGCCTTCAAGTCGATTCCGACTTATGGCGACCCTATGAACAGGGTTTTCATGGTAAGAGGTATTCGGAGGTGGTTTACCATTGCCTTCCTCTGAGGCTGAGAGGCAGTGACTGGCCCAAGGTCACCCAGTGATCTTCATGGCTGTGTGGGGATTTGAACCCTGGTCTCCCAGGTCGCAGTCCAACACCTTAACCACTACACCACACTGGCTCTCGAATAGAACTTAACAGGATACAATTCTTAGGACGTTCTAAAGAGCTATAGAAATGTAACAGGTGTTGATTCGTTTTCAGTGAATTTTTATATACTTTTCTTTCTTTCTTTTTTTAAGAAAAACTATTTCAGAGTGGAGTCTGTTTTAGGACAGAGAGGCGAGGGTATGTATATTTTAATAAAGATTAGCACTGAAATAAGGCAGTCAGTATTTACCAGACAGCCATCTGTGCAACTACTTTAATTCTAGACCCTAAAATATATTCCATGGAACGGCCATTCATTTCATTTTAGGATAATTAAATAACGAATTGTTATTATATGACAAGATATCCCTTTTCGAAACCATGGTTTTTTTGGGGGGTGGGGGAGGTAAACAATAATTTGGTATGGGTCACAGGTCGAACATGAGGAAACAACGTCAATAATTTTTTTTTTGAGGAGGCCACATATATCATCTCAGTCCTCCTTACAACCTCCCTGTAAGGTAGGCCAATATTACTGAGCCAATATCGAAGTTGGAAGCTAAGAGCGTCACTTGGGCTGAAATCGTGAGCTCCTTTTTCTGACAAGAAGTTCCACTGCGCTCAATAGGTTTGCTTCGAAGTAAACAAGAATAGGATTGGGCTGTTAGTGAGTCCCCAGGTGAAGCTAAATGCACCCAGTAAGAGCAAAGGTACCGTGAATTCCTTGAAATGGCGGTAGGAAGCTCTTATTTAAGTGTGTTCAGTGGGGTTTACTCCCTAGTAATCCTGCAATCCTAAAAAGAATAGGAATGCCTCTGGTCAAACTTGACAGGTCGCCCTCTGTTCTTCTGTCGTCTACCCATTTGTCTGAGAGTGGAATAAGTAGGCATGTACAGGTCTGCAACTGTCAGTGTCTTTAGGATTGCAGTCTTACAGCGCAATCCCCTGAATGGCAAAGTCCCGTAGCGTTAAATAGGACTTACTCCCAGGTAAACGGGTCAAGGATTACCGCCTCATTTAATGTTGGGTTTCAACAAAATGGGTGTGCTTTTGTGTCTTTTAAAAAATAAGACATATTTTTATAAAACATGCAGGGTACTCTTTCAACTCGCTTGCTCTTCCGCATTCCAGGCGTTTTAGCATCAATATAAATAAATAAGCAATATTGTCCCTGGAAAGGAATAAAATCTGCTTTGTTTTTGCTTTCTTTCGCGTAAGCGGAGAGAGATATCTACCCTAGAACAGGAGGATTTCAAGCTTGTGGGGTCTCCTCTCCCCCCTTTCTTAGAATGAGAGGTCCAGCAAGAGGAATTAAATGCAAAAGAGCGCTTTAGAAAGGGGGAGCTGACGTAGTTAGAATTAAGGAACTGGGCATCGACAAAGAGTCTTGTGGCATCTTAAAGACTACACGTTTTATTCTGGTACAAGCATTCATAGACTAGAGTCCATTTCATCAGAGACAAGGGCACCTCTGAGGATATCTCTGCCCAGGAATTTGTGCCCAGTCCCACAAAAATTCATTGGTGATTTCTTCCACAAGCTTTTTTCGTTTCAGCAGCCTAATTTGGAGAGGGGCTGGGGAGTTGTTGCTATGGGAGTGAGTGAAAAATCCTTGGTGATCCGCAGCAAATCGCACTTAGATCCCGATCTACCTTCTTCTGCCCTGCCTCAGTCATATTTTTTTTAAAAAAAAAACCCCACACCAAATAGGATTCTTAACGAAGTTATTGTCGTCCCGGTATTAACCCAGGCAGGTGGTAAAGGAAACCAAGGGGCCATTCTCCTGCAGGAGTTGCGCAGGCCCGACTGCGCTCCCATTCACTTCGATGGAACTTGCGCAGGAGAAGGTTCCCCTTGCCTGTGCCCTCAGCATCCTTCCTCTGAGCAGTTCTTTCCATCCCACAGCTGCAGGGCTGGGGACGGAGCTGCTCCTTGGAACGGCCTGGAGCTTCGGAAATTCCCATTGAAATGAACAGGAACTGTGGCGTCAGAGCGAATCTTCACCGCAGAACTTGGCGCGGGGCGATCCCAGATTGCTTTGCAGCCCTTAATGCTGGAGAAACAGGAGCTTTCTTTCGATCATGACACCCCCATCCAGATGCGAAATTATTTTAATTTCTAGCGACTAGTAGTGAGCGCTTGTTAGGTTGAAACGACATTCAACGCTAGGAGGCAACTCGGTCAACTCCTCCTTGCTGTTGTCGTCGTTCTATTTATTCCCTGCCTTTCACCCAGACGTCCCAGGGCGGGTTACAACAGTTCAAATATACAAAGTTAAGATCGGCTGGAACCAATTACAGCACAGAGAACAGGGTGTATCCTAAAATACATCTTTCAGGTGTCAAAGGGCGGGGTAAAGAGGTATAGCTTTATTTGACTGAGGGGCTTGTTTTACTTAAGGGAAACACAGACACACGCAAATCACAATCACACACACACACACACACACACAAAAGCCCGTCTCGCATCCATCAGACGTGCGCCTTCCTGGTGAATTTAGATCTCGTTATTGGGGCGTCCATGCGGTTGGAAGATCGTCCTCGGAAAATCGGTATGATTCGCTGCCAGATAGATAGATAGATAGATAGATAGATAGATAGATAGATAGATAGATAGATAGATAGATAGGTAGGTAGGTAGGTAGGTAGGTAGGTAGATAGATTCGAGGTGAATTTGGGGCGGGGGGGCAGGGGTGGGTGGGAATCCTTACCTCTCTGTCAATCAACGGATCAAAATAATTTCCTCAATTAGATCAACACATTTATTTTAAATACCCCTATCTCCTTAATCAATCATATCCCCCACCCCCAAATCTAGCGACCTTCAATTCGTTTCTGAACTGCGAGGGAACAGATGTATTTCGCTTTCGAAGTTCTGTCGATTCTTTCTGATGGCGTTGAATGTCTCCTAATTTATGAATGGAACTCCTGGTCCCAAGATACGCGTTGGTGGCTATTGGCTTGGATGCCTGTAAAGGGCGTCTAGACAAAATTGACGGAGGTCAGCGGGTCTGCCGAAGGCTATTTGACTAGGACAGATGAACGGAGCCTGTGTCTGCAGAAGCAGAGTGCCTTCGGTTCACAGCTCCTGGGAAGCAACACCAAGGAAGAGGACCTTGGCCTTCAGGTCCCGCTTGTGGGCTTCCCAGAGACATCTGGATGGCTCTTTCTCTCGGAACGCTAGAACTCGGGGACATCCACTGCAGCTGGACGCCGGAAGATTCAGGGCTGCAGACGCGCCATACATTTAGAGCAAATTGTTGTGGTGTAAATTAGTTAAGCAGAGAGTAACAGTGGTCTGAGATGCGAGTGTGCCAGTGTGTGTGTTTACCTAAGAAAGCAGGCTTTTACCCTGCATTGAGATCACTGAGACTTAAGATTTAGTAAAATAAGAAAAACTACTTTATTTATAGAAATACATAGTAGATAGAAAGGCATACCTAGTTCTAACTAAGTTGGAGGCCCAACGCCCGGGCGTGGGAGTTGCCCTCATGGCTAGGAGAGAGAGAGCAGAGACAAAGGTGTCTCCTCTCTTTCGGACAATGGAAAAGAGAAGAGAGGAAAGGGTGGAAGGAGGAGGGGCAGATAAGCTTCCTTTAAGATGTAGAAGTCAGTCAGAGCATCACAGGTAAAGGTAGTCAAGCCTAGCCAACTGGAGGACCCTAACTCTATCTCCCTTCTGGAACATAAACAAAAGAACAAAACAGGAGTTGCTCTTGCCCCACTTCCAACACAAATGATTCCCCACCCAAGGGGACAGAGCTACAATTACAAACAGCCTTAGCAAACTACAGTTCACAGGAAGTCATGCGCTTTGGACAGTGCATAGTTAAAAGGTTGGAATTAATTTCGGCACCATGTCAATGATAGCCACCAACTTGAATGGATTTTTAGGGGGGGAAATTAAAATGGTTTATGAAATAAATAAATAAGCAGGCAGGCAGGCAGGCAGGCAAGCTTCTGTATGCTAGATGCTGGCATTCACAAGTGGAGAGAGCACTTCTGTGCTGGTGTCCTGCTTGGGGGCTTCCTAAAGACATCTGACTGGACATTGTGAGAACAGGATGCTCGACTCAATGGGCCATTAGCCTAATGTAGAAGGGCTCTCCTTATGTCCTCGGCCATGACAGCTAAATGGAATCTCCATGTGCAGAGGCAGTGTACCTCTGAACACTGGGGTGCAAACAGTGTCTGTGTGTGGATATTTTTTCTACGCTTAAGACATGGCATGTTCTTTTTATACAAGGGGATTAGATAGACTGAGGGAGAAGAGGCCTATCAGTGCCTAGTCAGCCATGCTAATCAAAGATGTTCCAGCTGCTGGAGGCTAGGAACAGCAGATGAAGACAATTCCCTACACGCTCTGCAGGGGCATTGCTAGATACTTCTTAAAATGTGGTGTAGCGGTTAGAGTGTCAGGCTAGGACCTGGAGACCAGGGTTCACATTCCCCACTCAGCCACAAAGCTCACTGGGTGACTGTGGGCCTGTCACTGCCTCTCAGCCAAACCTATCTTACAGGGTTGTTGTAGGGATTACATGAGGAGGGGGAGAACCACCTTGATCTCCCTAGAGGAAAGGTGGCGTATAAATGCCACAATTATTTAATTAATTTATTTATAGTTAGTTAGTTAGTTAGTTAAGAAGGAAGGAAGGAAGGAAGGAAGGAAGCTGGAGCTACAGGCCCATGGCACAAATTTGCATATGAGGACCGATGCCTCTGGGCACATTAAGACAGCCTGCCCTGCCCTGTGCTTTGCCATACACACCCAGAAGTCCTGTAAGCAAAGTTGTTTTTAAATGAGAATCTTAAGTTTTTGAAACAAGGTGGAAAAGGATAGGAGGACCAGTGCAAAAGACCTGGAGTCCCAGGGCCTGCTTGTGGGCTCAGTGGTAGAGCATCTGCCTTGCGTGCAGAAGTTCTGCAGTTCAATCCCTGATGGCATCTCCAGGTAAGGCTGGGAATGTCCCCTGCCTGAAACCTTGGACAGCCACTGCCAGTCAGTGCATGCAATACTGAGCTAAATGGACTAATGGTCTGACTCTGTATAAGACAGCATCCTAGGTTCCTATGATGAAAGAAGCTGGACAGTGGCTTCGCTTCATGGCATTTTTAATGGGATCCTTACTGGGTGTCCATTTTCTCCCCATTCAGACAGCTTGCACATGGAAGCCTCTCTACCATGTACAAGCCCTGACATTTGGATTGAGGCGAAAGTGGTTCAAACAAACAAACAAACAAAAAGAGTGACTACATTGCATTGACACAAGTTACATGCCTAGGAGAATACTCACTAGACTGTTTAAATATATGAATTAAACAGCAAATTAAAATTGAAAACTGCTTATGATCCATGGCCTGCTGTAGCAGAATTATCACCAATCAAAGAACAAAGATACTGAGAACCAGACATCACAGTGTACAGGAAAAGAGATTCTGTTAACAAAGTTTTTTTCCCAGAAGGACTAGTGGTGTCTAATCACCCTAAAACTTAGTGTGCAATGTGCCCCTCTGTTCTGTTTCTATTCAGTTTCACTGAAATGTCATACCTCTAGTCAGGGTTTCAGTGGCTTCCAAGCTGAATTTGTGTTCTTGATTCACTGATTAAATTTTATGTGTCCATTTGTATCCACTGGGTGTCAAAAAGCTAGGAATGCATGTCCGTTCAGACACACAACAGTTATTTAAAATATGCCTTGCTTTGCTTTCTGGTGTGCGGATGTTTGCTAGACAAATGCTACTCATTTCCACCTGAAATAGCACACGCATGCACACACGCACACGTGCGCGCGCGCACACACACACACACACACACACACAGAGAGAGAGAGAGAGAGAGAGATGCTGTGTGCTCCAGAGATGAAAGCAACGTGGCACGACCCATCAGCAGACAATCGCGGCCCACACAGCCTTGCTGGAGCTGATTCATCTCACCATTTGTCTGTCAGCACTTGGCTAATCCTTAAATAGCCTTCAGCAGGTGCTTCATGCTTCCGCCACCTCCGCCTGCCTCCCTCCCCTCTCCCCACTGCTTTTATCAGCTCTTTGAGATGGTGGTGACACTTTCTCCAACTCGTCCAATTCCTGCATCTCTTTCCTTGGTTGGGAGGGGGTGAAGGAGCAGCCAAGTTCATGTTTAATCTGAACGGGGCTGAGCTGATGTAAAAACCTGAGAATTTTAGAGCCAGAAGGGATCTTGGAGATTATCTACTCCATCCCTTTGCTCAGTGCAGTTCAGTCTTGCATGGTCTGTGTCTTTGGGGTTTGTTTCGCTTTCCAAAACAACAAAATCAGAATGATCATGGTCGCATGCATGTGTTCAATTTACAAACCAAGAGGGCACATTCTAGGTGCCTGAGCAGTTATACAGTAATTAGGCAATCTTGAGTTTGCACATAAGAAAGGAGTGTCTTGGTGGATCAGGCTGAGGCTGAAACAGGCTAAGCCAGCTTTCTGTGGTGGGATCCCAGAAATAGCCACAAGACTATCAATGATGGACCTTTTCTCCACATCTGGATTGGTCAGTCTAGACAAGGGCAATGCTTAGGAACCATTTTCAGGCCAAGGGCCACATTCTCTTCTGAGCAGCCTTCCAAGGGCCACATGCCAATGGTGGGTTGGGCCAGAGGCAAAAGTGGACAGAGCAATACTTTTCACCTTTGTGTAGTAGACTAGTTTCCAACCACACACTCACACACTCTCTGTCCTCTATTTATTTATTTTATTTATTTTATTTTATTACATTTTTAGGCCGCCCTATAGCAATAAGCTCCCAGGGCGGTGTACAGCATAATAAAACAGGTTAAAATACAAGTGGATGTAAATACAATACACAATAAAACATAATTAAAATTTTTCAATTTTAAATTCAAATTTTTAAATTTTTAAAATGCCTGGGCGAAGAGGTAGGTCTTTACCTGGAGCCAAAAAGATAACAAAGAAGGCGCCAGGCGTATCTCATCAGGGAGGGCGTTCCATAGTTCGGGGGCCACCACTGAGAAGGCCCTAGCTCTAGTTATCGTTCTCCGTGCCTCCCTATGCGTTGGGACACGGAGAAGGGCCTTCGACGTCGAGCGCAGCGACCGGGTAGGTACATAGCGGGAGAGGCGTTCCGCCAGGTATTGCGGTCCGATGCCGTTAAGGGCTTTATAGGTAAGAACCAACACTTTGAATCTGGCCCGGAAACAAGTCAGGGTCATTTTCAGAATTCAAGGACACATTCCAGCCACTGGGGGGGGGACACAGGGCAAGTGAGGGTGTGTGTGGCTTAGGAGAGTTCCAAGGGCCAAACAGAGAAGCCCGGAGGGCCACATTTGGCCTGAGGTCTGAGGTTCTGCACACTTGATCTAGGGTAGCAGTTGTCTATTGTTCTAGTCCTGCATACACACCATACATTTCAAGCACATGGTTTCCCCCTAAAGAATCCTGGGAACTGTAATTTACCCCATAGAGACCTACACTTCCCAGCACCCTTAACAAGCTATCTTTGATATCTTTGCAGAGGATCCCTAATCAAGTTTTACCAACAGCACAATTCTAACCAAAAAGTAGTTATGGAAGGCTACTGTTCAGCAGCATGGGAATTATCCTGTGGGTGTTTTGCAGGGTTCCACAAGGTTCCAACTTGTTCCCCATGCTATTTAACATCTATATGAAGCCGCTGTGAGCTTTCAGCAGGAGATTTGGAGTGACGTGCCATCAATATGCAGATGACACCCATCTCTACCTCGTTATTCCATCTGAATCAGGAGAGGCGGTTGAATTATTGAACCGGTCCTTGAAGGCAGTGATGGACTGGATGTGGGCCAATAAATTGAGGCTGAATCCTGAAAAGACACAGGTGTTGTGTGTCCAGAGTTCTCATGTGTGGGCGGCAGGAAGACGGCCTGTTCTGGATGGGGTTGCACTCCCCTGGGAGGAGCAGGTTTGCAGCTTGGGGGTACTCCAACATTGTCAGTGGAGGTTCAAGTGGCCTCAGTGTCTAGGAGTGCCTTTTTTGAACTCTGGCTGGTTTGCCAGCTTTGGCCCCTTTTGGACAGAGAAGACTTGGCTACAATGCTCCATGCTCTGGTAATTTCCAGACTGGATTATTGCAATGTGCTCTACATGGAGCTGCCCTTGAAGATGACTCAGAAACTTCAACTGGTCCAAAATGTAGCAGCCAGATTATTGGCTGGGGTTCCCTTTAGAACTCATATAACCCCTGTTTGAAAATAGC
Source organism: Rhineura floridana (assembly GCF_030035675.1). Taxonomy (NCBI): domain Eukaryota; kingdom Metazoa; phylum Chordata; class Lepidosauria; order Squamata; family Rhineuridae; genus Rhineura; species Rhineura floridana. The sequence goes on from NC_084492.1 coordinate 35,970,779, forward strand.
TGCATTGGTTGCCAGTTTGTTTCCAGGCCCAGTTTAAGGTGCTCACATTAGTGTTTAAAGCCCTAAATGACTTAGGTCCCAAACATCTGAAAGATTGCCTTTTTCCCTACAGACCCTGTCGGGTATTGAGATCAGCAGAAGTGGCCCTTTTAGTAGTTCTGCCATCCTCAGATGTTTGGGAGGGGTGGCCCAGGAGAGGGAGTTCTCTTTGTAACTCCCTCCCCACCAAGGTGCATGTGGCAACTTCATTGTACAACTGTCAGCGAAAGTTGAAGATGCACCTCTTTACCCTGACCTTCAACACATGAGATGTATATGTTTTAGGCCCTGGGACCTTTGGGTGAAGGGCAGGTAATAAATTATGATGATGATGATGATGATGATGATATGCACACATACCCATTGAGCCCAATTGGCCTTACTTCTGAGTAGACACACACAGGGTCGTGCTGTTAATATATGAATCCAAGACAGAAAATTCACTCAGAATTTTGAAAACTATTATTAAGACTGAACTTCCATACAAGCAGGTGATTTTTGAGGATTCAGTAACTCTCAAAGGATGACATTCAATGTTAGTCCTACTCAGAGCAGACCCACTGAAATTAATAGACATGACTAACTTCGGTTCATTAATTCCAATGAGTCTACTCTGAGTTGGACTTAGTTTAATAGTCCAAATTCTGTGCCAGGGCACATCAGTGAGCACGATTAATAAAATTTTAAAAAGTTTGCAAACCCTGACTTAGGCTTGAAAACAACCACCTGTTGACTTCTGTTACATATTCCAAAACTCTCTTCAAGTGTAAGAGTGATGTTTGGGACCCACATTGCAATCTACACACTTTGTTAATTGTCTTTGTAGTATTTGGTATAGTATTGCTATGCAGTGGCTGCTAGCTACATCATTACTGACATGTAACTATATTGGAATTATTATATTTGCCATTGATTGATAGGTTTTAATTGACTTTTTAATAGCTTTTTATGACTTTCAATGTTATAATGTTCATGTAATCAAACTGAGTTATTTGTTGGGATGTTGTCTTGAAATGATTTAGTATTTTGTTGTTATTGATGTAGCATTTTACATTTTTGTTCTGCTGCAAGCCGCTTTGAGAGTATTTACATGGAAAAGTGGCATAAAAATTAAATAATAATACTAATAACAATAATAATAATTTGAGCATTGTGCCTTGAAGATGGATTCTCCATGCCAGAATCAAGATCTGACCTTGGACATCCATGCAGCAAAAACAATAGAGGCTTTCCACATTATTTATTTATTTATTTATTTATTTATTATTTGATTTATATCCCACTCTTCCTTCCAGCAGGAGACCATTGGAGACATTGTTTCGGAACTTTCAAAAAAGCCAGAGAAAAATCTCCTTACCTAAATGTTGAACCCCAGGAACCACACGATAAACCTTAAACAGTTTCAGCCTGCAATTAAAGCCAGGGTCAAATATTTCTCTGGCTACGCTATCAGAAAGTCCACCATTACAGTGCTTTATTTAGCCATAAAGTACCAGTTGTATTGAGTGGAAGATTAAAATTATTGTGTTGTGAGGACCAATCTTTCGAGCACTGTTATTTTGTGCTATAATGTTTGGCGTAGTTTTTAACAAACTCAGCCAAGCAACCATGTTAACTCTTCAGGCTGAATCATCAGCTCAGTTTTCTTCTTGCTAACACAAACCCTTAAAACCAAGGGCAGTAAATTAAGATCTCTTTACTGGCCTTCCAAATTCTAAAATGGAAAGAAGAAGAAAAATATCATTACAAGTAGTCTTCCAAATGGGAGAAGAGAATCCATCATGTGTGCCTATCTAGGGAGTCTACCTGGAGAGGGAATTCATAGATGGGGAGCCACCAGTGAAGGCTGCTCCATAAGGGTGAATGAGGCTCTGCCCTACCAACCTCAGTCTGTTCACTTACAACCAATCAGAGGGTAGCACTGATTGTGATTGGCTCTGGATCACCTATCATTGGCTCTGGATCCACATGCTTTTGATCTCCCTGCTTCTCCTCCACCAATCCCAGTGGGTACTAGCTAATACTGGATGCTACAATGGAGCAGGCACTTATCCCCTCAGCCCATGCCTCTGTCCAATGGTGGCACAGGGAGTAGAGCCTCCTCTGCAGAGCTTAAGACATACAGGGGAACATATTGGAGAAGGCATTTCTTTAGACTGTAAATTCCTTGATGGCAGAGATCTGTTTTTCTTTCATTTATTTGTACAGACCTACTGTATATTTAATGATGGTGCTATATTGTAATCATCATCACTAACAACAGCAATTAAAATGATAATTTTCAGAGACCTGAATAAAGTAAGTTAGAGGTCTCATTACCAGCATGTTCATTCCCTTGTTCATTTTTGTGTCATAATAGCCTCTGGCAAGCAGATGTTTCAGATTTCAAAAATGTGACAAAATGTTGACAAGCTCCCCTCTTGCACAATGCTAGAAATTGAGAACATCCAATGAAACTGAATGTTGGAAGATTTGGGACAGAAAAAAGAAAGTACTTCTTAAAACAGTACATAGTTAAACTATAGAATTCACTCCCACATGAGGCAGTGACGACTACCAACTTGGCTGGCTTTAGAAAAGGATTAGACAAATTCATGAAGGATAACACTATCAATGGTTGCTAGCCTGGATGACTATGTTCTACCTCCACTGTTGGAGGCAGGATGCCTCTGAATACCAATTGCTGGGGATCGCAAACGGGACGTTTGCAGCATTCCAGTAGACCACAGTGGGAACAGAATGCTGGACTAGACAGACTGTTGGCCTGATCCAGCAGGGCTCTTCATATGTTCTTACCATCCTGGCCACCTTCCTCTGAACGCACTAGAGTGTGTCAGTCTCCTCCTTAGAATGCTGCGCATAGTACTCCAAATGTTTGAAAAGATGTATTAGCTGAACAGAAAGAATGCACACCCATTGATGACACAAGTTCTGTCGTCACACCTTCAAGTCTACTGAGCAAGTGTACATTTTACAACTCCAAATGAGACCGTCATTTAATGATAAACAGGGGTGAAGGCTGGGGCTGCTGGAAGTGCTGGCAGGCAACTCAACTTTGGTGGGTTTGCATGGGGATAAAGTGCGGGGGGGGGACACTTCCAAGCTTCCTAAGTCTGTCTTTTTGACCTAACCTGTGCTGATCTTCCTTCAGGCGGAAACTGATACTCTTAGGGTTGCCAAACTCACTTTCTGCTCCTTCCTTTTTCTTTGTCCCACTTTGGGAGAAGAGACATCTTTCCTTTGTCTCTCTCTCTCCAGCAGCACAGATCCAAGAGCAAGAACGGCCCTTCGTAAGCTGGTAGAACTAGGAACTCCTTTTCTCTCAAGCATATATTTACTGTAATAAACCATGCTTTCTTATCTTCCTAAACCTAGAATCTCAGTGTGATTGCAGCCAGGGAAAAGGTGCACTACTTCAGGTAAGACATTCTCTCTCTCTCTCTCTCTCTCTCTCTCACACACACACACACACACACACACACACACACACAAATATATATACACACAGAGAGAGAGACACACACACACAGAGGGCTCAGCGACTCTGCTGTTTTGCTGCTGTGCTAATGGGCAGGAAATTTGTCTCTGAGATCTGCTACCCAAATCTATTGTTTCATCATGCTTCCTGAAAATGTCAGCTCATCTGACCTGGCCCATTCTCTCCTGCAGAGGGGGAAAAGAAGGGAAGGAGAGGCGTTCCTCTGCTGTTGGAGTCCTGAAAGCAAGGGCCCTTTTCTACCCCTACTCCATTCTTCTGCAGAGGACAAGCCCAGGGCCAGCTCTATCCTTATGCAGAGTGAGGCAGCTGCTTTAGGGGAAACTGATTTTTAGTGTCATGAAAGGGCAGCCGATTGTTAGGTATTCAATTGAAGATTATTGTATTTTTACAGACAGAGAGGAACTTGTGGGATTTTCTGCTTTTGATGCTTAAATAAGTTGGCTGGCCTTAGATATGAAGCAACTGGACTTGTGGAAAGTGGGGGATGTCATTTGCTGCTCTGCCTCAGACATAAACGTGTCTTAGGACAGTCCTTAGGTGGTGGTTGTTATGTGCCTTCAAGTCGATTATGACTTATGAATCAGTGACCTCCAATAGCATCTGTCATGAACCACCCTGTTCAGATCTTATCAATTCAGGTCTGTGGCTTCCTTTATGGAATCAATCCATCTCTTGTTTGGCCTTCCTCTATTTCTACTCCTTTCTGTTTTTCCCAGCATTATTGTCTTTTCTAGTGAATTGTGTCTTCTCATGATGCGTCCAAAGTATGATAACCTCAGTTTCATCATTGTCACTTCTAACAATAGTTCTGGTTTAATTTAATGGTGTAGTGGTTAAGGTGTTGGACTACAACCTGGGAGACCAGGGTTTGAATCCCTACACAACCAAGAAGCTCACTGGGTGACCTTGGGCCAGTCACTGCCTCTCAGCCTCAGAGGAAGGCAATGGGAAACCCCTTCTGAATACCGCTTACCATGAAAACCTTCTTCATAGGGTCGCCATAAGTCGGAATCGACTTGAAAGCACTCCGTTTCCATTTTGTCAACACCCAATTATTTGCCTTTTTCGTGGACCATGGTATCTGCAAAGCTCTCCTCCAACTGCCCAGAAGTCCAGTAATTAAACTTTTAAAAAAGAGGGGAGGAGGCAGGAAATCAGAGCTTGCCCCCCAGGCCAGCCCAAACAGCAATCCTGTTTATCCTTCCCTTTGCTTTGAAATTTTACCACAGCTTGTTACAATTGCCACTTTCACAAGCACAATGGGTTGTGGGGTTTTGTTGTTGTTGCCATTCTTTGAATGATATAGCTTGATTTATGAAAATAAATACTTTATTTATTTATTGCATTTGTTGACCGCTCATCCAACCAAGTTCTCTGGGTGGTTTGCTTGGACAAGCAAATATAATGTTCATTTATTTGCCATTTATTTCTCTCATTTATATCCCACTTTTTCTCCAAGGAGCTCAAGGTGGCATCATGGTTCTCTCCCTCTCCATCTGATTCTCACAACAACCCTGTGAAGTAGGTTAGTCTGAGAGACTGTGAATGGCCTCATGTCACCCAGCGAGCTTCATGAGTGGTGATTGGAACCCTCATCTCCCAGGTCACAAGTCCAACACCCTAACTGTTACACCATACTATTAACAATACAACACAATATTGTTGTGAGTTTGAGGGGATGAGATGGATAATTTCTATGAGTCCCCTTCCAGCCTCTGATTTGGCATCCTGTGCCTTGGGGTGAGAAACTCCATCAGCTGGTCAGATGAGTTTCTTTTGTTAAGCTAATAGAGTGGCCAGGTTTGTTAATGGGTCTGTCAGGTGCCCAGCAACTGGTGAATGGGCCAAGAAGATCCTTTTGTCATTGAAACTCTTCAGAAGCGCCTTCCCCCCCCTCCTGGGGCCAAGGAGAGGCTTGTGTTGCAGAGTTGTGTCAGAGAAAGGCTGGAACTGGAGGCAGGCAAAGAGACTGGCTCTCTGCACCATGGCTTTAGGATGCCTCCTGTAACCCTGATGGAAAAGCTGAATATTAGCCTTGAGAAGACTGAGGGGAGATAAGATAGCACTCTTCAAGCATTTGAAAGGTTGTGACACAGAGGGCTGGGATCTCTTCTTGATCGTCTCAGAGTGCAGGACACGGAATAATGGGTTCAAGTTGCAGGAAGCTAGATTTCAGCTGAACATCAGGAAAAAGTCCTAAGTGTTAGAGTGGTACGACAATGGAACCAGTGGCCTAGGGAGGTGGTGGGCTGTCCCACACTGGAGGCATTCAAGAGGCAGCTGGACAGCCATATGTTGGGTATGCTTTAAATTGGATTCCTGCATTGAGCAGGTGGTTGGACTCGATGGTCTTATAGGCCCCTTCCAACTCTACAATTCTATGATTCTAAGTGCTTTTGCCAGGCTGAAATGTGTCCTTGAAATCTGACAATACCCTTTGTTTATTTGGATAGAGGGATGGACGTGAGAATAGAAAGTGCTCTTACTCATGCAGCTGGAATATAGCCTAGTCTGCAAAAGTAAGAGTCAGGCTGCATTCAGACATGGGGGTTTTGTGTTAGTTTTACTGATTATAATGATAGTGCTTCTGTCCTGATTCCTAACGTTCCTTTCACAGTGCAGTAACTATTGCCTTATGGAACTGTGGCTTTTTGACCAATGGACTGCCATGTCGCACTAAATATTATTCATACCAGTGGGCGTGGTGTGACACAACAAAAATGTCATTGGGCATGATGGCACATGCACACTTCTGTTCCCCCCATGGTTCCCCCAGGAAAATGGCAGGAAAGAACTGTATGTTGGTATATTGCCTCAACTTTTGTCACTTTAGTCCTGCGATTTTCTGGGTTAATGGATTTTCAAATAGATTATTTATTTATTTTGGAAGCAGTTAACATGGAAATGAGCTGTAAATTCCCACTGCATTCTGCTAGATTTCCAGAAGTGCCTTTTACATCGTGAGAAAGATCAAATAAAATATGGAAATTAATAGGTAAGGAAAAGTCGGGAAAATGGAAGAAAATCGCTGTCTGAATGCGGCTTCAGTCACATCCATTGCTCTGCCCCATTGCCTCTGATTCTGCCTGCCACCAATGGCAGGTGCCCCCACCCCCTTCAGAAGGTTGTCCAGGAGTGAATGTGTCCCTCAGTCTAAAAAGGTTTCCCCACCCCTGCCAACAGACTATGCTATATTCACACTTCCACTTTAGAATACCCCCCCAGCACAATCCGGCAGTGTTTACAGTTTTTTGCAAGCACTGATTACATTTACAGAGTCAAAGCAGAATTTAACTTAGAGCATCACTGTAACAACAGCTGCAACTGCCACCATCCCATTTTGCCACAGCTCAGTTGACTGGACATATCTATTCATAGAGTTAGCAAGGGGAGGCTAAATAGCCCTCATAAATACATTCCCTACATTGTGGGATCATTGTTATTAAATTGAGCAAATCCCATTCCATTTGTTTGCATTCCTTTTAGTTTCATGGTTCATTAATGACTTGAAGACTGACTGTATGCCTGATGTAATATTGCTCTCAAGGATTGCCTTAACACCATACCTAGAGGGATTATCATTATTTTTCATTACTGCGGGAACTGTCCATTTTTAACCATTTATGCAAAAGCAGAAAAGATGGTCTTTCAAATGTTTGGGGTTTTTTTTAGCATCAGTAATTTATTTCAGTGTTAAACAACAAACAGCAAAATAAATCAGAGACAAGGGTTATCATTAACATTAGAACCTAGTTTTGAAAAGCAGATGTATCATGGGGTGCAAAATTCTTGGGAATGAAAGAAGTGTCCAATAATATTGATTGATTGATTGATTGATCAACCCTGTGAGATAGGTTTGGCTGAGAGATTGTGACTGGCCCAAGCACACCCAGTGAGCTTCATGGGTGAGTGGGGGATTTGAATGCTGGCCTCCCAGATCCTTGTCCAGCGTTCTAACCACTATTCCACTCTGGCTCTCACAATATAATGAAATTATATCTCCGCTGTTTAGCAGTCTTAGGCCTCTCTGGAATTATAGAAAGGCATGTCTTTGTTTTCAGTGTGCAAATCAACACATAGCGAAAAACAAAAGGAATTGCAGTACCTGTGCAACAATCTTCTCTTTGTAGGAGGTTTGGGTGTAGTGGATCACACCACCGTAATCAACACAGAGAAGATCACATTTAGAATCTTTTTTAAAATATATTTTTTTAAAAAATTGATGGGTGTATGTGTTGTTTATGTCCATTTCTCTATAAGAACATAAGCATAGAAGAACAGCCCTGCTGGATCAGTCCAAAGGCTGTTTCCTGCAGTAGATAGCCAGATCAGATGCCTCCATGAAGCCCATGAATTCTTCATGAATCCCCTTTCCAAGCCATCTTGGCTAGTGGACATTACTACATCCTGTGGCAATGAATCTCACACATCAATGATGCATTGCATGCAACAGTGTTCTCTTGTCTGAGAGAGGAAGAAAAGTTTCTCTCTTCCACTTTCTTCACACCATGCATAATGTTATAAACTCTAATGGAAAGTGTTAGACAGGCTTTGTCTCTGTTATCTTTTGGTCACCTACTGATGACCTTCCTCTTTCCGCAAGCCTTTTAAGTAGAGACCTTAGCTCAGTCTGCATCTGTATTGGAATTGTTTTAAAGATATTATTAAAGTGTTTTTAAAATATGTTTAAAGATGTTTTATTTTATTTTTTAAGATATGTTTTGTTTTGGATTTTTTTAGCGTTTTATCGTTTGCCATCCTGGGATCCCTCTGGGAGAAAGAGCAGGATATAAATTTAATTAATTATTATCATCATCATCAGTGTTCCCACCCCTCCAATTATCTTTTTCTAAACTAAAAAGCCCCAAAAGTAGTAACATATTCTCATATGGGAGTTGCTCTGGTTCCCTGATCATTTTGGCTGCCTTTTTTTTGTATTATAGGTAACTACACTGTATAACACCTAATTATTGTCTACGATTTGGGTAGTTATAATCACACTGTAAATCGCATCTTCTTTTCTATTCCAGAATTATGACATCTGTAGGACACTATGTTATGACAGACGTTTCTGGTCCTCATGTTGAAGATGGACAGGTGGCCACGTCCTCTAGATGCACAAAACCCGAGTGGATCTTGATTAGATTTCTAGTGCCTGGAGGCCATCAGAAGTTATGTATTTATTTATTTATTTAAAATATTTCTATCTCACCCTTCTATCCTACAATAGGGCACTCAGGGTGGCTTACAATAAAATCGCGCACATACATAATAAAATTATACACAATAAAAACACAAAGTTTTCATTTCCCATGGCTTCCTCTTCTTCTTTACAGATCTAGGGTGGTATCCAATGCTGGGTCTACTCTGCGTAGACCCATTGAAGCTAATGAGCATGACTAACGTAGGTTCATTAATTTCAATGGATCTACTCTGGGTAGGTCTTAGCTGACTGCAACCTCTAGATTCCATCTCTATTTCTACATCTGACTGCCTTCACACTCAAATAATTGCTCTTGTTTAATGACAGAATCTGTTGGGGGAATTTTCATGCAGAATCCTGCCTGCATGCTTATATTAACTGTTTATTAATTGCTAAATAACAATGAGGTCTAGGAACTTGTTCTTTTAACAGTTATGAAAAGTCAATAATCTAATGAGCCAAGGCTTGCCAATGTGGTGCTTACGGGCACAATGGCACTCTTTTCTTCTGGTGCCCATAACTCCCCCCCTCACTGCCACCTTGGTCATGAGGTGGTGAGGGTCATTACTTTTTCTCTCTCTTAAAAAGTACATAGAGCTGAAGGAAGACATCAAAAGAGTGATGCTGTTCCTCACTTCCTCTTTTGGCTGTATGTGCTTTTCAAGGCTCAGATTAATTCTTCCAGATCCAACTTTTCCTCAGAACATTTGGTGGGGGGGACACACACACACGTGTGCAAATGCTTTCTCTCCCTTTTGGGGGGGATGATCTGGGGGAGCAGGAAACAAGTGATCGGAGATAGTGGCACTAATAGCACTTGCTCAAAAATCCAACTCTGTCCATGGGCCACAAAGGGTTGGCAACCTCTGTCTACGCCTTTAGGAAGCACCAGATTCTGCCTTCATAGATCTGACAATGTGGGTTCTCACATCCCCTCTGTATACTTACCCAGTAGAGGTCAATCTGGTTTGAATTTGGTTTAAGCTGCCCATGTTACCACGTACCATTCATATAATATAGTCTGTGGCCAGCTTGCTCTTTGATAATTTCTTCTTTCTCTTTTGTTTATCTCAAGTAACCAACCTTTGTTCTAAGGAGGCCTCAAACCAAAAAGGGGAAAGGGAAAGAAAAGAAAAAGAAAAGGCTCTGATCTCTTCCTGACTTGTTGCAGATGTAATGAAATAAATCTTCTGGAAGAACAACCCTTCCCTTCCTCTCTCCCCGTCGCAAACTTTAGGAAAGAAAAATAAAGTCTCAACTCACCAAGTTCTGGATGATCAATTGCATGTCTTCTTCCACAATCTTCCATTCATGTGAAATGGTGTCAATTATCCTTTTAGAAAGATGAGGCAAAACGGGGCTGGCCTCTGGTGGCAGAAGATGGGGGGGGGTGTCAGTGCTGTGTGTGCCTCATGGCCTGCCCTTCTTAACAGATCAGGGGTGGGAAGCCTTGGGTACTCCAGGTGTTGCTGAACTACAACTCCCATCAACCCCCAAAATGCACAGCCAATGTCCAGGGATGATGGGAGCTGTAGTCCAGCAACATCTGGAGGGTCAAAGCTTCCCCACACCTGCAGTAGATGGAGAAATAGTCTGACCTGACATAAGGCAGCTTCCTAGGTTCCTGACTCAGACTAGATCAGAGATCTGCAATGAAATCACACATGAAGCTCATTGGGTGACCCTGTTTTTCGGCTTGGTTCAGTGTTCCTCAAACATGGGTCCCCAGGATGCTGTTGGACTACAACTCCCATCATCCCTGGACATCCCATTGGCTATGCTGGAATTGCAGTCCAACAACATCTGGGGACGCAAGTGTGAAGAACTCTGGCCTAGCCTACCTCAAAGGGGTGTGAGAATGAAATGGGATAGCCTTATATACATACCCCTTAGCTCCATAATCTTCACTGGCTCTGCCTTGGACCCAGAGTAATTTTGCCTGGCTGAAATGTGCCCTTGAATTCTGATAATGTCTCATTTGTTTGGATGGAGGACAGAGTGACGTCCGTGTAAGTGTGTGTACAAACTACACTACTGTACAAAGGTAATATTTACATTTGTTGCTCTGTGCGCTTTTGCCTCGGACCCCAGCCACCTCTAGCATGCCTCCCACCCCAGTTCCTTTGACAGAGATGAAATGCTTCTCTGTGTATGTAGCATGATAGAAGTCAGTTCCCTTATACAGACACAAAGATCACCTACAAACAGCCAGGCTGTGCTGCCTTTTGCTTGGGAGGGTTCAGGCACCCATGCTTGGGTACCAACTCAGACCAAGAAAGGAAGGAGGATGCTCCTTTAAAGATGCTCTTCTGGCCACCGTTCTGCACTTTCAACCAGAGCAGAGTACATTCAGAAAAACAACTTTGCGTGTGTGTGTGTATCCTATAGGAGTGAACTTAACTCAGTGGTAATGCACCTGTTTTGCAATCAGAAAAAGTCAGGTTCAGCCCCTGTCAATGCCAGTTTAACAAACGATATCAGGAAGCGGCTGGCGTGAAAGACCTCTGTAAAAAACATGAAGAACAGCTGCCAGTCAGTGTATGCAGATGGCTAGATGGCCAAACAGACTGACCTAGTGTACGGCAGCTTTCTGTGTTCCACACAACCCATTCATCCCCATCTTCTTACTGCAGCCTTTCCCAGCCAGCCTGCTGCCTCCCAGATGTTTTGGACTACAGGCTTATCCCATGGGAGCATTGTTTTGTACTAAAGATGCTGTTTTTACTTGCATTTTCTATTTGTACATTCCACAATGCCAGCTGCAAACAGTGTTTTCTATTCCCACTGAGGGGAAGGATCAATCATGCAGTTTCCTAATGACCACACTCTCTAATTTAACATTTCCACTCCCTCTGGTTGCTTGGCAATCAAGCATGCTGCAGTGGGTTCCTTTAAAAAAAAACCCTGGAAGTGCGAATATCTGTGTTTTCCCTGGAAGAATACAGCTGAAATACAAAGCTTTGTTTGAGCAGTGTTATGCTTTTGAACACAAGTTAAGGGGGGGGGGAAGAAAATAAAGGCACCTTTTGCAGCAACATAAAAAGGCTAGCAGAATGGGGGAGAGCAGCTGGAAGTTGCTTGTCAGTGTACAGGAAATAAAATGAATGGAGGAGGAGGGAATAGGCATGGAGGGGGGAACAATTGACACACACACCTAAAAGCAATGGAGCAAAGCCTCTGCAAGCACTAGAGATATGGAATGAAGAAATTTTTTTCTTCCCTTTTCCTAATATTAGAGGATTGTGTTAGTATGGATTTACAGGGGGAAAACTGCTTGATAGCTTCTGTCTGCCAGTAACGTCATGTGAACCATGCAAATTAGAAGGGGATGTGAGTAGCACCAAACATACAATAAACCACCATGTAGATGAGCCCTACAACTCCCATCAACCTCAGCCAGCTCAGCTCTTTTGGATTACAACTCCCATCAGCTTCAGCCAGCATGCCCTACTGTACTGTTAACTAAAGCTAAACTGGGATGTTTGTGTCAATTTTTTTGAGGGGGGAGCAAAATTCTTTATAGGAGAAGCGAATTGGGGCCATTTTGTGCCCAAAAAGCCCTGTTTTGACTTCTTTTCCTCTTCCCCCCTACAAAATGGTAGCCACTTTTTAGAAAAAAATGTTGCCTCTTTTGCCACTCATGGGAGAGTTGTCATGATAGTGGGCAACAGTTTACTATACACAGAAAACCACAGTCTTTTAGAGAGGGGGTGAATCATTCCACCAGCAGCTAATGTATTTTAGAGGATCATTGTGAAATTTGAAATGCCCCTCCAAAAAGAGGGGAGAGTATGAAGCAGGGTTGTTAACAATATAAAGTCATAGTGCCCCTGCTTTTAAATCTGAAATACTAGGGAAAACTCTTTGCCCTACCCTTTTAATAAGAAAGTCTTGCAAAAACCCAGAGATGCTTTATTCTAAGCAGACCTGAAAGTTTAAGGCACACCATGCCATCTTTTTGGAGGGAGAGATGGTGGAAATCAGAGATTAACAGTGCAATATTATGCATGTCTAATAAGAAGTAAAGGTGTTGGTGAATCAAGTTAAATGATTTGGTGAAACAAAATTGAAGCAAAGTAATGGTGTGCTTTTAAACAACCAAATGACTAGGTCAATTTCATGAATGCTATGCTAGTGGGGCGGTATAAAAATTTAATAAAATAAATTTTAATAAATCAAATCACACTTGGTTGTGTTGCTCTTTAGCCTTTTCCCACATCCCATGACTTCCCATGGAAGAAAAATGAAATGGACTGCCTTCAAGTTGATCCCAATTTATGGCAACCCTATGAATAGGGTTTTCATGGTAAGCGGTGTTCAGAGGGGGGTTCCCATTGCCTCCCTCTGAGGCTAGTCCTCCCCAGCTGGCTAGGCCTGCTCAGCTTGCCAGAGCTGCACAAGCCAACCCCTTCCTTGTCCGCAACAGCCAGCTGGGGGGCAACTGGGCTCCTTGGAACTATGCAGCTTGCCCACGGCTGCATGGGTAGCAGGGCACATCACTCCCTGTGGGGGTGATCTTTAGCTGGCCCTTGACACCCAGGAGACACGAGCGGGGATTTGAACTCACAGACTCTGGACTCCTAGCCAGGCTCTCCTCCCCACTGTGCCATACCAGCTGAAGTGGAAGAAATTCTGCAAACTCAGGAAATCTAGGAAAAATTGCTTTGTTTGCACAATATATGCAGGCCGCATAATTCTGTTTCTTTTCAGCACAGACTCTTTTTCGTGGCATGGTGTTGGAGGTCACCTTGCACAGCATTTCAGACACAAATCTGCACCAGCTTTGTCTGAACAGGAGGGATGTAGGTGGGTTAAAAAAAAAACCCTGCAGGTCAGCACAGCATGTCATGTTCCTTGCTACGGAAAGTAAAATGAACAAGAGTCCTTTCTTGAAAGATTATAACTCAGGATCAGTCTATTGGCTTGGCTACGAAATTTCTTCATAGCTCTTGGAAAAAGTAGGCTGGGAAGAAGCTTGTCTGAAGTGCAAGGCCTTGGTTGCACGATCGCTTCAAATATGCCAAAGAAACCACTAAGAAATTGCTGCTTTCCTTCTTGAGTAGCACCAGGCCGTCTTGTTGACTCCCTAGTAAGTGATAGCTTGGCAAACTGAGAAGGCGGCCATTGTAATCCCTGACTTCTTACCACAAAGAAGCCCATTCATATGGGCTAATTTTGAAGGCAGGGCAAGTGTGGATTGGGATCGGGACTTCAACCACAGTTTAGGAGACTAGCAGGCCTTTTCCATAAGGGGAAGGACCTTCTGTGGGCTGTGAAGTCCCTCCACACACACACACACACACACATATACACACCTCATCTTGAGTGAAATTACTTACTTAGTATCTTCTCTGGCAACAGGACATTTAAGAATGCTGAGGAAATAGACAGGGAAAAAGGAGGCATCTTTGGAGGGAAAACCTGTCAGAGAGGGTTGTTAAAGCATAGAGAGTCTCCTTCAATCTGGGAAGCCTGGATTCATCTGACTTCTTCTATGAACCTGTGAAGCTGCCTTATATGACTGAATCTGACCATTGATGCATCTAGCAAAGTCCTCAGAGGTCTTTTCTCTAGCCCAAGCCATGCAGCAAGGTAGAACTTGGAACTTGGTACTTTCTATATGCAAGCATGTTCTCTACCACGCAATGACCCACTGATTCTCCCTTTCACATTCAGTTCAGTGGGAAAAGGTGTGCAAAAGAAAAGATGACTGAGGCGTATAACATCATCTCCCTCTCACTGTACTAGAACCTGGAGTCACCCAGTAAAGCTGAAGGGTGGGGGATTCAGTTGCTGCTGCTGCATGCCTTCAAGTCGATTACGACTTATGGCAACCCTATGGATCTCTTTGGGTATATCCATAGGGCTTTCATGGTAAGAGGTACTCAGAGGTAGTTTGGGGGATTCAGTAGGACAGATAACAGGAAGTCCTTCTTCACACAGCACATAGTTAAACTATGGAATTGGCTGCTACAATGCAGTCAGTGGTAGTGATGGCCCCCAACTTTGACAGGATTAGGTACATTCATGAGGGATAGGGTTATCAATCCCAAACACCTCTGAATACCATTTGCTGGTGGACATGAGCAGGAGAAGCCTATGGCACTCATGTTCTGCTTGCGGGGTTCCCAAAAACATCCGGTTGGCCATTGCGGGAAACTGGACACTGGACTACATAGGCCTTTGGTCTGTTCCAGAAAGGGATCTTAGAAAGAAAGACTTAGAGTCTGTGTTTTTTTTCCCCTGTTCTGAAACTACTTGAGCCTGAATTCTAGTATTGTTATGATTCCTTTTGTCCTTTTGCAAGCATAGCTGGTTGGCACTGTCAGCAAGCCCTGCTTGCGAATCAGGAGCTCATTTTATGACATCAGGTGTAGGGCAGGTGGTTTGGGACAAATGGCCTCACGGGCCAAGCTGGGACCCGTGCGGGGTCTAATTAGGTCTAGGGGTTGGAGGTTTCCCACCCTTGGTCTAGAATAACATAGCTGTATCACTGAAGGAATAGGCTCCATGCCCTTGATCTTTTTGCATGCCCCTTTCTCCTGTGGTGCTTCCTGAAAGTCCTCTTCAAAATGGTACCGTTCTGTCTCCTTTTCTCAAAATCCAGATTCGTTGGTTTGGTTTTATGTTTTGTTTTTAAATGCTCCCTGATTCATTCTGCCTTTGTGAAGCATCAGTGGGCGCAGGCTGTGTGTGGGAAGAACGACAACATAATTGCTTCCCGCAGAATTGGGTTACGCCATGTAATTAAAATAGAAGAGGCTGCCAGTTTCAAAATTTTTAAGTGATTTCATCTGCCTTGGGGTCATTATGTCCCTCTGAGATGCTTACTCTTCAAGGATGCTTCTATTTTCAGCTTGCAAAAATGATTCCCAGGAAAGGACAAAGCGCCCTTCTCATTGTTTTACCATCACCTGCTCCTCTAGTGGAAAGCCAGGGCCATCTTTCTACAGAAAATGGCTTCATCTGGGAGTTTCTTATAGGGCATGGGCACTTCAATGGGCACACAGAAATCCAACAGCACTCTCCCATTTATATCAGTAAGATCTATATGATAAAAACTGCCAGATGACAGAAGCTGACAGGGCTAGAAGAGGAAAGCAACCTTTGCTGCTCTGTGTTGCTGCCCCATGTGGTGAGCTATCAGAACTGCAGCGCTCAGCATCTTCCTGAACAGCCAAGCGTTCCCATGCTCTGAAGTGGTCATATCCATCCAGGCTGGCCATTGGGCCCTCTTTAACAGGCTTCCTGTTTAGGGCTGTGACTTTGCCTGAGCAGCAACAGTCTTCCTGGCTCACCTTTGACTACTGCCAGGGCTCCGCAGGGGTCTCGAGCCAGGAATTCTGATGGGAATCCTACCTTAAGAACATAAGAATAGCCTTGGTGGATCAGGCCATTGGCCCATCTAGTCCATCATCCTGTTTTCACAGTGGCCAACCAGATGGCCCCAATGGGAAACATACAGGCAGGACCTGAGTGCATCAGGACTTTCCTCACTTGTGATTCCCAGCAACTGGTAACACAAGTGTGTAAAATTATGCACGGCATGCAGAAAGAGGATAGAGAAAAGTTTTTCTCCCTTTCTCATAACACTAGAACTTGTGGACATCCAACAAAGTTGAAGGTTGGAAGATTCAGGGCAGACAAAAGAAAGTCCTTCTTCACACAGTGCATAGTTAAACTATGGAATTAACTCTCACAGGGGTGAGAGTGATGGCTGCCAACTTGGACGGATTTAAAGGAGGATAAGACAAATCCTTGTCAGATAGGGCTATCAATGGCTACAGACCCTGATGGCTATGTTCTACCTCCACTCTCAGAGGCAGCTAACTTGGATACCAGTTGCTGGAAGCTGCAGGAAGGGAGAGTGCTGTTGGACTCGGGTCTTGCTTGAGGGCTTCCCTTAGGCATCTGGCTGCCACCGTGAGAATAGGATGCAGGAAAAAATGGGCCATTGGCCTGATCCAGCAGGCTCTTCTTATGTTCTTATAGTATTCAGAGGTTTACTGCCTCTGACAGTGGAAGTAGAACACAGCTATCATGGCTACCAGCCACTGACTGCCCTACGCCCATACATTTGTCTACTCTAAGTTGGTGGCTATCACTACCTCTTCCAAGAGCAAAGTCCATAGTTTGACTATGCACTGTGTGAAGAAGCCCTTTCTTTTGTCTGACCTGAATTGTCCAACATTCAGCTACATTGGATGTCCCAATGTTCTAGAGTTATGAAAAAGGGAAAAACATCTCCCTATCCGCTTTATTCTGTGCAAGATCATCAGATAGTTAGAGCTGGTATTAGGCAAGTTGGCTGTGCTGTTCCAGCTCAAACCAGGTATTCTGTAGTGCCCCAACCCAAGAGCATCATGCTCACATCAGAGCATACAACGAGCTCAATACTTTCCCAATCAGAGGGCGAAGAGCTTTTCTGAACGGGCATCATGTTCAATTTGTTTTTCACAGAGGAGTTTCAGAGTTTGAAAGAAAGAAGCGTGCAAGTTTAGTGAATGGGGACAGGGTGGAACTAACTGGGGGAAAACACAACCCATTCTAAATTAGAGTGGCAATTTGAACACGGTGTTTATTATACACGCCGGTAAAAATAAATGGCCTGAGACTGATTATGCCCTGCATGTCACTTCTCATTCAACAGAGGTGCCTGGCTTTGACTATCATGAAGAAACTTGGGAGGATTCAAATCATTGCCATTGCTCAAAGAGTGAAGGCAACCACTGTAAGAGTTTTATAATGAAACTTTAATAAAGGGGAGAGGAAATAGAGATAGAAAGAGAACAAGGAATATTGGAAAGGAATCATTACACACTCTGATGTCATTTCTTTAATGTACAATGCTCAGATTGTAAGACATCTCTGTCTCTCTCTTAAGAATGTAAACTCCGGCTAAATTTTGTTTATTTATTACATATATATACTCCGAAGAGTTCAAGGCTGCAAAAGTGGTCCTACCTCCTCCTTCTCATCTTCCCAAGAATCCTGTGAGGCAGGAAAATACACATGTAGACGGACCTATGCCTTTCTTTGAGCAACAATATACCCAAGGCAGCTTCCCAATTATATCATCGACAAATTGATATAAATTGAAAACAATTCATTTCAATTAATCTGTGTTTTGTTTTTTTTTAAAAAATGGTTTATGCTCTTTCAGATGGGGTAAGTTTCAGCTGGGCAGGGTGCCAGACCTTGGGCCAGCGCTGTTTGTTGTTGCCGTCTGAGAGCTACAATACACGAGAGCTAACTGGCTGAAAAGCAGGTTATGAGCTACAGAAATGAATTAATGTTTTACACTACATGCTTCGCAGCATGGGACTGGCATTCTCTGTTGGAGCAAGGGTAGGTCCTACTGCAGAGTTCATTCTGTCCTGCTTGAAGGGCAAGGATCTGGAAGCAAAGCAGGGTGCGGCAAGCAGAAGGAAAACACAGGGATGCGGACTTTTATATTTATTTATAAGAACAGCTGGCTGGATCAGGCCAAATGTCTATTTAGCCCAGCACTGTGTTCTCACAGTGGCCAACCAGATACCTGTGGGAAGTCTGCATGCAGCAACATCACTCTCCCCACATGTGACTTCCATCATACTGCCTCCAACAGTGGACCCTATAATCGGCATGTCAGCCCCCATTGGAGGTGACACAAATGGGGGCTGCACAGTTGATGGTGAACCGTGACAAGGCATTTTGAGTGGTGGCTCCCGGTTTGCCGAATGCTCTCCCCAATGAGGTGCATATTCTCCACCATTATTGACTTTCAGGAGGAATTTGAAAACATTCCTGTTTACCCAGGCATTTGATGGCTGAAGGGGTCTGTTCCTGGCAACCAGGAGGTCACTAGATGAAAGAACGTTTTTAACTGTTTTTATAATTTTAACTGTTTTTAGAATGCTTTTTGAAAATGGTTTTGCTGATATTTTTGGTGCCCTAAGCTCCTTCAGGAGGAATTTATATCTCTCAGGATATAAATTCAATAAATAAAGAAATTTAAAAACATGCCCACCATAGCTAGCAGCCGTTGACAGCCTTATCCTCCATGAATTGGTCTAATCCTCTTTTAAAGCCATCTAAGTTGGTCACTATCGCTACCTCTTGTGGGCACAAATTCCATAGTTTAACTACATGCTGGGTGAAGAAGTACATCCTTTTGTCTGTCCTGAATGTCTTTCTTTTTTAATGAATATTGATATACCACCCTTCACCTTACAGTCACAGGGCAGTGTACAGGAACAAATTAAGTACAAATTTAATAAAAGTGTACCAAATTAACATTAGAACATAAAAAGCAACATTACAAAACAACAGTACAAAAGAGGAAAACTCATCAAATTCATCCAAATTCTCCTACAGCTTGGCAGAAAAGGTGTATGTTTACCTGTCATCTAAAATAATGGAGTGAAGTGGCAAAGCATACTTCAGTAGGAAAGGAGTTCCATTTACCTAGAGCCACCACTAAAAAGGCCATTACTCCCAAGTTTGGGGATTTCACTATATGAATCCCACATATTTCCAAAATCTCCTCTGCAACTGTATATTTTTTTAATTATCCTGCTCTTCAGCCAAAAAAGAAAAAAATCCCCCCAGAATGGCTTACAAATCACTAAAAAATTATAGCTCCTGCTCTAAGGCTTACAGTCTAAAAAGACATGACACAAAAGGAAAATGGATAGGAAGGGAAGAGGAAATACACAAATTCAGGTACCAGTTCTCAGGTACCAGTAGGTTTATCATCCGTCAGTTTTGGTTTCTCTCGGTTTCCCTTTTTTTCAGTCTTAAGGACCATTCTCTGCATTTTCACATCAGTTTGCAATTTTAAAAAAACTCCACGGGAAAATTCATAAGGTAAGTGGGAATTAACTTATTCCCTTCTCATATATACTTCTTTGAATTACGTTGTGCCTAATATACACATTTTTGCAAAGCAATTTCCCCAGGTATAATGCATGTCATTTTCACGAATATATGCATTTTTATGCACTCTTTAACCTCGTGCATGCATTTACTTGCTGAAGAACTACATTGCAAAATTTGGAGAAGGGCAAATTTTGAAGGATGGCTCTGTTTTGGTTTGTGTAGTGTTTCAGAAAATGCAAATTAAATAGGTTCACCTTTCAATGCGAACAGAATCAAATTTCTCCCCCATCCCCAGTTGCAAATTATTTTAATGACCAGCTGGGATGGAAAAGTTCAAGGAGGGGAGGCACCAAAAATGGCTGCCTCTCAGCTGTGCCAATGGAGTGGCCTTGGGGACGGCCTTAGCTCAGTGGTAGAACATCTGTTTTGCATGCAGAAGGTCCCCTGCAACTCCAGGTAGGGCTGGGAGACACCTGCCTGAAACCCTGGAGAGCCACTGCTAGTCAGTGTTGACAATACTAAGCTAGATGGATCAACAGCCTGTCTCAGTATAAGGCAACTGCCTATGTTGCTATTCCATCCTGTGCTGTAGCCTGATGTTAGGACTAGAAGCTTGTTCTGTTCTTTTGCATGCAAGCTATAATTCTCAGCATGCTGGATTCTGCAGGCAGCTGGGCTACTCACAAGTGCTGTGCATGTGTGGCTTTGGAAACTACATCCAGAGAGTTTGAGTGGCTTCAGTCATGCCCCGTTTTGATCAAAATGGGCAATGTTACATCATGGCAAGAATGAGAGCATCACTGTCAAAACCTAATGAGTTTCAAATGCTATTTTGATGGTTTCCTTTGAAAGGAATACACAAAGCCCAACCAAATTAATTAAAGATCTCTGAGGCTTTGTAATCAGGGCGGCCACAAACGAGGGCAGAAAAACAACTTTCATGTGGGGGAATGCACCCACAGCTGAAGTGGCATTCCCACAAGGGAAGGAAAATGTTTTGGAGAGCTCCACCTTCCCCCACTGGCTGGGTGTTCAAGGCAGACTTCAGAAGGTGTCCCACACTCTAGGGGCAGGTTGTCGTGAAGGAGCATAAATGCTCCCTCAACAGGATCACTCCAGTTAGTCTTAAAGGTGACCTTTTAAAATATGTTTTAAGGCCAGGCTAAATGTTCATGAGGCAACATTTTTTGTACAAAAACAAGTTTCAATGTACCCAAAATGTTCTCCAGAAGACCCCCCCCCCAAAATAGTGCATTTTTGCCAGTAATGGTTCGTGGGGATGCATGGTTGCACTTAGATGACCTCCCATCACTGGCTTTGCTGTGACTTACTGGGAGGGAGAGGGGGAGGAGTGAGGCAGCGGTGAGGTCGGTGTGGTGCAAGGACACTATTGGGAGCATTGAATTGGCTCCATTAGTGCATTTGCACCATACTGACATTTCCACTGCCTCAGCCCTTTCATTCGAAATAAGTTGCAGTGATGCTGATGATGGGAGGTCAGGTAAACACAACCATCCTGCCAACTGCTACTGCTTTTTGCTCTATTTTTCTTCCTTTTCCTAGCAGTTGTTTTGGCTTATTATTATTACAGCCACCTGTTGGGTATGCTTTAATTTGGATTCCTGCATTGAGCAGGGGGTTGGGCAGGCCCCTTCCAATTCTATGATTCTACAATTCTATTATTATTATTACCACCACCATCATCATCAACAACAACACCATCACATTTCTGGGCTGATAGCAAGGTTTTACAGATTACTTACAATGCACTGAATGACTTCCAGTGCAATCCTAACCATGTCTACATGTGCTGCTGTAGAATAAAAAAGTGAGGGAAACCCTGAACAAGAATATTGTTCACAATGTTTTCCTTTTGGAAAGGAAATGGGCTTCCCCTCTGCCCAGTGCCCACCCACCCAATCTCCTCCTCTCCCCTCCCCCTCCCCTTCCAATCCCCTCCTTCCCCCTCCCTTCTTCCTTTTCCTCTCCCCTCCCCCTCCCCCTCCTCCATGATCAGTTTTACATATGTTAACCATGATTGCATTTGCATAAGCATGCAAATGATCAGATCTGCCTTTCCTCTCCTTCCTCTCTCCTCTCCCTTCCTCCTCCCTTTTTCCTGCCATCCCCTCTTTCTTCTTCCTCCTCTCCTGCCCACTCCAGCTCTCCCCCCTCCCCCATGGTCAGTTTTACCTATCCTGAACATGATTGCATGGGAGTAAATCCCACTGAACTCAATAACCATGCAAATGATCAAACCTGCCCTCCTCCTCCCCTCCCCCTCCTGCCTGCTCCCATCCCCCTCCTCCCCTCTGTCCTTCCTCCCCTCCCTTCTCCTCCCTTACCCTTGTCCTTCCTCCTCCTACTCTCCCTATCTCCTGTAGTCAATTTCACCTATCCTAAGCACGATTGCAGGGGAGTAAATCCCACTGAACTCAATAAGCGTGCAAATGATCAATCCATTCTCAGCAAACTTCACAGGATCCCATTTCTTACCTCCCAGATTAAAAAGCAAAGAAATGCTCAGAGGAAGTAGATTGGACTCTGAAAGACAAACCCAAATTGTGTTTGCATTTTGACAAATTTGTAGGGCAATACAATATCTCAGAGAGGAGGTCAGGTCTCCTGCAGCCCTGGTGCATTCACTATAGCTGGCCAATTTCCCTGTTTTTTAAAGTTTGATAGAAATATCTGTTGGCTATAGGTACGTTCTTAAACCGCAAGTTTTTTCTGCCTATTAGTGAATCTGTTTACATATCAACAGACAGACTGAATGGGTATTAAAAGGTACAGAGCAAGTGTGTAGGCAGTACTAATTCCCATGTAATATCACATCAGCATCCAAATCAATTCACAACAAATCCCAAATTGCTTGATTTCGCCAGAAGAAGGGCATTTGTGGGATAGAACTCTCTCTACCTAATTAAAGTAAGCTGGCAACTTCTTTAATGAGTCCTAATAACCAACTTAAGACATGGTTAGCTCAGCAAGCCTTCTTATGAAAAATGTTTTACTGTTTTTATAGCCTTCTTGTCAGATGAACCACTCTGTAGTTCTGTTTCTTTAATGTAGTCTGCTTTGATTTGATTGTTATGTTTTGGTTTTGTACACTGCTTTGATACATTTTTATATAAGTTTGTGATATAGAAATAGATGATGATGATGATAAAAATAAAAACTACGGATTCCCTAAGTGGCTTACAACAAAGAACGATTCCTGCTGTCACTAATTGCTCACTAACCTAACTTCCTTCCTCTCTACCACTTGCAGTTTCCACCATTTATTTATTTATAAAAATATTTGTATACCTCTATTTCATTAAAAACATCAAAGCAGTTTACAACATGTTTAAAACAACAATCACAACCATAGATTTAAAAAAACATTAAACACAATAAAAACACAGGTCAGTTGTTGCAAAAAAAGCGCATGTTCTTAATTGCCTGCATAAGCTTGGCGAAACAGAAAGGTTTTCAGCAGGCTCTTAAAAGTTAAAACAGAAGATGCCTGCTGAATCTCTGTTGGCAGAGCATTCCAGAGAACTGGGCCAATGACACTGAAGGCATGTAGATGTTAAATGAGCTTCGCCAACTTGGGGGACAACTGGAGCGGCTCCTGCATATGGAATCATTCCATCATGCTAGGGAGAGAAGGGAATCTGCATGCCAGCATACAACAAAAACAGCCTTGAAGTAAACCATAAGACTGCCTCCTTTCTGAAAACATCCATGCTGCAACACTTCAAAGAAAACAAAATCTAAAGATGTAAAGGGCTGACACTGTAGCTTTGTCCAACAAGGCATAATTGCTCATTTTGATATGAAAGCATTTAATGAAGTGATTGCAGTGGTCTCTTTCTCAATGAGTAGACAAAGCCCACAAGTCAGCTCTTCTCTTCCTGAGTTTGCAACTGTCGCACACATACATATAGACATACACCCTGAAAAAAAATGTTGGATACCATAGGTAGCTGCCATTAACCCCAGGTGATTTAAGCCTGCTGTTCTGTATATCTCCCTAGAAAAGTTAAGTCTTGCTCTCTAACTTCTGGTAGAGAGTTTATAGCAAAAGGCTGTTGCATTGCAAGAAAGGAACCTTTCTCTCTCTCCCCCCTTACCTACATCTGCTCCATATTTGCATTTCAGAAATTAGAGAACTCAGTTATGTGGAATTACATCGCAACTAGGCAGGGGCCGAGGTATGGAACTGATTCGGTCTTCAACCTAAATAAGGAGGTTTTTCAAGCTTTCTCCAGGAAATTGAGTGGAACACCCAAACTGACATTTCTTATTAAATATTATATTTGTATCGTTGCTCCTTCTTGCCCATTGGTCTCAAACATCTGGGAGCCCTGTTGGTAAGTGCAGAAACTGAATACCTGTTCGGAATTAAGCTCATCAGAGCTAAGAAATTAAAATATTACTGGGTGCACTCTGAGCCCGTCCAATTGTAAAGGAAGAGCTATTAGAATATGATTAGCCGAGCCATATTTGCCCTCTGATATGTCATACACCATTAAGGCTGAGAAGACTTTGAAGCAAACCCTACTGGCAAAATCCAACTGCTTCATCAGCAGGTCTGCATGGAGGAATGCGCTCTTTCGGATAGTGACCAAATGCTGGGGTAGGGTGGAACATCTCCTTGATGCCTGTAGCAACTGGGAAAGGCCATAGCTCAGTGGTACAGTATCTGCATTGTATGCAGAAGGTCCCAGGTGCAACCCCTGGCATTGCCAGGTAGGAACGGGAATTCCCCGCCTAAAACGCTGGAGGGCTGCTGCCAGTGTCGACAGTACTGAGCTGGATGGACCAATAGTCAGACTCAGTATAAGGTAGTTTCCTGTATTCCTGTGTTCCTAACCAAACTTGACTGTTCTTGTTTTGTCCCAGAATGTAACAGGTATCATCTTTTTGTCATCGTACAGAGAAACTGCCCTTTCCCCCATCTTATATCTGGTTTGCACTTGCATGTTTATCACTGGGACCGCATCTGACTGCATCTTACATTTAAAGCAGTATCAGACCACTGCAAACAGTGGATTGTGGGAAATGTAGTTTGTTGAGAGTGCTGAGAGATGTTATGAAAAAATGGGAATGGACTGCTTTCAAGTCGATCCCGACTTATGGTGATCTCTGAATAGGGATTTCATGGTAAGCGGTATCCAGAGGGGGTTTACCATTGCCCCCCTCTGAGGCTAGTCCTCCCCAGCTGGTTAGGGCCTGCTCAGCTTGCCACAGCTGCACAAGCCAGCCCCTTCCTTGTCCGCAACTGCCAGCTGGGGGGCAACTGGGCCCCTTGGGACTCTGCAGCTTGCCCGCGGCTGCACAGGTGGCAGGGCACATAACCCCTGAGCCACTCCCTGTAGGGGTGATCTTTAGCTGGCCCTTGACACCCAGGAGACACGAGTGGGGATTTGAACTCACAGACTCTGGACTCCCAGCCAGGCTCTCCTCCCCATTGTGCTATATACCAGATGTTAGGAGACCCCTATTCCTCTTACAGAGCTACAGTTCCAGAGTGGTTTAACAATCGATCCCCCTTCCCAGGGAACTCTGGAAATTGTAGCTCTGTGAGAGGAATAGAGGTTTCCTGACAACTTTCAGCACACTTTACAAGCTACAGTTCCCACGATTGTTTGAGGGAAGCCATGACTGATAACAGTGGAATAAATGTATGGTGTTAATATGGTCTTGATTGCTGTAACATGCTTTATGTAGGGCTGCCCCTGTATCTAGTCTGGGAGCTTCAGCTAGTGAAGAATGTAGCAGCCAGACTGTCCACAGGCACAGCATATTATTCCTTCGCTGAGAGAGCTGCAATTTGCTACTGGGCCGGGTTCAAGGTTCTTGTGTTTATTCAAAAAGCCCTAAATAACATGGGCCCAAAACACCTTTAAGGATTGCCTGATTCCCTGTGCTCTGCCTTAGCCACTGAGATCTTCTGATGGGGCACTTCTTGTAGTTCCCCACACCTCTGAAGTTTGGTTGTCCTTGATTAGGGACCAAACCTTGTAGAACTCCCTGCCAGTAGAGGTTCAACACCCTTGCCTTCGTCTCCTAAAAACTGTGTTACTCCATCAGACCCTTGCCGTGAATGTCTTTTTACCGACAAGGATTTATTTATAGTGGTATCAATGTTTTTATTTATCTGATTATCATTTTGTATGCTGCATGTCTCCTTGCTGTATTTTTATGAAAGTGTGATGTATAAATATTTTGATGAACAATTGACACCACTTTTCCAAAAAAGTGGAAATGCATGATCAACCACAACAGAGGATGAAAGATTTGCAAAACATTTGCATGTGTTAATTCATACACACGGATGCCGATTGAGAAGCTTTCGCTCTAATTTAAACAGAAATGCAATATATCTCAGTATGGTGGAGAAGGCTGTGAACAGGAGGCCTGTGGTGCCACCTGCCCACTCTGCTATCCAGGTGAGGTGGTGACTGTTGATCAGCAACCTTCAAGGTCTCTGCTCTTCCTCCTGTGGGTTTTTATTGATTGATTGATTGATTGATTGATTGATTTAAAATATTTCTATCCCATCTTTCTACCCTAAAATAGGGCACTCAGGGCGGCTTCCAATAAAACTGAGCGCGTACATAATAAAATTGTACACAATTAAAATTACAAAAATATTAAAATATATTAAAATACATAAAATGCAATTAAAATACATAAAATGATATATATACATATACACACACATGCACACATATAGGGAGTGGAACTGAAGGGACTACTGAGGTAAAAATTAAGATAGAAGGCATAAAATCAGTGTCAGGCTCTACCTTTATCTTTAAGGTTCTTTATCTTTAAACTGTATTTGGACCAGACCGCCTTTCAAATAGAGGACTCCTCATCCACCAGCCCCTCAACCAGAGGGCTGTTTTCTGTACAGAAGGACATATGGGTTGGCTCCGCTACGACCAGGGAGGCACAACAGGGTCCACAGACATCGGAAACAACTTTGCTGAAAAAGGCCTCTTTAAACCTGAAGCTGCCGAATCTGCTGCCGGAATCCTGTTAACATTTCATACCACAAATGTTCGGGGGTGTTTTTTGTTTGTTTGTTTGTTTTTAGCTCATGCTTGTCACGTGGTAGCGCAAGAGTGCCCCTCCAGATGGCAACAATGCGGTAACAGTGGGGAAGCATTGCAGAACAACTAATAAAGTGGTTTTCTAGGAGGGTGGTTTTTTGGTCCCACAGTGGGGAGGAGAGCCTGGCTGGGAGTCCAGAGTCTATGAGTTCAAATCCCCGCTCGTATCTCCTGGGTGTCAAGGGCAAGCTAAAGATCACCCCCACAGTGAATGGCTCAGGGGTTATGTGCCCTGCCACCTGTACAGCTGTGGGCAAGCTGCATAGTCCCAAGGAGCCCAGTTGCCCCCCAGCTGGCAGTTGCGGACAAGGAAGGGGCTGGCTTGTGCAGCTGTGGCAAGCTGAGCAGGCCCTAGCCAGCTGGGGAGGACTAGCCTCAGAGGGAGGCAATGGTAAAACCCCTCTGAATACTGCTTACCATGAAAACCCTATTCAGAGATCACCGTAAGTCGTCCGATGATCGTGATATTGATTACTAATACCCTCTTACAAGCATTTCTGGCTGAGACTAACGTATGTATCCAGACATTCAGTAATTGCCCCTGATGAAGGCTGTATATTGTTAGTCGAAACGCGTTGGGCTTTTTACAAGATCATTTTAAAAATACACGCCCCTCATTTAAACTTTTGGTATTTTCCTATCTACGTTTTTCTTTTTGTCATTCTGGGGCACCCCTCCTCCTCCACTCCATTTTATTGAATGATACCCACTCCCTTGTTGCTTGTTCCTCTAGACAGCAATGATGTGCTTTGGGGAACCACCACAGAACAGCTAATAAAGCAGAGTGATGTGCAGACGCCCCGTGTAAATCCACCGCGGCTGCACTATTTTTGTATCAATGCGTGTTGCAGAATACACCTACCCTCCCCCCAACAGCCCTGCTCTGGAGTGGCCCTCAGAATATCACACTCTTTAGAGGCATTCAGGCACAATTGTCAGGAAGGCACGACTTTTTCCAGATGGGCACGCTCTGCAGGGAGCTGTAGCTGGTTGGTTTCATATCAAACATATTTTAAAACATGTGATTGGGGACTCCAAAAGGACATGGAACGTGGGACATGTCTTTGGTTTGTGGCGTTGGGATTCCGTGACGTGTCCTCGCTGCCCAGACTTAGTTGAGTACAGGATTGTTAAGACTGTATTCTTGGCGGATAACTACCTATTCCTTGGCATCTAATGCCCTGTGTTGGTTCTTGCCTCAAACCACATGATGTTTGGAACTGGACATCTAATGTCATGCCCTGGGTCTCGCCACAAGCCACATCATGTTTTCATCTGGACATTTCCAAAACCACCTCTGCAGTCCCTTCTCCCAGTGATCAGGGTTGCAAGCGGCTAGCCCCCCAGCACCTCAAAGCTCAGTTCTTTTCCTTCCATGACGCATCTCAAGAGCCACTTCCCCCCCCCCGTTCCTTTCCTTCCCCTCTTCTCCTTCCTAATTTTATTGCATGCAAACTGATAAGCGCAGTCCCAGGGAAACCTTCTCAGGGCAAAGACTTCTGCTTCTCAAGTTACTCTGCTCAGTAATCCAACTTTGCTTCCCTGTAAACCTGATTGCTTTTACTGTGCCATAAAGAGACATATACAGAAAGAAAGAAATGGCACGTCGCATCCGTCTAGCCCAGAAAGGGCCCGGCGAGAGAAAGGCTAGAACCGCCGCCGGTGGAAATTCTCCGTAAAAGAGATATCAGCGAAAACCCTTTCCAGAGTTTCTCTGAACATCACCCGTGTCATGTTTCGGAGCTCACCCTGCAAGCTTCGTGGGTGGTCGCTGCTGGATTGCGTGTGTATGTGCGCGCATGTCCCCCCCCCTTCAAATCTGGCTTTCTGGTATATAGTAACACTTCCTCCTTCCCTCCTCCAGCAATGCCTCCCCCCTTGTCCCCCCCCATTTAAATTGCCATATCTGATTCGCTCCCTAATGACGTAGATTGGGCTAATCAGTCTGGGATTGATGAGCGTTAATTACTTTTAAACATTTTTTTGTGATGAAAACTCTGCAAGGGCAAATTACTCCATCAACAAGTGAGTCATGAGCTGAGGTGCCTTTAATGATGAGTTGCTGGATTTGGGAAAACCACAAGCCGGCCAGGGGCCCTTGTTGTGGTCTTTCGAGTCTTCGGCGCTGCAACCAACAGTTGCTTCGAGGAGGGGGAAGAGAAAGTTACTCACAACTTGTAGAAGGAAAGAAAAGAGAGGGAATATATAGGCAGAACACATGCTGATGTATGCCACCAAGAGTTCTTGCCCCAAGGGGTGACTGTACTCATTTTCAGATCCAGATTTAACCTCAGCTAAAATATGACAGACGTCCCAAGAATGCATCAGAAGCCACCTCAAACAAGCAAGAAGAAGAGGCTCTGGTTTCATCACCCTCCCATTATTCTATGTGATGGAAAGCTCAGGCCAACTTTCGCAAAGTCAGTTTTCCATGGAGGACAAGAGATGGATGGGATATTTGTGATCCTTACAGCAGAACTAGAACTACTCTTTTCAGTGAATATGTTTCACAGTGCCAAAATATGTCTCCAAAACATATATGTAATGTTTGCTTATTTATTTAAATTGCCCTCACTTGCCCTCAGTCTCAGTTGCCCTCACTAGCCAGTGAGGACAGTGTGATGAAGCCAAATCTGGTTGGCATTCTGTTTGCTTTGAGATCCCTATTTAGTTGTGATTTTCTATGTGATTAATCCAGGAAGGAGGAAAAAGCAATAGCTGGGGGAATGATCATGCAGAATATGGAAGGAAAGAAGGAAGGAAGGAAATAGAAAGAAGTGACTAGTAATTTCACAGTCTAAGTATTTTTCAAGAGAAATTTCCATCCCACCCAAACTACTAGATTTAGTTTTGAAAGTGAGGAATACTTGGCAAAGCCAGTTTATTTTAAAATTATTATGTATGGTGTAAACATATGAGGGTTTCACAATATTGGCATGAGAAATGCACTCCACATGTGCCCAGAGGCACATGTTCTTAATTTGCATCATCCTTCAGTGAACCTTGATATGGAAATACTGGACTCTGTCTCGGGATGAGCCCCAATTTTAATATGGTAAAAGTATCTTACACCCAACGAGGGTGGGTGGGAAAGATGAGATCTGCTGTTGGAGCAACTGCCAGCTCCCTAGGGACGTATAAGGTGCCTTATACTGAGTCAGACTACCATTATCAAAGGTGCTATGAACTTCGAAGAAGCACGAGTACAGAGCGAAAAGGACAAATGAGCTAAGCGGAAGGCACATCAAGCAAATCCTCATCATGAGCATCTTCCATCTGGAAACCTATGTCCTCACTGTGGGAGGCTGTGTGGATCCAGAATTGGCCTCCACAGTCACGTATGGACCCACTGTTAAAGACCTTACCCTGGAAGACAATCTTACTCGGCCATGAGTGATCGCCAATGAAGGAATGACATCTTGCTCAGTGCTGTCCACTCTGGCTGGGAGCGGCTGTCCAGGATTTCAGACGGGTTTCTCTCAGCCCTTACTTAGAGATGCCAGGGATTGAACCTGGGACCTTCTGCATGCAAAGCAGGTGCTCTATCACTGAGCTGTGTCCAGGGGCAGCTGGTGGCTCCATGTCAGTGGAGCAGGGGAATCCGCTCTGGGTTTTAGTCCGAGCCATCAAGGAGCTGTCCAAGGTGGCCATTGCCCTGCTTTGCCAGTATAGGAGGTGAGGGACTTAACTGTGCTGACCCCAGAAGGGGCGTAGAGTGGCACAAGTTCCTGGGGTGGCTTGCAGCAAGAAAGGGCTTGGGATGTGGAACGTCACCGCATGGACCATTCAATCCCCTCTCACCAGTGAAACATCGCCAGTAGTACAGCTACATGAGCAGAGGTTTCCACCAACATACGAGGGGACTTGCAGTGGCATAGGTGGCGTCCTGCTGGTGTGCAGTATAGCAACGTAGCTTCCTTAAACTGAATCAGACCATTGGCCTATCCAGCTCAATATTATCTGTACTGACTGGCAGCAGCACTCCATGGTTTCAGACTGGGCGCATTCCCGGTCCTACCTGGAGATGTCGGGATTTGAGCCTGGGGCCTTCTGCATGCAAAGTAGAGGCATTCCCATTGAGTCATGGACCTTCCCCAACTGTAGGGAAGCCTCCTATGCATAGGATTGCCCTGTTCATCTGTTTCGCTGCATTTCTCATGAAAGGCAAGATCATAACATCTGCAGCTTTCCCTCCCCTGAGCAATTTATGGCAATTCGCTTCCAGGCTGAGATTGGTTTATGGAAAATAACACCTGCTTTCCTGACTCCTCGAGCCAGGGTGGATTTTTTTTTCTCTTGCCGTCTCTGGATCCTTAGTAGCTTGTTTGAAGCCAGCGGATGATTCATAGCATGATCCTAGTACGTATGCACTATGTTAAGGCAAAGGAGGGGGGTGGCTGTCAGTCGCTATGCACCATCGCTCAGCGAGGCCCAGCCAGCCCTTTTATTATACACTTTGCTTCGTACAGCAAGCGGACAACTTGCCAGGTTGAAGTCCTCAGAGTGGGATTTTGTCGCTCCAGGAATCAGAAAACATAAACACAGTTGTCTCCTCTAACCCATTTTTTTGTTCTGTACTTAGTTGCATACCACCCTGTGCTGTAGGCAGGTTCAGACGTTTTTAAAAAATTCTCTCCATGGAGTATCCCCAGCTGTGTGGAGGAAGCAATGTCTGACCTGGTGGAGGGTGGTCTCTTCAAATCAATATATGACTTCAGAGCCAAGGACATAGGAATGGATTCTGGGGCCCATGGCACTGTGCATGGGTGTGCATGTGTGCGCATGTTTGTTTAATCTAATCTGATTATATAGGATTGTCTGGGTTCAACCCTGCTCAGGCTGGGAGCTGGAGGTCTCCTCAGAGGAGACTCAGGGAGAGCAGAACTCCCCCCCCCGCAGACCTTAACACTGCCAGTGACCCTGAAAAGCATTTGCATCCATGCGCTTCCAGAACTGCTGGTCCCAACACCAGTTGCCTGGGTTCCTAGTTCTCAGGCATGTATGCTCATGTGTGTTTGTGCATGCACGCATGCACACACACCTTCATTCCCCAGGGCAACAGAAAAAGGCACCAAATTCAAAAAGCACAGAATGATACCAGTGGTGGAAAAGGAAGAATCCAGTACACACTTAAAGTGAGCTCCTGATTCTTCCTTTACAACTTAGTCTCATGGGTTTGCCTGTTCCGTGCCTGTCATCATACGACATGCGAAGGGAGAACAACAGGAGCCTTGAAGTTGCCCATCATCAGCTAGCACCTAGACAGCAACCTAAGCAGGCACACAGCTCACTTGGTCATAGTCTTCCCCACCATGGTGAGACATATGGCATTGCTATTTAAATTATAGCAATTATTTCTCAAATTGCATCCATGCATAGAAATTAGCATATGTAAAATTCATCCAAATCCATGGGTTGTATCCAACTAAGTTTTATTAACAGTAGACCTATTGAAATTATCATACGATCGTCATGTTGATTAATTTCAATGGGTCTACTCTGAGTATACAGTTCTCTTTTGTGCTCTTTATTGGTGATGCAATTTTTTTCTGCAATGTGTACAACGGCCACCCTAATTCCTTCGAAACTGTGTACTGAAGTTTTCAGAATGTTTGGTCCATCTATAACCAAGAGAGGCCCTGTGGTTCAAGGGGCAGCACAAGAGGGCCTTTTCTGTGGTGGTTCCAGATTTGCAGATTGACCCTCCCCTGACTTGCATCTTGCACCATAGCTGTAAGCTTTTTGACATTTGTTCAAGATGCCCCTCTTGACCCAGGAGGCTTTTGGTTGAGTGGAGGGATGTCTTCCCTTCTGCAGTTCTGTACATTGCTGATCTGTGCTGCTCTTCTGCCATTTTGCCATTGTTGTTTTGTGGCTTTTATTTTTTATTTTAATTGTTCACTGTACTTATTTGGACTATTCTATTTTTACAGCTCACCTTGGGACCATTTGGTGGAGATTGGCTGTAAGTCAATAATTTTTGTTTTTTACAAAAGTGGGTGAAATTTGCAGGCAAAAGAGTCCCTCCAGAGTGGATTGACTATTTACTGACTTCCATATTATGTATGTATTTATTTAAATAAGCAAGCCACTAATTTGATTTATTGACTAAGACGTCTTCATTGGGGTGACATCCACAGTGCAAATATCTCTTGGACAGTGAGAGGAAAGAGAAAGGAGGTCATTATTTAATGCTAATCCCCTTTCAGCACACTGCCCAGCCTTGATATATCCCACACATCCCACATCTCACTCTACTCCTTTCTATCTTTCTGGTGCAGAAAATATGATTGCAAGAGCCATTTTCCTTGTTCAGACGAAGGGCATTGCTAGGTTCTTAAAGATTCTGGGCAAAGACTCAGAGCACAAATTTACATAAGCTAATTAATACATATAGATGTAAAATTAGGCTGACTTTCAGAGGGAAAGCCATCCTGTAAGCAATGTAAAACGTTGGTTTTTAAAAAAAGGTTTTGAGGGTTTTTTTTAAAAAATGAGGGGAACAGAAGGAGTTTGGGAGCCTAGTACAAAAGATTCAGACCCTGTGGACCACCCCCTAGCAAAACCCTGGCTCAGACATCATTAAAAATAAAAGGTAGGGGTATGAATTCATACATAGCCTCCTGGCCTTTTAACATCCATTCTTGGCTTTGTTTCTGTCATTATAAAAGATTGACTTTCCATGATCAGCCTTCCACACATGGCTGTTTGTTAAAAGAAAAAAAAGTTTTGGGGAAATGTATCTCCATCAAAATGGAAATAGTTGGCAAGGAAAAGTAGATAAAAACCTGGATGCTCTTCGAGGCTGATGTTTGTAAAGTGATATAGTCAACCCTCATGTAGTGTACAAGGACCCCACACATTGCCGGCATGGTTTGCATGAAGCTCGGCTTGAAAGTTCCAGAGAGGGTATCCCCCCCATTTGTAGCACCATGAAGGTCATCACACACACACACACACACAGAGAGAATATCTGTTGGCTCCCATGTGCTAAAAGGGGAGAGGGAGGGCAGTATGACTAATCTAGTAACCTTTCTTTTTGTGTTTAATAGAACCTAAGTCTGTTTACAATAAAATGGAGCGATATTTTTCATTCTTCCAAATAGAGCAGGGGTTATATCAACAACGTAACCTCAGACACAGCAAACACCTGTTGAGCAAACTTGGGTTTCAACCAAATTCTAGAAGGAAAGGAATCATGATTCTCTGCTCCCCTTCTCTCTCTTTATTCTCCCCACTCAGCTAAAGGGGCAGTTTGAAGTAAAAATGTATAGTGTTCCTAGTATTGATCAGGGAGCCCGCTAAGAGAAATGTTTGCAAAATGGATATGTACTTCTTTTAGTTGAGTCAAAGTGACTCAGGGGTTGTAGCTCAGTGGTCAAGCATCTGCTTTGCATGCAGAAGGTCCCGGGTTCAACTCCCAGCATCTCCAGGTAGGGCTAGAAAAGGGCTCCTGTCTGAGGCTCTGAACACATTAGTCGGCTACAGCAAAGCGTTTCCATTGGCCTCACCTGGACGGGAACTGGTTGATCTGCCAATCAGCTGAGAAATCTCTTTGAAGCTGAATTTTTTAAACACACACACACACACACACTCAAGCGGCTTTCACCAGTAAAAGGGGGCAGGGTTTAACTAGCATC
Organism: Rhineura floridana; assembly: GCF_030035675.1. Lineage (NCBI taxonomy): Eukaryota > Metazoa > Chordata > Lepidosauria > Squamata > Rhineuridae > Rhineura > Rhineura floridana. Next base: position 36,005,126 of record NC_084492.1, read on the forward strand.
ATGTGCCCCTGTTTTCAGAACAGAGGGGTAGAGACACACTGGAACTGGCAGAACAGTGAATGTTTCTACCCTCAAACTCTGGAGAGGCAAACAGCACTAAAAGTAAGTTAACTCCAAACCAATACTTCAAATGAAGACTGGACAGAAAGAAAGATTTTAAACAATCAACTCCATATAGACTCATATTTATATTTATTGGAGTCCACACCAGCCACAAGATTCAGAGTACATGTATTTGCAGTATTGGGATGCAACCCAATCTTCTTCAGATCCAGTCTGTGCCTATCCAACTCAGCTTGTCATTTGGGTCATATCAAATATGTTAAATCCAAAGTTCTGTTTCCCCCATTTACTATAATGGGGAATCTAAGAATGTCTGTAACTGTCTTTTTTTACAGAAGTGGGTGAAATTTGCAGGCCAAAAGAGCCCCTACAGAGTGGATTAAGTCTGCAAAATTGCAGGCGGATCCATCCATGGGATTTTCATGCTGGGAACCATTAAAGTCTATTCATTTTTAAACCAGGAAAGAGTCTCTTGCCTGTTTTTTTTCTGCCAGAACTGGATGCAGTTTGTAGGCATAGTTGCATCTTCTGAGAGAATGAAGCTGCCAACTTTCCTAATGATAAGTGCAGTGGTTCTCCTGCAAGGACAGTCTTTACCATTTTGAGGTGAGTAAAATAGAAATCTCTTAAGCTTCCCTAGTGCTTTGACACTAGGCTGACAATCGCAACACAACTGAGAGGTTATTAAAAGGAGGAGCAGGCTTAGTTGAAGAAAAGGAAGTACTAGGCTTAGGGAGGGGGAGAAAATTTTAATAAAAATACTAACAATATTGGACAGCAGGAATTCAGTGTAATGAAATCACAGGTACCCTAAGAGGGAAGGGGATGAAACTTTGAACAAGCAAACTAAAACTGGGAGACAATAAACAATCGGAAGTGAATAAAAGGCAACAAACCAACACGCATAAACAGCAGCAGTGGGGGTGCAAAATATAAATCTGCATACATTTAAAGCATATGGCCTCCCTCAAAGAATCCTGGAAAGTATCCCTCACAGAAATACAGTTCCCAGGATTTTTTGGGGAAATCACATGCTTTAAATGTAGGGTAAGTAAGCCACGTAAAAATGTTTGCCCACACCTAAGGGGAAAAAAGAGAAAACAAACAGAATGAAAAATAAATCATTAAACTAGGCATTAGTTTTTGGAAAATAGAAATCGATTAGAATAAGAAGGAACAAAAAATCAATCACAAGGAAAGCCCTGCAACTGAATTGAGGGAGCGGGGAAAGTGGAATGTTCCTATTCTGAGCTCTCTTAAAAGTTTGCAAAATAGCATTAAGGACCAAATTAATGCAAACGGGCAGGGGCAGGTGTGTGCAAGAGAGTAACAGTTATTAATGACAATTTGATTTGGAGTATTGATTTTTTCAATCTTGATTTGATTTTTGATTTGGAACAGTGGCAGCTGGTGGCTCCATGTCAGTAGAGCAGTGGAATCCACTCCAGGTTTTAGTCTGAACTTTCAAGGAGCTGTCAACACCTTGGACAGTTCCTTGGATGTTCGACTGGAACCTGGAGTGGATTCCCCTGACTGACTGACATGGTGCCACCAGTCACCACTGATTTGGAGTATTGATTTTTGTAGGTGAGGACACAGAAAGCGAACGAGAAGGATGTCAGTAGTCACTCACTCTTCTGTTTACCTTGATTTCCCAGGTGGAACATGCAGAAGAACAACAACCACATGGAAAAAAACAAATGCTTCAACATCCCTTTCCCAAAACACTGTGATTGGTGTGCCGTGGGAAAATAATTCACTGTGATTAAACCTAGACTGGTCTGTCAGACAGAAAGATTCCTGCCACCTCTCCGCCCTTACCCACTCAAACGCAAGGTGTTTCCCTGGTCAGTTTGGTGTCACTTAAAAAAAAAGCATTGGTCGATTTATTTTAAATCACAAAATGCAGCATTGGGGGACACCCTAGTCCACAGAATGACTAGGTACTTTAGGACAGCTTCAATCAACCTGGCACGCTCCAAATGTTTTGGATTGCAACTCCCATCGCTGTAGTCCAAAACATCTGGAAGGTGCCAGGTTGGTGCAGGCGGCTTTGAGGAGTGCCTGATTCAACTTGAGGTGCCTTGTTAATGGCACAATCCAACTCAGGCATGTGAAAACTGAAACCAAATCACCCCTATTTCCCTTGACATTTAGGCTACACCAGAGCAGATGCACACCCCTAACATTTATTAATAATAGCAGATGGATGACTACAAGCAGTTAGGCTGTTGACAGCTTATCTTTAGAGCACACACAAATGTGGGAAAACTCATTTCATTTAAAATTGCATCTTTGAAATGTAACAAAAGTAACATTTGAAAAACGCAGTCTTGTTTTCAATGTGTCAAAATGCAGCTTTGCTCAAGTCAATTCTTAATCTTTTAGGTGACTCTATGGGTGGGAAGCCACTTTTTTTAAAAAAAAGGAAAGCCCTGAATTTTAGTTAAGAACAGGAAAGTCTCATTAGCAACGGCTTTAGGTTTTAGGTTTTAATTTGAACTCAGAAATGTTGAATTCAGGGAATTCGTTACCTAGCAAATTTGCATGTGTTTTGCATTTCGTCATTGATAATTTGGCTGCAAGAAGCCACGCCAAAGGTCTTTACTGGTCTTACTACCTAGTCACCACTTTGGACCACATTTGTTCTGTAGTTACTAAATAAATCACTGCATACCATTTTGGCAATGTGCTGGCCTAATCTGAAGCCAAATTCTGCTGTTGTGGAAGCACAGAAAGACACCCAGGTGTGAATAATTAGTGAACTGCTCGTAACTGAGGTCATCTCTCCTTAAAGCCTGAGCTAAAGGTTCTCAGCAAAGGCTGGAACACTCTGTCTTATATCCTTTCCAAATGTGTGGGATTTTGGCTCTTTTGGAAGGGCATGTTAACTGCATACAAATGTTCTCTTTAGCCACATTTGTCTCCAGTCCAGTGGTGCCCTCAGGGGAGGACATTTGGGCAGGGGTCCAGGGCCCCACTCAGCAGAATGAGGAAGAGGGCTCCCAAGTGCAGTTGGGCTGGCATACCACATTTCGCCTGGATGGAGGATAGAAAGGGTTGTCTGAGCGTGCATAGAAACTAGCCTTCTTCAGTACAAAGGTACAACTTACATTTGTTGCTCCACCCACTTTTGCCTCTGGCCCTGTTCACCACTGGCATGTGGCCCCCGCAGGATTTGGGTCCTGTAGCCATCATGACCAGTAGCCATTGATGGCCCCATCCTCTAATCGCTTTATGAAGTTGGTGGCCACCACTACACTAACTGCTATTTACTGGTGGTTTAATTGATGTTTTTATTATTGTTATTGCAACTTTGCACAGTATGCTGCCTTGCATATATATGAAAGTGCAGTTTATAAATATTTCATTAAATAAATACATCCTGTGGCAGCAAGTTCCACAGTTTAACCACGTGCTCCTTCCCTCCCTTAGTCATTGTGTTTCACAATGGGCAAAATGCAGCCTTTTACTTTTGAGGGTGGGGTCGGAATCTCCAGTTCCATTTGTTTTCTTTTCCTTTTTTAATACTGGGGTCCTGGGCAAGAGTGGTATTTAGTACCTGACTACGGTCACATTCACACCATACATTTAAAGCACTACTATACCACTTTAAATAGTCATGGCTTCCCCCAAAGAATACTGGGAAGTGTAGTTTTTAGGACCCCCTTATTTCCCTCACAGAGCTACAGTTCCCAGAGTAATTTAACAAGCAATCCCAAGGAACTCTGGAAATTGTGAGCAGAATAGGGGGGGGTCTCCTAACAACTCTCAGCTCCCTTAACAAACTACAGGTTCCAAGATTCTCTGGGGGAAATGTCATGATTGTTTAAAATGGAATAATAGTCTTTAAATGTATGGTGTGAATGTGGTCTAAGGCATGCACAAGAGCGATAAAAGTGATCTTGCACACAATCTCTGTATTATTATTATTTTTTTAAAAATCCCAACATATGCCCAGCAATTACAGTTTCTGAGATAATCCCCCAACATGCACTGTGTGGAGATCTTGATGGATCACCTCCTCCCAACCAGGTATGAAATTGGAATGTGCCTTTGACATGTGGCAGTTGGTGGAAATCGGCATGCACCGCTTGTATTGTTTGAGCGACCGGAAACAAAATGGCTGGGTCAGACTCAAAAGAGGAGCAAACAGAAGTAGGGGATAGTGATAGAGACCACCCACCTAAACATCACCATCCACAGGACAAAGTACCCGTGAGAAAAAAATGCACTAATGAACTTTGGTTGCATTCAGACGTGAGGTGTATTGAGTTAGTTTTACTGATTATAATGGCAGTGCTTGTGCTCGGATTGCTAACAGTCCTTTCACACTGCAGCACCTGTTACATTATGGAACTGTGGCTTTTTGACCGATATGCCGCCATGTCGTGCTAAACTTCATTCCCGCCAGTGGGCATGGTGTGATACAACAATGTACATCGTTGGACACGTCGCTCTTCCCCCACTCTTTCCGTACATGCGCACTTCTGTTTCCCCGTGATTCCCCAGGAAAACAGCAAGAAAGAACTATGGCGGTATACTGTCCCAAATTTTGTCACTTCGGTGATTTTCTGGAGTAATGGGGTTGCAAACAGTTTATTTTTTCTGGAACCAATTAACATGGAAATGAGCGCTAAACTTCCACTATATTCCACAAGATTTTCAGAAGTAGCTTTTACGTTATGTGTGAAATATCAAATAAAATGCGGGAATTATCAGGTAAGGAAACATCGGGAAAATGGAATAAACTGCTGTCTGAATGCAGCCTTCTACAGTGCAGATGTGTAATGGATTATTTCTGTTTAGCAGATTGTCCGTGACAAGGGGAAATCCAGATTAAATGTAAAAAAAATTCCATATCATAATACCTAGATTTGTAAAACTCCCATCCATCTTAAAAACAACAGCCACATTATATGCAAGTCCTATTTAATTTTAGCATTTCTGTTATTTTAGCAATTTTACTTGGTCATATGTGATACAAATTTGACTGTATACAAAGCAGATCATTGAAACAATTACACAACATTTATAATTCTCAGAGGGGCAGCCACGTTAGTGTGTTGCAGCAAAAAAAACCAACGAAGAGTCTGGTGGCAGCTTAAAAACAGACATATTTATTATGGCATATGATTTCATACAGAAGTTATTAGCTGTTAAAGTGCATGTAAGGGCTGTTGTTGTTTTTTAATAAAGAAGGAAGGTTAAACAGAGATGTCTGTTTTTCATAATTGCACCGCACTCCCAAGACAGCAGTTCAGCCATCTTGAAAATCAATGTTTTCATGACCTTTGAACTCTCTCTTCCTGTTGAGTGTCTCCACCACAGGTTGCTCCCGAAGATGAAAACAAAGCAAATATATAACAGTAAAGGGCCAGGGTTAATGTCTTTAACAAGATAATGTTACTTAAGGGAACTGTAAACCAAATCATTCCAAAATTCCAGTTGGTCCTTGAAAATCTAAGGGATATTATGAAACCATATGTGCACCCGCCCAGCCTGAGTTCCTGACAAGCGATTTGTTGGGGGGGGGGGGTGTTAGAAGCTGCTCCTTTGGATCTGCACACATCAGGTTGACAGCATCACAGGGAAATTGTCCAAGGTCATTACTAAACATAGAGAAAGCTGTTGGATGTGACTTCTGTTCTGAGGGAGGGCATATGGCATTCCATGAAAATTCAGCAAGGTGGCTCTTAAAAGCAACTTTGCTTGTTCCCAAATTTATGCCTCTCCAGCAGAGAGATTCTCTACCCCACAAGGCAGCTGGAGGATTCTTTGTAATAAAGTAAGGAGATAGAAAGCAATCTAGAATAGGTAGGGTTGGCAGATCTAGGGACAGGGAAGAATATGTCCAGTCTGCATTTCATAGCAGAGAGAGCTGATTTGTCATTCCTAAACTTGCTTGTTGGCCAGAATGCAACTCTCAGTCAGATTATGCATTTCTCCAGGTTTTGTGATGCAGCTTTGGTTCCAAGAAATGCACATAAATATATATATTTTATATACAAAAAAGGCAAACAAAATGTGTCTTTTAGAGGCAAATGCACTGTAAATCACTGGAAACGTACTTTGTGGGAAGAGTGTGTTCAAAATGCACGCAATTTATATGTACAGTTTTCATGCCAGCCCCCCCCCCCCACACACACAACAACACAGGACAGAACAGTCCTATTATTGAGCAACAGCAAAACTGAGAAGGAACAGGCAGGTCCATTCATCCCTAGCCAGATCCTGAGATTCAGAATGGGGAGCCAAGGAGATAAAGCAGGTGCTTCGAAAATAAGGGGGTAGAATAGAGATGGGGAAGCTGTGGCCCTCCAGATGTGGTTGGACTGCAAGTCCCAGAACTCCTGACCACTGACCATGCTGGCTAGGGCTGATGGGGCTGATGGAGTAGAGCCTGAGAGTGGTCAGAGAGACTGGGGGATCTGGTTCAGGAAACAGTATGCAATGGAGCAAAGATTCAGTTTGGACTCAAGGCTTATATAAGAGCTGGAGGCTCTGTCCCTTCCTTGTTCTCACCCAGGGACTGATCTGGGCAGGTGCTTACATGAACTTGTTCCTCCTTTTGAGTGGACTTGTGGGTGATAGCCAGGCTCTTTGCCAGCAGCCCAGAAGCTCCTTCCTGATGCATCATTTCCTCTGTTTCTGCGGCGCTGGTGGTGTCAAGAGGGGGTCAGGATCTGAAAGCTGGCCAAGGACCTAGGCAATCAGCATGGAAACATGGCTGCAATGTGTGGGTCTTCAGGATTGCTGCTGGTACAGGGGTTTGCTGGGGACATGGATCCCCTCTTTCATCTGCAAAGAAACCCAAGGTTCCAGGTATGGGCATGGCTGACCCTGTACTTAGGGATGGATTAATACGTCAGTTTTGGTTCCTCTCCGTTAATCCTTTTTCCAGTCTTAAAGCTCTCCACATTTCTACATCAGTTTGAGATTTTTTTTTATAAAGTCCTCACCAAATTTAATCAGCATTCTATCATGCATTTGTCTTTATCTACACATTTTTGTATGTAATATTGCCCAATAGGCACCTGTTTGGAAGCAATGTTCCCTAATATAATGCATTTTTGTACATTTTCACTAAAGTATGTGTTTTTATACAGACTTTCCCCTTGTTGTTGTGTGCCTTCAAGTCGATTACGACTTATGTTGACCCCATGAATCAGTGACCTCCAATAGCATCTGTCATGAACCACCCTGTTCAGATCTTGTAAGTTCGGGTCTGTGGCTTCTTTTATGGAATCAATCCATCTCTTGTTTGGCCTTCCTCTTTTTCTACTCCCTTCTGTTTTTCCCAGCATTTTTGTCTTTTCTAGTGAATCATATCTTCTCATTATGTGTCCAAAGTATAACTTCAGTTTCATCATTTTAGCTTCTAGTGACAGTTCTGGTTTAATTTGTTCTAACACCCAATTATTTGTCTTTTTCACAGTCCATGGTATGCGCAAAGCTCTCCTCCAACACCACAATAAATTTCTGCCCCAGCCATAGCTATACCCAGGCCTAGAGGACTGGGGGCAGAATTCGTCTGTGACTAACAACTCACACATGGAGCCCCATTGACATAGAGGTGCCGACTGACATAGAAGCAGAGCGATGTTGAAAATATATGATCATCTGGAGAATTCAAAGCCAAAAAGGGTGGAGTTGACTACCTTTTTATCTCAGGGGCACCAGAGCACCAAGCTGTTGAATGCACCAGACTGCCATGGACTTGGAGCACCATGCATAGATTTCTCCACTGAAATCATGTGGCCAGATTATCTAAGGCAGTGGTGGGAAATCGAGAGTCTGTGGGCTAAGGATGGGTGAATATGTCAATTACAGTTTTTCTCAGTTTCTCCTTTTTCCAGACTTAATCCAGTTCTCCACATGTCCACATCAGTTTGCAATTTTATAAACGTTTGTATAAAATATAAATGTTTGTATGCAATTTCCCCTAATATACACATTTTTGCAAAGCAGTGTTCCCTAGCATTTTGCTATTTTCACTTAATAGCAGGGGTGTAGTCACCCAGGGTCTTGGGTGGTCTTAGACCCTTTATGTTTTTGGGAGCAGAGTCCCAGCAGGGTTCTTAGGTCTCCAGCATCCTATAAGACAATCAGCATACAAGGGGAATGTGTTAGCCACTGATAAGAGTCTTCTAACATGCTTCCTTATCCTTTCCTGCTGATTGGAGCCAATTGGAGTGAAAGGAAGGTGAGTCAGCCACTGAGAAGGCTCTTCTCAGCAGCTAACACTCTCCCCTTTTGTGCTCATTGGCTGCTAGGGACTTCTATTGTTGTAGGAGAAGGCATTAACAAGGATTTCATTCTCAACCCAGCAGCAAAAAAGAGGGGCATGACTGTGACTCACCTGAAAGGACCCTGCACTTCTGAATTTGCCACCACACTACTGCTTAATAGATGCATATTCAGGCATTCTTTACCCTGGCGTGTGCATTATTGCACACATTAGTTGGCTGGAGAACTGCACTGCCAAATTCGGAGAAGTGCAGATTTCAAAAGCTGGGCTGTGTTTTGGTTTGTGCGTTGTTTCGGAAAGTGTGGATTTGGTAGGTTCACCTTTACCTGCAAACTGAATCATATTTCTCCCCCATTCCTACTGGCGTCTGAATGCAGCCCTCAGGACTCTCCCCAGCATGTGCCTCCTCCCTATGCCAAAGCCACAGCATCTCTGCTCCGCACTCACTTCAGGTACTTTTGCCTGGCTGAAATGTGTCCCTAAACTGTGATCGTGTGTGTGTGTCTGTGTGTGTCTGCATGGAAACCTCTGCCTTTTGTGTGGCTAGAATGTAGCCTGCTCTACAAAAGAAAGAGTCACAACTCTTGCTCCTCTGGCCCCAGCCACCACTGGCATGTGGCCCCCAAAAGGTTACCCACAAGCAAAGGGAGCCTTCAGGCTGAAAAAGATTCCTCGCCCATGGTCTCAGCCTTTTAAAAACGCTTAGCCCACGTGCGAAAAACAAATGCCAACATTTTGCTGTCTTCCCAATAATTAGGGGAATGAAGCAAACAAACTTTGACAGAGGTGTAAATTCAGAATCAATTATCTGTTCACTTCAGTTAATACTTACATTGAACTTGCTTATGTTAACGGGCAAACTCCATTTTCTAGCTCTCGCTTGTAACAGTTAGTATCAGAGAGACAATTAATTCCATCTGTAATGTCAGTTATATTTATAACTAGTGTGACAGGACTCTGAGTTGGCCTGGACATGAGGTAGGTCTTCGCGCACACCCTCAACCTGGCCTCTCAGAAATTAAAAGGAAAGATGTCTTATTTAACAAGAAAACTTAAACTGGCCCCAATTACCTAATGTTCAGAAGAATGAGATGTTAAATACAATATTGACCATGGCAAGGTCACGGTGAAAACAGCTAACTCTCAAGATTTACTTCCTTATTGCACAGATTTTCACTGCTACTATGAGCTGCATTTATTTTATTCATAGTTTACAACATTAATAAGACACAATGAATACATCAAAAGCATAGACTTAAAAGAAAGCTAGAACAATCCAGCTGGAAAAAAATAAATTTTAATTTAGTTAAATAGTTAAAAATAACACAAATTAGACAACCATAATAAAAATGACCGATTTTAGAGAAATGAAGAGAGAATTCAAGGTTTAATCTGAATAAGCTTTTAGTATGTTAATATTTAAATTATTAGAAACTCTGTGAGAACCGCTCATGGTTTTATTGATTGGTCTGTCAAGAAATGATCAAAAATAAATAGTGCACAAAGAAATGAATGAATTTTAGCCCTTGCACCATCAGTGGATAAACTGCCTTTCCACAGAATTGTTCGCTAATTTATTCATCAAAATATTTATATCCCACCTTTCCTATCCCAATCAGACCCTCAAGACAACAAATAATAACCATAAATACAATAATCGATCCAAACAGCAATGAAAATGGAAGACCTAGGAAATTACAGTTGCAGTGATGAACAGGGATAGAAGATAAATTCAACTCAGTTCGCATTGAAAGGTGAACTAAACAAATTCTGGCTTTCCCAAAATATACACAAATTGAAAAAAATAGAAGGCCTATCAATCCAGTTGGCTACAATCCCAGATTTTAAGAGATCCTGTTATTGTTTGTTTTGGCTTTCATTCTTTCATCTGGCAGCAAAGCAGAAATCATTGCCATATCAATCTATCCTATGTGAGAAACAAATGATAGGGGGAAGAAACATAATATTTTGCAAACACTTTGCATTCATTCTGCAGCATCTTTTCTCCATATTCCAGGACACACTGAGAGAACTGGAAGAAATGTAGATCATATTAGAAATATGAGAAAGAGGGGCCTGTCTCTCTTTCATTATTACTGATACTTGAAGCAAAACTAAACTTTTTTAAAAATAATCATATGCCACTAAAAGCTTAACAATTAGATCTCTTACATCTTGGCTCAGGAGGCGGGGCAAGATGGCGATTTTGAAGGACACTAAACTAGGAGCTCCGCATTTCATTTTGTAATGATTGTTAAATTAGGATTAAGCATCTAACACTCGCCACTCCTGAAGGGTTGTATAACAATTCTTATACAAATAGCCAGTGACTACCCTATCAGTTCTGCCAGCCGACCTTGGAAGACTGCTTTCCCTAAGACACTCTTCTATCAACCTCTTCGCCCTTCGCTGCCTCGGCCCGGCTGCACACAGGGCTACATTAAGATTTCGACCTTGAAAGCAACTCCCCCGACGCTCTCTTTTGCATCCTCCTGATTTGCCTTCATTTGGCCAGCATCCAACGCTACTTCCAGTAAGATATAAAGCTATTAATTTAATTTATCGGAAAGACCAACTCTCTCTATCACCTATCTTTTTTTTCCCTTCAGTCTGTTGAACAGCTTTTTACTTATTTTAAAGCAACAGCTCTGAAACAACCCCAAAAGATGGTCTTTACTAGGAAGGCTTACAAGAACCTGGGAATTGCCCCATTGCTCAAGCTATCTCCCCTCAGTGGCCGGGCTCGACAACCTAAAATAAGCAATTACTACTCTCCTAAGAGCCAAAAAACCAATGGAGCCAAGGAACAAGAGGTTAAAAGCACTCCCTCTTCTACCTCAATGGTGGACTGGTCGTTGAACTATACTGGAGTCTCACAACCTATTGTTTACAACAACTGTAACCCGCCCTCTTTAAATCTAGCACAGGAAATAGCTAGAGCGGAGAATATGCCCCCCCTTGAGGCAGCCAAAATGATATTGAATTATGACAAAGATGACCATCTCGATCTGTCCCCAAGACAGCATCTTGATCCAGCTGATCACCCAGTTATGGATCTAAATTCCAACCAGTACTCGCCCAATCAATTTCAGACTTGCAAGGTGAAAATCGTTCCACCTAAAACGTTCTTCCAGGAAATTGAGCCCTGATTTAACACAGTACTAACTGATCTCACGCGCATTAAAGCATTTCTCATGGAAACTAACCGTCTCCTAACCACACTGGCTGAAGCCTATATAAAACTTGACTTACCCCGTGAGAAGGAGAGGAAGAGAGAGAAAGAGCGATCAGATGCGAAACCTAAAGGCAGTGTATTAAAGACTCAAGGTACCAAAGGAAAGATCACCAAAAAATCCAAGAATATTAAACATCCGAAGTTTCACCACTATAGCAAAATGAATTTTGGAAAGCTTTTCAAGCTACTTGATGCCCCATCTAAGCCGAAAACCTTGCTGCCGGTTACAAAGCTGGCCCAGTTTGAACAACCCGACCTACCCTATGGGGGTTACACTCCCCCTAAAGGGGCAGGTCCATAGTTTGGGGATCTTATTAGATCCGCTCCTGTCTCTGGAGGCTCAGGTAGCCTCGGTGGCACGGAATGCGTTCTACCAGCTTCGGCTGGTAGCCCAACTACGACCCTATCTGGACAGGGAGAACCTTGCCTCAGTTATCCATGCTCTGGTAACCTCTAGATTGGATTACTGTAATGCACTCTATGTAGGGTTACCTTTGAAGACGGTTCGGAAACTTCAGCTGGTGCAGAATGCTGCGGCCAGAGTTCTCATTCGGACTAAAAGATCTGATCATATAACACCTGTCCTGGCCCAACTGCACTGGCTACCAATACATTTCTGGGCCAGATTCAAAGTGTTGGTTCTTACCTATAAAGCCCTTAACGGCACCGGACCGCAATACCTGATGGAACGCCTCTCCCACTATGAACCTACCCGTTTGCTGCGCTCGACGTCGAAGGCCCTTCTCTGGGTTCCAACTCATAAGGAGGCCCGGAGAGCAATAACGAGATCTAGGGCCTTCTCGGTGGTGGCCCCCGAATTATGGAATGCCCTCCCTGACGAGATACGCCTGGCGCCTTCTTTGATATCTTTTCGGCGCCAGGTAAAGACCTACCTCTTTGCCCAGGCACTTTAGTCTTAGTTTTTAATTTTAATGTTATAGTTAATTAATTGTAACTTCTATTAATTTTGTCGTAATCTGTTTTTAATGTGTTTTTATACTTATATGTTGTAATCCACATTCGCTGGTTTTAAATGTGGTTTTATCTTGTTGTACACCGCCCTGAGAGCCTGTTGCTAAAGGGCGGTTTAAAAGTGCAATAAATAAATAAATAAATAAAAACCCAGGCCTGCCAGTACTAATCTCTTCTCAGACGGCCCTGCCGATCGCCTGTCCTCTTCTCCTCCAGGGAACTCACTTTGAAATCAGGTCCTTAATTATCAAGATTCCTGCCCACCTCCTCCTTTGGTACCAAATGCCAGCTTGGACCGAAGGGAAATACGAGATGGAATCTAATACTTAATCCCTGTAAGTTGGTCTTATCTAATTATCCCAAGCCTTCGGGCTTCTTATCACAAAGGGACCACAAAATGCACCTAATGAAAATCCTTGAAAGACCTACTTAGAGCAAGCTAAATATTGGCGACATTATTCAGGTAGAATACCTTTTCTACAATTACGTCAATGCCCGTGCTGTTGTGACTTTTACCGAATCGGGCAAAGTCTCGCTTCTACGTTAGAGGAATACGTTAGCATCAAGCGGCCTACTGATAGCACGAATCTTCGAGAATCGCATTCCACCTCAAACCCTATTTATCCATCCTCCACCTATGAAAACCAGAGGAATGACAACGACTAGCAACAATCTCGAAGACAATCTAATTGACTTCGAGGCAAAGGAGATGAAGGAATCTTTGCCACCCCTACAAAACCTAGTTCCTCGACCCACTGAATCCCCAAACGAAAAGGACAACTTCGGGTACACCATGGCCCCCAATAGCCATATGGACTTCTGTGCCTCTGTCATACGCTGCAGAGCGAATTTGACTAAAGGCCCATAACATAGTATTGTTTTTAACTTGAACTCACAGTTAGGTTTATTCCCATTTACTTGCCTAGTTTTGTACATTTTATTTGTATGAAATTTTATACCTTGTATTTTTATGCTGGTCTATGTACTATAACAAAATCTATTCATTCATTGATTCACAAATTGAAACACAGTCATGTTTCAAAATTCACACTCCTCCTAATTTTTCAGTGCAGTTTTCCTGGCAAGTAATGTGTATAGCAATGCATGCACTAGGATAAAGAGGGCATAAACATGCATGTATTAGTGAAAAGAGCATAGAAAAAGTATAAGGGAAAATTGTTTTGCAAAAATGTGTAGATTAGGTAAAGTTGCATATAAAGATGTATATAAGGAAAAATTTATGCTAGCATGCTGATGAACTTCCATCAGGACTTTCTATTAAAAAAAAAAGAAATCACAAACTGAGGAGGAAATTTGGAGAGCTGAACTTAAGGCTGGAAACATGAGAAACTACAATTAACAGGTTCATCTGTGCCTACGGAGAGCAAACCAATGGGAAGAGTGTCTATCTTGAACACAAAAAGTTACTTGACACCGAGTCAGACAATTGGTGTATTTAGCCCAACACTGCTGATTTTGACTCCAGGGTCTCAGACAGAAGTCTTTCCTGTTACCTGGCATCAACATCACCACCATCCATTTATTATGGTCAGCAGACCACAAATAAAGCCAAAAATAAAACCATACAAGGTACCATAATCTTAAGTACAGAGCAAGGTAGATGCCATCAGTGCCATCAACTGTACATATACACAAGATAATACATGGTCTTACTAGCAACCCCACAAGTATCCTTCCATCTTCAGATGGTTAGTTGCCTCCTTATTCTCACTGCCACGGATAAAAACGTAGCCACTGCAAATGACACCCGTGGGTTTTGTCTCCCAGAAAACATTTAACAAAAAGTTGAGCTGACCTTCCTGGTGGTTTGGTCAATAAAGAGGCAACTATTTGCTGATGAGCTCCCATATAAAAAATATCAGAACAAAACAACATGTCTCATAGATTCCACCTCCTGGTTTGCTTTGTGAAATTCTTTAATTGGAGATGCCAAAGATGGATCTTGGACATTATGGATGCCAAGGATAGGGAACCTATCCCTATGTGGTTGGACTCCAACTCCCATCACACACACACACACACACACACACCCCTGCTAGCATGATCAATTATTAGGGATGATGGAAACATTGTTTTAATTTTTTAAATTGTTTTGCTTTTTATTATACTGTGATTAAAAATGAGGCTATTTGTTTAATCTATTATGTTTAAAAATAAGCTTGTTTTAACTTTTTTTTCCTTGATACCTGGGGAATATTCTGTTTAGTTTATTATGTATATTATGGATTTTTTCCTCATATTTCCTGTACTTAATTTTATATGCAGTGTTTATATTATGCTGATACTAAAGAGGATGTTTTGTTCAGTTAATTGGATTTTATTGATGGTTTTTTGTAGTTGATGTTTTGACTTATTGTACACCACTTAGAGTTTTATTTAAATATAAGGGACATATAAATTGTCTAAATAAATAAACAACTGGAGGGAAGGATGCAACTCTCTCCCCATGTAAATCATGTGTTCTGGTTCTACAACAGCTCTTGACGGCTCTAAAACAAATCCGCTAGGACAACCAAATAATGAATCAATCAATTTTTTCAAGTAAAAAGCAAGAACACAATAACAATGACAAAACAGCCAATTACAAGGGAGGGGAGGGGATTGGAAGGGGAGGGGAGGGGTGAAGGAAGGGGGAGGGAAGGGGCAAAAAGGAGGTAATGGGAGAAAGGAGGAGGGGAGGGCGGGTTTGATCATTTGCATGCTTATTGAGTTCAATGGGATTTACTCCCATGCAGTCATGCTTAAGATAGGAAAAACTGACCATGGGGGGAAAGAGGAGGGGAGGGGAGAGGGAAAGGGGAGGAGGAGGGGGAAGGAGGGTATTGGAAGCGGATGGGGAGGGATGGGCAAAGGAAGGGGGAGGAAAGGGGCAAGAAGGAGGGGGAGGAGGAGGAGGAGAGGGCAGGTTTGATCATTTGCATGTTTTTTGAGTTCAACGGGATTTACTTCTGTGCAATCATGCTTAGGATAGGTTAAACTAACCAGGGGGAGGGGCAGGGAGAGGAGGAGATTGGGTGGGTGGGCACTGGACAGAGGGAAAGCCCTTTCCTTTCCAAAAAGAAGAACATTGTGAACAGTATCATTGTTTTTCTGCATTTCTCCCGCCTTTTTATTCTACAGTAGGCACATGTAGTCTCTCACCCAAATTTAAACCAAAGCTGTCCCTGGCCACATCCGCACCAGATCTTTATTTCACTTTAGACAGTTATGGCTTCTCTCAAAGAATCCTGGGAAGTGTAGTTAGTAAAGGGTGCTGAGAGTTGCTATGAGACACAATCCCCAGAAGAGGGGCTGATTATTAAACCCCTCTGGCCACTGGAGCTCTGTCAGGGGAATAGGAGTCTCCTCTCACCACCCTTCACAAACTACATTCCCCAGGATTCTTTGGGGGAAGCCATGACTGTCTCAAGTGAAATCAAAGTCTGGTGTGGGTGTGGCCCCCTGATTAGCCAATCCCAGCAGCTGGGAGTCTGGCTTTTAGAACACTGACAGTTGACTCCAATGCTGAATTTCTTAATTAATTAAAAATCAACGAGGCATTTTTCTATCTTTTAAACTGCAGAAGATGAAGTTCAGAGTATGGGGCAAGGTCAGTAACAGGATTACAGGTACTCTGTGAACATGGCTGATTTTTAATTAATTTCAACAGATTATGAGAACACTGAGAAAAAACCCAACAGGGGTCTGGTTTTTTCTCTCTCTTTTTACACTTTGCACTCTGATCCTCTCAGACTGTTTTGTGTATCACCATGAAAATTTAGAGGGTTGATAAGCAAGCATTTCTGAACTCAGGACCATACGTTTTGTAATGTTTTGTTTTGAAATAAGCTTATGGGAAGCATCAGAATGGCATGGGGGTATTTTCAATTTAACATTGCGGAATGCGAAAAATCCATGCTGGCTATAGTATATAGACACTCTTGGGGCTGTATAATTTGCAGGCAAAGTTTATGAAGTAGATCCACACGATGCATTTAAAGCACATCCAACTCACATTTAAAGTGCATGACTTCCCCCAAAAAAGTCATCACTAAGGCACACCCCATGATATCACTAGGGCCCGCCCCTGAAATCTCAGGGTTTGGGATGGTTCTGACCTGGCAATCCTAAATCTACTCAGCTTCTGTATATGAAATGTGAGTGTCGTCTTCCTGAAAAACCATCTTTCCCTCCACTGCCTGGTAAGGGCATTAAGATCAACAAACAGAACCCAGTTAGTTTTACCATGGCCTGATAATTGTCGGCTAGAGGAAACATGGAGGCAGGCTTTTTCACTGGTGCCACCATTGTTGTGGAATGCCCTCCCTACTCAAATACTAAGTCCTATGTAGAGTAGACCCATTGAAATTAATAGGCCTAAGTTGGTCATGTCTATTAACGTCAATGGGTCTACTCTGAGTAGGGCTGACATTGAGCTTCATGACTGAGCTGCTAAACTGAATCTTGCCCTTCCTGTTAGGCAACAAAATGTCTTGGGCCAGCCCTGTAAGTAGGTAAAGGAGTACTTCCTCCTGAATGAACTCTGCCCAACACAGCTGGGTCTTCTGAGGAGGCCCTACTCTGTGTTCCACCAACAGGGGCCTTGCTAAGTACCTAAAAGACTCAAGGCTCATGACATAAATTTCCACATGCTATTTTATATAGAGAGATGCAAATTTAGCCTGCATTTCAGAGGGGGAGGACCAAACTCTGGCTCCTGCTATCAGGGCTTACTCTGGGCTATGGGTGCCAACAGGATTTTCTGGGTATGCTGTAGGAATGGGCAAATCTGTCCATTTTGGTTTCTCTCCATTTCTCATGTTTACAGTCTTACATTCAGTTCTCCACATTTCCACAAGTTTTCTATATGCAAAATTCGGAGAAAGGCAACTTTCAAAAGATGGCTTCACAAATTGTTTCAGAAAGTGCAAATTAGGTTGGTTTGACTTGAAATGCAAACTTCCCCATCCTGAGCTCTCAAATCATTGAACCATAGCTACCTCCCAGTTTGACTGGGGACCTACTCTGTGGAGTACTTAGCAGACTGGTTTATCTAGCCTTGTGAATCGGGCGCCTTGATGGCCATGGTGTTCCACCACGCTGTGTCATGCAGACAGGAAGTTGCAAGTCACTTTCCTCAACTTCTGTCTATCTACCCCTCTCGACCGGTTGCACAACAGATCTCTTCTTCCCTCTCCCCCCCCCCACAAGCAGGCTCTCTTTCTCCGTTCCATGCCTTATAAGGTATGCCAGGACGGTTGTAAGTAGCGAGGAAGAGGCTTCCTGCTGAAATGGCAGGAAATTGCTAACCCCACCAATTTCAAGAACGCTTGTGACATGAGCCACCTGTGGAATGCCACCACATTCCATGCTCCCCACACACACACACACACTGCCATGAATTTTTACATCCCCTTTAAGTGAGCCATAAAAACGCTCCAGTGCTGATAAACTCAGATTTATCCGGAGTAGCATAGTAGATGTTTGAGTAGGGTGCTGCACAGAATGACTTCAATAAAAGAATCGCCAGCACGTACTAGAGACACAGGTCATTCCTTGGCTCTCAAGGACTGGAAACAAACCAAAGCAAAGCGGGAGGAAAGGGGGACAGTGAAGTGTGTTTCACCAGATTTTGCTGCAAGCTGTGGCTTAAGCAAAGGCCTCTTTCCCATGAAAACTGACTTCGCTTTGACAAACACTGAAAACTTTTCAGATGAGTAATGGCAACATGGCAAAGGGTAGCAAAGAGGGTGGTGAAGTTGTTAAGAGTGTTGGACGATGACCTGGGAGACCAGGGTTCAAATCCCTACTTGGAAATGAAGCTCACTGGGTGACCTTGGGCCAATCACTACCTCACAGTGGTAGAGGGGAAGAACTCTGTACGTCACTTTGAGCTCCTTGGAGGAAAGGTGGGAGATAAATGCATAAATAAATAAATAAGGGCACAGTGGGCTAAGTAGGGGATGCCTTGCCATCTTAATCTGCCCACAAAAGGTGAAGGCAGAGCTTTGGGTGGTATTCATACTTGTCCTACTCAGAGTAGACCCATTAAATTTAATAGACATGATTAGGTAAGGTTCATTAATTTCAATGGGTCTACTCAGAGTAGGATTTAGTTGAATATGACCCTTCATTTCAAAAATCAATGGCTACTAGCCACAATGGCTATGTTCTACCTTGCTTTGAACCACAGACAGGGAGAGTGCTGTTGCACCCAGGAGGTCAGGTCCTGCTGGTGGCCTTCCAATTGATTGGGTACTGTGAGAACAGGATGCTGGACTCGACGGGCCTTTTGCCTGTTCCAGCAGGGCTCTTCATATGTTCTTTGAGATACGCTATCGGAAGCCCACTCCACAGTAGTCTGGAGCAGGGCTTTTAGCGTGGCTGCCCCTGTTCTGGCAAACAGCATTCCTGTTGAGATACGAGAGGCGTTCCCCTATCTGCACTTTCCAGAAACCACTGAAGATGGTTTTGTTCCAACAAGCTCTCCCAGCTGGATGAATCGTTCTCTGCTATGGATGCCTACTTAGTATTGCTTTGTGTCTGTTTGCTGTTATTTTCTATGTTGTTTCTAACTTTGTAGCTGTTTATTGTATTTTGTATACAATATTGAGACGCGTGTGTGGAAAGTGATATAACAACAACAACAACAATAATAAGCTAGGGACCAAGCCTGCTTATAGGTGCATAGTCTCTAACCAATAAATTCTCTTTGAATTCTTCTTTCACGTGCATGGACTGGTTGCAGCTATTCAGGGCCAGACTAGACATCACATTAGCTACATATCTCTGCCTTTAAGTAGTGGATTATTGTTTTCTTTACACAAATTCTCAGCACAGTGAGAGGGGGGCTGATCTGGATTGGAACCCTAGCATAGTAGTAAGGGTTTTTTAACCCTTTGCCCCTTGCTAAAAATTTGGATTGGCCTCTCCTGTACTTGCAACTTGAATGGGGGGGGTGATGACTCCCACTGAAATAAATGGGAGAGGCTTTTTCCAGTGCAAATTGCAGATGCGGGCGGTGTGGAGAATATGGAGTGGAACCACAGCAAGGGGTAAAGGATTAATGTCCCCATACTCACCACACTAGGATCCCAGTCTGGGTCAGCCCCTGCAGCAATTTGTGTGAAAGCACACACAGTCCCTGACTAGAGGAGAAATTTGATTCATTTCACATTTAAAGCTGAATCTATCCAATGTGCACTTTCTAAAACAATATGAGAACTAAAACACAGCCGTTCCTTCAAATTCACACTTCAATGAATTTTGCAATGCAATTCTCCACACAAAAATGCATATATTGGGGGGAAGTGTGCATAAAAATGAATATATGAGTGAAAATAACATACTAGAAAATGCTTGCAAAAATGTGGTCATTGGTCAAAAACTGCATACCAAAATGTATTGATTAGAAGAAATTTGCACCAAAATGCTAGAGAATTTTCATGAGGATTTAAAAACAACAACACAGAGATGGCTGCAGAAATGTCAATTGAATTGAAGACTGGCAAAATGAAAAACTGAGAACCAATATTGACAGATCTTTCCATCCCTATACTTGACAGAGGGGAAGCCTTACATTTTCGGGTAAGCAGCACAGATTTTGCCACCACTGCAAAGTCCATATTGAGTTTGGAATTTCAGAGAAGAAGGGGCATGATCTAGAATGTCTGTTCTAATACCAGGGTAGGGGTGGTAATATACACAGTATAAATATAATAAATGCAAAAATAGCATTCTTTGTCAAGGGTGCTTTCTATAGCTATCCCTAGCACAGAGAAAGATTGTTGTTAGATCCCTCTATCGTTCAAAAATGAAAAAAGGGGGGAGGGGAGAGAGAGAGAAATAGAAGAAGCTAATCTTAGGTATTTTGTTCCCTTCAGTGCCTCAGGGACAGAAAATAATTTCCAACAGGAAGCCTTTGATTCTGAAGCTTCTACGTTTCCAAAATGTCTCTGTCAGAGTTAACAAAAGAAAGTGTGCCAGTTCTTCAAGCCAATGTGAATTAGGGGTGGAACCACATAAACTCTTCTGGTTGGAGAACTCCTTGATTCCCACGGAGAAGTTTTAAGACCCCTGACAACCCAATGAGTCCTCTTTCCCCCATTGAATGCAATAGTACTGCACTTTTCCATGAAAAGATCAGAACGGCTGTTTTTACATAAGAGAAATGGCAAGGAAGTTTTTTCTAAAAAAGCCTTATGAAAAGAATTAGCTGAAAACTGAATGTGACCCTTTTGAAGAAGGTGGGGAGATTTCCTCTGGCCAAAAAGTTATTTCTGGCGGGGGGGGGGAGGAAATATCCTGAAGTTGACTGCCATTTAAAATGCTTTGCAAGCTAGATAACTTGCAAAGGAGCTGAGCTCCGAGGCAACGTGCTGATTAGATGGGAAAGGAGTTGAGCTGAATGGCAAAGTAGTCTGCTTTGATCTGGCAACCTCAGCTCTCTTGGGCAGCCTTATGGTTCATGGTGTTCTTGGTTCATGGTTCACAGTTTACAGTGGTGTAGGAAAATGCTGTTAATACAGAAACTCACCAAAACAAAGGCAGTATCAGGAGGACATAAATTTATTGTTGCACCATTTCCAGACCTGGAAGACAACTTCTCTCTTGTCCCAGGGACAGAACAGGTCTCCTGATTCAGAGGTAGTGTTTTGTGTAGGACATAAAGCATTGGCTTTGAACATGAGGGAACAGCATTAAATTCTTGCTCGCTCTCAGCCATGAAGCTCACTGGGTGGCCCTGGGCAAATCCCTGTCACTCAGCCCTGACACAGGAGGTTTCGAAGGTAAAAGAAGAGTCTATTGACTATAAGTGCTAAACTAATGATAAATAATAATACCTATAAGAGAACCAGCTGTTAGTGGCATTCTGGAGGGAGAGAGAATCAAGCGTGCTCTTTATTGCAAATAGCATTTGTTTTTCACTTGCTCTCAAGCAGGACTGTGTTTATTTCTAGCTGACCATGTGCTTTTCTCTTTTTTCCCCCCCACCTCTCACATTTATGAATGGGAACATTTTTCTTTCTTTGCAAGCGTCGCAAATGGCTCTGGGCGCAAATTCCCTTGGAAAACTAGCGTGACTTTCTCTCTCTGCTGTTGCACATTCCCTGCAAAGAACCCAGCAGCGAGGAATCACCGTGACCCCATCGAAGCTTGAAAAAATAAATCTTTTTGGGCGCTAATCTTTCCGTACACATTCCCCTCCTCCCCACGCTGCCTATGGCCCACGTAATAGAAATCTCCAGAAGTAGAAGAAAAAGTGTTCTTAAGGGGGGGGGAGACTTTTAAAATATCCTTTGGGTGTTAATTTGCTTGAAATTGAGTTTACATTTCACTCACAAACTGAAATTTCCACTGCAACTACTGTTAAAATAGATTTGCTAGCATCAAGAAGGTCCTGGGTGCTGCATGGCAGATGTCAGCAGAACAGCAAAATGCCAGTACAGCTGAGCTGTGTGCGAATCCTGGTTTGAAGGCGCACACTTTACCCTGGATATAATCAAACTGTGACCCTGTCTTTAGGAAAACAAGAAAGCTTACATTTATTGTAGGAAATACATAAGGGATAAGAAAGATCCCTAGTTCTGGCTAACTAAGGTTGGAAATGCAAAGAGCCGGGCTTGCTCCTTTATCTCTGCAGGAGACAAGCGACAAAGGAAATTTGCTTCCTCTCCCAAGATGGGACAAAGAAGAAAGTGAGGAGCAGGAAATGAAGTCACAACCCTAAGAGTATCAGTCTAGCACCTGAAGGTTAGGTGAGAAGGACAGTCTAGGAAGCATGGAGGTCCCACTCTCTTTCTACCTTTCCCCATACCAACTCCTAGTAAGCTAAGCAGAGCTGACACCAACCCACCACGGGCCCTTGAGCACCAGCCTGCTGCGGGGCCCCACGTCTCCTGAGTGAGTGTGCACTTGCACACGTGAGCATCTGCACATGCAAGCACACACACACTTAAATACACTTGGTTGCTTCACCTCACACATCATCAACCAGGCATATTTAAGCATCCGCTGGCTGTGCACATGTGCGGCAATAACGTTGGCTGGGAGAGGGGAGCTCCTGCTCTGCAATTCATGCCACCATTTGGTTGCATGCGACCCGATGCTGGTGGAGATCACAGAGCAGGAGCTCTACCCTCCAGCTGCAGGGGCCCTTGGCTACCTGCAGCTAGCCTCAGGGGCCCTCGGTCAGTGCCCGACCTGGTCACCCACTGGTGCCGACACTGAAGCTAAATTGCATCCCAGCACTCCCAGCAGAAGAGTCATCCTGTATTATCTAGACATTTTAAGATCCACAAAAATGGTCAGTGTTGATTATCTAGTCATTTTTTCCCGTGTTTCCAGGTCATGTTAATGGAAGAGATCCCCTCTAACATAAGTGGGGAATGCCACGTAGACACATGTGGGTCATAAGGAACAATGTGAACAACCTTTAATGACAAGGAAAGACACACTGGGTGTGTTTGCCCTCCAAGTCACCCATGGTGAGGTTCTCTTGCCAATATGTCTCCATGCCCTGAGGAACACTGGAGGATGGCACCCTTTGGAGCTGGTGCAGTGGAAAGCAGAGAAGCCAACAGAAGGTGGAGCCAAAGCAAATGACAGGCAGAGCTAGATCCAATGATAAGCAAAGCCAACTAGTTTGAGTTTTAACCCCGTCTGTGTTCTACAAGGACAAAATTGAGACTGAGGAGGTGAAGCAGGAAGCTGGCAGCCAGAGGCACCCTCTGGGCTGGTGGTAAGAAGGCAGGGAGGTGGGAGGTGGCTGACAACAGACAGAGTTGGTGGGTAGTGACCCATTTACCCTAATAGATGAACCTCCACTGCTGAATACACAATAGGTTATCCTCCCACAGTCTGGTGATAAGCTTCCAGTCCTGAAGAATCTTTTTTTTTTTTTAAGCAAACTTTCAAAACAAGGGTACGTACAAAGCTGATGATTACCTGAACTGGATGAAGAGGAAGTAACCACTCAGTCCGCCTAATGACAAACTCAGGTGGGCAGCGACGACCAAATCATAGCCTATTTAGGGGGTGGGGAAGGAACTAAAGGGGCAAGCCCCAAACGTAACACAACCCTAATAAGGACTGTACATGTTCAGTAGCCGCAGAATGTTGACTCTCAGCTGGAAAAGAAAACCAGAAAATGGGGGGAGAGGGGAGAATTGAAGGCATGGCTGGGTGGTTGGTGCCCTGAGCAGCAGCACCCCTGCAAGGAGGTGACAATACACTGCAACATTTTGGCCCCAACTGCACTATACGTTTAAAGCAGTATTGTGCCACTTTAAACAGTCCTGGCTTCCCTCCAAGAATCCTGGGAAATGTAGTTTGAGCATGCTGAGAGTTGTTAGAAGACTCCTCACAGAGGTACAATTCTCAGAGCTGCTTAATAATCAGTCCCTCTTCCCCGGGAACTCTGGGAATGGTAGCTCTGGGCAGAGTCTCGCAACAACTTTCAGCACCCTTAACAAACTTCACTTCCCAGGATTCTTTGGGCAAAGCCAGGACTGTATAGACTGGTATGATACTGCTTTAAACACATAATGCAGACAGGGCCTTTGCCGCAGGTCTGACTTGTATTGTACAAAATCTAAATGCTAAACTTGCATTTCTATCTGAAATTTATTTATTTATTTATTTATTTTGTTGCATTTATATACCGCCCATAGCAAGTAGCTCTCAGGGCGGTAAACAGAATAGGATAAAATACATACATCATAATAATAAAATCACAAAACATAAGACACAATGAAAACAAAATACAATTAAACAAAATATAAGATGATAAAAGGATTAGTATTACAAGATTAAAAAGATAAAAAGATTAAAATGATTAAAATGCCTGGGAGCATAAGAAGGTCTTTACCTGGCGCCGGAAAGATAATAATGTAGGCGCCAGGCGTACCTCTTCGGGGAGGCTATTCCACAACTCGGGGGCCACCACAGAAAAGGCCCTAGATCTAGTAACCACCCTCCGGGCTTCACGATGGGTTGGTACCTGGAGGAGGGCCTTAGATGCTGAACGAAGTGAGCGGGTAGGTTCATAGCGGGAGAGGCGTTCCACCAGGTATTGCGGTCCCACACCATGCAAGGCTTTATAGGTCATAACCAGCACCTTGAATCTCGCCTGGAAGCAAATAGGTAGCCAGCGCAGGCGAGCCAGAACAGGAGTTATGTGCGAAGACCGACTGGTCCTCGTCAATAGTCTAGCTGCCGCATTCTGCAATAGCTGAAGCTTCCAAACTGTCTTCAAGGGCAGCCCTATGTAGAGCGCATTACAGTAATCCAATCTCAAAGTTACCAGAGCATGAACAACTGAGGCAAGGTCGTCGCCATCCAGATAGGGGCGTAGTTGGGCTACCAAACGGAGATGGTAAAACGCGTTCCGTGCCACCGAGGCCACTTGAGCCTCAAGAGACAAGGAAGGGTCAAAAAGGACCCCCAAACTACGGACCTGTTCTTTCAGGGGGAGTGTAGCCCCTTCCAGAACAGGATGCACATCCACCATCTGAGCGGGGAAGGCGTTCACCAGCAGTGTCTCAGTCTTGTCTGGATTGAGTCTCAGTTTATTAGTTCTCATCCAGTCCATTATCGCGGTCAGGCAACGGTTCAGCACATCAACAGACTCATCTGAAGAAGATGAAAAGGAGAAATAGAGTTGCGTGTCATCAGCATACTGATGACAACGCACTCCAAAACTCCTGATGACCGCACCCAGAGGCTTCATGTAGATGTTAAAAAGCATGGGAACAAAACCGACCCCTGAGGGACTCCACAATGGAGAGTCCAGGGTGTCGAGTAATGTTCCCCAAGCACTACCTTCTGGCGACAATCCGCGAAGTAGGAGCGGAACCACTGCCAAGCAGTACCCCCAACTCCCAACTCCGCGAGTCTCCCCAGAAGGATACCATGGTCGATGGTATCAAACGCCACTGAGAGATCAAGGAGAATCAACAAAGTCACACTCCCCCTGTCCCTCTCCCGACAAAGGTCATCATACAGGGCGACCAAGGCTGTTTCAGTGCCAAAACCGGGCCTAAAACCGGATTGAAACGGATCCAGATAATCGGTTTCATCCAAGAGCGCCTGGAGCTGGCTGGCAACCACCCGCTCCAAAACCTTGGCCATAAAGGGGACATTTGCCACCAGTCTGTAGTTGTTCAAATTATCTGGGTCCAGGGAAGGTTTCTTTAAAAGAGGTCTCACTATTGCCTCCTTGAGGCTACTAGGGACTACTCCCTTTCTCAAGGAGGCATTAACCACTTCCTTGGCCCAGCCGGTGGTTCCAGCCCTGCTAGCTTTCACTAGCCAAGATGGGCAAGGATCCAGAACAGACGTGGTTGCCCGGACCATTCCAAGCACCTTGTCCACTTCCTCGAGCTGCACCAACTGAAACTCATCCAATAATAAAGGACAAGGCCATGCTCCGGACACTTCACTGGATTCATCTGTCACAACGTCAGAGTCTAAGTCCCTACAGATGCAAGCAATCTTATTTTGAAAGTGTCCAGCAATTTCGTTGCAGCGGGCTTCAGATGTTTCTATAATATCGTGAGGGCCAGAGTGTAAAAGCCCCCGCACAACTTTAAAAAGCTCCGCTGGGCGGCATAAGGATGACCTAATAGAGGCAGCGAAATAAAGTTTTTTCGCTGTCCTTACCGCTTTCATATACAACTTATTGGTGGCACTTATCAAAGCATGGTTACATTCGTTGGGAGTTCGTCTCCATCTACACTGCAGCCTCCTCCTCTCTTGTTTCATCACTCTCAGTTCTGGGGTATACCACGGAGCTGTATGAGCTCTACATCAGAGGGGGCGCGCAGGAGCGATCGTGTCAATAGCCCGAGTCATCTCCGTATTCCACAGTGCGACCAGGGCCTCAACAGGAGCACCAGTCTTATCAGCCGGAAAATCTCCCAGGGCCCTCTGAAAACCAAGAGGATCCATCAGACTCCGGGAGCGGACCAACCTAATAGGTCCTCCACCTTTGCAGAGGGGAAGAGCTACTGTAAGTCTAAATCTCAACAAGCGGTGATCTGTCCATGACAATGGGGTAGATGAAAAACATCCCACCTCCAGATCACCATCTCCATGACCAGTGGTGAAGATCAAATCAAGAGTGTGTCCCGACACATGCGTTGGGCCAGTAGAAAATTGAGACAGCCCCATTGTTGTCATGGAGGCAATGAAGTCCTGAGCTGCACCAGATAAGACAGCCTCGGCATGGACATTGAAATCCCCCAGTACCAAAAGTCTAGGGGATCTCAATAGTACCTCCGAGACTATCTCTGTCAGCTCAGCTAAGGAAGCTGTTGGGCAGCAAGGTGGACGGTACACCAACAGTATTCCTAGTCTGTCTCCCTGGCCCAATACAAGGTGGAGACACTCCAGACCAGTCGCCGCCTGGACAGGGTGCTGTGTGAGAGGGAAAGTACTCCTATAGACCACAGCAACTCCCCCTCCCCGGCCCTCAGATCTACCACAGTGCTGAACTGCATACCCGGGTGGGCAAAGCTGGGAAAGAGCAACTCCTCCCTGATCACCCACCCAGGTCTCAGTTATACATGCCAGACCGGCACTCTCCTCCAGAATTAAATCATGGACAAGGGAGATTTTATTATGTACTGACCTGGCATTCAAGAGCAGCACGTGGAGATCCAAGAGCTGGCTGATAGGACAACCAGCAATCCTGTGGGTAAGAGGAGAACCGGAACAAGGCACAGACACAACTTGTCTGGGATGAGTTCCCCTTACCTGCCCAGTTCTCCTCCTAACACCATACCTCCCATTACCCGTCACTACGTTAATTGGGGCCCCCGAAAGTCCCCCCACGAAGGATGTAATCCTTTCTCCCAGGCACATAATAAAAATACACAAATACACATACACAAAACAATCATACAAATCATTCACACCACACTAATCCACACACACAAAACACACAGAACAACAACCACACAAATACAATTAATAAAAAAAATAAAAAAATGTTATTTTAGCATCCAGAAGTTTTACTCTACAATTTAAATGGTTATAGAATGCATTGTCTTTTGGAATCACAGTTGTTTCAAGAGTGCAAGCCACCTCATGGAATGGGGAACAGAAATGAATTCAATCACAAAATCATGTTATTTTTGCCCTGCCCTGAAGAATTATTCTGAGATGATTATTCTTTTTTTGTCCTGCACTGCAGTTGACCTTGAAAGTACTCCATGCTGTCTTGGGGGCGGGGAAGCAAAGGAGTATGCAATCCCCAAGCACTGTCATACTTAACTCTGATGAGCACTTAAAACATAAATAAAAACAGCTTTCCTCTCCCAACTCGTCCTAACAAGGCCTAGCTGGGCCTCTTCCTAATCCAAGGGATTTCTGAAGCTTTTAGTTCTAACTAAGTAATTTGTAAGACTTGTCTGTGATGCTGCCAACTCCGTGGTGACTGGATTTTTTGGTAGGTTCCCAGCCATCTAATTAAAACCACAGGTTGGAAGGAATCATTCAAACTGAGGTGTGTGTGCACCGGCCCGCCCATGCACGTGCAATGGACGAAGGAAAGAAATCTTCAAGAATCACACATTGAAGACATTGCTTCCCAGATTGCTGTTTGGAGGAACCTGAATTCAAAGTTGGCACATTTATGCTGCAATCACATCCCAAAACAACATGGACCCTGCGCACACCCAAGAGATGTGGAATGCTTGGTACAGCAGACTAAATGTTTCAGCAGCCAACAACTTTCTAGAAGAAATTTTAACATTTTAAAGTTAATATTGTTCTCAAGATTAGCAAGGTGTGAATCGTTTTCCTGGCAGGTCCAATTTTCATGGTTCGTCGAAAGAAACATAAAATTAGGCACCAGAAAAAGAGGGGGGGGGCAACAAAGGAGTTTGTATTCCATGCCTGGATTAAAGATGCATGATGAATTTAATCCACAGAATGATGTAACAGCCTCACAGTTCTGCAGTGGTTTGTGGAATATCAGGCCAACTAGACTAGAGGGATGTTGGGTCCTCTCTAACTAAGGAAACCTTATGTTTCTGTGAACGGCTTAGGAGGGCTTGTCAGCTGTTTAGGGATGGAGGAAAATTTGATTCTATTTGCATTTAAAGGTGAACATACCAGATTTGCACTTTTCAAAATGATACACAAACCGAAACATGGGCATCCTTCAAAATTTGCACTCCTCTGAATTTTGCAATGCAGTTCTCTAGGCAAGACATGTGTGCAAAAATACATATACTAGAGTGAAGTGTGCATAAAAGACAGATATTAGTTAAACACAATGTAGAAAAATGCATTCTATTAGGGAAAATTGTTTTGCAAAAGTGTGAATATTTGGAGGAATTGTTTGCAAACGTGCATTTTCTGATAAATTTGCACTAAAATGCTGATGAATTTGCATGGGGTCTTTTAAAAAATCTGCAAACTGATACAGAAATGTGGAGAACTGAAGACTGGAAAAAGGAGAAACAGAGCGAAACCACCATTGACAGATTCATCCCTCCCTCCCCTTGGGACCTAAAAGGCTAGCCACCCCAGTTCTGCAGCATGGGATAATTTTTAAGAAAGCCAGCAGAAGGTCAGAGAAGTGTAATGGCCTCACTCTTGACACTAGAGACATGCATTTTCAGGTCCCATCCTCTTCCTGTGACTGCCATTTGTTTTAAACTGTTTTAAATATTGAATTTTAAATCATTGTAACTCGCTCTGGAACCTTATGGTGAAAGGTGGGTAAGAAATTGAAATAAAAACAACAATCAGTGCTTTTCTGGGTAAAAAAATGAGGTATTCATGCCTTGAAAAAGTGCTATGGATGCTAGGCCAAAATGGTTGCCATGGCCAGGTAAAGAAAGAGGCAGCGGTACTCCATACCAGTGAGTACCATCACACACACAAAAAGCCCTGATCATCAATATCATCATCCATGTGGTTCTTGAGACACTGGGGTCTTGAGCCATGCAAGGCTTTATAAGTCAAAACCAGCACTTCAAGCTAGGAAGCCCCAATAATCACATCAGATTATTGACAGCAAAAAGAATGAGCTTGTTATGGTGCTTAAAGTGTGAAATTAGGGCTGTCCATCAGCCTAACCTACACCACATGGTTTTAGTAGGATAAAACAGAGATGAGCACACCCTGATCTCCTTGGAGGAAAGGTTGGGTATGAATGTAATACATAAAAATAAAACCTGACCTGCTGAATACACAATAGATTATCCTCCCCCAAGGTTGGGAAAGGTTGCAGTAGAATTTCTGTGGGTTGATTCCCAACAAGCCCTGCTCTCTCTCCCCCCGCCATCTTCTTCCATATTGCAGATTCAGGATCCGTATCGGCAGATCGCAAGAGGCATCCGGGAAGACAGATGTAATGCTTTTGAAAGTTTTACTTAGCTGGCTATGCATATGAAACCGATGTGGGTCAGTGATGAATTAAACAAAAATATAATCCACGCAACATGATTCATTCTTGTCCCACTGAACACATGTTTAAACAGATGTCTGATAAATGGGACATGCACTGGGCTAACAGATTCTTTGAAACAACGGCATATAAAAGGCAGGGAATATCTTGGCAGAGGATGTCAGTGGTAAAAGTAAGGACTTATTGACTTTTTTGCTTGAGTCCTTACGTTCCATTTTTATCTTTTAGGGGCTGGCAACACTGCCACCTCACTTCAAGCATGCGGCAATCCCAGGTGGTTGGATATTTCTTTTAAGCAACATTTGCCTCTACGTCTACAAAGAAATTTTCAATGCAATAAAGACATACACATTGACTATAACAAACCTAAAACAGTCTCAGGTTTAAATGATTAAAACTGTTCCGAGACAGCCTGACCACCATGCTCCAGTATCCACCAGGTTAGACAACTATAAAGTGCTCTATGTGGGGCTGCCTTTGGAGACAGTTTGGAAAGTGCAGTCAGTGCTGAATGCAAAAGCTAGACTTTTAATTGGGACCAGGTCCTAGGATCACATCGTTCCTGTGCTACACTAGTTGCTCTGGCTCCCAGTACTGGTTCAGACCCTTAAAGCATTTCTTGGCTTATGATCAGGATACGTGAGGGACCACCTGTCTCCATATATGACTAACCATACATGAAAATCTTCAGTTCAGAGCCTTCTGTGGGTGCCCTACTGTCCAAGGCAAGGCAGGTAGCTATCAGGGAGGAGGCTTTCTCAGGGATGGATCCCAATTATAGAATGGTCTCCACAGAGCTATCTACCTGGCATCTCCTGTATTGTCCTTTATTTAATGAGAAAGTCCATTCCCTCAGGCTTACAATCTAGAAAGACATGACAGAAAAGGAAAGTCAGATAGGGAAGAAAGAGGGAAACAAGGAAAGTCATGCACCCCATTTATTGATGTTGCAAGGTTCTTATGATGAGCAGCTCAGATGGAAATGGGATTGCTCTCAGTTCAAAAAAGAGATTTGTCCTTTCTACTATCCCAGGCTTTTTAGTCATAATTTTAGCTCTGCTGACTTTTTTTTTTAAGTCTGGCTTTATGAAAACCAGTGTGGTGTAGTGGTTAAGGTGTTGGACTATGACCCGGGAGACCAGGGTTCGAATCCCCACATAGCCATGAAGCTTACTGGGTGACCTTCAGCCAGTCACTGCCTCTCAGCCTCATGAAAACCCTATTCATAGGGTTGCCATAAGTCGGAATCGACTTGAAGGCAGTACATTTACATTTTTTAATATTATACTACCTTTCTTGCGCTTGTGCCTTATTTTGATTTGATTTGTAAGACTCTTATTTTAACCGTTTTTGTATTTCCTTTTGTGTGCAACAGTTTGGGGATTTTGATTGAAGTGTGGTGTGATATTCATAAGGAATGAATGAGTGACCACTACTGGGGTTTCACTTCCATCTGAGTATTCACCCTAATTAAGCCTCCAGTGGACTGTCACTCAAAAGAAATGGAACCTGGAAGCCCTGGGCCCAGGACAGGGGTAGCCATAGCCAATGTAGCACCCTCCAATGTAGTGCTCCCAGATGTTTTGGACTATAACTCCCATAACCTCCAAGCATTGGCATACTGGCTTGGGCTGATGGGAATTGTAATCCACAATATATGGAGGGCACCACCTTGGCTAGTCCTGCCCCAGAACTTCTCACTGCTCTGGGAAATGGGGAGAGAATGTAACTATTAATTACAGATCTAACCATTTGCCACCCTTTATTGGCACCCAGGGATGGAAAGATCTGTCAACTGGACTACACAACTGGCTAGCGCAGGTTAGCCTGAGAGGATGTGACCGCCCCAAGGTAAGGCAAGTGAGCATCATGGCAGAACTGGCTTCCAATTAGGAATGGAAGGATCTGTTGATTTCAGTTCTCTCAGCTTCTCATTTTTCCAGTCTTCAATTCAGTTCTCCACATTTCTGCAGCAATTTGTGATTTTGTTTTTAAAAAGAATCCTCATGAAAATCCTCAAGCATTTTAGTGCGGAATTTTCCTAATCAACACATTTTGTAGGCAGTGTTGACTAACGTACCTGTTTTTGCAAGCAGTTTCTCTTAACACAATGCGTTTTTGTATGTTATTTTCACTCATGTATTCATTTCTATGCACACTTTCCCCTAATATATGCAGTTTGTAAACATTGCTTGGTTGGAGAACTGCATTGCAAAAAGTGAAGAAGTGTGACTTTTGAAGGCTAAGAGTCACATGTCCACCTTTGCCTCTGGCCATGCCCACTGTGGCCTCTGGCCACATCCACCACTGGCCTGCAGCCTCCAGAAGCTTCCCCCACTCTGGCTTTATTGGCACCTAGAAATACCAAACAGCCACTGTGGCGTAGTGGCTAAGGTGCTGGACTACGACCTGGGAGACCAGGGTTCGAATCCCCACATAGCCATGAAGCTCACTGGGTGACCTTGGGCCAGTCACTGCCTCTCAGCCTCATGAAAACCCTATTCATGGGGTCACCATAGACATTTACATTTTACATTTTAGAAATACCAAATGATTCAGCCTTCTTCTCACAGATCTATCCTGCTCATTCCATGGACTCCAGACTTTCTTTCTCAGATCTCGCTGCCTCTGTAACTTCTTGTAAAGGCATAAATGTCAGAAGATGTATTCCAGGATATCTTCAATTATAAACCTCTGTAGAAACCATGCTGTTTATAAACCATATAATATACCTCTCTGTGGGGGAACATTTCCTCATCCAGCACATTGGCTACACCACCAATGCTGTTTGACATTTGCACTGTGTGATGTGGCTTTACTGATGTTGTCTGGCTATGCCAAGACATCCATGCCAGCTCTTGCTCTGCACCAAAAAGCAAGGCAATGGGACAAATTTGAGCCACGTTATCCAAGAGCAAGGAAACAGATGGCAAGTGAAGCTTGCAGAATTATTAACCAGGCTACACTATGTTAAAAAATGGGTGATTTCAAAGCCTGCCTTCTACTTCCATTATAATTTTGCTTATAGATTTCAATG
This sequence comes from Rhineura floridana, assembly GCF_030035675.1. Taxonomy (NCBI): domain Eukaryota; kingdom Metazoa; phylum Chordata; class Lepidosauria; order Squamata; family Rhineuridae; genus Rhineura; species Rhineura floridana. The sequence continues at coordinate 36,038,106 of NC_084492.1, forward strand.
TTAATATGTTCCCTCAGAAATATATTTGTTTATATCCCTGGGGTAGAAGAGTTTCTTCTTCTTCTTCTTCTTCTTCTTCTTCTTCTTCTTCTTTAGGGCATCAATGCCCGACATGGGCTCCTGTTGGGAGGAAGGGTGGGATATAAATTAAATAATAAATAAATAAATAAAATACAACCCAGAAGCGGGGAAGTGTTTTCAGCCCAAGGGCTGTATTCCCTACTGGTTAACCTTCCAGGGCCCATATGCCATTGATGAGTGAGGTCAGAGGCAAAAGTGTGCAGAGCAACAAATCTAAATTTTACCTTTGCACAATGCGTTAGTTTCTACACACACCACACATACCACTCAACCCTATATCCAGCCAAGCAAAAACATCCAAGGAGTGTGCAGGGCAGCTGAGGGGCATGGCCTCAGGACAGGGGGTGTGACCGCGGAGGGCATAGTGTGAGGAGAGTTCTGAGGGCCAGATGGAGAGGTTTGAAAGGCTGCACTTGGCCCCCAGGCCTAAGGTTCTCCACCCCTGTCCAAGTCAAGTTACGCTTACCAAGTAGTACATTGGCAAATTCTGAAGTGCAAGAGTTCATCATGAAGCTCCCATAGGAGAGTCCAAACATGCGGGGAGAAACAGTAGTGCATGGCGTTATATACCATTTATTAGGATCAGCATCACTGCAATCCTATGCACATTGTTATATGCCTTCAAGTCGATTATGACTTACGGGGACCCTATGAATCAGCAACCTCCAATAGTAAATCCTATGCATAGCTTTATTTATTTATTTATTTATTTAGAAACGTATTCGTATACCACTATTTAATTTTTTTTTTTAAAAAAAAATCATCAAAGCGGTTTACTACAAATAAAAACCGTACAGTGAAAATCATTAAAAATACAGTAACACAGAGGTCAGCTACTGCAAAAAGACATTTTTTTAATTGCCTGCGTAAGCCTGGCAGAACAGAAAGGTTTTCAGCAGGAGTTTAAAGGTTAAAACAGAAGGGGCCTGCTGAATCTCTGTTGGCAGAGCATTCCAGAGAACTGGGCCGATAACACTGAAGGCTTGATTTTGTGTTGATGTTTGTTAGACTACATAGGTCCATCTTGGGAAACACATCTGAACTTTAACCACAGATCTTCAGCCAGCTGACATGTGGCCTTCAGCTGCAAACAATCTTGCTATGAAGTGTTGCCATTTAAACTGCAATTGTGAAGTAGGAACCCCATCAAAGAAAAGGAAAGAAATAACCAGCCTCTGCTTTCCTTGTTTTACTCATTCTCTGATTTCCCTGGATCCTTCTTGCAGGCTTCCTATAGTTATCTGATTGGCCATGGTAAGAACAGAATGACTGACTAGATAGGCCTGTGGCCTGATATAACAGGGCTCTTCTGATGGTCTTTTTCTAAGACCCTGGGAAAGAGCTCAACCCTTAAGAATGAAAGCACTACCAAAACATACTAGGAAAATTTTAACAACTCATCCTCCTGAAAGGAAGGAAGGAAGGAAGGAAGGAAGGAAGGAAGGAAGGAAGGAAGGAAGGAAGGAAGCATGGCTTCTGCAAGGGAAAGTCCTGTCTCAGTAACCTATTAGAATTCTTTGAGAGTGTCAACAAGCATATAGATAGAGGTGATCCAGTGGACATAGTGTACTTAGACTTTCAAAAAGCGTTTGACAAGGTACCTCACCAAAGGCTTCTGAGGAAGCTTAGCAGTCATGGAATAAGAGGAGAGGTCCTCTTGTGGATAAGGAATTGGTTAAGAAGCAGAAAGCAGAGAGTAGGAATAAACGGACAGTTCTCCCAATGGAGGGCTGTAGAAAGTGGAGTCCCTCAAGGATCGGTATTGGGACCTGTACTTTTCAACTTGTTCATTAATGACCTAGAATTAGGAGTGAGCACTGAAGTGGCCAAGTTTGATGACGGCACTAAATTGTTCAGGGTTGTTAAAACAAAAAGGGATTGCGAAGAGCTCCAAAAAGACCTCTCCAAACTGAGTGAATGGGCGGAAAAATGGCAAATGCAATTCAATATAAACAAGTGTAAAATTATGCATATTGGAGCAAAAAATCTGAATTTCACATATATGCTCATGGGGTCTGAACTGGCGGTGACCGACCAGGAGAGAGACCTCGGGGTTGTAGTGGACAGCACGATGAAAATGTCGACCCAGTGTGCGGCAGCTGTGAAAAAGGCAAATTCCATGCTAGCGATAATTAGGAAAGGTATTGAAAATAAAACAGCCGATATCATAATGCCGTTGTATAAATCTATGGTGCGGCCGCATTTGGAATACTGTGTACAGTTCTGGTCGCCTCATCTCTAAAAGGATATTATAGAGTTGGAAAAGGTTCAGAAGAGGGCAACCAGAATGATCAAGGGGATGGAGCGACTCCCTTACGAGGAAAGGTTGCAGCATTTGGGGCTTTTTAGTTTAGAGAAAAGGCGGGTCAGAGGAGACATGATAGAAGTGTATAAAATTATGCATGGCATTGAGAAAGTGGATAGAGAAAAGTTCTTCTCCCTCTCTCATAATACCAGAACTCGTGGACATTCAAAGAAGCTGAATGTTGGAAGATTCAGGACATACAAAAGGAAGTACTTCTTTACTCAGCGCATAGTTAAACTATGGAATTTGCTCCCACAAGATGCAGTAATGGCCACCAGCTTGGATGGCTTTAAAAGAAGATTAGACAAATTCATGGAGGACAGGGCTATCAATGGCTACTAGCCATAATGGCTGTGCTCTGCCACCCTAGTCAGAGGCAGCATGCTTCTGAAAACCAGTTGCTGGAAGCCTCAGGAGGGGAGAGTGTTCTTGCACTCGGGTCCTGCTTGCGGGCTTCCCCCAGGCACCTGGTTGGCCACTGTGAGAACAGGATGCTGGACTAGATGGGCCACTGGCCTGATCCAGCAGGCTCCTCTTATGTTCTTATGTTCTTATGTTCTTAAGGAAGGAAGGAAGGAAGGAAGGAAGGAAGGAAGGAAGGAAGGAAGGAAGGAAGGAAGGAAGGAAGGAAGGAAGGAAGGAAGGATGGATGGATGGATGGATGGATGGATGGATGGATGGATGGATGGATGGATGGATGGATGGATGGATGGATGGATGGATGGATGGATGGATGGATGGATGGATGGATGGATAAGGGGGGGACAGGAATTTTGCTAGCACCAGAAAACAAGGAAAGTCCGTTGTAAATATAAATATATGGAAACTATGAGTTGCATCCTAGTTCTATTCAGAATAAACCCACTGAAATTAATGGACCTAAGTTAATCATCTCCATTAATTCTAGTGGGTCTACCACTCTGAGTACAACTAACATTGGATACAATCCTATTTCAATTACCAATGCTTGCTTTTTAATTACTTTTTTGCAAGCCAATTTGAGCAAGAATTCCAACCCACCCCCCGTCAGCCTCTGTTTCCTCAAATCCATTTCGGCTGTAAAGAGACAGACTTTAATTTTTAAGCGCTCTATTTATTTCAGAAGGGGGGGTTGCTATGCTTTCTTTCTGGATTGCTGGGGTCCTGTGCATACATTTTCAAGCTTCCAATCAACTTCTGTGTAACATGGGTGCATTGTCCAAAAACTGCATCTCAGCTTTTCAGATGGACCTTATTGATTATTCAACATTGTTGACTATGCTGGAGGCCAAATACTTGGAAAAAAACAAAGGTCCTACCCCAAAAGGTGTCAGGAAAGCAAATCATATTCCTTTGCATACCCCCCTCCTTAGGTCTACTGCCTAAAATAATATTTCAGGATACTGCCAGGGGAACTGAGCACTTCCTGCGAGTGTTTCAACTCACGGTCTCCCAAAAATAACACAGAGACTGTTAACACCTGCACTTCTCCACGTTTCCTTGCTAACAACAAGGAGATTAATGGGTTCCATTCAGAGCAGACCTTTTATGACCTCATATATGATGTTGGGGATCCTCCGGAAATAGTTTTGCTAATCCAGATCTTGATAATCCCTGTTTCTTTGCAATATATTCAAAACACAGATCAAAACAAAGAGGAAGGGCTTCTGTTTTCCAAAGGGTACAATCAGATATCCCAAGTGCAAGCCATAACTTTATAAAAGAGCTTTCAAAGAAAAGCAGCAGAAGAGAAACGGGCAGAATTCAGTTCTCCCGTCCAAAACAAGCCACGGAAATCCACATTGCAGCTCTGTAGGCCCACTGATCACAAAACCAAGGATCTGCACCATTTAAAATGAAAAAAAGTGAGGAAATCCTTCCTGGATCAGACCAACCAAGGATCCATCTAGTCCTTCTTTTTCCTGCCAAGGGCTACATTTCCTCAGGAGTAATCTGTTAGGAGCCACATCCTAACAGTGAGGTCCTACGTTCAATCCCCAGCATGTCCAGGCAGGGCTAGGAAAGACCTCTGCCTGAAATCCAGGAAAGCCACTACCAGACGGTATAGGCAACACTGGATTAGATGGACCAATGGTCTAGCTCAAGTGTGGAGAATCTTTGGCCCTCCAGATGTTGCTGCACTACAAGTCCCATCAGTCCTAGCAAACACGGTCAATGGGCAGAGATGATGGTAGTTGTTGTTCAGCAATATCTGAAAGGCCAAGGGTTCCCCACACCTCGTCTAACTCAATATAAGGCAGCTTCCTGGGCTCCTATGTACAGTCCCTGCCCAAGCTACATATCCTCTCAGCATAGAATCATAGAAGGCATAAGGAAGAGTTGGAAGGGACTTATAAGGCCATCAGGTCCAACCCCTGCTCAATTCAGGAATCCAAATCAAAACATGCCCAACAGGTGGCAATCCAGCTGCCTCTTGAAGGCCTCCAGTGTTGGAGAGCCCACTACCTCCCTCAGGCATTGGTCCCATTGTCATACCACTCGTTAAGAGGGTTTTTTTCCTGATGTTCAGCTGAAATCTGGCTTCCTGCAACTTGAGCCCATTATTCTGTGTCCTGCACTCTGGGACAATCGAGAAGAGAAACTGGCCCTCCTCTCTGTGGCAACCTTTCAAGTACTTGAAGAGTGCTACATATCTCCCCCCAGTCTTCTCTTCTCAAGGCTAAGCATGCCCATTTCTTTCCATCTTTCTTCATAGGGCTTTGTTTCCAGTCCCCTGATCACCCTCATTGCCCTCCTCTGAACCTGTTCCAGTTTGTCTGCATCCTTCTTAGTGTGATGTCCAGAACTGGACACAGTACTCAAGATGAGGCCTAACCAGTGCTGAATAGAGGGGAACCAATACTTCACATGAAGTATCAGCATCAGCACATCATCATCAGTTTATTATAGTCATCAGACCAGAAGTAAATGCTGAACTGTGCCTGGAGAGTGACCTTGACCCATTTTCTGCATTCCAAATTGGTAATGTTACTTGATTTGCAAAAAGATCATTACTCAGTGATCCCTCTTGGATGATCATAGAGATCAGGACATGCCACAGAGAAGGAGGTGGTGTGGGAGAACCACCCTTTTAGCTTACATTCCTCCCCCCTGCAAAAAAAAACACAAAAACACCACCTCTTCTGAAAATGTCTGAGTCACTGTCTGGAAGCAGGAAGATTTGGCCCACAGTGGTAATTGAGTGAGCTGCATGCTCTCTCCACCCTTCAACGAAACAACTAAAAACTTTACCATAATTATGAAGTTTAAGGTGGTGGATTCAAAGACCATTTCACACTTGAAAGGATCGTTTGCAAAGGATAAACTGCCTTCCCCTAACAGTCCACCTGGCTTTCCTCTCCCTTATAATGAGTTCGTTACTCTTCATGCCAAGCTAAATATGTATAATTAAGTTTGGGAGGCAGGGCACCAAGCAAGATTTTTTTAAAAAAAACAACCACCAACCACTTCGCTTTCAAACTGAAACTGTCTCTTCACACGCAAGTATAATTTTGTGCTAATCAAAGGACACAAATATCCATGCCAAATATTATTCATGGAACAAAGCATCAGGCAACTGCACAAGCGTTTCCTTCGTTTATGAATAAGACACTAAGCTAGAAAGGTTCTCCATCTCGCCAGCATTAATGTAATTTCACACTTTCCTAACATGAAACGCCCAATGGGTTCGACATAGAATGCAGCTGTTGTACCACGATTGCTGGAAAAAGAAGGGAAAAAACAGCAGCAAATTAAAACATGCAGGGAGACAAGTTTGAGTACACGGTTCTGGTCTTTGTTTCACTTCTTCTCCCTGATTAGATCTGAGCTACTGAAATTAGGAACAGCAAATATGGGATTTTCCCTCCCTTGTGAGCCTGAGATTTCACAAGATGTTGTTTACAGAGTAAGTGGGAAAGAGAGTTGAGCAGGGCAGCAAGGCCAAGGGGCTTTTGGCACTTCCCTAGCTAAATACTAGAAAACAGACATGCAGCATGAAATCTTGCAATTTTGCTAATATATATATATATATATATATATATATATATATATATATATATATATATATATATATATATATATATATATATATAAAATATCCCAAATCTGGATCCTGTTCGGTTCAAGCTATGATGGCAAAATTCAAGGCAACCCAAAATCAGGGGAGGGCCAAGCTCCAAACTTTAGTGTTATGTAGGGAATAAGAGCAAAGGTGAGTGAGAGGAGACATGCTAGAGGTGTATAAAATCATGCACGGTGTAGAGAAAGTGGAAAGATGAACTTTTTCTCCCTCTCAGAATACTATGACTCGGGCCTACATAATGAAGCTGAATGTTTGAACATTCAGGGAAGAAAGAAAGTTCATCTTCACACAGCACATAGTTAAGTAATTCACTCCTGCAGGAGGCGATGATAGCCCCCAACTTGGATGGCTTCAAAAGAGGGTTACACAAATGCACAGAAGATAAGCTATCAATGGCTACTAGCCATGATGGCTATGGCCTACCTCCACTGTCAGAGGCTGTATGTCTCTGAATGCCAGATGCTGGGAATCACAAGTGGGGAAAGTGCTGTTGCACTGAGATTCTGCTTCTGGGCTTCCCACAGGCTGGCCACTGTGAGAACAGGATGCTGGACTAGATGGGTCACTGGCCTGATTCAGTGACCTAGTTGCACTGCTACATACAACTGACCAAGAGAGATAAGGTTCCACTTGCCCTTTTTGGACGCATCTTCTAAGTGGTTGCATAGTGCATCCTTTTTCTTTGTTGAGATGAATCTGTATCCCTCAAGTTTAAGACAAAGTAGATCTGGCTGGAAGTAGGCGACATTTTTCTCCCCCGACAGCTGAAGGAAGTGTGCTGACCACCGTCCAGGATATCCGGAAACTTGGCAGCGCCTTTCTCTTCCCTGATTTTGCTCACCAAAGGTCGGTTGTTTACTTGACAAAAGCCTATTCCTCTTTGACAGGTGTCCTGAGCTGAGAAGCAATGTGCTGGCTGGAGATTCTCTCTAAGGAATAAGAGTCTCTGGATTTCTTCTAAGGGAAAGGGGGAGTCAGTGCTTTGTGGTACAGATTGTGCATGGATGACAGTGTTTGTTTCTGCATTTAGGTTAGGGATGAGGGAGAAATTTGATTTTGTTTGCATTTTAATAAGAAGCTATCTAATTGGTTGCCAGTTCATTTCCAGGCCCAATTCAAGGTGCTTATGTAAAATACTTAGGTCTCAAATATCTGAAAAAACTTCTCTCGGGTGTTAAGATCAGCACTGGGGAACCTCTTGGTAGTTCTATCACCTTCAGAAGTTCTGGGGGGTAGCCCAGAAGGGAGCATTTTCTGTTGCAAACCCTGTTGAAATTAGTGAACTTAAGTTAGTCATGTCCACTCACTTCAATGGGTCTGCTCTGAGCAGGACTAGCATTAAATACCATGCTAGTATGTACAAAAATGCAGAAGATTGTGCAGAGAATATATATTGCATATATATTGGTGAAAATAACATAAAAATGCATTTTATTACAGGAAATTGCTTGCAAAGATATGTAAATTGGTGTGTTAGTATATTAGTCAAAACTGCATACAGAAATATGCACTAAATTCACACTACTATGCTGGCAAAAACTTGTTAATTGCTGCAGAAATATAAAGAACGGAATCAAAAATTGGAAATAAATAAGAGAAACCAACACTGACAGATTTATCCTTCCCTGATTAAGATACTTAGACATCAGTAGCTAACAGGTGGAAGACTATGGCTTGTATCCAATGTTAGTCCTACTCAGAGTAGACCCATTGAAAGTAATTGACATGGCTAATTTAGGTCTTATCTGAGTAGAATTTAGGCTGCAATCAAATACACACTTACCTGGGAGTAAGTCCCATTGAACCGAATGGAGCTAACTTCTGAGTAGACATGCACTTGATTGCAGCCTTAGTTGGCTACAACCCTATGAAAATTTGCAGGGGGGAATCAGCGCCCTTTGCATAGCCTTGGACACATGCAAAGCTGCTGTAAGGTCCAGATCTTTGGCGTGTCTAGCCCATTGTTCTTAACTCTACAAGCAGCTCTCTATAGCAGGCTTCCCCCAACAGATCCAGGGAACTGTAGTTTCTGAAGGGTGCTGAGTAGAGTTGCCAGGCTCAGGGCCTGCGACTGATCCTGTATCTTTAGGAGAAGAGAAAGTCAGCCAAGTGCAGGTGTTCTTGCAACCCTCTAATGGGAAAAACCACAAGGTGGAATTCTCCCTTCCCCCTGCACACATTTTAAAGACACAGAAGACCTCTTGGTTGCCAACCCTAGCTGCTGAGAGTTGTTAGGGGACCTAAACCACTCCGGGAATTGTAGCTCTGCAAGTCGAATATAGGGGTCTCTTAACAACTCTTAGCAGCCTTCACAAACTACACTCCCCAGGAGTCTCTGGAGGAAGCCATGACTGATAATGAATAGTGCTTTAAATGTAAGGTGCAGATGTGGCCTAAAATAACAGATTGCTTCAATCTGATAAAAGTTATTGAATGGGGGAGGGGGACAGCAGAAAGAAAACCTAACTGGTGAATTATTGTTTGCTAAACAGAGTAATCAAATAAGAAATATAAACATTTTAATAAGCGATGTAATTAGCCCAAGTTGTCAGTGATCAGTTTATGAACGTATTTATGTAATTCCCTCTCACAAAACATCATGCAGTGTACAGCAAACGTTTAAAACATTTTAAAGGAATACAGCGATATTTGGAAGGCATCACAACAAGTGGATGAATCTGGTTTCTCTATCTCGGCTTTCCATCAAGGAGTTGTGGGTGGGGTGTACATGTCACAACAACTCGGCAAAGCAGGCTATCAATTGTGAGCAACTGGCCCAAGACCACCCTTCAAGATTCATGGCTGAGTAAGGGTTAGAAGTAGGGATTGTGCGATGCAGAATCTCCAACCAAAGATTTAAAAAATGCAATATATTAGGGACAAATGCTTGCAAAACTGTGTACATTAGTCAAGACTGCATATAAAATGTGTTTACTAGAAAAATTCACACTAAAACGCTGGAGAACTTTCATGAGATTTTTTTGTTAATCCACACATTACTGTAGAAATGTGGAGAACTGAATTTACGATTAGAAAAATGAGAAACTGAGAAAACAGAAACTTACAGATTCTTCCATTGCTAATTGGAAGCCAGTTCTGCCACGAAGCTCCCTGGCTCACCTTGGGGCAATTGCATCCTCTCAGCCTAACCTGCACTAGCTAGTGGTGTATGTTCAAACTGGTTCAAGCTCCCTAGTTTGGGAAAGGCAAAATAGCTGCTAGTAATCTGCTGGCATAATGTCCACACACACACACACACACACACACAGAGAGAGAGAGAGAGAGAGAGAGAGAGAGAGAGAATCTTCTGGCTTGATAAAAAGACAGCCGTCAACAGTCGCTTTCCCAGTGCTAATTGCAATTATCCAGTGTCCTTTCAGCAGCTCATTGTAAACAGAGAGAGGTCACTGGCTTGTATCGTTTGCTCCACTAACAAAGCTCATCTCCTTCCCAGAACTTCCCGTCTGGCAAAAGACGATGCCTTCCCAATTGCCCGTTGACTTCTGCTTCAACTTTCATCTCCCGTCGTCTCTTATTAGTTTTCCAGAGGCCCATGAGCAATTCAAGATGATATGCAAAAAACAACAAAAAAGACCCTAAGGAGACCAAGCAGGCATCCTAAGACATCTACATTTTTAACATGCCTTTGAACTACTTCTTTGTCCAGTGTGTACATGTGAAGAACTAGTTTGATCAAGGGCCAAAGATCCCAACTTACCTTTGTGGAAGAGGCTATGGCTCAGCTGGAGAGCATCTGTTTTGTATGCAGAAGGTCCCAGGGTCAATCCCTGGCATCTCCAAGTAGGGCTGTATGGAACTCTGGAGAGCTGCTGCCAATCAGTGCAGACAATACTGAGCTAGATGGATCAATGGTCTGACTTTGTATAAGGCAACTTCCTATGTTCCTAACCGTATGTTGCTCTTAAAGTGTAGTGTTCAGACACAACCCTGGATTTTTTTTACTTAATTACAGGTGCCGCACCCTCCCCCCATGTTGTCCACAGTGTACTGGACAGGGAGGTTTATCCTCCCCCCCCCATCATGAACCACATTGGAGGAATGTTTTAATCCCATTTGTGGCTAGGAGGAGAGAGATAAGCCTTTGTATGTAGTCTGGACAACAATTGGGTCCACCTGTGTGACACATGGCTGCAGACTAGCCATTGTGTAATATGGGGGTACATAGTGAGAGGTGCAGTATTAAACCATAAAAGCCAATAAGAATCAAAACCACAAAAATAAAATATAACTAAGTTGGGGAGGCTTGGAAGAAACATTTTCAACAAATGTTAAAAACATAACAATGTTGGGGCTTGCCTCACTTCTAAGAGAAGAACATTTCCTGGGAGCTGGTGGGGCCACAATGCTCAAAGCTGGTGCTCAAATCACAGCATGATCTACCCCAGGAGTGTAGGATCAAGTCACTCACTAGACAGAGTGTGTCATCTGCCTCAGGCAGCAACTTTTGAGTGTCATCTGAGGACAGCAAATTGTTACCTATTTTATTTGACAGTATTGTATTTTTACTGCCAGGGGTAGGAAAAGGCACTTGTGAGATTTTCTGCCTCAGGTGCCAAAATAACTGGGCCGCCTTGGATATTTTGCACCTTGACTTGGTGGTGGAACTGTCTTGGGCTGATCATGCTTTGTCAGTCAAAGCCCTAAAGAGTCTGGAACCAGAATAGCTTTCGAATCACGTCCCCCTATATGAACCAACCTGGGGTCTTCATTGCACTTTGAGGCTCTCCTTTAGATGCCACCAACCTGAGGTAAGTCTGGTGGGTACCAGAAGATGGCCATTTCAGTTATGCTGTGATATGTTCCATCATATTTTAAACTCAGCTCATAAAACAGTTTCCCACCCCTCTACTCTAGATCCACATAATTGTACTTTCATTGTCCTTTTCATACATCTCTTTTCATACAAGCTCTTTTTCTGCACTACAATACATTCGGCAGTCTGTAAGACACTGCAAGACACTTTCTTGTCTGCGAGGTATTTGATACCTGCAACTACTCTTTTGAGATTTAACATCCCTGGATTCCCAAGAAACACCCTTTTCACCGGTCCTTCGTTCTCACAGCAGTAGTAAGGAGTAGGCATAGGAGATAAATTCGGTTCAGTTTGCAAACCTACCAAATTCACACTTCCCAAACTAAAACATGAAGCAAAATGCAGCTGTCCTTTGAAATTCACCCTTTAAATTTGACAGTGCAATTCTCCAGTTGAAAAATGTGGGTTTTAGGTGACAAAATGCCGATATTCATGAAAATAAGGTTATACATTATATTAAGGAAAAATGCTTGCAAAAATGTGCATATTTGCAAACTTACTTATAAAATGTATATAATACACAGTAAAATGGTGATGGATTTCAGGAGGCCTTTTTTTAAAAAAAAAACTGATGCAGAAATGTAGCTGTCCAAACTTAAGACTGGAAACATGAGAAACAGAGAGAAACCAAAACTGACAGATTTGTCCATCCCTAGCGAGAAATGATCAACAAAAGGGGCTTCTGAAACTAAGTTGCATTCCTACTATTTTACCATTACTTTCAGCTTTGGAAATGGTGCCTGTTCCTTAAACAAGAAGTATCTATGAACAACAGCTCTAGCCAAGTGATACTCTTCAAAGCCTCTGGAGACTTAAACCTCACTAGAAGCTAAAGAAATCCTTAAGTTGTTTTCTTTACTTTGGTCTCGGAAATAAAAACATGAACCTCATGCTTTTGGTAGCAAAAGAGAAGAGTAGCAAAAGGATCAAGTACATAAATACATGGATCTTCAAAGAATAATTCCCAACCAATATGTCAGTCTTCTCTCATGTCTGCTTAAAAGAACTTCCCAACACAGATCAACACCTATACAAGACTGCTCTGCTTGCTAAATAAATAAAATGGCTCTTGGATTTATCACAAGAGGATTAAGAATTTTGCAGGCATAGAAATCTCAGAACTGTCTTTCTCCACAAGTCAAACAGCTTTACACTCCATGGATGGAGAGTGTCTTTGTTTAAATTATTCTTTTCCTCTCAGAATTTGCATCTCTAACCATTACACTCAAAATATGCATTTGTAAATGTATTTTCTCTCAAAATGCATGTTTTAAAAATGCATTTTGATACATTTTTTCCCAGCCAAGAACTATGCTGGAGCATTCAGGAAGTGTAAAAGCCAGTGGATAACTAACTTCCAATTCACACTTAAGTCTGGGAGGTGCAAATTGGGTCATAATTCACGAAGATTGGATTCCTCAATCTGCATCTTCGCTCCTGTAGAGATGATCCATAGGTGGTGGTCTGGGGAGCAGGTTCATATTGTCTCTCCCAGTAGGTGTGATCCCATTCACACATGGAATGTCCCTGAATTCAGTTGCCTGCCCAGGACATGGCTCAAGTTGGTGGAGGAGTCAGAGAGGTTACTAGTTAGGTCTCGTTTCATATGTTATATTTGTCCTACACTGAGATTATCTCAATGTTAAAAAAAAAAGGTGACCCAACATGAAATTGCTGAAGGGTGGAACAAAATTTGGATATCACCTAATATGGTTCCAGCACTTAACTAGATGAGTGTTGAACTCAGGGCCCTGTGCCATCCAGACTGACAGTGATCATTCAAGTGTATAATCAGGCCAGGCAGAAATCATGGACCAAAGTTCAGAGCAGGGATGAGGGTGAAATTAGATTCAGTTCCCATTTATTTATTATTTATTTTATTTATTTATTAGATTTATATCCCAACCTTCCTCCCAGTAGGAGCCCAGGGCGGCAAACAAAAGCACTACAAACACTCCAAAACATGTTAAAAACAGACTTTAAAATATATTACATCCTTAAAAACATATTAAAACAATGGTCTTTTAAAACATCTTTAAAAAAAAAAAAAAGCTTTAAGAACATATTAAAAAGCAATTCCAACACAGACGCAGACCGGGATAAGGTCTCTACTTAAAAGCCTTGTTGAAAGAGGAAGGTCTTCAGTAGACGCTGAAAAGATAAAGGTTTAAAGGCAAACCTGCTTCATTCACACTTTGCAAGACAATATGCAAACCAAAACACAGCCACCCTTCCAAATTCACACTTCTCCAGATTTTGCAATACAGTTCTCCGGTCAAATAATGTGTACAAAAGTACATATATTGGGGCAAAGTGTGCCCCAAAATGTATATATTAGGGAAAATAACATACAAAATGCATTATATTAAGGGAAATTCCTTTGCAAAAATGTGTGTATTAGTCCAAATTGCATACAAAAATGTGTAAATATATATATTATGAGAAATTTGCATGAAAATGCTGATGAATTTTCAGGAAATACTTTATTTTAAAAAATGCAAACTGATGCAGAAGTGTGGAGAACAGAAGTTAAGGCTGTAAAAATGAGAAACTGAGAAAAACTGCAATTGATAAGTTAACCAATTTTTACTTCAGAGTGGCAAGAGGTAGGAAAGAATGCAGTAAGTCATGATCAGGTGGATGGTCAGTTTCCATCTGGCAGTCTGGCAAAGACGTTGGCAAACAAGTCTCTAACACAGCTTCTCCATCTGATGAATTGCTCAGACTGGAGCACCAAGCCTGAAACAACCTTTACATGAGGCCAGTTGGGCAAGTATTGGCTCTCCAGTTCACCTGATCTGGCCGGGCTGATGGGCTGCAAAATCCCTTTCTGCAGAGCACTAGAGATCAGGTCAATAGTTCCCCCTGCCTCTCTCTGGGTGGCACAGAGAAGAAGGTGCTTGGGCCCTCTTGTCAGCTTCACTGGTTCAGACTCCCTGATCCAGCAAGGCAGTCAGTGGCAGTTGGTAGCTCCATGTCAGTGCAGCAATGGAATCCTCTCTGAGTTTTAATCTGAACTGACACACCTTGGACAAAGCCTTGGAAGTTCAAACTAAAACCCAGAGTGGATTCCACTGCCCCACTGACATGGAGCCACCAGCCGCCACTGAAGGCTGTTCTTGCTTACCAATGAGTTCTCCTTAACTCACTGCCCGTTATACTCCTAGGCAAGGGTGGCAGAAGGAGGAGTGGACTGTACAGCAGCTTCAGTTTAAGGACAAATGAAACAAGATGCAATTATTAGAAGACCCCTGCTCCCCTTCCAGATCTACCATTCCTAGTGTGGTTGAACAGTAGATCCCTCTTCCTAGGGAACTCTGAGAATGGTAGCTCTGTGAGGAGAATAGGGGTCACCTAGCAACTCTCAGCACCCTTCACAAACTACAGTTCCCAGGATGCTTTGGGGAAAGCCATGACTGCTTAGAGTGGTATGATACTCTTTAAATGTATAGTGTAGATGGGACCAGACAGGAGCATTTGATACTTACAGAGTAGCCATTTATGCATCCCCAAAACAGAGAACAAAAGAGGACACAGATCCGCAGGACATTTGCATATGCTGATTTATATAGTTATAGCCAGTCTTAGAAATAATGCCTATACTTTAAAGAGAAATACAATACATCTCTTTGTAGCAGAGAGTGAGCTGTGTGCCTGCTGAGTCTGCTGTCCAGGTATTGATGCCCGACATCAAGACTCTCCCTGTTCTCTGTTTACAGGCTCTTCTAACTTTAAAGTGGGTTTGGACTGGGCAGCCCTTCAGATGGAGGATTCCTTCAAACAGAGGGCTAGCCTCTGTAAAGTAGAGCACATGGCCACCTGAGCAACTTAGGTTTTTAAAAAAGACAAGAAAAGAAAGCTGGACATTCAAGGAGAATTCCAGAAGAATATTGCTGAAGTGGTTAGGCCTCATCACCCTGCACCCTTTCCTGTAGTTATGACAGTGCAAGTCAGGGTGTTTTGCAGGTGAAGGAAGGGTTGCATCAGGAGAGGCTTTTCCACCCTGAGGGCCACACATTGCCTTCTAGACAATCTTCCAGGGGCCACATGCCAGTGGTGGGTGGGGCCAGAAGCAAAAGTGGGTGGAGCAACACATTTTAATTTACTTACACATCCCTCTCTGTGTGATGACGTGTTATCAAGAGTTCAAGGATACATGCTAGCCATACAAAAACACTCAAGGGAGGTGATATAGAGCAGGGATAGTGATGGGCGTGTCTGGGGAGGGAGGGTGGTCTGGGAAGAGTCCCCACGGCCACACAGAGAGGCCTAGAGTTTCCCCATCCATGCTATGCATCATCTCAGAAAGCCACCGCTCTCTAACTGGCTTCCATAAACAACTGTAAGAAACTGGACACATGATGGGCGTTGCGTGTCAAAGGCAATCCTACCTCCGCCACACTCTCTCCTCAAAGCCCAGGCCCTCCCTTTTAATTGCCCTCTCCATTGTAGTCAAGTACAAAAGGAGTTCGCTGCATGACCTGCTTGTTTTGCATGTTAGGACGGCCGAGGAGCCGTTCAAAATGCAATCTGCCTTCCAACCGCAAGTTTATGAATCCCAGAAGTTTCATCTGCTCAGGTCAGGCCAAGAGCTTGGCTGAAGCTACAGTTGAAAATTTTTCTCTGTCAGGCAACAGAAAGCAGTAACAAGAGGCCCAGCTGTTTGGCCTCAGAGTCCAGGACCCTAATTAAAACACTGGAAAATTAGATAACTTCACAGATTCATCACTGCCACCACTAGCTGTCAGAAAAAACACTGGGATTACCACCCACCTTCTTGTTTGGATTGGTTACTAGTTGTCTCCGCTTAGCGTATATGAGTTTTTATCTGTGGGATGCTTTTTCACCTTATTCACGGAACTATTTCCATCCAGGATTAAAAAAACCAATCCTGGGGCTAGTATCTATGCAAGAACACACAGCTTTATTTTGTAATGTAACTTTCCCTGTGAGAGAACGACCACCAATCTCCGAGTGTAATTCACTCCTGTAGTGTTTAACTAATATTGTCTGTTTTAAGGTTGTTGTTTTTTTAAAAAAAATCCTGTTTTGTGTTTCTGAGATGTTCCAGTGTTCAAGGGTGTGTGTTTTCCCTTGAGGACTAGAAACTTATTTTCCTTCATAAATATAATCTTACAATTGGTGCAGTTTCATATTGGTAAAGGTGCTCCAAAAGATATGTGTGCCATATAGTTTGCTCTGTGCCCTCTGAGCTAGCCTCAGGTGCCCTTGAGTACACTGACCTGTGACCAGTGTTGAAGTAAGATTCAGCTGCCTCTAGACCAGCCTCAAGGATAGCCTCACATAAAACGCATTGCAGTTATCCAGCCTTGAGGTTGCTGATGCATGGACAACTGTGGTCAAGCAATCTCAATCCAGGAACAGCTGTAGCTGTCTTACCAGCCTAAGCTCGTAAAAGGCACTCCTAGCCACAGAGCCCAGGATGTTGGCTCACTCATGCCAGGGCAAGATTGGGTGCACAACAGAAGCCCTTTGAAGGTGGCACCCATAGGAGCAGCCTGCCATTTTGAAGAATAGCAGTTTTCCTCTAGTAAACAGGATCAGGTCCTGGACTTTTGCCCTTTGATAAATGAATGGGTAGGATTTCCCACACACACGCATCTCTGACAACAGCTGTCAGACCCAAAAGGTAAAAACATTAGGCGCTCCCCGACGTATGTTGCCTTCTAAATCTTAGTTATTCCTTTGTAGTCTTGACAGTCATTTTTACATATATACAAACTTGCCAAGCAGGCTTTCTTTGATGTCCTTTCCTGCCTTTGTAATGTCGTTTCCTTTTAGTTGGGGGGGGGGGACCAATGGAAGCCTTTCTAGGTCTGGAAAATACACTTTTTGGCATAAAATTCACATTAGATTTTTTTTCCTATAGACTTGTGAGGCTCACTTGATATTTCTTTTAATTTGATTTTTTTTAAAATTCTTCTGAAGCTCACCACCTTTGGGATTGGTCACTTGGAAAATGTAATTTTAAAAAAAGAATCACAGATGGGAAAATTTGCGTCAATGGGAAACAAGCAAAGACATTGTGTTCTTCACAACTCTCTGTTTGGAGGGCCTGGATCCCTATAATGAGTTCCTAAAGGATGTGTTCTTGGACTTGAGGTTAGCACCATTGAAACCCTTTTTTAAGGGCACAGAGCTGTGAAATCTGCAGATCTCAGCAATCAAGAGATGGGCTGCAACTGAAGCAGAGATGTAGCAATGGTTGTCTCCTTCAAAAATAAAATCCCATAAAATCATGCCAAAAGGAAACACACCATTTCTTGGGAGTAAATCCTATTGAACTTAGTAGGGCTGATTTCTGAGTCGACATATCTTGGTTTTGCAAGGCCAATTACATTTCTCTTGCCAAATGTGCTCCAACTGTGCTCCAACTGTCCACAACACAAGTCTATGAGAAAGATCTCAACTCATTGGTAGAAGTCAAATTTGGGCCAGGAAAACATAAGCCCAGCTCCCCACTAAGCTCCTTGGGTGACCTTGGACCATCACTCAGCCTAGCTTACCTAACAGAAAGAGTGGGGTACACACATAGCATTCATAATATAGCCTTGTTTTCTACTTCAGCTATTCATTCAAGATAAACAAAATGCCATCTTTGCCCAGGTACACAGTGGGTCAGATTTTTCATCAAATAGGCGTTTCCTTTAATCTCCATTCTCACGCACAAGGGTTGTTTGCTTTTCGTCTAGGCAACCTACACTGAGTAGAAACGACTCAGCAAAGCTCTGATTGACTTCACTTTATTGGATCCAACTTGATAAACATGCTTTTTTATTTTTATTTAAAAAAAACACCCACCAAGAGGATTAATGACGATGTTGGCATATGATGGCATTATCTTCTTAATGCCATTCCTTTTGAACCAGTGTGCCTCATGCAACAACTTGACGAGATAAAATAATTGGGATGATGGGATGTCATGTTGCATAGCAGCCTGCCAAGCGTGAGGGGCAGGGAGTGGAGAATGCTCAAGGAAAGAGCACAAATTTCACATCCTGGAGCAGAAAAAAGTAGATGTTTCAGGAGATGGGAGACTATTTAGACAGCCAGGTACCTGGAAGTGTTTGAATTGTACCACCCTTCTAGCTGGGGGCTACAGATCTTACCCTGGTCTAACAGACAATTTGCAATCAACAGATAGGAAAATTCAACCTCTTCTTCTCTTTCCAATTCAAACAACACTTGTGCTTTGCTAAGGGATTAGTCATTGCTATGAAAAATAACCCAAAGACATCCTAAGTTTTTTAATTGTTATGAACCTCACAGGACCTCACAGGAGGCAGGTGGGGAGACCAACAGCAGTCACAGATAATCTAGTTTTTTTTCCCCAGTATATGCTGGGCATAGATTAGACAATAATTATAGCAAATAATTTAGACTTTTCAAAAAATGCATCAAATGGCCTCAAACCTTATTATATTGCAGATCACTTCAGGATGTCTCACAGGAAGCAATATAATAATAATAATAACAACAACAACAACAACAACAACAATGGTGATGATGATGTAGTAGGATAGTAATCTGCAACTTTTTGAGTCCTAGGACCCATGTTTAACCCAAATGTGCATTTGGGAACCCATTTTTTACCATATATTTGTATGGAAGTTGTGCTGCTGTTGTGGCCCACTTTAGATCAGACTGTGACCCAGTTGTGGGTCTCAATCCACCAGCTGAAGACCAATGCATTAGGCTATTTAATGGAGATCATGGATAAAATTGTTCTGGAATTAATAATGCAGCAAAAAGTTCCAGTTTCCTTTCATTGGCAAATGGGCATTGGAAAATGGTTTTACAGAGCTTGGGACTTGGCCATTTGCATAATCACTGGTCAGGCAGTGACTAATACATTTTAAATCCAACACACATCAGTTTCGCAATTGTTTCTGAGCTATAAAATGGTGCGTGCATGCTATATACTTCTGTGGCCCATCTTAATTTCTCAAAACCACATGCACGCACACAGTAATAGTTTATGTTTAATATTCAATAAATACATTTCTCTAAGTCCAGGTGTATTTAGTCATCGGATTTTGACAGATGAGGGTAGGGGTCATTGCTCAGTTATACATCACGAGTTACATGCCCGAGATCCCAAGTTAAACGAACAATTTTGGTCCTGAATTGTACTGATAACAATTGTGTTTAATTTTTTTAAAAAACATGTAAATACATGCCTATACAGTGTACAGTGATGAAATGACATTTGTCCCCACTGTTTTAATATATTATAGCCCCCGATGAAGGCCTGTGATTACAGGCTGAAACGCGTTGGGCTTCTTTGAAAAATATTCTGCAATAAAACCAGTTTGGGCTTCTTTGAAAAAAATCTCACAATAAAACCAGTTTTCTATAAAATACTTCAGCATTCTGGTCTTTGACCCCCTTTTTCTACATATCGAATTGGATGCTCACCACTCTTTATCTACCTTCCAGGGGAGTGCAACTCCATCCAGAACAGGCCATCTACCCGCCTCTCAGACATGAGAACTCTGGGCACACAATAACTGTCTTTTCAGGATTCAGCCTCAATTTATTGGCTCACATCCAGCCCATCTCCACCTCCAAGCACTGGTCCAGCACCTGAACTGCCTCTTCCAATTCAGATGGAACAGAGAGATAGAGTTGGATGTCATCTGTATATTGATGGCACCTCACTACAAATCTTATGTGTAGATGCTTGACTCAACAAGGACTGGAAAGTTAAAGTCTACCTTAACAAAAAAAAACCACAATGCTCAAACAGGAGTTAAGGTGCACATATGAAACACAAAATAGAATTTAAACATTTAATGCACATACATTGCAGCTTTTGGCTGCACTTTGTTTTTGTATCTCATCTTGCATAAGCATTGATTTATTACATCTGCAGAATTTTATGGTTGTATTCTGATTTTTCTATTTTACCTTATATGGGCATTGACTCAATACCGCATGCAGAAATCTAGCAGTGATTTTATGTTGGTTTAACAGAATGCATGTGCATTAAATGTTTAAATTTTATTTTGTGTTTCATATGTGCACCTTAACTCCTCGTTGAGCATTAGATGCTGACTTAACCCTTATATTCCTGAGGCCTGCCAGGTCTTTGCCTCTTTAGTGAAGCTCACTTCACCAGGGACAGTATACCATATGAGAGAGAGAGAGAGAGAGAGAGAGAAAGAGAGAGAGAGAGAGAGAGAGAGAGAGATGAAATTAGTGGGGGCTAAATGAACTCAAGGGGAATATGACTGAGGGATGAAATAAAGGGCTTATTCACACCGGAGCCTAACTTCACACTAAAGATGCTGCTTTTGCAATGGTAAGAGATTTTCAAGGTCCACACTTCTTGCTCAATGGTAGCTTCAATTCTGCTGTTTTCCATTCACACTAGTAGTAGGCATTCTTCTGGGAAGGATTAGTGTTGATGTATCCTTGTGGCCCCGCCCTCTAATTTTACATGTTTACTCCCTCCAGCAGAAGCTGGGAGAGCACCTCTGTGTGCAATTGACAAGAAAAAATGAAACTGACTAGACCTCCCCTCCTTCTCCATTGTCCAAGCCTGAGTGAAAGGCAAAGCAAGCAGCGGCTGTAGCAGCTTTTGCGGGCGGCAGAGAGGGAGCAGGCGATAGGGCATAAGAGAGCCCGCCCACTAAAAAACATTGAAGCAAGGCACTGACAAGGAGGAGCACAGCACAGCTGAGACGGTTTTTCCTTTCCTTTTCGCATTATCAGCGGATTGGGTTAATACGGATTTAAAGAGGAAAACTGCCTTCTAGCTCCTGCTTACCTGCAACGTCATGTGAACCATGGGAATTACAAAGGGATGCAAGTAGCACCAGTCACACACTAAATTGCCATGTTGATGAGCCCAAAATCTTAAGTCCAAGCAGGAAGCTAATCACTTTCTTTTTGCATAAAGTGATCTAAAAGGCAACTTACATCTTACTGTCCGCGGGGCTCACAGTAAGCACCAGTCAGCTGGTGAGAGCTGACAGCAAGCCTCACTTTGGCAGCAATTGGAGGCACTACAGAGTTCCCAAACGGGGGTGGGGGGGCTTGCTGCAAGCACCTGCTGGCCAGTGAGTAAGAAGGATATGGAAATATCAATGACCAATCATGGTGGGGAGGGGTGGAGCAAATCCAAAGGCTCCCAACAGAAGAATCATGCTTGAAGGAGCAGGGGAAGATTCCAGCTAGGGTGGTTATGTGTCCTCCATTACAGAAGCAGTCCTCTATTTGGAGAGGTCCCCTGTTTGAAGGGCTATCTGGTCCAAGCTCAATTTAACTACAAAAAAACCATCTGTTCTGGACAGTGGCCTGCTGGGGCCTCAAAGTTGCCCATCAACTGTTAGCAGCAGCACCTAGAGAGCCAGCACACAGTTCACTTGGCCACAGTCTTGCCCACAGTGGGGAGATGCATTGAATTTCAGCTTTTATGATAGTAATTCTCTCTCCATTTCACATATGCAAATATTATACAAATCAGTGATGGTCACTTTAGTGCCAGCCCAGCTTCCAGAAGGCCCCTAGTTCAAATCCATGGTGCTGGCACAAAGTTTCTGGGTCACAGAGGACAGGGTTTCCTATCAACCCTACGTTACTGCACTTTCCTGTTTCAGAATTAATCTCTGGATTGGAAGGAGGGGAAAAATGCTTTGGGGCTTTTTCAATATTAAGCCTGTGTACAACCGCTGAAAGGGATTTATTTCACCAGCGAAAACTGAATTTGTACCATTTCGCTGACCCGGGAAGGGAGATGACAGCAATTCCACCAGGACGTATTTTTTTGAAGGACTCTAATCCACGCATTGACAGGAGCCTTCAGTGGGGCAGCTGTTTGTCCTCTTTGCGTCAGACGTTTGATCGATGCTCGAGCGCAGATCCCGCAGTATTTGACAACAGAAATGCTGCCTGGCGATTGACAAACGAGGTGACGCCTGACAAATGCAAGTGTAACTCTGACATTTAGTGTCAGCCTAAGAACCCCGGGAGATAAAAATAGAATTTCCTGGGGGTCTATTAGGGCTCAGAACGTCCACGCCTGCCATTTTAAACCGTTTCCTTCCCTCCAAAAAACTGTATCTTCATCTGAGCCTCAGGGCAGAAGGGGGGGGAATCATACAGGTTGAATAACATCTCCCTGTCCCAGGAAAGTTCAGCACAGATGTTTTCACTTGGCACACTTGATTTCAGAGCAGCAGCAACAATAGTCTGAACCTGTGGAGGGCAACTTCAAGAAACCAGCCAGGACAATGAGACTTGGGAAGGCACTGTGTGAGGGGTCTGTACAATCACCTTCCCACCAGCCTAGAACAAAGCAACACTAACCTAAGCAGAAAGGCCTGGTTTGTTGCAAAGGCATGTTGCTTCGGGACACAATTATTTTGGGCTTTTTAAAAAAATGGACAATTTGTATCCTGCATTTTATGCCAAGAGAGATGCTAAAGGCAGATTACGCCCTTCATCAAATACAAAACACAAAATCAAGTTATAACGGGGAACAGAGACAGCAGTGGGGATGGGGAAGATATTTTATATAGTTCGCATTTAAAGCCAAATCTATCAAATTCTCACTTTCCGAACCAATATGAAAACTGAAACGTAGCCATCCTTTGAAATTCACACTAATCCAAATTTTGTGAAGCTTACAAAAATGCATATTTTAGGGGAAAGTATGCAAAAATTAATATATTGGTCAAATTAACATAGGAAAACGTGTTATAGTAGAAGAAATTGCTTACCAAAAAGTATACATTAGTCAGAATTGCAAGTCTCCCTTTCTTAAGGTTCTTTATCTTTAAACTGGACTTGGATCACACAGCCCTTCAAACAGAGGACTCCTTCAAACAGAGTACTAAGGTAGGACACAAGCCCCCCCCCCTGCCCATTTTCTTTGCTGTTTTCTGAACCTGTTCCAATTTATCTCTGTTTTTCTTAAAGTGCAGCATCCAAAACTGGACCCAGGACTCCAGAGGAGGTCAAGCAAGTGCAGAATAAAGTGGAATTATGACTTCCCATGGCCTGGAAACTGTGGTTCTGTTAATGCGGCCTAGAATCACATTAGCCTTTTTAGCAGCCACATCACACTTCTGACTCATGTTCAGCATATGATCGACCACAATCCTGAGATTCTTTCCATGTGTGTTGCTGCCAAGCTACGTATACCCCATCCTGTACTGTGCATTTGATTCACACACACACACACCCCTCCCTAAATACAGGCCTTTGTATTTGTGGTGATGGCTGCAGCATTGATTAAAGGCAAATCCATGGAGGAGGACTCCTCATCCTCTCTCCAGTTTTCCATCTCCTCAGAGCATTTCATCCCTTTCCCTTTTGGAACTCCCCCTCTTCCAACCTTCCTTCCCTAGAACCCCGGCTTCCCATGACTTGTTTCCTCCCTGAGCTGATCCTTTCTTACTGTCCTTCCCTGGGAAGGCCCTTAGCTCCCAGGCAGAGCACCTGCTTCGGATGCAGAAGGTCCCAGGTTCAGTTCCCCAGCATTTCTATGTAGACAGGGCTAGGAAAGATCCCTTCCTTGAAACCGTGGAGAACCACTGCCAGTCAGTGTAGACAATACTTAGCTAGATGGACCAATGGCCTGACTCAGTATGAGCTCCTCTGCCTTAAGGAAAGGGCTGGAGCTCAGTGGTAGAGCACCTGCTTCGCCTGCAGAAGGTCCCTGGGAGAGGCCCCTGCCTGAACACCGGCTGCCAGTCAGTGTAGACAATACTGAGCTAATAGTCAGACTCAGGATAAGGCAGCTCCTTATGTTCCTATGTCTTAAGGGAAGGACTGTAGCTCAATGGCAGAGCATCTGCTTTGCGTGCAGAAGTTCCCTGGGACAGGCCCTTGCCTGAACCTGTGGATAGCTGCTGGCGGTCAGTGTGGACGATACTGAGCTAGATGGACCAACAGCCTGACTCAGTACCTGCCTAGCTTCCAATGTCCCTATGTTGTTCCACATCTACAGTACTTTCCTAGGCTCTTTTGTCAGCACTGTCCCTCCCCAACGGAAATTCATGGGATTTCCATATGAAATGGGAATGGACTGCCTTCAAGTTGATCCAGACTTATGGCAACCTCTGAATAGGGATTTCATGGTAAGTGGTTTTCAGAGGGGGTTTCCCATTGCCTCCTTCTGAGGCTAGTCCTCCCCAGCTGGCTAGGGCCTGCTCAGCTTGCCACAGCTGCACAAGCCAGCCCCTTCCTTGTCCACAACTGTCACCTGGGGGGCAAGTGGGCTCCTTGGGACTATGCAGCTTGCCCACGGCTGCACAGGTGGCAGGGCACGTAACCCCTGAGCCACTCCCTGTGGGGGTGATCTTTAGCTGGCCCTTGACGCCCAGGAGACACGAGTGGGGATTTGAACTCACAGACTCTGGACTCCCAGCCAGGCTCTCCTCCCCACTGTGCTATACCAGCTATGGATTTCTATATGGACCAAACAAAATAAAATAGACTGAGAGGAGGTGGAAATAAAAAAAAGTTGCCCTCATCCAGAGGTCTGTGCTAACAATTTCCCTGGCTTTATTACTACTGCCCAGATCTTGATTAAAAGTGAAGAGAGGTGGAGAGTGCCAGTAGTCAGAAGACTTTTCGTACCAATTTCTGCCGTTGGCCTTCAATTTTGAATGCGCTGAAAATACAGTAAACATGTGGGCCTGCTTTAAAAAAGATGCTGAGATTAGGAAAACGGTATTAGAGTACAGGGATAACACGTTTCGGATTTCATGCTGCCGCCGAATGTGAGTTTAGCTGCTGCAATCAACATACCTGATAAAAGAGTAAACAAATCTAATACAGCCCAGAGCAGGATGACTTGGTTCATCACTGAGGGGCCGAGTGGAAATCCTGTATTAAAAGCCATCCCTGGAAACATAAGGGCTAGAAACTTGTTTGATTCAAATGAAAACTGGCACTCGCAGGAATCTCACCAGAGCCCACGTGTTGCATCTAAGAGGGTCTGGGTTTGCTTGCTTCTTACCCCATATGATGCATTGTACAATGGAAACAGGACAAGAAAAGGGACTGTATTTGTTTCTTCAGATCTGCTTTACAGAATTGGCTGGTTATTTGGACTATGTGACATCCCCTTCATCTCTCTTTTTCTCTCTGTCTCTGCAATTCCCCAGAATGCCACATCCTTCCCTCTCCTGTCTGTTTCTTAGCCTTGGGTGGGAATCAGAAAGGAGGATGCATCACTCCCTGGAAATGAGCCTGAGGCTAAAACTACTTGTAGCTTGGGTGGGATGGATTTTTCTATGCCGGTTTCTCTCAGTTTCTAATTTTTTCCAACTTAAGTTCTGTTCTCCACATTTCTGTATCAGTTTGCATTTTTTTTTTAAAAAAAGGTCCTCGTAAGAATTCATCATGCATTTTCTCGAATATATGTGTTTTGTTTACATGCTTCCCTAATAGTGACATTTCCCTAATATAATGCATTTTTGTATGTTATTTTCCTGAATATGTGCATTTTATGCACACTTTCCCCTAATATATGCATTTAGAAATGTGGTGTTGGAGGAGATCTTTGTGCATACCATGGACTGCAAAATATACAAATAATTTGGTGTTAGAATAAATTAAACCAGAACTATCACTAGAAGCTAAAATGATGAAACTGAGGTTGTCACACTTTGGACACATCATGAGAAGACATGATTCACTAGAAAAGACAATAATGCTGGGAAGAACAGAAGGGAGTAGAAAAAGAGGAAGGTCAAACAAGAGATGGATTGATTCCATAAAGGAAGCCACAGACCTGAACTTACGAGATCTGAACAGGGTGGTTCACGACAGATGCTATTGAGGTTGCTGATTCATAGGGTCACCATAAGTCGTGATCGACTTGAAGGCACATAACAACAACAATGCATTTAGAAATGCCAGTTGGATTATTATTTAGACTATTATTTAATCTTAAATAAAATAAAACTTAATGAAGCATCACCAGGCTTTTATTCTTAGTTCCTTTCTTGTTCCTTTGGCTCTCGCACCGGTTACATTGCTTGCAAGAAGGTACAGGTTAATGCCAAAATCATATGGGCTGCCATTTCCTTGGAACACCCCTATTTATTGTGGGGGAATGCAGCATATATGCCAGGGGTATGCATTTGCCTGGCACATCTCTTTGAACCATGTCAATGAGTCAGATACGAGATCAGTAAAAGTTAACCTCCTCAGCATGGGAGGTCCAACTGAGACGCAGAAGGCTTCTTTCAGGATAGAGCTGAGAACTGCTGATTTGTGCAATGAGGAGAGTTTTCAAAGGCAGCATCGCTGGTTGTTTGTTTTGTTGTTGTGCTGGCCGATTATCAAAAGATCATGTTTCTTTTGGGGAAGTTGTTCTTCGCTCACAAGACCTCACCCACTGGAAGCCGTACAGAGCGCTGCGTTTTTAAGAGATGAACTCATACTCTTGCATCTGATTCCTCTTGGCTGCTGAAAGCTGATGGGAAGGAGCACATAAAAAAATATATCCATTGATGGGGACATTCTAACTGTGTCCCACTTACCCTTAAATGGCTGCACTTACATTTTGCAAGGAATAAACACTGAAGCATGCTGTATCATTTTCAAGGTACCCCTTCCTCTACATTGACCCTCACACATCTGTCATCAGTCATATGGAGAGGGTCAGATAGTGCACTGGAAGGGCACATTGTTGTCACGTATGAAAGCCCCACATGTGAGCCAGTAAGATGTTGAAATTAATAGTTT
Organism: Rhineura floridana; assembly: GCF_030035675.1. Classification (NCBI taxonomy): domain Eukaryota; kingdom Metazoa; phylum Chordata; class Lepidosauria; order Squamata; family Rhineuridae; genus Rhineura; species Rhineura floridana. The sequence goes on from NC_084492.1 coordinate 36,065,118, forward strand.
ACTGATGAGGTAATCGAGGTAACAAGAGGTTAAGCAATTGGCTCATTGTTACTCAGTGACTCAATACTCATGGAAGGAAGACTGGGAAGCCAAGGGCAATGATTTGGTCAGCCATTTTGCCTGTTTGCACTGAGGCAATCAGGTCTATTCATTTTGATAGATTTATATCCCACCTTTTAAAAAGACACATTCTCCCCGTGCACACAAGGGGGGTAAGCCAAACAAATGTATAGCAAAAATATGTAAACTTAAAACTCAAACAACCAATAAGTAAAAATAATAATCTAATAAATGCAACAAACAGCCAGCAAATGCATTAAAAACAGCAGCCGACCCCAATAAAACCTTTAAAAGCAAGACAATCACTGGAAAGGAGCACTCAGTTAAAATCACTATGAACAAGCCACAGAGAACAAATAGCATTTCAAGTTCTTATATTCTTACTTCTTCACACAGTGCATGGAATTTGCTCCCACAACGGCCACCAACTTGGACGGCTTTAAATAGATTAGACAAAGGCATGGGAGGACGAGGCTAGTAATGGCCAGTAGCCACAATGGCTATGCTCTACCTCCACTGTCAGAGGCAGTAGGCGAACCACAAATGGGGAAAGTGCTGTTGCACTCAGGTCCTGCCCCATTAAAGATGCCTACATTAGGGTTGCCAGGCTCAGGGCCTGAGAATGATTTTGTATCTTTAAGAGAAGAGAAAATTCAGCCAAGTGCAGGTTTTCTTGCAACACTAGAATAGGAAAAACCACAAGGTGGAATTCTCCGTTCCCCCTGCACAACTTTCAAAGATACAGAACACCTCTGGGTTGCCAGGCCCAGCCTCCAAGAGGTCTTCTGTATCTTTAAAAGTTGTGCAGGGGGAAGGGAGGATTTCACCTTGTGGTTTTTCCCATTACAATGTTGCAGGAAAACCTGCACTTGGCTGAATTTTCTCTTCTCTTAAAGATACAGAATCATTCTCAGGCCCTGAGCCTGGCAACCCTAGCCTACACTGATGTTCAAAGCCCTGAGCAACTCAGACCCTTCCCTGTAAGCCCTCTCAGGTGATCAGATTGGCAAAGGAGGCCCTCTTGGTAGTTAGGAACATAGGAAAATGCTTTCTGCTGAGTCAGACCATTGTTCTGCCTAGCAGAGTGTTGTCCACACTGATCGGCAGCAGGTCTCCAGGGCTCTCCCAGCCCTACCTGGAGATGCCATTGGGGATTGAACCCAGGACCTTCTGCATGCAAGGTAGATGCTCTACCAATGGACCTTCTGGCACCCTAGGAGGACTTCCTCTGTTCAAACAACAATAACAACAACATTGCCTCTATACATATACATTAGCACATGCCAATTTTATAGCAATCTCTGCCCACTTGTGTGCCTCCTCTTTGGTGATCTGTACATGGCCACTTTAATGGACAAAAACCCTGACTTTTTACAAGGCAGCTTCCTAATTGCTTCAGAGTGTTTCTATGAAGCACTGATGACCACATTTTAAAACGATGATGGGCTGCCTATTTTAGGAATTAAGTGCTGGCTACCGGCCCGATACCTCCCCCAAGCAATAGAGAACTATTCTCCAGATGGATGCCTTGCAATCAACAAATTAGCTACATGTTAGCCAAGGGCTCTTTTAAGAAGTCATGGGCTGAGGAAAGGCTAAGATTCAAGGCCAGAAGAACGCAAGCATGGTTAGGAGGACCAGCGGCTGTTTTTCCTCTCTGAGCTGATGCTGTCTTGGGTGGTTTGACTTATCTGATCCATGGAGGGACAAGTGTCCCAAAAGAAAGTCAACACGCCAGACAGCCCAGAAATGTTCCAGGATTTGCTGCTGGATCAGCTGAACTTCAAAAGGAGAGAGGTATAGAGGGGAAACACTCATTCTGTTGTCCTCTAGTGGAAGCTGTACCTATCAGGGAACCCAGAGTTTGAACTAAACTAAAGAGCTAATGCCAGGAGGGAACAGATTGCTGGGCACCAGAGAGGTATACAACTTATAATTGCTGCAGGGCCTGTAAATGTTCCCAGCTCAGTACCAAGTAGCACTGATGGGCTATCTTCTCATTGTATGCTTTGAATTCGCCCGTCATGAAGCAACATGGGTGGTCATGTCCTCGATTTTAATGGTGGAAAAGGGCATACCAAAGAGCCCATCTCACATCATTACTGCAGCCTGCAACAATTGGCAAACTGTGCCTAACGAGTGGCCTGGATTTGCTAAGTAGCCGTTGAGTTGCGATCCAGGATGCTGGGCTGGAATCCATTGGCAGGGTTAGCAGGAGGAGTCCTAGCCAGCCTCTCCTTGGCTCAGTGCCTGCCCGTCGCACACATTATCAGTCGCTTGCTCTCATGGCTATTAGAGAAACTGAAACTTTTTCTTATTTTTGTTTTAAGTGCCCTCAAAGGAAATGCAAACTTAGATCAGGGTCAGAGGCATACAAGGGCGATATTCCTCAAGCTTCCTTTGGTGGAAAGCCTTGAGAATTTCCCAAATGTTCCGGTTCGATGCTGATTGCAGTGAGAGGGAGGAGACAGACTGGCATGGCTGGGCATTTACTGAGGGCCTACGCCCCAGCAAGGCTGTCACTGACAACTGCCACCTGGACCTGCTGCAGTGACAAACATTGGAAGCTGCCTTAATACTTAGTCAGGCCGTTGGTCCATCAAGCTCAGAATTGTCTACAATGACAGGCAGCAGCTCTCCAGGCTTTCAGGCAGGGGACATTCCCAGCCCCACCTAAAGGCGGCAGGGATTGAACCTGGGGCTTTTTGCATGCAAACCTGATGCTCTGCCACTGAGCTACAGCCCTTCCCCTTAAGACAGACCATGGCAGATGATACCTTTATTCCATGACCCTTTTCTACTATACACTTGATGATGCGCAGCTGACTCTGCGGTATTGACTTCATTGAGGAAGCACAGTGGTTTAGGTGATGTAAGGTGACATGGAAGCCCCACTAGTGACAACGTATCTGTGATGGTCCCATTCATCATGGGGCACCACCAGTGGTAACTACACTGGAAATGTTCAGACATATCCAAAATTATGTATGTGAATATTCAAAAGAATCCTAGACTCAGAGCTGCCAAACTGTGCCATGCCTGCTTGCAAGACTTTAGATCTGAGCTATCTAGCAAATGTCTAATCAAATGAATTCTAGAAAGAGCAGAAGAAGAATGATGGACATCATTTAGGCAAGCCTCGGCACCTGCAGAGCTTGTGCAGCGCTTGAAGTGCCCTTGAAAGCTTCTTGCTTTTCCCTAGCAAGATTAGCTTCTGGGCTATTTTACCTGATTGGATATTTACATCATTTAAGAAGCTGTGGCGAAGGTGAAGCTGGCTTAGTACAGGAAAAATGGGAGATGTTTGAAGATGCTGAATTCGTAAAATGATAAATCTAGGAAGCTGTCTTACTGTCAGACTGTTTATCTAGCTGCAGTACTATCTACTCTTCCTGGCAACATCTCAAGGAACTCTGGAAGAGAAGGGCCTTCTTCCTCACCCACTACCTGAAATTAGGGATGGAAAGATCTCCCAATTCTGGCATTTTGGTGCAAATTTCTCCTACTAAATGCATTTGTGTATTCAATTTTGACTAGTGCATATTTTTTTGCAAGCAGTTTCTCCTAATGCAATGCATTTTCATGTAATTTCCAGTAACATATTCATTTTTATGAGCACTTTCCCCTAATATATGCATTCTTGTCAACATTGTTTTGTTGGAGAACTGCATCACATAATTAGGATAAGTGCAAATTTCAAAGGATGGCTGTGTTTCGGTTCACATATTCTCATATTGTGCAGATTTGACAGTTTTGGCTTTAAATGCAAACTGAATTGAAATCCTCCGCCATCCCTACCTGAAATCCATTTAATTGGAGATGCTGGGGATTAACCCTGGGACCTTCTGCATGCAAAACCTATGCTCTACCACTGAGCTATGGTCCTACTTCTGAAGACAAATGTGTCAACAAGCCCACATGTAAGGATGTACAAATCTATCAATTTCAGTTTCTGACCCTTGCTCATTTTTCCAATCTTAAGCTCAGTTCACCATATTTCCAAATCCTCATGAAAATTCATCAGCTTTTTAGTATGCATTTCTCCTAATAAAAACATTTTTGCAATCCATTTTTCCTAGTACAATTCATTTAAGTATGTTAGTTTCACTGATATGTGCACTTTAATGCACAACTTTCCCCTCATATAGACATTTTCTGACACATTTTTAGTTGGTGAATTGCATTGCAAAATTTGGAGAAGTTCAAAGTTCGAAGGATAGCTGCATTTCAGTTTGCTTTTTTTTCAGGAAGTGCAAATCAGGTAAATTTGCATTAAAATTAAAATGTAAACAGAGCCAAATTTCTTCCTCATTCCCAGCCATACTCCATATGGGCATATTCCACATATCAGAATCTGGTACCAGGCAGAAAATTCTGCAACATCTCTACTCTAACAAACATATTTAGAAAAATGAGACATTTGAAAGTGGTGGACTCTTGTCTAGTTATTGTTAATAACACAATTCACCTTATTTATACATGGGGGCCTGTGCCTTCATCTATGAATGACAAATGCCATTACTTTTGCAATTTCATTAAGAAAAAAAGAAAGAAAAGATGTAAAAAGAGAGAAAAAACACATCAGCTCCCATTAACAAAACATTTAAGCATCTATACATCCATTTTAGTTCACCCACATAGAACAATATATGCTGTCCAAATATGTATTCGTTGGTGTTTATCAAAAGCATGTTCAAACATAGCAAGAGTGTTTAGGTCATCAGACCACTGCAAAATAGTTGGTGGGTATTTGTCCTCCCGGGTTCAAAGTATATGTCTCTTGGCGACCATTAGGACATGTAAAGTCCATTCTTGTTGCCCTGCTGTTAATCCCCATATAACAGAGATATAAATTAAAAGTACATGGACACTCACGACATTCAAGGGTTTGACTAATACAAAATTAATACAGACAACAACTTCAGACCACAAGGAAAACATCACTGGACATGCCCACATCATGTGCCTCAATGAAGCATTTCCAGCATTGCACCTGCAGCATCTACCCAAATTAGGCATTGTGGAGTTCAATGTACCTGGAATGCCCAGAATATTGTTTGCTGAATCAATCTCAATCTATAAACGTTTTGTATAGAGTCTAAAGCAATTTTCTATTCTATAGATTGTATAATCTAACTCCATGTTCCAGTCTTCTCTAAGTTCTTGAACTTTCACTTTACACAATATCTTCGACCTATGGCAAGATTATGAACCACATTTGGATGCATACCTTGATCTCTAAGGCTAAAAACGTTTAATCCTATTTTCTACCTACCAAGGAACCTGAGCGTTTCATCTAAGATCTAGGTAACGGATTGATTTTATATTTTCAAATATGGGGACTCATCCATTCTTCCCAGCAGTCCTATTTACAATATAAAACCTGCACAGCACCTATAACCTCCTCCCACATTACACCTTAAGACTGTGGCTGCATATACACAAACACTTTATAGCACAAAAATGTAGTTTTTCTCAATCCAGAATCATCTGCGCTTGTCCTCAACATCCTGCTTTCAATCTACATTGATTCTAGATCTTTCCATCCACAAGGCTGGGTGTTATTACTTTATAGAACTTCAAGAACATAAGAACAGCCAGCTGGATCAGGCCAGTGGCCCCTCTAGTCCAGAATCCCATTCTCACAGTGGCCAACTAGATGCCCATGGGAAGCATGATACCATTGATTAGGTTACCTGCACATTTTCCTTCCTGCATATGTCCCAGGTGAATGAAGAGGGAAACGATATACACCCATCCACAATGTCATGGGGCAGGTGAAGATACATACACACAAGCCATTACCGGGATCACCTACATCTGTTTTTATCTGTTTTCAAATGGACACATTGCAAGGTAATGCAGGATCAATCTGCAATGAGCTTTTATATTCAGAATGAAACCAGTTTCTCAAGAAGCACTTTTCAGAGGCAAAAAAAAAAAAGCCACAGATCTAGATTGTGTGTGGATTCCATAGAAAAATACAAGTACTCAGTCTCCATTGATGCTAGAACAATATTTAGTTAGTGAGTGAGTGAATGAGTGAGTGAGTTAGTGAGTTAGTTAATATCCTGCCCTTCGTCCCAAGAGGGGTCCATTAAAAGCCCTTTGAAGCATGTTAAAAACAAAAGACTTTAAAACGTATTAAAACAAAACATCTTAAAAAATATATTTAAAAAACAACTAATGTTAAAAACATCTTAAAAGCAATTCCAGCACAGACGCAGACTGGTATAAGGTCTCTACTTAAAAGGCTTGTTGAAAGAGGAAGGTCTTCAATAGGTGCCGAAAATATAACAGAAATGGTGCCTGTCTAATATTTAAGGGGAGGGAATTCCAAAGTGTTGGGGCCACAACACTTCCATTCCATTGTGCAGAATGGGCCTCCTGATAAGATGGTATCTGCAGGAGGCCCTTACCTGCAGAGCAAGTGATCGACTGGGTATATAAGGGGTATGACAGTCTTTCAGGTATCCTGGTCCCAAGCTGTATAGGGTTTTGTACACCAAAACCAGAACCTTGAACTTAGCCTGGCAGCTAGTGGGCAGCCAGTGCAATTCTTACAGCAGCGGGATAACATATTGGCGATACCCTGCCCCAGTGAGCAGTCCGCCACTGCATTTTGCACCAGCTGCATCTTCCAGACCAACCCCAAGGGCAGTCCCACATAGAGCACATTACAGTAATCCAGCCTGGATTAATCCAGTAATCAAGCCAACATAATATATTGTGTGTACGCAGTCTGTGTGTGCAGATTCTATGGCTTCATGGTCAACAAACTGCCCCCCTCCCCAACACTTGCCTGATTAAGAATTCTAGAGAACTCAAAAGTTGGACCCTACTTTGTGACATTTTGGTTGGCCAAATAAAGGCGTTATACTAATTGCATTTGTGTTTTGGAATGTTTTTTGCTGTTTTTTTAATGCTTTTCTTTTTCTTGTTAAATTGTTTTGCCAATGTTTGCCGCCCTGGATTCCTTCAGGAAGAAGGCAGGATATAAATTCAATAAATAAATAATAATACCACAGATTCTGGAACTGGATATTTTGGGTATCCATGATTAACAAAATTAGGAAATGAGATGTCATCTAAGTTAATTGATCACAGCAGAGTCACCAAGAGCAGAGTCACAGCAGAGTGACCTGGATAACCCCAAACGTTCCTCCAATGAGTAATGCATGAAGCTGTATGCTCAGGGTGTCCGTTGCTTCCAGATGATATTCCTGAGGGCCAAATGCACCGTAAAACTACAATCACAGTTTTATGGCTCACTGAGTCTTGCTGGGTTTCTTTTAACAAGCAGGGCCAGCTGCAGATTTGGGGCTCCCTTCGCAAGCACTCCCTTGATGTAAGCGGGTCTCCAGCCTTACCTGGTGGCAGCTGTGGTGGGTGGCCATTTTAATTTGTCAAAATATACTGGAGCAACCACCACATCAGAGGCATGATGGGAAGTTAAAACGGCCACTTGCTGCTGCCTCTGCCAAGTATGTTTTATTGTGTTCCCAAGTGGTCGAAGTTGTACAGATAAAAACCCACATCAAGCCTTCTTCTCCTTGGAGTTTAACATTGTTGCAAGGCTGTAAGAGAGGCCCTATTACTGCCATCTGTTGGTTTTATTGTTATCACACCTCGATTATAATAACTCATAGAGCATTGTGTCTCTCAAAAACTTTCCTAAAGTCTCTAAAACTGAACACCAACTATTTTTGTCCTGCAGGATAGCCCGCAAAACCAAATTTGCAATGCCCAAGTCATTAGGTTTATGAAGGAGAGGCTCTTTTTCATCCCTGCAACACAAACAATGCAATATTACATGACCAGCTGTTTCCTCCACCCCACAGAATGTCAATCTTCCCAACCTTCAACAATTCCTCCTATCAAAATCCTAGACACACCAACTATTGTTTCGTCCAGCCCCACCATCCATAGTTGGGGCCTATGTACTGTACATGGTGTTTTGCAAAGAATAAGAGGGCAAAATAGACAGAGGAGAAGCAGAATCATGCCTGAATAAGGAAGGAATGTGACATTAGTTTAGGTACACATAGTCAGGCTCAGTTTGGGGAACCTGTAGCCCTCCAGATGTTGCTGAACTGGGCTCCTGCTGGGAGGAAGGGCAGGATATAAATCAAATAATAAATAAATAAATAACTACAACTTCCATCATCCTTGGCTATTGGCAATGTTTGCTGGGGCTGATGGGAGTTAGAGTTCAGCAACACCTGGCAGGCCAAAGGTTCCTCACATCTGGTTTAAGGGGTTGTCCCAAAGGTTGCCATGGCACAAGCTTTTTTTAAAGAAGTGTAAGAGTTTAAATTTTGATTACTTTTAATTAAAGGTCATCCTTTTGTTTTGTTTTGTTTTTTTAAACAAAATCAGTGTGTTATGTGATTAGATAGATTGGAGAGATCTATCAGTGTCTAGGCAGACACAGAACATAGTTAAACTATAGAATTCACTTGCGCAAGAAGTGGAGATGGCCACCAACTGGGATGGATTTAAAAGGGGGTTAGTTAAATTCATGGAGGACAAAGCTGAGAATGGCTACTAGCCATGATGGCGATGTTCTACCTCCATTGTAGGAATCGTTATGGTTCTAAATACCACTTGCTGGAAATTGTGTGTGTGTTATGTGCCTTCAAGTCGATTACGACTTATGGCGACCCTGTGAATCAGCGACCTCCAGTAGCATCTGTTGTAAACCACCCGGTTCACATCTTGTAAGTTCAGGTCTGTGGCTTCCTTTATGGAATTAATCCATCTCTTGTTTGGCCTTCCTCTTTTTCTACACCTTTCTGTTTTTTCCACATACTAGTTGGGTGATTCCAATGTTCTTATACGGGATTCAATAAATTCATGGTCTGTCTGCAGCCATTAATTGTGTTAGTACAAAATGAAACCTCTTTGTGCAGAGGCAATCTATCTTTGAGATATCAATTGCTGGGGAACCACAGCAGCTGGACTACATGGACCTTTGGCCTGATCCAATGGGGGGCTCTTCCTTTGTTCTTAGTTCTAACTGATTTTTGTCTAGTCTTCGATTAGATTTGTTTTCTTAAAATCTTTATCCTGCCTTTCTGTCAGAAAGACCCCCAAGGTGGCTTTTACTTTCTTTTTGTTCTTTTTAAAGATAACAAAAGAAGAATCAGAAAGCATTGCATTTCTTTCATGCATCTGTGACAATTGTTGAGTGGGTACCAGAAAAAAAAAAGAATGAAAAAAGAACGTCTACACTCCGAGAGCTCTTGCATGGCCTGCCAAGTTCATCTTATGAACTCTGTGCTCCGAGCCAAAGTCTTATGCATTGTGTCATCAAGGGATCACATTTACAAATAAGATTAAGAAGTGATATAAAATCACTCTAAATGGAGATAACTCACTTGCTGGCACAGAACTAAAGGCTGAATTGATCTCCTGGCATCGCTGCACATTTTACCATCTGCCAATAACACCCAGCAATTAGTCAGAATTCTGGTACACGATGTTTTTAGCCAAGCGCCCTAATGAAATCAACATCCCCTCTCACAAAGGCAATTTAACCCTTGTGAGTTTATTTAACATTACAAGAGCTGTCTCCCTCTTGGGCTTGTATCACTGAAATTCGGAGTGAAAAAGTGGGTCTGATCCTGGAAATCCCTTGGTGTGTATTGTATGCAGAACTCCGTTGGGGTATGTCTGCCAACTAAGAACCAGGAGTCTTGCATTCCTTTTCTAGGAGAAAACCCCAAACAATCCTCCCATTCACACACCAAAGGCTTGTAACATGACCAATTAATACATTTTGAGAAAATGTGCAGAAATGAGCTTAATTCACTTTTTAATCATGTTTAATCGTTGTTTGGAAGACTTTTTTATGCCAACAGGCCCTTTCCATTGGAGTATTTTGATGTGGTTGCCTGGAGTTCCTTATGACATCTTTTGCTTTTATATTTTTCTTATGTTTAATGTGATTTTGTATTTGCTGTATGCCACTTAGATGTTTCCTATACGAGTTAACAGTATAGAAATGGTTTTATAAATTAATAAACATTTTTTCAGAATTTGAATTCTGAGTACAACAACTTTCCTATAAACTGTATCACTTTCAGAATGCTGATGAGTGCTTGAACATTTCTAGACTTGTGAAAAGCAAGCATTTCAAGGAGCCCAGACCTTTCTCGTCATGTCCTACTTTTCCAAGTGCAGGGCGTACCAGCATTCTGCCATCTCTTGAAGACACACCAGTTTAGACAAGCACTCCTATGAGCTTGAACTTCCTGGGTTTAATTGTTTTCATTGCTTTTTTGTTTTAATTGTTAGGACTTTTAATGGGGCTTGTTTTATTGTACATTTTATTTATGGATGTTTTTAATGTTTCGATGGAATTGTTTTATTATGTATTTTAATTATGTATGGATTTTATAATTGGTTTGATACTTGTAAAATGCTTAGAAGACATTTTGGCATGTAAGCATTATTATTATTATTATTATTATTATTATTATTATTATTATTATTATTATTATTATTATTATTATTATTATTATTATTATTATTATTATTTCCACACAGAAGCAGTCACTCATCCAATAGTGTGATTTCAGAAAAGCTTGTGCCAGGAGACTCTTTTGAATACTGTATAGAAGTAGACTCTTAACACAATGACACTGAATGTATCTATTTCATTATTTATTGTTATTATTTGACTCTGATTCCTATACACCAGCCCACTACGCATCTAACAATGTCTCCCTTTGCATGCCTGGCACTCCAGTACTACCCCGAGATATTACAGGTGGAGGGCATAATATTCCTATCTCTCAGTTTCTGCTTCTGCACAACTGTTACATCTCCCAACTTTCTTTGTCTCCTCCCTCTTTGCTTTCAGGCCATTGCAGAGAACTAAGACTCATATTGGTGAAAATGACAATAAAAATCTGATCGTATAGATCCATCTTCATGCTACACACAATCTCAGTCTTCCAACATGGCAGGTTCTCTCATTTCATAAACTGGCAGAGTCTTGAGCCTTCATGTAAAATGCTGCTGTGTTCCCAGCCCACCAAAAGCTCAACCTTGCAGCCCCATTGGGTTTACTATTCAAATATTTTGGCTCATGTTAGCATATATTAGCAGTCAAGGAAGTGGTGGCAAAGTTCTTCCTAGATTGCACCACTTCCGGCTGCAAATTAAGATGGGGGGGGGCACATTTTCTTGCTGAACTGTATCACAAAATTTGGCAAGGAGTGAAATGCAAAGGATAGTTGTGTTCCAACCCATCCATTAGTCCAGGAGGTGCAGATCAGGTCCGTTTGCATCAGAATTCACAGAAATCAAATTTCCCAATCATCCTACATGACATGGTAGTCTTCTATGTACAAGGAATCTTTTTGGAAGGAGGAACATTTGATCATCTGAGCCTTTGATCATCTGCATTCTGAAGTGGTCCATCCCAGACCCAGGTTTTTCACCTTAGTGAGAACTAGACTCTCACCTGCATGCTCCCACAATTGCAGGTGAGGGTCTCCTGTAGATACCATCTTATCTGTCTGCACAACACAGGAAGTGGACCTTTAGTGCTGTGGCACCAATCCTTGGGAATTCCCTCCCTTTAAATATTAGATAGGCACAGTTTCTGTTATATTTTCGACAAGCCTTTTAAGTAGAAACCTTATCCCAATTTGTGTCTGTGTTGGAATTACTTTTTAAAATGTTTTTAAAGCTTTTTTAAAAAAGATGTTTTGTTTTTAATGTTTTTAAAGATACTTCATTTTAATATGTTTTTAAAAATGTTTTGTTTTAATATGTTTTAAAGTCTTTTGTTTTTAAGATGTTTTAGAGTGTTTTTGTTTGCTGCCCTGGGCTCCTTCTAGGAGGAAGGGCAGGATATAAATGTAATAAAGAAAATAAATAAAAATAAATTGTTTAGATGTCTGCTTTGAGCCACCAAGTGTAAATTTGGTCATTTCTGAATACAAATGTAACATTCTGTTGAGTACACATTTCAGAATCTTAGTGTCCTTTTTGAAGTTTAAAATAATTTTTTTGTCTTTATTTTCATGCTCAGCAACAAGTGAATTCCACTTCTTCCATCATGAGACTAGGGAAGCAAATGGTAAAAAAAACAAAATTCTGATTTCTTAATCTGAACGTTTAGATATTTTTAATGTTTTGATGATTTCAAATTTGGAAAATGTTTAGTGAATTACAAATTGAGGCTGCAATGCTGCAGAAGTTGAATTCTTCCACTATATCCTTTTATCTCTTCTCCTTGGTTGGGGGGGGAGGGCTGGATTTTGGGTAGCCACAGTGCCACCTGCTGTCTGGGCCATCACCCAACATCTGTGTAATGGCTATGAGACTATCATTTATTTATTTTATTGGGCACATTTAGAGTCCACCGTCATAGTAGATCTGCAATACAGAAATGACAAACTACAGATTACATAAAATCAACTAAAAACAGATTTTTAAAAAATTCAAAAAGGTTATCAAAAAGAGCAGTTAAGTATGAGTACAATATTTCTACATGGTTATATTGAGGTTCAAACGATGGGTTGTGTGGAGTTCCATCATTCTTTACTCCCTCTGTAGTGTGTGTGTGTGTAGGATTGGGAGAGAATTTCGATTCAGTTCGTGTTTCAAGCAGAATTGATCAAATTTGCACTTTCTGAAGCAATATGAGAACCAAAACACTGCCATCCTTCAAAATTCACACTTATCTGAATTTTGTGATGCAATTCTCCAAATAAGCAATGTTTACAAAAATGCATATATTGGGGGAACGTGCACCCAAAATGTAATTTGGCAACATCCAAATTACGTATGAAAATGCATTAAATTAGGATAAATCGCTTTCAAAAATATGTACATTAGTCAAAGCTACATACAAACATGTATTTGTTAGGAGAAAGTCGCACTAAAATGCTGAATTTGATTTGTTGAGAAAATATGCAAATTGCTGCAAAAATGTGGAGAACCAAATTTAAAGGAAAAATGAGAAGAACTGAAACTGACAGATCCCTCCCTCCCTCATGTGTGTGTGTGTGCATGGGCATGCACGCGTTCGTGTGAGTTTTTAATCCAAAGCAGTCTGGGGCAGACAGCTTAAAAAGGATGGGATGATGAGAAAATGCTTAAGCCATCCCCTCTGGTCCTTTTCCAGCTCATGACCACCTTCCCCATTTTTTCCTCTCCTATTTTCCTCATCCCTTGAACTCTGTGGATTGGGAAATGGTGACTTTGAGGCACAAATTACAATCCGTCAACTCCTCAGGTGACTTTTTCAGCCTTCTGAGCCTCTGCCTGGCCCTTGGGACTCTCCCCAGCCCTGCTCTGTACTGACCTCAAGTGTCTCTGCCTGGTGGGAATCCATCTTTTCAGTCTGACCATCCTGCTTGCCTGGATGGAGGATAAAGAAGGGTACATGGCTGTGTGAAGAAACTAGCCTACTGTGCAAAGGTAAAATTTACTTTTGTTGCTCCATCCACTTTTGCTTCACCCATCGCTGGGATGTGGCCCCCAGAAAGTTGCCCAGAAGGGAATGCGGCCCTTGAGCTGAGAAACGTTCTCCAGCCCTGTTGTGAAGTCTTGAAGCCATCCTTTTTTCCTCCCGTTCTACGTCATCAAGAAAATGTGCTCTTTTATTCTTTTGCTTATCAATAATAATTTTATTATTAAATGTCATCATCATACTGAAATTAAATAACAAATATTTTCCAACTGTATATAATACATATAGTATCTCTACACAAATGCACCGGAAGCCTTTTCTTTTAATGTAATACAGAGTCTCACCAACTTTTGTCTAGTTTGAAATATACATAAAAGAGCCTCTTAACATAAAAGTTTGAAATAGCGTATATGCCAATAGGATCAGCACAGCAAAAGAAAAGCTGCCCAGCGGTCCAGAGAGCTGCCAATCAGTTCACTGCAAAGAATGGTGAAAACATTCAAATGGCAATTTCTGGTTCACTTGCAAAATCCAACATTCAGCCAACCCCAATTCTTCTTTGACCTCTGACTCCAAGGCAGTAAAAATGGCATGTGAATAATGAAGTGGGAAGGCAAAGAGTGGGGACAGAGTAGATATCGAATGGTGAGATGGAAAGAGGTGGAAAGGGATGACCTCACTCTTCTGAGTGTGCTGAGAATCAGGGTCTAACTACTTAGGCAGGCTCAGGAGGGGGTTTTGGGGGGAGGGGGAGCATTGCTCAGTGGTGGTAGTGCACACAATTCCATCGTGTATCTCTCATTAAAAGGATCAGGTAGCAGGTGACGTGAAGGACCCTTGCTTGAGACTCAGGGAGGTATTGCTAGTCCAGCAGACACAACTGAATTAGAGGGAGGAAAAATCCAGCCTGGTATAAGGCAGCCTCCCTGTGCTCTTGCTTGACTTCTGGCTGGGAGAAAGAAAAGAGCAACCCAGTTGTGCCAGTTTGTGTAAAATCAGGGGTGGAGAAGCTCAGGCTTGGGGAGCAGAGGACAAATGTGGCTTGCCAGGCCTCTTCATCTGGTCCTTGGACTCTCCCCAGGCCATATTTGGACCACCAAGCTCCGCCGGATCCAAGGAATCAAAGTGGGGAAACCTTTTTCAACCTTGAGGGCCACATTTCCCTGTGAGCAACCTTCTGGGAGGGGCGCATGCTGGTGGTGGGTCAGGCCAGGGGCAGCAAATGAATGAAGCAAAGGATATGAGCTTTACCTTTTGTATGGTAGGCTACATTCCATCCACACAGAAGCCAGAGGTTACATATACACACACACACACACACACTTCCATCCTCCAACCAGGCAAGGAAGAGGCATGATTACAGTTCAAGGTCACAGTCCAGGCAGGTAAAATCACCTGAGGAAGATTCAGAGCAGGGCTGGTGAGGGGCGTGGCCTAGGGAGAGGGGGTGTGGCCTCAGAGCCAGACAGAGAGGCCTGGAGCGCCACACTGAGGCCAGGGACTATGGTTCCTTACCCCTGCACTATATGTTTTTTGCAAAAGCCATCAAGGGGGTTGGCCTTGAACTTCAGACTTCCTTTATGTAATTAGATATCTCTGTTTAAAATGGCTGGTCAAATTCCAATCAGACAATAGCAGAAACAGAACACGGAGAATGAAAGGTGGTGTCCAGAGCCTTGATTGCCAAAACCTAACTCCTGGCCCCACCAACACCTGCCTTCCAACTCTACTATTCTCTGATTCTATGAAGAGAGGTCAAGGCAAGAGTGTCCCAATCTATCCAATGCGCCATTTTTTTTAGCCTGGCATCAATAATACACTTTTGCCACTGAAAACCTTCCTCCCAACTCCCAGCAACTTGTTTGTATCTCGCAATCACAGGTTCTCTCCGGCAATTACACCCCAACCTCATTAAGTTTGCTTCACTTCAGCACAACACATAAACATCTTGCAAATTAGCAATCAGCATGAAGCCAGCTTGGGAGTGATAATCTGATCCAGCGCAGGCCCAGATGGACATGCATCCAGCAAAACAAACATACCTGTGGACCATCACACGTGAATTTCTTCCATACTCCTTCTTTCATAGGTCGGATGACTCAAATAACCCTTGAGGGGAGGCGGATTCAGTGCCTTTGGAACAGGAAGACTTTAAGTGGGGGCTTGAGGATTTGTGAAAATGAGATACCCCCTTCTGCAAAAGTAATGTAAACACAGCAAGATTGCATTTAAGGAATATTTGGCATTTTTTTAAAAAAAAATTGATAGGGAAAGGTAGGTAAGAAAGAGGAGAATTGGATAAGAGGTAAGGCTGGATGAAAATGTAGACAGTTCCCTTTTTGTCAGGTAATAAACTAATTTCATTGTTGTGACAGTGTTGGAATTTGTGTAGAAAGATAGACAGACAGATATAGTTTTGGGATGGAAAGATCTGTCAGTTTCAGTTCTCTCGGTTTCTCATTGTTCCGATCTTAAATCCAGTCCTCGACATTTCTGCAGCAATTTGCATTTTTTTAAAAGAAATCCTCATGAAAATTCTCCAGCATTTTAGTGTGAATTTCTCCTAATCAACACAGTTTTGTAGTTAGTTTTGACTAATCTACACACTTTTGCAAGCAATTTCTCCTCATGTAATGCATTTTTGTGTGCTATTTTCACTCATATATTCATTTTTATGCACACTTTCACCTAGCATGTGCATTTTTGTAAGCATTGTTTGGTTGTTGAACTGCATTGCAAAATTTGAATAAGTCCAAAGTTTGAAAGATGGCTGAGTTCCAGTTTTCATACGGTTCGGAAAGTGAAAAAAAGGGATGAAAATTATACGTAGATGATGCTGCAGCTTAATGAAAGAAAATATTACTTGAATTTGGCTTGTAGTCCACAGAAAAATGGGCTCCTGCTGGGAGGAAGGGCGGGATATAAATCAAATAATAAATAAATAAAGGCTAATCAATTTGCATGGACCTCCAATACATGCACCTCTTCCATTTCTTGTAAGTGGAAGCCCGCTGGATCTGACCCAAAGTTTATGTAATCCAGCATCTTGCTCCACACAGTGGTTAACCAGATGCCTCTGGGAAGCCTGTGAGCTGGGCATGGAGGCAATAGCCCTCTCCTGTGTTGCCCTCCAGCAACTGACAACCCTGAGACATACTGCCTCTGAACTTGGAGGTTCCACTTGAGCTACTGCAAGCGAATTGCCCTTGGTAGACGAAACTCCTCTGTGAATTTCAATAATCCTATCTTAAAACCATCTAAGCCAATGGCCATCATCACATTTTGGGGCAGGGAATCCCATATGTTAAGTCTATCTATAGCGTGCTTGAATTTTCATGGGTTGTATGCAGCTAAGTCCTACTCAGAGTAGACTCGCTGAAGTTAAGACATGACTAACTTAGATTCATTAGTGTCCATGGGTCTACTCTGAGTAAAACTCAGTTGAATACAATTCATTGAAATTACTGAATCTGAGTAAGTCATGTCCATTAACTTCTGTGGGTCAACTCTGAGTAGGATTAACATTGGATACCACCCAATGTCACTTCAGAAGTGATAGCTAATAAAAAGTACTTTCTTTGCCAGTTCGTTTCAGGGCCCAATTGAAGGTGTTCACACTCCTCCGGTGAGGAGCAGGTTCACAGCTTGGGGGTAGTCCTAGTTCCAATATTGTCACTGAAGGCTCAGGTGGACCCAGTGGCTAGGAGTGCCTTTTTCTAGCTCTGGCTGGTTCACCTATTTGAACCCTTTTAGACAGAGATGACTTGGCCACAGTATTCCATGCTCTGGGAACTTCCAGATTGAATTAATGCAATGCGCTCTACACGGGGCTGCCCTTGAAGACGACTCAGAAACTTCAGCTGGTCCAAAATGCAGTGGCCAGATAACTGGCTGGGGTCCCCTTTACATCTCATGTTTCAAAACAGCTGCAATGGGTTCATTTCTGGGTACCCTAAACATATTAGGTCCCAAATATCTGAAAGACAACCTCTGTCCCTACAGATTCTCTCAGGTGTTCAGATCAGCAGAGGGGGCCCTTTTGGTAGTTCCACCACCCTCAAAAGCTTGGGGGTTGGTGGCCCAGGACAGGGCTTTCTTTGTGGTAGCCCCTAAATAGAGGAACTCCCTCCCACCAGAGTGTTCCTGGCAACCTTGGCTTTAGGCGAATGCTGAACACACATCTCTTTACCCTACCCTTTGATACCTGAGATATATTTTTGGGGAAGGTGAATGGTGGGCAATTAACAACAACAACAATAATAATTTTCTCTATCCTAAATCCACTGTTAATCTAATCCATTAGGTAACTTCAAAAAGTTACTTCATTGAGTGATTTCGAAAATTCTTCTTCCCTCTCTGCATCATCAGACATTAATATTTGTGTTTTTCATTGAGAGGTTGAACATTTGGGTTTGTTTTTTTCCTTTGGGGCAGCGGTTCTCCCACCCTAGAAAAGAGCTAAGGTGTGGGTTTCCAAGAGGGTGAAAACACTCACAGAATATATATATGTAATTTGGAACCTCTAGTTCAATGCAGTGTCCCATGGTGGTGATGCAAGGCTGGGGCATTGTTTCTATCTGTCTCTCCCTGGGTGGTCACTTGGGGGACCCTGGACTGCATGTAGGGATGGGTGAGAAATTTGATTCAGCTCACATTTAAAGGTAAACCTACCAAATTCAAACTTTCCAAAACGGTACACAAACAGAAACACAGCCATCCTTCAAAATTTGCTCTTCAAGTTTTACAGTGCAGTTCTCTGGCCATGTAATGTGTACAAAAATGCATATGCTAGGGTAACGTGTGCATAAAAATCCATAGATTAGTGAAAATAACACAGAAAAATGTATTATATTGGGGAAAATTGCTCTGCAAAATGTGCATGTTGGCAAAATTGCATACAGAAATGTGCTCATCAGGAAAAATATGCACTAAAATGCTAACGACTATTCATGAGGACCTTTTAAAGAAAATTCACAGATGCTGAAATGTGGAGGACTGAATTTAAGATTGGAAAAAAATGAGAGACACCAAAACTGACCGATTCGCTCATCCCTGTCCATGAGACTCTCGACTTCAGTGCTGAGCTCCAGCTATAGCTGATGATATCATCATGCAAAGATGAGAAACTTTAAAGAATTTTTTAAAAAGCATCTCTTGGGCAGGGGATATCCTCACAGCAACATGGAGTTTCTACAATTCCTTTAGCGTGAAACTATCACTTTCAGAAAAGTGTACACCAGTCTCCAAGGCATCAAGTCAAAATGTTGCATTTTGCAGAGTTTTCTAAACGTAAATCATCCTTGGCAGATGTTTATCTTACCTCCTCCACCCCCCCACCATCCCCCCCTTTAAAAACCTCCATGGAGGGAAATCCCACAGCTTCCCAAAGCAACTAGTTCCAGGTCCCTAATAACTACATTTCAACCCTAATAACTATGTCTAGATTTAAACTAGACAGATTCTTGGAAAATAGGACCATCCACAAGCATTAGTGCAAGCCTGAAAAACAGACAACCTGATAGCCTCATGCAATCTTGGGGGTGCTTAATAAGCCCCCGGTTTTCTGGTCCACCTGGGCTCACTGGTGGCCTGTTTCAAGGAATGGAAAGGAAGTGGGAGCAAAGCACTGTGTGTGTGAATGAAAATTCCTTTTTGCAAAGTCTTCCCAAAGCAAAACTGTACTTAGTAGTAGCTTTATATGACTGTGCTTTATATTCCCAGTGCTCTTAAGGACAGGGCCGGTTCTAAAGGGAGGCCAGGTGGGGCACTGGCCAAGGGCCCCTGGAGCAGCAGCCCCTCCTCTCTCCTTCCGTGATCTGTGGCAATCCACACACCCCATGCCCCCCTACCTACCTGTCTCCTGCCTTTTAGCATTGCCCTTAATGAAGATGGCGGCCACGGCTTCCCTAAAGTACTGAAGCCCCTGACACCATCTTAGTTGATGGCAAAGATGCGTGCGCAAATGCACACACACACGCCAGGGGCCAGGGCAAGCTGATGCTCAAGGGCCCCGGCATACCTGGAGCCAGCCCTGCTTAAGGATGCCATACCTAAACAAGGGGCATCAAAGGAAGACTCACAGCTGAACTGCAATGCATCAAGAAGTTCAACTCTATTCATTCAGGTCTCAGTTGAGACAATGGTTTCCTTTACAATGATCAGAGTAAATTGTTAACTCAATTAGCAGGTGTTTAGCAAATCCAATTAATTAATTAATTAACTATGCTTGTAGCCCTCTGAGTAAGAAATGGATGAAGTTTATCTGTAGTGCATGTGAACAATAAGGCATGATGTAGTGTGCAACCTGCCGATATATATTTTGAACCACTGGCAGCTTCTAACAGGATTTTGTAAAGAAAGAAAAAAGTATGTCTTTAACTTCAAGAATGAACACCCCATTAGCTTTTAAAACTGGTGGAAAGCATACTACCACAGAGTGAATAAATACAGCTGAAATAAAACTGACTAGCGGTGGGCTCAGGGGAACCTCCCTTGGGAGGAGTTCCAAATTTTGGGTGCTGCAACTAAAAAGGCCCTGTCTAAAAAGGCACCTGTTCCATACCTGATGGGGGAGAAGTCCAAAGCAAGAACCCAGAACAGGAACAAAGTTCTCAGGCTGGCTCATGTGAAGGAAGGCAATTCTTCAGGTATTCTAGTACCAAATGAGCTTTACACTCTGCTATAATTAACAGCGGTCCCAGGCTGCACTCTGAAGGCATATGAGATTGCTGCCTTCCTGAAGGTAAGCAGGGTTAGGTCTGGTCAATGCCAGGATGAGAAACTATCTGGAAACCCCATAGATGCCAACTTGAGTTCCATGACAGAAGAAAGGTGGGATATAAATGTAAGAAAATGTTCATTGGAGAAAAGGTCTTCCAGTGGCTACTAGTCATGATGGTTCTATACTACCTCCAGGATCAAAGGCAATATTCCTCTCTGAATATGTGTTGCTGGAGAACAATAGTGGGAGCGAGCTATTGCCCTCATGTAACCTGCTTGTGGGCTTCGAGGTGGGATATGATTGGTCACAGCAGGAAACAAGATGTTGGGCCTCAACAGGCCTTTGATCTGATCAAGCAGGGCTCTTCTTAAGCTTTTATGATTCACTGAGTTCGAGGATGTTACTTCCAAGTAAACATGTGCTGGGTCAGGACTCATACCACTTCTACTGGTATCAGTGGGACTAAAAATGCTTAATGGAGCAGTACCACACCAAGCTCCACCTGCTCCTAAGCAGCCCATGCCTGCCTTCTTACTTACAACTAGGGTTGTAGGAGAATTAATGGCAAACCTACCACATTGGCATTTTCCAAAACAATACAGGGACTGAAAGCCAGCCATCCTTCAAAATTCGGACTTCTCCAAATTTTGAAGTGCAGTGCTCCAGCCAACTAAAGTGTGCAAAAATGCATATACTAGGGTAAAGTGTTGCATAAACGTGCAAGAATTAGCAAAAAATAATCAACAAGAATGCAATAAAGTGGGGGAAATTGCTCTGCAGGAATGGTAGAGAAAGTATATTACGCAAACTTCCATGCAGGCATCGTCTTAGGGGAAATGTGCATTACAATGCTTGTGAATTTTCATAAGGACTTCATTATTTTTATTTTTAAAAAAGCAAACCAATGTGGCAATGTGGAGAACTGGACTTAAGATGAGAAACATTAGAAATGGAGGGAACTTAAAACTGACAGATTCACCCGTCCCTCCTTACAACCAGCCCAGGGGATGGCACCAGCTCTCAGACTCCTCCTCCTCTGTCTCAATGTTGCCTTAGCAGAACATAGCAAGGAGGAGGATGTGGACAAAACTAGAATGACTTGACTCCGCCTGTCATTGGCTCTTACTCTGCCTGCCATTAGCTCCGGCTCCCCCTACTGCCAGCCACTCTACATTCCGCCCTACTAGTCCCAATGGGGATCAGCCTCCAGGGGCATTGACTGAATTGTGTCCTAAACATTTTCAGGTCAGCACTTCTTTGGGCATTCTAAAATCTTGCAGAAAAGCCTAGGGGATGTATTTAGCTAAGCTAACATCCCAAGATGTATTTGCTTGAAGTCATGCATTAATATACCGATTTTTCATCACAAGAAATTTGCAAATCCCGTCTCAGGACTATAGTTCCCTCTGCTTCACCTGCCAGCTTTAAGCACAGATCTGTTTTCTCCCATTAATGAAAGGAAGCTAAGCTATTCCCCGCCTGCTTTACACAAATCTATTGTGGCATGTTCTGGAATCTAACTGGTGTGTTCGAAACACGTATACTATTATCGTGACTTCCGCCTGTTTATGGGTAAAGCTTGGTGATTTTTCAGTTGTGGTATACAAAGCCAAACACAAACCAGTATTTTCCACCATGGTTGTAATTTTGGCCTGTAATTTTATCGCTCAAATCTAAATCCACTTCAGAAACACCATAAACTAATTGTCACTGTATAAACTTAAACTTTGTGAGTGGTTTCAAAGAGTGATTTAATAAAAGGAAAATAAAAAACAAATGTTACCCACATCTCTCTTGGCCAAATACTTCTTACTGTTCCCTTCTTCATTTGATTGTAGATACCCAGTCGACTATTTTAAATGCTGCAAAAAAGAGAGAGCAGGTTTTATTTATTTTGGATGATGGGGTTAGCTTATTCAATATTTAGCGGCCATATGCCAGTTGCTTTTTCTTTTCTTTTTTTCAGCTGACAGTAAATAGCAATGTGTCAGATCAAATTTGCATGTCAGGAAGGTACCTATTTCCTAATGCGTGAAGAATATTTATCGCTCCATGTTAACAATATGGATTTGTGTTTTCATTTCTCGGCTCTGTTCACAGCTTGCAAAGCCAAACCCTTCAAAACCCACTCTGAGTTTATGTTAGACAATAATCTGGTGACTACTGGTTTGCCTGCTTCGCTTCATTCATATTAAGAAACAATATACAGAGGATATAGAGCGATTAGCTCTGTTTACGCTGAAGAAAAGGGGCTTGAATAGGCAGTAAACAGGCTAGCTGGGCACGGGCTTCGACCGACGTCTGGTAATTCACTTATGAATGAAAAACTTTTTGCAAGACCTCCAAGCATCGGCAAATCTGGGAATGTCAAACAATGGCAATTCTTACAAGCAGCCTGTGCAGTCATAAACAGAAAAGCATTGACAAGTCTTTTCTTGCGGCGGCTCTTATATCAACGCATGAAAACTTGCAAAGCACATGAATGTGCATATGGATACACACTCCTCTGTGCACAAGCATCAGATCAGTGCACCTGTTTGAGATATCAGTACAATGACTGGCCCTTTCCTTCTTAAGTCACAGTGTTTTATCCTGTGGAAAGAAGAGTTGGAGGAGAATGTAATAGATTGGGTTTACACATGTGTGTTCAACAGGGGTGGCCAGTCTTCAGGCTTGCAGGATCGTCTTGGTTTTTTACTAGAATCTTGAGGTCCATAACCCAGATTGAGGTACAAAATAGCTACTGAGGGAAAAGTTAGATGCAAAATCTGTTAGCAAACTCACTTAAATAATGCAGATGGTCTTGATTACTGAACAAACTTAACAAGAGAAAGGAACAGAGAGGTTTTGCCTTTCTTCTTTCAGGCCTTGCAAAGGGAGACATACATACAACAAACATACAGAGGAAAATATCCCTCAGGACTACAGAGCCAATCAGAGCATGCGCTACCTCATTTAAGATCATGTCATTCTGCTTGTTGCTAAGCAGCGCCTTCACCCATCCTCCTCTTGGCTAGTTGACTTTAACACTAACAGAATTAACCCTTTAATTTACAAATTGAATGATCCCTGCTGTTGCACTTGCAACAAAATCATGGCTTCAGGAGTGGAGCCAACTGCCTACTGCCTCCAGATGAGGTATACACTTTATATACAGAAAGTCTGCTTTTCCTAATCTTCATCTCTTCTGTTTCCAATATTCAGGCTCTGTGTCTTTGCTTATGTAACACAAACAATTCCGTGCAAGCACACACAGGTGTCAGCAGGCTTGGGAGAACACTAAGATTTGCAGAAGTATAAAAAAAAACTTTAGAAAAAGAAACCCTAAGGGTAGAAACCCCAAAAATACAGCTCACTGAGAAGTGAGTGTGTGCTTAGTGCCTCTGAATGCTGACTAATGGGGGGAAATAAAAAAAGTGAGTGGGAAGCAGAATGGAGTGAATGGAATCCTGAACAGGGGACATTCCACACTGCAACAGTTTCCTATAGATCCAGTAGAGATGGGAGAGAAATTTGATTCAGTTCACATTAAAATGTAAATCTACCAAATCCACATCTTTCTGAAACAATACATGAACCCAAAACACAGCCATCCTTCACAATATGAACTTCTCCTAATTTTGCAGTACAGTTGTCCAGCCAAAGTAATGTTACAAAAATGCATGCGCTGGGGTAAAGCGTGCATCCAAACACATAGATTAGTGAAAACAGCTTGCAAAACATGCATTATGTTAGGTGAAACCACTTTGCATTAATGTATATTAGGCCAATTTGCATACAAGCATGTGTATTAAGATAAATTTGCACTAATGTGCTGATGAATATGCAAACTGATGTGGAAATGTGGAGAATTGAACATAAGGTTGGGAAACTGAGAAACACAGAGAAACCAAAATAGACAGATTTGCCCATCCCTGAGGTCCGTTTGTTTTTTAATAATTCTGGTTTAATCCTACATGTTTGGGGGGGGGGGTTGGGGGGAGTGATGGTGGTCAGTATTGGAGACCCTTAGGTAACAAGTGACTAATAAATAAATATTAATAATAATAGTTATAATTGATTTAGATATTTGTGGTAATTTTTATTTATTTTAAGCATCCTTGAGCTTGCTTTTTTCATAGAACGATGGGGTATAAATGCTGAAGTGAAGAAATAATAAACAAATAAATATAAGTGCAGGTCTACAAAACTGCAAAGGCACCTCCAGAGTGTCACTATCTTTGGGTGCAATTCAACTGCATACCAGCAAATTCAGATGGTACATTTGCAGGGGGCTTGTGCACAACAAACCCACTTCCCCAAAGTTCAGATTATTTTGTTATAAAGAAGGTGATGGGGAAATGCACTGGAACGTGTGGGGTACTGCTTGCTTTGACACAATGTGGTCTAACTTCCCTGCAAACAAATTGGAGTGGATGCTCATTGAATAGCCAGTGTTATCTAATCTCCACGCAAATATATCAGTATGAATGCTCAATAAACAGGTCATCTGGGAGCACCTCAAAGGGGACCAACGGAACTCTACAAAGACCTGGTCAAATGCAAAGGCAACTGATTAATGTCTTTGTTCTAATGGCAAGGAACACAGAGGCTTAGAGATAAGCGATTAACACAAGGCCAGCCATAGCATAGGGTTTTTGTTTTGTTTTTGGAGGAGAAGGATTTACCTTACATGTTTACTTACTCATGTTAAACAACCCTTGCTGATCTACTGCAAATCTCTTTCGTTCTCTTCTTTATGAGCGAGTCCTTCTTATGCAGGTCCCTGTTGAGCCTAGGGCCCACTCTTCTCATTTTGTATCTTGTAAGATCCCCATATCCTGCTCGATATGAAGGGCTGCCTGATCCAAGTCCAGTTTAAAGGTTTTAACAAGCCTAAGAAAGAAGTACAGTGGGGGCCTGAAAGTCACCCATCAACTGGACTGCAGGCTGTGTAGGCACTAGGAATTTGGTATTCGGATTTGGTACAGAATTTTCCATTAACTTAGTTATTCTCTGTCGTTGCAGATCAGATTTGTATGTAGTGATTTCTGCTGCTATTTTTGAAAACTGACTTTTTAATTTTAAAAAACTGCCCCTAAAACATGATATTAAGAACTATGCTTTTATCAATAGTTCCTTTCATTTATCGATATTTCCTTTAAAAATTATATTAATATCAATAATTTTTGCAAGGGGAAATATCCCAGATTGGGAAAAGAAGCAGCCAGGGGACAAATAATGAACTCCAATCGATACCGGCCTGTTAGGTCGATGGGATGCTTTCAAACCAGCACTGGCCAATGGATCCCATCCCTAGTTGGCACACACCTCACTATGATGAGATGTATTGCATTTCTATTTAAATTGCAATTATTATTTGTAAATGTGCCTTTAGATACATAAAGCATGTGCAAAATTACATGCAAACCTTTCTGATGGTGATGCATAGCTGGCCACCCTACCTTGAGCCCCCTAACCTAGTTTGCTCACCTCAGGTGCAGTGGAAGACGCTGTTCCATCCTCCCCTGTGTGAAAGCTGTCTGTCTGGTTGGCTTCTGCACGTGAAAAGGAGGGGGCACCCAATGGTCCTTTCTCTCAGGAGGCAAAATACCTTGAGCTGCCCCCAGCTCTTTCATTTGTTGTATGAAACCGTTTGCCCCCGCCCCCACCCCCACCCCCACCCCCACAAATGGGCCCATGGTGTGATCTGCTTTCAAGGCCAGGTGCTTTTAATAAGTGGTCTGCCAGCTCTGATGGGTATTGTGTGGCAAATAAGCCCTGGAATGAAAGGAAAAAAGGGGGAGGGGAGGAAAGAGAGAGAAAAAGAGAGCCAATGAAATTGAACAGATAATTTTGCAATGTAATTTTCCATCCTCACTAATAACGGGACCAGGCGTCACGCTAGATGGATGGAATTGCTGCCACAGGAAAGCCTCCCTGTTTTAACTGCAGCCCTTACTCAACTCATTTCTGCTACCCCACAAGTATGTCTCCTTGAGGGAGTCTGGAATGCCTCCCACCAACAGAATGAAACCGGGCAGAAGGTGCAGTGTTTAAAGAAGGATCCTTTTCCTTAACCATGAGAGGGACAGAATTTTAGTTTTTATGTGGAAAACTTTAACACAGAAGCAATCAGTCCTTAAACTCTCACTCTCCCCTCCCTCCATTCCCATCACCGCTTATCTGGAACTGCTGACTGCCACACAAATTTACTACATCTGTTTGTTCCCTGATCCAAAGGGATCTCTCTGTTTCTTAATATTACATTTAAGAGTAGAGGCGGGGAACTCTGAAGCCCATTACTAATCTACAATGTGTAATCTAATGCCTATATTTTCCTGGGCCAGGAGATCTGCAATTTTAAAGACAAGATTCAACGTTATCTGGTTTTTTTAATCTGACAATGCTGGCTCCACCAAAAATGTTATCTGTAAAGAAAATAATGCAATGAATGTTCAAACTGGCTGGGTCCCCATTTCTGGTAGTTCTTGTTGCTTTAGAAAGCCGCCTGTCCAGTCTCTTTCAAAAGAGAACTCCTACCTAGATAAATGCAATAGAGTTTTGGGAGCTAGAAATTATTATTTTTTTTAAGTTAAAAAATCCAGACAAGGTCTCAGTTTGTCTCCATACGTCTTTAAGGAAAGAACATCTCCAGGGACAAAAGCTTAATCAGTGCCGGATTTACTCACAAGCTCAGTAAACTACTGCCTAGGGCCTCAGATTATGAGGGGCCTCTAAGCACACACACACACACACACACTAAATCACTAAATTTCAAGTTTAACATCATTTATTAATTTATTAAATTGGTAGCTCATCCTTCTTCCCAAAGGAGCCTAGGCAGCCAACATCAAAATATTAAAACAGTATAATTTAAAACCATCTAAAAACATATTTGAAACCTTTGAAAACAATTTAAAGCCATCTAAAAACATGCAGAACATCTAAAAACATTTCAGAGTCAACCACATACCCTCACAGTTACTAATTTCATAGTTGCTGCGGCCAATATCTGTCAGCCATCAAATGTCTGGGTAAACAGGAATGCCTTTACATTTCTCCTGAAGGTCAATAATGAGGGAGACAGCAATCGCAAGGCAAATGTTTCAGATACATTGTTAGTTTTTAGTTGCATCCTCATACAAGTTTCTGTATGTATGCAAATTTTCATTATCCTTCCTGTTTGAATAATACACTTTTTAGTCATGCTATGAGGCTTCTTAAACTTGTCATGGCTTAGGACCTCCACATGTCTTAATGTGGCCCTAAGCTTAATTTGTCAACTGGTCCTCTGAGTTGAGTAGAAATGTGATTTCTCAATTTAATCCATCAGTGAGACCGAGAACATGCAAAGCATCAGGAATATGAGGTTCTTGAAAGATCTATAGGCCATGCGAAATAAGCTCTCTTCAATGGGGGCTGGTCCCATTGAGACTGTCAGAGCAGGAGGCAGCAAAGCTAAACAAATGGTTGGTGGAGCTACAGCCGGTGGAAGGTGGAGCCAACGAATTCTGGGTTTGGCCACATCTTCCTCCTTGCTGTGTTCTTCAGAAGCAATGCTGAGACTGAGGAAGAGGAGAAGGCTGTCTTTGGACTGGATGTAAGTAAGAAGGTAGTGCTTTTGGGGGCCTGCTGATGGCAGACTGAGCTTGGTGGAGCAGTGTCCCACTTGCCCTGACGTACCGGCCTCCACTGGGCCTCTTATCCTCCTGAAATGCCACATGTATATCCAAACCTCATACATACTTTGGCTTTCAGAGTGAAACCAAGTTGAGCCAGCCTTCCAGCCGTAAGAGCCACACACAATTAAAGAAAGGCTTACTCAGCAGAAATCAATGTTAACACCTCTTTCAAATCAATCTCTGTTCACAATACTGATAGATCTTGAATTTTTTTTAAAAAAAATTGAAGCCACTGTAGTGCACTATATTAGCAAATATTACATGTTCTCACACAGGATGAGGAAGTAAATATTAGGGAAGGCTGTACCTTCTAGCAGTTATTAAAAGAGGCTGCTTCTTCCCTTCAGAATACTTGGAAGGATACCTTAGTTGTTGAAAAGGTGCAATTCAAATTGACGGGTGATTCTGATGAAAGGCAGACTGTGAATCAATTAAAACAAAAGTATGTAATCTCTTCACAACCACAACTTTCTCTCTCTCATATTCTAGAACCAGCCAAGAAAGAGTTTGTAGTTGATCTTGGTGGTGACAACAAAGCGTGAAAATTCAATGAGACCCAACTTGTGTTCATGGCTTTGATCCAAAATGCTGGAAACTGAAGGCACATGCCAGATTTGTATTTATTTCATGTATTTTCCTGTTATGTTTGCCATAAGTAGACTAACTTTTTCAGTTTTTTTAAAAAAAGTCTACTCCTAATACCCTTCCGCTCTACAATGGTCCCAAAGCTACACCCTCCACCCATCACACTGTGTATCACATGTGCTCCAAATATCATGATAAACAGCTGCGACTGGTTTCCGAACCCATCTGTTTCAGAGTACAGATGAAAATGTTTGATAGTTGAACAGCAGTTCACAAATTTTGTTCCTCTCTGTTCCCAATATTTGTATTTTGTTGTTGTTGTTGTCCAAAGAGCTGATTGTTAGGAGACTTGAAGATGTCATAGTATTAGCAGAGACATCATCATTTCCCATGGTCTACATCAGGGATGATGGCTCTAATGGTTATTATACTAATTTGAGTTTTAGTACATTAGCAGGTTTTAGCTTGCTCGGGGCTCTGTGCTGCACACGTGTGATTTTACCTGAGAGAAAGAGAGCTTTTACCTTGCTATAAATCAGTCAGATTTCAAAAGAAGACAAGACCACTATACTAATAGAAATACACACTGGATAGGATAGGTGCTACTTCTAACTAGCTTAAGTTGGAGGCTGCAGTGGCCATGCCTGGACATTGCCCCTCATGCTAGAAGAGAGAAGACAAAGAGAACATGGCTCCTTCTCCTCCGGTGGTCTGCAGAGAAGAGGTAAACAGGAAGGGGAGTCAGAGGTGAGAACAGCTCCCTGAGACTTATCAACTTACATGGACTGAAGACAGACAGAAAAGATGAGCACAGGTCAGTGGCAGCCTAGCCAACTAGGAGGACAACCTTTCTATCTCTCTATCTCTCTCCTCATGCAACGAGGACCAAATGGGAGTTGCTCTTGTCACACTTCTAAAAAGGGACAGCCAACATGGCGCTATCTCGGGATTGTTTCCCTTCAGCTTCCATCAGCAGCAGCCAGTATGGCCAATGGGTGTGGGTGATTGCAGTTGTGTAGACCAACAACATCTAGAAGATTACAGGTAAGGATGGGCAAATGTGTCATTTTCAGGTTCTCTCACATTCTCATTTCCCCAATCTTAAATTCTCCTCATTCCCACATCAGTTTGGATTGTGTTCAGTTGAATCCTACTCAGAGTAGACCCATTCGCATGAATAAGTAGAAGTTAATCATGTCATATCAACTTCAACGGGTCTACTCTGAGTACAACTAGCATTGAATATCCACCCTTTGGTGTGTTTTTTAAAAGTCCTCATGAAATTTCATCAGCATTTTAGTGAGAATCTCCCCCAATAGACACATTTTTCTATGCAATTTTGCCTTACACACATTTTTTGCAACACAATTTTCCCTAATGTAATTTTGACTAGTTGTATGCTATTTTCACTAATACATGCGTTAGTATGCACACTTTACTACAGTATATGCGTTTTTGTACACGTTACTTGGCTGAAGAACTGGATTGCAAAATTCATATTTTATATATTCATTAAATTTATATGCTGCTCTTCCTCCCATAAGGAGTCTAGAGCAGCAAACAAAAACACTAAAAACCACTCTAAAGCATCTTTAAAACATATTAAAATAAAGCATCTTTTAAAAAGTCTTTTTTTAAAAAACAAAAGCATTAAAACATCTAAAAATGTAATTCCAACACAGATGCAGACTGGAATAAGGTCTCTACTTAAAAGGCTTGTTGAAAGAGGAAGGTGTTGAAATTTGTAGAGTTGCAAATTTTGAATGATGGCTGTGTTTTGCTTCTCATGTTGTTTTAGAAAATGTAAAGGAGGTAGGTTCATCTTTAAATGCAAACTGAATCAAACCAGTCTCCCATCCCCTAGCTACAGGTTCCCTATCCTTATGTTAAGGTGAAGGGTTTCTCTCTAGAGATCAAGGCTAGACCCCATGATGCTCTCCAGTTGGACTCCAGCTCCCATCAACCCCAGCCAACATGGCCAGTGATCAGGAATTATGGGAGATGTAGGCCAGGAACAGCTGGAACGCACCATGCTAGCTACCCCCAGTATACAGGGATACTACGTTTGTCCTGTTTTGTTTTTTTTCTGATCAAGTAGGTAAAAACACAAACAGCAACATCCTTGACTGGAGTACCTCATTCCCCATTCATCTCAATGGAGCTTGGCAGGGGACACTCCTGGTGAGTTGTGCCCCCATTGGATCTCCAAGGCAGTGCCCCGAGAAATGACTGCAGAGTCTCCAGCTGAAGACCATCAGCTTAGTAACTCCTTACAGCAAGGAAGCATATACCAGGTGGTCTCTGTCAGGAGTACTGATTTATACTCTCTGTTGGGCTGCTTTTATTTAGTTAGCGAGAGTTGAGCAGCCCAAAGGTCGTGGACCCCCTCGAGTCGCCAGTGTTTTTGCTGTCAAAATGGAGCGAAGCCTTTCTAAGGAGAAGACGGAAAAGAGAGGAGCAGTGGAGGGCAAATGTGAGGAGTGATAACAACTCTGAGTTTGAAACATCCCTGGCACACACACCCTCACGGAGCTCCTGGCCAAGTGATCAGGTGTCTTGCTTAACAGAGGACAGTCCTCTATGGAAGGGCTGTCCACTCCAGCGTAAATCCCATTTAAAGATAAATAACCATCAGAAGAGAGAAGGGGGGATGAAGCTATTATTATCAGTGTTTTATTTGTGTGTGATGGAATTCACCAGTACGGAGTATCTGCACATTTATTTATTTATTTATTTTTGCTGCCCATGGCAACTATTTTGTGCTGGCAATCACAGCACTTTCAGCAAGGTATAAGTACTGGCGCTGCATTTTTCACCAAAAGAGCATTATTGTTGTTGTTTTGTTTTCTTATTTTGATATTGTTATTGTTATTATCACCTTCCATGCAAGTGTCTCAAGGCAATGTGTAATAAAAACACCTTAAAAAGAGTTAAAAACAACACAAAAAAGCAGATTTCCCCCCCCCCAAAAAAAATTGACACCATGACAGAGAGCCATTCATCCAGCTGGAAAAGCCCACTGAAACGTTTTACATTGTTTCCAGAAAGTGCCAATAGTGGGCACCTGTTGTATCTCGACAGAGATGCTGTTCCACAGAACAGGGGTGGCCACATTGCAAGCCCTGGTTCAAGTTGCTGTGGAGGAGGCTTCTAATATCATTGGGATTTGCAGGAGAAGTTCCCTCACAGACCACAGTGACCATTAAGTTGTCCATCAACAGTGAGCATTTGGACAGC
The DNA here is from genome assembly GCF_030035675.1 of Rhineura floridana. Lineage (NCBI taxonomy): Eukaryota > Metazoa > Chordata > Lepidosauria > Squamata > Rhineuridae > Rhineura > Rhineura floridana. The sequence continues at coordinate 36,096,817 of NC_084492.1, forward strand.
AGACCAAGCGGGTACAGAGCTCACCTGGTCACAGTCACTATGATGAGATATGTTGTGTTTCAGTTTGAATTCTAGTTATTATCCCTACATGCACATCTAGATATATTAATTGCAATATGCAGATTGTATGCAAACCTGCATCTTCTCCACTTTTTCATCAATGCGCAAGAAGCCACCCAAGTTTGGTATCTCTCCCCTCTTGTCCAACCATCTTCTAAGTTTTCATTTTATTTTTACATTTGTCCTGCTGATTCAATACAGAAGGAGAACTTGGCTTTTCTCTGGGAAAATTGTCCACTGGAAATCTGACAGGAAAGCTAGACTTTCCCAGGAAAATCTCTATTCAAGTTCATAGGAAATAGCAGGGATAAACACACGCTATGGTCTTGGCAAGGGAGATAAGGATTGGAGGACAGCTCAAGTCCTCACTGATTTTCTCCCAAGTGAAGTTAGTTCACTTGCCACTAATTGGGTTGGGATGGTCAGAAAATCCATTATTGAACAACACCTTATGCCAAGTTACAAAGAGTCTAGAGTTTCAGAAATTCTCCATTATGTCACAGATTAAAAGCCTTCCTTTTCAAGATGGGGTGGGATACATAGATCAAGAAGCCTACACACACACACACACACACACACACACACACACTATATATATATATATATATATTCACACTTAACCTAAAATCTCCACCCACTAATAAAGCAGGCCCCTGAATATTTTAGAGACATAAATGGAGATGACAAACATGTTCATGGCTGCCACATGAAACACCTCCTACCTTCAATCCAGGGCTTATTAAAGCACATGAAGGGGGACGTATCATGCATGTTCAGCTTGACCCACATTGACACTTAAATTCCCAACTTCTTGTGCAGATCCTCACTTCTACACCACAAAATCCCAACCCATCTATCCATCTATCCAAAGTTATCTGAGAAAGAGGGACATATATTCCATTTTCAAAATTTGCAGGTAAGTGTACCAAATTTCAGCTTTCTTTGTGTTGCAAAAGTGTCTGTCATTTGGCCCCAGAGTGTGGTCCGAAAGTACCTGAGCTCAACACCTTGATGAAGCTAAGGAGGTCCAGGTCTTGTTGGTGCCTGGATGGGCAACTGTCTTGTCTGGAAGGGCCTAGCACAGTGGCAGGGCATTTGCTTTGCATGCAGAAGGTCCCAGGTTTAATCCTCAGCACTGCAAGGTAGGGCTAGCAAAGAAAAAAAAACCCTGCCTGAAACCCTGAAGAGCCGCTGCGAGTCAGTGTAGACAATATTGAGCTAGATCTGACTTGGTATGAGGCAGCTTCCTATTTCCTATACCAGGAAAGGTGAGATATAAATTGCAATGCAACAAAATAAATAAATACTCCCACATTAGTGAGACTCAAGCATCTTTGTCTATCGAGAGAGAGTGAGAGAGAGAGAGATGTAACAATACAGTCCTGTTGATGACTTATTAATCAATGAATGACTTGGGATCTAAATCTTTGGTGAAGCTACTCTCCCGCCTTGCAGAGGCTTTAAGAACTTCTGGGGAGACCTGTCTCAGTATCTGGTCCTTGATGTGGTGATGTGAGAGAAGGCCTTCTCCATGATGGTACCCTGGTCATAACACTCCCTCGCCACAGAAATTCAGCTGGCACCTCTGCTACTTATATTTAGACACTAGCTTAAAACAGCTATTTCCTCTGGCCTTTTTCAGGTACTTCTAGACTGTCACTATGGGGTGAGATTCAGTCACATACCAGCAAATTCCGGTTGTGCAATGAAAGTGGATATGGTGCTCTTGTGCAACAAATCCAGCTTCATCCCCAACTAAGACTTTTTGTAACAAGTAAAGTGATGGGGAAATGGACTGGAAAGTGTGGAATAACAATTGTTTGATGCAACATCATATAACTGTCCCACGAACAAATCAAAATAAATGCTCAGTAAATAGCTGACGTTGTCTAACCTCCCTGCAAACGTCCTGCAAACAAATAAGAATGTAGGAAGCTGACTAATACTGAGTCAAGCCGTTGGTCCCTCTAGCTCAGTATTGTCTACACTGACTGGCAGCTGCCCTCCAGGATTTCAGACAGGGGTCTCTCCTTGTCCTACCTGGAGTAGCCAGGGATTGAACCTGGCACCTTCAGCATGCAAGGCAGATGCCACCCTGGGCTCCTTTGGGAGGAAGGGCGGAATATAAATTTAATATATAAATAAGCAAATGCTTTACCACTGAACTACAACCCTTCCCCAAAATCAGGATGAATGTGTGCTGATTGCTGCAGTTTTGTGGTGTGATTTTTAAAAAAAGCTGGTCTTTATTGTTATGGATTGTGGTTTGCTTTTATTTTTAACTGAGGAATCATTATTCTCCACTGTGAGACCTTTGGCTATAGGGCGAGTTATACATCTTATCAATAAAGAAATAAAATCTGTTGCATTAGAGGTGGACTCAATCTACCTAACCTGGGGAAAGCACATCAAAGAGCATCCTGAAAGCAGCCTCTTACCATTAGTTCAGCCAGATCTCTTCTGAAATGGGAGCAAATTCTTGCCTTGTGCTCTTGCAATCATCAGCAGAAAAAAAGTTAGCATATAAGTGGGAAATTGCCATTCTCTGGCCTACGGCTGCCAAAGAAGACATAAAAGAAAAGAGAAAGCTGAGGGGAGCCTGAAGAGGAAATCACAACCAGTTCAGAAAAGATGAGATCTCAAAGCAAATACGCACTTCTCTCATCCTCCTCAACTCATCACAGAAGAGCCTGCACTTGCCCTTCTGAAGATTCTGAAGAGGCTGCCTCTGTACTTTAGGGATAGGGGAGAAATTTGATTAGATCCCCATTTAAAACCAAATTTATCAAATTCACACAAAAAACAATATGAGCACCGAAACACAGCCATCCTTCAAAAATTTTATCTGAAATTTGTGATGCAGTTCTCCAACCAATGTTTACAAAAGTGCATACATTAGGGAGAATGTGCATAGAAATGAATATATTGATCAGAACAACATACAAAAATATATTAGGAGAAATTGCTTGCAAAAATGTGTACGTTAGTCAAAACTGCATGAAAAAAGTGTTTAGTAGGACTAAAATTTAGTAGGACTAAATTTGCACTAAAATGCTGGAGAATGTTCATAAGGATTATTTTTTTAAAAAATTGCTAATTGCTACAGAAGTGTGGAGGAGAAGTGTTGGAGGAGAGCTTTGTGCATACCGTGGACTGTGAAAAATACAAAGAATTGGGTGCTAGAACAAATTAAACCAGAACTGTCACTAGAAGCTAAAATGAAAAGGGAGCCTGTTAGCCACTGAGAAGAGTCAATCAGAGTGAAAGGAGGCAATCAGAGTGAAAGGAGGTGAGTCAGCCACTGAGAAGACACTTCTCATTAGCTAACACACAGCCTCCCCTTTTATGCTGATTGGCTCCTAGGGATGTCTGTTGTAGTGGAGTGTGGACTCGTGAGATAATAGAGAGAGCAAGGGAAACGAAGGAAAGTAGAAAAGCGGGCCTGGCTGTCAGGAGGCGTGGCATAACTGTCATGAATGGCTTTAAAAGAAGATTAGACAAATTCATGGAGGACAGGGCTATCAATGGCTACTAGCCATGATGGCTGTGCTCTGCCACCCTAGTCAGAGGCAGCATGCTTCTGAAAACCAGTTGCTGGAAGCCTCAGGAGGGGAGAGTGTTCTTGCACTCGGGTCCTGCTTGCCGGCTTCCCCCAGGCACCTGGTTGGCCACTGTGAGAACAGGATGCTGGACTAGATGGGCCACTGGCCTGATCCATCAGGCTCTTCTTATGTTCTTATGTTCTTATGAAGGGACTCTTCCCTTCTGAATTTGCCACTACACCAATGCTTTCAGCTGGGTTTGGACCAGATAGCCCTTCAAACAGATGACTGTTAGAAGTCCTTCAAATAGAGGGATACCCTCTGCACATGGCCTGAGGAGAGTCCTGTAGGCTGGATGGGGGTCCTAGAGGGCTGCATTTGACTCGAGTCCCTGAGGTGCCCCACTCCTGATTTAAAAGATGTTCATAGTGGACCAGTGTGCCCCTAATCATTTTGGAGCGAGATGGACCTTCAGTCTGATAGGAACACGAGGAGCTGCCTCAGTCGGATTCAGACCAGTATTAGCCACACAGACTGGCAGCAGCTCTCCAGGATTTCAGGCAGGGGTCATTCCCAGCCCTACTTGGAGGTGCCATTGGGGGTTGACCTTGGGACCTTCTGCATGCAAAGCAGATGCTCCACCATCGGCCTATGGGCCCCTTCGCCCTCTCACCTTCTTCTGCACTCCCCCACGCAGACCTCACTGTTTCCAAATGAGGGTTACAGCTTTTCTCCTCTTTCAAACGCCAGTGGCCAAATAAATAAATAATCCACAGGGTGTGGGGTTTTATCCACAGACATTCTACTCAGAGGAGACCCATTGAAATCAACTAACATAAGTTACTCAGTGCCACTAATTTTCAGTCGGTCTCCTCGGAGTAGAACATGATTGGATACAATCCTGTGTGTTCACACACACACACAAGTGTGCCGGGCTCATGTCCTATTGCTCGCCAAAGTTGGTAAAGGTCTTTTTCACATTGGCGGTAACTCTCCACTTAGACTGAGATGTTGTCACAACCTCTCACATGTTTTCTTGTCCTGCAGGATCATATTAGAGGTTCTGCGATGGTGGCTAAAAAGCCAAGCTTTTTCCCCCAATGACCTCAGTGGAATTATTTGTAGCTCAAATGACAGACAAATGCAGCAATTAAGTCTATTTAGTAAAGAGGAGGTGAAAGGTCGTCCAGCCGGGCAAACTGTCTCCACTGCTTCACTTGGTCACCGAGTCTGTAGATTTGCAAAAATAAAAGGAGGGGTCATGTTTGTATAATAACCTGACACTGACTGGCTACCACATTCCTTTTGCCACAGTACAGCCAAACCTTTTGATGCAATAAGATTGGCTGATGTCCTCTTACAGTACAATCCTTTATTGTGTCTACTCAGAAGTAAGTCCTGTTGAGTTCAATGGGGATTATTTCCAAGGAGGGATGGAAGGGTTGGTCAGTTCTGGTTCTCTCGGTTTCTCATTTTCCCAGTCTTAAATTCAGTTCTCCACAATTCTGTAGCAAATTGCAATCGTTTTTTAAAAAAACTTACGGAAATTATTCAGCATCTTAGCATGACTATCTCCTAATAAACACATTTTTTGCATGGAGTTTTGCCTAATGAGCATATTTTTTCAAGCTATTTCTCCTAATAGAATGCATTTTTGTATGTTATTTTCATGAATATATTTATTTTTATGCACATTTTCCTCTAAAGTATGCATTTTTGTGAACATGTGGTTGGAGAACTGCATTGCAAAATTCAGGTAAGTGTGGATTTTGAAGGATGGCTGTGTGTTGGATCTCATATTGTTTGAGAACATGCAAATTTGATAGATTCAGCTTCAAATGTGAACTGTATCAAATTTCTCCTTCATCCATACCCTCAAGTAGAGATGGGTCAACCTGTGCATTTCGGTTTCTCTCCGTTTTTCATTTTTCCAAGCTTAAGTTCACTTCTCCACATTTCCACGTTAGTTCATAATTTTTCAAAAAAGAAAGTCCTCATGAAAATTCATCAGCATTTGATTATGCATTTCTCCTAATAGACACAGTTTTGTGAGCAATTTTTGCCTAATATACACTTTTTTCCAAAGCATTTTCCCTATTATAATGCATTTTGTATGTTATTTTCATTACTATGTGCAATTGTTTTGCACACTTTACCCTAGTAATTGTATGTTTTAAAAGATTCCTTGGCTGGAGAATGGCTTTGCAAAATTCAGAGATGTGTGAATTTTGAAATATGGCTGTGTTTCAGTTTATGTATTGTTATGATTACGAAACAAATTATGTGCAAATTATGTAGCTTCACCTTTATGTAGGCTCCTTCTGGGAGGAAGGGTGGGCTATACATTTCAAAAATAAATAAGAACTGGATTGAATTTCTCCCCCATCCCTACTCCTCCCAGGTAAGTGTGAGTTTAAGGTTGAACCCACAGTCCATGTTCCGAGTTAAACGTTGGGCCAAATCTCAGAACAAACACAGAAAAAGGGAATCAAGGGCACAGTGCACTTTAAATCCAGGGATTAAGAACTTAATCAGATGCTCTGCTCCATGCCCTCCTTCTTTACAGGTGAGGTGGATGTTGACCAGAAGCAAGGACCTTTCTGTGTTGGCTCCATGGTTGTAGAATTCCCTTCCTGGGGATATTTACTTGGTGTTGACAGTGTTACCTTTCAGGCAATTCCCATTAAGATTTAACTTTTCTCCTGTGCTTTTGGTGTTTTTATGCTGTTGATGCCACTGTTTCATTACTCTGTTCTATGTGTTGCAAGAGAAGTATTTTTGTCATTTGTAATTTCAATCTATTGTTTTAATTATGGAGGGGTCCTTCTTAGTCACCTTGAAAGTCTTCCCAAGAGACAGGATATGCACGTTGAAAATAAGGTATTATTATTCATGTTATTTAGTTTGTTTTAAACATTTTTAATAATGTATCTTATACAGATGTGACCCAACCTGGGACCTACTGGTGAAGGGAAGGGAATAAATATAGTGGTGATGATGAAGAAGAAAATTTCCCACCAAGAAGTCCAAATGATTCACAAATGCCTGCTTGTGCCGCTGCATTGCGTCATCGGTTTGAGCAGGCAGCAAGAATGCCCCCGGCAGATTGGTGACTGGATGGTAGTGAGTAGCTGGAGGACACAGGGGTAGGGGTGGGGGTGGGGTGGGAGGAAGAGGTCACTGCAGCCGCCAGCATTTTGGGCTCTGTTTGGGGGCAGCTATAGGGCTGTCACAATGACCCCCTGTACTTCAAAAATACCATTATACCACTGAGTACTGGGCCAAAATATTCAACCCAAAACGTTTGCAAGATTCAGTGTGTGTGTGTGTGTGTGTGTGTGTGTGTGTGTGTGTGTGTGTGTGTGTGTGTGTGTGTGTGTGTGTGTGTGTGTGTGTGTGTGTGTGTGTGTGTGTGTGTGTGTGTGTGTGTGTGTGTGTGTGTGTGTGTGTGTGTGTGATGAAAATGCAGACACACACATCCAAAAACGGGATTAATATACAGGAGCAAGCAAAATCTTACAATTTTGGAGAGTAAGTGGTCTTGTCTTTTAAATTTGAGGAGGCCATGAGTGTCTTTCTTTCTTTCTTTCTTTCTTTCTTTCTTTCTTTCTTTCTTTCTTTCTTTCTTTCTTTCTTTCTTTCATTCTTTCTTTGAAGAAGAAGCAGAAGCCTTGCCACCACTTCAAAGGCCAAAGGCTAGTCTGGCATCCTGTCCTCACAGTGGCCAGCCAGATGCGATGGGAAGCTAGACCACAATGTAACAACACTCATCTCACTCGTGATTCCCAGCAGCTGGTACTCAGAGGCATACTGCTTCCAATAGTGGAGGCAGAACATAGCTGTTGTGACTAGTAGCCACTGTTAGCTTTATTGTCCATTTTGTTTGTTGGCTTGTTTGTTCTTTACTCAGAAGCATTTATGTGCCACCTTTAACGAAGAGTAACACCAAGGCTGTTCACAGAACAATACAGAAGAGAATCCAAAAATTGGTGAAAACTGGCATTAAAATAGCAGAGGCCCAGGAATGCCTGAGCAAGGCACATGTCAGTCCCAGCACATAGGAACGTGGGAATCTGCCTTATGGTGAGTTAGACCATTGGTCTATCTAGTTCAGTATTGCCAACACTGTCTGACTACAGCTTTCCAGGGTTTCTGCAGGGTTTCACAGAGGGTTTCTCCCAGCCCTACCTGATGTTGCTGGGGATTGAACCTGGGACCTTCTGCATGCAAAGCAGATGATCTACCACTGAGCTACAGCCCTTCACCAGTTCTTTCATTTCAGATATTTAAGCGCTACAGAAACCCTCTGTTGGTTCAGTCCCAATGGGCTTCTCAGCAGGTTTCGCACTGCCCAGCCAAATCCCCAACCCCTTCCACTGCTAGCAATGACCATACATTCCGGCATACGCAGCAAGCCATCACCACTTCTTTCAAGAGAAAAGGGGGTTGTTGACTATTCCTACGCACACCCTGTGATGTCTGCAGCACCGATGACTCTGCAGACCAGTTTGCAGACAAAACCAAATAACGTCATCATCCCTGCAACATCCAAATCCAATCAAAACTCCAGAAGCATATCCATCCTGACATTTGGACATTCCTACCTCCACAAAAGATGGCTGTTGTTTTTATGTGTGCTTTAAAAAAAAAAAAAAAAAGCAAAGGAACAAGCAAATTGTCTCTGACCATTTACTTTCCTGAGAAGAGAATCAAACTGAAAGAACAGTTCCTCTCTCAGTTAGTTCCCTCTCCCTGTTGTTCCCTCCCCTGCCTTTGTTCTCTTGGCAAGTTAGTAGTGTGTGTTTATAGAGCGACTCCCCATTTGAGTTTTCTGACAAGGCTGCTGTGTTTCTAACGGATATCTTCTGGAGATATGTCTGTAAAGCACCAAGGGCTGGGCAGACTTTAGGCTGGCAGGATCTACTTTGATTTTCACTAGAACCCTGAGATCTAAGGATGGAAAGATCTGTCAGTTTCGGTTCTGTCTGTTTCTCATTTTTCCAGTCTTAAATTCAGTTCACCACATATCTGCAGCAATTTGTGATTTTTTTTTAAAAAATGAATCCTCATGAAAATTCTCCAGCATTTTAATAATAAACACATTTTTATACACAGTTTTGGCTAATGTGAAGATTTTTGCAAGCTATTTCTTGTCACATAATACATTTTTGTATGTTATTTTCACTCATATTCATCTTTATGGACACTTTCCCCTGTCAGGTGCATTTTTGTAAACAGTGTTTGGTTGGCGAACTGCATTGCAGGATTCAAATACTTGTGAATTTCCAAGGATGGCTGTGTTTCAGTTCTCACATTGTTTCAGAAAATGTGAGCTTGATAGAGTCCCTGCTGAATTCCTCAAGGGTAACACTGAGGCAGGGGAAGCTGACAGGCAGGGCCAACCCCTGTTGCACATTAGAAACCAGGAAGTTAGATGGGGATTTGTTGAGAGTAGATTGGCGGGGCAGTGCCCCATTCACCCTAATGCCCCAGCCTCTTAGAGACTATCCATACCTAACTGCAAAATCCACATTTTCTGTATCCGGTTGGTGGCTTCCAGATCCATACATGTCCTGTTTGTGGTCGGATTATGGTGAAAACCCGATTATCAAGCATCCACACGTGTGGGCTCTTTTGTTTTTTTGGTCTAAATTGCTTTAGCATTGGCCACTCCCCTAAGTCCACCCCTTTTCAGTGATTGGTCCATAATAGTCATTTGCTCTTTGCATGCTTTTTTGGAAGTGTGCAGAAATGTCTTTTTTTAAATTCCCATGCATGAGCAGGTTTGTGGATGTGCTATCAGGTGGGAAGGAGACAAGGGGCTTGGAATATGACAGAGGAACACTCATGGACCGCCTATGGCAGGAAAGTCTGTGAGCATTGCGTCCAAGTGCACGGGCCTTAATGCGATTGGTTATCGATGCAGGAAAGCATATCGGGCTTTTTTGTGGTATTTCTAATGTGGATTTGTGAACACAAAAATCTGTACTGCTGGCACTTAAAATTAAAAAGGTGGCAGAGCAGCTTTTAAACTGACTGAGGGGGGAAACCCGACAGGAGCTGAGAAAGGTCCGGTTCGGAATAAACCTCCCCCCTGGGATAAAAACCAAAGAAATGATGAAATTTTAAAAGGGGTAGGCCTAGAAGTAGGCATTGTGAGAGCAGGGGCACAGGATATAAATTCAGAAGAGCAAAATTACCACAGGCCTAACCACAAGTGCCAAAGACACTTGAAGAGAGACACTGCTTACAAGTGCCTGTACGCTAATGCTAGGAGCCTGCGAACCAAGATGGGAGAACTGGAGCGCTTGGTCTTAGAGAAGAGCATTGATATAGTGAGCATAACGGAGACCTGGTGGAATGGAGAAAACCAGTGGGATACGGTTATCCCTGGATATAAACTATATCGGAAGGACAGGGAAGGATGTATTGGTGGCGGAGTCGCTCTATACGTGAAAGAAGGCATTGAATCCAGCAAGCTCGAAACCCCAAAAGAGGCAGACTCCTCCACAGAATCGTTGTGGGTGGTGATACCATGCCCCAGGAGGGACTTAATACTGGGAACGATCTATCGTCCCCCTGATCAAAATGCTCAGGGAGACCTTGAGATGAGATATGAAATTGAGGAAGCATCCAAACTAGGAAATGTGGTAGTAATGGGTGACTTCAACTACCCGGACATAGACTGGCTGCATATGTGTTCCAGTCATGACAAAGAAGCAAAGTTTCTAGATATTCTAAATGACTATTCCCTAGACCAGTTGGTCATGGAACCGACCAGAGGGACGGCAACCCTGGACTTAATCCTCAGTGGGGACCGGGACCTGGTGCGAGACATAAGTGTTGTTGAACCGATTGGGAGCAGTGACCACAGTGCTATTAAATTAAACATACATGTAACTGGCCAATTGCCAAGAAAATCCAACACAGTCACATTTGACTTCAAAAGAGGAAACTTCACAAAAATGAGGGGATTGGTAAAAAGAAAGCTAAAAAACAAAGTCCAGAGGGTCACATCACTCGAAAATGCTTGGAAGTTGTTTAAAAACACTATATTAGAAGCTCAACTGGAGTGCATACCGCAGATCAGAAAAGGTACCGCCAGGGCAAAGAAGATGCCAGCATGGTTAATGAGCAAAGTCAAGGAAGCTCTTAGAGGCAAAAAGTCTTCCTTCAGAAAATGGAAGTCTTGTCCGAATGAAGAAAATAAAAAAGAACACAAACTCTGGCAAAAGAAATGCAAGAAGACAATAAGGGATGCTAAAAAAGAATTTGAGGAGCACATTGCTAAGAACATAAAAACCAACAACAAAAAATTCTATAAATACATTCAAAGCAGGAGACCATCTAGGGAGACGATTGGACCCTTGGATGATAAGGGAGTCAAAGGTGTACTAAAGAACGATAAGGAGATTGCAGAGAAGCTAAATGAATTCTTTGCATCTGTCTTCACAGTGGAAGATATAGGGCAGATCCCTGAACCTGAACTAACATTTGCAGGAAGGGATTCTGAGGAACTGAGACAAATAGTGGTAACGAGAGAGGAAGTTCTAAGCTTAATGGACAATATAAAAACTGACAAATCACCGGGCCCGGATGGCATCCACCCGACAGTTCTCAAAGAACTCAAATGTGAAATTGCTGATCTGCTAACTAAAATATGTAACTTGTCCCTTGGGTCCTCCTCCGTGCCTGAGGACTGGAAAGTGGCAAATGTAACGCCAATCTTCAAAAAGGGATCCAGAGGGGATCCCGGAAATTACAGGCCAGTTAGCTTAACTTCTGTCCCTGGAAAACTGGTAGAAAGTATTATTAAAGCTAGATTAACTAAGCACATAGAAGAACAAGCCTTGCTGAAGCAGAGCCAGCATGGCTTCTGCAAGGGAAAGTCCTGTCTCAGTAACCTATTAGAATTCTTTGAGAGTGTCAACAAGCATATAGATAGAGGTGATCCAGTGGACATAGTGTACTTAGACTTTCAAAAAGCGTTTGACAAGGTACCTCACCAAAGGCTTCTGAGGAAGCTTAGCAGTCATGGAATAAGAGGAGAGGTCCTCTTGTGGATAAGGAATTGGTTAAGAAGCAGAAAGCAGAGAGTAGGAATAAACGGACAGTTCTCCCAATGGAGGGCTGTAGAAAGTGGAGTCCCTCAAGGATCGGTATTGGGACCTGTACTTTTCAACTTGTTCATTAATGACCTAGAATTAGGAGTGAGCAAGTTTGCTGATGACACTAAATTGTTCAGGGTTGTTAAAACAAAAAGGGATTGCGAAGAGCTCCAAAAAGACCTCTCCAAACTGAGTGAATGGGCAGAAAAATGGCAAATGCAATTCAATATAAACAAGTGTAAAATTATGCATATTGGAGCAAAAAATCTTAATTTCACATACACGCTCATGGGGTCTGAACTGGCGGTGACCGACCAGGAGAGAGACCTCGGGGTTGTAGTGGACAGCACGATGAAAATGTCGACCCAGTGTGCGGCAGCTGTGAAAAAGGCAAATTCCATGCTAGCGATAATTAGGAAAGGTATTGAAAATAAAACAGCTGATATCATAATGCCGTTGTATAAATCTATGGTGCGGCCGCATTTGGAATACTGTGTACAGTTCTGGTCGCCTCATCTCAAAAAGGATATTATGGAGTTGGAAAAGGTTCAGAAGAGGGCAACCAGAATGATCAAGGGGATGGAGCGACTCCCTTACGGGGAAAGGTTGCAGCATTTGGGGCTTTTTAGTTTAGAGAAAAGGCGGGTCAGAGGAGACATGATAGAAGTGTATAAAATTATGCATGGCATTGAGAAAGTGGATAGAGAAAAGTTCTTCTCCCTCTCTCATAATACTAGAACTCGTGGACATTCAAAGAAGCTGAATGTTGGAAGATTCAGGACAGACAAAAGGAAGTACTTCTTTACTCAGCGCATAGTTAAACTATGGAATTTGCTCCCACAAGATGCAGTAATGGCCACCAGCTTAGATGGCTTTAAAAGAAGATTAGACAAATTCATGGAGGACAGGGCTATCAATGGCTACTAGCCGTGATGGCTGTGCTCTGCCACCCTAGTCAGAGGCAGCATGCTTCTGAAAACCAGTTGCTGGAAGCCTCAGGAGGGGAGAGTGTTCTTGCACTCGGGTCCTGCTTGCGGGCTTCCCCCAGGCATCTGGTTGGCCACTGTGAGAACAGGATGCTGGACTGGATGGGCCACTGGCCTGATCCAGCAGGCTCTTCTTATGTTCTTATGTACTAGCTTGCAATGCCATATGGGCATATTTCACATTTGTTGATTTCACAATTCATATTTGTGGAATTAATGAGGACACAAAGCAATAACACTGTAGATTATACAGTTGTATGGACTGGCCCTGAATTTAGAAAAGGGACAGCTTTTTGTTGTTGCTATTGTTAAACCATTGGTAGCCAGAAACTACGAATCACCTGGAGATCTCCCAGTAGATTCCACTCTATCTGCTCCCCATAGGGATGTAAGCAGGCATCATTTTCTGTGCCACTTTGTCTTCATCACATGCAGTACTATTTCTGTTATGCTGCAGTTTGCCTTCTGCCAAAATCTGTGTTATTCGTCTCACTGTCCACTGTGCCAAACGTAATTTAATTACGTACATTATGTTGTCGTTATGCTATTCCAGTCCCATTCATTTCAATGCAAAGGAAACACAATGCAAATGGGAGGAGGGAAGCATAAGCAATTATGTATCACTTGTGGACTGAAAGCAACAACAGCAAATACTGAGTAAATTTGGTGGACCAATTTCTGTTCCAGACATGGACCCATAAGCAAACACTGGCAATTTCCGCTTCCATTTCAATTGAAATTCTCCAGCATCCCTAGCTGCCCATTCCTGCTGGAACGGAGCTTCAACACGTCCTTCCTGATTGAAATGGGGGAAAGAGAAAATGCATCTTTGAATGGGTGCAGAAGCCTGCTTTGCAGCATCTTGCAACAACAACTGCTGTCATCATAGAGCTACTGGTAGCAGAGCATGCCCTTTGCATGCAGGAAGTCCCAGATTAAAATCCCACCATCTCCAGGTGCTGATTGGAGGAAAGGCCTCTGAGCCAGAGAGCCACAGCAAATCAAAGGAGACACTAGTGAGCTCACTGGGCCATTGGTCAGGCTTGTTATAAGGGCTGCTTCATGTGGCTCAGATGAGAGACCAGCTGCCCTCCTTGAACTGTTTCTGTTGAAACTGGTCAGCTTCAGTCGCCGGCATCTCTAGGTAGGGCTGAAGAAAGCCCTGTCTAAAACACTGGAGAGCCCCTGCCAGTTAGTGTCAACAATACTGAATGTTGGACTGGGACACTGGGAGATCAGGGTTCAAATATCCACTCAGCCATGAATCTTGTTGGCAGGGATGGGGGGGGATTTGATTCACTGTGCATTTCAAGCCAAATTTATCCAATCCACACTTTCCAAAACGATAAGAGAACCAAAGCACAGCCATCCTTCAAAATCCACACTTATCTGAATTTTGCGATGCAGATGTCCAACCAAGGTCAACAAAAATGCTTATGGTAGGGGAAAGGTTGTGTAAAAATGAATATATTCATGGAAATCGCTTACAATCGCCTATTCAATTGTAAGCCCTGTCAGCAGGACTATCTTCCTTTTTTAATCTTCATACAATGCACAGTAACTTTTAGGTGCCTTATGAAATTATTAGTACTGTTTTATTTGCTTTTATATGTTTTTATGGTTTTTTATAGTGCTGATTTAGGTTGTATTTTTGTTTCTATCACACTGTTTATGATATATTGCCTGTTTGTTTAGACTGTGCACAATTTAGAGATTGTTGAATTATGAAGCTGTATATAAATACTTTTTAAAAAATTGTTGTTATTTTGTTGCTTCCACTTCCTTGAGTATCTGCATTGGAATTGTTTTTATGATGTTTATATTGTTTTATCAGTTGCTGTTTGCCATCCTGGGTACCTTTGGGAGGAAAGGAGGGATATAAATTTAACAAACAAATAAATAAGTTTGTGAAACTGGAACGCTGTGCAGGCAGATAATGGCACAGGTCCTGATCTTATTTATTTCTTTGTTACTTTTATATACCACCCATATAACATAGCTCTCTGGGCAGTTTATAAACCAAGAACTTGCAATCTATCTATCTATCCTTTGCACATTCTGAGGCTCACTCAGTAATGATAGCCTATGCCACCCTATGCAAAAAAAAAAAAAATTGGCAGAGAACGGTTTCCCAAAGCTTTCAGAGTGAGTTATATCGACATACTTTTTCCATGTGTCTGGTTATATGATCCGCAAAGGTTTGGTTTGGATCAAAAGATTGAGATCAAAAGATAAACCTGTTACACAGAGTTCCGCCTCTTTAGCCCACAGTAACTGAAACCAATTAATAATGACTCTCCCCACCCACCTCAGACTTGATATTCTGCTGGAACTCAATAGCACATCAGATTTCTTAATCATCTAGATTGCAGTCTCCTTCGGCAATTCGATAAATGAAAAAGTGTATGCAGATTAGAGTGACGGATGGATTTCTGCGGCCTTTGGAAGGGGGGCTCAGCAGTTAATCAGATCGATCTTCCCATTATCAGGAGTTTTAAAAAATAAATTCAGCATGTTTTTCATAGCAAAGGATTAGGAGATTAGAAAGTGGTAGCAAGGGGGAAAGACGGCAGAGAACACAATGCCAGATGCTTCATGAGTTTGGTGGGAAGTTTGTCTTAAATCAAATTTAAAGAGATGCACTGATGTCTGGGGAGCTGCCAGTTCAGTTCTGTGCAAAAATAAGTGGTGTTTCCCCTCATTTGCTGTAAACCAACTAAATGAAGATGGGAAAATCATCCAGGTTATCAACCTGCCTTTGGTACAATTTGAACCCAGATCTCTCTCTCTCTCTCTCTCTTTTTTGGTAGTTTGCAGAGTACTTGACCCAGCCTCTTTTAATCAAGTTTATTTGAGATTAGGGATGTCAGAGAATTAAAATGAAAATGGGAACAGGACCAGAAATTGCTGGTGGTTGGTGGTTTGTCCCATGTCCTGAATGGAACTCAATCCATTGAATATAATCAGTATCCACTGTTTTTGTTTTCAATCTGCAAATGATACATAATTGATTATGTACCCCCAATTAGTTAATATAATATATAATGTAATATAATATAATTAATTACATAAATTGCATAATTTTGCCACAATGGACAGGGAGACAAATAATGTTGTTTTGGGCAGAAGATGAACTGCAACAGAACAGAAACAGTGCTGCATGCAATAAATACATTAATAAAATTAATGCCTTCTCACATCCCTATTTGAGATTTTGGGTTGTATTCAGCTAAGTCCTACTCTGAATAGGCCTACTGAAATCAATAAACCTAAGTTGGCCATATCCATTAACTTCAGTGGGTCTACTCTGAGTAGGACTAGCATGGAATAACACCCTTTATCTTTAAAATTTGGAGGATCTTTTTATTCTTCTGTTTGAGTTTTTTAACCCACATTCTCACAGATTTTTTTATTTTGAAATGGGAGTTTTTAAAAGACAGGCAAGAAAAAGGCGCATGCCAAGCCTGCCCCAAAGGGCTGCCTGAGGCGAAGGGCAAGATGGTGTCCTCCTCATACAGGAGCCCACCTGGCTGACCAATGGCCATGATTCTTATCTCGACACTGGTGAAAGGGCAGTGGTTCCCATCACATAAGAGGCAACAGACTAGCTTAGGGGGCGCAGGACAGGCGAGGGAAGACCATAGCTCAGGGGTAGAACAACTGCTTTGCATGCAGGAGGACTCAAGTCCAATCACCAGTATCATCTCCAGGTAGGGATGGAAGAGGCTCTTGCCTAAAACCTTGGAGAGCCACTGCCAGTCAGTGTGACAATACTAAGCTCGATGGACCAATGGTCAGACTCTGTATAAGGTGGCTTCCTACGTTCCTAGCATTAGTTTAAGGGGCTTAGTGGGGAACGGCAGGAGGGATGGTGCACCATCCAATGTCCACTGCCTGAGGCAGCCTAGTGGTAGGGCCAGCTTTAGCCACACATATAACAATACAATAAGATCACTAAAGAAGTATAGACACTCACTCACTAAAGTGAGTGTCTATACTTCTGTCTGTCTGTCTTTTGTTTGTCTGTTTGTTTGTTTTCCAAGTTTTGCTCCCTATCCTCCCGCCCATAGTGAGCCCATGGCTGCTAACCACATAAAAACCACTTGTTAATGCATAAGAATAATTAAAAACATCACCCAAGTAGTTCATAAGACATATGCTTACACCTGCAGAACAAATCCTCATCACAACTACCTTCCAAAGGACCAGATATAATTAGCTAACATATATAATATGGTGTGATATGATATGATTATTTGTGAGCCACTGATGGTTATAGTTATGAACTAGGACCTGGGAGACCCAGGGTTCATATCCTCATGTGGCCAAGGAGCTCACTGGGTGACCTTGGGCCCATCACCAACTCTGAACCGCAGTGACCTTACATGGTTATTGTGAGGATAATACGGGGGGGGGGGAACACATATGCCACCATGAGCTCCTTGGAGGAAAAGTGGGATAAAATGCAATAATATATGTGGATATATATATAGATATCATAATCATATTATGCTGCCCTGGGCTCCAGCTGGGAGGAAAGGTGGGGTATAAATCAAATAATAAATAAATAATAATCAGAAAAAAATATAGGCACCTGTACTTGACTGGAATTTGATAAGAAGCTTGGCATGCTTCTACAGAAGAAATAAATGGAAAGAAAGCTGCCATAATACCTTATTTTCAAATGACAACTCCTTAGTTGCACTTGCTGAGTACTTTTGTACATGATCATAGTCTCTCCAGTTTTATTCACCCACTGCAGTTTCAGTGGTTGCTTTGGAGATTTCACATTTCGTGTCATGAACATCTTGTATATCCGCTGTATAAAGTTCCTCAAGAGGGTCTTCATGCAGGGATTGAGGGCCATTAAGTTCAAAATGGTAAAGGAGCAGAGCCCTCATATCAACATGCCTGAAAGGGTTCAAAGATCATGATGTGAATCTAAGTATAATTTCCAAACAGTTTGTTTTCAAACAAAAGCCTTCCCAGCCCACATTTATGAGGTTAAAGGCTATTTCGTGGCTACATTTCTCCTTAAAGTCTCTTTAACAGCAGATGGCTGGGATACTCGGCCGATGAGAAACAGTTCGTCACACTTGCTGAAATGCCAGAAATTGCTTTTTGAAAAAGTTATGCTACCCAAAATGAGAATTAAAGACATCATAGTATTTGGCGTTTATATGGCAGTTTCAGGTTGTTCAAAACACTTCACACACATGACTATCTTGTAATCCTTACAACCCTGTAAGGTAGGTGAGTAGGGATGAGTGAATCCGTCGACATTTGATTCCCTCTGTTTCACATTTTCCCAGTCAAGTCCAGTTCTCTACATGTCCACATCTGTTGGCCTCCAGTGTCTTCCCTCCAAAAGAATCCAGGCCCAGGTAAGCACTGGGTGAGGCCGAAAGGGTAGGTAGGGGCCATGTGGCAGGCCACTCATTCACACACATACAAGACATGCAGGGTGTAGACAAGGTACTGGCTCTCTCGACCCTTCCCCATCATGGCTTACTAGAGTTAGCTGGAGAGGACTGGGATGGTAAATCCAGGGAGTGGTTAATGCCTCTATGCAGGACGGGGTGGTTCTCACAGCCTTGAAAGAGACAGTCATGCCTCTCATTCTCAACAGCCGTCCCTGGATCTTGAGGTTCTTGTAGGAGTTGTAGTCCAAAACATCTGGAGATCACTAGCTGGGAGGAGGCTGGGTTAGGGCAATAGAGGGACAGAAGGAAATGATTATACTATTTGGCCCAATACTTTATCTCTTGAGCATGAAGGCTATCAGTGGCTACTAGCCATAATGTCTATGCTTTGCCTTCATGGTCAGACACAGTATGTCTTTGAATATCAGTTGCTAGGAATCGCAAGTGGGGAGACTGCTATTGCTACTGCTTACAGGCTTCCCACATAAGGATCTGGTTGGCCACTGTGACGACAAGAGAGGTGGACTAGATGGGCCTCTGGCCTGATCCAGGAGGGCTCTTCTTATGTGATTAACCCTAAAGCTGGAGCATGAAACAGTTGGTAGATGTGAGATGGCTGTGGAGGCCACAGTGTCTAAATTTAAATCTTTCTTTGTCCCTTTTTTAGATAAGTGATGGGAACTGTTCCGATTGTATTGTTTCGGCAAACTCGTATGGAGTCTGCGTCAGGAAAAGTACCAGGGAAGAAGCCAATTGTACCGTTTCCTTTTAAATTGCAAACGGAGCCAAATTCCAGCATTCTTTGAGGAAAGCACCAGTGCGGTTGCATAAGGAGGAAACTGACAAACACCTTCGTTCTAATCCTGCTCTTGTCCAGTGCTCCTAAGAGCCCAAAATCTCTGTGTTCCCAATCTTGAGGAAACATGTGGGGTTGAGGAGGGAGGGGGAGAGGAAAGAGAAGGCACAAAAAAGCAAATCTTAGATTGGTATAGCATGAGATATTTCACTTACAATCCACCTTCTGCGCAACGTCACCATGCGCACAGCTTATGCACCAAATCGCACATGCTACCAGAAACGTAGAGAAGAGACACAACTCCTGAGATTCAACAGGGACCATGTCTTTATTGGTGTTAGAGACAATGGTACAGTGGCGATATTTTGGACTCTGTACTCAATATTCTTAAGCACCTCACTCAAAATGATGTTGATGATGATTTAATTAACTAATCATCTCCCATACAAACATTTCAAGGGGATGGGCCAAATACAATAAAAGCAGCTAAAAACAGTTTTATACAACAACACCTGCATTTAAAATCAATGCAAAGTAGACACCCAAGGCAGAGGACCCCTTCATCCAGCTGGGAAAGCTTGCTGGAACAAAAATGCCTTCAGTTGTTTCTAGGAAGTGCAGAGAGTGGACAATGTTCATCACAGATGGCAATGTGCATGGCGGGGGTGAGAACCTCAGACTCCAGGGCCAAATGTGGCCCTCCAGGCCTCTCTTTCTGGCCCTAAGCACTCTCCCCACCCCTCTCCCAAAACGCCACCCCTCACTGGCTCTGCTTCACACCCCACGTGTTTTGGCCTGGCTGGAAAGTGTCCTTCAACTCTGATCATGTCTCTCCCTTGCCTGGGGAGAGGTTCAGAAAAGTGTGAGTGTGTCTAGAAACTAGCCTACTGCACAAAGTAGGAATGGACGAGAAATGTGATTCAGTTTGCATTTAAAGCCAAATCTATCAAATTTGCACTTTCTGGAACAATATGAGAACCGAAACACAGCCACAAATAATAAATAAAATAAAATAGAGAGTATATAGGAAAATTCCTGTGACTAAGCAAAGACCAAGAATTTCAAGGTGTTGATTCTCTCTCTCTCTCTCTCTCTCTCTCTCTCTCACACACACACACACACACACACACACACACACACACACACACACCATTGTTTGTCAGCTGCTGCAGCTGAGTAGCCAGAGAGGTCAGAGCCAAGGCAAGGAGGAGAGATCTGCAGAGCGCACGCAAAGGGCCTCCCTCTGTGACTTCAAGCTCCTTAAAGGTCATTTCTTTGGGCTCCTGGCGCAATTGCTAAAGGAAGCCGCAACCATTTGTCAGTCCCTTGAAATGCCAAGAGTCGCAACACACTGAGTCACTGCTTTCCGAAACACTCCTGGTTGGTGATGAGCTTACGAAGCAGGCATTTCCTTTCCAGGCTGAGTTTCTTTTTCCTCTTGGACCTGGAATCGACCTGTGTGGCAAACCTACTCCAAAGAGAAAGCTCAGCTTGGGGATCCTAGACAAGGTTGCCAGGCTTAGGGCTTGAGAATGATTCTGTATCTTTAAGAGAAGAGAAAGTCAGCCAAGTGCAGTTCTTGCAACCCTGTAATGGGAAAAACCACAAGGTGGAATTCTCCCTTCCCCCTGCATAACTTTTAAAGATACAGAAGACCTCTTGGAGGCTGGGCCTGGCAACCAAGAGGTGTTCTGTATCTTTAAAAGTTGTGCAGGGGGAAGGGAGAATTCCACCTTGTGGTTTTTCCCATTACAGGGTTGCAAGAAAACCTGCACTTGGCTGAATTTTCTCTTCTCTTAAAGATACAGAATAGTTCTCAGGCCCAGAATCTGGCAACCCTAACTACAGCAGGATTTGCACTGGAGGCCTGTTTACAGGAAGAGTTTATGGGGACAGTTGCTTCATTTTAACGACTAGAGTTGAACCAAGGAAGCTTTGCAAAAAGTTTAACAGGTGTGATAAGGCACATACACACCATTTTAGCAATGTGGGGGCGGGAATTACAGCAATAGGAATAAAGGTGTTCACTTACTCACCCTGAAAAGTCTTTCTTTCCCACTCATGTTCTCTACACCCCCCCATATGGGATCACCCACATGCCTAATCCAAGGAAGCATTACTCTCACTCTACCTCAGTGATATCAGCACATAGCCAAATTTGATTGGCTATGTAGTGTTGCAAGTTCAACAGATTCACTCAAGGATCTCTGACTAGCTGGGATCTCTCTGTTTAGAAGAAAGAAGGCTTAATCAGGGATGGGAGAGGAATGTTGTTGAAGAAGGTAGCAAATGAGGGACAGGAGGGCAGTGGCAGCTACTGACAAATGTAAATCCAAGAATATGCCCCAGAACCCTTTGCAACAATAAAGGTAAAAAGTTTCTGTTAAGCATTGTCCAGCTGTCAGGCATTCTTGAACCTGGCTTCAAGGTAGGGATGTTAGAAGGGAGTTGAGAGTAAGGATGGGCAAATATGGTTTCTCTCAATTTTTCATTTTTCAGATCTTAAACTTGGTTCTCCACATTCCTACATCCGTTTGTTAACTTAAAAAAATTCTAATGAAAATTCATCAGAATTTTAGTGTGAATTTCTCCTACTCGCACGTATTTGTATGCCATTTTTCCTAATATACACATTTTTACAAAGCAATTTCCCCTAATATAATACATTTCAAATGCTATTTACATTAAAATATGCATTTATATGCAGACTTTTGTACACTAAGTTCTGCTTACCTGGAGAAGTGCATTGCAAAATTCAGAAACATACAAATTTCAAAGGATGGATGACTTTCAGTTCGCATATCAGATTAAGTAAAATCATGCATAGATTAAGTAAATTCTCCCTCATCTCTAGCCGAGAGGTGTAAATAATCCATCAAGAAACAGAAGCCACAGCGTGTGAGTCTGTGTGTGTGTGTCGTGTGTGTGTGTGTGTGTGTGTGTGTGTGTGTGTGTGTGTGTGTGTGTGAGAGAGAGAGAGAGAGAGAGAGAGAGAGAGAGAGCGACTCTCATTGGAGTCCAGCAATATCAATAAAAAGCCACATGCTAGCTACGCCCTGGTGTAGACAATGATTTTATAGTTTTAACTGGTTTTTTTATCTTGCTTGTATTGAGCACTTGTACACCACTTAGAGACTATTATAAGTAAGCAATATGTCGACATAAAAATAAATGCTGTCACTGATTTCTTCTTTCTGACCCTGGATTTCCAATATGCTCAGTAAAATAAGATAAAGGTCTGGCATTTCTTTAGGCAGCCCAGGCTGGATATATAAATAAAAGATCTGCTGTTGGATTTCCCTCAGGTGCCCAAGGGCAGATCTGGGAGCCCAAAGGCCATGACCTTCATGTTTGCCAGCGGGAACGAAAATGCCTCCTGAGCCAGAGCTGTGAAGAAAGGAGCATCTCCGTTGTGCTTTTTGCAGGATGCTGACAGGAATATAGAGTTGTTCACCATGAAACAAGGAGCTGTGTTATGACCCTGGTGGCTTTCACAGCTGAAGCAACTGTCTGTTTTCAGGGAACATCTTTCTTTTGAAACCTTCCCAGAAACAAATCTGGCATCAGCCACCATGTCAATTCCCCTTGCTAATCTTCCCACCCTGCCCCCGCCCCAAACTAACCCAACTAACCATCTTATTCGTGTTAATAGGTGCTTTGGCACTGGGAAGCACCTTTGTGGGCTACAAGGACTATTATTAATATATCAAAAAGATAGGGAACCTCCAGCCTGTGGGCTGAATGTGGCACTCCCAGTCTCTCTGTCTAGCCTTCAGTGCTGTCCCCAGGCCACACCTCTCACTGACCTGGCTTATTATAACAACCTTGAGTTGTAATAATCCCTCTCACTTGCCCAGATGGAAGGTGGAGAGATGTGGCCTTTGGCTTTTGCATTGTTACAAAGTCACATTCATTGCTCCACCCACTTTTGCCTCCTGCTCTGCCCACCACAGGCCTACACACGGGGGCTTGGGCCCAGGTCTTTCTGGGCTGAGACCAAAACCACGAAGCCATTTCACCTTGATTTGTCCTGTGTTGTATCTCAGCCCATCAGCAGAGGCTAGCCTGCCACATTTTTTTATGCAGTTGTTCTATATCCGAAGAAATAGGTCTACTGTCTTCATGGAAGACTTCCTGCATCGAATTGTCTGCTGATAAAACATTTGCACATTTCCTGCAGGACTCTGTATGTTTCCACATGAGGCTACTTATCTTCAAAAGTCCTGCTCTTCCATTGTCTGAAGCAGATTGGTCATGATGCAAGATTCAGTTGTTCCCTTACAAGCCTACTTGAGCACTAAGATCTTCAGAGGTCCTGTTCCATGTTCCCCCGTTGTCTGAAATGTGGTAGGTGGTGACATAGGACAGTTCCTCGCCTGTGGTGTCACCTGGGCTATGGAATTCCTTAACCACTTTATTATTTTATTATTTATTATTTTATTTATATCCCTCCCTTCCTCCCAGCAGGAGCCCAGGGCAGTCTATTATGTAGTCTATTATGACTACCGCCTGGTGCCATTAACTGTTTCTCCTGTTGGTTCATTTCTTCTAGATGCTCTTTGAATTTTGGGATTGTACAGAAATCTAATGGCTACTCCCTGGCACCAAACCCCTTGGAAAATATCCCAAGATTTATAAGCTAGACAGTGGAAAATATAGGCTGCAGGGGTGTCTGTGGTGCTTGCCCGCCCACCTGGAATTCTAAAAGTAATGGTGGGTGGAGTGGGTTGAAATATTTCTGTGGACATTCTTGATAGGATGTGTCAGGATAACAAAGCCGGTCTCATCCATGTATCGTGGACATGTACGAGAACCAAAAGCGTCTAGGTCAGGGTAGTATTGGAGGTGCTAGGCATGCATTAATCCATCTGATCAAAATGTATGTATTCTACACTATGTCCCAATATGCAATCCTTAAAAGATTATGTGAAGGAATATTAAACTTATGGGGGAGGTACAACATTAAAATACGCAAAACCAAGAGTAACCAACATGGTGTCCTCCAGAAGTTGTTGAACTACAGCTCCTATCATCCCTGACCATGGGCCAGGCTGGCTGGGGCTAATAGGAGTTGAAGGTCAAGAGCATCTGGACAGCACAACATTCACTGCCTCTGCACTAAGTATTGGAAAGCCTGTACACGTGCATCTAATAATAAATGGCTTTTAAAGACATGAGACTTTATTCATCTTGTTAAGTGTATTTAAAAGCCCTTATCATCAAGAAACCTTTGCGAATCAGTGAGGATGCAACATATAGCAAATTAACTGTCCTGATCATATAGTCCTTCTGTATAGTTGGATTGGTTTAACATTGCTAATTCTGTTCAAAACTGTGTTTTCTGGTTGCAACGGTTCTCTTCTGTCTCTTCTAATGATGGAATAAAACCCTCCAGGTAACCTATTTATTGAGCATTCATCCTGATTTGCTTGTGGGGGTTTTCTACACCCACCAATTAATCATTTGTTCATTCTACACACTTTTCAATGTTTTTTTCCATCACTTTTTTAAGCGGACGAAACCCATGTCTTGTTTAAAATGGATTTGTTGCATTTGTGCAACAAAATGCTTTAACCCACTTTAATTGCGCAAACCTAAATATCCTGGCATGCTCTTGAATCCCTCCTGCAAAATACTGACAGTCTGGAGATGCCCTAAGGCTCCGCAATCTTTCTGGGTCTTTTGTACAATAGAGAACTTTTGCTAGATTAACTGATTAATCATTGAGATGGCTGCCAAGCAGAGCTGAGCAAAGGAATGGAAGTATGACCTGACCAGACAGAAGCCTGGATCCCTGTAGCTCACTGAAGATTTGCAGATGGAGACAGGAGGAGTGCCGGTGTTTGCAGCAAGAGCAGTAGTTTAGGGGTGTGAACATGATTGAAAGCTAACTCCTCTGCCTGCCCCAGGGTCACACGCTAGAAAACTCCTTTCTGCTAGCTACACCAGGACAGCTCACATGGCCTGCCTATGGAACAGATGCACATTGAAATTCTCCTTCCTCCTCATCCCAAAATCTTCTTCTGCCCTGACATATTCCATTTGCCTCTCTGCAAACACAATGCACATGCCTGATTTCTCCATGCTCTGTTTCTGATGCATACACTCACCTTTCTGTCACCTCTTGGAGTTTTAGTGCAAGATGTACCATTAGGAGTAAGGTGTGGGGCAGGCAGGCTGTAACGATGGCGTCAGTGGAGTTTTCTGTGATGTCTGTGATTAATCAGAGACCACAGACATATGCTTTCATAATCTCCATGGATACGTGGCCCACTGTGAAATCTGGAATCAGGCACAGAACCCTGAAATGATTGCTTTTGAAGGCACAGCAAGTGTCTAGTTCTCATGGTTCAAGGTTAAAAAGTTTCCAAACCAAACACTTGGACAGGGCTCCCTGCATTTGTGGTCGGTGTAGTGGTTAAGGTGTTGGACTACGACCTGGGAGACCAGGGTTCAAATCCCTACACAGCTGTGAAGCTCACTGGGTGACCTTGGGCCAGTCACTGCCTCTCAGCCTCAGAGGAAGGCAATGGTAAAACAATCTCTGAATGCCACTTACCATGAAAACCCTGTTCATAGGGTCGCCCATAAGTTGGAAGCGACTTGAAGGCGGTCTATTTCATTTTTTTCATTCTTTCCCTGCTACCTTTTGATCCCTAGGTTTTACCCGACAACTCCCTCTCATGCAATTTCTCCTGATCTTTTTATGCCCATGAGTCAGTGGATGGACTTGGTCACAGGAGTCCTAGTTTCCAATTTATTCATATATATCCACCTTTCTTCCGTCCACCTTTCTTCCATCATGGGAGAACCCAAGGGAGAGTACATGTCATTCCCATGCAGTCACCCATCCAGGCACCAACCACACCCAGACCTGATTAGCTTCAGCAAGGTGGTAGCCACATGTGCAGCTGGATTCTGGCCAAGTTGCTCACATTTGTTCTTAGGGTCAGTTTCAAAGACCAGCATTGCTGGACACCGGACGATGGAGACTGAACCTGGAACCTTTTGCATGAAAAGCAGATACCTCCCCCTTTTATCCCGTTTAATTATTTTTATCTGCTCCTTTAACTGTGTTGGATGTGTCATTGCATCTTAATTGCATTGTACCCCACCTTGGGCTCATATAATGAAAGGTGGGATAAAAATACTACTACTAGTAGTAGTCCTACTACTACTGAGAGTCCTTGGTTTTTGCCAGACCTCCTCTCCATAGGACTCAATTTGTTGATTGTATGTACTGGAGGTTGGGCCCGAAGGGCAGTTTAGGGATCCTGCTGGTGTACCGCCCACCCCGCTGCACAGCAAACTCCCTGGCCGAGGTGCTGAAGGTGGTCTCGGCTGTACGGGCATTGTCCCCAGAATTGTTAGTGCTGGGTGACTTTAACGTGCATGCCAAGGCCACTCTCACTGGAGCCCCTCGGGATTTCCTGGAAACCATGGCTTCCTGGGAACTGCACCTTAGTAATACTGGGCCCACCCATGTAGCCGGTCATGCTCTCAATCTTGTATTTGTCCTGGGAGAGGAGAGAAGTGGTCTGAAGTTGGGAGTGGTTCATTCCACCCCTGTGTCATGGTCAGATCACTACCTGGTAAACATGGACTTCTCGATGCCATGCCCCCTCCGCAGGGGTGAAGGACCTATTAGAATGGTCCGCCCCAGGCGCCTGATGGATCCGGATGGATTCCTGACTGCGCTAGGGGAATTGGAACCTGCTGAAGGTCGCCTGGTCGAAACCCTGGTGAAGATGGGATCACCAGGGCATTAGACCGGGTGGCTCCGAAACGTCCTCTCCCCCTGAATAGAACTCAACTAGCACCATGGTATACACCGCGGTTGCGTAGTTTGAGACAGGAGGTGAGACGACTAGAGCGCCGGTGGCAGAAATCTCGCTCCGAAGATGTCCGGACACAGGTTAGAGCAGCAGTAGCTGCCTACCAAGTGGCAATAAAGGCAGGAAAGAAGGCTTTCTTTGCTGCCTCTATTGCGTCTGCGGAGTGCTGTCCCAGGAGGCTGTTCCAGGTGGTCCGAAGCCTGGTCGGTCCAGTTGCTCAGGAACCCTTGGAACAGTCAAAGGCCTCCTGTGATATATTAGCAAAGCACTTCGCTGACAAAATCGAACACTTACGGAGCTCGATCCCGAGCGCCGTGGATACAGTGGATGAACCAGAGTTGGCCAGTTGCATGCCGGTAAGTTGGGATTGGTTTCAGCTTCTCCCTTCTGAGGATGTGGACAAGGTGCTTTCATCTGTGAAGCCTACCACTTGTCTAACTGATCCTTGCCCATCGTGGCTCCTTATGAGCTGCAGAGAGAAATTGGGCGAGGGGATCAAGGCGATGGTAAACGCTTCCTTGAAAGAGGGTGTGATGCCATCAGCCTTCAAGGAGGCAATTGTAAAGCCCATCATGAAGAAGCCCTCCTTGGATCCCCAAGTTTTCAATAACTTCCGCCCAATTTCGAACCTACCATTTTTGGGCAAGGTCATTGAGCGAGTGGTGGCCAACCAGTTGTCAACACACTTGGATGAAACAGATTACTTGGATCCATACCAATCGGGTTTCAGGACTGGTCACGGAACTGAAACAGCCTTGGTCGCTCTGGTAGATGATTTGAGGAGGGCATTAGATAGGGGAGAATTCACCTTTCTTGTCCTCCTCGATCTCTCAGCGGCTTTTGATACTGTCGACCACGGTATCCTTTTACATCGCCTGGAGGGATTGGGAATTGGAGGCACTGTATTACAGTGGTTCCGTTCCTTTCTCTCCGATAGGTACCAACAAGTAGCATTGGGGGAGGAGGTTTCAGACCCTTGACCTCTCAATTGTGGTGTGCCACAGGGCTCTCTCCTCTCTCCCATGCTATTTAATATTTATATGAAGCCGCTGGGGACAATCATCAGGAGATTTGGGCTGCAGTGTCACCAATATGCAGATGACACTCAGCTCTATCTTTCGTTTAAATCTTCACCAGAGTTGGCTGTGGAGACCTTGTCCAAGTGCCTGGAATCCGTGAGTGGATGGATGGGAAGGAACAAGCTGAAGCTGAACCCCGATAAGACCGAGGTGCTACTTGTGGGGGACAAAAGAAGGTTGGGAGATGTTGACCTGAAGTTCAATGGGGTGAGTTTACCCCTGAAGGACCAGGTCCGCAGCCTTGGGGTTGTACTTGATTCCAGGCTGTCCATGGAGGCTCAGATTTCGGCGGTGAGCCGGGCAGCCTGGTATCAACTACACCTCATACGAAGGCTGCAACCCTACCTTCCTGCTCATCAGCTCCCCCTGGTAGTACACGCCCTGGTCACCTCTCGTTTGGACTACTGTAATGCGCTCTACGTGGGGTTACCCTTGAAAACGGTCCGGAAATTACAACTTATACAAAATGCGGCGACTTGACTACTTACGAATAGTCGCCGCCGGGATCACATCACACCAGTGTTGTTCGATCTACACTGGCTTCCAGTTGTTTTCCGGGCCCAATTCAAGGTGTTGGTATTAACCTTTAAATCCCTATACGGTCTCGGCCCAGTTTATCTTACGGAGCGCCTTCAACGCCACCAATTATGCCGCCCGACAAGATCAGTCACTCAAGGCCTTCTCTCAATCCCACCGACAAAAACAGCTAGATTGGCGGGAACTAGAGCAAGGGCATTCTCAGTGGCGGCCCCCACTCTCTGGAACTCCCTCCCACAAGATTTCCGGCACGCCTCTTCCCTAAATGTATTCCGTAAAGCCTTAAAGACCTGGCTCTTTCAACAGGCCTTTGGGATCTCCGGGGAGGGTTAATTACTGTGACTGAAATGCCTCCTACCCTGTTTTAATATTGTTGCTGCTGTATTATTCTCATACTGTTTTTATTGTATTATTATATTTTATCTCATTGTGTTTTAACTGTTTTGTACGTCGCCTAGAGTGGCCTTTGGCCAGATAGGCGACACAGAAATTAAATTTATTACTATTATTATTTAGTCATCATCATCATCATCATCATCATCTGTTTTCCCTTTCTTAGGGTTCTTCATCTTTTAACCAGACAGTCCTTTAAACTGTCATCTATAAAGTATGACACAGTATACTTACACAGTATCTAGGAGCTTCTCATCTTCATTTCAACGGAGGGAGCTTTAGGATCGGTGCCATCCTGACACACAGGCCTCCTCCCTCTGCTGCCAGCCTTTGCCAGTGTGACAGCGACAGGTGGGCAAACCGGCAGCCTTGGGACAAAATGGAGATGCTTTGGCAACACACCCGTTATTTGTGTGCTTGCCACTTCCAGGTTAGAGTCCTGTAATGTTATCTGGGTCTGCCCTTGGAGAGAGTCCAGAGATGTTGATTGCTCTAAAAGGCAGATCCAAGCCTTCTGATGGGAGCTGCCTGTTCAGGCCATGCAAGGGGCAACACTGAGAGCTGAAGAGGAGGAAGCCTAAAGGCAGTGACACCCCCTGGACTGGATGTAAGTAAGAAGACAGGCAGGTACGTGGGGGCTAGCTGAGAGCAGACTAAAAGTCATGGGGCAGTACCCCATTTGCCCTAGCAGACCAGCTTCCACTGCTTTAAAGACCTTAACAGTTTGGGATCAGGTCCCACCATAAGCTGAGGCAAACTGGCCAGGTACCTAGGAGAGAACCTTTTCTGTTTGGGTGCCCAGGTATATGAGACATGAAATATGCCTGGGCTAGAGATAAGGAAGCAATCCAATTCAGTTAACATTTAAAGGTATACCTACCTAATTTGGACTTTCCGAACAGTACGCAGACGGAAATACGACTATCCTTCGAAATCTATTATTCTCCAAATTAGCAGTGCAGCTCTCCAGCCAAATAGTATGTACAAAAATGCATGTACTAGGATAAAATGTGCATAGAAGTGCATATATTGGCAAAAAAATAGCATGTAACAATGCATCATATTAGGGGAAATAGCTTTAAAAAAATGTGGATGTTAGGCAAAATTGATTACCAAAAAAGAGTCTATATTAGGAGAAAGCCTCGCTAAAATGCTGATGAATTTTCATGAGGTTTTGTGGAACTCTGGAGAACTGACCTTAATATTAGAAAAATGAGAAATGCAGAGACACAGAAATTGATTGATTATCCCATCCTTCCTCTTCCCCACTGCCACTTTTAGGAGGATGTTAATGATGCCCATTTTATTCAGATGAAGTTCTTTTTTCTTAGGATCCAGATGTATTAAGTTATGTATCCACTGCTGGTTTTAAATACAGGTTGTTCTAGCTTTGGGGGGGGGGAGAGGTTGGCTCTATTTTCTCATATTTTGTATTATTCTGCTTTTATAAAAGCAGCCTTGCATACACTTGTGAAAAAAGGTTTTTTTTAATGAAATAGATGAACAATAAGGATAATAACTAGAATAATAACAAGACTTTTTGTGCAGTACCTAGTGCCATTTCCCCTGTTGAAATCAGTGTTTCAT
Source organism: Rhineura floridana (assembly GCF_030035675.1). Lineage (NCBI taxonomy): Eukaryota > Metazoa > Chordata > Lepidosauria > Squamata > Rhineuridae > Rhineura > Rhineura floridana. The sequence continues at coordinate 36,127,163 of NC_084492.1, forward strand.
GGTAGTGGTAGTAATGGACATATTGACAATCCCAGGCATGAGGTGCTTCCAGAAACAGGGCAAAATGATTCTTGCAAAGCCTTCTAAGCCCAAGAGAAGAAATCTATATTTTTAGCTGGCAGTAGGAAGAGGCGTGCGTGTGTGTGTTGTGTGTGTGTTGCGTGCAAAGTCAATGCAGTCTGGTCCCTGTGTGGTCCAGAGGGGGGGTGCGTGTGTGGTCTTCCTCTAGCTCTGCTCATCTGTCCAAAGCCTGCTGACTGACTGCCGATGACCACAGCTGTTTACTTTAACTCCGTCTGCACCAACTGAGCTCACATCGCTGTCTTCCACCAGCTGGGCTGACTCAGGACCCCAAAGTAAGGCAGGGAAAGAAAAAGAAAGGGGGGGGGAGAGAGAGACAGAGAGAGAGAGAGAGATGTGTGTGTGTGAGGCTCCACAAAAGATGAAATGCAGAGGAGGGATCTTTCTGCAAAGGGACTGCAGCATAAATCACAATGAACAATTTATAGGCCTATTCCCCCTCTTCCATCACTCCTCCCCCCCTCCCAGCCCCTCGCTCCAGCAGACCAGCCTCATAAATTTTCAGTGCTGAGTGCTGGCAGAAAGAGTTTTCATGTTCCTGACAGTGGCAATAAAAATATGCAGATGGGTCCAGGGATGGAGGGAGGGAATGGGCAAAGGTGCATCTGGGGATTGTCTGGTTCTCTAGGGTGGGCATTTAGCTGCAGGACTATGTTGCATCTGTGTCTGCCTGCCTGTGTGCATGCACAAGGGCCTGGTTTTCTGTGTGTGTTTGTACATGTCTCTATCTGATAACAAACACACCTGGGATCCCCTGTGTACAGCATGTGGCCATTCTGAGTGTCTCAGTACCCTGAGTGACCTGCGTCTGTGGTGGTTCCACATACAAATATGTGTTTGCCCATCTGCCTAAGGCTAGGGTTGCGATCACACATACAATCACCTGTGCATCACTAAGGATGGGCAAATCTGACCATTTCAATTTCTCGGGGTTTTTTGGCTTTCTCATTTTCCCAGTCTTAACTTCAGTTCTCCATATTTTTCTGCATTAGTTTACATTTTCTCATAATACACAGTTTGTATCCATTTTTGTACACATTTTTGCAAAGCACTTTTCCCTAATAGAATACATTTTAATGTTTTTTTTAATAATATATGCACACACTTTATGTTTATATACACATTTTTGTACACAGTGCTTAGCTGAAGAACTGCGTTGCAAAATTCTGCAAAGTGCAGATTTTGAAGGATAGCTGTGTTATGATTTGCGTATTGTTTCAGTAAGTGTGAATTAGGTAGCTTCACTTTTAAATGTGAACTAAATCAAATTCTTCTTCCATCCCTAAGCATCCCTAAGCATCAGTACAGAGTGCAACGATTGCAAAGGTTTTCTAATAAAGTAAACTGCCTGGAGAGCTTCAGCTATGGGGCGGTATATAAATGTAATAAATAAATAAAATAAAATAAATAAAGGAAAAATTCTAATAAAGGAAAAACCAAGTCATACTCAGAGTAGAACCACTGAAGTTAATAAACATGACGAACTTAGGTGCATTAATTTTAATTGGTCTACTCTGAATAGGACTTAGCTGAATAAACGCAAATAGTTCCGGTACCAAAGGTTAAATTTGTTATCATCCCATGTCATGCAGATTGATTAGGCTTTTGGACTGTACAGCATCCAATGGTGATTTGATGAATGTGTGTCTGGCTCAAACATCTCTTGACCCCAATTAATCAACCATATTCAAAAGTTTGGTAGGCCTTTGTAGCTGCATTGATTTCCCCTCCCTTCAAAAGCAAAGTGGGTACACAAATCTTTAAGAAACTAACCAACCTAGTCCACAAAAGCTTGTGCCATAACAATGCACCTCAGTGTTGAAGGTGATGTGCCTCTGAATACCAGTTGCCGGGGAACACAAATGAAGAGAGTGCTATTGCGCTCATGCCTTGCATGCAGGCTTCTAATTGGTTGGCCACTATGATAAATAGGAAGTTGAACTAGATGGGCCTTTTGTCTGATCCAGCAAGGCTCTTCTTATGCATCTGATCAGTTTTAAAGGTGCCGCAAGACTCTGTTGATTTTGTTGCAACAGGCAAGCATGGATGCCCCTCTGGACGTCAAGTGTTGAAGACTCGCAGGTAGAGATGGAAAGACCTGTCAATTTCTGTTCTCTCAGTTTCTCATTTTTCCAATCTTAAATTCAGTTCACATTTCTGCAGCAATCTGAGATTTTTTAAAAAACAAAAATCATCATGAAAATTCTCCAGCATTTTAGTGTGAATTTCTCCTGATAAACACATTTTTGTAGGCAGTTTTGACTTTATGTACACATTTTTTGCAATCAATTTCTCATCAAATAATACATTTTTGCGTGTTATTTTCAACCATATATTCATTTGTATGCACACTCCCCCCCCCGATATGCAGTATGCATTTTTGCAAACATTGGTCGGTTAGTGAACTGTATCGCAAAATTCAAACAAGCGTGAATTTTGAAGGATGGCTGTGTTTCGTTCTCATATTGTTTCTTAAAGAGCAAATTTGATAGATTCAGCTTGAAATGCCTATCCCTACTTGCAGGTGAGAATATGAACTTGCTCTATTTAACAATATTGTGGATCAATCCCCTGGAGTGTTCAAACAAGGTGCAATGGTAAACAGGTGTGGCTGACACCAAAAATAGTAGCTGAGCATCAACCTCTCCCTCTTCACTCCTGTAACATTTAGGAGAATGGGCCGCAGTTCAGTGGTAGAATACTCTATCTGTGTTACATACAGAAGGTGCCAGCTTCAATCCCCAATGGCATCTCCAGGTAGGGCTGAGAGAGACTCCTGCCTGAAACCATGGAGAGTTGGGGAATGCATGCCTTAGGAAAAAGTCCCTGTTGCTTTTCAAGTTACTGTTTCCCACTGAGTTGTTTAGGCCCACAGGGAGAGGCTCTGGAACTTGGAAAGCCACACCAGAGTCTCAAAGGGCATGACGTGAGCTGTAAGGTTATCTAATTTGCCTAGAGAAAAGGAAATAAGCCAGAAGGAATGAGGGCTATTTGCAAATTGGGGTAGTGTCCTTGCGGGCGCCAGCCTCTGTACCTCCAAATAAGTCCTTTGACCCCAAAAATTAACCTCTGCTGGCCCAGGTCGAAGATAGGTTAAAACAAGACCACAGTGCTTGCTTGCTTGCTCATTCATTCACTCACCAGCTCATCATCAAAGCAGCCTGGTACAATCGACTCAAGGGACCGAGGTTTGCCCTTGTTTTAATTTGACTTACTTTCTCTTTCTTTCTTTCTTTCTTTCTTTCTTTCTTTCTTTCTTTCTTTCTTTCTTTCTTTCTTTCTTTCTTTCTTTCTTTCTTTCTTTCTTTCTTTCTTTCTCCATGTCTTGATTCTCTTTTAATGCTGGCTCAGTGTGAAGACCAGTTTAAGAGTTTGGCTAGAGGGCACAATGAATTCTCAATGATTTCAGGAGAGAGAGAGGGAGAGAGGATTTTTTTTACAAAAAAAGACAAGCCCAGAAATGTGTGTGTGTGTGTTTGATCTGTGTTTAATTCATTTGAGATGGTCCTGGAACCTGTTTTCAGCAATAGACAGCTCAGCTTTGGAATACATAAAGAAACAAGATTGCCTCTGGGATACTGCAGAGTGCATTTCCCACCCCATGTGCACAGCCCATCCCAGGCACATCTGGAATCCTAAGGAAGAGCTCTTAGCTTGCAGAGCTCAAAGTTCCAGATGCACATCAGCCCAAGCACCTCTCTTTGAGAAAGAAAGAACGATTAGCCTCTGATCAATACGGGGGGCAGGGGGACATTTCCTTCTTTACCAATTATTCCAAAGCACAACCACATCTCTAGTTTCAGTGGTGTCTGAATACTTTAGAAAGCCAAAGTGGCTTCAAATGTTATTTTCTGTGCATTGCCTCAAGCCCTAATGAATTCACCAAATGAATGCATTATTAGCAACATTCCCTATTAAATATTGAACTAGTGACTATATGCCTCTGGTCAATAGCTGTACTGGCATTCAGGTATCAATGACACTCCATTCAAAAAGTCTTAACCCAGGGGTTCCCCATTTTTTCTGCCTACAGACCACTGGACCACTTAATAGTTTGTGGTTTTGTTTGCCTGTTGTACCAATTGTAATGCACCATGCTTGGAGCTGTTTGACTTTCAGTTGTATTGGTTCTTTTATTTCTTGTCTATTGCATTTTATTGTATGCCATAGAATTAACATAGTAATACAATAAAATACAATATAAAAAACAAAAGACCCAGTTAAACTTTATTACAAATTACAAATCAATATGAATATGTAATGCGATGGCTGTGCCATCTCCCATCTTCAGCCACAAATTCACAGACACGCACACAGGCCACCTGAATGAAACTCATGAGCCACAGTTTGGGACCCCCTGGGCTAACCTTTTTCCGTAATTATGCCATTTTTGTCATTTGGATTTCAGGGAACCTGTCATTGATATCAACCCTCAGGCTTCTTTTTCTGTCTGTTCTGTTTTCCCCTCAAGTTGCATTCCAAGGATTTTTAAAAAGTGCTGACCTATATGAAGAGAATGATGCTTTAGTTCCCTGGTGATGGAGGGTGCCTGGTCTAGAGAAGCGCTTGTTCAGTTTTAATTCTGAGGAGGCCCCAAACAAACAATTATTAAACAAGCATCCCTTGCACAGCCTCAGTGCAGCTCTGGGCTTCTCTTTCCATAGAAGTGCAGCAAGCCCCAGCATCCTTCCGTTTGCAAAATGAAAACCTTTCTGTCTCTCCCTGTCATTCCCAAATTGGTCTATTTTAGCTTGACAGCTTTTAGTTCTTGTTGGGGGGTTTTAATGCTTCAATACTGTTTTATTATCCGTGCTCTGTTTTATATTATATTTCTGCTCAGATATTCCCTGACAGTAGAGCACTTTATAAATTACAGAATATAATTTAAATTTGAAATCAATTATAGATGATGATGATGATCACATTTGTGCTTTAACTCTGCCACAGCCTCCAAATACGTACAGCAGTCACATTCAAAGTCATACCTGCACACTTTAAAATACATGATTACATCTCAAAACCGACATGAAACAGCAAAACCCTTCCTTATACAAAACTCTAGAGAGAAAATGCTCTATGCCACAATTACAAAAGTGACAACCTCAATAAACAGGGAGGATTCAAAGCCAACAGCTTAGAAGCCCGGAGCAGCAAAGCCCTTTTGGAAACAGGAACATTCTCCAAAACTGGTTGTTCATCATCCCTTGGGCATAACGGGAATTAATGAGCCTAATGTGGACACTCCTAAAAAGGCATTTCAGACAACAAGGGACTCCTCTGACAATCAATACTGGTCTCAGTTTGGAAAGAAATGTGCTCTCCTGGGGGTAGGATAGGCGGTGTTGCGACTTAAACCATTCTGCAGTCACAGACAGTCATGAGGATGCAAATGTCAAGTATTCAGATGATTCGAATCGTTTGGGTGGCATACTTAGAACGAGTCAAAAGCGGGGGAGGGGGTGGCATCAAGAAACCCAACTGGACTGAAGGGATTGGAAAGGAAAAGAAGAGTCTGAAATTAAAAAACAGATGTTTTAAAACTTTTTTAAAAAATATGTTTTTATAGCTTTTTTAAAAAAAGATGTTTTGTTTTAATATATTTTAAAGTCTGTTTTTATGATGTTTTAAAGTGTTTTTAGTACTGTCGTTTGCTGCCCTGGGCTCCTGCTGGGAGGAAGGGAGGGATATAAATCAAAATAATAAATAAACAAACAAACAAATATCTGGATCGGGTTGACCATAATACGGTTCACTGCAATCCTATAGTTAGAGTGCAACCCTTTATGCACTTCATTGGGAATTCCCAGTTAATTGGTACGTCCCAATCAAGTAAGTCCCACTGAGCTCAATGGGGGCTTCCTTCTAAGGAGACATGCCTGGGATTGCCCTGGGATTCGGGAGGAAGCCTCATCAAACTTCTGAGTAAAACCTGCATCGGGGCTGCTGCATAAATCAGGGCGCACAGGAGGTCATCCTACTGAGTTGGCTTGCATTGCACTTCTGGGCTATTTTGACTTCGTTTGGCTAGGGAGCGGAACATGTATGCGTGTGTGAGAGAGAGCAAGAGAGAGAGATGATTTCTTGGTTTAGGATAAACTGTGTCGCAGCCTAATCCAGATTCCGATCCAAAAAGAACTATTCCCTGCCACAAATCGTGTGATTCCACACACACACCCATCTCTATGCCTCCCAAATGACCATGCGCACACAAGATTGACCGGGGGGGGAGGATGGAATGGGTAAACTGCAACCAAGATAAGAGACCTCCTCGAAGCCACCATTTCATTCCACTTTGCATCCATAAGTTTTCCTGGAGGAAAAGGTTCTCTTTTTAAACAGAAGGGGTTCATAGAATAATAGAATAGTAGAGTTGTATAAGGCCATCAAGTCCAACCCCCTGGTTTGGAGGGTTGTTTCAGGCAGAGGCATTTGGGGGTGTTTCTTTATTCATTTGAGGCAGGAAGTGTGATCAAAGGCACAGGAGGCAAAGGCCTCTCCTGAAATGGACCGTCGCATGCGGAAGATCCCAGCCAGGTTCCATCGTTCGTCCCCTGCCTGAAACCCTGGAGAACTCCTGCCAGTCCATGCAGTCAGCACTGAGCCAGATGGACCACTGACCTGACTCGGTATCAGGCAGCTTCCTCTCTGTGGGGGCACGAATCTGGTGTGTCTGTGCGCCAATGGGAAAAGACGAGGCATGCAAGGATTCGGATGTGGGGCCAACAGTGTGCACGAGCAGGATTGTGCAAAGTGCATTTTTCAAAAGTGTGCAAAATGAGGAGAGACCTATTAAACCCTCCCTCCCTTTCTCATCTCACTGAAGGTCGGAATCGATAGTGTAAATTGCAGGGGTGGGGCCTGCCCCTTCACCTTTCCTTTCCAGTTCTGCAAGGGGTGAAGAAAATGGTCCTTTAGAGGCCCCATACTTCTATTTCTTGGAAGATATTTAAAAATAACAGTGACAAATGACCTTAAAATACAGTTGGGTGTTTTATGTTTGTATATATGGGGTGGGGGATATATCGGTTGGATTTCCACAAACGCTAAAATAGCACTCACGCTCTTCCTGTGATGACAAGGTCTTCATTTCAGCAGCAATCCTTCCTGCCCTCCCCCAGTTCAGAGTGCTTAATGTGATCCAATCCTGGCTCCCAGTAGTCAGGGATGCAGTTAGGTCACTTTTCCCAAGGATGGAGAAAATATAGCCCTCCAGATATTGCTGAACTGAAATTCCCATCGTCCCTGACCATTGGTTATGCTGGCTGGGCTGGAGTCCAGCAACATCTCTGGAGGGCCAAAGGACTCCTCATCCCTACTTTAGATCCTGAACTTCATGGAAGGGCCATAGCTCAGGGGTCGAGCATCTGCTTTGCATGCAGAAGGTAACAGGTTCAATCGCCAGCACCTCCAGGTAGGGCTGCGAGAGACTCCCTGCCGGAAACCCTGCACTGCCAGTCAGTGTAGATAATATGGAGCAAGATGGACCAGTGATCTGGCTCAATGTAAGGCACGGTCCTAGGGTCTTAACAGGGGAGAGCTCTTTAGATGGTCAGCTCATATGCCCCCCAAGTTTGGGGGGCCATCTTGCTCATTCTGCTGAGGGGGGGGCTGGACCTGTCCTGGGATAACACCACTGCCCTTGTTCACAGACACCCCAGAGAGAAACAACCAGAATCACTGCTTGCCTCACGGAGGCACAAAAGGAGCCAGTGCCTGCCTTGCATGCAGGTTGGGATCTCCCCTTTGCAAGCTGCTTGTGGGGGCAGGAAGAGAGAGAAAGCTGATTCCCCCCTCCCTCCAAGTTTCCTCCTGGGCTGCTGAAGCACCAGAGCCTGTAATGAAAAATTTCCTGCTGGAGATGCTGTTGTTGTTGTTGATGATGATGATGATGGTGTTGGTGGTGATGGGAAAACAGATTTGCTTAGCCTGCTGCCACCCATGGTGCCTGGCCACACTGTCCTGGAGGCCAACAGGGAGGAGAGAGAAAGAGGGGGGTCACTCCCCACCAGGCTGCTAGGTTTGCCAAGGAGAAGGGGTGTAGTCATCTCGGGTCTCGGGGGGTCTTTTTTGGGAGCAGAGTCCAAGGCAGGTCCCTATGTCTCCAGAGTCCTACAAGCCAGTCAGCCACAGAGAAGAATCTCCAAGCATGCTGCCTTGTCCTTTCCTGCTGATTATCAGAGTGAAAAGACTCTTCTCAGTCCCCTTCCATGCCAACTGGCTCCTAGGGACATCTGTTTTTGTGGGAGGAAGGACTGGGGAGTGTGGAAATCATGACGGAGAGCAAGCAGGTGAGTGAAGGGGCATGGCATGACTATCATGAAGGGACCCTGCACTTCTGAATTTGCCACTGCACTCCTGCCAAGGTGGGGGGATGGTTGGGAGCTGTGCCTGCCTGAGCACACGCTTGGCAGGCCCTTTCTCTTGTAGGAGTCTGCTCCAAAAGGCTGGGAAGATCTGGGGATTGAACAGCCAGCGAGGCCATCAGGGTTTTATTTTGTTTTGTTGCTAAGTATTTATAACCCACTTTTTATGGAATATTTTCAACCACAGAGCAGGGATCAATGAAATGAAGCAATAAACAAAAAGATAGCAATATTATTTATTTATTTATTTATTTATTAAATTTATATCCCGCCCTTCTTCCCAGAAGGAGCCCAGGATGGCAAACAAAACCACTAAAAGCACTTTGAAACATCTTCAGAACAAAAGATTTTACAACACATTAAAACAAAACATCTTTAAAAAAACATATTAAAACAAAACTTTTTAAAAACAACTTTAAAAACATCTTAAAAAGCAATTCCAGCACAGACACAGACTGGGATGATTTATTATTGTTGTTGTTGTTGTTGTTGTTGTTGTTATTACTCACTCTTCACCAGCAGGTCCCAGGGCAGGTTACAACAATTTGAAATTCAGTATTAAAAAGAGTTCAAACAAATTACAGTCACAGGAATGGGGGAGTCCCTGAAAATGCAAAAGTAACATTATTAGGCTAAAGTTAGTTGGCTCTGCCTGTCATTGACTCTATATTTACAGGAAAATAAACATAGCAGTATACAAAAATTACAGAATCCATTTTAAAAAGTCTAATAAATAACAAAAAATCAACAGCTCCATCACAAAGCAAACAAAGCTAATTTGCAGTGAGTTCAACAATTAGAATTTTTTCCATTTGACCAAATATCTCGGTAAAGAAAATGGGATATGACAGAAATAGTCAGATAGCCTTAGTGACTGGTCCCAGTCCCACCCCATCTCTCACCTGAGGCAGCCCACTCACTCACTCACTCCTTCCTCCACTTCTTCCCCCAAAAGGAACCCCACTCTGTCCCACTCTCTGGCTTTGGAGCAACTTGACACCCTCCCCCTCCAGCCCACCCAGTGATTCACTCTGAGTGGCATGAAGCATTGTCCATAAGCATCCATGGCAAGATGCTCCCGCCTACTCCGTTTTCACAAGAGCAACAGAACCAACCAGCAAACTCACAAGAGGAAGAGGCTGGCAGTGCCAGCTTTAGGAACAAGCCGAGTAAGCCATGCCTTAGGGTCTCACATTAGGAGGAGTCTGTAAATACGTTGAAGATAACTCTCCTTAACCCTGCTTAACTGGAGCACGGCGCAGGGAGCATACCACCCCTGTGTTTTATCGACTCCACTGGCTCCCAATTTGTTTCCGGACCCAATTCAATTATTATTATTATTATTATTTATTAAATTTTTATACCGCCCCATAGCTGGAGCTCTCTGGGCGGTTCACAATATCAACATACAATTAAAACCACACATTAAGCAATTTAAACATAGTTCATTGAATTTCCAAAAGACCTATACTAAACTAAAATACTGAAATGTTAAAATGCTAAGATGCTGAATGCTACAATGCTAAAATACTAGAATGCTAAAATGCTAAAATGCCTGGGAGAAGAGGTAGGTCTTAACCTGGCGCCGAAAAGACAACAATGTTGGCACCAGGCGTATCTCATCAGGGAGATTGTTCCATAATTCGGGGGCCACCAATTCAAAGTGTTGGTTCTGACCTTTAAAGCCCTAAACAGCCTTGGACCAATGCACCGGAGGGACCGCTTACACCGATATGTACCTGCCCGAGATTTAAGATCATCTGCCTCTGGTCTCCTCTGCGTGCCTGGAGTGAAAGATGTTAGATTGACAGGCACGCGGGAGAGAGCTTTTTCAGCTGTGGCCCCCAAGCTTTGGAATACCCTACCCCAAGAAGTTTGCTGTGCTCCCTCCCTGTTGGTTTTCCGGAGACTTCTGAAAACGACCTTGTTCCAGAGAGCCTTTGGGAGGGACTGAAGGTAGAGCCTGACACTGATTTTATGCCTTCTACATTAAATTCTACCTCCGTAGTTCCTTTAGTACCAATCCCTATATGTGTGTATGTATGAGTGTGTGTGTATATATATACATATTGTATTTTATGTATTTTAATTGTATTTTATGTATTTTAATTTATTTTAATGTTTTTGTGATATTACTGTTTACAGTCTTATTATGTACATGTTTCATTTTATTTTGGTAAGCTGCCCTGAGTGCCCTGTTATAGGGTAGAAGGGTGGAATAGAAATATTTTAAATAAATAAATAAATAAAAATAACTAAGACATTTTCTTATAACTTTGGCTTCCATAACCTTTCCTATAAATCCCCCCACCATCATTCTGAACCCTGATCTCCCCATCCCAATCCCATCGATTTCCCTTTCAGGGCTGCTGGACCAGTGGCAGATAGTGGCTCAACATCATTGTGGCAGTGGAATCTGCTCCTGGTTTTCGTCCAATCTTCAGCACCATGGGCAGCTCCTTGAAAGTTTGCACTAAAAGTGGGAGCATATTCCACCACCCCACTAACATGAAGCCACCAGCCACCACTGTGCTGGACTTCTTGCATCATCCACAGGTTGCCCAACCTCATCTCACCCCTCAAAAGGAGGCAATGGGAGGTAGCCTCCCATGAGGGATGTTGCCATCAGGGGAGGCTGTTTCCACCTGCCTCTCCAGCCTTCAAAAGGGAGCTGCCTCAGGAGAAGGACTATGAGGTGGGAGAGACCCTGTTGCCATCAGGGGAGGCTGCTTCCACCTGCCTTGCCCCACCCTCCAGCCTTCAAACGCAGCTTCTTTAGGAGGACTTTCTGATCTTTGGGTTGGGCTGTGTGGGTTGGGGGATAGCTTCTACTTTGTTGTTTAGTTTTATTGCTTGTTTTTTGATGTTTATATACTTTTATGTTTGATGTTTATATGCCTTTATTTTGTACGTCACTCAGAGTGGCTGGGTTTCCAGCCAGATGGGCGACTAATAAATTGAATAAAATAAATAAATAAACACATTCTATGGTCCTGTTCCCCACCAGCCATCATTTCTGCTAATTTTCTCCTCACCACTTTTTTTCACTTTATTTTTGATGGTATGGGGCCAGGGCCAGCTCTAAAGGTTGGTGAGGTTGGGCCCTGGCCGAGGACCCCATGGCCCAGAGGGGCCCCTGAAGGGCCCCTCTTTACGGTGGGGGAGTAGCGCTCCCCTTCCGCGATTCATGGCAGAATCTCTGCCACAAATAGCACCACCCACCCATTCCCTCACTTCACCTGCCTTTCCTGCATTTTGCGGCTGCGCGTGTAGCACTGCCCTTAACCAAGATGGCAGCCGAGGTTTCCCTAAGAGGCTGAAGCATTCGCCACCATCTTGGTTGATGGCAGCCCTGCGTGTGTGTAGCTCCAAGGATTCTTTCATTGTGTACACACCATACATTTAAAGCACATTATTTTCCCCAAAGATTCCTGGGAACTGTAGTTTGTTATGGGTGCTGGGAATTATAGCTCTGTGAGGGGTAAACTACAGTTCCCAAGAGTAATTCAGGGATCTCTTGCACTTTAAATGTATGGTGTGTATGCAGCCACAGTGGCTTTTGCTTGCCAGCTCTTATCCTAAAAGGAACAGAGATTTTGAACAACTCTGCACCCCAAAGCCATCTTGGAGGCACCCCCTGACCACATCTTCCCTATTTTACCTTTTGTAAGGCTCAGTTGTATTAAATGAGCTTGCACACGTTGAAATCAAGCCTCACAAGCTAGAAAGGACCGAATGTCAGTCCTTGGGAGCCTCTATCAAATAATGTTTAAAAGCTTGCTTTAAAATGTATGGTTCACTCAGTTCTTCTCTGCTAAGCTCCTGTCTCATTCCAGTCTGTTGTCTTTGGTTTTGGTGACAACTTTAAAAAAAAAAAGCAGGTCTGATTTCATTGACACTCTAAGTATTTAAGTTGCTTGTATGGGTATTACGGGTTTATAGCCTTACAGGATGGCTTTGTTTGTGTAAATTCTTATGCACTCAATTTATTAGCCTTTTTGGAGACACAGCTAAACTCTAGGATTATCAATAATCCAATTATACTAAACAGCGCAAGTTATAAAAAGAGGGCAAGGGGAAATAGTCCTGGGGCTGGGATATTGAGTTACGTAAGGGAATTTCAAAACCTGTCTGGGTGTCAAAGTTGATAAAATGGATCTTGAATTATGATTCAACAGGTTTTCATGGGCTCTCCCACTTTACCTTACAGCCTGCCTTGAAAACTTCCTTTTTAGCACAAATTGCAGGGGCGTCTAATTCCCAGTCCAGCAGCCTAAAGCCCCACCCACAGCAATTTTTTTCTGGCCCTCCCAGGACCCCACTTATTTTGGTACTGGGGAAAAAAGAAAAAAAGAAGTTGAAATAACTCTGGGGTGGTCTACACCAAATGCCCCGATGAAGATGCCAATTGCCCTTTTCCAGGTCATCACCTTGTTCATGTGATGAGCAGAGAGGAGGTGATAATGCCCCCTCCTTCATCAGCTAGTCTGCACGGATCAGCAGAAGAGGTGGGCTGTGTGTAGGGATGGGTGAGAATTTTGATTCAGTTCGCATTTGAAGTAGAATTTATCAAATTTGCACTTTCTGAAACAACATGAAAACTGAAACGCAGCCATCTTTCCAAATTTGCATTTATTAGAATGTTGGGATGGAGTTCGCCAGCTAAGCAACATTTACAAAAATGCATATATTAGGGGAAAGTGTGCATAAAAATGAATATATGAGTGAAAATAACATGCAAAAATGCATTATATGATGAGAAACAGCTTGCAAAAATGTGAACCTTTGTCAAAACTGCCTATAAAAATGTGTTTATTTGGAGCAATTCACCCTAAAATGGTGGAGAATTTTCATGAGGATTTTAAAAAAAATATTCGCAGATTGCTGCCAAAATGTAGAGAACTGAATTGAACATTAGAAAAGTGAGAAACTGAGAGAACCGAAACTGACAGCTCTTTCCGTCCCTAGCTGTGTGCCCCTGTGTGCGTGTGTGCATGCGCGCACAGCATGGTTTTCCTACAAGATACAGCTCTATTTGGTTGTTTTAGTAATTTCTGGAACTGTTTCAATCAGCTTTTAAAAAGAATGGTTAATGCTGCTGCCTTGGTTGATATTGGTTATTGCATTTGTGCTGCTTTTGCTTTTAACGGCATTGTGATCCAACCCCAAAACACGGACCTTTCACGAAGGAGGATGAGGCAGGCCTTCTTTTTGCTCAGATTCTGGAGGGTGCCAAGGTGTGAAGAAGAAAACTCTGTGGGTCATGAAAGCATCCATGTCAGACAGAAGGCGACTTGAGTTTTCTGAAACAAGACTTGACTGTAAATGGTAGAGGGTTTCATCAGCTGTGTGTGGAGGCCAAGGAAGTGAAGCAAAGTGATTCAAGGGTCTTTCCTCCCCCCCTTCCATGTTGAAGTGTGATGTGAAGTCAAATCAGCACCCCCACAAATCCTCCTGTTTCTCTGTCACTCTGGCTTTGTTCCCCCCCCCCTGAACTTTTCTGACCTTGCAGAATGGAATGGAATATCCAGGGCAGATTATAAAAACAAGTAAAACAGTTTATGCAATTATAAAAAGAAGGAAAGCAATTTCAAATAAAAGTAGCATAGCATAGGCAGGGGTGTGGTCGTCCAGGGTGGTGGGTGGTTGCAGACCCATTACTTTTTGGGGATCAGGGTCTTAGCCAGGTCCCTAAGTATGAGTCAATCAGCATGAAAATGAAGCATGCTAGCCGCTGAGAAGAGTCATTTTGTGCTGGTTGGAGCCAATCAGTATGAAAAGAGGTTAGTCAGCCACTGAGAAGGCTCTTTCTGTAGCTAACACACAGCCTTCCCTTTCATGCCGATTGCCTCCGAGGGACGTCTGTTGTAGTGGAAAGCAAACTCAGAAGATGACAGGGAGAGTAAGAGAGACAAGGGAAAGTGGCAAACGGGATGTGGCTGTGAGGGGGCGTGGCTGCAACTATCATGAAGGGACCCTGCACTTCTGAATTTGCCACTACACTACTGAGCATAGCTTAGGGGTCCCCAAACTGTGGTCCATGGACCATTAGTGGTCCACAAGCTTCATTCAGGTGGTCTACAGCAGGCATAAAATCTGATTTTTTTTAATTGCTTCTTTCATTACAATTCTATGGAATGCAAATTGTAATTCAATAACATACAACACAAGAAATAAGAGAAGCCACAAAAGTACAGTTAAAAATCACACAGCATAATATATTACAATTGCTACGACAGGCAGAAAAATCATTCAGTAGTCCGCCAAGACCATCGGCAATTTTCAAGTCATCTGGGGGGGGGGAGGTGTTTGGGAATTGTTGGGATAGGTTAAACAAAACTAAAGAGGTGGGCCCACCCACCCACCCACCCCAAAAAGGGCAGGGTAAAGCAGTGTGTCTTCAGCATAGGGCAAAAGTGATTCAACAGAGACGCTAGATGCACCTCTGTGGGGAGGGAGTTCCATAATTTAGGGGCTGCCACAGATAGGGATGGAGGAGAAATTTAATTCAGCTTCTACTTAAGCTATCTAAGTCAGAGTGGCTGAAACCATATGCAAACCAAACCACAGTCAAACCTTTTAATTTTGCAGTGCAGTTCTCCAGCCAGGTCCTGGGTACAAAAATGCATATGCTAGAGTAAAGTGTGCTTTAACAAACATGCATTAGTGAACATCATATACAAAAATGGGTATATTAGGCAAAATTGCATACAAATGTGTACGTTAGGAGAAATTTGCACTAAAATGTTCATAATTTTTCTGATTTTTTTTAAATTGCAGACTGGTGTTGAAATCAAAAGAGGAAAAAATACTGGAAAAATGAGAAATGGGGAGAAATTGAAATTGACAGATTAGCCCTTACCTAGCCACAGAGAAAGCTCTCTCTGTCCTATTCCTCACATTTGGGAGGGTGGCGTAACTACATAAGAACATAAGAAGAGCCTGCTGGATCAGGCCAGTGGCCCATCTAGTCCAGCATCCTGTTCTCACAGTGGCCAACCAGATGCCTGGGGGAAGCTCGCAAGGAGGACCGGAGTGCAAGAACACTCTCCCCTCCTGAGGCTTCCGGCAACTGGTTTTCAGAAGCATGCTGCCTCTGACTAGGGTGGCAGAGCACAGCCATCATGGCTAGTAGCCATTAATAGCCCTGTCCTCCATGAATTTGTCTAATCTTTTTTTAAAGCCAACCAAGCATCCTAGAGAACTCTCCTCTGCCTCTGATATTAACACCCAAGGAGATCTGAAGGGTTTCATTGCAGGCAGCGTTCTTGTGGACCTTGCAATCAGCAGGCAAGTCCGTGTTGGTGATGCCACCAGCAAGCACCTCCCGGTTGGTGCTGACCCATGACAGGGTCTTTTCAATAGTGGCTCTCCGTTTGTGCAATGCCCTCCCTACAAAGGTGTGTTTGTCTCCATCACTATTGGCTTTCAGGAGGAATGTGAAAACATTCCTGTTTACCTAGGTTGAAGAGGTCTGTTCCTGGCAACCCGGGGATCACTGATGAAATAATGTTTTTTAACTATGTTTTAGAATATTTTTGTGTTTTAGAATGTTTTTCATTGTAATTGTACTTGGGAATGTTTTTTAACAGTTTTAGCATGCTTTCTTTTCTCTTCTTAAATTTTGGACAAAGGCCCTCAAAGTGGTGCAGAAGAACATTAAAATGCATAATGAATACACCACCATAAAATACACAAGTAAGGAAATCACAGGGTGGTGGTCTTATTTGTATCCAAATACTCTAATTACATTTGCCTTGAAGGAACTCATGGGGGCTATCCGGTTTTATCCTCACAACAATCCTGCAAGGTAGCCTAGATTGAGATATCATGATCAGCCCAAACTTACGCAGCTGTGGATCTGTAGTGCCCCCATGTCCCAAACATGCCCACCAGAACTGCTACAAAATTTCAGTCAATGGGCCTGGTTTATGCCAGTGAGAAACAGCACAGAGATGGGCAGAG
Source organism: Rhineura floridana (assembly GCF_030035675.1). Classification (NCBI taxonomy): domain Eukaryota; kingdom Metazoa; phylum Chordata; class Lepidosauria; order Squamata; family Rhineuridae; genus Rhineura; species Rhineura floridana. The sequence continues at coordinate 36,143,572 of NC_084492.1, forward strand.
CTCCAGTCCCTCCATGTGGCTTGCAAGTGTGGCGGGACACTGAACTGGATCACTCACCACCCAAGATATCTTTCTTTCCCTCCATAAATGTCCAGTGATTTCCCCTTGTTGAAAGCTAAAGCTCAGAACAGGGCCAGCCCTATAGTTAGGCCGTGTGAGGCGGCTGCCAAAAGTGGCAGATGATGGATGGCAGGGAGCGATGGCGAGGTGTTGGAAGGCAGCCTGCGTTTGCCCCCTAAGCTAGCCTTCTGCCCTCAGGAGGACACCATCCCATTGCCAGGGTCAAAAGATTCACCTGCCAATCCAATCAGCTTCTGTATGCGGAACTGGGACACAACTTTGTCCTTCAAGCAGCCAAATATCTTTGGCCAGACCCGGCTTAGAGGTGTGCCCTCTTTCCTTGACATCCCTGTGATCATTTGCAGACGGGCTTTTTGGATGTCTGCAAAAAGGGACTGGAGAAGGCTGTTCAGTGACAAATGTTTTCTGTAGCCAAAAGCGGTCGGTACCCCGGTGCCAAGCTGGCAACCGTTACCTTGTCAAAAATGCATCTGCACTTATATGGTCACAAAGTGCCCCAGATTCCTTACACGCTTCTGACTTCTGTACATTGAGATATGCCAGCTGACACACACCAGCCCTCGGTAGCTTACAAAGGGAAAAGGCACATCGATGGAATTGTTTAAACTTCACATGTCTGCAGTCAAATACATGCCCTGACATGATACCACCATCAGGTTGCAGAAAACCAGAACGCCATCATAAATATGTTGGTGACAAAGAGGAGGATCTGTTCAATTCCGACGGTTCGGACAACGATGAAATGAACACCTCAAAGTACAAAGGAATGTGTAAAAAGTTGCCAGGAAGAATCTGATAATTATTTAAGGGAGGTGGGGAGAGAGGCAGGGCTGTGGTTTTCAAGAACCAGCAAGGGAAATTGCATAAAAACACAGAATGTGGTAAGTGCCATCTTTACGTATCTGGCCCATCCGTGCAAAGAAATATCTCTCATGAAAGGAAATTGCAGCACCTCCTCTCCTAGCCAAAATAAATTCTACTTGGGAATCAGCCTAAGAGTTAATGAAGGAGAGGGAAATTAGCCCTTCTTAATCAGCAAGAATGTACAAATCTTAAAAAGCCCCCTTTGCCTGTAAAGAAAAGAAAAGAAACCCCCCAAAACTCCAGAATTAAGCAACAGTTTGACAAACCATGAAGTGATTATTTCCTCTGATCACAGACACTTTAAAATTTCTGGGTCAGCTTTGATTTAGTCATGAGTTTTTCCTCTGTGTGCCAATGTCACAAACCTGCAGCCAGTTAGACAGTATTCAAAGCCCAAACCACACTGAAGTATCACTCGTGAACCATCAAATATCCACTTGTGCTGAGGGAGCCTTTTGCTTTCAGGGACCTTAAAACTCACCTGTAGGGATGGATGAAATCTTTGTATTTTGGTTTCTCTCCGTTCCTCATTTTTCCAACCTTAACTTTAGTTTGTTCCAACTCCACATCAATTATTATTATTATTCACATAGGCAAAAAAACCTTGCGGTTTAAGAACGTACCTATAGCCCACAGATATTTCTATCAAACTTTAACAAGCAGGGAAATTGGGCAGCTATAGTGAATGCACCAGGGGAGCAGGAGACCTGACCTCCTCTCTGAGATATTGTACTGCCCTACAAGTTTGTCAAAATGCAAACACAATTTGGGTTGGTCTTTCACAGTCCAATCCACTTCCTGTGTAGCTTGGAAGAATTTGGTAACCTGTGCCTCTGAGCATATGGTGAGTGGTGGCAACACCTGCAATCAGCCCAAATAATAGAAACAAGACGTGTGCTGTGCTGATCTTGTTTTAGCAGGGAGGAAGCAACATAAGACAGTTGATAGCGTTGTTACGATAAGACAAGGCTCTGGAGCCTGCAAAACTACAATTCCCACCCCATACCCACACCCTTTCGTATGGCTGGTTATGCTTTCCCGAGGTGTTGTGCGAAGGACAACAAGAGCAGCTGTTGAGACACAAAATTAACTAAAAGCTACTGCATAAATGTTATATTCTCCTTGGCAGAGTTCCCAGCTGTCCAAAAGAAGAATCCCATTGTTCTAAGCATTAGAAGGAGCTTAAGTTCTCAGGGTCAGAAAGAAACATGCATGCAGACACACACACACAAAATCATCAGACTCTCAGACCCCTCGGAGAGAGGAAAAAAGTCTTTTAAAACGAGGCTTGAATCTAGGAAAGAAGGAGAAGGGGGGCGAAGGGTGATCAGAGCTCCAATACGTGTACTACGCTCTCAAGGAACACATCGAGGGACTGCAGGGACTAGGGTTGCCAGGTTCAGGGCCTGAGACTGATCCTGTATCTTTAGGAGAAGAGAAAGTCAGCCAAGTGCAGGTGTCCTTGCAACCCTCTAATGGGAAAAACCACAAGGTGGAATTCTCCCTTCCCCCTGCACAACTTTTAAAGATACAGAAGACCTCTTGGAGGCCGGGCCGGGCTTACATAACCTTTCCTATAAAATCACCCACCATCATTCTGAACCCTGATCTCCCCATCCCAGTCCCATCAATTTCCCTTTCAGGGCTGCTGGACCAGTGGCAGGATCTATTCCTTCTCTCCACAAGTATTCTTAATTTCAGTTGTCAAATTTCCAAATGGATGCGTGTCCCTTTGTTGCTATTGTTAAACAACTGGAAGCCAGAAGCGCTTGCCAATTGACTACAAACCTCCCAGGGATCTACCAAGAGATTACAGTCTATCTTCTGGCCATCCCTGCACTAAATCATTTGTATGGGCACAGACCTACCTTGCAGGGTTGTTGTAGCATGGTTCAAAGGAGTGCTTGCACGAACGAAACTACAATAGCAAAGGTAAGACTCTTCAAAACATTGCCATTCTCAAAAAAGCAATGTCACCTTTCTACTGTGTACCCAGAAACTGAGAAGAAAAAAATGTGGACTTGCTCATCTCTGTGCAGCTCTTACCTTCTGTGTCAAGTGTCATGCATCAAAATTAGACACACCTGATGGTCAAACTCATGATAATGTCTGCCTCCATTAGAAACTGCTGTCAGTAGCTGCATCACATGGTTTTATGGTAACACAAACCTGCCTTGTAGGGTTGTAATGTTTAATTTATTTTTTTATTATTTAATTTATATCCTGCCCTTCCTCCCAGCAGGAGCCCAGGGTGGCAAATACTCTAAATCAGGATGGTTAGACTTCATCTAACTGAAGAGCCGATCTCTCTGATCCCATTACTGTGCACAAGCCTTCATCAGTCATTACCACCAAGTTTACATCTCCCTTCCCCGTAGGATTCAGTTTAAAGCCCTCCTGATGAACTTCTCCATGCTGTGGCCAAACACATTCTTCCCAGTCCTTGTGAGATGCAACCCATCACTTGCCAGCAGCCCATCTTCCAGGAAGCATAGTCCGTGGTCTCAGAATCCAAATCTCTCACGTCGACACCACCTTCGTAGCCATTCATTCACACGGAGTATTTTCCTTTCCCTTTCTATTCCTCTTCTAAGTACTGGAAGGATGGATGAAAAAACTATCTTAAATTAAGTTCTTCAGCCACTTGCAGTTTAAAAAAATCCAGCATTTTGCTGCAAATTTCTCCTACTGAACTCGTATTTGTATTCAGTTTTGACTAATGCACAAATTTTTGCAAGCAATGCCTTCAAATATAATACATTTTGTATGTTATTTTTGTTGGAAGTGGGGGCAAGAGCAACTCCTGTTTTGTTCTTTTGTTTATGTTCCAGAAGGAAGATATAGTTAGGGTCCTCCAGATGGATAGGCTCGACTACCTTTACCTGTGATGCTTTGACTGACTTCCTTCCATCACAGACTGATATGCTTAGGGAAGCTTATCTGCTCCTCCTCCTTCTGCCCTTTCCTTCTTCCTTTCTTCGACTGTCTGAGAGAAAGGAGACATCTTTGTCTCTGCTCTCTCCCTCCTGAGCCATGTGGGCAACTCCCACGTCTGGGCATTGTGCCTCCAACTTAGTTAGTTAGTTAGAACTAGGTATGCCTTCCTATGTACTATGTATTTCTATAAAGTAGCTTTTCTTATTTTACTAAATCTTAGGTGTCAGTGATCTCAATGAAGGGTAAAAGCCTGCTACTTAGGTAAGCGCACACCCTGGCACACATGCATCTCAGACCGCTGATGATCTCTGCTAATATCTATACAAATTTACATAACATTTCCCACCAATATATTCATTTTTATGCACGCTTTCCCCTAATGTACGCATTTTTGTAAACATTCTTTTGGTTGTAGAACTGTATTGCAAAATTTGGATAAGTGTCAATTCCAAAGGTTGGCTGTGTTTCGATTCTCACTGCCCTGGCCAAGCCCGTTGGAATCAAACTCCGACCTGCTGGTATATTTTTCTATTATGTTTAATGTGGAACTTCAGTCTAGAGCATTTCATGGATCAGCATATAGGTTACAAAGGATTCTGCATCTCTACACAGCAGGACTACTCAAAGCTAAGACATTGTCACAGCAATTAGACACATACTCCTAAAGTCCTTAAATAGGTTTGGGGAGGGCTCTTTCTACTTGTGTGAGGAAGGTGTCACAGACCAGGAATGCATGAGCAAGTGAGAGCTCCTTCTCGTTGGAAAAGTGGGAGCCAGCTGAGCCTGCCAACGCAGTTGTCTGTGTGTCTGGGACAGCGGTGGTGGTGGCTCGTCGTTGAGATCCTCCTCCTGTAGAGGAGATATGTGAGGCGGCAATGGATCGGGCAAAGAGGGCAGGTGAAGGGGAGGAGAAGGTGATGGTTCCTGGTCAGCCAGCATTCCCTCAGTTGTAACTGGAGCTAGGGGGAGGAGCTGTCACTGTCAAAAGTGCTGAAGCTGTCTGCTCCACCACTTCCTTGTTGCAAGCCACTGGGACCCTCTCCTGGGATCCCTCTTCCTCTTCATCTCTCCAGGAACACTACTCAGGGCTCATGATACTTGCACAACAGGAGCGTTAGATTGGCTCCACTGTGCCACGCTGCAATGTCTCGAGCTCCCTGCACCTTGCACCTTCCCCTCTCAGTTAGCAACCGCAACCTATGGTGTTGGGAAGCCAGGAGAGAAATAATGGAGCCCCACCCACATTGCTCCACTGGCCGCCACTGGTTCTGACACCAAGTTTGGTAATCTCACAAAGGGGGGTAGGAAGACAATTTTAAATTGTTTTTTTTAAAAAATTAAGTTGTGTTTTTAAATTGTTTTTTGTGTTTTAAAATTTGTTTTTAATGTTTTAAATTGCTGTAAACCACCCAGAGAGCTTCGGCTATGGGGCAGTATATAAATGTAATAAATAAATAAATAGATGTGCTAGCTGTGCCCCCGTCATCTTCCTCTCCAAGTTGGAAGGTGGCTGTCTGACAGGGGGAGCCGGCACATTTTAGAACCTTTGGATAACCCTGCTTGAAGCTGTGGCAAGGCCTTTTTAAATAAAAAAGGAAAGAAGAAAAAAGCAATAGTCCATCTCATATTCAAGAAGAAAGATACCCCTCTGACAGATTTTATTTTCATTATTATTATTTAGAAATTTTTAAAATATAGTTAAACAAAGATTTCTATAAGCGATGCACAATAATGAGTTAAAACACAAAAATCTACAAAACAATTTAAAAATCTAATATACCTAAAACCATCATCATTAAAATACAGATGAAATTGGTAAGGCCTTCCTTAAAATATACAGTAAAGTAGCTTATATGTCTATGTAGGCTTGCTGAAAGAAAAAAAAGTGTTCAACAGGTATCTAAAATAGTACAGTGAGGGTCTAATGTCAGCAGGAGGGAAATTCTGAAGCACAGGTGCAGCCACGCTAAAGGATCAACTCCTTGCAAATGCAGTACAGACATTATGTGGCACTTCTAAAATCTGCACGTTCTGCAGATTGAAGTGGTAAGACGGACATATATGGGCAAGGTGACCCCTTAAGCAAACAAGTCTCAAGCCATTAAAGGTTTTACATACCAAGAGTAAAACCTTGAACTTGGCCTGGTCACAAATTAGCGGCCAGTGCAGATCTTTGCATACAGGTGTCATGTGCTGCCAGAATCTCACTCGTGTCAGCAGTTTTGCTGCAGCATTGTTATAATCTTAGAAACACACACTCAGAGTAGCCAAATAACCCCCACAAACACTTTCATGGGGGACAATTACCAAGTGTGAGGGTCATATTCAGCCTATCATTAGTTTTAACCTCTAAAGCTCTACATAGTTCCGTGAGTTACTTGCTGATCGATCGATCGATCGATTTGATTTGACTTCTTACCCGCCCTCTACTACAGGGTCCTAGGATGGGTTACAACAATGAAATATACAATTATAGAACAGATAGAAGTTACAACCATAAAACAAGAAAAATGTAAAAACACTTCCATATATAAAACAAGTAAATATAGGGTGGTATTCAATGCTAGTCCTACTCAGAGTAGACCTACTGAAGGTAATGAAGGCTAACATAGATTTGTTAATTTCAGTGAGTCTACTCTGAGTAGGACTCTGTTACATACCACCAACAGTTCCGATACAGATGCAGACCAGGATGAAGATCTCAGATTGCTTTTCCATTTAAAATAAAATGCTCAAAGCAGCTAATACCACAATATTAAAACACATCCAAAAAAGCATTTTTTTTAAAAAAAACTCCCTCTCCTTAGAAATGTTAAAGAACAAATCAAACAATCCAGGCCCACTAGGGCAGCAGCTGACAAGCAAGGCAGGTCACATAAAATTTCCATCTCAAGGGAGTCAGTTACATACATTCCACTCAGGAGACCACAGCCTGCCAAGAAAAGGGGGTGGGGATCAAACAGAGACTAAGCAAGATCAGTAGTGGCTAATGCCCATTGGGACTGGTGGGCCAATCACCCAACAGTAAGTGAAGCCAGAGCCCAATGACAGGTGGAGCCAACAAATTCTAGGTTTTGCCCCCATCATCCTCTCATACTGAATTTTACAAGGGCAATACGGAGACTGAGGAGGAGGAGGAACAAGCTGGCAACCAACCCATGGGCCGGCTGTTGTAAGAGGCAGGCAGGTGGAGATTTGCTGATGGCAGACTGAGATTGGTGGGGCAGTGCCCTGTTTGCCCAAATGGACCAGTCTCTATAGAAGAAGATCAGCCTCCCTAAACAGGCACTTCCAGAGCCCAGGTGAAGCCCCAGAGAAGGTTCTCTCCAAATTCCCAACCAATCTTTCCTTGGCTTCTGGTGGGATATGAGAAAGAGCCTCTCCAGTAGATCTTAATAAATGTGGGCATAAAGAGAGAGCTGATTTCTCCATGAGTTGCAGAATAAAGATATGAATAAGGTACATACAGTATATTTTAATTCTGTGAACCTTGGATGTCAAGTTTGAAGTTGTTTTTGTGTGTGCACCCTTCGGATAACTTGCCTCTGCTGCACCAACCCTTTCAGCTTGGTATGCTGGCATGGAGTTCCACACAAAGGCTGCTGGGCAAAAAATAATGGGAACGTCAATTTTTTTTTTACAAGAAGCATTTCATGCGCAGGCAAAATAGCCGTTTTTTTAAAAAAAACCTACCTTTTGCTGAAACAGATTGAGGACTAGATCCATAAACAGACAGAGATGCTTTCAACTAACAGCCTTTGAGCATGAATGGATATTTGCGGCAATGGAGCAATCTGCCACCCACTGCTCTCGCTGGGGTATAAGATTTCTGCGGTTGCTCACTGAGGGAGACAAGCAGCAAAATTAAAAGGTTCCCTGCTGAAGAAATAAGATTCCCAAATGATGCCTCATTTTGAGTGGAAAATTTATTGGAGTTTCCCTTTTGACCAGCTGCCTGAAACAGGATTTTAATCTAGCAACTCCCAGCAATTTTTCCACCAATCTTTCTCAATTTCAAATAATAGCTTGTTCTTTTTTTTTTCCAGCCTCACTCCTGGCAGTTTTATACACCTCGGGGCATATAATTCACTAGGAAATTCTCACAAGCCAGTGAAATGCATAGGATTTGGCATGACTCCCTTACATTCCAGTGGGTCCCAGGAGACATTTTGGGTGAAATGTGCCCATCTGCAACCCATGGTAGGTTTTAACTTATTAACTTGTGGGGCCCAGTAATTACAGCTCTGTCTGTCACCCTAAGATCCCTGTCAGTGATGATACGGGCATCCAAGCATCTTCTAAGGGTAAGTATGGGGAGAAATTTCATTTCGTTTGGATTTAAAGGCAAGCTTACCTAATTCACGTTTTTTGAAACATTATGCAAACTGTAACACAGCTATCCTTCAACATTTGCACATCCAAATTTTGCAGTGTCATTCTCCAGCCACGTAATGTGTACAAAAATAAAGATTCTAAGGTAAAGTATGAAAAGAAATACTTACATTAGTGAAAATAACAGGCAAAAATGGTTACATTAGGGGGAAATGCTGTACAAAAACATGCATATCAGGCAAAAATGCATACAACGTTCATATGCTGAAGAAATTCACACTAACATGCTGAACAATTTTCATTCACCCATCCTGAAGGGCAGGCCAATATTTGGCAGCCCTACTTTGAGGGTGGCACACTGAAACACTTGGCTTCTTTTTCTACCCATAGGAGGTCATAGAAAAGTTCCCACTGCATACATTCCCAGTCCATGAGACTGTAACCATGGCCTTTTATCTCATGGCAAAATGATGTCAAAAGAACTAGGAGTCTTTTAGATATTGCACTCATTCATCGATAATATAGAACTTGAATATAGGAGTGGGGAGTTTATAGAGGACACACAGACCCCTTTTACGACAGACTTCCCTTAGCTACTATTTCACAATATTCAAGGGGTGGGGATTGGGAAACAAATTCAATTCTGTTCTCATTTAAAGTTGAACTAACCCTAATCGACACTTTCCCAAAGTACTACGCAAAGCAAAACACAGCCATCCTTCAAAATTTGCACTTCTCTGAATTTTGCAATGCAGGTCTCCAGCCAAGTAAAATGGACAAATGTGCATATACAGGGGTAAAGTATGCATAAAAATTGCATACATTGGTTAAAATAAAAATTGCATTAAATTAGGATAAATTGCTTTCAAAAAATGTGTATATTAGGCAAAATTGCATACAAAAAAGTGTATCTTAGAAGAAATTCACATTAAAATGCTGATGAATTCTCATGAGGATTTTTTTAAAAACCCTCCAACTGATGTGGAAATGTGGAGAACTGAACTGAAGATTCAAAAAATGAGAAATTGAGAGAAACCAACATTGACATAGTTGCCCATCCCTATCCAGGATGCATGATGTAAAGACTCCACCACCTTTTAAAAACCCTTATCTCGCCCCCCGGCTGAGGATCTAAACTATGTTTCTCTGTGGCTATGTCCCTGGCTGAGGAGAGGACCCTGCTCTCCAGCTCTGCATTTTTTTTGTTCAAGCTGTGTACTCATAAGACTTGTTCACACATTACACTGAACACAGATACAAGCTGTCTCTACACATGAACCAGTGTTTGTGTGAAATGAGTGTAGTACACTTGTGTCCAAAGACTACACTCAATGAATGTTCCATGTGAATCACTGTACAAGAATACCTTGGAGGTCTCCTAGTCCTCCTTAATGAAGGATGGATGGTGGACCCTTGTAGACAGAAAGGTGATTTAGAAATCCTTTTAATAAATAATAAACAAGTAATAGTGGTTCCACTCCAGCCATTAAAGCTCACTTGTCAGTCCCTGACTATTAGCCTAACCTATCTAACTGGGTTGTTGGGGAGATAAAATGGGGTGATCACTTTGTACACTGCCTTGAGCTCCTTGGAGAAAAGGTGGGATAGGAGCAATACATTTAAAAAACCTACAATACGTTTGCCTACTTCTTTGTGATCACTTGACTGAAAAAGGGAAGGTACTGCAAAAAACTATATCTGAAAGGTTTCAGAAATTGCCCATCTCTGCTTTTTCTACACGTGAACCATTAAACAGATCCTTAAAAAAAACCCTCCCACCCCAACCCCAGCTTTTTAGAAGAAATGGCTGTGAATCGGAACACCTATTTCATGCAAACCATGTTACTCTATGGATTCCTTGTGCCCGGCTGGGCATGAACATTTAAAATAAAACATCCTTTTGCCCCACACCCATCAGATGAAGGGGGGTCCGTTGCTTTGAGGTCTGTTGAGCTACATCAAGCAGCTGTTTGGAGATGAAGGAGTCTTTTGTGCTGTACTAGAGAGAGGGCATTTTCAGTGGCGGCCCCCACTCTCTGGAACTCCCTCCCGTTCGATCTTTGCCATGCCCCTTCCCTGGATACATTTCGCCAAGCCTTAAAGACCTGGCTCTTTGGACAGGCCTTTGGGATCTCCGGGGTGGGCTAATTTTTCTGTGAGTGTCTTATAATTGTATATTAATTGCCCTACATCATTTTACTGCTGCATTAGTGTTGACTGCATTGTATTTTATTTTGTATTATATTGTATTTTATTGAATTTTAAGGTGTACGTCGCCTAGAGTGGCTTCGGCCAGATAGGCGACACAGAAATTAAATTTATTATTATTATTATTACCATACCGGGCATCTATCTAACTCTTTGTCCACATCAGCCAGTTCCCAGCATTTGACCTTTGCCATCATCCTTCAAGCTGCCATGCACAGGGCCTAACCTGTGTAGGGAAATTTTACTTGTGACAGTGGACCCTGCAAGGATATCACAGGGTGGTTGACCCCAAAGTGGGCATTTCCTGCCGTTGCTCCTGCACTAACATGAGAACATAAGAAGAGCCTGTCTGCTGGATCATGCTGAAGGTCCATCTCGTCCAGGATCCTGTTCTCACAGTGGCCAACCAGATGCTCTAAGGGGAAGCCCGCAAGCAGGACCTGAGCACCTGAGCACTCTCCCCTCCTGCGGCTTCCAGCAACCGGTATCCAGAAGCATACTGCCTCCAACCATAGAAGGAGAGCAGAGCCATCATGGCTAGTAGCCACTGATAGCCTTATCCTGCATGAATACATCTAATCCTCTTTTAAAGCCATCCACACTGGCGGCCCCCATAATTTAACTATGCACTGCATGACAAAGTGCTTTCTTTTGTCTTTCCTGAATCTTTCAACATTTAGCTGCATTGGATTTTTTTTAAAAATATCTAGTGGAAGGGCTGTAGTGGCCCAGCTGTGCAGTGCCTTCCATGCTACTGCCAAGCCACACTGTCTTTCTCAATTTCACATCTGCAAAGTTGGGGGAGGCATTTCAGCAAGTTTGAGGTCACAGGCATGAGCAGGGCAATCTTACCAGTAGCAGATGATCATATACCTGGGAAACTTGCCTGCTGGAAATGTTTCTTTATCCAATAGGTTCCAGGGTGGTGGCAGGGAACATTTGGAACCAAGACCAGGAAACTCCACACTCCAAACCCCAGGGAGAAAGTTAATGGAAGAGCATTTTGGAGGCATCTGTTTTCTTTCCCACATTCATTCATTCATTCATTCATTCATTCATTCATTCATTCATTCATTCATAAGCCGAAGCATTTCTGTACTGCCATGTCAAAAAATATCAGGGTGGTTTCCAATCTTAAAAAATAAAACATCAAAAATAAAAAATAAAAATACAGATCATCATTAAGATGGCTGGCTAATGCAAAAAAAGAAAAATTAAGAGATGCAGAGGCCTGTTGACATAAAAAAAAAAAGGTCTTCAAGAGATGCCTGAAAGTCAAAAATGAAGATGCTTTCTGAATCTCTGCTAGAAACATTTTCTGCAGCATGGGACTGGCAACACTACATGCCCAACTTCTGATTGAGACCAGTCAGGGCTCTGTAACACGGAAGGACAACTAACAGCACTCCTCTGGATGAACTCAGTGATCAGGCTGGGATATAAGGGCTCAGGTAATCCTTAAGATACCCTGGACCCAAGTTGTTCAGGGCTTTGTAGAACAACACAACAGCCTTGAACCTAGCATGGTAAAGTATACATCCACACATGAGGTACACAAATGACTTAGAACCTGGGCAGCAGACTGAGTCAGCACACAGCTCACCTGGGCAGAGTCTTCCCCACTATGGCGAGATGCATTACATTCCTGTTTGAATCACAGCAATGATTTCTAAATGCACATCTATGCTTATACATTAGCATATGCAAATGTTAGGCTCATTGGCATCCCCTTTGGTCCTCTTTGGGAGGGATAATACATTCCAAGTGTTGGACTACAACCTGGAAGACCAGGGTTTGAAACCCCACACAGCCATGAACCTCACTGGGTGACCTTGGGCCAGTCACTGCCTCTCAGCCTCAGAGGGAGGCAATGGTAAACCCCTTCTGAATACCTCTTACCCTGAAAACCCTATTCATAGGGTTGCCATAAGTCGGGATTGACTTGAAGGCAGGCCATTTCCATTTTCTTTTTGTCAGCGCTGTGTGTGGTCATACTAGAGAACGGTCAGATTCAATATCATGTGTGAAAATGCCCAAAGTCTTTCCGGAAGACTATTTTTAGGAACGTACTGTTTCAATGCTCTATTACCAGCTACTTCTGCTCTTTAGGAGGGATTTACAGGAAACAAACAAACAATTCTGAAACTGAAGCCCCTTTGCCAAGACTGCACTTCACACCCATTGCTCCAATTCCAGTCTTGGGAGACCCCCTCTTTCCCAGATAAACAACACAAGCGACTCTGATCAGATAAACAAGACTGAGGTAAACACACTTATCAATCCATCTTCGTCTTGATTTATGTTATAGCGTAAAACTACATCACTGGAAGCGGATATGAGTTAGTTTACCACAATGTTTTCAGTAACAATATTAAGAATGCAATTTCTCAGGAAAGCAGTGACTGTTTTTAGTTCAGATGTACAATTAGAGGAATTAGTAGTTTGAGAAACATCATCCTCAGGAACACACAGATCCAGAGCGGTTGGAAATTGCACGCAACCCCTGGAATTGGGCTCAGGATACGTTGGAGACCTCCCCTCTTTGTTATTATTAATGAAACTAATTAAAGTCCATGAAATGTCACAGGTGGGATAAGGCAGCTGGGTTTATGTGTGGCTGGGGTGGGGGCGGAATAGAGTAGCCAGTTTGGGGCTTTGGTCCTCTGGCCAAGAGAGTGTCACTCTGACGCCCTTGGAGGCCTGCTGTAACAACTTTGCAAGGCATTTTAGGGACAAAATTGACCAGATTCGGACAGGGTTGGATGCCACAGTTAAAGCGTGTCCAACAGAGGCGTCCAGACCACTGTGTGTCCACCTGTTTTGGATCAGTTTCAATTATTGCGGCCTGAGGATGTGGACAAGCTGCTTGAAGATGTGCGGCCCACCACCTGCCCCCTTGACTCAGGCCCATTCTGGCTGCTGAGAACTAGCCAAAGTGGACTGCCTGGGTGGGTCCAGGGAGTGATCAATGCTCCGCTGGAGGAGGGGGAGGGACCATCTGCCTTGAAGTAGGCAGTGGTGTGACCCCTCCTTAAGAGGACCTCCTTCGACCCAGAAATGTTAAACAACTATTGCCCAGCGGCAAATATCCCCTTTTTGGTCAGGGTGCTTGAGAAGGTGGTGGCGGTCCAGTCTCAAGCATGCTTGGAGGAAACAGATTACTTTGAGTCTTTCCAAGAAATTCCTGACTTGTGCTGGAGATAACTTTCTTCTACAGAAAGTGGAGGAAGCAACTAGAGGATCAGCTATCCTTGACTTGATTCTAACCAAAAGAGATGACTTGGTGGATGAAGTGGCAGTTACAGGAACTCTGGAGGAAAGTGACCAAGTTATACTTGAGTTGTTGATTTTAAAGGAAGCAAAAGCTGAGAGTAGCCATTTGCATACTGAAAGCCAATTTTAATAAACTCAGAACAATGGTAACAAGGTTCCATGGCAAGCAATCCTAATGAGAAAAGGAGTCCAAGACTGGGCAAGAAGAATACAGGGATAGGTTCCAGAAGACTCTTCTCAGCAGCTAACATGCCCCCCTTTCATGCTGATTGGTCTGTAGGACGCTGGAGAAATAGGGACCCTGCTGGGACTATGCTCCCAAAAAGTAATGAGCCTATGGACCTTCCCTCCACACCCCCGGACAACTACACCCCTGGTCTTCTTAATGCAATCCCCATCTCTTGGCCTAACCTACCTCATAGGGCCATTATGAGAATAAGGGAACAAACTATATACACCGCCTTGAGTTGCTTGGAGGTAAGACAATAAAGTGTAGGAATTGAGTCTTTAGATTGGAAAGGGTAGCCTATTACTTAACAGTACCCCATATGTAATTTCTCATATGTCTGATATTCCTTAAGAGTGTCCAGCCTACATTCTGGACTTTCCCATATGATATTGAGAAGCTTGTGGGCTGGCACTACTTCATTTGAATGGATTCTAATCCCATCTGGCATCCACTCGTGGTGGGGGGGGAGGTATAGTTTTGCCGAGAAGTGTGGGCGATCTCTGAAATGTTACTTTCGAGAAACATGACTAATTGCATCCATCTTTCGTTCCATGTGTCACGCAAGGATCAACTTATTTTCGTTTGCTCGCACTGTTGTTTGCCATTAAACAGGAGGTTAACATCTTTTCTGGGTTGCAACACACATGCGGAGCTTTTAGGGTTGTACAAGCCAAAATCAGCATTCACAACTTGAATAATAGAAAGATAAAGATCTAAGTTTATCTTGAATTGGTTAAGTCTTTTAAGAGGATTTATTTATAATTTACTTAACTATTTATCAACTATATATTTTGTAGATTTGTAATAATAATAATTAGTACTAGTATTAGCAGCAGAAGTAGTAGTAACAGTGCTTAGTAGTAATGCTTAAGATGTCGCATAATTCTTTATTGCATTTTTTTTGCTACAGACTAAGATAATTATCAATGCATTATTATATTACCATCATCATCAATAACAATAGCCATCCCCTGCACCAGGAATATGGAGGTTTCATATGGGCATTGTGATTAATTGCCATTAATAGACCTCCTTTTCTCCATTAATTTGTCTCCCTTTTAAAGGCATCAGGAAGCTAGTGACCATTACTAAATCCTGTGACAGCAAATTCCGTACTTTAACTTAACTTTGCCTTGCATAAAGAAAGACTTCCATTTGTTTGGCCTCAATCTGCTGTCCACCAACTTCATTTGAGACCCAGAGTTCAAGTATAATGAGAAAGGCAGCAAAAAAGTCTCTCTTTCTCCCTCTAATCAACATGAATAGTCTTATATACCTCTTTTCTGAACAAAAAAGCCCTGAACACATTAGTCTGTCCATGTAAGGAAGGTGCTCAAATGCCCTGCTCACTGTGTCTGACCTTTTCTACACCTTTTGAAGGTATTAAAAGGGCTGCCTGCTTGAGAAACAAAAATGTTCCCTCTTGTTACCAAAATGCCACCTTATCTTTAAAGCCTAACCTTGGGGGCCTACTAAAACAAGATCCCTATTCATTATCCTAACAAACATGGGAACTAAAAAAAATCATGCCACATCTCAAATTCTGTTAGATTGTCACTAACTGTAGTTGGCAGCCTAAGTATTTAAAAAGTAAATATTTAATGTTCCATACCTATAATATATAGCTTAATCTTGACAAGATAAAATTTGGAACAACAAAATAGTGTCTGGGGGTGTTCAGTGGCTTTAATTTCTTGGATTTGATAACATGAACCCAATTATTTCCATTTATGCAACAAAAGGCTCTAATAAGCACATTGAATACTGTTGTTATTAGTTTTTAATACAGCTGTTATAAGTTAAATCACTTTAACTTAATATGCCTATTATGTTAAAAGCAGAGGTATAAGTTAAAAACAAAGTGGCGTGAGAGGGCCTTTGCTGTTGTGGCTCCCCTGGCTATAGAATGCTCTCCCTAGTAAGGCCCCGCCTGGCACCAACTTTAATGTCTTCTCAATCCCAGGTTAAGACTTCCCCTTTTCACAGGCATTGGGTGGATAGTGATGGATTATCTAAGGCCCACATACTGCTGATGTCTCTATTGTTGCTGTTGTTGATCCGATTCTTGAAGTTGTTGTTTTGGTAGCAGGAATGGGGAACCTGTGGCCCTACAAATATTGTTGGACTACATCTCCCTTCAGTCCTAGCCAGCATGACCAATGGTGAAGGATGATGGGAGCTGTGGTTTAGAAACATCTGGAGGGCCATAGTCCCATCCCTGTGTGGCTGTGTTGCTGCTGCATTGCCATGTTCCTGCCGAGCAAAATGCACCAGGATTGAGGAACCAATGAGGGTAGATGCATAGGCCAAAGTCTGCTATGGTAAGATCTGCTGATTAACCATTAGTAGCTGGTTAACAATTATTGCTATGTTTTAAACTCTGTATTTGTACTCTGTTTTTAAAGTCACTTAGAGACTACTTTTGTAATTGGTGATCTATACTGAATTGCTTACGGTACCTATGGTTGTATACAGCTATGTTTTACTCAGAGTAGACCCACTGTAATTAATAGACCTAAATTAACCATATTCATTAATTTCAGTGGATCTGCTCTGAGTAGAACCAGCACTGGATACAAGCCTTAATTAATTAATCATGTAAACTATAAAACAAGGTGTCTACTATTTTGAGAACAATCCTAGGGATTCATTTTAAAGGATAACGCATATCTATATTTAGATTTAATCAGAATCTGATTTTAACATGTTTTTTAAATGATGCCCACATCAACTTTCTTGCTGTTGCAGAGAACACATTTTGGCTCCAAGAGTAGAGAATCTCTCTTTTTCGCCTGAGAAGTGTGTTTATTAGTCTAAGGTTCATAGTCTGATTTATCGATTTAGGCTTCCATACCACGATTGGTCCCATCGTACAGCACACCACTGTTTCTGTCATGTGTTCCCATCTGAAGTGTTTACAATATTTTTGATTTACACCTTCCAGGTGTTCGTTTGGAAAACGTTGCTGCATTTGGTTTACACAGTTTTACAATATATTTGTGGACACCATTTAACTTCCACATTCATAACAGTTGACATTCCAAGGTCTCCTGGTCAAATGGAGGAGAAAGGTGGGGGTGTCAACTGCCAGCTTTAAAAAATGCAAGCTAATTGATTGGCTGTATCAGTCAAATCCCTAAATTACCTATTTTAGATTAGTGGAAGTTGTAACTAACTGCAGGAGAACTAGGGGCCAGCTGAATGCTTTTTGTTAACATATTTCATTAATAACAAGAACAATCATTTTTTAACCCTCAGAAAGAAAACGTGCCTGTTTTCCTACATCACTATTTTAATACTCTCTCCAGCAAACATTCACAATCTACAACAGCAGCAAAATATATTCTGTAATAGTTAGCTGATGATCTGATAAATGTTTATGTGGTTTTTAGTGTGTGTGTGTGTGCAGTAAACTGCTGTGATATTTTTTATGAAATTGCGGCATATAACTATTAACCTTGACCATTGGCCATACTAACTGGGGCTGATGGGAGTTGGACTCCAACAATATCTGGAGGGCACCAGCCCCCCCCCCGATATAAAAGGAGACAGGCTTGTTCCTTCAGTTTTAAGAATGTTTAGATGTAATATCTCATAGCGTGCAAAGAAGTCCATAAAAGTTTCTGGCTCTAAAACAAAACACACATAAGAAAACCCTATCTTGTAAATTTCCCATGGCTGATTGCCTGGAGAATCTCCTGCTCAACCAACAGGTGAGCAGAGGAGAAGAGATTTGCAAGCATGCTCTGATGTGTCTTTTTCACACAGTTGGATATTCATGAAATTCCTCTGAATGGCCGTACACCCCACCCATCCCTACTTACTAAGGGCAATCTTGTTTTCTGATACTTGTCTTTCATAAATCCAAATGCTCAGTAAACTCAGCTGGTCTAGAACATGGCATCTAGGCTGTTGAAAGGCCTTTGCGTTTGGCTCAGTTTGGAAATCTTTCCTGGCTTCATAAACTATGCCTTATGCCAGGGATGAGGAGCTTGTGGTCCTCCAGATAATGCTTGACTACAACTCTCATAATCCCTGACCATTGGCCATGCTGGCCAGGACTGATGGGAGCTGGAATCCAACACCTGGAGAGCCACAGGTTCACCATCCCTGCCTGAAGTCATAAGGAGGCCAATCAGTGCTGATAAACAAACCAAGATAATAAGCCATTATCTGGTTTACTAACTGACATTAAGGCTGTATTCCCCACTTTAGTCTTAATGGGGAAGTCTGGGTTATTACAAGCCAGGATCAAAGTGCTAAAGTGGCACTCAAAGTGAGGAGAAGAGGGGAATGAAAGGAGACTTGGCCCTGACATCCATTCCTGCCTTAAACTGGCAGGTCCGGTTCTAAAGGGTGGCCAGGTGGGGCACTGGCCCGAGGGCCCCTGGAGCTACAAGGGCCGGGGTCCTCTGCTCACCTTCCTCGATCCGTGGCAGCAGCCGCGGATCACAGGGCAGGAGCTTCTGCCTGCCTGCCATTCCATCACCCCACCTACCTGTCTCATGCCTTTTAGCATTGCCCTTAATGAAGATGGCGGCCAAGGTTTCCCTAAAGTGCTGAAGCCCCTGCCGCCATCTTGGTTGATGGCAGAGATGCACGCGCATAGCATGCATGCATGCCATCAACCAAGATGGCAGCGGAGGCTTCATCCCCTTAGGGAAACCATGGTCACCATATTGGTTAATGGCAATGCTAAAAGACAGGCAACAGGTAGGAGGGGCGTGCGCGCACACACACACACACACACATACAAACACACAAACACACACCAGGGCCCAGGGAAAGCTGATGCCCAAGGGTCCCGGCATGCCTGGGGCCAGCCCTGTAACCTGGAATGATCATCTTGGCCAGTGGTGGCTGGTCGCTCCATGTCAGTGGGGCACTGGAACCCACTCCAGGTTTTAGTCCAAACTTTCAAGGCGCTGTTCAACACAGCTGGTGTTGTGCTAAAAACATTGGGGCTAAAACTCTGCACTCAGTGCCAGATAGGGTTGCTGGGTTCAGGGCCTGAGACTGATCCTGTATCTTTAGAAGAGAAAGTCAGCCAAGTGCAGGTGTTCTTGCAATGCTGTAATGGGAAAAACCACAAGGTGAAATTCTCCCTCCACCCTGCACAACTTTTAAAGATACAGTGGACCTCTTGGAGGCTGGGCTTACTGCCGGTACATTAAAGAGCTAAGTTCAAGGTATTACAGCCAGTGCATTAAAAGCTCTAAACAGACTAGGACCAGGTTACCAGAAGGACTGCCTTGTTCCTTGTACACCAGCCAAACCAGCCTCCTGACTGTCCCATAGTTATCTCAAATTTGTTTAGTTCCTACTTGACATAAGTGTTTTGGTCTGATCCAGAAGGACTCTAATGTTCTTCTGAGCTCATCTACTTGAAAGAAAAAAAGGTTGCAAATATTACATTGGAATCGATATGGGCCACATCTCCGGGCCCAACCAGATGTACTATTATTTACGTGTTTAAACAAGCATGTTTAACCTGATCCAGAATGTGTTTCTTATCGAGATTGGGGCCTGGGCCTGATTTTCTGTAAAGAAATGCCCTTTAACTGGCTGCTCTTTGTTCCTAAATACAGACAACTGTACTTGGGGGACGGGGGCAAAAAACAGATACAAGGAAGGGATTTTCTGAAGACAGCTAGTGCAGACCTTCAATCCAGATCAGCAACACATTCCAGATTTGGGAGGGGGGGGAGCTTTTTTCCCCCCAAAAAATAAAAGCAGTGAGGTCAAGCATGCAAATGTCACATACAGGTTTATGTGGAGTAAACGTGTTTAGGGAAGGATTCTTATACTGTTTGAACATATTTCTGCAGCCATATTTAATCATCCTAGCAAGAACACTTAAAAGGGGATTTTCACCCTTAGTTTAATGTCTATCTAGTGTCTAAGCCATAGGTCACACTTTGTGGTCCAGCGTTTTCAATATCACACCCGACAATTATTAGGAATAACACTGCAAATGAATACCTTGGCAGAGCTGAAATCTTTTGTTTTGCCTCATTTGTGTGGGATAAATCAGGATGCAGATCCATTTTTCAAATAAATAAATGCCTTCTATAAACAGCTGAACCCAGTTTCAGCAGGCACACACACTAAAGCCAAAGGATATCAAGGTTGGCTATTAAGTTTTGGGGTCTCAAGTTTTAGATCAAAGCTCTTCACCAAAATCCAGGTTTCTGGAGTTTTTTTATTTTTATTTGTTTTTTGGCTAAACTGGCAAATTTATAGTCTCTTCTTCAGATTTGTTTCATATGCAGTTCCTCTTTAGCTACTCCATGGCCATGTTTGATAAAAGCTCACCCGATTTCTGCCTAAAAGCGGACCAATAGACGCTGCTACAGATCAAAGGCAATGTTAAGCTCTGACAGAATATATTTGGGAAGCATGCGTGCTTTGTGTAGTTGTATATATGTCTGCTCTGCACACACACATTTATTAACTGCTAGTTATCTTATCAGTTTGCAGTGCACATATGCTGCATTTAATTAATAAAAACTTGGAGGGGAGGCTGCATTTCCCTTAGGAATGGGAGACCAATTTGATTCAGTTCACATTTAAAGGCAAACCTACCTAATTCACTATTTCTGAGATAATACGTGAACCGACATTCAGCCATCCTTTGAAATTTGCATATCTCTGAATTTTGCAAAGCAGTTCTCCAACCAAGTAATATGTACAAAAATACATGTCCTAGAATAAAGAGGTGCATCCTGCATATATTACTGAAAATAACTTACAAAAATGCATTATTTCAGGGGAAATTGCTTTGCAAAATTGTGTGTCTTAGGTAAAATTTCATACAAAAACGTGTCTGTTAGGAGAAAAGTGCCCTAAAATGCTGATGAATTTTCATGAGAACTTTTTTTAAAATGCAAACCAGTGTGGAAAGCTGAACAATGAGAAACCAAGAGAAACTGAAATCGAGATATTTGCCCATCCCTAATTTTCCTACACACACTGTCTAGTTCAAGATCGCCTTCAGCTATGTAGATGCCAGTTCGTATATTTATTCTCAAATTTTTCTTTTTTCTCTTTATCCCCCCTGACCCTGAGGTCTGTCCTTTTCTATCCAAGACATGAAGAAGCAAGGGCTGGGGAGACCAGGGGCATCTTTGAGGTTCCACTTACCTGGGAGTCAGCTTCATTGAAATCAGTGGTGGCTTACTTCTGAGTAGACATCCATAGGATTGCATTGCCACTTTCCTAATGAAATCAAAACAGCACAATCCTACGTATATTTTACTCCAAAATCTAATGAGTTCAGTGAGACTTACACCCTAGTAAATGTACTCAAGACTCTCATCTTAAGTGACAATCACTTTGGCTGAACTGGGACCACTGTATTTCCTTGGGCTCAAATGCAATATATCTAGATAAATAAAACATGCAAGTTTATTTAAGACAAGCAATCTGATCTGAATAGTTTTGTGAGTGCTCTCTGGCTCTCGCTCTCACTCTCTCTTAAAATAATAATAATCTGAATTCTGAATTTAATCCTTCAGTTTCAAACTGAGCTTGGCTACCTCCAATCAGTTCCTAAAGGAAACAGGGGTTATCCAATATTTTGGATCTTGGGCTATTATTGAGAGACCATGTAACTTGAACTGAAAGTTAATAATGTAGCAAAGGGGGGGGGGAATCTTTGCCAGTTGCCAATGCCTGTTAAATGGGCAGATTAGCCGGCTTGCTTTTTAACATATAAACATCTGAAACCCGTTTCCTGTTGGGGGGGAGGGTGGGACTAGGTGGATGACCTCAGGCAAACTTTTTTTTAAAAAAAAAAATAACAAATGAATATGGTACATGGTACAGGAGGGACAGGCCACCCTTGGTGGTCTCGTTACACTCTATAGAGAGAGGCGGTGGGAGAGAGAGAGAGAGAGCGCACACAGGAGAAGGGAATACAAAAACAAACTTTTACCTTCTCACTTTCAGGGTGGGCATTGCCATTCCTGTATTGGGGTCTTCTGCTCTGGGTAGCATCAGAGGCTGTCACTGCAGACACAGTCTCGACCGTAAGTATATACTTCAACACAGTCCAAGACGAAATATTCCGTTGAGCCTCAATGGCTAGTCCCTCTCCTTGCCGTGTGCTATGAGTTCCTTTCCAGGCTGTCAAAACTGAAGGCAGAAGACAACGCAGTGCAGCTGAATGCCAGTCCAGATCCTCCGCTTTGCAACAAGGGAAAGCGCTGGCAAATTGGCTTTTGACTCTTTCCCATGTGAAGAAAGAAGGAAAGAAAGAAAACGAGAACAAACAAAAGTTGGAAGGAGTTGTAATAATCGCAACAGCTGTAAGATGTTGCTGATTGCAACCTTCCTAGATCAGACATATGTATTCTGGTCTCATGCATTTGAAAAAAGGTTTGGATGACCATTTGTTCCATGACTTCCACTGATCCATCTTGCAACGAATCTGCGTCCCACTGGCCTTCTGCTGGTGGCTAGGAAGGGACCCACTACTGGGTTCCATCCCAAATTAAGGAGGGTCGAGACTGCAGTACTGGCACCATACAAACATACAGCTAAAAGAAAAAGGGAAATTATACAGTGGGTCCCCAAATGCATTCTTGAGCGAAATCTGGGTCCCAGATCTGACAAGCCTAAAGACTACTGCCCTCAGCTTCATGGATGTAGTGCAAAGTTCAGTTGACCCCAGGCTATAGGAAACTGCCTTCTGCTGTGTCAGGCCATTGGTCCACCTAGCTCAGCATTGTCCACACTGACTGGCAGCAGCTCTCCAGGGTTTCAGGCAAGGAATCTTACCGAGCCCTACTTGGAGATGATACTGGCGACTGAACCTGGGGCCTTCTTCATGCCAAGCAGATGTTCTGCTACTGAGCTACTGTCCCAGTTTTAAAGACAGTAGCATGAAACACTTTGTGTTCATGCCACTGGCCCAAGGGGTGGGGGAAAAGGCTGTAAATATGTGGAAGACATAAACCAGCTTGCATTTTACCAGCAAATGATGTCCGGAGGTGCCATTCACCTCTACATTCTGCCAGGATCTTTCCATGGTCTACCTGAACATGGTAGAAGGGCCATAGCTCTGTGGAAGAACATCTACTTTGCATGCAAGAAGGTCCCAGGTTCAGTCCTTGGCATCTCCAGCAAGGGCTGTCTGACACCATGGAGAGACACTGCCAGTCAGGGTAGATAATACTGAGCTAGAGAGACCAATGGTCTCACTCAGTATAAGGAAGCTTGCAGATATGGCTAAATTGTCCTCAGTAAAGGAAGACTGTTGTAGAATTGAAGCGGCTAGTGGCGGCTGATGGCTCCATGTCAGCAGGGCAGTGGAATCTGCTCCAGGTTTTAGTCTGAACTTTCAAGGAGCTGTCCATGGAGCTGTCCATGGAGCCACTAGCCGCCACTGTAAGCAACCATAAACTAGATAATCTCAGACAAGCTCTTCTGACTTGCCTGGGTTGGGTTGACAGCTAAGTCAAAACTCTGGAGAATGTTTAGGTCCTGGGATCAATCCCCAGCACCTTTGGAAGAGTACTAGGAAAGACCGCTCCCTACATGAGATCCTAGAGGGCTGCTGCCAGTCAGTGTAGACACCTCTGAGATAGAAAGGCCAATGGTCTGACAAAGTGTAACACACCTTCCTATGTTTGAATTTTCAAACAGGTGTGTTGCACATTTGAAATATCTAGAAATACAGTTTTTCAAATGCAAAATCGGAAGATTTCTGAACGCAACCTGAATAAACACTGTAGATTCACATTTGATCATTTCATACGTGGGAAATGGTGTTTTAACTCCACATATGTTTAGGTACCTGTAGGTGACATCTATCAAGGATGTTTAGGTTTCTACAAAAGGGGAGTGACTCCTTTTACAGCTTATCTCCAACATGGTGTCTTGATTCTCGCTAAATATTAGAAGAAGAAAAATCTAAAATTGCAAAACCTAAGTGACATTTCATCTCAGCACCAGTTTATACTTATGGGTAATGTCTGAGGATCACTTTTCTTATCTGCAAAAAGATTGTTTAGTATGTAATCCTCATAGTAAACCTGTAACAGTAGCTCAAAACCTTAACTAATGCCAGTTCTGGCTATTATTAGCAAAGAGCTAGCAGGGAGTGACAGGCAGGGAAGACATGCCACCTCAATCAGGAGGAACTATAAACTCTCCACTTGCCAGGCTGCCCTAGTTATTTCAGTGGAAAGGAAGGAACGCAACATGAAGATTCTTTTCTTTGTGCAGATCTTTTTCTTCCACTGAAATGAATGGTACATATCTGTGTATGCAAGAGCTCCATAAGCACATCAGAGCACATACAAAGCTCCAGACTGAGATATTTTTTGGAAAATAATAAACCTAATCTTCCCCCGCCCCCCAAAATCCAAGTAATCTCTATATGTGGGTTTAAATATTTTTTTTGAAAAGGCCACCTAGTTGCAGTAAACAGCCCATTTTATCCCAATGTCATGGATCATTTTCTTTGTACAAGTTTCCATTTGTGACGTTAAGTAAATCAATTAATCTTCTGTGCATTCTTGAGTGGGAATCCATGGATTATAGGTACTTGCCATTAGTTAAGATGGTTTTAGAAAATGCCAGCTGCTATCTCATCTTGTCAGTTCATACCAGGGACTGGGAGGTGGAGGGAGGTAGAGAGGAAGCCACAGGCTAGGATAATTAGTAAAATTAAGTGCCTTAGTATTTGGTGTTTGTTTGCCTTGTAGTATGAACTTCTCCCACCCTCTAGATTTGTGCCGTCTTATCATCGAGCTTTTGACATGACAGGTTAATGTGAAAAGCCCCCAGGTGGGCTTCTGCGGCTAATCGTCTCGTGGTCCCCCTGTCTGGCTTCTCCTCCCGTGAAATCTGAGCTCCTTAGAGAACAGAAAGAGCAACAGCTCCAACTGCCCCAAACATTTACTCAAGGGCGACTGCAAGTTTCCCTTCACAAGTTCATTTCGTTAGTGTCGGAAGGTTTTGAAAGGCAGTGGCTGAGATGGAAATGCCTGAAGCTTTTGCAAATGATGCCCTGAGATTTTGAGGCACGCTGTATGTCCTCTGCACTGCCAAACAAACAAAATTCTGGGCCAAAGCAATTTTCTGTGACTAGAAAAACTGTATTCTTCTGTCATTTGTATAAGTTATGCAAATTAAGCACACTTTGCGCAGTTTTGCTTATTTTACAAATACTTTCCTGTAATTTTTATCATTTGTTGTCACTGATTCTCCCAAGCACAGAGAGAGGCAAGGAGTTGTATCCGAGGCTTAAGTCTCCCTCTAAATTATGGAATCTGGGCACAACTCTGCACAATCGTTCTCTCTCTTATTTTGCAAAACTTTCATCGGCAATGTTTATTACTTTGTGTGGTTTGTGTTCACAAAGAGAGGAAAGGAGAATTATTGGGTAGTGAAATTCAACTCCCCACTTTTGTTCAGTGGAAATTTTATTTGGCTACTCCTCTGATTTCTAAAAATTTAGCAGACATGGCCTGAATGGCTAAGCATATCTTTACCACCATTATAAGAATCCTGCAACTAGTGCCATAATCTGGAGCTTTTGTAGCATATCCACTGGCATTACTATGGCCATATCCAGATGTCCTTTTTATTGAGCATTCATCATGATGCATGTTCATGATGTTGCCGGGACAGGTATGCACCATCATGCTTTCAATAACATTTGCACCTGCAAATGTTTTGGAGTGAACATACTGCTTCATTTCAGTGTGGGTCCCATAGCTTCCTGCTAAAATCCTGTAACTTTTCATGCCACAAATGTCCCGGGGTCTGTGTGTCCTGTTTGTGTTGTGTTAAGAGTGTCCCTCCAGATGACAATAATGCAGTAACATTGAAGAAGCATTGCAGAAGAGCGAATAAAGCGGAATAATGTATAGACGGTTCAGTATAAATTCATCACTAATACACTATTACTGCATCAATAATATATTGAACAGTCTTCCCCACTATGATATTCCATTTCTATTTAAATGATAGTAATTCCTTCTAAACGTGCATATGACACTATTTATACAAATATGTTCCCTTTTTTATTCTTTTTGTATGTGTGTGTGCTATGTTTCCACTTTTGGGGTGATGCATAAGTGGCCAACTTTCTGAGGGGGGATTACCCTCCCCAAGCTCTGATGGGCATCTCACAAGCATTAGTCACCTTCAGATAACTCATTCTGGGCTGAAATGGAAATGGACTGCCTACAAGTCAATCCCGACTTATGGCTCCCCTATGAACAGGGATTTCATGATAAGTGGTATTCAGAGGGGGTTCCCCATTGCCTCCCTCTGAGGCTAGTCCTCCCCAGCTGGCTAGGGCCTGCTCAGCTTGCCACAGCTGCATAAGCCAGCCCCTTCCTGGTCCACAACTGCCAGCTGGGGGGGACAACTGGGCTCCTTGGGACTCTGCAGCTTGCCCACGGCTACACAGGTGGCAGGGCACGTAACCTCTGAGCCACTCCCTGTGGGGGTGATCTTGGTCAAGTTGGGTTCAGATAGCCCCAGACCGCTACGAGTCAGGTACAGTGACCCAGATTAATCTGGGGCTGATCAGGAAGTGGGGCATAGGGCAGAAAGAAGAGAACTTGTAGTTGTGCTGCTGGCACCAGCAGAGGGAGTGCAAGAGTGAGGCGAGAGCAAGGTGAGGGGCTGAGGACAGAGCTAGGCTGCAGGACAGATGGGGGGATGCCAGTGTGCCGAGAGAGGGGGGTGGGGGTCCTCCCATGAGGCAGGGGTGGCAGCTGCGCACCTTCTTCTTCCTCTTCCTCATCTTGGTTCTCCTCAGAGGCTGCCCCGTCCCACCATGGCCCTCAGTGGCTGCGGTTCCCGTCAGGCACTGAGCTAGGCCGGCTGAATCTCCATCATGGCAGTGGTGGCTTCAATTCCTCAGCTCTGCCTCACATGCCTGCCCTCAGTTGGTGAGGGAGAAGAGGATGTAGCATCTCCTTCCCCACTACCACCATCATACTTTTAATTTTTTTAAAACAACTTCAGGGATGGATCTGGGGTGTGGTGGGCACTTCCATCTTCAGAACAGGAAGGATTGGCCATCCTCAGGAGCTACAGATTAGGGCCACTGGGCAGATCTGGAGGGCTGTGCACAGCTGTAGTTCACACAAGCCATTGCCCAGTATAGTTGAAGAAGTCGATGTATTTTATTTATTAAAGCCATTGGTCCAAACAATTGGACATGCGCACTGAGATCTTTGCAATAATGAAACATAAGCTTCAATTAAAACAAAACAAAAAGAGGCAGTCTCCAGTTCAGTCCCCAACATCAGGCATGGCTTTGGAGGTTTGCCATATTCAAATGCACAGAAATCTTTCCTGATGCCAGCTGCAGCCAAAGCAACAGATGGGACTCTCACTATCCCCAAAATCTTTACCCAGGATAGCATGATAGAAAACCTCATCTGCAAAAACTATGTGAAATCATGAGGACACGTTGTACTTTGTTCCTGAGCCACTTAGCAATAGGACTGTGACCCTGCACTTAAAAATGGCTCCAGGGTGAGAGAATGTCACTTTCCCCAGTGTTGTGTTGTGGTTCACAATCTGCAATCTGAGAGGCGCAGCCCAGAATCCCTTGCAGTCTGGCACAGGATCCTGGGACACAGGAACAATCAGGTTTAGTGCAGCTGTGAGTGATGTGGCACAAAATCAGCCTCCAGACCAAAACATCTGGAGGGCACCAGGTTGGTGAAGGCTGTACAAGATCATCAGAGGCACCTCTTGGATTGGTTAGTTCAGGGTTGACTAAACTTTGGCCCATCAGATGTTGCTAGACTACACCTGCCATCATCCCTGACTATCGGTCGTGCTGGCTGGGGCTGACGGAAGATGGAGCCCAGCAATCAATGGTGGCTGATGACTCCATGTCAGTGGGGCCATGGAATCCACTCTGTGTTTTAGTTTGAACTTTCAAACTAAAACATGGAGTGGATTTCCACTGCCTCACTGACATGGAGCCACCGCTGCCAGCAATATTTGGAGGTGCCCTAGTTAACCACCCCTGGGTTCATGGAACCAAAAGAGCATATGGTCAGCCTCATTGCCTGTATAATACATGCCACATCCATATTGATCATAGCTAAAGTGAGCAAAGGACCAAACTGGGAAAACAATTATTTTCCTCAGTATCCAGGTTTGTAACCTGATACATTTAAGCAGTTTCTGCCATCGCCACTTCTCCACCACTCCAAGTCAAAAGCTAGGCAACCATTCCGTTTTTGCACCCATTTCCGTACATTACGTATGCAGTTCCAATGTTATTTCCGTTTCTTAAATTCAAAATAGGAATTAAGCTAAAGGGGAGAAACCGCGTACTGCCAGGGGGCTTTGTCCTCGGCGTTTTCCTGAAGAACTTTGTTTATCCGCAAAAGAAATTAAAAGGTGCTAATTTTAGCTTGCGAAAATGGATGTCTGCTTGTGTCCAGCCAACTTCAAGAAAGATAACTAGGGCAACAACTATGTCATCTAAATATGGCATCCCATGAGATCAAAGGGAGAACTGTATACATCTGCCAAGACTGATTGAAACGTTATTGGTGCTCGCTTCCGTTCCGCTAAGTATGTGTTCTATTGATATGAGTAATTTGCCAACACCATGAAAAAAAAGGCCAATGACGTCTGTTTGTGCCAGTTGATTTCTATGGTATCTGAAGCCTTTTCAAAATAAGGATCCAAAATAGATGTCCTCCTGTCTCCCCTGCATTTAAGCTCTTGCCAACAGAAAATGGCAAGGGTTCAAAAAACATTTTCTTAAAGAAATGTACGCTGGAAATTACATGGAAGCCGATAACCATCTTGCCTTCCCATGACTAAGCACTGGCATTTAAATGTTTAAAACAAGAGTCAAAAATGATACATTGCAACCCCACCTGAAATTGCTTTTCATTGTCTTTACTTCCACTTTCTGGTCCTCTAAAAGGAGAAGCAAACATCCCAGAGGCCGTGACGCCATCGTCTCACAATTTGTGACGGAAGTGGGCGTTCGTTGCATCTGAAGGGACTCTGGCAAAACAGGAATGGCTGTTGCTCCTAGGGATGGAAGGATCAGCCAATTCTGGTTTTGTCATTTTTCCAATCTTAAATTCAGTTCTGCAGCAATTTGTGAATTTTTTGTTTAAAAAAACCTCATGAAAATTATAGAACATTTTAGTGCAAATTTCTCCTACTAAACACAATTTTGACTCATGTACACATTTTTGCATGCAATTTCTCCTAACAGAATGCATTTTGATGTTATTTTCACTAATATATTCAGTTTTATGCACATTTCCCCCTAATGTATGCATTTTTGTAAACATTGCTTGGTTAGAAAAATGCATTGCAAAATTTGGAGAAGTGCATATTTTGAAGGGTGACTGTGTTTCAGTTCTCATATTGCTTCAGAAAGTGTGAATTTGACCGCTTTGGCTTGAAATGCGAACTGAATCAAATTTCTCCTCCATTCCTACTTGCTGCCCATTCAATCATTCTGCCAAAGGGCAAGCCTGAATGCCAGTAATTTTGTGTTTCTGAATAATAGGTGCATTCCTAGGTCCTTAGAAGGCTCAGCATACAGGGGACAGAGTTGGATCAAGAAGTATCCCCAAACTGCATCCCTGTTCCTTCAGACGAGCGCATCCCCATCCAGAGCAGGCAGTGGGTATAGTATGCATGTATTCAGCTAAGTACTACTCCAAATAGACCCACTGAAATGAAAAAACCTAAGTTAGTCATGTCATGTCCATTAACGTCAATGTGTCTACTCTGAGTAGGACTTAGGTTTTTTAGTCCACATGAAAATTCATCTGCATTTTAGCATGCATTTCTCTTAATATATGCAAATTTACATGCAATTTCCTGTAATAAACTCATGTTTGTATGCAATTTTCCCTAACGTACATGTTTGCAAAGCAATTTCCCATAATATAATGCATTCTGTATGTTATTTTCACTAATATTTGCATTTTTATGCACACTTTACCCCAGTAGTGCATTTTTATATATATTACTTGGATGGTGAACTGACCTGCAAAATTCAGACAATGTGAACTTTGCAGGATGGCTGGGTTTCAGATTTCATACAGTTTTGGAAAGTTAGAATTAGGTAGATTTGCCTTTAAATGGGAACTGAATCAAATTTCTCCCCCATACCTAGTGCTGCATTCTCTCTTGCAAAAGAAACAAGGGGTACAAAGGGAAATGGGAACAAATGGGGAAGTCAAGGGAAAAGATGCAGAAAACCCTTTGCTTCTAGCTTGAACGCCCTTTTACCAGGAGGCCAAAAATGTAAGAGGCCGTACTTCTTCCCTCTATGGTGTAATGTGTTGGGAAGTGAAGTAATTGGAAGGAGCCAACGATGAAACTGTTCCCCTTCCTGCAACACTTGTAAGGTTAAAAGGATAAAGATCCATCAATTTGTGCAGCCTGACCTTGCCATGCTGGTTTTCATCTGGATTCAGATGTGCAGGATTAACCCAGAGAGGCTTTGTTGTATGACACTGATTTAAAAGCTGTGTCGTGGGCGCCTCCCAGCAAATTACATTAATTGGGATCTTTAATCTGGGAACGGGAAAGGAGGAGAAGGTCCCTTATCGGACGTGCGGCATATGATAAACAGATGTCTCTTAATGCAGATAAATATGAGCACTGTGCTTATTGTTGAAGCACTGCAAATCAAGCATTTTATTAGCCAGCGAGGGCAAAGGGATTTAGAGGTATACAAGCCAATCTGGGAGGGTTGCACTGGGAAAAATCCTGGGAGATGCTGAGGTCCAGAATAAGATGAGTGAGTCCATGACTGCTCAAATAAACCAGAAGCCAGTCAAACATAAGGGATGGTTAGATGCCAGGATGGCATTAATCATTATCCTGACCCATGATACATGGGTTCATATTTAGAATATTGCTCCCTGATATTTACAGATGTTCATGCACTCTTAAATTATTTTCCTGTGGTGTGAAGACTAATAGATGGACAACAAAAGTGGACCTTGCAAGCCCATATGGTTGCAAAGAGACTTGTACTGCAAGGCGGGAAGGATAAATACCCACCCTCTACCATTCAGTGGTCTGAAGATCTCTCTGCCTTTTCTAGATTTGAATGTATAGCTTATAACCATCAATCATCTGCTTGGACATATAGACTGCCTATATTAATTTATATATTTAAGACAAGAATGATGGAATCGTTTTATTGTTAATGTCAGCTGACTATGTTTCTTTCTCTATTGTATTTGCAAAAATAAAATTTATTTTTTAGAAAGAATACTACTTCTCATCTCATTTCATTTTAAGCAAAATTGTCAAGAGTATGCAAGGAAAACAAGCAAAATGGCACAACAGGAGGATCACCTCCCTGACAAAAGAATTAAAAAGTTGGTGATGTTTAGCTTGGGGTGGGGTGGGGTGGGGTGGTGACTACTGCATTTATAAATGTCCACCCTATCCTGTCTTAATAATGTGAAAAGTGTAGAGCCAGCCCAGTCATGGAAGCAAACTAGACAACTGCCTGAAATGGAAATGGACTGTCTTCAAGTCGATCCCAACTTATGGTGACCCTATGAAGAGGGTTTTCGTGGTAAGCGGTATTCAGAGGGGGTTCACCATTGCCTTCCTCTGAGGCTGAGAGGCAGTGACTGGCCCAAGGTCACCCAGGGAGCTTCATGGATGTGTGGGGATTTGAACCTGGTCTCCCAGGTTGTAGTCCAGCACCTTAACCGCTACACCACACTGGCTCTCAGACAACTGCCTAGGGGTCCAAAATTCCAGGGGCACCTGCAAAATTGCAAATGGCTTGACAGCCTAGCAGCTCATGGGCTGGATTAATATCCACTTGCATTCCAGGGGATACAAATCCTGAGAGCTTTCCACTATCTCAAAAGGGAAGAAATCAATAAAATGAAAATGAGGAAAATAGTACCTCAGTCAAACGGTGATCATTGTAGGTACTATTGTTGTGCTGCCCAAAGCATGATAAGATGGTATCGGAAAGCAAACTGTTAATTTGTATAGGACAGGAATATATATGAATTGCAGTGTAAAAATCAGATAGATAGTTATATGTTGTGTTGTTATGTGCCTTCAAGTCAATTATGACTTATGGCGACCCTGTGAATCAGCAACCTCCAAGAGCATCTGTCGTGAACCACCCTGTTCAGATCTTGTAAGTTCAGGTCTGTGGCTTCCTTTATGGAATCAATCCATCTCTTGTTTGGCCTTCCTCCTTTTCTACTCTGTTCTGTTTTTCCTAGCATTATTGTCTTTTCTAGTGAATCATGTCTTCTCATTATGTGTCCAAGTATGATAACCTCAGTTTCATCATTTTAGCTTCTAGTGATAGTTCTGGCTTAATTTGTTCTAATATCCAATTATTTGTCTTTTTCACAGTCCATGCAAAGCTCACCTCCAACACCACCTTTCAAATGAGTTGATTTTTCTCTTATCCGCTTTTTTCACTGTCCAACTTTCGCATCCATACATAGAGATCGGGAATACCATGGTCTGAATGATCCTGACTTTAGTATTCAGGGTTCTTTTCTCCTCAAAGGCCTCCCCAGGGACAGGCAGATTAAAACATGCCCCTCGTTCTTGAGGGTACACTAAAATAGACTAAGATATCTTGAAAATGAAAAAGAAGCAGACATGAGAATGAGGAGGGTAATGGGGTGATAAAAAAAGATTTTAAAAAATATTGCAAGTGAGTCAATAAAACTAAATAAAGAAAAGAATTATTTTGATGTGGAAACTATTGTAGGAAACCATTTGACCTTATGCTACACCCACTGGGTGGGAGAAGGGACATTTTGGTCAGTAACAGAGCTTGAAAGAATACTTTTTAAAAGGGATAAATTACAATTACATGGCCCCAAAAAGGAATAAATTGCCATTACAATTACAATTGTTCTGAAAAGAATTAATTACTGTCACTCAAAAGTAATCACTACAATTACAGTTATGTTGCTTAAAACAAAAAAACTAGAGTGCCTACAAGGTGCTGGCCTTGGCTGCTGCACACCTGACTAGCCTAAAACAACATTAAAAATAAACACACACAGAGAGAGAATAATTCTTTTTATACAAAGGGTAGCAGTGGTTGTCTCTCCGCTAGTAAGGGAGATGGGGAGGGAGGCAGAGGCCACCACTCAGATCTTTGCGTGTCAAACCAAGTGCAACCCTCCCATGCGCAGTGAGTGAGTCTCTCTTACTCAACCACCTTCGGCACCCTGCCCAGCCACCAACTAAGGCACACCCACCCAAGCAAATATTTTCCCCTGGGGTGCAGAAAAGTTAAAACACTGCAAATGCAGCAAAGTGGCCAGGGAGGGAGGCAGAGGCCGCTTCACACACCAAGTGCAAGCACAGTATTCACACACACACATGTTGCCACCTCTCACCTTCACAGGTCTTTATCTCCATTCTGCTGCTGCCTCCTTCTCTTCCTTCATCCACGTCCTTGCCCTCCAGCTCCTTTCTCCCTCCTCTCCATTCTTCTCCACCAATGTCCATTTTTTTAACACTTGTTTTCTCCACTCCACTCCCCGTCTCGCTCTCCACCTGCTGCCTCGTCACCTCCTGCACACCCACAGAGCATGAGGAAGAGCGATGCTGCACAGAAGCCCAGTCTGAGGCACATGACTTTCATCCACAAATCAGAGGAGCAGAAGACTTCCCCTGCTCCACCCCCCAGTAATGCCCCAAAGTAATACTGAAAACATTACAGTTACTCCTCAAAAGTAATACAGTTATTCCTCGTTCTATTACTATCAAAATGTAAAGAAATTTTACCCACTTGTTCTTCAAAAAAGTAATTACAAGTAATTTGTTTTTTTGTCACTAATTACTCTGAATCTCTGGTCAGTAATGCCAGGAAAATGAGATAGTGACCAACAAAAGTTTGTTTTTGGTTTTTTACATTTTAAGCTATATGATCTTAACAATGAAAGAGCTTCTGATTAAAGCAAAGACCCCAAACTCTTGAATACTTGAAGCACCGGTATTGAAGCACCTCTAGCACAGGAACAAGCATAACTATCTGTACCTGCCCCATAGAAAGCCTGCAGAAATTGCATCAATAACAACATTGCAACCAACAAATTATCTCCATGTATATTAACTGGGAGGCCTATCAGCAAGAATAAAAAGCCTCAGCGTGCACCCAAAAAAACAGAAGCATATTTCCTAGACAGCAGGAAAAGGCTTCTCACATGTCCTCTCAGAATTAAATAGGAATTCACTAATAGGCAAAAAAAAAAAACTTGTGGTTTAAGAATGTACCTATAACCAACAGCTATTTCTATCAAACTTTAAAAAGCAGGGAAATTGGGTAGCTATAGTAAATGCACCAGGGGAGCAGGAGAGCTGACCTCCTCTCTGAGATATTGTATTGTCCTACAAATTCTTAAAAATGCAAACACAGTTTGGGTTGGTCTTTCACAGTCTAATCCACTTCCTGTGTAGCTTGGAAGAATTTGGTAACGTGTGCCTCTGAGCATATGGTGAGTGATGGCAACACCTGCCATCTCCGAAGACGGATAATTACATTTTTGTATGTTTGTTGGTGTTCTTCTTACTTTGCTTCTTTCCTGTGTTACTAATGTTTCTACAGAGAATCTAAACTAGAAAATTTTATTTTCCTCATTATTCATCCCAGAAATCTGTGTCAAATTTATTTGTATTAATTTCAAAGCCTTTTAATTGGTCAGTGTCATATGATGGTGAAGACAGGCTTTTGTGTTTCAAATTGGAGGTTATGTTCTATTTCTTTTTTGGGTGCATTAACAGTTGAATCTGAAACTGTACTTTGATGTAAAATTAGACTGATTACAATATGTTACTACTTAAGCCGTGAACCTAGCTGTTGGAAAAAACAAACTTGGCCTGCCCAAGATGCATGTTTTCAGCCTGCTATGCTTAAACCACTCCACTTACGGAAAGGTCGGCATGGTCAATTAAAAACATAGAGCACACCTAGAATTTTGCTAGAATATATTGCACCACCCACTGTTTTATCTTGTGAAAACTGAGATACTCCTCATGTCCATTGGAAACTATTCTGCAGAACAGTCAGTGCCGTAATTCCACAATTGTTTTTCGAGTTTTTTTAGTGTTGCAAAGTATTGCTGTACTCCACATATTCACAGAAACAGAAGCAAAGGAGAATGATTTACTAAACTTCACTAAAATTGCAAAGTAAATCAAACATATTTAAAGTGACTATCTGAACTATATCAACTGTCTTAATATTGTTGCTTCCTCCCTGCTAAAACAAGATCAGCAGAGCACGTATTGTTTCTGTTATTTGGGCTGAGTGAAGGTGTTTGAATTTTTATAAAATTATAGGCAGAGCTTGGAAAAGTTATCTTTTTTGAACTACAGCTCCCATCAGCCCAATCCGCTGACCATGCTAGCTGGGGCTGATGGGAGTTGTAGTTCAAAAAAGTAACTTTTCCAAGCTCTGGTTGTAGGGCAGTACAATATCTCAGAGAGGAGGTCAGGTCTCCTGCTCCCCTGGTGCATTCACTATAACTGCCCAATTTCCCTGCTTTTTAAAGTTTGATAGAAATATTTTTTGGCTATAGACATGTTCTTAAACTGCAAGTGTTTTTGCCTATTAGTGAATTTCCCTGAGAGGTAAGCAATGGAATCCTGTGCAGATTTGGTGAGAATGGATTGACCATTTGCATGCTTATTGAGTTGAATAGGATTTACTCCCCAGCAATCATGCTTAGGATAGGTGAAACTAACCACAGGGGATAGGGAGGAGAGGAGGGCAGGTTCGATCATTTGCATGCTTATTGATCTTAGTGGGATTTACCCCCATGCAATCTTGCTTAGCATATGTAAAACTGTCCAGGAGGGGTGGGCAGGGGAGGAGGAAGAAGGAAAAGGGGAGGGGAGAAGGAAGGGAGAGGAGAGGAGAGGATAGGAGAGGGGAAGGAGGGAAAAGGTAGGTCTGATTGTTTGCATGCTTGTTGAGTTCAGTGGGATTTACTCCCATGAAATCATGGTTAGAATAGGTAAAACTGACCATGGGGGAGGGGGAGGGGGAGGGGAGAGGAAAGGGAAGGAGGGAAGGAGGGGAGAGGGGAGTAGAAAGAGGAGGAGGGAAATGGAAGGAGAGGGGGATGGAGGGGGCAAAAGGGAGGTGATGGAAGGGAAGTGGAGGGGAGGGCAGGCTTGATTATTTGCATGCTTATTGAGTTCAATATTGTATTTACTCCCATGCAATCATGCTTGGGATAGGTGAAACTGACCTGGGGGAGGGGCAGGGAGGGGAAAGAGGGGGGAGGGGAGGAGATTGGATGGGTCAGCAGGCACTGTGCAGAGGGGAAGCTCCTTTCCTTCCCAAAAGGAAAACGTTGTGAACAGTATCACTATTTTTCAGTGCTTCCCCCACATTTTTATTCTACAGCACGCGCATGGAGCTTCCCACCCAAATTTAAACCAAAGCTGTGTCCATATCCACAGTAGACCTTTATTTCACTTTAGGCAGTCATGGCTTCTCCCAAAAAATCCTGGGAAGTGTATTTAGTGAAGGGTGCTGAGAGTTGGTAGGAGATGCCTTGTTCTACTCACAGAGCTTCAATGAGACCAGCTGACTGTTAAACCACTCTGGCCCCTGGAGCTGTGTCAGGGGAATAGGAGTCTCCTCTCAGCACCCTTCACAAACTACACTTCCCAGGATTCTTTGGGGGAAGCCATGACTGTCTCAAGTGAAATAAAGGTCTGGTGTGAGTGTGGCCCCCTGCTTAGGCAAGCCCAGTAGCTGTGAGTCTGGCTTCTAGAACACTGACAGTTGGTTCTTACTGAGCATGTCCAACATTATCATTGAGTTCAATGCTAAACTTCTTAAATTAATTAAAGATCAGCCAGGCATTTTTTAAACTTTTAAACTGCAGAAGATGAAGGTCAGAGTATGGGTCGGTAACAGGATTACAGGTACTCTGTGAACATGGCTGATTTTTAATGAATTTCAACAAATTATGAGAACTGACCAAAAAGAAGTCCAAAAGGGGTCTCTTTTTCTCTTTCTGTTTTTACTCTTTGCACCCTCAATTCTCTCTGACTGTTTTGTGTATCGCCATGAAAATTTAGAGGGTTGTTAAGCAAGCATTTCTGAGTTCAGGACTATATGTTTTGTAAGGTTTTGTTTTGAAATTAGCTTATGGGAAACAGCTCTACACATTTCCACATCAGTTTGCAAGCTTGTTTTTGGTTTTTGAAGTCCTCATGAAAATTCATCAGCATTTTGGTGTTAATTTCTCCTGATTTGCACATTTTTGTATGTAATTTTCCCAGACACATTTTTGCAAAGCAGTTTTCCCATATTGTAATGCATTTCACTAATACATTCATTTTTATGCACACTTTACTCGGGTGTTTACATTGTTGTGCATGTTACCTGGCTGGAGAACTGCATAGTAAAATTCAAAGTACAAATTTCAAATGATGGTCGTGTTTAAATGCACACTGAATTGGATTTCTCCCCCATCTCTAGCTGTGGCCTTCATTTGTTTGTTTGTTGCTCTCCTGGATACAATGAAAGTGACTTAGGGGCCTTCAGAACAGCGGTGCCTAATGCTCCCCTCCATCCAAGGACCTTTTAGTCTAGGGGTGGTCAACTTCCAGATGTTGTTGGACTCTAGCTTCCATCAGTCCCAGCCAGCATAGCCAATAGTCGGGGTGATGGGATGGTCTGGAGAATGTGATGTTGGCCAC
This sequence comes from Rhineura floridana, assembly GCF_030035675.1. Lineage (NCBI taxonomy): Eukaryota > Metazoa > Chordata > Lepidosauria > Squamata > Rhineuridae > Rhineura > Rhineura floridana. The sequence continues at coordinate 36,181,199 of NC_084492.1, forward strand.
CCTCGAGAGGCTGATCTCAATGATCTCCAGTAATGTAGTGGCAAATTCAGAAGTGCAGGGTCCCTTCATGATAGTTACAGCCCACACACCCTTTTTTGCTGCTGGGTTGAGAATCAGATCCTTGTTAATGCCTTCTCCCACAATGTCTCTAGGAGCTAATCAGCATGAAAGGGGGGAGTGTTAGCTACTGAGAAGAGTCTTCTCAGTAGCTGACTCACCGCCTGTCACTCTGATTGGCTCCAATCAGCAGAAAAGGACAAGGAAGCATGTTAGAAGACTCTTCTCAATGATATACACACTCCCATTTCATGCTGATCAGCTTGTAGGATGCTGGAAACATTTCATGCTGATCAGCTTGTAGGATGCTTGTGAAAAAGGAAAGGGGCACCATCTTTGTCTTTGCCTTAGGCAGCAGAATTTCTTGTGCTGGCCCTGTATTCAAGCAATTCCCTGTACAAAGAAAAACTAGATGCCAGATCAAAGGGTTCCGCCCTAGCTTTCTATGAGCGGGGATTATGATGAGACAGCGTTCAGTTCTATGAGCCCCCACTTGCACTTTAAAGCAGTATTACTAAAACACAGATTTGCCACCTCTGTAAGAACGAGGCTTAATTTAGCCCAGTATAAAAGATAGCTGGTATAGCCACCAATATATTAGTGCTCTTATTATCAAAGCAGCTTGGACTGATGCTTTGCCCAGCAGCTGCTGTAAGGAGAGGGCTGTTTCTGCAGGCCTTTCTGTCCTGCTTTGTGGACTTACCAGATACTTCTTTGGTTAGAAGTTCTCTCGATTTGTCTTCTCAGAAGTCTTTTTGGTTAGATTGCTGGTTAGGGGATCACCATAGAGCTTTTGCTTTGCATGCAGAGCGTCCCAGGTTCAGTTCCCAGCATCTCCAAGCACGGGTTGGGAAAGACTCTTGCCTAAAACCTCGGAGAGCTGCTGCCAGTCAGTGTGGACTATACTGAGCTAAAGGGATCAATGGTCTGATTCCTATGTTCCTATGCCACTGCAGGGTGCTGGATTAGATGGACCTTTGACCTGACCCAACAGGGCTCTTCTTATCTTATAGTCCTGGGTTTTGAGAACCATTGCAGTTTTAGCCTGAATTCCTGTGAATCTATATCTATATAGATAAGGGGTGGCTACAACGGTCAGGTATGATTGAGTTGTGGTCCAAAATATTTGGAGGGCACTTAGTTGGCTACCCCAGCCATATCCTTGCTATCTGTTGACTGCAATTTGTTTTGATATTGTTATTTTCAAATTGTTGTAACCTGTCCTGGGACCTTGTGGTGCAGGGCAGGTAAGAAATCTTGAAGAAGAAGAAGAAGAAGAAGAAGAAGAAGAAGAAGAAGAAGAAGAAGAAGAAGAAGAAGAAGAAGAAGAAGAGGAAGAGGAAGAGGAAGAGGAAGAAGAAGATACATTTTATTAACATTTGTATGTATATACAAAGCAAAAAAAACTATTATAGGCAATGAATACAAAGGGTGATTTCCAGTGTTAGTCATACTCCAAGTAAACTCACTGGAATCAATGTACTGAAATAACTTCAATACATTAATTTCAATGGGTCTACTCTGAGTAGAACTAGCAAAGGACACAACCCATTAACAAGAGTGATTTCTAACTACATTCTAGCAGCCACAAGAATAAACTTCTTGAAATGGGAATCTAAGTGGATAGGGTTCCACCACCACCCTGCACATCCAGATTGACCATGGTGGTACCATGAGGGGGTGCTTTATGGCCTTGGGGCCAATGCTCAACTTGCCCCTGCCGATGGAATTATTCCCGGGATCTTCATGACCTGTTCCCTCCCCATCCTTTTGTGTGTTTCTCTGTGTTCCAGCTCATCTGCTTTTCATTAGAATGGCAAATGTGTTGTTTTAGGATCCCATGTTTGGTGCAAGCCTTTCCTCGGGAGATTACTACTAAGAAGACGGGGGGCAGGGGAAGTAGAGAAAATGAAAGCTATTTCTAGAAGCCTCTGAAGCCTCCATTCTTCCCACCGTCAGTGACCAAATTGAGAGTCCATTTAGGCCTGGAAGGACAAGCCAAATCATGTTCTATATTATTCCCCTGATGCGCTTCACATGTTTCTTTCATCGGGGGGGGGAGAAAGAAAAATGTACATTTGGTGGAAGGAAGCCTTTTGCAGCTGGACTTGGAATACAGAAGGGTTTTGAGTCAGCTCCCAACCCGCATCAAAGAACGGAGATGACTTGAATCCTTCTGGATTCCAAAAGGACCTCATTCCAAGGTATTTTGTCTTCTGTAGAATACACACACGCACACACGGAGAGAGAGGGGGAAAAACCTGGGAAGGTCATTTGTTTCCTAGCAGATAGATTCCCCATTATCCAGAGCTTACGAGAGCCCAAACAACAATTTATAAACTCTAAGCTCCATTGCTCATGCAAGATGAAGTGCTTTAGTGTTGAAGCCAAGCTAAATCTTTAAATGGTATAAAAGGCATTTGGGGAGGGGGGGCGGCTCTTCCCTTTGCCCAGCTGACAGTAGGTTTACAGTTTATAATCTGGCCTTTGTAAAAGCATTTGTCAGCCTGTATATTTCATTTTAAACCTCGACCACCCATGAGCAGAGATCGACAGGAAGTGCCTTTTTCCCTCACACCAGCAGTCCATTTGCGAGTTGACTGCAAAAGATCAGAATTTAGTCACAACGGGGAAATTTCTTGGACCTATCTCACTAACATCTCTGGGGGGGGTACGAGGGGGGAGCTGACATTTGTTTATGCTAAGACAGTGCTCCACTCTAAATTTGGAAATCCTAGGTATTCTCCTAATCCTTGAGTCGTAACAGGGATGCTGTTGACCAGGCACCTTCTACACACACACACATGCACGACAGATACTCACCCTCTCAAAAAAAGCTTGTCTCTTTTTTTCTCTTTAGGAAAAAATAACACTTCAACAGCCCTTTCAGATGAATGGCAATTGTTGCATTAAGCATTCATAAGAACATATGAAGAACCTGCAGGATCAAGCCAGTGGCTCACCTAGCCCAGCATCTTATTCTCAGAGTGGCCAACCAATGGAGACTGGTCCCTTAGGGCAAATGGGTCACTGCCCCACAAACCTCAGCCAACCCCCACCTGCCTGCCTTCTTCCTTCCAACTAGTCCAGGGGGCAGCGCTGGCTGTCGGCTTCCCCCTTCATAGTCTCAGTCCCTCGTAGAACTCAGCAGGGAGGAGGAGGACAAAACTAGAATTAATTGGCTCTGCCTCTGCCTACTGTTGGGATCCCTGCCTTCCGCATAGGGATGGGTGAGAATTTTGATTCAGTTCACATTTCCAGATGAATTTATCAAATTCGCAATTTCTGAAACAATATGAGAACTGAAACACAGCCTCCCTTCGAAATTTGCACTTCTTAGAATTTTGTGATGCATTTTGCTAACCAATATTTACAAAAGTGCATATACTAGGGGAATGTTTGTGTGCAAATGAATAGAGGAATGCAAATCACATGCAAAAATGCATGACATGACGAGAGATTGCTCACAAAAATGTGTACATTAGTCACTATAAAAACATGCTTATTAGGAGAAATTCACACTAAAATGATGGAGAATTTTCAAGAGGATTTTTTTAAAAATCGCAAATTGCTGCAGAAATGTGGAAAACTAAATTTAAGATTGGACATATGAGAAACTGAGAGAATTGAAACTGACAGATCTTTCCATCCCTACTTCCACCCTACCCCCAGCCCCATTGGGCACCTACCACTACTGTCCAACCGGATGCCTCCAACCACATCAGCAAACATTTCTGGTGCCTTGGCTACTTGTGCTTACCTGTGGGTGTGTGAGCGACAGCCTCAGCGAGCTTGCATTGCTGGGTTTGTGGCAAAGTCACTCAAGCTGAAGTCAGGGCACTTCCAGGCAGGTGGTATTATTATTATTATTATTATTATTATTATTATTATTATTATTATTGTGGGATCAGTGCTCCTCCTGCATTCATTTTATTTTTATTATTTTCTAGCGCAAGAGATGGATTGATTCCATAAAGGGAGCCACAGACCTGAACTTACAAGATCTGAACAGGGTGTTTTACAATAGATGCTATTGCAGGGTGCTGATTCATAGGGTCACCATAAATCGAAATCGACTTAAAGCACATAACAACAACAACAAAACACAATGTAGCTGGCATCAAAATGCTAGCCCTGGTCTTTTCCCCCCATTTAATCTGGAGCTACCCTTTCTGGGGAAAAACCAATTTTTAAAAAAACCAAACCCTGTTGCCCGTGACCTGTTTTTGTGATATCTAAGTGGGGCACACACAGAGGTCTTTTTTCTAGCAACTCACCACCGCTCACTCACTGTCCTACCTGGTGCCTGCTCAAACAAACACTGCAGAGCATCACATGTGAGTGAGCTACCGAGCCCAATTCAAGGTGTCGGTGCTAGTGTACAAAGCCCTAAATGGCTCAGGACCCAAGTACGTAAAAGACCCCATCCTTAGGCCCTATGATTGGCAAGGGAGGCACTGCTGCAGTGTAGCCACTGGGTGTTGTCCAGTTAGCACTGACCCATGACAGGGCCTCCTTGGTGGCGGTCCCCCATTTGTGGAACACCCTCTCTGGTGAAGTGCATCTGTCTTCCTCACTAGTACCATTCAGGAGGAATTTAAAGAACATTCCTGTTCACCCAGGCTGGCGCCCATTTGAGCTGATAGGGCGGAAGGCAGGGTGTCCTACTGGAGGTGGAGCCAGAGTCCATGATAGGGACAGCCAGAGCCAAGAACAGCCAGAGGCAACTCGTTTATCCCCGTCCTCCTGCTGAGTCCTACAAGGGCAAAACTGAGGCCAAGGAGGAAGAAGCTGGCAGGCAGGGCCACCATCTGGGCTGGCTGGAAGTAAGAAGATAGGTAGATCGGAGCTAGCTGAGGACAGGCTGAGGGTGGTGGGGCAGCACCTCGCTTGCCCTAATGGACCAGCCTGCACTGCTCAGGGGGGTAAGACTGGTGGGGCTACTGTCCCAGAATCTGCTGCCTAAGATGGCCACTTACCCAATGATCGGGCTGGCCCTGCCCAGGCCTGATTAGTTTTAGCAAGTTGACAGAATCATTATTTCAGAGTCCCAAAATAAGTATTTGGCGTTTATGTTTTTTTAAAAATGCTTATATTATATTTTCTCCAAATTTGCCAGGCAATCACCGTTTTTTTAAAGGAAAAGAAAACAAAACAGGAAAACATCCCCCCCCCGCTTATGCCCAGAAATTCCTACAATTTTTCCATCTCTGCATATGTGTGGGAAATGGAAGGGAAGGAATGTGTTAAAATGGCAAAGATTCCTTGGAACGGCGGCAGATACCATTTTACAAAAGCATACTTTTTCCTCCCAGTATCGTAAGTAACACTCAAATGTTATCTCTTTTTCTCAAAGGTTTCAAAGGGAGGAAATAGCACAGTTTTAACTTTTAAAGCAAGTGATAAACCCATGGGGGTTTCTTTTGCTTACTTGCAAATCATGCTAGGAAATTTATTGACTGAGAAGTCCAGCTTTGAGATAAAGCTTATATCGCTGTCCCTTTTCTACATTGAAAATACATTATGCACAAAATGGTATTTTAATGCATAGCTTGTGTAACAGCTAAGGGGCTATGCTCTGAAGCAGGATCCAAATCTTGCCTCTTCATTAGTGTGGCAACCAAATTGCTCAAGGGGAGGGGATTTCTTCCCTGTGCAAATAACACCTTCAGGCTGCACCAGGGGAGGAGAAGTTTGCATTTCCTTCCAGACCTGCTGGGATCCCAGTCATTATCAGTTCGCATCTAGCTGATGCTATTTGCATTATTTTTTTTAAAAAAAAACCTTGCACATTTAATTGCAGTGATCGTTCTTTCTCTATTTGCTTTTTTTTCTTTTTGTTATAACTCAGAAGAAGAAGAAGAAAACATTCAAAGTGTGATCAAGCTAAATAGGGACAATGTCAGCACCTGGCATCCTGGGCAGCTGTCAAGGCACCAGAGCCCTTGTGGGGGGCCCTGCTGATGCCTGACCTGCTTCCCTCTCAGTTTGTGGGCAGTAGGGATGGAAGGATCTGTCTGTTTTGGTTCTCTCAGTTTCTCATTCTTCCAATGTTAAATTCAGTTCTGTACAATTCTACAGCGATCTGCAATTTTTTTAAAAAAAAAAATCCTCATTAAAATTCTCTACCATTTTAGTGCGAATTTCTCCAAATAAACACATTTTTGTAGGCAGTTTTGACAAAGGTACACATTTTTGCAAGCCATTTCTCATCATTTCACGCCTTTTTGCCTGTTATTTTCACTCATGTATTCATTTTTATGCACACTTTCCCCTAATATATGCATTTTTGTAAATGTCGCTTAGTTGGCGAACTGCATCCCAACATTCTAATAAATGTGAATTTCGAAGGACGGCTGTGTTTCGGTTCTCATATTATTTCGTAAATTGCGAATTTGATACATTCTGCTTGACATGCGAACTGAACTGAAATTCTCACCCATCCCTAGTGAGGAGCCAAGCACTCTGACTTCAAACAGCTGGAAATAGTTGCCCTTTTCATTTACCACAATGCCCCTAACCTAACATCACTCTAAGCATTGTGGCAAAGGGAAAAGGTGGCTGAATCCAGCTGCCAAGTAGGTTCTCAGAACATGGGAACATTGGTCCATCTAACTCAAAACTGTCTGCACTGACTGGCAGCAGCTCTCCAGGATTTCAGATAGGAGTCTCTCCCTGCCCTACCTGGAGATGCCAGGGATTGAACCTGGGACCTTCTGTGTGCAAAGCAGATGCTCTACCATACAGCTATGGAAGCCAGATAATCCCAGCAGGGACCACTGGCAGAGGTGGGAGTCTAATAGTTTGCCTCTTCTAAGCTGGCTGTGAAGCTAGAGAAACCTCAAAGATTGTTTAAAAAATTAACCTGGCACAATATGTAATTGGATTTCAAGATACCAGGCAAAGAGACTGGACACCTGAATGGCGCTACTTGACGTCTGCCACAGCAGTGTCCCCAGCTTTTGACATGCAGTTTTCACTCCATCAAAGATATGGGAAGTAGCATCATTTTTGGCTTATTTCTTCATCGCTTTTGTTGGCCGACAGCTGGTTGAGCAAGCAACAAAGGGCGAGCGTGGAATTTCAGAAAGGGTGAGGCTGCCCTGGAGACTTCCATCAGCTGCATCTGATTCCAGTTCCAACACAGGCCACTTTGCCGTTTTGTACCATGGTGAGAATTTCGACCGTCTCTGCTGTACATAAGTTGTTCCAGGCTTTCAAGTGAGCAAATGCACTTTCCAAAACAGGGATTGGATTTCAGTTCATGCAAAAGAGCAGAAACTATGCTTTTAGCAGTGGCGCTGTGTAATGTAACTTAAGGAGGTTGAGGGGTGCCATGTTCTTTGCTAATTTGTACATGTTGTGCTGATTGGAACAGCTCAAAGGGGTGACATTTACCCTGGGTAACTGGAAAACTCCAGTGCATTCCAAGTTATAGCCAGGGCAGCTCCATATGCTGACACAGGACAGCCACAATTGTGATACTGTTGAAAAAGAAAAAAGAAAAAGAAAAACCAGTATCCTGGGAATCTCACATTTATTTATTTCTTTTAAAAATGAAAGTTTCTAGCCCCTTTGATAGCAGGGATATGCTAGGAAGTATATGGGGCAATTCCTGATTTGAAAAACAAAAATTACTAGAAGCTAGAAGAGCAGATGAACAATATTCCTAATGGTCACAAAGGAGAGAAAGGGGCTTAAATAGGTTAGATAGGCTCCTAACCCCTACCCCAAATCTAGAGAACCCCGAATGCATGGTGCAAAGTGAGACCAATGATGCAAATCTGATTGATTTCAACAGTCTAAGCAGGACTGCAAAATTCCTCCGTTCTTGACGCAGAATTGTTCGTTATCTTGGTCAGAATGTTTATTTTAGAGTATTTTTATCCTATTTTTAGAGGTGGGGGAAGCACCTGCTGTCATTAACCAAGGCTATGTGTCTCCTTCTTGACTTCATGGAAGGACATTTGGGAGGGCAGCATGCACAATGACCCATCATCCCTGACTATTGACTATGGGGAAAGAGCCATAGCTCTGTGGCAGAACGTCTGCTTTGCATGCAGAAGGTTCCCAGTTCAACCCGTGGCAGCATCTCCAGGAAGGGCTGGGAGACACCCCTGCCTGAAACCCTAGAGAGGTCCTGCTAGTCCATGTAGACAATACTGAGCCAGGTGGACCATTGGTCTGACTCGGTGTAAGGCAGCTTCCTATGTCTGCAAGGGTGCACGCATGGCATGTTTCAAGTCTGTTGACTCTTCTTTGGGAGCAACTGATGTCATTTTTTAAAAGTGGGAAACCCAGAATTTAAGGATGGGGGAGGAATCCTCTTCTCCATAGTGCTGCTATCCTACCTTCACAATAGGGTGGCCATGTGTCCTTCTTTACAGAGGACAGTCCTTTACTTGAAGGAGTCCTCTATGTGAAGGGCTGTCCAGTCCAAGTTCAAAGATAAAGAGCCCTAAGAAACAAGGGGGGGCGGTCTTGAAATTGCCCATCCACAGTTAGCAGCACCTGGATGAGAGAGTGAGCAGGCACACAGCTCACCTGGTCACAGTCTGCCCCACTATGGTGAGATGTACTGCATTTCTATTTAAATGATCGTAAATATTTCCTAAATATGCATCTATACATATCAATCAGAATATGCATTTTATGCAACTCTTTTGTCCTCTTTTTTGGCGATGCATAAGGGGTCATTCTACTTCACAGCTTAAACACAGATTTGAGGTCTGTCCTAAGGAGCTGTACCTTTGTATGCAGCTTCAGTCTCCAACATCTCCAGGTAGGGGTGGGAATGTCCCCTGCCTGAACGATGGACAAATCTGACAATTCCAGTTTCTCAATCTTTCCAGTCGAAAGTTCAGTTCTCCACATTTCTGCATCAGTTTGCAAATTCTTTTAAGTCCTCATGAAAATTCATTAGCATTTTAGTCCCAATTTTGGCCAGTGTAAATAATACTGAGCTAGATGAACCAAGGGAAGTGGTGGCTGGTGCCCAATGGGATTGGTGGGGCGGAAGGCAGGGAGCCCAACAGTACATGGAGCCAGAGCCTATGGCAGGCAGAGCCAATGAATGATCATTTTTGCCCCCATCCCCCTCCCTCCTGAGTTCGACAAGGCCAACACTCGGACTAAGCTGAAAGGCAGAGCCACCCCCAGACTGGTTGTTACGTAAGGAGGCAGGCAAGTAGGGGACTGGTTGAGCGCAGGCTCAAGTTGGTGGGGCAGAGCCAGCTTCTGTTGACCAGTGCTCTGACTCGGAGGAAGGCAGTTCCTAAGCTCTTGTGTGAATGCCAAGCCTAGGGATGTTGTTTTTTTTATGAAAAGACATTTTTGCAGATCGGGTAGCTGAACAGACAGCCGAATGAGGCTCTTTGCTGTCCTTCTGTAATGATGGCCTTGCTCTGTGTATATAATTAGAGGTCAGAGGAGTGTCCACGTGGGCACATTAATCCTGTGGTGGACACCACAAAGTCTTTCTCCCATCCATAATCAGTGCCTGTTCGCCAGGAACAGCAACCACCGTAATAGCTCTGTATGACAATGTAGCATTCTTGCCTGGCCCACTGGAAGGGGGAAAAAAGGAGGCATTTTCCGGGAACATCCATACGAAGGAGTTTTGTGCCTTCACATCCAAAGGACCAGAACTCATGACCAGCCAAAGGCAACTGCTGATGAGAGTCATGGTTAAATTTAGAAGAATCCTACAAACTTATGATCCGCCAGACCTGAATGCAGTCCCCCAGCCACATATTATGGCCTGCCTGGTACTTAATGACAAGCCACTTCCCCATATTATGTGCAGACAGTGAAAAGCAGCCTCCACCACTCTGGCACCCACCAAAGGTTTTAGACTATCACTCTCATTGCCCCTAGCCAGCATGGCTGTGTTGGCTGGGACGGATGGGAGTTACGGTCCCAAATATCTGGAGAGTACCAGGTTGGCAAAGGATGGCTAAAAACAAGATGCTTGTGGAGCCCTAGGCAGGCCACTACAGTATATAGGTCTGGTGAGCTGCACTGAGCTTGGGGTACAGCTCTGGTTTAGAGTCAGAACTAAAGGACAGAAGAACACCAGGAAAGCCCTGCTGAATCAGACCTGCTGAATCATCTAGTCCAGCGTTCTTCAGCTTTGGGTCCCCAGATGTTGTTGGACTATAACTCCCATGATCCCTTGACCAATGGCTAAACTGGCTGGGGATCAGTAGTATAGTGGCAAATTCAGAAGTGCAGGGTCCGTTCATAAGATTCACAGCCACGCCCCCTTCTAAGATTATACAACCTTCTAAGATTACAGAATAATCTGGCCAGGTTTGAATATTGCTTTCTGCTTCTCCATGGGTGACTCATCTCCTTTCACTCTGATTGGCTCCAATCATCAGGAAAGGACAAGGAAGCAAATTAGAAGACTCTTCTCAGTGGCTAATAACTCCCCTTTCATGTTGATTGGCTCATAGGCCCCTGGAAGTATACGGCCCCTACTGGGTCCTAGCTCCCCAAAAAGTAAGGTGTCTGAGACACACACACACAGACCTTGGATGACTACACCCCTGCTGGGGATGATGGGAGTTGTAGTCCAAGAACATCTGGGGACCCAAGGTTGAAGATCTAGGCCATGGGTTACCACTGTGGAGCCCATGGGTGTACCTATGCCCACAGAGGCCTTCCTTGGCACCTACAGGGTTGCATCACCCCCTGAAAGTCAACTTGAAAGAAGCCTTCTTTATCTAATAGAAGGCATTTTTCATAGGATCGGAAGAACAGGGGAAACAGCCTTAAAAAGAGTAGAGTCAGAGCATTGGGTTCATCTAGCTCAGTACTGTCTACACTGAGTGGCAGTGTCTGTTCGGGAGATGCCAGGGATTGAAGCTAGAACCTTTGCCTGGTGCCCTGCCACAGAGGTATGGCTCTTCCCAAAGGGCCCAGTTTTAAGCCCAGTGCCCTGGCCAATCCCATTGGATTCAGACTTGGACTCACTGATGTGTTTTTCTCTGCTATATCTAATATGGAATTAGGGCTTAGAGTTTCAGAGATCACCTTACAGGTTACACAGGATTCTGCAATTCTACACAGCATGACTATACAAACTAAGATGTTGTCACAACAATTGGATCCGCCCCTTGAGACCCTTTCAGTAGGCCTGGGGGGGGCTCTCTATTTGCGTGAGGAATGTTTCTCTAAACGGGACCATGTAAGCAACTGAGCGTTCCTACGAACAGGTTGAAAAGCTGGCGCTATCTGTGAGCACCTACATGTCTGCCAGCCCATTCTTGGTGATGGGGGCAGAGGTATTTCAGCCAGGTCCTCCTCTGACATCACTTCTTGGTTGAGCCTCCGCTTCCTCCCCCTTGGGGAGGGGAGGTGCGAGTGACAGCTTGTCCAACAAGGCGGGGCTGAGAGGTGGAACATAGGCCAGCTCACTATCAGACAGCGCCTCACAGAATGCAACTGAAATTAAGAGGGTGGAGTTTTCCCCGTCTAAGCTGCTAAAATCTAAGCTGTTTCAACCCCTTCCCATTGCAGCCCACTGGGTCCCTCCCCAGGATCCCAATCCTCCTTCCCCCCCCTCCTCCTCCTCCTCCTCATTCCACCAAGAACTCTCCATGGGGCCCATGACATCCAGTTGCGGTGCAGGGGGGATGTCATGGGGATACCTCTGCGGAAGGGAGCACTGCAGCTTGCATGGGGCACCCACAACAGTTTCTCTGGTTTGCAAATATGCCCAAGAGCCCAAAAAGATTGGCACCCCCTGATCAAGTCCAGCATCCTGCTTGCCCTGGTGGCCAATCAGATGTGTCCAGGAAATCCACAAGCAGAATGTAAAGGCAGAAGCCCTCTCCAACTATTGCTCCCCAGGGACATATTGCAGATCTGAACATCATGACTGAGAGCTATTGATAGACCTCTCTTCCTCCATGACTCAGTCTGTTCCAGGGATGGTGTACCTGTGGCCTTCCAGCTGCCACAAGAGTCCAATGCCCATCAGCCCCAGCCAGCATAAACAATGGGAGTTAAAGTCCAACCACAACTGGAGGGCCACAGGTTCCCTGTCCCTGGCCTAATCCCCTTTGGAAGCCTTCTTCCAAACAAACAAAAACACTAAAAACACTTTAAAACATCATAAAAACAGACCTTAAAATACATTAAAACAAAACAATTTTAAAAACATTTTTTAAAAAGCTTTGAAGACATCTTTTCAAAAAAAAGGTTTTTAAAAAAGCATCTTATGTTAGTCTTGCACAAGGGCTCCTTCTGGGAGGAAGGGCAGGATATAAATTTAATAAATAAATAAATAGGGCAGACCTGTTGAAATTCATGGATGTGACTAATTCAGGTCCATTCATCCCAACGGATCTACTCTGGATATAAATTAATTGGAGACAACCACTTTTCTGAACTAAAGCACATGCACTTTAAAAAAAAAAAATCTAGATGCTCAAAGCAAAGCATGTTGTTTTGCATTCATTACACTGTATCCTACTTTTCAAGAGTTTAAATCATGCAACAACCCTGCAAGGCTAGTTAAGCAAAGAGATAATAATTTAACTGAAGGTGAAACCAGTGAATATCACAGATGAACAAGACTTGAACCTGGACTTCCCACAACCAAATGCAACACTCTAGGATACTGCAGTACAATAACTTTATAAACAACAGCCCAGATCCAAATGCTTGCAGGCAGAAAATACCACTCATGCATAGGGATAGAAAGATCTGCCAATTTTGCTTCTCTCAGTTCCTCATTTTTCCAATTTTAATTTCAGTTCTTCACATTTCTGCAGAAATCTGTGACTTTTTTTAAAAAATCCTCATAAAAATTCATCAGCATTTAAATACAGATTTCCCCTACTATACACATTTTGTATGCAGTTTTGACTAATGTACACATTTTTACAAGGAATTTGTCCTAATATAAAGAATTGTTTGTTATTTTCACAACTATATTCATTTTTATATACATTTTCCCCTAATACATGCATTGTTGTAAACATTGTTTGGTTGGGAAATACATTGCAAAATTCAAATAATTGCAAATTTCAAAGGACAGTTGTGTTATGATTCTCACATTGTTTCAGAAAGTGCAAAATGATACATTCTGCTTTAAATGCAAACTGAATCAATTTTTTTGCCCATTCCTACTCATGCATTTGCACATACTGTACATCTGTGCAAGTTATGGCCCCAAGCTGCTCGGTGAAAGAAATGTACTCATGTGGAAGATATTCTCAGGATGCATCTTAATTTTTCCCCATGCAAAGTTGTTGGCAAAAGAGGAATACATGATCCATAAGCCAAGATGTGTTTCCATACACTGAAGAACAGCTCTGGATTCCAGCCAGTAGCTGAGCTGTGTAGCAAATTTGACCAACTGGTTATGATTTAGCACACTGGAGAAACTACGATCCTTGGATTTTGTACCAGGTGAAAGCACAGGCAGTTTGCAATTCAAAGGGGCTTCCAGAAGAGGCTGATAACAGGTTTCCTTTCACTTTTGTTCTTCTTCAATAAGAAAAAAAATACACATTGCAGAAACATGAAATTTCAGAGGCGATAAAGAGAGAATTTCATAGCCAGATGAAAGAGTAACCCCTAAACATGCATGATTTGGCAACATCACATGTCTGCCAAGGTTTTGGTAACAGCTGGAGTATCTCAGGCAGGGCTAACTTTTGAAAAAGCCCACCCACAGTTGCATCCACTATATTAGCTCTTCAAAACTGCAACACTCTGGAAGTCCCATCATTCCAGAGCATTATGGGGGGGGGATGGCAACAGCCACAAAAACCAGGGTGGCTCCCATGTCTGTGTGGCAGCCGCCATGTTGCTGTTTTCACCCACCATTCCATAGAACAATCAAACTCCCAGGACATTCTTTTTTCGAGGGGGGGAATTGAGATGGCAGCCACAACCGCAGCCACTGGGGGTCTGGAGCAGAGGCTCTGGCAAGCATCACCCCTGGCAGTGGGCCCTGGCGACAGCCTGAGGATGCCGGGTGGTGACGTCAAGCGTGATCTCAAACCCAAGGGAAAGAAGTAGTAAGATGCAGGGGGCTAAGAATAAGGAGTAACGAGGACAGATCCAAGAAAAGGAAACAGAGACCAGGATATCAGAAAAATTGCTTTCCCAGTGGCAAAGAACCATCATGCTGCTGAATGATGTCCTAAGGGAAGAATAATCAAGCAGCTCAGCCCCCTTCAAATTACAGGATCAACTGAGGATGATTTAAGAAGCAGCCTTGCATGGAAAGATGCAAATGAGCTCATGAGTAATTTTCATCTCTCCTTTCTGTGATTATGGGAGGTTTGGCTTGCATGTTACATGGACTAACAGCATGACAGCTGCATCAAGCAAAGAAGACGTTCGAGTTTTTTCCCCCACCCTGCCGCCACCCAATTGATTCTTTTCTGCCCAAATGTGTTGAAGCCATCATTCCGTGCAAATGATCATTACCGAACTGGCGTGAACAGGTAGAGGTGGAAACAGGATTGTGACCACTTAGCCCCAGCAGTGTAGTGGCAAATTCAGAAGTATAGGGTCCCTTCATAAAAGCCACAGCCCTACCCCCTTCTAAGATTATAGAATAATCTAGGCAGGCTAGAAAGCTGCTTTCTGCTTCTCTATCACTGTCACCATCTTGACTGTCCTTTCTCACTCTCAGAGATATTGCTTGAACTACTGAATCCAGTGTCCACATGTTTACCTCTGCTGCTAACAGACTGCTTGACGATGTAGACGGGATACTATAATCAGGATTCACTGTCTCTTCCGCTTCAGTTACAGAATTCTCACTCTCCACAACTTGGCTTTTTGAAGTAGGAACTAATAGGAACTCCTTTCACTCTGACTGGCTCCAATCAGCAGGACATGGCAAGAAAGTAAGTTAGAAGACTCTTCTCAGTGGCTAACACACTCCCATTTCATGCTGATTGGCTCATAGGACGCTGGAGACATGGGGACCCTGCTGGGACCTGGATCCCAAAAAGTAAGGGGTCTCCTCGGAGACCCTGCTTAGCCCCACTGTCCCCTTGCCATGCTCAAGGTCGGTGTCATATGCACCTGAACCTATGGATCCCTCCAGGCATCCTGTTCATTGTGCATTTATGATGATTTGTGCTCACAGTAGAATCCGGCCAGTTACACACAATCCCACTTTCAATACTGTTTGTCCCTGCAACAATGTTGGGGACATCATACTTCTTCATTCCCATCTAGTGCATGTCCATAGCTTCCTGCTGAAATCCTGTAACTTTTCATATAGATTCATTCATTCCAGGTTTCTTTTCTGTCCTATCCTACTTTTCTTGTGCTACCACACAAGAGTGGTCCCCTGGATGGCAATAATGCAGTCCCATGTGGGAAATATCACAGAACAGCTAATAGTGGGATGATGGGTAGACCGTCCAGTATAACCCCACCACTAATGCCCTATTATTGCATCAATGACATGCTGCAGAATATGCATGCAAAAAAAACCCCACCAGTCTGGAGAGGCCATACATGGACATACACTTAATTGTATGTACCTTCAATCCACTCCAGGAAAATGGAAGGTGAATAGACAGGAGACTGTGCAACAATAGAAACTGTGGAATAATAAGACCATAGAACTGGCCTTACCCTGCCAGCCAGAGCACTCCACCTTCCTCAGTATTATCTACACTGACTGACAGCAGCTCTCCAGAGTTTCTGGCAGAAATCTTCCCCAGGGTTACCTGGAGAGGCCAGGGACTGAACCTTGCCCCTTCTGCATGCAACACAGGGGCTGTACCACTGAGCTGTCATCCTTGCAAATATATTCTTGACATGTAGAGGCTGGAGGCAGAACAGCTGAAATTACCATGATTCTCCTGTCTTCATTTCTACCTGTAACGGACATTCGTTAAAGTTCTGCAAAAACAGCACACACTTACAGTTTCATCTCAGTCCTGCCCCCAAGTTCTTGCAACCAAATGGATGTGCTCGTGGCAAAGTTGCCCCCAAAGTGACCGCACAGGTGTAAGCGATCAGCGAGCCACATTTGTCAGAAGAGTTGCAGATGGTGTAAACATCCAGCAGATGACAAATTAGCCCTCATTTTTCATCCTTGATAACCAATACAAATTTTCTTCTTCATCATCATCATCTCTCGTCCTCAGCAGATCACACCGGGTGGCCTTTTCGTGAACTGCCTCCAGGACTTCTTCATGTGCCATGACTTCAATGATAAATCTGAAGCGTGCACATCCACCTGCTCACCAGTTCCCTACTTCCTGGTTTTCGCTTGTCAACACCACTAAATACCATTGTGTGTGGCCTGTACGCCCAGGAATGCATGCAAAGGAGTGTACGCAGTATTATTTTGTTATGTCATTTTATTTACTACATAAGAAGATCAGAAGAGCTCTGCTGGATCAGGCCAGTGGCCCTTCTAGTTCACATCCTCTTCTCACAGTGGCCTCAAGAAAGCCCAGAAGCAGGATCTGAGCCCAAAAGCACACTCCTTATTTGTGATTCCCAGCAACTAGTATTGAGAGGCATGTTGCCTCCAACAGTGGAGGCAAGAAGATAAGAAGAGCCTGCTGGACCACCCCAAAGACCCACCTAGTCCAGCATCCTCTTCTCACAGTGGCCAACCAGATGCTCCAATGGAAAGCCAGCAAGCAGGACCTGAGCACAACAGCACTCTCCCCTTTGCAGTTTCCAGTAACACTTCTTTACTGCCCAGTAACCAGAGTTCTCTGGCTGGTTTACAATGAAAGTTTTCTTTCGTGGTGCCCACTGGCTGGAAATAGTCCTCCCCCCAGAAATAAACATGCGTCTACATCCGTGCAATTTCGATGCAAGCTGAAAATATTTCTGCTTGCCACAGCTGGCTCTGGTTGACTATTGATGTCTGCAGCTGTAGAACTGTAAGGATTTTTTTTTTGCTTGATTGTTATTTATTATATTTGGAATATAGGAAGGTGCCTTCTACTGAGAGCCCCTCCAGACTGGTGTTTTAATTGTATTCTGCAACGTGTCCTTGACACAGTAAGTGTGCATTACTGGTGGATTTATTCTGCTTTAGTTTGCTCTGCAATGCTTCCCCAATGCTACCACATTACTGTCTGGATGGGCTACAGTGCAACAAAAGCAAGACAAAATAAACCAGAACAATTGTGGTACAAAAAGTTTTAGGGACATAAGAAGATGCCTTTTACTGTGTCAGACCACTGGAGAAGGGCCATAACTCAGTGGCAGAACATCTGCTTTGCATGCAGAAGGCCACAGGTTCAATCCCCAGCATCTCCAGGTAGGGCTGGGAGAGACTCCTGCCTGAAACTCTGGAGAGCCCCTGCCGGTCAGTGCAGGCAGTACTGATCTAGATGGACCAGTGGATCTGATTCAGTATAAAGCAGCTTCCTATGTTCCTGTGTCCATCTAGTTTAGTATTATCTGCTTTGACTGGCAGTAGCTTTCTGGGATTTCAAGCAGGGGTCTTCTCCCAACCCTACCTGGAGATGCCAGGGATTGAACCTGGGACCTTCTGCATGCAAAGCAGAGATGCTCTACCAATGAGCTACAACTCTTTTTCAGCAGGAAGTTATGGGACATGGACTGATTGGAAATGATGCAGTGTGACCACCCCAACACTTTAGCAGGTGCAAACAGTATTGGACGTGAGATGGCGTGTGACTGCCCCAATAGTATCATGAGCACAAATAATTATCCGGGTGCAATAAAAAGGATGTCTAGAGGGACCCTAGTCAGGTCAGTGGTCCATCTAGCTCGGTATTGACTACATTGACTGGCTGCACCTCACCAAGTTTTTAGATGCGGGTCTCTCCCCGTCCTGCCCGGAGATTGCAGTGATTGAACTCAGATCTTCTGCATGCAAAGCAAATGCTCTGCCACTGAGCTACAGACCTCCCCCTTTGATAATTTTAACAGTATTTTGAGTATTTTTGTGTGTATTATGATTTGTTGTACATTGCCTGAGAGTGAGAAAGAATAGTCAAATGATGACAATGACAGAGTAGCAGAAAGCAGTATTCCAGTCTGGCCAGATTATTCTATAATTTTATAAGATTGTATAATTTTAGAAGGGAGCATGGCTGTGACTGTTATGAAGGGATTCTGCACTTCTGAATTTGCCACTACACTACTGCTAATGCCAGCACTCTGAATTATTCTGGATATGAATGAGAACGTGTAGTTCACTATTTACTTATTTTTCTGCAATCTACAGTGAGGGTTTAAAATCCACAATCCCAGGAGAGTTTGCAGGGCTTCTTTTTCATGCTTATTTCACCAAAACAAAATGTGCAGTGCCAGAACTGTTGCAATCATCATAACATCCTTGGGGACATATTTTAGCCTTCAGCATACCACCTTTACAGCCAATTCTGATTAGATTCACTATCATTTGCGATCATGTCAAAAGAAGCAATAAAACATGGCACCTTTTTTTAAAAAAAGTCATGTTTGTACAAGAATTTGCTGACATTGCAGAGGGATAACAGGATAGTGAAATTAGCCAGATCTGCAAAGCTGTAGCCTGGAGTGGGTAAAAGAGGCCATTCAGATCTTGCCTATGCTCTCGCTTTCCACCACCAAATTGTCCCTATAATTTGTATACAAAGAAGCCTATATAGTTTGCATTGAATATTTGCTGTTTGTTTCTAAAATCTTGCCTCAAGGCTGGACCATTTGTGTGAATGACTATGTTTAATATGATTACTATCATCTATTCAATTTATATCGTGCCCATCCTCTCAAAGGGGCCCCGGGCAGCAAACACATCAATAATAATAACAGTTAAAACAGTCTCTCAACCAGTGATTTCAGGGTTGCCAAGAACAGTATCCTTCAGCCATCAAATGCCTGGGTAAACAGGAATGATTTTAAATTCCTCCTGAAAGTCAATAATGAGGGAACCGGGGAGGGCATTAAACAAACAGGTACTGAGCTCACAGAGCTGCAATTCCCGACACCCTTAACAAACTACAGTTCCCAGAATTCTCCATGACTGTTCAAGTTGTATGAGTACTTAAAACATATAGTATGGACGTAAAGCACTACTGTAAAGCACTAAAGGGTTTGTTTGTTTGTTGTCTTTAAAAATAAGCGCACATACCCTCCCACCCTTCCAGTTAGCTTTTGAACTTGATAGATTTGGCTCTGAGTATGGAACAAAAAAATCTACTTTTGTTCTTGTCCTTGAATAGAGCTTCAACTACCACTTCAGAGTTTTAAACTCTTGCTGCCTTATAATGAGGCAAACCATTAGGTCTATCTAGCTCAGTGTTGTCTACACTGACCGGCAGTGGCTCTCCAGAGTTTCAGAAAGAGACATTTCCAGTCCTTCAGTCCTTCCTGAAGATGCTGGGGATTGAACCTGGGACCTTCTGCATGCAGAGCAGATGCTCTCCCACTAAGAGCATAAGAAGAGCCTGCTAGATCAGGACAGTGGCCCATCTAGTCCAGCATCCTGCTCTCACAGTGGCCAAGTAGATGCCTCTAGGAAGCCCACAAACAGAACCTGAGAGCAACAGCACTCTCCTCTCCTGTGGTTTCCAGCAACTGGTATTGAGAGGCATACTGCTTCCAACAGTGGAGGTAGAACACAGCTATCATACCAAGTAGCCATTACTATCCTCCATTAATTTTATCTAACCCTCTTTTAAAGCCATCCAGGTTGGTGGCCATCTCTGCCTCCTGTGGAAGCAAATTCCACAGTTTAACTATGTGCAGTGTGAAGAAGACTTTCTTTTGTCTGTCCTGAATCCTCCAACCTTCAACTTAATTGGATGTCCTCAAGTTCTAGTGTTATGAGAGAAGGAGAAAAACTTTTCTCTATCCACGTTCTCTTTGCCATGCATAATTTTATACACTTTGATTATGTCACCTCTTACTTACCTTTTCTCTAAACCAGACTTTCCTAACCTTGGGGCTCCAGATGTTGCTGGACTACAACTCCCATCAGCCCCAGCCAGCCTGGCCAATGGTCAGGAATTAAATATTAGACAGGCGCCATCTCTGTTATCTTTTCGGCGCCTATTGAAGACCTTCCTCTTTCAACAAACCTTTTAAGTTGAGACCTATCCCAGTCTGCGTCTGTGTTGGAATTGCTTTTCAAGATGTTCTTAAACCTTCTTTTTTAAAATGTTTTTAATCTTAGAAAATGTTTTGAAAGCTTTTTTTAAGAAACATTTTTAAAGATGTTTTGTTTTAATGTGTTGTAAAGTTTGTTTTTATGATGTTTTAAAGTTTTTAGTGCTTTTGTTTGCCGCCCTGGGCTCCTGCCAGGAGAAAGGGCAGGATATAAATCAAATAATAAATAAATAAATAAATATGGGAACTGTAGTCCAGCAACATCTGGGGACCCAAAGGTTGGGAAAGGCTGGTCTAAACCAAAGAGCCACACATGCTATAGCCTTTCCTCTTCGGGGAGTTCCTCTGTTCCCTTGATCATGTTGGGTGCCCTTTTCTCAACCTTTTCCAACTCTCTACAACATCCTTTCTGAGTTGAGACACCTGATCCACAGTCCCTCCCGTTCTTGATGTTTTGGGGTAAGTTGCAATAGGACTTTAGCTTCTGCAGAATGTTATTGCTCTATAAGCTCCCTTGGGAGGAAGGGTGGGACATAAATGTAATAAATAAATAAAAGAAAGTAATCCTTCCCTTCTGGTAAAAAGGTGTCCTGCAAACAGGGATGGATCTGTCAATTTCTGTTTCCTCAGTTTCTCATTTTTCCAGTCTTGAATTTGATTCTCCACATTTCTGCAGCAATTTGTGGATTAAAAAAAAAATCCTCACAATTTGTTTTAGTATTTTAGTGCGAATTTCTCCTAATAAACACATTTTATGCATTATTCACTAATGTACACATTTTTGCAAGCAATTTCTCCTAATAGAATGCTTTTTTCGTATATCATTTTCATGAATATATTCATTTTTATGCACACTTTCCCCTAATATATATAAATTTTGGTAAATGCCATTTGGTTGGAAAATTCAGAGAAGCACGAATTTTGAAGGATGGCTGTGTTCTGGTTTTCAGAGAGTGCAGATTTGATAGATTTGTCTGTTAATGTGAATGGAATCAAATTTCTCCCTCATCCCCACCTGCAAAAATCATATTTCCCTATTTTCAATTGTTGTTGTTTTAAAATCTACTCAAACATTTTGCCAGGTTGAAACAAGAGAGGAGCCTTAATCAAACCCATATATGTGCGCTTTCTCCAAGTTTGGGGGTGAAGGCACAGATACAGCTCTTACAAATGAAAGCACTACATGAAACCCAAGGAGGACTGAAGTCAAGCATAAACCCCAACATTTGGCCATGGGAAATCCAGACCCAGAGGGCCGCCTCATAATCCAACACTGTTTAAAATGGAGCATGTGTTAGCTTTTGCCCTCCCGAGGCTGGACAACCTCAAGAGGTGCTCTTTTTCACACACCAGTGTTCCTCACTGGACCATGAACGCTCAAATATTAGTTTTCCACGTAACAAGACAAGACAGAGCCACAGTAAATGCTGGCCTGTTTCTTTTCCTTGATGCAGGAAAGCTATTTAATTCTCTTAATTCCCCCCCCTTTCAAACAGCACACACTCCAATGTTTACGCGATCAGAAGTGTAATTTTACCCATCCCCAATGAATGTAGATTTTTGTAGAAGCAATTTATTTATTGTGATTTTTGTTTTACTCCCTTAATAACAGGGAGGCTCCTGGTAATTCCCTTCTTTCTTCCTTTCCTCCTGTCACTGCTGCTTCTTTCTTTCTTTCTTTCTTTCTTTCTTTCTTTCTTTCTTTCTTTCTTTCTTTCTTTCTTTCTTTCTTTCTTTCTTTCTTTCTTTCTTTCTTTCTTCCATAAGTTACATGTTGTCATTTCACTCAGGCTTCCCGTTCGTCTTAAACAGTCCATTTAGGCTGCTAGCTTATTATAAACTCTACCACGATGGTCTCCTTGAGTTGACCACCCACCAAATCAGGCTGTCTAAACAGCATCTGTCTAAGTCGACGGCACATCCAGTGAGTTAAAAATGGACTCTGTCCAGATTTTCTTTCTAAAAGGGAAGCTTTTGGGGCGGGAGAGGGGAGAGAGAGAGAGAGACCTCAACAAGGGGAGAGAATGAACATCACCAGGAGGAGAGGCGCACTGCAATCAAGACACAATTGACAAGAGAATCTGAGTAAATGCCTCTTTGTCTTTCTCTTTCCCTTGTCAGGTCTGCCTCTTGACATTTTCTCTTCAGGTTAATTCATTTTGCGAGCTAACGACAGACAAGCCAAAGTTACCCCATACGAAATCTTGGCACCAATTATGGGCTCGTTGTGTGATTAGTGTTATTAGCGACTTGCAGGCTGTTTAGGTCTAATCCCAAATGCATTACCCAGAGAGATTTTTTTCCATTGCTTCTCGGCTTAAAGTATCAGAAGGTTATTACCTCCGATATGTGGGTGTCATTCTGAAGAGTCTGCTTGGTGAACAGGATCGTCTTCTGAAAGGGCACATTGATGAGGAAGCTTGCTTGTTCTGCACTCTTCTCCATTTAAGTCATTTGGAGGCATTTTTGAAAGATTAGGGAGGATTAGCTACTTGAAGCATCCCATTGTTTCCCTGAGGTTGGCATCCAGGGATAGCAGGCAATAGCTTAGCCATAAAAAGGGCACAAGGGGGTGGGGAGTTGTATGCATTCAGTTGTGCCAAATAGGAAAGGAAGCTGTTGTGGCTCAATGGTCCCAGGGGTCATCTGAAGGCACATGAGGCTGCCATTTTGCTGAAGCCAAGCAGGTCTGGATCTGGTCAGGACCAGAATGGGTGACCATCTTGAAACCACAATTACGCCACCTTGAGATCCCTGTCGGAAGAATAGCAGGGTATAAATGGAAGAAATCAAATTAAATAAATTGTGCTGCTTGTGGGCTGCATCAGACCAAAGGCCTATATCTATATCTATTGCAGCATCCTGGTTCTCATTGTGGCCAAATAAATTTATATTATTTGTTTATTCATGACACTTGTATGCTGTCCCATTACATTAGTTTTTTTGGAACATGGGAAGCTGCCTTATATCAAGTCCGTCCATTGGTCCATCTAGCTCAGTATTGTCCACAATGACTGGCAGAGGCTCTCCAGAGTTTCCATCAGGAGTCTCTCCCAGCCCTACCTGGAGATGATTGCCAGGGACTGAACTTGTGAATTTCCGCATGCAAAGCTGATGCTGTACCACTGTGAGCCACTTACAATTAGTTCTGGTTTGTTGTATTATGTAGTTTCTCCTCTTTTAAATGGTTTTAAGTCATACTTTTTTGTTTTTGTTTTTGTTTTGTTATTCATTTTAAGACTCTGTAAGTTATCAAAAATACCTAGCTCAGGTGTGGGGAACTTTTGGCCCTTCAGATGTTGCTGTCCTAGAGACTTCCGGGAAGGGTGACTTCGCTTGTGCCTGCTTTTGAGACGGGCTCCCGCCTCAAAAGAAGCTTATTCAGATATAAATCAGTCAGAACATTTTTTTTTTTTGACTGATGAAATTTCTCCCGGGCAGGGAGAAACGTAGAGATCAACCTCAAAAGCCTGTTTTTGTTGGGAGGACTGGATTTCATTAATTTATGAGAAAAGGTCCAGCCAGCAATGCCGGACGGACTTCCGAACAAGCTCTATCTGATTAATGCGATACGTTTATCTTTTCTTCAAAGAGAAAACGGACTAACAGGCAAGCACCCTTCTTTCTATTATTTTTTTTACTTGGTTTAAATTGTTGCAGCAAAAAGAGATTTGTCAAATGAATCAGCTTTAAAGAACTTCTGGGTGAGCTATAACTCTTCTCTGTTATTCACGAAATTAACAGCTTATCTCTGTTTCTATTGCAAAAAGCTGTCCTGGAAGTGCATTCTAAAGATATAAACAGAAGAGGGATTTCTATTCCGAGGAACATTATATTGTCTGGGACTATTCTCTTTTTGGTCTATTTTATTTTGACGAATCTGCTTCTTCACGACGCCACTAACTGTTTTGATGCTGGAAACTAAATTTGTTTTGTGTTCTTGAACATAGAGAGATAAGGCAGGCTGCTCTGTTTATACTGTGATGTCATCAAGCCTGGAATATTAACCCAATTGTTGCTGAAATAAGAAGTGGTTTTTCTTTATTTTTGTTTTGTTTTGTTTTCGTGGTTTTAAAAATGGCAATCAAGAAAGTGGCTGAGCATCTGGAAGTAATTATGTTTCAGAAAATAATGGATGAGATTGAGATAACGAAACAAACCCTGCGACAGGCAGTAAGGAGCTGAAAATTGAACTGAGCAAAATGACGCAGGAGCTTAAAGAAATAGGGGATCCTGTGAGAGAGGAGAATGAGATCAGAGATGAGAAAAGAAAAAATAAAGGGAAGATACAAGCCCTGGAGATTGGAACAAATGTGGAATTGGAAAAAGATCTGGAGTTTATGGATATTAGAAATAAAATCTACTGTTTGGAATTTAACGTTATCTCTGAAGAAATTAATGAAGATATTAGAGATAAAGTTATCAATGGCTTGGATAATCTTCTGGACTGGAATGACGTGATGGAGCTTGATATAGAGAAAATCTATGGAATTAACTGCAGCCATGTGACAATGGAAAAACTCTCAAGAGATGAGCCAGTGCATTTTGTAAAAAAGAAGAACACAGATATGACTTTACAACAATATTTCAGCAACTTATTCAGAATTGATGGCAAGAAAATATTTGGGATAGAGGAAATTCCCATCAGACTCTTATTATATGACTATGGCTATGACAGCAAGATTATTATGGAATACTGATAATGGAAGATTGGACACTGAAATTACTGGACTTAACAGGACTATTGAAGATGGAAGATGGAATTAATATGGATAATGGAATAATGGCTATTGAAATTATTGGACCTAACAGATTTTGATGAGATGGATTAATCGATATGTTTATTTGGACTATGGTTATGACAATAAGATTATTATTATTATTGAGATGGATTAATCGACATGTTTATTTGGAGAAAAATTGATAGATATATTTCTTAAAGAATTGAAACCTCTCTTTGACTTTTTGTGGAAAGAATAAAGTAATGTTTATGAGATTTGATGATTAATTAAGATAACTACTGGAGGAAAGTGATTTTATAATATAATTTAAGAGACAGGATTGTTATATATTGTAGACCTACAACTGATTTGATCTGCGACAAATGGGAAGTCAACATTTTATTTTTTTGTTTAATCATTTTTGTTTTGTTTTGTTTTTTGTCTTGGAATGTTTTATGATTTTGTTTTGTATGTTTTATGAAAATTTGAATAAAAATTATTGTAAAAAAAAAAAAGATGTTGCTGTCCTACAACTTCCATCATCCCTAGCCATTGGCCATGCTTGCTGGGGCTGATGGGAACTGTACTTCAACAACATTTAGAGGACCAAAGGTTCTCCACGCCTGAACTAGCTCAACAGAAAAGTCTTCACTGGAAAGACCGCAAAAATAGCACTAGATGAACCTCCCTGGGAAGGCTGCTGTCAAGGAGGTGCCGCTACTTTAAAGGACCTCTCTCCCGGGTGGCTACCTGCCTCACTTCATTCATTGGAGGCATCCAGAGCGTATGCCTCTGGCAAGCCCACAAGCAGGAGATGAGCACAGTTACACTCTTTCACTCATGATCCTCAGCAATTGTTATACAGAGGCATGCATCCTCTGATCCTAGGGGTTGCCATCATGACTAGTAGCTATTGGTTCAAATGGGTCCAAATTGTTCATCGGCTGCATTGACTTGATAGCACTGAGGAAGTAATTCCAATTTTAGCTATTTCAAACATTTGAATTATTATTTATTTTGTTCTTGTAAATGGTATTTATTAGCTGCTCTTCAGTCAAAAGTTTCAAAATGACTTACAAGAGTTACAGAGGAATCAAAAAATGTTTGGGCAGGGAGAGCTGAAGGTGGATGAAGTGGGCAGCCATGTACAAAGTTCTATACCTGGTGTGGGGAACCTTTGGCCCTCCAGATGTTGCTGAATTACAACTCTCATCAGCCCCAGCAAGCATGGCCAATGGTCAAGGATGATGGCCATTGTAGTTCAGCAACATCTGGAGGGCCACAGGTTCCACATGCCTACTCTATACAGCTTGGGACCACAATACCTAAAAGATTGTCTTAACCTTTATATACCCAAATGATTGCTGTGTCCTGCAGGAGACAGCATCCTGCAGATGTTATCTCATCTGGAGACCCATTCTGCACAATGTCAGAATCAGGGTGGCACCTTCCCTTTGGAACTCCCTCCATTCACATACCAGACAAGTGCCATCTCCATTGTCTTTTCAGTGTCTGCTGAAGACTCTCCTCTTTCAACAAGCCTTCTGAGTGGAGATTTGTATCCCAGTCAATATGTGTATTGGATTTGAAATTGTTTTTATATATATGTAATTGTTGTAATTGGGGTTTGTTTTATATGCAATGGTTTTTCATTGCTTTTATATATTCAATAGTTTTGCCTGTTTTTATATACGCAATTGTTTTATATATGTTTTTATTAGATTGTGAAAATGCTTTGAGGTGATTTTTAAGAAACCATGCCTGGCACTAGCAGGGCCCCTACAGCTGGCCAAGGGCCCCTGTGACTGGGGCTGGGAGGATGGAGCTTCTGCTCTGCAATTCCTGCCAGCATTGGGTCACAGAGCCGATGCACTCTCCAAGGCATCACCAGCCCCACACACACACACAACTGGCACACACTTAAATACATCTGGTTGCACCACCTCTTGTGTCACCATATCAGTGCCTGGGTGCACCACCTCTTGTATGGCCATATCAGCTGCAAATGCATGCATGCCATCACCCAAGATGTTAACATATCCCTGCCTCCATTTTGGGCGATGGCAGGCATGCACTCTGACACAAGAGGTGTTGCAACCAGTTGTATTTAAGTGCGTGCACATGGGCAGAGGCGGGGACCCTATATGAAGCAATTCATAAACAAAATATATAAATAAATAATTTCTCCCCACAACACTCCCCAAGTAGCATTGTGCTGGAACATTGCTGGAAATAAAAAAAAAATCCAACCACCCATCTTGGGAGGCCCAGGAACACGTCAATGCCAGTATGCTTAGCAGAAGCACCAATGTGCCGCGTGTTGACTCCAGACCCACTAGACTGAACATCTGAAGTGGCCTTATGACCAACCATTCCAGTTAGCCAAGAGCAAATGCTTTTGATGTTGGCAAAAGCTGCTCCATTTTTTAGCAAAGGGTGTAAATAACTTGCTACAACCTTGATACCCAGAAGCATCTTTAAATACCAGCTGAAAATTTCAAGGAGGGATAGGGGAGAAATTTGATTTAATTCACATTTAAAGCTAAATCTATCAAATTTCCACTCTCCGAAACTACATGAAAACTGAAATACAACCATCCTTTGAAATTTGCATTTCTCTGAATTTTGCGATGCAGTTCTCCAACCAAACCATTGGTGGTGTTCATCAGAGTAGACCATTAAAATTAATAAACCCAAGTTAGTTGTGTCCATTCATTTCAATGGGTCTACTCCGAACAGGACTAGGGAACATTGTGAACCAATGTTCACAAAAATGCATGTGTTAGGGAAAGGTGTACATAAAAATGAATGTATTTGTGAAAATAACATTAAAAATGCATTGTATTAGGGGAAATTACTTGAAAAAATGTGTAAATTAGTCAAAGCTGCATGCAAAAATGTGTTTATTATGAGAAATGTGCATTAAAATGCTGAAGAATTTTCATGAGGATTTTTTTAAAAGAAATTTGCAAATTGCTGCAGAAATGTGGAGATCTGAATTTATGATTGGAAAAACAAGAAACTGAGATAACCAAAAATGACAGAATCTTCCATCCCTAACTGTGATGCCAGAAGTATCTTTAAATATCAGCTGAAAATTAATCTTTCCACCCAGATACTTTCCTGCTCTTTCCATTATAACCTTTAGAAAGATAATCTTTCATTTACCAGGCTCTCTTGAAGGTGAACTCTTTACCCTTCCCACAAATGACCAAGGCCTCCATACTACTTAGCCTGCAAGAGCTGAAATTATTATCAGGTTTCATGCAAATATATATATATATATATAAGCTTCTCCAATTAGATGCGCCAAAAAATATCAGGAGGTAGTTGAATGTTAAATGATTTTCAGGTCCAGGAGAGATCTTTACAGCCATCCATTTTTACAACCAAGCCGTGCAGTTCAAATGTCAGCCTGTGCTAATTGGATTAATCTGGCTCTCAGCAATATCTTCCTCTCTCCAAAAGGCCTGCTGTCATTTGGTCTCAGTAGGGTCAACATCCAAAACTCCCATTTAATTTTCTCCAGGAGGAGAAAAGGATCCCACCCACCTACCCGCGGGGCAATTGCTTCATTTCATTTGCCTACAAGAAAAGTAGCCCTATCACAATGTCCATTTTTCTTCTGTCTGGGTCTTTCTGATATGATAAGGACAGCGCTTTCCTTTGCTGGTGACTCCATGCTTAATTAGCTCCAGATGCAGCCTAATTAGGCAGTCTGTGTGCCAAGCGCATTGCTCCATTCATTGTCACTTGCAAAGTTTCCCCATAAGCACTCTTCACCACTACGCAAATGAACAAGGTTGGACCTGATAAACAGATGCTGAAGGTGTGTGCCAAGCTCTGTACAGTGGCTTATATCCAACTAGGTCCTACTCAGAGTAGACACATTGAAACTAAGTTAGCCATGTCCATTAATTTCACCGGGTATACTTTGAGTAGAACTAACTGGATACAACCTGGTGTCCCCAGTGGTGGAAAATGTGGGCTCCTGCTGGGAGGAAGGGCGGGATATAAATCAGATAATAAATAAATAAATAAATAAATAAAATTTCCCCCACCCATCTACGATCTGGGAGGGATGGAACATAATCAACATTTTGAGGTGGAAGTGAAGATGCTGTGCCTTTTACTCTTCCTGCTTATTTTCTTTTTTTTCTTTTTTTCTTTTTTTCTTTTTAGTCTTAATTACTAATTTATATGATGACCCTCCGTGGCTATGCTCATGGCCGGAGTTCAATTCCAACAGAAGGAGGAAGTCAAATCTCCAGTAAAAGGGGTTGAGGTCCACTCAGCCCTCCATCCATCCGTGGTCAGTAAAATGAGTATCCGGCATATGCTGGGGGGTAAAGAAAGGCCAGGGAAGGAACTGGCAATCCCACCCCATATATATGGTCTGCCTAGTAAACGTCGCACACTTTTCAAGGCATTTTCTCATCACATTCCAAACCATATAATGTTGGGGGAGGTTAAAGTGGGTTTCTTGTGCTAGGGTGACAGAGCTGTTTAATCCACTTTAAATGCCCAAATCTAAAGTTCCAGTAGTTAGTTGGTTAGTTTAATATATGGTCACAGACCCATTCAAATAAAATAGTCAATAAAAAACATCAGAATAGTTAAGATACAGAAATATAAAGGTACATCATAAAAGAAATAGCAGTTTAGAGAGAAGAATCCTCTTGCGACTCCTTTGAGCAGAGAAGAGGAACTGTCTCTGTTGTAGACTTATTAAAATCAGCTAAGAAATGTTTCAAAAAGCAGACCAATTATATGGAAAGTTCCAAGTAGTCTATCGTGATTCTCCCTATAAAAATTGCATACAAAAAAGACATGAGTCAATGTTTCAACTTCGTCACCACAATGATACATCCGGTCCACATAAGGGGCACCTTCCACGAGAGCAGAAGAGAGACAGTTAAACCTGGCTCTGGAGAATACATGCCGATACTTAGGAATAGACAGATTCTCCAAATAGTTAGCGTGTTTGGGGAACTGGAAATTCAGACCAAGATGGGTAGGGGGGCATATTTTGCAAGCATTTGATACAGGAAGTTGAAAGTCGATATCCCTAATTGGTTGGTCTAAAATGAATTTAGCAGTCTTAAAATTTTGTGTAAGGATAAAATCAAAAGAAAAACCTAATGAATGCAGTTTAACAATAACAAAATTAGACCAAGAACTGGTGTAAACGTCTTTCAAAAGAAGATTTAAATAGCCTAAAGAAGGATCGCTGAAGACAACGTTAAGCCAATATCTAAAAGCAGAGGATCATGCAGCGCACTTGATAGAAACAAGGCCGACCTCGAGACATAAGCCCACAGCTGTGACACACCTTGGCATTCCAATTAGAGATCTCAGGAATTTTGAAAGACACTTTCCACAGCTCCAAAGTTCCAGTACGTGCTTGAATCTCTCCTACAAAATACTGAAAGTCTGGAGGCACCCAAAAAGAAGGTAGTGAGAGAACTGCATGAGCTCAGTGAAAAAATCTTTTCATATGCAAGGCCCACTCGTAATTGATGCTAGCATCTAATTGGCCCTGAGAAAAATAAGGAGAAGTATTTATGATGCAAATTTGCATTCTGGCCAAAGTCGGTTTTCCATTTCACACTGCAAGCCTAGGGCAGCCACTTACACAATTTTGGGTCCTAAAAATATACATCTCAGGTATCAAAGGCCAGGGTAAAGAGGTGCATCTTCAGCATTCTCCAAAAACTCTATTATGAAGGTGCCAAATGCACCTCTGGGGGGGGGAATTTGGGGCCTGAATCATTTAGGGCTTTACACACTAGCATGAATACCTCGAATTGGGCCTGGAAACAAATGGCCACTGAAGCAAGAGTCATTTTAGGCTTCATATCAGTCTGCTCTAAGGCTGCTTCATATGGATCCCAAGTACTGATTCAGGAAACCTGGGCTTTTTCACTCATGCAAAGCACATAGATGGGAATCCTTTATGTTTCTAGCAGTCCTTCACGCTTGGCAGCTTTTGAAAATCCAAACTAGGGAGTGGGGAGTTTTAGCCTCTCGCTCCCCTCATCTTGAAGTCTCCCCCATTGCTCCAGTGAACCCAAGATGAAAGTGAAGCCATGAAGTTATTTGCATCCCTTCAGACCATATTCCTGACTCATGCTAGAAAGAAAAACATTGCAATTAACAATAGTACTTAGCATTTATGTAAACGCTTTGAAATTATTGATATATTTATATAATGCCCACGATGTAGACGTTTACAGTGTTTCACATGCAACATTATTCTCATTCATCCTTGCTTTCTGCTGCGGTGTGTGTGTGTGTCTTGCAAATTCTGAGCTAGGTGACCTCCAGCAACAAGATTTGTCTGGAAGACTTTAGATCTGAGCTGTCCAGCAGCTCAGTAGCAAAGTCCAATTGATGTGCAACGTAGCTGAGAAGCCGTGTAAAAGATTTTCTTCTTTGATCCAGGAGTATAGGAGCAACTATACCTATTAAGGTAAGATCTTGTTAGTTTAGGGTGCACTTTACCATACAGCTCAGGTCCTGAAGGACTGCCTTCCCCATATGAACCTCCCCAGACACTGAGATCATAGGAACATAGGACGCTGCCTTGTACTGAGTCAGACCATTGGTCCATCTAGCTCAATACTGTCTACACTGACTGGCAGCAGCTCTCCAGGGTTTCAAGCAGGGATCTCTTCTAGCTCTACCTGGAGATGCTGGGGATTGAACCTGGGATCTTCTGCATGCTCTGCCACTGAGCTACAGCCCTTCTCCAGTAACTAAGTTCGTGATTCTCTGCACGCCACCTCTGAGAGAGGTCCAACAAGAGA
This sequence comes from Rhineura floridana, assembly GCF_030035675.1. Taxonomy (NCBI): domain Eukaryota; kingdom Metazoa; phylum Chordata; class Lepidosauria; order Squamata; family Rhineuridae; genus Rhineura; species Rhineura floridana. The sequence goes on from NC_084492.1 coordinate 36,212,859, forward strand.
AAAGGCCTTTTCCGTAGTAGTTCCCCCTCTATGCAATGCTCTGCCTAGGGAAGCCCACCGGATGAAAACTTTGTCATCATTTCAGTGCCAGGCAAAGGTCTTCCCAGGTATTTGGGAAGTGCCAATGACTAGATGTTTTTAATATTTTTATGTATTTTTATTATTCTCATTGTAAATCGCTGCAGCACTTTTTGTTGTGGGAGGCGATACACAAATTCAATAAGCCTAACCTAAGCTACATCTTTTTTAAAAAAAGGGATGAGATTATTCTGCATTCACAGTGCTCAGCTGTGCTTGCTGGTTCCCTGGATATATTTGGATTGCACTTGCAGATTCATTGGGCTGCAAGAAAGCAGAAAGTCATACCAGTCCCCTTTCTTAAATCAGGATTCTCCAAACATCACCCCACATCAGCAGCACACAACAACCTGCCTCACAACACACAGAGTTTAGTAATGCAGTACAGATGGCTCAAGTGAGTGAGTCAAGCTGCTTGCTGTACGTTACAAGGTGGCATAATGCTCTACATAGATTGACCAGCTGGATTCACAGTGTAAAGGGGCTGCTATATCCACCTTTTTTGGGGGGGGGGAAGACTATCAAATTGGGATGGATCCCACTTACAGTGAAATCCTACTCTACTCAACCCTTCTCTACTCAGAAGCAGGGCTGGACAAATCTATCCATTTTTATTTTTCTCAGCTTCTCATTTTTTTCCCTATCTTAATTTTAGTTCACCTCATTTCTGCGGTTTTAAAAAAGCATCCTCAACAAATTTGGCAACATTTTAGTGCACATCTCTTGTGCTATGTACATTTTTGCATTCCATTTTGCCAAATATACACGTTGTTATAAGTAATTTTCCATAAATGCATTTTTTGGAATATTATTTTCACTAATATATGCATTTTGATGCATGCCTTCCTCCAGTACACATTTTTAAGGACATTTTTTGGTTGGAGAACTGCATCACAAAATTCAGAGATATGTTAATTTCAAAGGATAGCAGTGTTTCAGTTTTGGGAAGTGCAAATTAGTTAGAGGTTTTTTATTATTAAAAGGCAAGCCTACCTGAGTTACTCTTCCCATCCCTGCTCAATCGTAAGTACCACTGAGATGAAAGGACTTTACACCCAGGTAAATCTGTACAGCATTGCAACCTTAACCTCTCATCTCCACCTGCGGAAAAAACCTCTATCCCCAAAATAATGCACACCTCACATGTAGGTCCTGATTTGGTGTTGCAGAGAAGAAGAAAAGAACACCCAGTTGTTATTTATTTATTTATCATTTGGTGTATAGCCTACCCTTCCTCCCAGCAGGAGCCCAGGGCGGCAAACAAAAGCACCAAAAACCCTTTGAAACGTCATAAAAACAGGTATCTGAATATATATTTCCCCTTTTGTGTCTCACTGGACACCAAACCAAAATCAGCACAGAGGATGAAGTAACATCAAACTTGTGGGAGGAGGAGGAAGAAGAAGGCTAGTTTGTGCCACAACCGTGTTTGGGACACAGAGGTTGAAAGAGTGTGTGTCTGTGGGTACATATGGTTTTTATTAAAGTGCACAAGGCTGACAACAAATCAGGGTATTAGAGATAATTGACCTCTCTCAAGACTAACTCGACAATCACAGAAGCTTCAATTGTGCAGGGGGAGGGGAGGCTGAAAGGCTCCACAGAAGTGGGACAGGGGCCCGGTGGAGTGGAATTACACTACCTTGTTTCCAAAGACAAATTTCCTGAAGGTATGTAAGTAATCGGGTAAAAGTATATTACAGGAACAGTGCCTTCCAAAGAAGAGGAAAACAGGCAATCGGAAACTGGCGACTCCATAGGCTGAGGGCTGCAATCCTAGACACATTTACCTGGGAGCAAGCTCCGCAGAGCACAGTGGGACTTGGGTCTGAGTAAGCATGCGGGCAGCGACAAGATCCTAAGCACATAAGCTAGGGAGTAAATCTTTTTCAACTTAGTGGGGCTTACTTCTGAGTAAATGCATAGGGTCATGCTGCATAGCTGCAGCCTTAAACACACTTACTAAGGGAGTAAACCCCCAGTGAATAAAGAGGGATGTACTCTGAGAAAACATATGCAACCCTAATCAGACTCACCAAAGAATAAATCCCTCCGGTCTGGGGGCCGAATGTGGCCCTCTAGACCTCTCTATCTGGCCCTCAGAATTTTCCCCAGGCAACACCCCCTCTCCTTGGGCCACAAGCCCATATCTGCATCCTCATTGAGTGCTTTCACACAGCTAGAATGCCTCCAACTTGTGCATAACTTGTTGCCTATTGTTCAAAAGGAAGAGTCGCATCCATGGCTTCACCCATTTTTGCCTCTGGTCCCGACCACCAATGGCATGCGGCCCCAGATGGTTGCCCATGAGGCTGAAAAAGATTCCCCGCCCCTGATCTAGAGGTTACATTCTCTGCCCCGAATGCCAGTTGTCTGTCCCAGATGTCAATCTCCCTTTGTTATGTACAATTGTATAAATGTTAGCAGAGATCATCAACAGTCTGAGATGCAGTGTGCCAGTGTGTGGGTTTACCTAAGTGGCAGGCTTTTACCCTGCATTGAGATCACTGAGACTTAAGACTTAGTAAAATAAGAAAAGCTACTTTATTTGTAGAAGTACATAGTAGATAGCAAAGGCATACCTAGTTGTAACTAGCTAGCTAAATTGGAGAAGCAACACCCAGTTTGGGGAGTTGCCCTCATGGCTCAGAAGAGAGACAGCAGAGACAAAGGTGTCTCCTCTCTCTCGGACAGTTTAAGAAGAGAAGAAGGGAAAGGGCAGAAGGAGGAGGGACAGCAAGCTTCCCCGAGCATATCAGTCTGCGATGGAAGGAAGTCAGTCAGAGCATCACAGGTAAAGGTAGTCGAGCCCATCCATCTGGAGGACCCTAACTCTATCTCCCTTCTGGAATATAAACAAAAGAACAAAACAGGAGTTGCTCTTGCCCCACTTCCAACACCCTAAACCTGGGAGGAGGCAGAACTGGATGTGCTTCCACAATGAGAGGTGTGGCATTCTTTAGAGCTTGGAAAAGTTACTTTTTTGAACTACAACTCCCATCAGCCCCAGCCAGCATGGCCACTGGATTGGGCTGATGGGAGTTGTAGTTCAAAAAAGTAACTTTTCCAAGCTCGTACATGCACTTTCTTCCATACATACTCATAGTCTTGTGAACCGCCCAGAGAGCTTCGGCTATGGGGCGGTATATAAGTTTAATAAATAAATAAATAAAAGAGCTCTTCATAAAGTGAAAAGGGCATTCTGCACATGCTCGGAGGCCCTGTTACTCTTTTAGTAAGGGAGAAATGGCTTTCTGAACATAGAGAGGCACTCTCTTATGATAACTTCACATGCCCCAGAACGAAACCCTTGGCATGTAAGCATGCTACAGGGAGCCCTCCAAGGATTATTTATGTATTTATTTATTTTTAAAAAGAGTCAAAACCTCTTTTTAGAGTGTAGAATTATTTTGTCTGTTTCCCCACACACACCACTTTCCATCTGCTGTGCTAAAGAGCAGAGATTTCCTGCTGCCCCCATCTGGGGTGTTTTGGAACTTGCTTGCTCTTTCATCTGCCAAAGGCATGCCAGGAAAGAGCCGTCAGCAGGACACACTGTTATTCTTGGCTGCTTGAAGCAGGAGGGATGTAACTGAGCATGTTTCTCGCAGTCACCGACTGAGATTATACAAGATCTGACACATTTCCAAAAGTGCAGCCTCTCTCTCTCTCTCTTCCTTCCAGGTGCTACAAACTGCTCAGAAATAGAAACCAAACCAAAAACAGAGCTGCAGCCTTCCAGATTCCATTTATGATACAGAATTTCTATAGCTTAATTTTTTATGAACAAATTAAAGAGCGTGCAAGGTTTTTTACAAGGTCCAAAATGGACAGGTTCACACAAGTCTGGATGAGCTATCACAGAATATATATATGTATATAAGCCATCAGACCATAATGCATGGGGGTGGGGCATGGCACGGCGGCAGGATGACAGGCAAGCCAGGTGAGCAGGTGTTGGGGAATGGCAGGTGAGTGGGCAGCAGAGGCTGAGCAAGCAAGCGAGCAGTGGGGGGCAAGTGAGTGGAGAGGACAAGCCACCAGGTGGTGGGAGGCAAGTGAGCGGGCAGTGGGGGGCGAGAGAGCAGACGGCGGCAAGAGCAGGCAGGCAACAGCAACAACACGGGAGGCCAGTAAGCTGCCTGAATGGGGTGGCAGCAAATGCCTGGGGGCCCTTTTAGGAGTTATCTGGGGGGAGAGTTTGGGGACTTGCCGCTGGGTGGGTGTGGGGGTGCCTGGTGTGTGTGGGGTGCCTGATGGGTGTGTGGGGAGGTGCATTTGGGAGACGGGGGGTTGGGAGTTCATGAGTGAGTGTGTGTGTGTGTGTGTGTGTGAGAGAGAGAGAGAGAGAGAGACAGAGAGAGAATCTCTGGATGGGTGGACATGTTTGGCAGTACATGTGTGTGTCCCTGTCTGGCAAGCAGAGTAAGTGGCAGGAGATTCGCAGGGCCCCCCAGTGTGTGTGTATATATATATATAACTAGCATGATGATACTTCACATTAGAGATGAGGGAGAAATTCAATTAAGTTCTTATTTAGAGGCAAACTGCCCTAATATGCACTTTCCAAAAAAATGTATGAACCAAAATGCAGCCATCCTTCGAAATTTTCACTTCTCTCAATTTTCCAATTGCAGTTCTCCAGTCAAGAAATGTGTACAAAAGTGAATATACTGGGCTATAGTGTACTTAAAAATGTATACACTAGCTAAAATGTCATACAAAATATGTATTACATTAGGAGAAATTGCTTTGCAAAAAAAGTGTCTATTCGGCAAAATTGCATGCAAACACATGTACATTAGGAGAAAATCACACTGAAATACTGATGAATTTTCATGAGGACTTTAAAAAAATCTCACACTGATGTGGAAACATGGAGAAGCGAACTTAAGACTGAGAAAATGAGAAACTGAAAAACTGAGTTTTGCCTAGCTCTGCTTCAAATGTAATGTGTGTTTTTTCCCAGTTGAATCAGTGAAAATTATTCACCAGTGACTCCTCATGTTAAACACTCATAGGAAGCCACCTTATACTGAGTCTGACCATTGGTCCATCTAGCTTAGTATTGTCTGCATTGCCTGGCAGCAACTCTTCGGGGTTTCAGACAGGAGGCTCTCCCAGTTCTGCTGGAAGATGCCAAGGATTGAATGTGGGACCTTCTGCATGCAAAGCACTGAGCTATGGTGGTACCCCAATCAAGCAATGTCCATGAATTTGTGAACCAGCTAGAAGTATCTCATTCATATTGACAGGAACCGTGTGAAGCTGGTCATTAACAATTCCATTTCACAGACGGAGAGAGCGAAAGGTGAGACCCAGTCGGCATCTTCCAGCAGCTCTTTGAGTTTACAAAATTATTTTTCAGAAAAATCCATCCCAAAATTGGCAAGCAAAATGTGATGACTGCAGTACACCTAAGTTCAAATGGAGAGCGGGTTTTACCTCCAGAGGTGCTGACAATCTTTTACCCATGAGTTAGACTCATGAATATCTTTCTTCCTCCTTTGTATGTTTTTTTAGGCCTCTGGGTCCTTTATTTCAGTTGCCCACAGCAGATTGTAGCTATCATAAGAGCTAGTGCACAACATTAGCAAACTGGTTTCTCCTGGGGGCGGGAAACCCCGAAGACCTTCGGATAAAAATAAAAGCTGCATTAAGGGTTGAAGTGATTTATATACAGAATAGCCAAAACCGTAGATTAATGCACAAGGCGTTTGCTGAAATGCCACTTGGGATGGTTTTGATTCAATCCATGCCACAGGAGGCTTTTTGCTGATGGATGACCTCTGGCCTTTGACTCCATGACCTTCCCTGCTCTGGCCAAAGGAACTACTGTCTGTCCTCTGATAACCCTAGTAGTGACATCGCTCAACTGGTTTCAATTCCCCCACTCTGCTGCCTATGAAGAAAGATGTTACAGGGCCTAGGGATAGGGGAGAAACTTGATTCAATTTGTATTTAAAGCCAAATCTGTCAAACTGGCACTTTCCAAAACAATACGAGAACCGAAATACAGCCAGTCCTTCAAAATTTACATTTCTCCAAATTTTGCAATGCGGTTCTCCAACCAAACAATGTTTACAAAAGTGCATATATTAGGGGAAAGTGTGCACCAAATGGATATAGTGAAAATAACACAAAAATTCCATTATATTACGATAAATTGCTTGGGAAAATGGGTGCAAGTCAAAACTGTATACACAAATGTATTCATTAGAAGAAATTTGCACTAAACTGCTGAAGAATTTTCATGAGGATCTTTTTTAATTGCAAATTGCTGCAGAAGTGTGGAGAACCAAATTTAAGTTAAGAAAAATGAGAAACTTAGACAACCCAAACCGAGAGATCCTTCCATCCCTAATTGTGGGAAACATCACATGTACACAGATTCAAATAGGGCTGACTGCGTTTTAAGCCGGTAACGTGCCCTACCCTAACATTTATTGGATTTGGATTCCCTTTTCTTCAAGTGCACGGATCAAAGTGCAATGCGCATGGAAACCCTTGATAACTTTTGCCAAAGTGCTTCCCTCTCCTAGCCCCTGTGTCAGCCTCAATCTTGCCCTTGGCAACAGAGACCACCTGGCTGCTTTAGGAAGGGCAGAGACCAGGAAGGGTCTGTCTCCATCTGTTCCTTACAGAACTCCAATGCTGGGTCTGAGAGGTTGTGGAACAACTCCCAGGCGCTTTTTGCCTTCCCGCAGCCAATGGATCACTACCAGAATCATTGCATTTGCCACTAGCATCACTTGCACCATGGAAACAAAAGAGGGCACCAGTTGCATAAAATGGGCATGCTCGTTTATATGTACAGCTGCAAATTTAGAAATCGCTCCTTTAAACAGAAATGCCATCCGCCTCAACACAACGGAGAAGACTATGAGCAGGGGCGCTGTGTGCCTGCTCAGTCCGCTCTCCGGGCACTCTCAATGAATGAGCTTCAAGGGCTCGCCTGTCTCTCACTCGGGCGATGGCATTTTTCACACTCCCTTACTCCCATCAGGAAGGAGCACCGCTCAATGGCAGAGCATCTCCTTTGCATGCTGCGCAAGGTCCCAGGTTCAATTCCTGGCAGCTCCAGTTAAAAGGATCCAGAGGCAGATTATGGGAAACACCTCTCTCGGACTGAGGCTCTAAAGAGCTGGTACTAGCAAGTGTCGACAGTGCTAAGCTGGACAGGCAAAGCTGGCTCTGACCCGGCAGAAGGCAGCTTCCTATTGACAGGATGCCTGGAGCTGTGCAGAATATAGGCGCACTCTCCAAAGGGCTTGCAAGTCTACAGCAGAAGCATCTGATATGGGTAAGAGGCACCTGCATGTCGCTTGTTGCACATGGTGCTCTAGATCAGGGGTAGATAACGTGGTGCACTCCAGATATTGTTGGACTACAACTCCCAGCATCCCTGACTATTGGTTCATGCTGGTCATTGACCATAACAATAAAGATATATATAATCCCTGACTATTGGTTGTGCTTGCTGGGACTGATGGGAGCTATAGTTTCAACAACATCTGGAGGGCGCCATGTTGATTATCCCTGCTCTAGATTGCATGGCCCTGGGGATGAATATTATTAGGGCAGCCTGGTGGTAGGGGCATAAGGAAGCTGCCTTGAGATCATTGGGCCGCCTAGCTCAATACGGTCAACACTGACTGGCAGCGGCTCTCCAAGGTCTCAGAGTGGAAGGCTTTCCCAACCCTGCCTGGAGATGCCAAGGACTGAACCCGGGACAGGTAACTCTACCACTGAGCTATGGTCCTTCACCTAAAATGGATTTAAGTCCTTGTGGCTCTGAATAAGTAGCTCAGTTCTAGCTCAGTATTCTCCGCTCTGGCTGGCAGGGGCTCTGCAGGGATTCAGACAGGGGTCTCTCTCAGTCCTACCTGGAGATACCAGGGACTGGACCTGGGACCTTCTGCATGCAAAGCAGATGTTCTCCCACTGGGCTACATTAGGGGACACTGCTCCTCTATCTTTAAGTTCCAAGAGGGAATTTCTGTGAGTGCAGCTTTTCCTCTCAAAAGTTGGGCAGAGGCATGAGAAGCCTGAAATTCTCACTCCCACACAAATGGCACTGCCTTTTGGGGCCACCTGCACTGCTTGCTACATGTTGATCCCTTCTAATTCAGCCAGCCTGACACCGACTTATCTTGACCTAACTCTGCATTTCATTCCGATAGAGGAGATAGGTGAGCGAGTATCTGGAATCTGTTGAGCAAGTGCTAGACAGTGCTAGATGAAAGCACCACTGGGAGGGATTCTGCCACTGCCGGATTTATGATGCTCACCTTCCTCTCCTCTCCTCACCCCACCCCCACCCACCCCATTCCCTCCTGACACTAAAAGTGATGAATTTTGTGTTGGTGTGAAAGCAGAAATGTTCCATTTTGCAACTGACATCTTCCAAAGCTGAGATTTACAAGCAAGGCTGCAGACACATGCAAGACTGGGTGGAATCTTTCCCCGATTTAAAAAAAAAAGTTGGACTTTCTCCCTTCTGAGAAAGGTTCCACTAATCTTGGCTTTTAAGTTGAAAGGTAGCCAATGCCTTTTTCTTTCAATGGCATTTTTACGTGCTGCTTTTTGAAACTGGTTTATACCGTGCATCTGGGTGTTCTTTTTTTTTTTTTGAAAGCACTAAAGCTGGAGAGAAAGTTTGGTGCAAATGTAAATTTAGAAATAGTGATGCACATTTAGAGAGAGTTGTTGTTGTTGTTATGTGCCTTCAAGTTGATCATGCATTATGGTGACCCTATGAATCAGTGACCTCCAACAGCATCTGTTGTGAACCACCCTGTTCAGATCTTGTAAGTTCAGGTCTGTGGCTTTCTTTATGGAATCAATCCATCTCTTGTTTGGCCTTCCTCTTTTTCTACTCCCTTCTGTTTTTCCCAGCATTATTGTCTTTTCTAGTGAGAGAATTCTAGAGAGAATTACTGTAGTTTAAATAGAAATACAATTTACCCAGGGACTTGTGTGCCTGCTCACTCTGCTGACCAGGTGCTGCTAACTGTTGATAGGCAACGTCCAAGGCTCCCTCCTGCTCTCCCTCGCCCTCATAAATCCATACCAGCTGTGCGGTGAATAGTTTTGCCAGAATCTGTTCTTGAACTCTGATCATTCCGTGTGTTTGCCTGGATGGAGGACGCAGAGGGGTGTGCAGAAAAACTAGTTGACATGAATCGCTCCACCCACTTTTGTAACAGGCCCCTGCCACCACTAGCCATGTGGCCCTCAGACTGTTGTTGAACTAACCCTAGAGAAGGAGAAATTTGGGGAGAAGGAGATCAAGAGTGGGGTAAGTCTACACTATGAATTTACACTGGTCCTACGCTGATTTAACTATTGTAGCTTCCCCCAGATGGTCCTGGGAATTGCTGGCTAGTGAAGTTGCTAAAAAGTCTGTTAGGGATTTCTTACTGAGCTGTAATTTCCAGAATTCTTTTGAGAGGAAGAATGGCTGTTAAACCACTATGTCTTTCGTGTAGCTATAGTCTAAGGGCAATCCTCTGTTAGGGATGGGGGTGAAATTGGACTCAGTTTGTATTTAAAGGAGGACCTACCTAGCCGGTATTTTCTGAAACAATATGCAAATCAAAACACAGCTATCCTTTGAAATTCACACTTCTCTGAATTTTGCAATACAGTTCTCCAGTCAAGTAATTCATACAAAAATGCATATTTTAGGGGAAAGTATGCAGAAAAATACATATATTTGTGGAAATAGCACAAAAATGCATTATATTAAGGGACATTAGTTTGCAAAAGTGTGTATATTAGGTCAAATTGGTTTGCAAAAATGTGTATATTAGGTCAAATTGCATAGAAAATGTGTTTATTAGGAAATATTCATGGTAAAATGCTGGTGAATTTTCATAAGGAGTTTTGTGGGGGTTTTAAAGGGAAATTGATGTAGAAATGTGGAGAACTGAATTTAAGACTGGTAAAATGAGAAATTGACAGAAATGGAAACTGACCTATTTGGCCATTCCTAATCCCAAATCTGAAAAAAGAAAAGATTGCCATTCTACCCCATATATATAATGACAGATCTGAGTCACAAGTCTAAACAGAAAAACATTTTTTCGTAAAGTATGCCACATTGCATTTCATTTTATTTTCCTAACATTGCATCTACATAGCTCTGTACATGTCTGCAAATCTTGGCTTGCCCACAAGAGATGTGAACTGACTTCATCATCCCCCGTAAGAAGGTGGTCTCATCTCTGCAGGGTCAGGTTTGAGGTCACTGAGAGGGCACTGCTGGGAAAGGTCATCTTCTCGAGCTGTTGCTGTCATACCTGCTGGGGAGGTAATCTGAAACAGAAGACAGCCAGGCAAGGGGCTGTCAGTTCTTTAGCTTTTCAGAGTGCAGATTTGTCATCTGGACAGATTGGCATGTTCAAGATAAGCTGCGGACACTTTGTCAGAAGTGCGTGCGTGCATTGCAGGAAGGAGGGTCCTGAGCAGACCTGCTAGTCCTACTCAGAAGCTGAAGTTGATGAACATGACTAACTTACATCCATTAATTACAATGGGTCCATTCTGAGTAAAGGTAATAGGATCCAACCCAGGTTCATTAATTTCAATGGGTTGTATCCAATGTTAGTTCTAGTCAAAGTAGACCCAATAGGTTGTATTCAACTAACTCCTACTCCAAGTAGACCCAATGAAATTAATGGACCTAAGCTAACTTCAATGGGTCTTCTCTGACCAGTTGAATGCCACCCACTTAAATTAATGGACATGACTAACTTAGGTCCATTAATTTCAGTGGGTCTACTCTAAATATAACTTAGTTAGCTACAACCCTTCATTGATGCCTGGATTGTTTTGGGTCTACTACTGCAGTTACATGCAGGACTACTAACTTTTCTTTAAAAGTTACCTGGCCATGGTACCTGGCCATACCATTATTGTTGCTGTTGTTAACACTTACAAAGGGGAACAGGAAGCCAGCACTGTAAGCTATGTTTCTTCACTTGCCAATGGATGAGATCTCTCCCTGGCAATAAGTTCTTCCTTGGCTGTAATGGGTAAAGCCTCCCAGTGGTGCCAGAGGCCAGAGTGGCTTCCCTTTATTTCTGAAAACCCTTCTGGGCCAGACCAAAAGTCCTTCTAATTCATCATCCTGTTTCCCACAATAACCAAACAGCTGCCTCTGGGAAACTTCCAAATAGAGCATGAACGCAACCGCCCTCTTCCATTTTTGCCACCTCAGAATGTAAGTTTCTGAGGTAAACTGCCTCTGACCCTGGAGGTTCCTGCTTAGGTTTGTCTAATCCCCTTGTTAAACCATCAAAGTAAGTGGGCTGGAATTACTTGGTGAGGGAATGACTTCCACCGTAATGGAATTTCGTGGTCAGTGGTACAGAATGCCGTCGGGAGCTGATGGGAGTTACAGTCCACAACATTTGGAGGGTGCTAGGTTGGTAAAGGCAGAGCTTAGGGGGGACAGTAGTAGTAGCAGTAGTATATAGTTAATTTACTACTAATTAATAAATTAGTAATTAATTATTTTTTGTGAATGTTTTCTAAGCTGTGCTGTGTTGGTTTTATTCTACTCTAACCCTGGGGTCATATGGCATGGGTGGGGTGCTACAAATTCTCTGATAAATAAATTATAGATATATAAATTTCACCAAGCCTTCTCTCACTGAGGTTGCCTGCTTCAATTCTCCCTCCTCACACAGAACATAATGTCCCTCAACCAGGCCTTGGCCAGCATGATTCAAAAGAATATGAATATGAACAAGCAGTGGGCTGGCCCAAACTCCTAGAGGACACTTACCAGGGGTGGCCGGGGCCAGAGGGAAAAGTGGGCAGAGCAACTCAGGTAAATGTTGGCTTTGTGCCATGGGCTAGCTCCTCCACGCAGTCACATACCTCTCCCTGCCTTCCAGGCAAGCCAAGGGCATGATCAGAGTTCAAATACTCATTCTATCCAGGCAAAATGCACTCGAGGGTTATTTATTTGTTTGTTTATTTATTAGATTTATATCCCACCCTTCCTCCCACCAGGAGCAGGAGCCCAGACTGAGTAGCAGGACTAGTGGGGGTGTCCTGAGGGTAAGACAGAAAGGCTTGAAGGACTACACTTGTCCCCTGGGCCTCAGGTTCTCTTGAAGTATACTCTCTGCCGGTGATCTACAGCAGTGTTCTCCAACCTTGGGTCCTCAGGTAATGTTGGACTACAACTCCCATCATCCTTGACCATGGGCAAAGCTGGCTGGGCATTATGGGAGTTGTCCACCAACATCTGGGGACCCAAGGTTGAAGAATACTGATCTATAGGGTCTCTTCTTTTAGCCAATGATGAAACTTCTCTGGATTAAAGGTCACATGCACAACTCAGCTGCAATTTGTGTTTCAGTCAGCCACTGATATTTTGGATCTCTGACAGCCAAAGAGCCAACAGCAAGGGGAGCGGGCAGGGGCTTTGCAGGCTCATCTCTGTGTATGCATTTTGATTTGGTATTCATCCATCATGATGTGGTTTAAAATGCTTTGCTTATCTTTTTTTTTCTAGTAAAAAGGAAGTAATTTGTCTTTCACCAAAAAGAAAAGAAAAAAAAATCAAATCTCTTCTCCCACATTGACCACTTTTGTAGTACAAATGAGTCCATTAGCTTTTCTGGCAAAGGCCTTGTCTTAACATCAAGATGAAGCTTAATCTTAATGGATCATTGGGATGGAACACCATGAGGGCCTCATTTGGTGGTCAAGTCCCCTTTTAAATGGAAATGCTTATTCTTTATTTATTAAAATATTTCTATACCACCCTCTCAAAAAATATCAGGACAGTGTATAGCAATATAAAAACATTAAAACACATTAAAAGCAATACAAAACAATCATTTTATATTGTTATTATTATCATTATTATTCTGCAGAGATTCTTTTAATATCCAATTATAATAAAGAAGAAAAGGCAAAAAAAGTTTGAAAAACGGAAGGGAAAAATGACAAGAAACTTTTGGAAGCTTGACTTTTTATGTAGTTTATGGAGTAGAATTTCCTCTTGGGCTGCTAGTTGCAGGATGTTTTCCACTTTTATGTGCTTGTTGAGGCATTTTGATTAAGACTAGCAAAGTTTCTCAGAAGTGAGTCACCAGGGACAGAAAGATCTGTCCATTTCCGCTATGTTTAGGGACGTTCCTGCTCATTCTGCTGAGTGGAGTCCCAAAGTCCAGTCCTGATGGCACCACTGAATTTGTCTAAAATCAGATTGTTCTGCGATATCTACTTGACTGGTATATCCAGTCTGACTACACACTGGGATGGACAAATCCGTCAATATCGACTTCTTTCAGTTTCTTATTTTTTCCAGGTTTAAGTTCAGTTTACCATATTTCATTTTGCAATTTAAAAAAATCCTCACAAAACTCCATCAGCATATTAGTGTGCATTTCTCCTAATATGCACATTTTTGTATGCAATGTCGCCTAATATACATGGTTTTGCAAGGAAAATTCTCTAATATGATGCATTTTGGGGCATTATTTTTACTAATATATGCACTGTTATTCATGCTGGGCGCTGCCTGGTTGACTTTGACCCATGACAGGGCCTTCTCAGTGGCAGTTCCTTGTTTAGGGTATGCCTCCCCCTAGTTAGTGTGTCTTTCTTCCTCATTATTAACATTCAGGATGAATTTGAAAATATCCCTGTTCACCCAGGCATTTGGTGGCTAGAAGATACTGTTTCTGACAACCTTGAAATTAAAAGCTGTGAGGTTATAAGACCGAGTCTAAATGTTTTTAGTTGTTTTTAATGTTTTAAAAATGTCTTTTAGTTTTAAGTGTATTGTTTGCAGATTAATTTAGTCATTTTCACTCCTGCCCTTCCTCCCCAATGAACCCATCCCTTGGGAGGCACAGTGGGGATCGAAATGCAATAAATAAATAAATGATATGCATACATTTCTATACACTTTCTGGATTGGAGAATTGCATCATAAAATTTGGAGAAGTGCACATTTTGAAGGGTACCTGTGTTTCAGTCCATGTATTGTTCTGGGAAGAGTGAGTTCAGTAGGTTTGCATTAAAATGCAAAGCAATCCAAATTTCTCCCCATCCCTACAGTCAGGGATGGAAAAACCCATCAATTTAATTTCTCTCAGGTTCTCAATTTTTCCAGTCTCAAATTCAGTTATTCACATTTCTGCAGCAATTGGCAATTTTAAAAAATCCTCATGAAAATTCTCCAGCATTTTAGTGCTGATTTCTCCTAATAAACACATTTTTGTAGGACATTTTGACTAACATACACGTATTTTCAAGCCATTTATCATCTAATGCATTTTTGTATGTTATTTTCACTCATGTTCTCATTTTTTGCACACTTTCCCCTAACATGCATTTTTGTAAGCATTGTTTGGTTGTCGAATTGCATCGCAAAATTCAGATTAGTGTGAATTGTGAAGGACGGTTGTGTTCCAGTTCGCATATCGTTTCAGAAATTTGAGATTCAGCTTGAAATGTGAACTGAATCGAAATTCTCATCTGTCCCTACCTACAGTATACAGAGTTGTGCTTGTGAGTAGAAGCTGTACAAAATGAAATTAAAAGCCCTCTTTTATACATCTCTCTTACAATCACAGAGAGGATTATAAAAAGACCTTAGACCCACCCTATCAGCCTGACAGCCAGGGTTGCTTTCTAATCTCTCTCAGGCGATATAAATCTATGGTTGTGTCACATCGCAGCCATCTGTCAGCTGAAAAGGAAGGGAGGTGGTTAATTTCTGGTAGTAAATTTGGGGAAGAACAAGCACTAATGGGCCTAAAATTAAGGAAGAAAAACACTGAGCTAAATAGTAGGAAGCACTTTATAACTGCAGGGTCAGCAAGACAATGGGATCACCCGTCAAGAGTCACCACGTGACCTGGATGCATTCAAGGCAAGTTTGCAGAGAGAGGAGGGGCAATCTTTGGGATTTGTTGGAATTGTTGCTTGCATCCCTTTTCTACTGGAGACCGCCAAGGCAGCTTGGGTGGAACCTGTGTGGCTTGCATGGAAGACACACGCTAAGATCTGGAAACCTGCCCTTTAAGCCCAGAGCAAAGGGATCTTGGTGTGGTTTCTCAGGGAATGGGGGCAACCCTGCACATGCTCAGAGACACTATTGGGCTTATTATTTCATAAATGCCAGGGCTAAGCAACAATTGCTTAGTGGTATCACGTCACACCAACCCTGAAAGCACTGCATTGGCTGCATGGGGATCTGCAGAAACTTTTCCATGATGGGGGGGAGTAGAACACTGAAAGGGGTGAGCTAATTTCTCACCCCAAGTTGTGAAGAATGGTGCCTATATATTTTGTCTCATGTCTTAGGTTCTACACATACTAGAAACTTACTCTTTTAAAAAAATGAAAGCTGGGAGTCTGGGGGCTATGATTCATCAGGGGGGCTGCCCCCCGTGAGCACCCATGATCAGCTGCCAATGTGATGACACTAGTGTACAAAGCTCTGAACCGGTTAGGATCCCAAACTATGTCAAACATTCGAGCCACTGTATCATCCTACCTTTGTAGGCCTTTTTAAGCTTATCGTTAAACAGTGGCATGTTATGGGTAGGATCTGTGTTCATTTAGAATGCTGGCATGCTAAATTATGGTAAATTGCCTCAAATGAAAAAATCACCCCAAAGCTTTGCATATTAAAAGTAAAGAAATGCAGGGGCTCCTGGACTGCTGACTGATATAGCATTATTATGAACACCAGCTAGTCAAGCAACAACAGGAAGGTATGCAAGGACTGTATGACTGCAAAAGGACTATGAATTCAATGTTGTAAAATCCCCATCTCTGTTCAACTTACTTGGAAATTCTTTTTTTAAAAAAAAGTGTGTGTCTCGGCCAATAGCATCCTGCAATTGTTTTTATGCTCAGTTTTGACATTTTTAATAAAGGATAAATTTTTAAAAGAGGAAGATTTGTTTCGCTTTTTATTGGGCTGGGAGTTGGGAAGAAGTACTTCTCGGTGCCCAGAGAAGAGAAGGAATTACAAATTATTGCCAGAAAGGAAAGGCCATTTGGATTTCCCATCAAGACACAAAATCCCTGAGCCAGTTCTGATCAAGACAAGAGTCGCCGTGTGGCTTTTTTAAAAAGACAAGAAGGCACTCTGGAAGCCATTGACTTCCTTGCTGCAACGTAAGAGATGAGCAGACAGAGGATGTCACGGAGTGGAGTGCCAGAGAGCAGCCTGGACAGATGCTGAACATGGTATCTTGTTTCAAAATGGTAAGGAGAGGCCACTTAGAGAGGCATGGGAGGCCACTTATACATCACTAAAAAAGAAAAGGAGGGCACAGATTTGCATAACATATGCATGTGCTAATTTATGTTAATTCATATGTATAGAGGCAAATTTAGAAACAATGACTGTCATGTAAATAGAAATACAATCCATCCCCCTAATAGTGACCAGGTGACCTGTGTACCCCCTCAGTCTGTTGTCCCAGTGCTCAGTATGGAGGGGAAATTTCAAGCTACACACAAACACACACATACACCCTTCTTTAAACCAAATTTGGAGTAGACAGGCCTTCAAACAGAGCACTATTCTCTGTAAAGTAAGACACAGAGCTGCCCTCATTAGCATAATACCTAAATGGAACCTCCATGTTCAGAGGCAGTATACCTCTGAGTACCAGGCTCTGGGATGAATGCTAGTCCTCATGCCCTGTTTCATGAGCTTCTCAGAGGCATCCGGTTGGCCACCACTGGCAATGGTAATCCTAGACCTTGGGCCTGATCCAGATATTTCTTAGGGTACCTCCAGACTGTCAATATTTTGCAGGCGGGATTCAAGCACATGCCGGGAAAGTGAGGTTGGTGTAATGAAAGTGGATTCAAGCACTCTAGTACAACAAATACCACTTTTTAAAATAAATTGACTTTTTGCAGTTAGGATAATGATGGGGCAATGCATTGAAAAGCATGGAGTGAACAAATGACTAAGCAGAAGACGTGTAAGCACTCTGCGAGCAAATCAGGATGAATGCAGGATGAATGCTCATTTTGGTATGACCTCCCAGCAAACAAGTCAGGACGAATGCTCAGTAAAAATCAGACAATCTTGTGCAAACAAATCAGGATGAGCGCTGAATAAACAGGTCATCTGGTGGAGCCCCCTGTTTTGTTCTGGGGCCCATAAATCCTCTCAGGAGTGGCATCTCTGAGTCCGCTTGCCTCTCTCTTTAACAGACATTATTCGCTGCAGAAGTAACCCTAAGTAGCTCTGGCGTTTGTCTACCCCAGTGCTTGGACAAGCCTCCTGAGGGAGATGCCTTTTCAAACGCTTGACATTTGAATATGTTGTTGAGGAAGAGGGTGTTTATCGCATGCACAGTAATTCACTTAGCTTTGAAAGCCACAAGTGGTATTTTGAATGGCAAGCAGCAAGGGGAGTTTGCGAATAAATGGCCTTGATTTATCAAGGCTCAGCTAACATGGGAAGCGACCCAAGAAAGGGGCCCAAGTGTGGTTGTTGGTTAATGCAACATTTTGAATCCGCTTTTTTATTTTTATTTTTTATTTTTTAAAAAAATTGATTCATAAATGCTGTGAATGGGAGAGAGAGAAGAGGGGTGGAGAGGCTGGATTGGTTACACTGTAATGAAGGAGGAGATCAATAGCACAACTAGCCAGGCTTTGAAAATGATCGTTCAGCCACAGCCGTGCAAAATACTTAATGCCGGCAACGCAACGTCAAGCAGGTCAAATTCATTCCAGGCTAGAAAGGGGAAACCATTTCCAGCCTGAGGGCTGTATTCCCTTTTGGGCAACCTTCCTGGGGCCATTTGCCAGGAGTGGCTAGGGCCAGAGGCAGAAGAGAGCTGAGTAGTGAACGTACATTTTACCTTTGTACAGCAGGGTTGTTGCTACACATGTTCACACACCCCTGTCTGTCCTCCATCTGGGCAAGCAAGAAGCACAATCAGCGTTCAAGGACACAGTCCAGCCGGGCAAAAACATTCAAGGAGGGTGCAAAGCAGGGCGGGTGGAGGGTGTGGCCTGGGAAGGGGGTGAATCCTGAGGAGAGTCCCCAGGGCCACATAGAGAGGCTTGGAGGGCCACATTCAGCCCCAAGGACTGAGGTTCCCCAATCCCCATTCTAAAGTAACAAAGGAGCTGGAAAGAAGACCATCAGCCTTCCTGGGTAAAAGGGGGCAAAGTCCACAAGTGCAGCTTTTCCCACTTCTGTAGGACAAGTAAGTGGCACTTGTCAAGCCATCGTGTATTATAGCTCAGGGGATGTGGATCCTGTGATCCTTCCCACCAAGGATGCAGTCTTGTTCACATGTAATGTACACATGGTTTGCGGAACACAGGTGAATCACAAGTTGTCTCACAGGTGATCAGACAAACCATGGCTTCTTTCCCCAACGTTTGGCTTGTTTTACCAATGCTCCTGCCTTGTGCCTTTGTAGCTCGGTGGGCCTTTCGGGTGGGGTGCTCAAACAGACCAAGGATAAGGGTGCTGGATTTGCACAAAACACCAAGCCATACTTAAGTTTAAACAAACCAAGGTTCTTCAGCCAACAGCAGGTAGCAGATCATGGTTTGCTGACAGTAAACAAACCATAGTTAAACTGCCAGGCAGGGTTCACAGATAACACTAAGCCATGGCTTAACAGACTGCAATGTTTGGACTTGGGAAAAGGTGCTTCTTCTCATGAGTGGCGCTTTGACAGTATTTTCTCGCCCAAGTTGGTGCCTTCATCGTGTTTCATGCCTGGGAAAATGTGATTCTTCCCAAGGACAGGGCATTGACTGAATTTTCTAGGGAAACTGTGATCCTTCCCAAGATGGTGCTTTCACTGCTGCTGCAAGAACCATGTGGAATTAGTTACCAAGAAATGATTGGGCATTGCCTTTGATATGAATGGTGAGATAGAGCAACACAAACCCCTGTGTCTACCCTCACAAAGAGAGGCCCATCTAGCCTTTCTCTGACAGCATTTAAACAGGCTCTTAAGACTGTTCCATTCTGATGGGCATTATGAGTCAGAGCTTCAGATGATATACTCTGAGTCTGTTGTGTCTGATATTATTTTTATCTGGTATGTGGGTTGGGTGTTTTTTTTATTTTCAGGATTGTTTTGAATTTCATTGTGATTTATATTTTGCTGTTAAGCTGCCTCGAGTTAGGAAGACAGGGAGCTGCCTTAAACTGGGTCAGATCATAGCTCAGCATCATCTACACTGACAAGCAGTGGCTTCCTAGTATTTCAGACAGGAGTCTCTCACAGCCCTACCTGGAGATGCCGAGGATTGAACTGGGGACCTTCCACATGCAAACCGGATGTTCTACCACTGAGCTACAGCCCTTCTCCAAACAATTGACCCCTAATTTAGGAACATAGGAAGCTGGCTTATACTGAGCCAGACCATTGGTCTGTCTAACTCAGTATTGCCTACACTGACTGGCAGCAGCTCTCCAGGATTTCAGCCCTACTTGGAGACGCCATGGATTGAACTGGGGACCTTCCGCACGCAAAAGAGGTGCTGTACTACTGAGCCACAGCCCTTTAGAGTTTAATTTTATCATAGAAAGGCTGGGTATCAATGCTGAAATTTTTAAAAAGCAATATTTTATTTGTTTTATTTATTTGGACAATTTATTATTATTTTATAGACCATTGTTTGTTTGTTTCTTTGTTGGGGGGGGAACCTCACAAAGTGCCACAATATACCCAGCAACGCTACCCCCATCTTCAGGGACTACATATCATTCCAAATTGTCTTTGAATTTTGCACCTGTAGCCTGTGGGACTATCATACACAGAGGTGGATTAATCAACGTGGGGAACACGTTCCATGGTCACCTCTTCCACTCTGCCTGCTGAAGACCTCTGTTTCACTCCAAAGCTTACATACTCCTCTAGCAAGTAACGTTGGTTCGTCCAAAAACCAAAGATTTCACCTTTCCTAAATAAAACCTCATGTGCAGATCACAGATTTGCATTCTGAAATGCAGCTCCTGCTGTATCCTGCCAAGCAAAACAAACAACCACATTTTAAGAGCATTAATGATTCCCCCAAAACCCTTTGAAACTGTTGGGAGATCCTCACGCTCCAAGGAAGGAAAGAAAAAAAGGGGGGGTGGACCCCTGGCCTTGCTTTTGCCATTTCCCCATATGTAGAAAAGAAAAGGAAACCAAAACCAGTTACTTTAACCATTGAATCTTCTGTTCTTCATTGGTTAGAGGGATAAAAACGGCCTTTAAAGTATCCTTTTCCACCAAGCTGTTCCCATGTTAATCACTCCATGTGTTACAGTTCCTGGCACCTCGCTTAAGGTTCGCAGCATGCTGTTGTTCCCACTGAGGCTGGGAGGCAGGAGGGGCGGATTCACAATGTTCTAATTTAGCAGGTCCATTTAAAGCGCCACCCCCTTCTCCCACCCCACCCCCGCTCCAAAAGGCTGGAAACAGTGGAAATGGTTCCTGCCTGTACCTGCATACAGCCAACAGATGCCCTCCCTGCAGTGTTGTTTTCCTACCCATTCTCAACATATTATGGCTATGTTCTGCCTCCATGGTCAGAGGCGGTGTGCTTCCGAATGCCAGTTGCTGGGAACCACAGGAGTGGAGACTTGCTCAGGAGACTTGCCGGCTTCCCATTGGGGCAATGGGTTGGCCACTGTGAGAACAGGATGCTGGACTAGATGGGCCACTGGCCTGATCCAGCAGGCGCGTCTGATGTTCTTTCCTTTCCCCAAAGTTGGTCTGTGAGACGCAAGAGGAAGGTTGCTTACCTCTTGTAAAACCTGAAAGCAAAATGAGCAAATTGTTTATTATTAGCATTATTATTATTAACAACAACAACAATAATAATAATATATTATATCCCACCCTTCATCCCAGAAGCAGCCCAGTCAATAAAAAGGTGGGTGTTTTGTTTCCAAGTTATGTATTGCAGTTCTCATTTTCTCAAAAGTAACAGAGGACAGTCTGTGGGATGAGTCGGCATAATCTCCTGCTGATCTCGGCAGTCGCATCCCCCAATCAACATCCCCCTCCTTAATGGCTCAGTGAAGGTTGCAACAGTTTCCCTCCCACTCTTCCCCTTCACCCTGATAGTGCCCTTTCGGTGCCCCTTAAAGCAGGGAGCCAAAAGGGCAAGACAGATAAGCGTGTAATGAATGAGACAGGTCCGGCGTTTACGTGGAAGGCGCTCATTTTCCAGGCAGCTCAGCTGCGTATTTGACTCCCCCAGCCAGACCTCCTTCTCACAGCAAGGGAAAATAATTATCTGGGGATTTGGCAGGTATTCCCGCTCAGGCATCAGAACGGTGGACCAAGACAACCCCTGCATCAGAATGCTTTCCAGTTTGCCCCGCAGAGTAGCCATGTGTCCTTCTTTACAAAGGACAGTGCTCTCTTGGAAAGTGTCCTCTGTTGGAAAGGGTGTCTGGTCCATGCCTGGTTGAAAGTTAAAGAACCCTAAGAAGGGAGTGTGCAGGGAGAGGGGCTCTTGAAGTTGCATATCCACAGTTAGCAGCACCTGGAGAGCGGACTGAGCAGGTGGCACACAACTCACCTGGACACAGTCTTCTCCACCATGGTGAGATATAAGGGGTGGTATGCTGCCAAGCCGCACTCAGAGCAGACCCACTGAAATTAATGGACCTGACTCGTCCTCTTTTGCCCTCTTTTTTGATCATGTATTTTCCCTTTTTTTTGGTGATGGCCATCCTATGGGGAAGGTCTTCCTAAACAACTCAGTGGACTAATGGCCTCCCATGCTTCTCTGCAGCATAGACATCAGGGCTGGACATTCAATGCCTGGTTTTGTCCAGCTTTTTGAGAACATGAATTGCCACCTCCAGATGGGCCTGGATCTGCAATGATACAAACTAAGGACAACTGTTTTCCAGTTCAGAACTTCGTCTTCTCGGTAGAACCTATATTGTCCAAGGATTACAGGCTAATATCTCAGACAGGATGTTACGCCAAATGCTCTGTCTATCTTGCTCTTGAAGATATCCAGTGATGAAGATTTTGCAACCTCGGTTTAGCTTCAGGGTTCCAGCATCATTAGTCAGAAGGGAGCGCTTGGGGAGACCCCCTCTCTCTGAAATCCTTGAAAACTGCTGCCAGTCACTGTAGATAATATTGGACTCAATAGACCAACACTCTAACTCGGTATAAGGCAATGTCTTATGTTCCTACTAAGATTTCTCATTCCCCCCCCCAAATGCAACAGGATGTAGTCTCTCAGACACATACTTATTATGTGTCAGATGCTCTCAGGCTTCAAGGGTAGTCCTCCCAGAGAGCTGCTGCCAGGCTGAGTAGACAATATTGAGCTAGTTGAACTAATGGTCTGATTCAATGCAAGACAGCTTCATGTACAATTTCAGTCCCAGAGAGGAAAAGCCGGCATGGCCAGCAGCAGAGGTCAGCATGCTTGAGTAACTCACCCCAATCCCACCCCAATAAGAGGCACATTGAGAAGCAACCCCTAGACACCTCCTTTTCTCCATTCCAACCTGCTTGCTCCGTACCCACCTCTTGCTCTGGCCCAGACGACAGTGGTGGTGAGGAAGAGGAGCAGGAGATGCCACTGCCTGCTTGCTCATTGGCTCTATGCCTGGCAACCAAGCAGACACGAGCAATGATTAGGGAGAAGAGGAGCAGCTGGTGATGGGGCAGTGAGGAGGAGGTAGACTCACTACAAGAGGGGAGCCTGTGGAGGTCATCTCGCCCAAGGACCTCTCCAAACCTGGAAAAAGTACGTCTTCACACAGCACATAGTTTAACTAACTATGGCATTTACTCTCACAAGAGGCAGTGATGGCCACCATCTTGGATGGCTTTAAAAGGGGGTTGGACAAATTAATGGAGGATAAGGCTATCCATGGCTATTAGCCACAGTGGCCATGTTCTCCTTCCATTGCAGTATGCCTCTGAATACCAATCGCTGGGAATCACAAGTGGGGAGAGTGCTGTAGCGCTCCTGTCCTGCTTATGGGAATCCCATGGAGGCATCTGGCTGGCTTCTGTGAAAGCAGGATGCTGGGCTAGATGGGCCTTTGGCAGGGCTCTTCGTACGTTTTTATGGAGCTGACACCGGGAGCAACTATCAAGACCTAAAAAGGAGGTGCTGGAAGCAAATGTTGAGACATTGTTCTACTTATCTATCTACCTACCTATCTATCTATCTATGAAATAGATAATAAACAAGCACTTCTGTGCTTGGGTGGTGTTACAAATGTGACCTTGGCCTGTGCCAGCTGGTATGTCTCTACTCTGTTCTCAAAACCAGTGTCGGGTTTCTCAGGGGCCGCCCAACCATACAGGCAAAATAGACAACAACCCAGAGTGTCCAAATTTGGGGTGTGTGTTTCATAACCTTAGTTATGAAAATGTCTGGGACAGAGAACATCTACCTGTATTTTTAGAGGAGTCTTAGCAGCTCATTGGCTGGATGGTAGGGTTGGAAAGAGGAATCAATTTCAGTTCTCTGTTTATCATTTTTCCTATCTTAAACTCAGCTCTCCACATTTCTGCAGCAATTTTCAATTTTTAAAAATCCTCATGAAAATTCTCCAGCATGTTGGTGCTAATTTCTCCCAATAAGCACATTTTTGTAGATAGTTTTGACTAGTGTTTGTGAGCCATTTCTCCTCGTCTAATGCATTTGTGTATGTTATTTGCATGCCTATATTAATTTTTATGCACACTTTCTCCTAACATATGCATTGTTGTAAGCATTGTTTGGTTGTTGAACTGCATTGCAAAATTCATATACTGTAAGTGCGAATTTCAAAGGATGGTTGCATCCCAGTCATTTTAATTTTGTCTTTTAAAATTGTTGTATCCTGCCCTGGGACCTTTGGGTGAAGGGCAAGTTGTTGTTGTTGTTACTATTATTACTATTATTATTATTATTAATAATAATAATAATAATAATAATAATAATAATAATAATAATAATAATAATAATAATAATTTATTGATGATGATGATGTTTTGGAAAGTGCAGATTTGATAGATTCAGCCTGAAATGTGAACTGAATAGAAATTCTCACATATCCCTACTGGATGGATGGTTTCCCATTCTGACCACAAGCTTTCTGATCTCCATCAGTTGCACAGCTGCCAAGGGGAGAAAGTACAGGAGAGACACACACTGAAGTGGAAAATGGGAAATTATGCTACTAAGAATTATGCTACTCAGAGTCGATAAAAATGCAAGAGGGGAGAGTGTGTGAGCAAAATTTTAATTCACCTAGAACAGTAAATTCTTAAAATAAAAAAGTATTTTTAATAATAAAAAACCCACAACTGCATGTCAGCCATGTGGTTTGCTATTATAAGGATACTTAGGGCAAGACAACAACTGATCACTGGTTGCTGTCTCCCTTTTGGGAGCTATAAAGATATTGCGAGCCTGTCCTCTGCAAATCCGCCAGACTCATTTTATAACTTTTCTCAGTCGTCGTATCTGGAAACGCCTTTTTCTTCTTCAAAGTGATCCTGACATTCCTGATGATTTCAGCAGCTGGTGCTTTATGTATCCTACACATGCCCCCTCCCCAAAGCTCCCACGGAAGTCACCAGAGACCTGGCTGCTGAAAAGCTGTTCTTTGGGTGCCTCTTGATTGGAAATCCATCTGAAGCCATGAAAAAGGCAAGTTGAAAGCTCCTGCGTTAGCGGGGCTGTTCCCTCAATGTCATGGCCCTGTTCTGCCGCCCAACTCCTTTCCTTGCTTTCAAGTGCTCCCTTTATCGTGAGAGAAAAAGTGACGCAACTCCCAATCTACCCGGCAACGCAAGGATCCCAGAAGATGAATTTGTGAGTGCCTAGAGGCTATGAGGTGTCCAAGAGTCGTGGGGGGAGAGTTGGTTGTTGTTTCATACCAGCACAAGGAGGAAGTTTGCAGGATGTTATGAGCTTCCTTTTTCAATGATCTGCTGAGCAATTGCATGTAAATATGCCTCCCATTCACCACAGCCTAGCGTCAAACTTTTTGGCTCCTGTCTGTAGACTGTGGCTTTTAAGATTAATGTGTTTTTCAGCTACCAGTGGTCAGAAACACACAATTGCTATAGGCTCTCTCTCTCTCTCTCTCTCTCTCTCTCTCTCTCTCTATGTGTGTGTGGTTTTGGCTAGAGCTGAACAGAAACACAGTTAGTTGCTGTCGATTTTTAGGCCACCAGGTGTGTATAAGATGATGAAAGGTCCCAGGAATCTCTGAGTAGGGAGGGGGAGGATTTGATTCAGTTCACAACTAAAGCCAAATCTGTCACATTCACACTTTCCCAAAAAAATATGAGAACCAAAACACAGACATTCTTAGAAGTTTGCACTTACCTGAATTTTGCAATGTAGTTCTTCAATTTACAATCTAAACATTGCTGACAACAATGCATATATTAGGGAAAGTGTGCATACATATGAATATATTAGTGTAAATAACATACAAAAATGCATTATATGATGAAAAATTGGTTGCAAAAATGTGTACATTAGTCAAAAACCACATACAAAAATGTTTATTATGAGAAATTTGCACTAAAACGCTGGAGAATTTTCATGAGGATTTTTTTAAAGGTTGCAAATTGCTGCAGAAATGTGGAGAAATGAATTTAAGATGGGAAAAACAATAAATGGGAGAACCAGAACTGCCATATCCTCCCATCTCTACCTACAAGCTTATGTAATGTGCATTTTATGTATCACTTGCGCCCATAGATAATTCTCCATGTTAGGGGCTGTTGCAAGCAATTGAAGAGGGGAGCTCATAAAAGCAAGCTGCCCTGTTTGAGTACTCACAAGAAGGTGTGGGTCAAGGGAGACCCCAGAATCACAGAATCATGGTTCTATCATGGTTGGTGGAGGAAGTAGGTGCTCCCAATCTCTAGCACAGCATCCTTTTTTGCTGGGAGCTGGGATAAAAAGCTCTAAAAACCTTGGTCGCCCTGCTGGATGACATTTATCAGGAGAAGGACAGGGGGAGTGTGACCCTGTTATTCTTACTTGATCTCTCAGCGGCTTTTGATACCATTGACCATGGTATCCTTCTGGGCCGACTTAGTGAGATGGGTATTGAGTGGTTCTGATCCTACCTCCAAGGTCATTTTCAGAGACTAGCATTGGGTGATTGTCTTTCAGCCCCCTGGCAATTGTGCTGTGGGGTGCCGCAGGGTACCATCTTGTCCCCTGTGCTGTTTAACATCTATATGAAGCCCTTGGGAGTGGTCATCAGGAGATTTGGGGCATGGTGTCAGCAGCATGATGACGATACCCAGCTCTTTTTCTCTGTAACATCTGAATTGGGAGAGGCCCTGCAAGCCTTGGACCACTGCCTGGACTCGATGGTGGGTTGGATGAGGGCCAATAAACTGAGTCTGAATCCCAGCAAGATGGAGACGCTGTGGGTTGGTGGTTCCCAAGTTTGGATAATTGGTCAGTTGCCTGCTTTGGATGGGGTCGTACTCCATCTGAAAGAGTAGGTCTGTAGTCTGGGGGTGCTCCTGGATCCATGTTTGTCGCTAGAGGGCCAGGTGACCTCAGTGGCTAGGAGTGCCTTTTACCAGCTTCTGCTGGTGAGACAGCTGCAGCTGTTTCTGGACTGGCATAGCCTGACCACTGTTGTCCACGCACTGGTAACCTCCAGGCTGGATTACTGCAATGCGTTCTATGTGGGGCTACCCTTGAGGTTGGTCTGGAAGCTGCAGCTCATGCAAAATGCAGCGGTGAGACTGCTCACTGGGGCAGGGTGTCACCAATATGTCACCCCGCTGCTGAAAGAATTGCACTGGCTACCTAATAGCTAGTTTTGGTATACAAAACCCTATACAGCTTGGGACCAGGATACCTGAAAGACCATCTTACCCCTTATATACCCAGCTGATCACTGCACTCTTCCGGTGAGGCCCTCCTGCAGATACCATCTTAGCAGAAGGTCTGCTCTGCACAACATAGTCTAACCTCATTAAATAGCCAATGTCTCATCTCCCTGCAAACAAATCAGGATGAATGCTCAATAAACCTGTCATCTGAAAGTGCCCAGAGAGTCTTATGGCACCTTAAAGCAGGGATGAGGAACCTCAAACCCCGGAGCCCAATCCGGCCCTCCAACCCTCTCTGTCTGGCCCTTGGAATTCTCCCTAGGCTACACCCTTCAGCAGCCCTGCTTTGCACCCAGAGTTTTTTTGCATGGCTGGAATGTGTCCTTGAAGTCTGAGAATGTCTTTTGCTCGTCTAGATGGAGGGTTGGGGTGGTGAGTATGTGCAGAAACTAGCCTACTGTGCAAAGGTAAAATGGGCATTTATTGCCACTTTTGCCTCTGGCCCCTCCTGCCACTGCCATGTGGCCCTCAGGAGATCACCCAGAAAGAAATCTGGCCATCAGGCTAAATAAGGCTCCCCACCCATGGACTAACTGGTTGCATTGCATCCATGAGCAATGTTAGGAGTTACTGACATGCTAGACCTTCAGAGTAATCCTTTTCAAAGGCACAGCATCATTTTCAAGAGCCAGTTCTGCGGGGCCTCCCAGAACAATACTCAGCTCTCTCCACCAGGCTGTCTGTCAGCGCATTAAATGAGCACTGCCTTAAAATGGCATAATCCACAGCATCCCCTGGCAGAGCCGATGACACTGATCATAATTTATTGTTTCAATTACATGCTCTTTTGTGTTTCCACGCTGCCTCGGGGAGCCATTTCTCATCGAGTCGACGGCTGCTTTGGGAAGAAAGAACCAAAAGATTTTTAAAGGGGAAATGCCAGGCTGCTTTCTCTGAAATCCACAGTGCAAGAATGCTAGATTGTTGGTTTTATAAACAGAGGAAGTTGTTATGGCTTCTGGGACCATTCCTTCATTACGGAGGACAGCCCAGAAAGGTGGACTGTTTGGAGTAAATTGTTAGGAGATAGGCTCCTGGCAGCCAGTGGATCCTATGTCAGTGGGGCAGCAAATCTGCTCCGGGTTTTAGTTCAAATATTCAAGGAGCTCTCCAGGGTGCTGGAGATCCTTTGAGCGTTAGGATAGGGATGGCCAATCACCCTCATATTTGTGGCCTGGAGAGAATTCCACGGGCCAGACAGAAAGGCCTGAAAGCCACATTTGGTGCCTGGGACTAAAGTTCCCCATCCACGATTTAATCATTCAATGAGATCTGCATTGGCTTCTCAACTCCCAGAGCATATAGCCATGCTCGTCTTTTGCAACAAAAACAACACAGCTTTCTATGGCACTTTAAAAGCTAACAAATTCATTAGCCATGTCCATTGATTTCAATGGGTCTACTATGAGTGGGCCTAACTTTGGTTTCCCCCCCCATATATGCTAATTGGCATACCATGCCAGGATGTCTGTGTTACCAGCACAACTGTTCCTTTTCAACAACCACAATTAATAACGTCATGATTACTTTGGGACTTTTCTGCATCTCATTTCCTTCTAGCCTTACTGTTTACCATTCTTACCACCACAACCACGTATAAGCAGATCCTTGCAACTGAGGATAACACTTAGGAAAACAGGAAGCTGCCTTATAAGGAGTCAGGCCATTGGTCCACCTAGCTCAGTATTGTCTACACTGACTGGCAGTGGCCCTCAGGGCTTCAGACAGGGAGACTCTCTCCCCTACCAACATGCCAGGGATGGAACTTGGGACCTTCTGCATGCAAGGCCAATGCCTTACCACTGAGCTCATGCATCTGATTAAGTGGACTGCAGTCCATGAAACCTTATGCCATCATAAATGCGTTAGTCTTAATTGGATTCTTAATGGGATTATCAGACATGCACTATTTGTATTCTAAGGAAATGGACTGCCTTCAAGTTGATCCCGACTTATGGCGACCCTCTGAATAGGGATTTCATGGTAAGCGGCATTCAGAGGGGGTTTCCCATTGCCTCCCTCTGAGGCTAGTCCTCTCCAGCTGGCAAGGGCCTGCTCAGCTTGCCACGGCTGCACAAGCCAGCCCCTTCCTTGTCAGCAACTGCCAGCTGGGGGGCAGCC
This sequence comes from Rhineura floridana, assembly GCF_030035675.1. NCBI lineage: Eukaryota > Metazoa > Chordata > Lepidosauria > Squamata > Rhineuridae > Rhineura > Rhineura floridana. The sequence goes on from NC_084492.1 coordinate 36,241,937, forward strand.
AGGCTCCTTGGGACTATGCAGCTTGCCCACGGCTACACAGGTGGCAGGGCACGTAGCCCCTGAGCCACTCACTGTGGGGGTGATCTTTAGCTGGCCCTTTACACCCAGGAGACACGAGCAGGGATTTGAACTCACAGACTCTGGACTCCCAGCCAGGCTCTCCTCCCCACTGGTAAATACTGCAAATTTGCCACTGGTGTCCCATATCCTGAACTCAAATTCTATTCCCAGAAAAGCCAGACCTCATAACCTGTGTAACTGATGCAGTTAAGTTAAAGACGGCTCGGAAGCTGTAGCCAATTCATTTCCAGACCCAATTCAAGGTGCTCATGTTGGTGTTTAAACCCTAAATATTTAGGGGCCAAATATCGGAAAGACTTCCTCCTTCCCTACAGTCCCTCTCAGATGAGGGAGGAGAGGGGGCTCTTGATACTTCCACCACCTTCAAAAGCTTGGCGGGCGACTGGGAGTAGGGATGGAATGATCTCTCCATTTCAGTTCTCTCTGTTTCTCATTTTTCTAATCTTAAATTTGATTCTCCACATTTCAACAGCAATTTACACATTTTCTCATGAAAGTTCTTCAGCATTTTAATACAAATTCATCAAAATAAATACATTTTTATGTAGTTTTGACTAATGTCCACAGACCACTGTTGTCCACGCACTGGTAACCTCCAGGCTAGATTACTGTAATGCACTCTATGTGGGGCTGCCCTTGAGGTTGGTCCGGAAGCTACAGCTGGTGCAAAATGCGGCTGTGCAACTGCTCACTGGGGCAGAGTATCGCCAACATGTCACCCTGCTGCTGAAAGAATTGCGCTGGCTGCCCATTAGCTATTGGACCAAGTTCAAGGTTCTGGTTTTGGTGTACAAAACCCTATTCAGCTTTGGACCAGGACTCCTGAAATGTCATCTTACCCCTTTTATCCAGTCGATCGCTGCATTCTGCAGGTGAGGGCCTCCTGCAGATACCATCTTATCAAGAGGTCCCTTCTGCACAACATAGGAAGCAGACCTTTAGTGCTGTGGCACCTATGTCAGCATCAGCAGCTGAAAGGGTGAAGCAGGATTAGTGTGGTTTTGCTGGCATAACTCTGTCCCTCCCATGGAGTTGTGGGGGAACAGCAATCAGGCCATTCCTGTAACATTGGTTGGCATCCAATACTAGTCCAACTCACAGTAGGCCCATTGCTGCTAACGGGCATGACTAACTTAGGTTCATTCATTTCAATGGGTATACCGTGAGTAGGACTTAGCTGAATACAACCTAACCCGTTTTATTTATTTTTTAGGAATTTATATGCTGCCTTTCGACTCAGAAGTTTTCTCAAGGTGGCTCATAGTTAATATCGCTGTTGTTTAAATCTAAAAAAAAACTTATCACATGAAACAACAGCATAAACAATTTCTATTCAGGTCAACAAAATCATATTATAATCTAAAACAGTTCAGCAATGTTGTGCATTTGTGATGATTTGTGCCGATGATGGTATCAGGGCAGTTATATGTGATCCCACTTTCAATACTGTTTGTGCCTGCAAAAGTTTCAGGGCACACAGACTGCTTCATTTCCAGTCATTGCACTTCCTGTAACTTCTTGCTGTAATCCTGTAACTTTTTGTACCACAATTGTCCCAGTTTAATTTTTGTCCTGCTTTTGTTGCTCTTTAGTGCAAGAGTGTCCCTCCAGACAGTAATAATGCATGAACATTGGGGAAGCATCGCAGAACTTTTAATAAAGTGGAATGATGTGGGCATGATCCAGTATAAATCCACCACTAATGCATCATTGCATCAATGACATGATGCAGAATATACCCACACACAAAAAAACACCAGTCTAAAGAGACCCTAATACATGCGTATTTATAAGCACCACCACTAATTTATATATTTGTTCGTTTTATTGAAGGCATTTATATACTGCTTAATCATTAGCATTTCTAATTTCAAAACAAGGGGGATGATGTCATCTATTGGGGCACTATTTGCCAATCCTCTGCATGACAAATAAATGAGCTCTTTTTCGGTGAGAAACCCACCAATGAGGAAGTTCAGCAGAGAAAAAGAGCTGGTGGCTTTTTTTCTCTTCCTAAAGTTCCCAGGTTCCCAGGTCTGAAGGCACATGAGGCCAGCACCCTGCTGAAGCTAAGCAGGGTCAGGTCTGGTCAGTGCCTGGATGGGAAACTGCCTGGGAACCATATGTAAGCCACCTTGGGTTTCTATCATGAAAAGAAAAAAAATGTACTGCCTTCAAGTCGATTCTGACTTATGGCAACCCTATGAATAGGGTTTTCATGGTAAAAGGTATTCAGAGGTGGTTTACCATTGCCTTCCTCCTAACAACTCTCAGCACCCTTCACAAACTACACTTCCCAGGATTCTTTGTGGGAAGCCATTACTGTTTCAAGTGGAATAAATGTCTGGCATGGGTGGGGGGCCCTGATTAGCCAAGCCAAACAGCTGTGAGTCTGGCTTTTAGAACACTGACACTTGGTTCTTACTGAGCATGCCTGACGCTATAATAGACTTCAATGTTAGATTTCTTAAATTAATTAAAAATCAGCCATGCATTTTTTTTTACTTTTAAACTGCAGACGATGAAGGTCAGAGCATGGGGCAAGGTCAGTAATAGGATTACAGGTACTTTGTGAACATGGCTGGTTTTTAATTAATTTCAACAAATTTTGAACCCACTGACAGAAAAATGCCCTACAGGGGTATGGATTTTTTTCTCTTGTTTTACACTTTGAACTCTCACTTCTCTCTGACTGTTTTGCATATTGCCATGAAAACTTAGAGGGATGTTAAGCAAGAGTTTCTGAGTTCAGGACTGTAAGTTTTGCAAGGTTTTGTTTTGAAATGAGCTCATGGGAAACAGCAGAATGGCGTGGGGTATTCTCAATTTAACATTGCGGAATTCAAAAAATCCACACTGGCTATAGTATACAGCCACTCTTGTGGCTGTATAATAAAGAGCAAGATTTTGAGTCCACCAGAACTCTTCAGCCTGCTGGATATTAAGCAAAGCAGAAAACAGGAAGAAACTGGCTTGATACTGAAGCCATAATTCCTGCATTGCTCCAAAACATCATTTTTGTTAAAGGGATCTAGCTATAGGAGTTGTCATGAAGGGTGCCTGCACTTCAGAATTTACTGCTACACCACTGGTTAGCTGTAAGTCCTACAGCAGCAGAAGAATGTCCAGCTGAACTTCCAGCTATAAACCAGCAGTAAACTCCCCATGCGAACGTGTAGTGGTGCTAGAGAAATCCTGCATAAGCTTCTCGGGGCGGGGAGGGGGCACTTGGAGAACATGCATTCTTTCCTTACTTATTCACTTCCCATCTCATAGACAGCCAACGTTTTCCAGATTCCAATGGATACATGAAAAATGGCTAGAACCATTCCATTAATTTTTAAGGGGTTTGTTTGCTTTTAAAGAATGGGAAGGGGTAAGATGGATTTCAGGCAAACTCTGGAAGGACCTCATGATCATCCCAACCCAAACGTGCATGCCACAGATGAGAAGCCTTAAGCAGCAACCTTGTTTCACAAAGGCTCCTCTGTCCTGCCGCTCTTCCCAAAAATTCTTGTGTGAAAGTCAGGCCTGCCTTGGGGGCAAGTCTCCTGCGTGCTTGGCCACTGAGAAGGATTTCTTTGTCTTCCAGTGAAACATGGGCATTTATCTTGGCAATGGGCAGGTTATAGATCTTGCACGCTAGCTCTGGAGAAAGGACACCTCATTCAAGACACCAGTGCAATGCAAACGAGGTCTTGAGATGAAAGAGGGGCTCCCCAAATATTCCCAGAGAAGCGACCCTTAGTCTAATCAAGCAATGATGATCAATGAGAGGGCAACTGAAGGAGAGTGGCTTATTAAGGTCCACCTGAACACAGTTACATACAGCAAATGTGGCTTATTTACCGAGAACACCTTACCATGATAAAAGCAGCGAGGCAAGTCTTCCAGGCATTCTCTCTAGCGAATGAGGTGCTCATGACTAGGGACGGGTGAGATTTTCGATTCAGTTCACGTTTCAAGCAGAATTTATCATATTTGCACTTTCTGAAACAATATGAGAACCGAAACACAGCCATCCTTTGCAATTCGCATTTATTAGAATTTGGGGATGCAGGTCGCCAACTAAACAATGTTTACAAAAATGCATATATTAGGGAAACGTGTGCATAAAAATGAATATTTGAGTGAAAATAACGTGCAAAAAGGCATGATGTGATGAGAAATGGCTTGCAAAAATGTGTGCCTTTGTCAAAACTACCTACAAAAATGTGTTTATTTGTAGAAATTCACAGTAAAATGGTGGTGAATTTTCATGAGGATTTTTTTTAAAAAAAATCACATATTGCTGCAGAAATGTAGAGGACCCAAGGCATTTTGTTGCCTGAGGCAAAGCTGAATGTACAGAAGCTGAATGGCCTGGCTATTGAATCTTATTCCAGGCAGGGGTGGCGTCTGGTGCTCATTAGGACTGGTAAAGCAGAAAGCAAGGAGACCAGCAGTAGGCGGATCCAGAGCAAACGTAGGCTACGTGGACACCAGTTCCTTAAAAAGCAATGGGACCATTTTTTCCGGGTGTGGTTTGAAACGAATCTCCAGCCAGCTGTACACATCTTTATTGTTTGATTGGAATACACCCACCCCCACTCCTGACGCCAGACCTTTTAAGGACCACCCACAGCAAAGCATTTGCACTGGAGTCACACCAGGTTGATTAACCAAACAGTTTTGAAGTTGGTCTGAAAGCAGGCTTGAACGGAAAATGCATCCGATCTCAAAAATCCCAGATTTTGAATTAAAAGGGGCTGATGAGTTTGACTGATGTCGTGTGTGCCCAGATTCACAACACAGAGGTGGAGACGCACTGAAACCAGTGTAACTGCAAGTGTGGCCATCGCCTAATTCTAGTTTTGTCCCCATCTTCCTCCCTGCCGAGTTCTGCAAGGGCAATGCGAAGGAGGAGGAAGTGGACGGGGAGGGTTATAAGAAACCTTATTGGGTTGATTATAAGAAAGTAGTAAGCTAGTAAGAGAGTAGGCAAGTGGGGGCTGCTAAGGGCAGACTGAGGCTGGTGAGGAAGTGCTCCATTCATCCCAAAGGCCCAGCCTCCACTAGGTTTGGGACCTGTGAGCGGAGGAAGGACCACAGCTTACAGGTGCTACGGTTAGTTGGAGATGACCCAAAAGGTTTCCCCAATGCTATTATCAATAAACTGTTGATAAATTGCAGAGTCGGGACAAATGGAACAAGACTAGGGCTCCATCTGCACCAGATGTTGAAAGTAAACATTGGTAAACAGTCGTGGCTTCTCCCAAAGAATTCTGGGAAGTGTAGTTTACTAAGGATGCTGAGCGTTGTTAGGAGACCCTTCGTCCCCCTCACAGGGATACAGTTCCCAGAGTTCTTTGGGAGCAGGGATTGGTTGTTAAGCCACTCCGGGAACTGTAGCTCAGGGAGGGGAACAGGGGTCTGCTAGCCCCTCTCAGCACCCTTAGCAAACTGCAATTCCCAGGATTCTTTGAGGAAAACTATGTCTATTTAAAGTGGTATGATACTGCTTTAAATGGCTGGTGCAGAAGAGGCCACAGAAGAATATGGGAGCATTTCTTCTGGACAGTGGGTTTCAGTGCCCTGTCAGTGGAAACTGAGGAAATGATGCAGACAAATGCACATTTCCCTCCAATCAGCATATTTATTTGTTTGTTTGTTTGTTTGTTTATTATTTGATTTATATTCTGCCCTTCCTACCAACAGGAGTCTAATTTTATCAGGACGCCGTGTTCAGCTTTTACTGGTGCACATTTGGGAAGGTGTTCTGGTTAGCCAAAACAAATACGTGTAAAATGGTGCAGAGGCCAGTCTCTTGACTTCTCCCTGCCTGCACGATTCCTGCTTTTTATTCCCGGGGCATTCTGGGTCAGGCATCCAATGTGTCAGGGTTTGGCAGCACCAGAGCCTGCTGGCATCACCCAGGAGGCAGAGGGGCAGGAGGGGTTTGTCAACATTCGAGGAATGGATGCCAAAACGAGCAAACAAGTGGAAAGGGGTTACATCATATGCTGGCCTCCCTAACCATGTTTTTCACCGACGTTTATATGAAAACCATGCCCTCAAAACAGTAAATAAACAGAGACAAAGCAGAGCCTTTTAACAAGTCTCCTCTTATTGATCTCTTTGGGAATTCCACTCCTTAAACTGTTTCCATTGGCTCTGCCTCCAGATGCTTTCATCTGCAACCAAATATCCACAGTAGGGTTCTCATCACATTGACAGCCAGTATGGCAAAGTGGTTAGAGTGTCAGGCTACAACTGGGGAGACCAGGGTTTGAATCCCCATGCAGCCATGAAGCTCACTGGGTGGCCTTGGGCCAGTCACTGCCTCTCAGCCTAACCTACCTCACAGGGTTGTTGTGAGGATAAGATGGAGAGGGGGAGAACAATGTACACCACCTTCAAGCTCCTTGGAGGAAAGATGGGATGTAAATGCAATATTAAATAATTTCAAATATTCTCGGTGTTGCCTACCGCAAACTCTCCTGCAACAACTACTCTGATTTCTACCCAGCCTACTGTGCTCAGCTGCACTGCAATACAAACCCAAAACATGCTTGAAGGCCATGTTTCCCTCTCAAAACCAGCCAGGGGACGAAGCCCAATTGTAGAAGAAGGGCCATAGCTCAGTGGTAGAACACCTGCTTTGCGTGCGGAAGGTGCAAGGTACAATCCCCAGCGGCATATCCAGGTAGGGCTGGGAGAGACTCCTGCATGAAACCCTGCAGAGCCACTGCCAGTCAGTGCAGACAGTCTGGAGGTAGGTCAGTGCTGGCTGTTAGGGAATGGCCGTGGCTCAGTGGCAGAACATCTGCCTTGCATGCAGAAGGTCCCAGGTTCAATCCTTAGGCAGCATCCCTAGGTAGGACAGGGAGAGAGCCCTGCCTGAAACCCTGAAGAGCCACTGCCAATCAGTGCAGACACTCCAGAGCTAGATGGACCAAGAGTCTGACTCCGTTAAAGGCAGCTTCCTAGGTTCCTAAGGAGCAAAACCAGGCATGGCTAAGAAGATCTTGGAAGCCGGCCTGGCATCAGCATCAGGCATAGCGGGGCATTGCCCTGCCCACCCCCAGTGCCCTCCATATCTTAGCCCCCGGCGGTAGCACTCCTGCAGCCACAGCCTTCCTCCCTCGCTCACTTGCCTGCTTCCATGTTTACCCAGTGGCTGCAGCACCATCTGTGGGGTGCCGATGGCCCCACAGCTGATGCCCAGCCCTTGTGCTCACAAGCTTCCTTGGGAATAGCATCAGATAACCCTGTGCGAGAGCAAGGAAGTGAGGCTGAAGCAGCACCACTAGCACCAGAAGGCCCAGATGGCCGCGGGCCCTGGGAGGTACGCTGAGGGCAACCTGTGCAGCCCCCAACCACAGCATCTGAAGGCAGGTCTGCTCGGAAGGCTAGTGGCCTGATGTGATAAACAGCTGCTTTTTATTACTCATAGCCTAAGGCAGCTGTCAAGAGCAGCACAGGGAGTAGCCTTCGGTAGGGATGATATTGGTCACGATGGCTACATGGAACCTCCCTGTTCAGAGGCAGTATACCTGCAAGCTGCTGGGAGGTCACACCAGGATGTTGGTCATAGATACCCCTTGTGTCTGATATTCGGTTCTTATGGATAGATCGGTTTCTGCAACAAGTTAGCATGAACCCTGCAACACAGATAAAGTGTGCAGTTTGACAGCGCTTTTGCATCTGTTGGGAAAGGACTGTAGTTCAGTGGCAGCCCTTGTGCTTTGCATGTAAAAGGTCCCAGGCTCAGTTCTTAATCTTCAGGTTCAGTGGGAAAGATTGCTTTCTGAAACCCAAGAGAGATGTTGCCAGTCAGTGTCAACAATACTGAATTAGATAGACCAATGGTCTGATCTGGTATAAGCTAGCTTCTTGTGTCCCTATGTTCTGGTGCAAATTTCTCCTAATACACAAATGTACATATGCAATTTCCGGTTTTCCCTAAAATAATGCATTTTTGTATGTTGTTTTCACTAACATATACATTTTTATGGACTCTTTACCCCAGTATATGCATATCTATCTATCTATCTATCTATCTATCTATCTATCTATCTATCTATCTATCTATCTATCTATCTATCTATCTATCTATCTATCTATCTATCTATTTATTATTTGACTGGAGAACTGCATTGCAAAATTCAGAGAATTGCAAATTTCAAAAGACAGCTGCATTTCAGTTCGCATATTGTTTCAGAAAGTGCAAATTCGGTTTAAATGTTTGCCTTTAAGTGCAAACTGAATCAGACTTCTCCCCATTCCTGCTTGGGACCAGGACAACGCATTTGGAGCATGATAAGTAAAGAAGAGAAATGACTGAGCCACTTTCTGTAGATCGGACAGCATGTCATGCCAAACTGTTTTTGAAACCAGAACTTCACAGTACATGTTTTATTGCAACTGCCGCTGCTCCTTACATTTTTTTTTTCATGTGTCATAAAAAGTAATCTATCTACCACTACAGTGTTTAAAATTTAAAACCACAGCATGAACCCCCAATTATTGGATCTGGAAGGGAAAAACCAAATAAATATGCAAATAAAAATGTCATTTTGCTGAGCAAATTGGCACATTTGGAATATAAAAAGTACAGACTGGGGGCATGCAATCCAACCAGCTGGTACACACAGCAAGGTCCCCGCAACTGCTCCTATGAAACAGGTACAGTTAAAGCAAATGCGTAATGCTCTTTGGAATGTGCGTCTTCACAGTTTCTCTTTTCAGAACTGGATTCTGGAGTCTCTCCAGTTCCTTATTAGGGGAGGACATTTAGGCCAAATGTGCAAACAGGCCCAGCATTCTGACTCCCTGTGAGCTAAGAGAGACTCGTGCCAGATGTTTGGGCCAATGTAGGAACCCTAAGCCCTCTCCAATTACCCCAGGAGCAGAGGGAAGAAAGCCCTTCAGTGGAGTCTGGTACAAGATACATCCCTTCCTTGCTAGGCAAAGGTTCGGAAACCCCAGGCATTCTGGAAATAATAGCTAAGAATGGGCCTTTTCAGCTCTTGTGCTATAGAGATAGATGTTCATTCCAAAAAATTAAAGTGTGGAGAGGAACAAGGTTTCCTTCCAAGACTGGGGCAGGAATATATATATATATATATATATATTTAACTGGGCTATTGAGCCTGGGTCTTTGTATACATGCTCAGCATTTAGAGAGAAATAATAGAAGCTGCCTTTTTTCTTTTTCTTTTAGTATAAGTTTTATTCGTTTTCAGTGTAAGAAAAAGAGCAAACTATATGTAAACATCTTTTTGCAGAGTGACCTACAGTCGGGATGAATACAGAAAAGGAACATAAATTTCTCCTTTATTTTCATAATATATCATGTACATTAATCCAGGACATATGAATGGGGGTTACTCCCAGGTCCTCACCACATTCTTCGCTTTCCTTGCAGGTTCGAGACCCGTATGTAACTAAAGCAAATGGCAAGAATTAAAGATTCTTGGTCCAAGACAGTGTATGTTTCACTCAGTTGACCTTAATACTATTGTAAATGAACATAGCACATGCTGTGTGAACCCACCTTTCATGCTTCCGTCTCTTAGTATAGGCTCTGAAGTTAAACCAAACTGAGAAAAAGAAACCTCATTTACACGGTCTTCTCATTAATTTTGAGACAATGGGGCCATCCATACCTAACCGGAAAATCCACGTTATCCATATTCAGTTGGTGGCCTCGAGATCCATACATGTCCTGTTTGTGGTTGGATTATTGTGAAAACCCGATTACTAAGCATTCATACGTGTCGGCTTTTTGTTGTTGTTGTCTAAATTGCTTTAGCATTGGCCACTCCCCTAAGTCCACCCCTTTTCAGTGATTGGTCCATAACCGTCATACGCTTTTCACATGCTTTTTTGGAAGAGCGCACAAGCATATATCTTCTTTATTATTATTCCCACGCATGTGCAGGTTTGTGGATGTGCTATTGGGTGGGAAGGAGACAGGGGGCTTGGCATATGATGGGGGAACACCCATGGACTACCTATTGCAGGAAAGTCCACTGCATTGTGTCCAAGTGCACAGACATTAATGCAATTAATTATCGATACAGGAAAGCATATCAGTTTTTCAGGGGTAATTCTAATGCGGATTTGTGAACGCAAAAATCCGTACTATCTTGCAACGTCATATGGATGATGGTGAATTAATGAGGACACAAAACCAGATTATACAGTCGTATGGATGGGTCCAATTTCTCTAATAAGTCAAGAAACTGCCTTAGAGAGTATTTGCCTTTCTGCCCTAGTATTTATTATATTTATTTATTAAACTTAAATCCCACCTTTCTCCAAGAAGCTCAAGGTGGCGTGCATGGTTCTTCCTCTCCTCATTTTATCCTCACAACCACCCTGCGAGGTAAGTTAGGCAGAGAGGCAGTGACAGGCCCAAGGTCACCCAGTAAGCTTCATGGCTGAGTGGGATTTGAAACCAGATCTCCCAGGTCCTAGTCCAACACACTAATCACCATACCACCCTTCTCTGACAGGCAGCAGCTCTCCACAGTCTCAGGCTGCCTTACCCATCACCTGCTACCTGAAATCCTTCCAGCTGGAAATCCCAGGGATGGAAGCTGGAATCTTCTGCATGCAACCAAACAAAAAATACTCTGCTGCTGAGTTATGGTCCGTCCCTTAAATTCCCTACACTGCTATCCTATTATTCCCCACCCAGAAAGTTCCTCTGCTGCATGGATGGGAAACCTGCAGCTCTGCAAATGTTGTCGGACACCAGTTTCCATCATCCTGAGGAGGGGATGTCAGAAGATTCCTGTGTCCCTGTGTTTCAGAAGCTCAACTGGCCTCCACGAGAAGTCGGACATTTGTGTCATCGCTGGTCCCATGCTGTGGAACACTCTTCTGGCAGAGATTCGACAGGCGTTCTCACCTTTGACTTTCAGGCATCTCTTGAAGACCTTTTTGTGTCAACAAGCCTAGGCAGCTGTTTTTTGAGCAGCCAGTCATTTTAATGATGGCTTGGTATTGCTTTTAAATGTTTTTATGTTATTATTATTATATTTTTAATTACACTTTTAAACCGCCCTATAGCAACAGGCTCTCAGGGCGGTGTACAATATGATAAAACCACATTTAAAACCAGCGAATGTGGATAAAACATGTAAATATAAAAACACATTAAAACAGATTAAGACAAAAATAGAACATACAACTAATTAACGATAACATTAAAATTAAACACAAAACCAAAACTAAAACTAAAACTAAAACTAAAATGCCTGGGCAAAGAGGTAGGTCTTTACCTGGCGCCGAAAAGATATCAAAGAAGGCGCCAGGCGTATCTCGTCAGGGAGGCCATTCCATAATTCGGGGGCCACCACCGAGAAGGCCCTAGATCTCGTTGTTGCTCTCCGGGCCTCCTTGTGAGTTGGAACCCGGAGAAGGGCCTTCGACGTCGAGCGCAGCGAACGGGTAGGTTCGTAGTGGGAGAGGCGCTCCATCAGGTATTGCGGTCCGGTGCCGTTAAGGGCTTTATAGGTAAGAACCAACACTTTGAATCTGGCCCGGAAACGTACTGGTAGCCAGTGCAGTGTGGCCAGGACAGGTGTTATATGATCAGATCTTTTAGTCCGAGTGAGAACTCTGGCCGCAGCATTCTGCACCAGCTGAAGTTTCCGAACCGTCTTCAAAGGTAACCCTACGTAGAGTGCATTACAGTAATCCAGTCTAGAGGTTACCAGAGCATGGATAACTGAGGCAAGGTTCTCCCTGTCCAGATAGGGTCGTAGTTGGGCTACCAGCCGAAGCTGGTAGAACGCATTCCGTGCCACCGAGGCTACCTGAGCCTCCAGAGACAGGAGCGGATCTAATAAGATCCCCAAACTACGGACCTGTTCCTTTAGGGGGAGTGTAACCCCATCTAGAGTAGGTCGGACATCAACCATCTGGTCAGGGGACCCCCCCACCAGCAGCATCTCAGTCTTGTCAGGATTGAGTCTCAGTTTATTAGCTCTCATCCAGACCATTATCGCGACCAGGCAGCGGTCTAGTACATCAACAGCCTCACCTGAAGAAGATGAAAAGGAGAAATAGAGCTGCGTATCATCAGCATATTGCTGAAAACGCACTCCAAAACTCCTAATGACCTCACCCAGCGGCTTCATATAGATATTAAAGAGCATGGGGGACAGAACTGAGCCCTGCGGGACCCCATATTGGAGTACCCAGGGCCTTGAGTAATGCTCCCCAAGCACCACCTTCTGAAGACGGTTCTCGAGGTAGGAGTGCAGCCACTGCCAAGCAGTGCCTCCAACTCCCAAATCCGCAAGTCGCTTCAGAAGGATACCATGGTCGATGGTATCAAAAGCCGCTGAGAGATCAAGGAGAACCAACAGAGTTACACTCCCTCTGTCCCTCTCCCGACAGAGGTCATCATACAGGGCGACCAAGGCCGTTTCTGTACCAAACCCTGGCCGAAAGCCGGATTGAAATGGATCCAGATAATCAGTTTCATCCAAAAGAACCTGGAGCTGGCGAGCGACCACACGCTCTAGGACCTTGCCCAGAAAAGGAACATTAGCTACCAGGCTATAGTTGTCAAGATTATCAGGGTCCAAGGAGGGTTTTTTTAGGAGCGGTCTCACCACCGCCTGCTTTAGGCAGAGTGGGACCACTCCCTCTCGTAAAGAGGCATTAATCACCTCCTTGGCCCAGCCAGCAGTTCCATTTCTGCTAGCTTTTATTAGCCACGAGGGGCAAGGATCCAGAGCAGAAGTGGTCGCCCGCACCTGTCCAAGCACTTTGTCCACATCCTCGAGCTGTACCAACTGAAACTCATCCGATAAAACAGGACAAGACTGTGCTCCGGACACCTCAATGGATTCAACTGCAGCAATATTGGAGTCAAGGTCCCGGCGGATGTTAATAATCTTGTCTTGGAAGTGTCTCGCAAACTCATTACAGCGGGCTATTGATGGTATCATTGCGTCCCGAGGACCAGAGTGTAAAAGTCCCCGGACAACTTTATAAAGTTCCGCTGGACGGTTAGAAGATGACTGAATGGAGGCAGCAAAGTACTGCTTCTTTGCTGCTCTCACTGCCTTCACATAGAGTTTGGTAGAGGCCTTCACAAGTACAAGACTACAGGCGTCGGGAGTTCGTCTCCATTTGCACTCAAGCCGTCTCCTATCTTGCTTCATCACTCTTAACTCCGAGGTATACCAAGGAGCCAATTGAGTTCTGCAGCGGAGAGGGCGCACCGGGGCGATCGCGTCAACTGCCCGGGTCATTTCTGTATTCCACAGAGTGACCAGGGTTTCGACAGGAGTGTCAGTTTTATCAGCCAGAAATTCCCCAGAGCCTTTTGAAAACCCTCAGGATCCATCAGTCTCCGGGGACGGACCATCTTAATTGGTCCTCCACCCTTGCAGAGGGAAGAACACATTGTGAGCCTGAACCTCAATAGGCGGTGATCTGTCCATGACAAAGGAATAGATGTAAAATTCCTTACTCCCAGATCACCATCCCCTAATCCAGTGGCAAAAACCAAGTCTAGAGTGTGCCCCGAGATATGCGTAGGGCCAGTAACAAATTGAGACAGCCCCATGGCTGTCATGGCGGTCATGAAGTCCTGAGCCGCTCCAGACAAAGCGGCCTCAGCATGAATGTTGAGATCCCCCAATACCAAGAGTTTAGGGGATCGCAACAATAAATCCGAGACCACCTCTGTCAGCTCAGTTAGGGAAGCTGTTGGGCAGCAGGGTGGACGGTACACCAACAGTATTCCCAGTCTGTCTCGCTGACCCAGCACAATATGAAGACACTCCAGACCATTAGCCACATGGATAGGGTGCCTAACAAGAGGGATGGAATTTCTATGGATCACAGCGATTCCCCCTCCCCGACCCTCGGATCTACCCAGATGCTGAACTGAGTACCCAGGTGGGCACAGCTGGGTAAGATTAATACCTCCCAGATCGCTCACCCAGGTATTGGTAATAAATGCCAGATCGGCATTGTCGTACACAGCCCTGATGCTTTGTGAGGTACTGTGTAAATAAAAAAAATTAAAAATAGAAATGGACACAGAAATTGGCGGTGATTGCTTGTTCGTCCCATATACAAAATGGAAATCAATCCAGCAAGTACCATTGGTATTTGCTGCTGTTATTGCCTTCACTCCGTAAATGATACATTACAGAATACATTTGTCCCCATTTGCACTGTGTTTCCTTTTCATAGAAATGAATAGGGGTGGGTGGAATAACGTAATGACAATGTAACTTGCACAGTTAATTAAGTAAATTGTAATTTTGCCACGGGACAGCAATATCAATAACATCTTTTGGTGGAAGACAAGCTGCAGTAGAACAGAAACAGTGATGTGTGCAATAAATACAGAATGGAACAGAAAACAATTATTTTGTGCATCCCTAATCATGAGTAAAGTTAGCAGTCATGGGAAAAGAAATCTGGTCCTCTTATGGCTCAGTGACTGGTTAAAAGAACAGGAAGCAGAGAATGGAACAAATGGACAGTTCTCCCAATGGAGGGATGTACAAAGCGGAGTCCCCCGAGGATCAGTATTGAGATTTGTATTTTTTAACTTTTGTATAAATGACCTGGAGTCAGGAGTGAACAGTCAGGTGGCCCAGTTTGCTGATAACACTCAATTGTTCAGGATGGAAAAAACAAAAAGGATCTCTCCAAACTGAGTGAAATGGCAGTAAAATGGCAAATGCAATTCAATGCAAACCATGTGCAAAATGCTGTGTACTGGGATGGTGCATATTGAGGCAAAATAAACCTAACTTTACATGTATGCCAATGGAATTTCAGCTGGCAGACAGTGACCAGGAAAGAGACCTTGAGGTCATAGTGGATAGGTCAATGAAAATGTCAACCCAGTGTGTGGCAGTGGGGGGGATGGGGGAGGCAAAGTCCATGGAATGAAAATAAAATAGGCAGTATCATAATGCTGTAACACAATGGTGTTATTGCACTTGGAATACTGTGTACTGTTGTGGTTGCTCAACTCAACTCCAAAAGGATACAGTAGAGCTGGAAAAGGGGATGGAGCGACTCCCCTATGAGGAAAGATTACAACATTTGGGGCTGTTTAGTAAAGAGAAAAGGCAAGTAATTGGTGGCATGGTAGACATGTATAAAATCATGCATGGCCTGGAGAAAGTGGGTGGAGAAAAGTTTTTCTCCTTCTCTCATAACATTAGAACTTGACATCCAATGAAGCTGAATATTGGAGGATTCAGGACAGACAAAAGAAAGTCTTCTTCACACTGCACATAGTTAAACTGTGGAATTCGCTCCCACAGGAGGCAGTGATGGCCACCAACTTGGATGGCTTTAAAAGAGGGTTAGACCAAAACATAGAAAATAAGGCTATCAATGACTACTAGCCATGTTGGCTATGCTCTGCCTTCACTGCCTAAAGAAGTTGAAGACCTTCCTGTTTACTCTGCCATACCCTGATTGATGATACTGGGCTTTTTTATTGTTGATTCTGGCTGCTCTAGTTGTACGTTTTACAATCATCTGGGTGTTGTTACTTATTGATTTTATATATTGGTTTATTTGTTTATTTATTTATATCCCGCTCTTCCTCCCAGCAGGAGCCCAATTTTTATGTATTTCGTGAGCTTCTTTGAGATTTTTTAAATGAAAATGGGGTATATAGTTTTTAAATAAATAGATTTTAGATAAATAGATTTTTAAAAACGCATCTTGAAATATGCGTTGAAAGAATCATCCTTGTTTTTATTTAGCAAGATTTACATACCACTTAATCTCTAAGCGGTTTGCATAAAATGGTATAAAATATTCATTTAAAAACAGCAATAAAAACAGTCTTTTAAAACAATAAATGTCAACATCTTTTAAAAACAACCATACATAATAAATGTGCATGTCTGGGTAGCTCAGTGGTAGGGCCCTAGCTTATTATTTATTATTCAATTTATTAATCGCTTGATACAAGAAGGTCCCCAAGCGACTTACACAAAGTTAAAACAAAACAAATAAAACACACAGCTGCCCTGGGCTCCTACTGGGAGGAAAGGCAGGATATAAATAAATAAATAAACAAACACAATAAAAACCATAACAATAAACAACAACAAAACAATAGGAATATCACCCCCACATAGCCACAGGAAGGTTTGGCAGTATATTAAAAACAAAACACCATCTCAATCTATCAAACGCCTGGGGGGAAATATGTCTTTACCTGGCGCTAAAAATATATCAATGATGGCACCAGGCGGGCCTCACTGGGGAGCACATTCCACTGATGGGGAACTTAGTGGTGGAGCATATGCGTTGCATGCAGAAGGTTCAATCCCCAGTGGCAGCATCTCCGGTTAGGCTGGGCATGGCCCCTGCCTGAAACCAGAGCTTGGAAAAGTTCCTTTTTTAAAACTACAACTCCCATCAACCCCAGTCAGCATGGCCATTGGATTGGGCTGATGGGAGTTGTAGTTCAAAAAAGGAACTTTTCCAAGCTCTTCCTGAAGCCCTGGAGAGCCACTGCCAGTCGACAATACCAAGCTAGATGGACCAACGGTCTGACTTTGTGTCTGTTCCTTCCCACGTAGACTTACTTAAACCACAACAAAAAGTTTTTATCAGACGTTGAAAATAGTACAATATCTATCGGCAGGGAAGCCAGCTCGCTTTTGTAGAGTAAGCTAGTTTCTACGGCTCACTTTGCCCAAATAGTCTCCCAAATCCTGGAGCCAGCAATGGATTCAGCTTTACTGTTTGGGCTTATGCTGCTCTTCCTTCCCTCTGGCCAGCTCTTGTGACTGCATTACACTGACACCTGCTGGAAAAGAAGAGGCCCCAGGAACCACCAGCCCTCTTTGCGTCTCTTCTCCGGCCCACCCCTCTTTGCTTCCATGGGTCTGTTTGTTGGTGCAGCCTGCATAGTCTCCTACAGAGAAAGACAGAGAGAGTGCATATTCTGGGATGCAGCCCAAGCTCAAAGGAGCGAAGAACACAGAAGAGGTTCTTTCCAACAAGCCAGCCTTGGGGGGGGGGGTGGAGGGTATAAAAACAGATGGTGGCATTTTGCCTCTCTGCACCTCTTACTCATTCCCACGTCAGCCTTGTTGCCGCAAGTGCGGCCTTTGGTTGAAAAGAGCCAGGATGTTGCTCATAAGAGCCAGCTGAAAGATCACCAAAAAGGGATCCGGCTGTCACAATTAATTAAAGGTGCTTCTGAGAAGCTGGCAGCACCAAGCGAACTCACCGGGGGGGGGGGGGTTGCCTGAACTCCAATCCTGGCATCAAAGGCAGTTTTTACAGCTCTTTTACCTTTCCCCCTTCCATGAGGAACATTTGTCCTCTATCTCCCATGTGGATTTTCCTGTTTATATTACCTGTTAGATTGCTGCAATTAGTGCAATAACAGCCCAAAAAAATGGATTAAGAATTGTGCTATCTTCATTTGAAAAGAGTATGCCTCAGGGTACCTCGGTCTGAGGGACAGGGGCTCTGCAATAAAAATTCATAAGGCTGATTAGAGCTTTTTAAAATTTAGGGGTCAGGTTTTTGATCCTCCCATTTAAAGACATTTCAGCAAGCCTTTGAAACTGTGTAAGACTAGGAGCCTCCCCCCCCCACTTGCTTTGCTCACCACCCACCCACCCCTGCTTGCTCCGCTTGCCAACCAGGGACTCCCAAACTCACACACACAGGGACACCCAAACAGGTCACCCTCCCTTCGCAACAGGTCACTAAGCTTCCCCTTCTCTTCCCCCTTAGACCTTCTCCTGCAAGGAGGAGGGAGGTGGTCGGATAAGGCAAACAGCACAGAAACAGTAGGGAATACCCAGGGCAGTGCCTCAGCATTATATGCATTCTCTTAGGGGAAAACGCTTTGCAATCGTGTTAATGTTTAGCCAAAGTTGCATAGAAATGTATGTATAGTAGAAGAAATTAACGCTAAAATCCTGATGAATTTTCCTGAGGACTTTTTGGTTAAAAAAAAATCTGATGTGGAAAAGTGAAGAATGAACATAGACCTCGAAAACCTAGAAACCAAAATTGACAGATTTGCCCATCCCTACTCACGGGATCCCTATCCATTTACTTGGAATGCGCTGACATTTGTCTTTCTTTTAACTGCTTGAACTAAGGATGCCTTTCCTACTGGTCTGTAAAGTCCACAGCCACCATCGTTCTCTCTGGTGTCAATGAGGAACATTCTACGGGAAGTTGATGGCCATAAAATCTTCCCATCCCCATCAGTGGAAAGAAGCAAATGGGCAGATCTCTTGTTGGAATCAAAGTGTCTCTGTTAATCTATTAGCTCTGCTGTGTGTCAAGGAGTCTGCGGCCAAAGCATCTCCTTGCTCTCATAGGAGACTCAAAGGATGTCACTTTACCAAAGGTCATGCATCCTGAGAAATGTAGTCGTGGTTCTACACAATGACATGTTGCAGAAACACCTGAGTAAGGGAGGAAGGATCAGTCCATTTCAGCTCTCTCCATTTCTCTTTTTTTCCCAATCTTAAATTCAGCTCTCCACACTTCTGCAGAAATTTGTGATTTTAAAAAAATGTAATTGGAAATTCTCGTAGCTAGTAATATGCATGGTTTATCTCCCTCTTTCTTAATGCTAGAACTCGGTGACATCCGATGATGTTGAACTTTGAAAAATTCAAAACGGGCAAAAAAAAAAGACTTCTTCACAAGATGGACAAAAGAAAGGCTTTCTTGCAGGGGCGGCTACCTGTGGCCCTCCAGGTGTTTGGGACTCCAGTTCCCATCATCTGTGAACATTGTGAAAACGGTCCGGAAACTCCAGCTGGTACAGAATGCGGCGGCACATTTGATCAAAAACAGCCATCACCATGATCACATCACTCCGGTGTTAGAAGAACTACACTGGCTACCAGTTGTGTACCGGGCCCAATTCAAGGTGTTGGTGTTAACCTTTAAAGCCCTTTACGGTTTCGGACCAGTTTATCTGAAGGAGCGCCTCCAACATCACCAAATATGCTGCCTGACAAGATCAGCCATGCAAGACCTTCTCTCGGTCCCACCAGTTAAAACAGCTAGGCTGGTACGGACCAGAGAGAGGGCATTCTCCATTGTGGCCCCCACCCTCTGGAACTCCCTGCCTTATGATCTTCGCCATGCCCCCTCCCTGGTAGGCTTCCGCCAAGCCTTAAAGACCTGGCTATTCAGGCGGCATACAGGATTGCTGGGGTGGACTAGGGTTAGCTGTATAGATGGGCGGTTTTAGATTTTCATCGACTGTTGTTCTGGTTAAATGTTGTATTTTTATCCTTTTATCTTTTTATGTACGTCGCCTAGAGTGGCCGTTGTCGAGACCAGATAGGCGACTTAAAAATAAAATTTATTATTATTATTATTATTGGCCATGAAGGCTGGGGCTGATGGGAGTTGCAGTCCAATAAGCCATGGTTTGGTCAGAAGAACCACCAACAGCATAGTTCAGCACTGAACAGCAGCCACTGTCCTAACCTGGGGCAAAGAAGCAGCTTGGAAAGTGTTGCCTGGTATGAGAATTTTGAGTGATCACCACCAAAGTCAAGCAGAAGTCATGGCTGAAGGAAGGCATGACAACTTTACAATACCAGCTTAAAAACACTGTCTCCAAGGCTGACACTCTTTGTCTTTACCAGCCAGCTCTGCAAACAGCCTTTATAGCCAACAAGAGGGCCACTGTGAGAACAGGATGCTGGACTGCTGGTCCTGCAATATAATTTATGTCATCGAATGCAAAAAAACAGGATGTCAAATCCAATACATAGGAAAACTACAACTGACCTACGCAAACACGTCAGAAACCACAAATCGGCAATCTTGACTAAAAAAGTGGAGCAACCAGTTGCAAAACATTTTAACACTGAGGGCCACAACCTGTTGAACTTGTCTATAATAGCTATAGAGATGCCAATGGAGCCAATGACCGAGGGAGGTGGTGGACTCTCCAACACTGGAGGCCTTCAAGAGGCAGCTGGACAGCCACATGTTGGCTTTGCTTTAATTTGGATTCCTGCATTGGGCAATGGGTTGGACTTGATGGTTTTATAGGCCCCTTCCAACTCTATGAGTCTATGATTCTATGAACAGATCCAGCATCATTGACTAAGGGGGAGAACTTTTGGAGATACTCTCTGGACCCGTTGGCACTGCACGGCCTTAACCTAGAAGACAGTACCAACCTTACTTAGCTTCTGCAAATGAAGCCCCTCTGAGCATTCCACCCTCAAAGCCCTATAACCACCACCTTGGTAACATCATTTGTATGTTAGCAGCTGATGAAGGCAGAAGCTGAAACGTATATCAAAATTCAGACACACCCACCTCTTAATGTCCAATGTGTTTTCCCTGTCTGGGCATTTGGCAAGAGGTACCCAAGATAAACTACACAGGGGAAGGCTTAACTATCTACTCTTCCACAATCCGTATTTGTGGTCTGTATTTCAACCTATTTTATACTTTATGTATTGATTCTGTTTCGAGGCCCAATTCAAGGTGCCCGCATTCGTGTCTAAAGCCCTACACGACCTAGGTCCCAAATATCTGGCACACCACTTCCTTCCCTACAGGCCCTCTCAGGTGTTAAGATCAGCAGAGGGGGTCCTCTTTGTAGTTCTACGGCCCTCACACATCCAGGGGGGTGGGGCAGCCCAAGATGTATATTTTTAGGACCCTCCATACTCTTGTGATTTGTTTTAAACTACTTCTAATGATGCATTTTAAATTGTTGTGATCCACCTTGGGACCTTAGGGTGAAGGGGGAGTGATATATCGAATTCATAAAAAATAACAACAATAATTCAGTTGTGGGGGTGGGGGAGGACTGATCAAACTCAGCATTCTGCTTCCCCAGACTGGCCAGTCAGATGCCTTCAGAAAGCCCATCAGCAAAGCATGAAGGCAATGCACCTCTCCTGATGTTGCTCCCCAGCAACTGGTAATCAGGAGTAAACTGCCTCTGAACTTGGAGGTTCCACAAAATCGTTGTGAGTCATACCCTCATGATCCTTACAGAAGCCAATGAAACACATATTTAGCAAATGCGGACAGCCAAATCTGGAAAGATGAGTGAAGGGCAGCTAGAGAGCTTTGGCTATGGGGTGGTATACAAATGCAATAAATAAATAAATAATAGTGTTTGAAAATATGTTTCTGAAGAGAAGCCTCCTGTGGCGTTTTGAACTACATTAGCATCACACCCCGTATTCTGAGGGCTTCCAAGTTTCAATTCAGAAGTTAGGAAAACCCTGGGCTAGGTAGATAACACCCCCTCTAGGATGCCCACCTTAACGTGGTAAGGGGGTTTAAGAGTGTCGAAGAAGCTGAGAGCAATGCTGTCAGAAGTCTAGACCAAGAGGCTAAACTCCTAGCAGGGGCACCCAAGGCGAAATGGTCAAAGCTGAGACACCAGATTAGGATGCATCCAGACTCAGAGGAAGGCAATGGTAAACCACCTCTGAATACCTCTTACCATTAAAACCCTACTAGGGTCACCATAAGTCGTAATCGACTTGAAGGCACATAATACATACACACAGGTAAACAGCGGCCTACTAGCTGCAGTTTGTATAATTTCCACCAGAGGGAGGCAGTCCCTAGGAAATTGATGAGCTTGTCACTGATGTTTAAAATCACAAATGTATTTTCTTTAATTCTTTACTTACAGTATTTGTAACCCACTCTTCATGAAATATTTTCAGTCCCAGAAGGGGAACAAAGTAATAAAGATACATAGAGAAAAAACAATATACAAAAGTTACAAATAGGTCCAATACACAACAAATTAACAATTCCGTCATAAGGCAATCAAGTAAAACTACAAAGAAAAAGATTATTAAAATTCCAATTTAACCAAATACCTAGATTAAAAAACAAATACCAGACATGCAAACCGATTAAGCAACCAATGGTCTTAGCAACAGTTCCCATCGCATTTGTACTTGCTGCATGAAAATAAAGCATTTTTAAAAACTACTGTTATTTTTGCTACTTTTCATGTCACCCTCAGGGCCAGAAGCCAAAAGATTGTTTCAAGTCAATCTATCTTTACCATAACCAGTGAGCCATATCACTGCACTTCTCTATTACCATCGGTATTACAACCCAATTCCATCAGTTTCCAAAGGGATAGCTACGTCCACCTGTTGCAACCAAAATAGCAAAGCGTCTTGTGACACTTTAAAGACTAAAACATGTTTTGTGGCATAAAGCTTCTGTGTTACCCTGAGTAACAGGTATGTAACATTTTGCACTTTAAAGATGAAACACGTTATGGTGGAGGTGCATGTGATGGAGTGGTAAACAGGTCAGAAGGAAATGAAATTCAGAAAAGAACAAGACTGTTGGGATATTTATATAGTTAACAATGATAATCCACAGTACAGATATTGCTAACCCAAACATCGTGGCATTGGTACGCCAGTTAAAAGACATAGTATGATTATTTTTAAAAAAATCATTTGTGCTGGTTCTGTCCAAAGCTATAGCCCTGAACCTGTTCAGCAGTTTCATGTTGAGTCAGGCCACTGGTTCATCTAGCCCAGTACTGTCTACACTGATTGGCAGCAGGTCTCCAGGATTTCTTTCCCAACCCTAACTGAAGATGCCAGGGACTGAGCCTGGGCTATTTTGCAATCAAAGCATGTGCTCTAATTCAGAGCTATGGATCACCATACATGCCCTGCTTGTGGGCTCCACTGGGTGCTTTTGGTTGGCCACTGTGCAAACAGGATGCTGGACTAGATAGACCTTTGGTCTGATCCAGCTGTACTCTTCTTAATGAATAATGGCATATAATGAAAGATGAGCAGGTGGATGAACCTCTTAATGTTCCAGATGGCACTATTAGTGTTGCCAATCTAGAAGCTGCTGCTGCATCAGCAAAGACAGTTGTAGCATTGTATGTCTGTTCAAGATGATGGCAACTGTACTTTAGAAAAAAAACTAAAGTGGCCAACTCCGGTTTTGAGTTCACAGTCGTACAGTTCTGTGAACTTCTTTTGCTGATGCAGCAGCTTCTATGCTGCAACAGAACACATTTCCAAGAAATGTTGTGTAATAATAGCAATTATGTAGCACTTGTATTGTTTTTAATTTAAAATTTGATCTTTTAAATAAAATTGCAACAACCACATTGCAATAATTTCTCATTTTCTTAGTAAACAAGATTCAGATTTAGATTTGTCTATTTGTATCAAGTCATCAGACTAACGCAAAACAAGAGGTTAATGCATATATTCTGAGAAATTCACGCTAAACTACTGATGAATTTTCATGAGGCCTCTAAAAATTTGCACACTGATAAGGAAATGCAGAGAACTGAATTTAAGATTGGAGAAATGATGTCCCTGGCATTTCCAGGTAGGCCTGAAAAGGAGGCCACCTCCAGACCATTAGGGCTTATCCACATGGGAGAATTACTTTACTAAAGATGTTGTTTTTACCTCCATTTTCCGTTTGCACTGTTCACAGAAAAGGCTCAATGCCAGCTGCAAACCCAGTGTTTTCTATTCACATTGAGGGAAAGGGTCAATCATGCAGTTTCCTAATCACCACACCCTCTAATTTAAGATTTCCACTCCCTCTGGCTACCTGGCAACCAAGCATGCTCAGTTTGTTCTACCAGTAAGTTTCATTTAAAAAAAAAAATCCGGAAGTGCAGTTATTTGTATTTTCACTGGTACAATACAGCTGAAATACAAATCTTTATTTGAACATTGTTATGCTTTTGCACATAAGTTAGGGGGGAAAGACAAATAAGGCACCATTTGCAGCAACATAAAAAAGGCCAGCAGAATGGGGAGAGAGCAGCCGGAAGTTGCTTTTCAGCCCACAGGAAATAAAATGAACAAAGGGAGGAGAAGGGAGTGGGCATGGAGAGGGGAAGAATTGACACACCCACCTAAAAAGCATCGGAGCAAAGATCTGCAAGCACTAGATATATGGAGTGAAGATGTTTTTTCCTTCCCTTTTCATATTATCAGCGGATTGGATTAGTACGGATTTACAGGGGAAACACTGTGTGATAGTTTCTGTTTGCCAGTAACGTCATGTGAATCATGTGAAGTAAAGGGGGATGTGAATAGGGTTGCCAGATTCAGGGCCTGAGATTGATCCTGTATCTTTAGGAGAAGAGAAAGTCAGCCAAGTGACTTTCTCTTCTCCTAAAGATACAGGATCAGTCTCAGGCCCTGAGCCTGGCAACCCTAGATGTGCAAACACACACTAAACCACAGTGTACATGAGTCCTTAGTCCTTAGAGCTGGAGAGATTCAAGCACATACTGGAACTTTAGGTTTGCACAGTTAAAGCAGAGCTTGGAAAAGTTACTTTTTTGAACTACAACTCCCATCAGCCCCAGCCAACGCCATGCTGGCTGGGGCTGATGGGAGTTGTAGTTCAAAAAAGTAACTTTTCCAAACTCTGAAAAGTGTTCTGATGCCCTGGCGCAACAAATCATTCTTAAAAAAAAACTTTTTCCAGTTTTTAAAAAAGCGATCAAAACATATGCTCAGTAAAGACTGGACCTAGTTTGACCTCCACATATGTTTTCTGTAAGCAAATCAGGATGAATGCTAGATAAACAGGTCATCTAATGATGTTTTAAAGTTTTTTTAGTGCTTTGTTTGCCACCCTGGGCTCCTGCTGGGAGGAAGGGCGGGATACAAATTAAATAATAAATAAAATAAATAAATCTGGAGGAGTCCTTAACCCCTTGGAAGCCACTACCAGTCAGAGTAGGCAATACTGAGCTAGATGGGACCAATGGTCTGACTCAGTATAAGGAAGTGTCCAATGTCTTCCTTGATATATAAATGACCCTGCACACAAGCCCTGCATTTTCAATTCTGTAAGTTTTTGTGGTGTTGTTTTACTTTTTAAGCTGCTTGAGTGTTGGATTTCCCCAACAAGAATATGTGGGGTGGGCAATTAGCTTGTGTTAATTAAAGGATTAAGCTGAATCTTTAAGGAAGTCAGAAAGCCTGGAAATCACACTGTCAGTATAATGCACTGATTTACAGAAAAAGCCTGCATTTCTGTTTTCAATTTACAGTTTGCTAATGCCCCAATCCTAAATATAAAAGTGAGATCCCTGGAACTGACTTTCAAGTAAATGGATAAAAACCAGACATTAACAGCACATCCTATATATCTCTGCTAAAAAGTATTCCATGAGGCTTGCTCTCAGGTAAATGTGAATGGGGTTGCAGCGGAGTGGTTTGCATGAACTTAATCCCAGTTTGCTCTGCAATGGCTTTTCTGGGGCTCCTGGGGCTTTTTCAACAGCTGGGTGATGGAAAGAAATTCATCTGGAGGTGCTTTGACACCCACAGCGCTGCACTGACTTATAAAACTTGTTCCTTTTGAAATTCTCTTCAGCATGCATTTGTTAAAGCCTTCTGGAGTCTTTCAGGAGTCTTTAGGAGAAGAGAAAGTTAGCCAAGTGCAGGTGTTCTTGCTACACTGTAATGAGAAAAACCACAAGGTGGAATTGTCCCTTTCCCCTGCACAACTTTTAAAGATACAGAAGACCTCTTGGTTGCCAGGCCCAGACTCAGTCTCAGGCCCTGAACCTGGCAACTCTACTTCGAAGGGCTGTCAGAGGCAAATCCTTTAATTTGAAGTTGTCCTCTATTTGCTGTCCAAGTCTGGTATAAAGAGAAAGAGCCAAGAAGAGAGAGCAGATTGGCGTTGAAGATGCCCATCCATGGTGAGCACCAGGACAGCAGACTGAACAGGCCCACAAAAGGGTACCTAGTTGTTACAGTCTTCCCTACCATGGTGAAGAGAGATGGCGTCAAGGGTTGGCATGGTTGGGCACCTGCGAGGGCACCTGCAAGGGGCACATGCTCCAGCAGGGGGGGCACTGCCAAGAACCCCCAGACCTGTTCCCCCTTCACCGTTGTTGCAAGCTGCTTGTTCACCTGCCTCTTGTTCTGGCCGAAAAGAGGATGAGCAAGCAGAGACCAGCTGGGGTGAGGAGGAGGGAAAGTAACTACCGCTGGCTGCTTGCTCATTGGCTCTGCCTGGCAAGCAAGCAGGTGGTAGCAATGAGGAGGCAGAACAGCAGCAGCCGGCAATGAGGTAGTAGATGTGCTTTAGGGAGGGGGTCCCATTGAGGGAGTCTTGTCCAAGGACCCTCCCAAACCTGCCTGCTCTGATGGAGAGATGCACTGTGTGTCTATTGCAATGGTGGTAATAATTATTTCCACATTTGAATCTAGACATGTACATTAATGTATGCAAGTTTTATGCAAATCAGTATCACCTTTTTCCTTTTGGGAGGGATAGCTTATCAGTGAATGAGCCCTAAAGATATACCAGCTCTCTGCTTCCTAAGACAAATGTGATGGAGGGAATTAAAGATGCATTTTTCCTCCTGGTTTGCATATAAAACTAGTAGAGAACTAGGGTTTCAGGATGAAACTCCAAGGACAACTGAGCTCCTAGCTTGGGGTCTGAATGCTACATGGAAATGCTTGTGGCCCCTTCTAACAATAAGGCCTAAGACCCTGACGGTGCTCGGCTGAAATCGGTGTCAGTTTATCCTTTGGGGAAGGGTCGTAGCTCAGTGGTAAAACATGTGCTTTGCATGCAGAAGATCCGGGTTCAATCCCAGCATCTCCAGATAAGACTGGGAATGTCCCTTGTCTGAAATCCTGGAGAGCCATTTCCAGCCAGCGTGGACAGTACCGAGCTAAATGGACCAATGGCCTGAATCTGTATACAGCAGTTTGTTCTGTTCCTGGGTTTAACTCTTGATCTTCTAATGCAGCCTTTCCCAACCAGTGTGCCTCCAGATGTTGTTGGACCACAACTCCCATCAGCCTCAGCCAGCATTGCTAATGGTCAGGAAAGATGGGAATTGTGGTCCAACAACATCTGGAGGCACAATGGTTGGGAAAGGTTGTTCTAATGGGACTGAAAGTTATGGGTTAGCTAGAGCTGTTTTGCCTACAGTGTGCTAACTATAACAGGGATTAAATATCCTGTATTTCCAAATGAGACAAGAAAGATTATGATTATATCACAAAAGCAGGATAGTGACTCCCACTTGGTGTGGCTAGAAATGTTCGCGGTCTTCTGGTTTTGAAGCACAGTGTTTCTCAGAAAGGGGAAATGGGTTTGGAGACAATTTTTAAAGCATCTCAAAATAAATTACAGCAGACAGAAGTCTAGTTCTCAGTGAGGTGTTAAGCCTGACTCGGGATTGCATCATTTTCTGGCCACAGGTGGGAGCACCCATGGCTGAAGGCTCCTCCATACCATAAATAAATATTCCTGCACATGAAAAACTGGTCAGCTCCAGACAGCCTGTTCAATGAACATTTATCCTGATTTGGTTGCACAGAAGTTTGCAATAATAATAATAATAATAAAATTTTATTTCTAGGCCGCCTATCTGGCCGAATTAACAGCCACTCTAGGCGGCGTACATAGACTAAAATATAACATAGAGTAAAATATAACATATAATACAAAACAAAACCCCAGTAGTCTATAGACATCCTGAGCAGCAGGTTCACGCACACATACACACACACGGTCTCTGGCCCCTTCAGCAGTTGCTGCTTTTGTAGCTGGAGAGAGACAGGGCCCTGCCCTTCCAGGCCAGGTGGAAATCAGCCAGAAATGCAGGGAGCAGGTCAAACCAGCAAGGAGGTTAGATAGTGCTGATTCTTTACTGAGTGTTAGTTCTGATTTGTTAGATTTGTTAGGGAAGGTTAGATTAAGGCTAGATCTGCACTAAACATTTAAAGCAACATCATGCCACTTTAAACAGTCCTGGCTTCCCCCAAAGAATCCTGGAAACTGTAGTTTGTGAAGGATGCTGAGAGTTGTTAGGAAACCCTTATTCCCCTTACAGAGCTCCAATTCCCAGAGTTTCTGGGAAGAGGGATTGATTGTTAAACCACTCTGGGAAAGATAGCTCTGTGAGGAGAATAGGAGTCTCCTAACAACTCTTTGGGGGAAGCCATGACTGTTTAAAGTATATGATACTGCTTGAAGTGTACAGTACAGATGGGGGCGACACTGTGTCAAGGCAAGTGTTACCCCATATTTTCCAGTGCCATCACTTTCCTTATCACACGCACGGGCAATAAGTCTGGGTTGTTTGGGAAGCAGGTGTCTTGAGCAAGAGCTGCCATACAACGTTAACTGTGCAACCTGAATTGTGCAACCTGACTGAAATGGAAAATGGAAATGGACTGCCTTCAAGTCGATCCCGACTTATGGTGTCCCTATGAATAGGGTTTTCATGGTAAACGGTATTCAGAGGGGGTTTACCATTGCCTTCCTTTGAGGCTGAGAGGCAGGGACTGGCCCAAGGTCACCCAGTGAGCTTCATGGCTGCGTGGGGATTTGAACCCTGGTCTCCCAGGTCCTAGTCCAACAGTCTAACTGCTACACACACTGACTGAATCCCACCTGAAAGAAACAAGGATCTGGAAGCACCCTGCATGCCAGAGGGAAATTTCCCAGAGGGAATAGTTCTACTCTACATTCTCCCTGACATCTAGTTTTCTATGTGAAGGGGGGGTTGTGTGTATGAAAGAGCATTCTGCTAGCTAAGTCAACCTCTAGGGTGGTCGTGTGCCCAACTTTACAGAGGGCAGTCCTCTACTCAGAGGTGTTCTCTGCACGAAAGGCAGGCCAGTCCAAGTTGGATGCCGCTCCATGGCGAACCATCTGGAGAGCAGACTGATCAGGTCACCTGGTCAGTTTTCCCCAGACTACGGTGAAATGTATTTGTGTTTAAATTATAGCCATTATTTTTAAATTTGCATCTATACATATAAACTGGCATGTGCCAATATTGTGCAAATTTGTTTCCTCTGTTGTCCTCTATTTTTTTTTGATGCAGCAAGCAGTGGTGGCTGGTGGCTGCGTGTCAGTGCAGCAGTGGAATCTGCTCTGGATTTTAGTCTGAACTTTCAAGGAGCTGCCCAAGGTGCCAAAGCAACTCCTTGCAAGTTCAGACTAAACCCAGGAATGGATTCCACTGCCCACTAGGGATGGGTGAGAATTTCGATTCGCATTTCAAGCAGAATCGATCAAATTCGCACTTTCCAAAACAATATGAGAACTGAAACACAGCCATCCTTTGAAATTCGCATTTATTAGAATGTTGGGATGTAGTTCACCAACTAAACAATATTTATAAAAATGCATATATTAGGGGAAAGTGTGCATAAAAATGAATATATGAGTGAAAATAACATGCAAAAAGGCATGAAGTGATGAGAAATGGCTTGCAAAAATGAGTCCCTTTGTCAAAACTGCCTACAAAAATGTGTTTATTTGTAGAAATTCACACTAAAATGGTGGAGAATTTTCATGATGATTTTTTTAAAAAAATTGCAGATTCCTGCAGAAACGTAGAGAACTAAATTTATTAGAAAAGTGAGAAACTGAGAGAATCAAAATTGACACAGCCCACTGACATGGAGCCACCAGCCACCACCGGCAGTAAGTGGCCACCCTGTTCATCCCTGAAACCTGAAGTAGTGCACAGAGAATATCAGAGAAGCCCTGAAGGCGAAAGGGGGCCCATCATCCAGCATCCTGATCTCACAGTAGGCAATCAGATGCCCCAGTGGGATGTCCGAAAGGAAGACCTGAGCACGACAGCCCTTCCCTACTTGTGACTCCCAGCAACTGGTGTTCAGAGGCATTAATGCCTCCAACAGTGGAGGGAGAACATAGACATTGTGGCTAGTAGCCATTGATAGCCTGATTCTCCATGAATTGTTCTAATCCTCTTTGAAAGCCATCCAAGTCGGTAGCCATCACTGCCTTTTGTGGCAGTGAATTCCATAGTTCAACCATGCTGTGTAAAGAATCCCTTTTCTCTGCCCTGAGAACATGTGCTGGACCAGGCCTATGCGCAGTCTAGTCCAGCAGCCTGTTTCTCTCCTTTCTTCCTGAATCTCCCAACTTTCAACTTCATTGGAGAGTCCCCAGTTCTAGTATTCTGAGAGAGGGAGAAAAAATTCTCCCTATCCACTTTCTCCACACTGTGCATAATCTTGTACTAGGGTTGCCAGGCTCAGGGCCTGAGACTGATCCTGTATCTTTAGGAGAAGAGAAAGTCAGCCAAGTGTAGGTTTTCTTGCAACAATGTAATGGGAAAAACCACAAGGTGGAATTCTCCCTCCCCCCTCCACAACTTTTAAAGATACAAAAGATCTCTTGGAGGCTGGGCCTGGCAACCAAGAGGTCTTCTATATCTTTAAAAGGTGTGCAGGGGGAAGGGAGAAATCCACCTTGTGGTTTTTCCCATTACAGTGTTGCAAGAACACCTGCACTTGGCTGACTTTCTCTTCTCCTAAAGATACAGGATCAGTCGCAGGCCCTGAACCT
Source organism: Rhineura floridana (assembly GCF_030035675.1). Taxonomy (NCBI): domain Eukaryota; kingdom Metazoa; phylum Chordata; class Lepidosauria; order Squamata; family Rhineuridae; genus Rhineura; species Rhineura floridana. The sequence goes on from NC_084492.1 coordinate 36,272,384, forward strand.
GGCAACCCTATCCTGTACACATATATCATGTCCCCCTGGACTATACTCTCCTTTATTTCCAGACTTAAAATTTCTGAAAATCAGTGAGACCCTGGCTAAAACATCAACAGGACAGAATGCCTTCCATCCCTCAGATCTTTGGGGTGTTCTTTACATGCTGTATAAAAGCAAAGGTCCCAAAGTATTTTTTAAATGGTAGATATTAAAAAGGGAAAGCAAACAGGGCCAACCAAAAAGGCTTAATTTTAGACAAGCATAGTCTATTGTTCCTTGAGCTGTCGAATGACCGGTGTCAGATTGAGGCTAGCACCAGTATAATATTATGGGGAAAGGGAAATCTAGGTGGATCCAGTCGTGGACAATTGAGCAGCACCAGGTCATCGTTGTTCTGCTTTAAGATGGAATAGCAACTCTCAGGTGTATCCAACTAAATCCTACTCAGAGGAGATCCATTGAAATTAATGACCCTACGTTCATCATGTCCATTAACTTCAATAGATCTGCTCAGAGTACGACTAATATTGCATACCACCCTCTGCTTCCAAACTTCTAGGATCCATATAACATTCTGTAGCCAACTGGGAGTCCTCCTTTTTCTAGTCCCAAATTTTAGGAGGGGGTTGATTTTCACTGGGGCCATGGGGAGGGGAGGAAGGGTTGAATACTCCCCCTTCACTGCATTCCCCATTATGATTATGAAGCGGTATTCAGAGGGGGGTTACCATTGCGTTCCTCTGAGGCTGAGAGGCAGTGACTGGCCCAAGGTCACCCAGTGAGCTACATGGCTGTATAGGGATTCAAACCCTGGTCTCCCAGGTCATAGTCCGGCACTCTAGCCACTACACCAAACTGGCTCTTGTAAAAAGAAACGGAAGGGTTAAAATGTTAGAGCTGATTCCTAAACAGACCTAGGCTGTGAACACACTTCCCCCCAGAGCAAAGCGTTTCCATTAGCCAAACCTGGAGTGGGAATGGGTTGATCTGCCAATCAGTTTCAAAATCTCTTTGAAGCTGAATTTAAAAAAACAAACAACACTCTCGAGGTTCTCCCACCAGGTTTTACAGTAAAAAGGGGTGGGGTTTGACTAGTGCTCTGTGCCCCCTTTTTAAGAAAAGAGGGGTGGATATGCACTGGAATTGGCAGAACAGTGACTTTGTTTCTGCTCGTAGTAAAAGAAATAACTAGACTGCAATCTATACAGACCCCTAGCCAATAAAAAAAAGCTACTGAACAGTTATGTAATGATGGGTGACCTACACTGAGGACATTGCACAGTTCTACCGTTGTGTTTTTAAAAGTCAGCTTTTCTGAGCTCCGGAAAAAGAAAAAACAGAAGCTGAACACAGAAAACATGGGAGTAGGATCTTCTTGATCATGATGTCATTCAGATGCTGGTTAAAACTGAGTGATGAAAGTGTGGCTATTTCAGTGTTAATGCCCAGTGTAGAAGCAGCTCCACAAAGAGAAAACAGGGGTCAGTTAGGGTCTCCTCCAGACAACCTGCTTATTGAGCATTCATTGAGTCTGTTGCTGTTTTAATTGTCTTTAAAAATCTTTTTCATTACTTGGTTTTAACTGTTTTATTGATAATGTTTTTGTGAACCGCTTAGAGAGGTTTTTTTATAATCAAGCAGTATATACATTTTGTTTAAAAAATAAAGACAATCCTTGCACAAAGCTTATGAGGAGGTTAGACAATGCCTGGTCTTTACTGAGCATTCGTTCTGATTTGTTTGCAGGGAGCTTATACGAAAATGAGCGTTCATCTGGATTTCCTTGTGTATTTTATTTATTTATTTATTACATTTGTATACCACCCCATAGCCAAAGCTATGGTGTAGTGTTTATACATCTTCACATTAACCATTTATTCATCGTTGTTAGTGCATTTCCCTTGTCTCTTTCATAACCATGCTGCCCTGGGCAATTTTGGGAGGAACAGCAGAATATAAACGTAATAAATAAAGAACCACAAAAAGTATTTTTTTTAAAAAAGTGTATTTGTTGTGTTAGGGCGACAGAGCACTTTAATGGCACAAATCTATTTCTAGTATGCTCTTGAATCCCTCCTGCAAAATACTGACAGTCTGGAGGTGACCAGAACCTACTTTGATTTCCCACCCTGCCACAAGTGGCCAATAGGGGGAGCAATTGCCAGCATGTAGAGCAAAACCATCGCTTTCAACAACAGCGCTTGTAACAGCCCAGCTCTTTCTACCTAATTGATGCAAATTAAGGAAGGGGAACTGCATCCGGCAAAAAGACCCATTGTAAACACAAAACACCATTTTTCCTAAACAAGAGAAACAAGGCACCATAACAATCGTTGGTGGAACAAATTCCGCTCACTTTAGCTCAGCATTTGCATGGACGCATGATTTGTTTATTGAAAAGTATTTCTATACCGCCATGTCATAAAATATCAGGATGGTGTACAACAATAAAACAGAAAGCACACTAACAACAATACAGATAATCACAAAGCGACTGGCTAATTAAACAGCTTCAAAGCCCTGTTGGCACAGGAAGGTCTTCAAGAGGCAACCGCAAGGATGCCTGCCAAATCTCTGCTGGACTGGCAACACTAAGGCCAATCAGTCCTCTGTATCACGGGGGACAACTAGCAATGCTCATCTGGATGATAACATAAGAAGAGCCTGCTGGATCAGGCCAGTGGCCCATCTAGTCCACCATCCTGTTCATGCAGTAGCTGACCAGATACCTATGGAAATCTTGCACGCAGAGCCTGAGTGCAACAGTGCTCTCCCCATCTGAATTTCAAACAACTGGTATTCAGAGGTTTACCGCCTTCAACAGTGCAGACAGAAAATTGCTGTTGTGCCTAGTAGCCACATTGATAGCCATATCCTCTGTTAATTCATCTAATCCTCTTTTAAAGCCATCCAAGTTGGTGTCCATCACTGCCTCTTCCGATCTCAGTGATCAGGATAGGATGTATATATATATATATATTTATTTTATTTTATTTAACTTATATCCCACCTGTCCTCCAAGGAGCTCAAGGTGGCATACAAACATGGTTCTCCCCCTCCCAATTTTACCCTCACAACAACCCTGGGAGGTAGGGTAGGCTGAGAGACAGTGACTGGCCCAAGGTCACCCGGTGAGCTTCATGGCTGAGTGGGCATTTGAACCCCTAGTGTCCCAGGTTCCAGTCCAACATTCTAACCACTGCACCACACTGGCTCTCTCATTAATTCATCAGTCAATTAATTATGAAAAGCCTCAATAGTGCTACTCCAGATTAAGCAGGATGGTGCTTCAACTCCATTTCATAGCATTTTTTTTTAGAAAAAAAACGTGTCTTGGGGTGGGGACGAAGGCACGGAAAATATTGGACTGCAAGGATTTGACAACATTATCCGGATTATCCATAAAAAATGAACTAAGGATGGCAATTCTAGAGAAGAAGGCTGTTGCAGAAACTACCAACAAAACTGTGTGGACAAAAGATGTCATTAAACTCATAACAAGCACTGGATTAAAAGGGGGGTGCACGTGAAAGTAATCCATTGCAGTATTTTCAATTAACCCAATATGTGCCTAATAACCTTTATTCTTTGAGCATCATTTCTCTAATGAGAAATAATCAGTTTAGGTTCAGTCCTCATGCGATAATCATCTTAACTGTAAATTGGGCTTACTAGCAAATTACTTTATTAGGGGTGTGAGCATGGCACAGAGTTGCTGAGCTGAGTGTCAGTTTTGATGCAGCTGGAAGGAAGAAATGTGGGGTCAAAAAAAATCTTGAGTTTCAATGGGTAAACCACACTCGGCACAGCCTCTAACTAAGTGCCGACTAATCAAGATCTTCTTCTTTCTAAAGGTTTCCTACCCTTTCCTGTTATGGCAAGGAAACCATGTCATACCTCCCACACCTGTGGCGTCGTTCTAGGGAAAATGGCCCTGCCTAGACAAAGAGGAATGCTATTGATGTTTCTTTTAAATGAGTGGCAGGTTTGCAATCAAACAGAGATTTGATTTATTTATTTTGGCATTTGTGGCATGCTCCTCAGCAAATGGGGAAGGGATGTAGCTCAGTTGTGGACCATGTGCTTTGCATACCTGAGATCAATCATCAGCATCTCCAGGTCGGGCTCAGAAAGACTCCTGTTTCAAACTCTGCAGAGCTGCTACCTGGAGACCCAGTGTGGTACAGTGGTTAGAGTGTCAGATTGGGATCTGGGACACCAGGGTTCAAATCCCTACTTGGCCATGAAGCTCACTGGGTGACCTTGGGCCAGTCACTGTCTCTCAGCCGAACCTACCTCACAGGGTTGTTGTGAGGATAAAATCTGTCTTTGTATGTTGAGTTCCTTGGAGGAAATAAAATAAATACCAGTCAGTGCAGACAGTGCAGTGTTAGGTAGACCAACGATCTGAGTTCCATCTAAGATGGCTTCTGGTATGCATAGGTTGCTCTTGCCATGGTAGAGCACATGCAAGAGAAGGGCTTTAGCTTAGTGGGTAGAGCATCTGCTTTGCAATCAGAAGGTTCCAGGTCCAACCTCTGGCATCTAATGGTAGGTCTGGAAATGTCCCTAGACTGAAACCCTAGAGAGTCGCTTCCAGACAGTGCAGTCAATACTGAACTAGATGGACCCAATGGTGTAAGGCAACTTCCTGCGTTCCTGTTTAGCATGCATGGAGGTGTGTGTGTGAAGGTGCCCGTGCAGGGACAATCAAGAAAAGAAGGCAAGATGGTTTCTTGATTGTCCAGTGCATGGACACGGTCAAGCACCTTCTATGATGCCAACTCTGTTGAGGATCTATAAAGCTCAGAATGCCCTTGCCTTTTAATTTCATAGCTAGTCACGTGAACCTGCCTGTGTGCTTAGGTCATCTTCAGAGGCCGTTCATTCAAACCTATCGTCCGTTGCAAGAGGACTTGCAAATAAAATGTAATTCACCTTTTTTCCCTCTATTTCTCTCATGCAGCCTTCCTACAATCCAGGGATCGGGAACCTCAGGCCCAGGGGCCAAATGTGGCCCTCCCAGCCTTTTTATCTGGCCCTCAGGGCTTATCCCCATCCCACACCCCTCCTAGGGTTTTTTTGCCTGGCTGAAATGTTTCCTTGAGTTGTGATAACGGCTTCAGCTTTTCTAGATAGAGGACAGAGAGAGACGCACAAGTGTGTGTAGAAACTAGCCTTCTGTACAAAGGTAAAATTTACATTTGTTGCTCCACTTACTTTTGCCTCTGGCAACTGGCCTTTGGAATATTGCCCAGGAGTGTGGCCATTGGGGTGACAAATGTTCCTCTCCCTTGTTCTATGTGAAACGTTTAGAAGAAATCAGATTAGAACATACCTTTATATGCCTTTAATATGGTTTTGAATTTTGATTATTGATTTCTATCTTAATAAGTAATCACAGGGACGGAAAGGGTGAAGTATAAGGGAGTTTATTAGTTTTCATATTGCAAAATCAGAAGACGTTTACATTTTTTTTAAATCATGTTTCAGAAAATGTACAGAACAAGTTGAAACCTTTCCTGTTCTGCAGTTCTAGAAATATTTCTCAGAGGCCTTTTAAAAGAAATATAATTTAAATATAGTTATAAATATCATATAGTAATTGAAATATCATAAACTGTAGTAATTGAAGTGTGGTGTAGTGGTTAGAGTGTTGGACTACGACCTAGGAGACCAGGGTCCAAATCCCCATATAGCCATGAAGCTCACTGGGTGACCTTGGGCCAGTCACTGCCTCTCAGCCTCAGAGGAAGGCAATGGTAAACCACCCCTGAATACCGCTTACCATGAAAACCCTATTCATAGGGTCACCATAAGTCAGAATCGACTTGAAGGCAGTTCATTTCCAATTGAAATAAATATAATTTAAACAAGAGATAAAAAAAAAGAGATGGAGGAAAGTGTTACATTACCCGAATCATTTTAAGAAACTTAATCAGAGTTCAACAAGATGTCACCTTTGTTGATTTTACTAAGGTTACTATTCCAATGATTAATAAACTCCCTCATTCTGACTGAAAGGTGTCTTTTCTTGAAGAGGAATGAGTCAAAGAGAAGAGAGAAAAAATCTTTGGTATCATAAGGCTGCCTCTAAATTAACTAGTCAGACAACAAGCAGGAAAAGTTTCTGGTTTTTAACGAAAAAGTCTGGTGGAAATTTCCAAGCACAACTGATTAAAAGAATCAGTCCTTCAGGGACTGTCATCAGTGCTGAGAAGGTGAGCCATTTTTTAACAACACTGTTCTATAACCCAATTCTGCATCAGGTAAGTTGAAGCCGCAACCACCACTCACCTGTGAAAGGGTTTATTTGCATGCACATTTTAAAGAGACTTCAGTCCTATTTTCCCCCAAAGCACTACAATTCCACAAATTTTGTACCCCTGGGGGTGGGTGGGCAGGAACCAAAGGGAGGTATTTTCAAACTGCATATACAAGTTAAGCCCAAAGTTTTCCCAAACACACACACACACAAACTCCCCCAAAAAGTTTTCAGTGAGTTTATATTTCAGAAAACAGATGAAGGGTTTTTAAACTGTATGAACCAGCTGGGAAGGATGATTCTTCATTCTAGAGGGAAACACACACCCCAGCCATAAGAATATAAGAGCTTGCTGGATCAGGTCAATGGCCCATCTAGTCCAGATCCACATGGAAGCCCACAGACAGGGTCAGAGCAAAGGAGCACTGACCCCTCCTGCCACTTCCAGAAACTGGTATTCAGAAGCATCATACTGCCTCCAACTATGGTGGCAGAATATAGCCATCAGGGTTAGTAACCACTGATAACCTTATTCTCCATGTGGATATCCCTAGCAGCACTAGTCGTGAGGCAAGTTGACTTGTATTCAATTAGTTCCGCCCAATTAAGTTAAATTCAGAAGAGACCCATCGATATTAATGGACCTAAGTTAGACCACATTCATATCATACATTTATTCCACTATTATTCCCACTACTGTAGTGGCAAATTCAGAATGCAGGGCCCCTTCATGTTAATCACAGCCATGCCCCCTCCCTGCTGCTATTTTTTTGCTGTGGGGTTGAGAATGAGATCCTTGTTAATGTCTAGGAGCCAATCAGCATGAAAAAGGAGAGTGTTAGCTACTGAGAAGAGTCTTCTCAGTGTTTGGCTCACCTCCTTTCACTCTGATTGGTTCCAACCTGCAGGAAAGGACAAGGAAGCATGTGAGAAGACTCTCCTTAGTAGCTGACATACTCCCCTTGCATGCTGATTGCCTTGTAGGATGCTGGAGACATAAGGACCCTGCTGGGACCCTGCTCCCAAAAAAGTAAAGGGGTTCCACTATCCTGAGAAGTGTAGCTTGTTAGGAGACCGTATTTCCCTCACAATTCTCAGAGTTATCTGGGAAGATAGACAGACTGCTGTTAAAACAGTTCTAGCAATTGTAGTTCTGTGAAGGGAATAAGGTGTCTCCCAACAACTCCCAGCACCCTTCACAAATTCCACTTCCCATGATTCTTTGGGGGAAGCCATGACTGTTTCAAGTGGAATAACAATGGAATAAATGTATGGTGTGAGTGTGGCCTTAGTTATGTCCATTCATTTTAATGGTTCTGTTCTAACATTGAATACAACCCCGCTTTTTCCATATTGCTCTTCCCCCAGTTGTATGTGAATACACAACTACCCACGAGGAGAAAAAATTCAGCCAGCCCCATGCCAAGCCTGTCTGGATTAAGCACTCACAAGCACATATAGGTCTCTTGGACTGTGTGCAGATGGAAGCCTGGTCCTCTCCCTGAAGCAGGAATGGGCCAATCTGTCAAATTCATTTTCTCATTTTTCCAATCTTAAGTTCAGTCCTTCACAATTCCACATCCGTTCGTGATTTGTATTTCTTAAAAGTCCTCATGAAAATTCATCAGCATTTTATGCAATTTTCTCAATATACACATTTTTGTATGCAATTCTACCTAACATTCACATTTTTCCAAAGCAATTTCCCCCAATATAACATTTTTATATGTCATTTTCACAAATACATGCATTCTTAGGCACATTAGCCCAGTGTATGCATGTTTGTAGGCATTACTTGGCTGGAGACCTGCATTGCAAAATTCAGAGAAGTGCAAGTTGTGAATGATGGTTGTTTTTCAGTTGGTGCATTCTTTCGAAAAGTGCAGGTCCACCATTAAATGCAAACTGAATCGAATTTCTCACCCATCCCCCATTTCCCATCCCTGCTGAATTAGACAAAAGATCTATCTAGTCCAATATCCTACTTCTCTCCATAGCCGAATCAAATGCCTCTGAGAAGTTAACAAGCCAGGTATGTAAGCAAAACCCTTTCAACAATGCCTGGCATTCAGTGACATACAAACAGAACCAGGTCCTAGGGTTTCCATGTACCAGTCATGACCAGCAGATGTATCTGTTGACAGATGTATCCTCCATTAATTTTTGCAGATATCATGTCCTCTGCTCTTCCCTTTCATCTCTGGGGTGGTGGCAACTGATGGCCCCAGCAGCGCCCTCTGGGGAGCTGGATTTGTCCCACCTATTTAAACTATAAGTGGTGCAAGACTGTATTCAGCAGCACACCTTTAATGGTTAGACCCACTGAAGGTAGAAAATTTAGACAGGGCCTAACCTGGCAACCCTTGTGTTTTTATGCTAGAAGACCATTAAACTGTATATATGGTCTATGCATGCTAGCCATAGGCTCTTACAACTTCTGGACCTGGTTGTGGGGGTGGAGGGACTGCATTATGGACCCAAAGGGAGCTGTACTGTGTGCTGGATCCTGGAAAGTTGAGAAACACACCCTGTGAAAATGTGAGAAAAGGCGGCAGATGCAAGCCTGGTCGGGCTTAAGACACCAGGAGACAAACTGCTACCATTTCTTTTCTTGTAAAGCTTACTCTGATTCTCATACATTGGTATGTGTGGTTACATTACATTTCCTTTTCTGGGAGGGAAATCCTGAGAGTGAGGGACTCATTGCACAATGTCAGAATAACACACATGCACGCACAATCTTGTTCTGTCTTTCATGCTTCCTTTCTCCCTTCCTCCCTTCCTCCTTCTCTCTCCCTCTCTCTCTCTCCCGCATGCTTCTCTCTCTCGCAACGGTCCAAGATTGGAGGGGGGCTCCACACTCAAATCCCTCCTCCCTCTTTGTGTGTGTTGTGGGCTGAGGCCCTTTTATCATTTTTAGAGAAGTTGGGCTCATCCCAAGTTCCTCTCCCACAGATTGTTCCTGTTGCTCTTGTTGCCATGTCCTGGCCTCACGCACCATGTGATTCCCCCACAAGTGTGTGACCTGAATCCATCTCGCCCCCAAACTCTATCCATCTGTCTTGCAAGCGAAGGGGAGATACATTCCACCTTTAATCATACGTCACCTGGACCAGGTCCAGGGTTTTGACAACATTCGCCAGTAGCTACAGAAGGAATACTTAGATAAGAAACACACACAACCCAAACACTTAACTCCAAGCTATATTGTATTCCGCCCAGGGTGGGGTGGTCCATTAGGGTAAATGGACCACTGCCTCACCAACCTTAATCTATCTTCACCTGCCTGCCTTTCTACTTACAGCCAGTCCAGGGCCAGTCCTTCTTACTCTCATAGTTGCCTTTGATAAGACTATCAATGGCTACTACTAGCAGCTGTTATTATAGTGGTCATGATTAGGGTTGGAAAGATCTGTCAATCTCAGTTCTCTCCATTGATCATTTTTCCAATCTTAAATTCAGTTCTTCACATTTTTGCAGCAATTTGCAATAAAAAAAAATCCTAATGAAGATTCTCCAGCATTTTAGTGCTAATTTCTCCTAATAAACACATTTCTGTACGTGGTTGTGACTAACGTACACATTTTTGTAAACCGTTTATCCTCATCTAAAGCATTTTTGCATGTTATTTTCACTCCTGTATTCATTTTTATGCACACTTTCCCCTAACATATGCATTTTTGTAAGCATGGTTTGGTTGTCAAACTGCATTGCAAAATTCAAAGAAGTGTGAATTTCAAAGGATGGCTGTGTTCTGGTTCCCATATTGTTTCAGAAAGTGCAGCTTTGATAGATTCAGCTTGAAATGTGAACTGAATCTAATTTCTCGCACATCCCTAGCCACGATAGCTATATTTCATCCACTCTCAGAGGCGCTTTGCCTCTGAATACCAATTACTAGGAATGGCAGGTGGGGAAAGGGCTATTGTGCTCATTCCTGCTTGCAGGCTTCCCATAGACACCTGTTTGGCCACTGTGAGAACAAACCAAAAACAGGAAGCATCTAAAAATCACATGCAAAAAAAAGAGAAAACTGTGTCTCAAAGATGCCAGAAAGAAGGATGGGTTCTTTATCCATACAATATGTCCAATGCGCTTCAGCCAAAAATGCCTTTTTCAAGGGCTTGTTTTCAATAGCTTCAATAGTTGTAAAAGAACAAGAACGGCCAAATCTCGTGCCCACAAGGTGTCTTCCTTTGTACCCAGGATGCAAGGACAAATATTATTTGCCATTAATTGTCTGTGGGTTGCCCTAAATCAGTTATTTCAATTCCTTTTCTGGTGCAAGTCCTTGTTACCATTTTCTACCAAGATGCCTTCTTTCATAATATCCCCACAAACCGTCACAAAGTATTTTAAGCTCTTTATTTCAAGGACTGCCTAACTTTTAAAAAAATCATCCTTCCTTTTTTGCAAAATGTGACACTCTCTGTGACACTTGTGCTAATAACATCAATCACTTTTAGAGTTAAAACACTCTATTTGCTATAGAGATCGTTATAGAGCACCCAAAGGAATCTTTGGGTTCTATCCAACAAAGTCATATTCAGAACGTACTTAAGTAATTTCCCATAGGGGCATCTGCTTGGCTATTGCGAGAACAGAGCACTGGCCTAAATGGACCTTTGGCCTGATCCACAGGGCTCTTCTTATACTCTTAACTTAAATACATTGATTTCAGTGGGTCTACTCAGAGTATGGCTTAGACCCCCATCTGCACTACACATGTAAAGCAATATTATACTACTTTAAAGAGGTGTAGCTTTCTGCAAAGAATCCTGGGAACTGTAGTTTGTTCAGGGTGCTACAATTCTCAGAGCGGCTTAAGAGTCAATCTCTCTTCCCAGGGAACTCTGAGAATTGTAGCCCTATGGGGGGAATGGGGGGGTGTCTCCTAACAACTCTCAGCATCATTAACAAACTGCAGTTCCTAGGGTGCTTTGGGGTAAGCCATGATTGCTTAAAATGGCATGATATACTGTTTCAAATGTAGAGTGCAGATGGGGTCTTAATTGGATACAACACTTGGATATATCAGCCTTTGCTGGGAATGATGTTCAGAAACTAAATTTAAGAGAGCTAATCACCAAGAGAGCCACAAAGAGAATTTAGGTACTCTGCCCATTCAAGCAGAACCACGCCTGGTTTGTCCCCACCTGTACTTCAGGTGCACTTCAGTCTGCTGCTTCCTGCTGTCACCTTGCTTTAATGATAACCAGCTATTTCCCAAAGGACTGATATGGGAAGGTTGGTTTTTTAAAAAAATTCCCTTTTCAGTTTTATTTCTACAGGGCACAAATTGTGAGCGAGAGCATGTGCATCATGTTTATTTTAAAATCTCAAGCATTCAAGTATTTGTGCTAAAGTTTTGAATCAGCATTTGGGACTTTTTAGTTTAGAAAAAAAGAAAGTAAGTGTGGGGGGAGACATGATCAAAGAGTATAAAATGATGCCTATAGGGGATGAAGAGTAGGGATGGACGATGCTGTCGGTTTTGGTTTCTCTCAGTTTCTCATTTTTCCAACCTTAAGTTCCGTTCTCCATATTTCACAAGAATTTATCACCTTTATATTGTGCATTTCTCCTAATATACACATTTTTGCAAGCAAAAATATAGCTTATGTTCATTGATATATGCATTTTTATACACATAGTTGTCTAATATGCACACATTTTTCTACACATTATTTAGGTGGAAAACTGCACCACAAATTCAGAGACATGCGAATTTTGAAGGGGAGCTGTGTTTCAGTGCACGTATTGCTTTGGGATATGCGAATTCAAACCAAACCAAATTTCTCTCCCAACCCTAATTAAGAGACATTTTTCTTCCTCTCTTATAATTCTAGAACTCAAGGTCAACCAATACAATACAACTGATTAGCCAGACAGTCAAGACAGACAAAATGACTTCCTTAACAAAACACATAATTAGGTTTGCAATTCACTATGACTAGATGCAGTGATGTTGCTCACTAATCTTAGAAGGCTTTCAGGGTACTAGACATTGATGGAGGAATTTCAGTAGTGTAGTGGCAAATTCAGAAATGCAGGGTCCCTTAATGATAGTCACACTAGAACCCTTCAGGTTCACAACCACAGCCCCTTTCCCACTTTCCCTCATCTCCCTTGCTCTCCGTGTCATCTCATGAGTCCACACGCCATTACAACAGACATCGCTAGGAGCCAATCAGCATGAAAGGGGAGACTGTGTGTTACCTACTGCAAAGAATCTTCTCAATGGCTGACTCGTCTCTTTTCACTCTGATTGGCTCTAATCAGCATGAAAGGAAAAGGACTCTTCTCAGTGGCTACGACACTCCCCTTTCACGCTGATTGGCTCATAGGATGCTAGAAACATAGGGACCCTGTTTGGACCCTTCTCCCAAAAAGGTAAGACCGGGTGAGAGCCTGGGCGCCACTGTCCAATGTGGAAAGGTGGGTAATAATAATAATAACAACAACAACAACAATAACTACTACTACTACTACTACTACTGCACAGAGCTAACCTTTCATATCCCTGCGTCTCCTGCATCTCTAGAGTTCCACCCTGCCATGTCCCCCATTTTGTAACTTTATTGATGTATTTATGTATGAGTGGAGAGATTGCTGTATTGAGTAATGCCGTCATATTGCATCATAAACAAGCAATGCAGGAAGAGCGAAACAAGTGCTTTGAAATGTCAGTAATAGGTGAATGGGAGCAAAATCAGCAACAGATGAGAGCCATTTGCTATCTGGTTGGCCACTAAAATAAACAGGCCACTGAACTCAACAGGCCTTTGGTTTAATCTAACAGGGCTTTTCTTAAGGCTATGGGTAGTTGCAGACAGTAGCTCACTCTTGCAAGCAATATCAGCAACTGGTATTCAGAAACATACTGGTAATATATATACAGCCACCATGGCTAGTTGCTAGGGATAGAAGGATCTGTCCGTTTTGGTTCGTTCTGTTTCTCATTTTTCCAATCTGAAATTCAATTCTGCAGCAATTTGAGGTTTCTTACACACACACAAAAATCCTTATGATTTTTATTTTGCATTTTAGTGTGAATTTCTCCTAATAAACACATTTTTGTATGCAGTTTTAACTAATATGGTCAACAATTTATCCTGATAGAATGCATTTTTGAATGTTATTATCACTAAATTAAGGGGGAAATGTGCATAAAAATGAATATATTAATGGAAATAATGTGCACATATGCATTATATTAGGAGAAATTGTTTGTAAAAATTTGTATATTAGTCAAAACCGCATACAGCATGTCCTTTTTAGGAGAAATCCAGTGTATGGGGGAGGGCAATGATCACTGGTATTATTAGACAGATTGAGATTAGACAGACACCCTCCTTGTTGAACTTCAGGCATATGACTCAAGACTTTCTTATTCCAGCAGGCATTTTTAGGGAGTGTTTGATTTCATGGTGATTGTATTGTCTCCTTTTCACGTATGGTTTATGTTTATGTACACCACTTAGAAATGCGAGTGATTAAGTGGTGTAATTATTATCATCATCATCAACAACCACCACCACCATCTTCTTTGTTTATTTGTATGCCACTTTTCCATGGTAAGCCCAGCTCAAAGCAGTAGGAGGATTCAATTCAGTTTATTGCTCATTGACCGAACACATGTACACTTAATAAAACAGCAAAATAGGTGCATTCAGAATACATTACCATAATAAAATATGATTGTAAAATATTCCGCTACAAAATCTCAATGGTGTATGTTAATATATATTATCATCTAAATGATAAGTGACTTCCGCTTCCCCAAAGCCAATTTGAGCAATGTGGCTGTCCCACGTGACGTGCAGGAATCTGTACCGACCAGAAGGAATAGAATTAGAGGGAATTGCTATGGATCCCTACAATTAAGGGTTCAAGGTATTGAGTCCTCCTATCTAGATACAAGGAGCATCTCATTAAGAAAAGTACCAGTTCCTCTACAGTACCACAAAGACACCCCTATTTTCATCAGTGAAACACTGGAGGCCACCAGAACATTTCCATATTTTCAGAATTTGGTAAGATCATGCCCAGCGCAAAAGGCAAGATGCAATGCCAGAGGCCACAATTTGCAATTGTTGCTCCCTCATCCTCAAATCATTCCTTTTCCAATAAATCAGTTCAAACAAAATAGGCCAAAAGTTGTTGGGTTTTTTTAACGAGACTGAACATTACAATTCCCTCTCAAGCCTCCTCCCATCAAATCAGCCATCCGTCAAGGGAAGAAGTGAGTGGCTGGAGCTGCCTTGCCCTCCTGGCCTAGACATGGCCATCTGCTCTTCTCCCAGATTTGTTGTTGTTGTTGTTATGTGCCTCCAAGTCAACTACGACTTATGGCGACCGTATGAATCAGTGACCTCCAAGAGTATCTGTCATGAACCACCCTGTTCAGATCTTGTAAGTTCAGGTCTGTGGCTTCCTTTATGGAATCAATCCATCTCTTGTTTGGCCTTCCTCTTTTTCTACTTCCTTCTATTTTTCCAAGCATTATTGTCTTTTCTAATGAATTATGTCTTCTCATGATGTGTCCAAAGTATGATAACCTCAGTTTCATCATTTTAGCTTCTAGTGATAGTTCTGGTTTAATTTGTTCCAACACCCAATTTGTCTTTTTTGCAGTCCATGGTATCCACAAAGCTCATTTCCAACACCACATTTCAAATGAGTTGATTTTTCTCTTATCATCTTTTTTCACTGTCCAGCTTTCACATCCATACATTCAGATTGGAAATGCCATGGTCTGAATGATCCTGACTTTAGTGTTCAGTGATACATCTTTACATTTGAGGACCTTTTCTTGTTCTCTCACAGCTGCCCTCCCCAGTCCTAGCCTTCTTCTGATTTCTTAACTATTATCTCCATTTTGGTTAATGACTGTGCCAAGATATTGATAATCTTTGACAAGTTCAATGTCCTCATTGTCAACTGTAAAGTTGCATAAATCTTCTGTTGTCATTACTTTAGTCTTTTTGATGTTCAGCTGTAGTCCTGCTTTTGTGCTTTCCTCTTTAACTTTCATCAGCATTCGTTTCAAATCATTACTGGTTTCTGCTAGTAGTATGGTATCGTCTGCATATCTTAAATTATTGATATTTCTCCCTCCAATTTTCACACCTCCTTCTTCTTGGTCCAATCCTGCTTTCCGTATGATACGTTCTGCATATAGATTAAATAAATAGGGTGATAAAATACACCCCTGTCTCACACCCTTTCCGATGGGGAACCAATCGGTTTCTCCATATTCTGTCCTTACAGTAGCCTCTTGTGCAGAGTATAGGTTGCACATCAGGACAATCAGATGCTGTGGCACCCCCATTTCTTTTAAAGCATTCCATAGTTTTTCATGATCTACACAGTCAAAGGCTTTGCTGTAATCTATAAAGCACAGGGTGATTTTCTTCTGAAATTCCTTGGTCTGTTCCATTATCCAACGTATGCTTGCGATATGATCTCTGGTACCTCTTCCCTTTCTAAATCCAGCTTGGACGTCTGGCATTTCTCGCTCCATATATGGTAAGAGCCTTTGTTGTAGAATCTTGAGCATTACTTTACTTGCATGGGGTATTAAGGCAATAGTTCGGTAATTACTGCATTCCCTGGGATCCCCTTTCTTTGGAATTGGGATGTATATGGAACGCTTCCAGTCTGTGGGCCATTGTTTAGTTTTCCATATTTCTTGACAGATTTTACTCAAAATTTGGACTGATTCAGTCTCAGTAGCTTGTAGCAACTCTATCGGTATGCCATCTATTCCTGGTGATTTGTTTATTCCAAGTATTTTAAGAGCAGCTTTCACCTCACATTCTAAAATATCTGGTTCTTCATCATATGGTTCCTCCGTGAATGAATCTGTCGTCCTGGTATCTCTTTTATAGAGTTCTTCAGTGTATTGCTTCCATCTTCCTTTTATTTCATCTCGGTCATTCATTGTGTTTCTCTGTTGATTATTCAACATCCCTACTCTTGGTTTAAATTTCCCTTTCATTTCTCTAATCTTTTGGAATAGGGCTCTTGTTCTACCCTTTTTGTTGTCCTCTTCTATTTCTATACAGTAACTATTGTAATAGTTCTCTTTGTCCCTACGTACTAGTTGCTGTATTGTTGCATTCAGGGTTCTGACTGTGTTTCTGTCTCCTTTTGCTTTTGCTTTCCTTCTCTCTTTAACCATTTGAAGAGTTTCTTCAGCCATCCATTGGGGTCTTTCTCTCTTTTTAACTAGAGGTATTGTCTTTTTGCATTCTTCTCTGATAACGTCTCTGACTTCATCCCATAGTTCTTCTGGTTCTCTGTCAACTAAGTTTATGATCTAAGTTTATGAACTAAGATATGATCTGGGGATAAGAGTGCCTCTGAGGAAGGGATGCTCTTTATCAGAGGCAAGACAGGGAGAACCACTCCTGACACCCGTGAGGAGCTGCTGCTCTCCTAGAAAGCTAGAATCTGCATAGGGAGAACTATATAACTGTGTTATAAGAACTGTAATGTCAACAACTTCTGCTTGAGCTTGCTTTTCCTGCCTCCCTTCCCTTCCTTTTTCCCTGTGTGCCGTAGCTTTTAAGATTGTAAGTCTAAAGGCAATGGCCAGTGGCTGGTGGTGACTCTATGTCAGTGGGGCAGTGGAATCCACACTGGGTTTTAGTCCAAACTTTCAAAGCAGTGATTGTCTTATTACTGATTTTTGTAAGCGTTCTGTGAGCCTTTTTTTTTTTTTGCTACAAAGGGTGGGGTATAAATGCCATCAATTAATAAATAAATGTATTTTTCACCAAAGAAGAAATGGTGACGCAGTGGTGAAAATGGAATAATTTTAGACTATAGACTTAATGGTCTTATGGTGTATAGAGGTGGGAAGAAATTCAGCTCAGTTTGCATTTAATGTGAACCTGTCTAATTCACACTTCCCAAAATAATAAACAGACTGAAATGCTGCTATCGTTTGACAATTCACACTCTTCAAATTTTGCAAAGTGGTTCTCCAGGCAAAAAAAAGTGTACGAAAATCTGTATATTGGGAGAAAGTATTCATGAAAACTGCATATCCTAATAGTAATAAATAACACACAAACATGCATAATATTCAGGGATGTAGTTGTCCGGTGTCTCAGGGGGGTCTTAGACCCCGAGTAGCAAGTGGCAAATTCAGAAGAGCAGGATCCCTTCATGTTAGTCACAGCCATGCCCCCCTTTTTTCTTGCTTAAGAATGAGATCCTTTTTAAACCTTCTCCCACAACTACAAATATCCCTAGGAACCAATAAGCATGAAATGGAGAGTGTTAGCTGCTGAGAAGAGTCTTCTCAGTGGCTGACTCACCTCCTTTCACTCTGATTGTCTCCAATCAGCAGGAAAGGACAAGGTAGCATGTTAGAAGACTCTTCTCAGTGGTTAACACACTCCCCTTTCATGCTGATTGTCTCACAGGATGCTGGCAACATAAGGATACTGCTTCTAAAAAAGTAAGGGGTCTAAGACCCCCCAAGACCCTGGACGACTACACCCCTGTAGACCCTTATTTCCCATCATCCTTGACCATGGGCAATGCTGGCTAAGGCTGATGGGAGCTGGAGTGCAAAACACCTGGAAAACACTGTGTTCCCTATCCCTGCCATTGTCCATGCCCTCCAAATGTTGTAGTACTATGACTTCCCTCATCCCTGACCATTGGTCATGCTGGCTGGAGCCGAAGGGAGTTCACCAAGCTGAGGGAGCCTGCTGTAGATTCCAATTGTCAGGGACAAACTACAGCAGTTGGCTATTGCCTTCATGCCCACCTTGCACCCTTCCTAGAAGTTTCTTCAGGTCAGCCATAGTGGGATACAGGAGGCTGGACTAGGTGGACCTTTGTACTGATCCAGCTGTGCTTCTCTGCTAACAGCTGCCAACTATATAAACATTGTGCAGGCCAAGCTCTCAGTTTCAGCTTGCGGGTTTTTTGTGAAATTAAATCCCTCTCCCTGTCCCTAGCTATTTCAGTACAAGGCACACCCCAAATGGAAAGTGGGGGGAAATTTTATAGTTGGGGTAGGGGGGCGGGAGAGAGGTTGTTTTTAAACTCTAGTCCATCTGCTCAAAAAGGGAAAAGGTGGGCAGCTTATATGTGGTTGAAACATCTGTAGGGAAGTGTCAAAGGTGTTGATACCGCCATGAGTGAAAAAGTGGAAGTGGCTATTAAATAATTAGATTTGTTGGAACAACCCATCGATAGAAAGGAGAGTCCATTGCAAGTGTCCTTCATGGTCAGGGTTACAAAGGAGGGTGGTCTCCATCCAAAGAAAGCTCAAACACCCAACATACTTGAGCAAGAGTTTCCTTCTATCAGCGCATCTGTGCCTAATGTTGGGGTGGGTGGTTTCTCCATGAAAGCTTGAGTTCTCCAACTCGGGCTCATTTTTCCCCCTCCCACGGCACCTGCATTGGGTTCTGACCACCATCCTGACCACAGAAACCTCAGTATTGGTGTCGCAATGATTTGGTTCCTAACACATGGCACAGATGGCAGATGGCACCTGTTGAAAGCCACAAGAAGAAGACAAAAGAGTTTCCAAAAGACTCCTCTGTGCATTAGCACAAAGAGCTGGAAACTGGAAGCTGGACTGAGCACAGCCCCTCAGCACACACACTGCCCCATTGACACAACCCTCCCTTTGCTCCCATCAGTCTAGGAGGTGAGATGGGGGAGACCACATTGAGCAAACTATCTGAAACTTTCTCCTGCACACTTCCCCTTTCACTGAAAATAAAAGTGTGCAAAGAACATCCCACCACTTTTAATTTTTTATGCTTTTTTAGGTGTCTCTTATTAGATGAGGATGGGATTTGGGAAGTGGGCACCAGGTCTGGAGCTTTCAACTTCACGTTTTCACTTTATAAACAATTGTCAAATGACTCATGCTTTGAAAACACCACCACCCACCAAGCTCAATCACCTGATTTCACCATTGGAAATACCCTCTGTTAACAGTATCTTCTGAAACTGAAAACCTCTTCAAGTTATTATGATAGGGGCTATCACAAGGCCCACCTGGAAGATCAAACTGGTTGCTGTTAGGGATGGGAGATAAATTTGATTCAGTTTGCATTTAAAGGAGAATCTGTCAAACCTGCACTTTCTGAAACAATATGAGAACTGAAATGCAGGCATCCTTTGAAATTCACACTTTTCTTAATTTTGCAACGTGGTTCTCCAACCAACATTTGCAAAAATGTATATGCTAGAGGAAAGAGTGCCTAAAAATGAATATATTAGTGAAAATAATATACAAAAATCCACTATATCACAGAAGATTGCTTCCAAAAATGTGTACATCAGTCAAAACTGCATCCAAAAATGTGTTTATTAGGAAAAAATTGCACTCAAAATGCTGATGAATTTTCATGAGGAATTGTTTTTTTTAATCACAAATCACTGAAGAAATGTGAAGAACTGAATTTAAGATTAGAAAAATGTGAAACTGAGAGAACCAAAACTGGCAGATCCTTCCATCCCTGGCTGCTACGCAAAGAATGGGAATTTTCCCCTTGCAAATGAGCCTCAAAACATTACAGGGGAAATGCTAAAGACTCAGGAGCAGAAAGATGAATCCAGCAGGTTGTGGGTAATAGAGTTGGGAGGAAACGGATGGGTCATATAGTCCAGTGATGGGGAACCTGCAGCCCTCCAGAAGTAGTCAGGATACACCTCCCATTAGCCCCAACCAGCATGGCCAATGACCAGGGATGGTGGAAACTGTAGTCCAACAACATCTGGAAGGTTGTAGGTTCCCCATCCTGATGAAATCCAAACCAACCTCCCTCACAGATAATCATCCTGAAATGCTACAATGAAATCCTCAATCCCTCCTCTCCTGCACTGCCAAGTTTCAAATCAATCCATTGAACCATTTTCTAACTTTGCTGAAAAACTGGCTCCCCCAAATTATGGTAACAGTGGACTCAGTCACCTCAGCTCTAACAAAAGCCTGTGATTATAACCCTGTAATTTCCACCTTTATTAATATGACTGCCTAGTTTCTCTTGATACCTGTTTTACACCTAACAAAGGCAGAGCTTGGAAAAGTTACTTTTTTAAAACTATAACTCCCATCAGCCCCAGCCAGCATGACCGCTGGATTGGTCTGATGGGAGTTGTAGTTCACAAAAGTAACTTTTCCAAGCTCTGAACAAGAGTTAGGATTAGGGTGCTTTGCCTAAGGATGGAGAAAGACTTTTGCAGAAATGGGGAATCGGCCATGGTGATGCTTCTTGGTCCAGTAGGATGCCTGCTTTGCACACATGTAGCCATATTTGAAAGTCTGCTACCTCCTCCCCCATTCCATCTGTGACCAGACTGTGAAATCAGCCAGGCATTTTTTTCTCTCCCTACTTTCCACAAATTGCCTGGGGAGAACCTCAGCCCAAAAGCCAAATGTGGCCCTCCAGGCTTCTCTATCTGGCCCTTGGGACTCTATCCAGGCCACCTCTCCTCTCCCCCAGCCAGACCCCTCCCCTGGCTTTTCTCCATGCCCTCCTCAAGAGCATATAACACCAATCCTGTCCCAAATACCCTGGCTGCCTGTATGCTTCTGAGCCCAATTCGGAGCGCTGATTTTGCCCTGTAAAGCTCTTCACTGCTCAGGACCCTAATATCTTCTGGAACGCTTCTCCCAATAGGAATCTACACAGACCCTTAGATCTTCTTCTGAGACCCTTCTCCAGGTCGCCGCCTGAGGGAGGCTCTCCATCTATAGCTCCCCACCTGTGGAATTCGCTCCCCAGTGAGGTCCACCTGACGCCTTCTTTGACATCTTTTCTGCACCAGGTAAAGACTTACCTTGTTTCCCAGGCATTGGATAGACTAAGTTAGTGTTGTCTGTTGTTAGTAGGCTGCCAAAGCTTCCTGTGGCTGTGTGGGGGTGTGGTTGTGTTATTGTGCTGTTTTTATAGGATTGATATACAGTATTTGTTTTTGTTTTTAACAGTGTTGTAAGTTGCAGTTCACCTTGTGTTTCAGACAATGAGAATTGGGTAGATTCACCTTTATCTGCAAACTGAATCGACGGTCTCTCCCACCCTCTAAAAGCCATAGACACCTGGAAAACTAGTAAGCAAAACAGTACTGCTATCACTATTATATGGAAGAAGAGCACACAAGGGATGGAAGGATCTGCCAGTTTCGGTTCTTTCAGTTTCTCGTTTTTTTCAATCTTAAATTCAGTCCTCGACATTTCTGCAGCAACTTGCAATTTTTTTAAAAAAAATCCTCATGAAAATTCTCCAGCATTTTAGTGCAAATTTCTCCTAATAAACATATTTTTGTAGGCAGTTTTGACTAATGTACACATTCTTGCTACCAATTTCTTCTCACATAATGGATTTTGCATGTTATTTTCACTCATATATCCATTTTTATGCTCTCTCCCCCTAACATATGCATTTATGTAAACATTGTTTGGCTGGAGAACTGCATTGCAAAATTCAAATAAGTGTGAATTTTGAAGGATGGCTGCGTTTAGGTTCTCATTTGTTTCGGAAAGTGCAGTTTTGATAGGTTTGGCCTCATATGTCAACTGAATTTAATTTCTCACCCATCCCTAGAGCACATACACATTTTCCATGCAGGGGGTCCCTGGTTCAAATTCCAGTGTCTCTTAATCATTGTCAATTATCTCTGGTATCAGAGTGTGGAATGGCTTCACCCTGAGGCCTTGGGAAATTGCTGCCAGTCAGAATCTACTATGCTGGACCAGGTGAAGCAATGGTTCCGATCAGTTTAAGGCAGCTTAGCAAGTTCATTCAGCCCAGTCCTTATTAAACAGTGTGTCTACGTGACCATCACTGTGACAGTGCTTTGTGGAGGGATACAGTCTGCATCTGTCTGTTTTTAAAGATGTTTTTAAGATGTTTTTAGTGTTTTATCATCTGTTTGCTGACTGGGGCTCTCTTTGGGAGGAGGGGCAGAATATAAATCTAAATAATAATAATAATGTTTTTTACAGAAAATATGTTGCTGTTTTTAGGTGTTTTTATGTTGCCCTGATGTTTTGCAAGAAGATGGTATAGCAATATATTTATAAATATAAATAAATACAGGATTTTTGCCAGCCTTTCGTGCAGGGGGTGTTGTTAAGAGGTGATCCAGAGGCCAGAGGCCCAGGCTTTTTGTGCTGGGGCCCAGATCTTCTGCCCTCCCCCAACCTTTTTAATTTTAAAATATTGTTTTTACTTTGCTTACAGAGGAGATGGGCACATTGCAAAGTGCAGGGCTGGTAAGACCGGTAAGACCCCTACCACCATCTTAGTTGGCCCAGAGAGAATCTATACATTTATGCAAATTGGCATTGTGGGCCTGTGTCCTGAGTAGGGATAGACTCGTTTGACAATTTCAGTTTCTGTCAGTTTCTCATTTTTCCAGTCTTGTTCACTTCTTCACATTTCCACATCAGATTGTGGTTTAAATATATATAATAAAAAAGTCCTCCTGAAAATTAATCAGCCTTTTAATGCAAATTTGTTATTGTTTATTATTAATAATAATAATAACAACAACAACGTTGATGATGATGATGATTTATTGATTTATTGATTTATCGATTTATATCCTACCCTTCCTCCCAGTAGGAGCCCAGGGCGGCCAACAAAAACAATAAAAACGCTATAAAGCATCATAAAAACAAACATTAAAATATATTAAAACAAAACATCTTTAAAACATGTTTAAAAAAACCTTTAAAAATATCTTAAAAAGCAATTCCAACACAGACGCAGACTGGGATAAGGTCTCTGTTGAAAAAGGCCTGTTGAAAGAGGAAGGTATTCAGTAAGACAACTGTGGTGGTGCCTGTCTAATATTTAAGGGGAGGGAATTCCAAAGGGTAGGTGCCACTACACTAAAGGTCCATTTCCTATGTTGTGCAGAACGGACCTCTTGATAAGATGGTATCTGCAGGAGGCCCTCACTTGCAGAGTGCAGTGATTGACTGGGTATATAAAGGGTAAGACAATCTTTCAGGTATCCTGGTCCCAAGCTGTATAGGGCTTTGTACACCAAAACCAGAACCCTGAACTTGAAATTTCTCCTAATACACATATTTTTATATGCAATTTTGCCTGACGTATGCATTTTTGCAAAGCAATGTCCCTTATCGGGATTGGCCTCACAGATCGAATTTGACAGGTGGGCAGAGCTGTCTGGCTGTCAGTTACATGATGTTATTATGACATCACATATTTCACAGGTGGGTTGCCAAGGTCCCCAAGTGCCCAACAGCATCTTTCTCCCCTTTGTCTCCGCCCCCTGTGCCTCCAGTGCAGGATGCGCAAGAAAGAAGCTTCTTTGTTATGCTTCCCAAAGGAGCGGCAGTGGCAGTAGTGGGGAGGGGGGAACGATGACAAAGAGAGAAGCTTCCTACTCCCCTTCATTCCTCCTCCCCACCAGCAGCCTTTGGACTCTAATAATGATAGGATAGAGAGGGATGTGCAAGTGTGAAAAAACTAGCCCACTATACAAAAGTAAAATTCACATTCATTGGTGTGCAGTGGTGTCACTAGCGGGAGTGCGGGGGGGTGCGGACCTCTGGCGCGTGCCCTCCCAGGTGCATGGACGGGGGTGGCTGGCCATGCACACGCACACACTCACCACACGCTCCACGCTGACGGTGGAAGGCCCATCCCGGCTTCACCACCAGCGAGCGGGCACCTGCTTTCGGTCTCGCCTGCCTGCCTCCGAGGAGGAGTTGGCTGCGCCGACCCGGAGCGCTTCTCGGCTCCTTTGCTGGGCAACGGCGCAGGGCGGCTCTGGGTGTCACCCCCCTCATGGTGTCACCCGGGTGCGGTCCGCACCCTCTGCACCCCGGTAGTGATGCCCCTGTTGGTGTGCTCACTTTTGCTTCTGGCTCCATACCCACCAATGGCATGTGGCCCCTGGAATGTGGCCCAAAGGGGAATGTGGCCCTCAGATTGCAAAAAAAAAGCTTCCCACCACCTGTTGAAACTAACCATAGCTTGGTCTGGTTACACCTGAGTTATGTGTCATCTCCTGCACAAGGTAACAGGGCTGTGTGATCTGAGACACACACACACATGCCCACAGTTGTATGTGAGACAATATAACAATCCAAACTGTCTGGATCAGCTTATACTGCAAACAATGGAGCAGCCCATTGCAGAAAAGGGGCTGTTCTTGTTCATAGTGTTAGATACATCTTGCACACACAGAGAGAATTATGCAATTCATGCATCGCATACTTAGTTTTGGTTCTTAACCTTTCCGTTTTAGGTGAATTTATTTATTGTTCAGAGGAAACTTGAAGCTCAGACAAGTGAACAGGAAATGGAGTTCTTCATGGTGCGAACACTCTGTGTGCTAAAATGGAACATCGTTCCATTTAGAGCTTTTAAAAATATAGCTATATTTAAAAACTCAGAACATTTGGCATCAAAAGTTCAGAAGTGTTTATACTCTGCAATCCTGCGTATATACTTTGTGCATTAAAACTGGGATGGAAAACCTCAAGGGTGTGAAGATCTTCTGTGTTTGAATGCATGGCTTATAATGATCAGTCTCATTTAGATACCTATTTGAACCTATATGGATTGCACATATTAATCTATACATTTAAGGTAGGATTTACGGAATATTCTTATTGTTAACATCAGCTGGCAAAGATTTTATTTTTTCTGTCCTATTATATTTACAAAATAATTTAAAAAAAATACAAAGAACAAAGGAACAAATTGATTGCTTCCCTCAATAGTTGCTACCACACTAAAAGATCAATTTCTTGCAAGTGGGCTTTCTACTTTTCAAATGGGCAGTCCACTTTTTGTTTTAAGGTGTTTTAAAATGCCACACAAATATTCATGAAATTGCTTTTGTTAAAGGCATATCCACACAGCCCTAAATTTGTCGAAAGTACACTTTCTCATGCCAAAGATTAAAAACCCCAGTAGCCTGCTCTATATGCATCAGGAGCATTTGCATGTAGCAACCGCCTGCTCATCATCCTCATGACTGATAACAATGACTGTCAGATCAGTGTCAGCTCCAGGTTTTGGAGGGCTTCCATGGGCTCCCTTTTACCCAGCGAGTCTACCTCCACACAGCAGTAAGTCCAAGGGGTTCTTGTCAGTGGACCCTCTGCTAAGGTGTGGGCCTTCAACAGGTGCCTGACTATACCAACTAGGGTTGCCAGGTCCCTGGCCTGGGACTGATCCTGTATCTTTAGAAGAGAAAGTCAGCCAAGTGCAGGTGTTTTTGCAACACTGTAATGAGAAAAACCACAAGGTAGAATTCTCCCTTCGCCCTGCACAACTTTTAAGGATACAGAAAAACTCTTGGAGGCTGGGCCTGGCAACCAAGAGGTCTTCTGTATCTTTAAAAGTTGTGCAGGGGGAAGGGAGAATTCCACCTTGTGGTTTTTCCCATTACAGTGTTGCAAGAACACCTGCACTTGGCTGACTTTCTCTTCTCCTAAAGATACAGGATCAGTCTCAGGCCCTGAACCTGGCAACCCTGACATCAGGCCTGACTGTGAAACCAGTGAAGGCTGGTCCCTTAGGGCAAGTGCAGCCCTTCCCTACCAACCTCAGTCTGCCCTCAGCCAGCCCCCACCTGCCAACAGGGGTGTAGTTGTCCAGGATCTCGGGGGTCTTAAACCCCTAACTTTTGGGGGAGCAGGGTCCCTATGTCTCCAGCATCCTGCAAGCCAATCAGCATGAAAGGGGAGCCAGAGTAAATCTTCTAACACGCTTTCTTGACCTTCCCTGCAGATTGGAGCCAATCAGAGTGAAAGGAAGTGAGTCAGCCACTGAGAAGACTTTTCTCAGTAGCCAACACTCTCCCTTTCATGCTTATTGGCTCCTAGGGACGTCTGTTGTTGTGGGAGGAGGCATTAACAAGGATCTCGTTCTTAACCCAGTAACAAAAGAAAAAAGGTGGAGGGGGTGTGGCTATGGCTATCATGAAGGGTCCCTGCACTTCTGAATTATCGCCTGCCAGTTACAACCAGATCAGAGAATGGCCGCTGTATCTGTCAGTTGCCTCCTTCCTTAGTCTCAGTGTTGCCCTAACAGAACTAGGAGGATGGGAACAGAACTAGAATTAGTTGGCTCTGCCTTTGATGGGCTTCACCAACGGTTTGGGCTCCCTGCCTTCCACCCCACCAGTCTTGGTGGGCACCAGCCATTTTGCTTTGCAAAAATGTGTATATTAGGCAAAATGACATACCAACACGTTTATGTTAGGAGAAATTCGCACAAATATGCTGATGAATTTTCATGTGGACTTTAAAAAAAAAAAAGATAAAATTGCAAACTGATGTTGAAATGTGGAAAAGTGAATTTAAGTTTGGAAAAATGAGAAACTGAAATTGGCAGATTACCTCACCCTTAGTTAGGATTAGGAAGGGACCAGAGCACATGCTTCACAGATTGAAAGTCAGTGGTTCAATCTCAGGCATCTCCAGTTGGCAGGATCTCAGCAGGACTGAGAGAGAACCCACCCAAGGCCTGAGTCCCTGGAAGCCACTGCAAGTCAGAGTCAACTGGACCAGATGAGTAAACAGCCTGAACTGTATAAAGGATGAACCAGTTTCCCAGAGTATCAACTAAAAGTCTGCATCTAATTCATTGAAATCAAGGTGAGCCCTCCTTCCCCACCTTGCCTCAGTTCTCCCTTGTCCTCAGATCTTTTCTCAAAGTTTCTTCCCACAAACACACCCCTGCCATCTCAGCCAGTCAGCATCAGATAGGATGGAGCAACTCCCCTATGAGGAAAAGTTGCAGCTTCTGGGGCTTTTTAGTTTAGAGAAAAGGCGAGTTAGAGGTGACATGGTAGAAGTGTATAAAATCATGCATGGCCTGGAGAAAGTGGGTAGAGAAAAGTTTCTCATAACACTAGAACTTGCAGACATCCAGCGAGGTTGAATGTTAGAAGATTCAGGGTAAACAAAAGAAAATACTTCAGAGTGCATAGTTATGCAATTCACTCCCATAAGAGGCAGTGATGGCCACCAAATTAAAAGAGGATTAGGCTAATTCATGGTGGGTAAGGCTCTCAGGGGCTACTAGCCATGATGGCTATGCCCTGCCTTCAGTGTCAGAGGCAGTATGCTTCTGAATGCCAGTTGCTGGAAACTGCAGGAGGGGAGAGTGCTCTTGTATTCAGGTCCTGCTTGCCGGTTTCCCATGGGCATCTGGTTGGCTACTGTGGCAACAGGAAGATGGACTATACAGGCCATTGGCCTGACCCAGCAGGCTCTTAAGTTCTTTGCAGCCATCACCGCAAGCACAATACGGTATATTAGAAGGGATGGAACCTACAACTAGAAATGGTATTATAAAGCTGTCTGTGGCTGGCTGGCATCCTACCCTCTTCCAGGATACTCCATTCCATGCCCCCCTTTTTATACCCTCTTGACTTGCACAGCCCTCGTTGGGATCATGTGCTCCCCTTAACAAGGGTGGGGTTTTTTTTAGATTTCCCCCCTTCTTCTGCACAACCTGAGGGTTTCCCCGGTGCCTGCTGATATCCCCCTTTTGTGTGAGGAGGATGGTGCCATTTTTTGCTACATAAGGGCCAGCCCCGAGAGAATCATTATTAGTATCAATGGCAATAAGCACTTGTAAAGCCCACTGTGCTCTTTGAGTGACTCCCTCGCCAAGCTGCAAGCTTATTCAGAAAGGCCTATATAAACTTCCCCAGCTGAGAACACACAGCTGCTTCCTTCTAATCATGTGACATAGCCAGTGTTTTTCACCACCTGTAAAGGCAGCTTCACTGGTCATGTAAGTTCCTGCAGTGGGAGGTGGAAGATTTTGACGGGTATTTCTTTGTACAAAAATAACCAGACTGGAGATTGATTGATTTTACCATGGTTTTATACAGTTATGCAATTTTCCAAAGTAGTTCTCGATCTTTTTTATTTAAAAACATCCATTAAAACAAAACAAGCAATGAAACAGTTCAGCAAACAGATCAACAACGGGAGAAACGATCTTCGATACCAAACAGGAGCCCTTATTTTCAAAAGCCTGGCAGAGAAAAATTATAGAGACATGTATAAAATCAGATGGCCACATCCACACTAGATGTTTGTTAAGCTTCAAACAGGCATGGCTTCCCCCCAAAGAATCCTGGGAAGTATAGTTTGTGAAGGGTGCTGAGAGTTGTTAGGAGATGCCCTATTCCCCTCACAGAAGCACAGTTGTCAGAATGGTTTAACAGCCCCTCTTCCCAGAGAATTCTGGTGAATGTAGCTCTGTGAGGGGAATAGGGTTGCCAGGTTCATGGCCTGAGACTGATCCTGTATCTTTAGGAGAAGAGAAAGTCAGCCAAGTGCAGGTGTTCTTGCAACACTGTAATGGGAAAAACCACAAGGTGGAATTCTCCCTTCCCCCCTGCACAACTTTTAAAGATACAGAAGACCTCTTGGTTGCCAGGCCTGGGGAAGGGAGAATTCCACCTTGTGGTTTTTCCCATTACGGTGTGGCAAGAACACCTGCACTTGGCTGACTTTCTGTTCTCCTAAAGATACAGGATCAGGCCATGAAACTGGCAACCCTAGAGAGGAATAGGGCATCTCCTCTCATCACCCTCACAAACTACAC
This sequence comes from Rhineura floridana, assembly GCF_030035675.1. Classification (NCBI taxonomy): domain Eukaryota; kingdom Metazoa; phylum Chordata; class Lepidosauria; order Squamata; family Rhineuridae; genus Rhineura; species Rhineura floridana. Next base: position 36,301,244 of record NC_084492.1, read on the forward strand.
TTCCCAGGCTTCTTTAGGGGAAGCCATGACTGTTTCAAGTGGCACACATGTCTGGTGTGGGCGTGGATGTGGCCATGGTGTGGAGCAAGTAGATAGGGAGACATTTCTCTCTCTCTCTCTCTCTCTCTCATAATAGTAGAACTTGGAGACATCAAGTGAAGTGAAATATTGGAAGATTCAGGACAGACAAAAGAAAGTACCTTTTCACACAGACAGCCCATAGTTAAATATGTTCTTCACTGTCACAAGATGTAATGATGGCCACCAGCTCGGACAGCTTTAACAGAGGCTTTGACAAATTCATGTAGGATATAGCTATCAATGGCTACTACTAGCCCCGATGGCTCTGTCCTGCCTTCAGTGTCAGAGGCACTAATGCCTCTGAATACCAGTTCATAAGAATTGCAGAAGAGGAGAGTGCTGTTGTGCTCAAGTACTGCTGATGTGCTTCCCATTAGGGTGGTTGGCCACTGTGAGAACAGGATGCTGGACTAGATGGGCCTTGTTTTAGTAGGGATCCAACAAGGCCATTTTGCCTCCTTACACACACACACACACACAATAATCCTAGGGCCTGCTTTATTGTTAGCTATCATGAGACTCTGGGGTACATTTGCCAATGGATCAGGAAAAAAGAAATCAGCCTAGCGAGCTCCTATACTTTTAACAGAGGCTTCGTATGAAGAGATTAGGAGATGCAGTTTTCCATGGCATAGAAATCAAAATCATTGCCTGTTAACTGATGCCGGTTAAAGCTGTTAAGGTGACCACTCCAGGGATTGCTCAAAAACTCAGTGGCGTAGTGTGGGAGGAAACACCCAGGAGAGCTGCCACAATACCAGAAGCTCCTTGCTCTGGCAAGTGAATGAAGTGATAATGAGGCTTTCAAGTTTGTTTGTGACAGAGTCACACAGAGGAAGGCAGAGAATGAGGAAAATAAACAGGCACTAGATATTTTTATTTCATGGAGTTACTACATAATGCTGGCAATGAATCAACACAGCTGCCTACATAATTAGAATCAACACATATGCCTGCATGCTTGTTGCTATGGCTAAGAACATTAGCAGAGCCTTGCTGGATCAGACCAAAAGCCCATCTAGTCTAGCAGCCTCCTTTTCATACAGTGGCCAGGCACTAAAGGGGAGCATGCAAGCACGACATGAGCACAACTGCACTCTCCCTGGGGAGAAGCAGCCTTGGGGGCTGTCATGATCACAGCCTCTGCACTTCAGAATTTACCACTAGCAACCTTACCCTGATATAGGACAGATCATGTGTTCTACTATGCTAATAAAAAAAAATGCACACTAGCCTGAATCATGCTGTGCCAAGTTTCGCTGAGAAAATATTTGTAATTGAAGTCATTTGCAAGAGAGAAACTATTCGTATCAGTCTTGTGAGAAACTAAGGCACTCTTGGCTCTGATATAGAGATTTCCCCCACCTACAGATGAGAAGGTGAAGTAGTAGCAGTTAGTGTGAGCTTGGGCTGAAGGCTAAATGTCAAGGCATGACTGAGCGATTTTAAAAAGCAAAGCTCAGGCTAAGAAATGGAGCAATTGGGTTCTTGATACATCTGCATTTCCATATCCAAATGGATGCAAACGTTTGCTCTGTCTCAATCACTGTGGATGCCAGACTATTTAGTCCACTTGATTTCCAGTGGTCTAAATGATTATATCCAGGGGCACAATCATTAACAAAGTACGAGTAAAATGACTTTTAGCAGGGAATGCCTTGTTTAGTCTCTGATTATTCTGCAGTATAGCATCTGAACTCGTCAAGCAAGGTCCACCTTCCTGCTTGGATATTGGAATGTTGCTGTCTTCCTTCTCCTTGTCCAAGCAAAAGGACATCAGCATAATTTGTCAGGCTTTGCATCTCTTACCTTTTTTCTGTAAATCAGGAGTGAGGAACCCGGTGCCCTCCAGATGCCGTTGGACTCCAACTCCCATCAGCCCCAACCAGCATGGCCAATGGTCAGGGATGATGGGAGTTGTAGCACAGCACTATCTGGAGGCCACAGGTTCCCCACCCCATTACAAATACTTACAACCGCTACTATGCCATACACAGCAGCCTTTAATATCATGTCCTGAATGTGGTTCAAAGCCATCTTCTACATCCTAAGTGTATCGCTAAGCTAGCCTTTATTGTCTCTTTTCAGTGGGCTGGCAAGGAACTTTTGTTTTAAAAACTTTGTTTAAAAACATATACATGATGACAGTGGCCTGTAAGACTGTTGCTAAGTGCTGGAAGGGATCTGGAACGTGTGGTGGAAGAGTGGTATGGGAGATCATAGAATTAGGGGCCTATAAGGCCATCAAGTCCAACCTCCCACTCAATGCAAGAATCCAACTTAAAGCATACCTGACAGGTGGCTGTCCAACTACCTCTTGAATACCTCCAGCATTGGAGAGCCCACCACCTCCCCAGGTAATTGGTTCTCTTGTCGTACTGCACTAATAGTTTTTCCTGATGTTCAGTCAAAATCTGTCTTCCTGTAACTTTTGTGGCATGCTGCTCTTACAGATTATGGCATATGGCTCTTACAGAAAAACTGACAGCCTAGGTGAGAGTGAGCAGAGAACAAAAAAGGAAAAACATTTTTAGCAAAGACTGTTTGTGTTTTACTGCAAATATTAACAGGACTGATTCACTGCAGTCTGCACCAAATACATGTGGAACATTATGGCAAGGACTTACAACCTGAAAAAGAAGAGGGCATTAGAACATAGTCAATATTTCATATTTCCTAATGCCATTTGTTGTGTAGTTCTCTGGGAGGAATTTGTTTGCTGATTTGGATTTGAATGTTTCAAAAATGAGAAATAAACGTATAGGAAAAAAGCCATCCTTGACAGTCCACAAAATAGATAAAGTGGCACATCATGCATTGCTTTAGGATTGTCTCATTTTTCTACCTCTGGCATAGTTCCAGGTCCATTCATGGCCATATTTATTTATTTGTTTGTTTGTTATTACATTTCTGTAATAATAATACTATTACCTTTTCTCCAAGGAGCTCAAGGTGGTATACAAACATGGTTCTCCCTCTCCTGGTGTTATCCTCACAACAACCCTGTGAGGTAGGTTAGGCTGAGAGACAGCAATTCGTCCAAGGTCACCCAATGAGCTTCAGGGCCAAGCGGGGATTTGACTCCTCCCAGGTCCCAGTTTAACACTCTAACCACTACACCACACTGCTTCTCTACATCACAGACTGATGCTCACAAAAGGGGTGAAGCATTTTCCTGGCACAGAGACAAGGCAATGGGAAAAGCCAGTTAAATTTCTCCTTACCAGGGGACTTAATAAAACACTGTCTGCTGTTGGTTAACTTTTGAGTTACAAAGAACATTGTTGCATAGCGTTCAGTGGCATTTTGTGGCATCATAAGAGTGCATATATCAAATCCATGCAGCTGGAACTAGCCAAAGGACCCTCAGGTACAAGTCCAATTCTATATTGGGAACAGCCACGCTTGTTAGTTTCTGTCCTGTCTCCCTTCTTAAAATCCACTTTTTGGCTTTTAGGTCTTTGGCTTAACCACTTTTAATCTGCATTCCCAACTTTACACAAGTCTGAGTAGCTGTAACTGCATCTACTCATATTTATTTATTTATTATTACATTTATACACCCCGCCTTTCTTTTCATGATTGAAACCCAAGGCGGCTTACATATGGTTCCCAGGCGGTCTCCCATCCAGGCACTGACCAGGCCTAACCCTGCTTAGCTTCAGCAGGGAGCTGGCCTCATGTGCCTTCAGGTCCTGCTTGCAGGTTTCCCGTGGGCATCTGGTTGGCCACTGTGAGACCAGGATGCTAAACTAGATGAGCCCTTGGCCTGACCCAGCAGGGCTCTGCTTATATTATTTTGCAAGCGTTTGTCTGGAGCGGTTAAAGTGGAACAAGACTTTCCTCTTTCAACAAGCCTTTTAAGTTGAGACCTATCCCAGTCTGTGTCTGTGTTAGAATTGCTTTTTAATGCTTTTTTTAAAAATAATGTTTTTAACTCTTTTTTAAAGTTTCTTTAAAGCTTTTTAAAAATGTTTTTAAAGTTGTTTTGTTTTAATGTATTTTAAGGTCTGTTTTTATGATGTTTTAAAGTGTTTTTGGCATTTCTGTTTGCTGCTCTGGGCTCCTGCTGGGAGGGAGGGTGGGATATAAATCAAATAATAAATAAATAAATAAAGTAAACATCTAGCAGAGAGTGCCCCAGATTACAACAGGTCAAAGACGGAAAGAAATCAAAGGCGCACTTTTTAAAAGTGGCCTGAAACTGCATATTGAGCAATACCCAGACCCTTCACTGCAAGCAGATTTTTTTTATGTGGCTGTTAATTTTCTAACACGTTTTGCATAGACACAACAGATTTGCAGGAAGCAGATGCGGCTCTGCGTTCACAGTCCTGACAGCTGTTCAGCTGATAGGGTGGGCTTGCTCATTTTAACTAAAAGCACCCTCTGATGGGTGTCAACCTCCTTAGATGGGACGTTGGGTCGTTGCCAAGGGAGGCTGGAATTTCCCTGGCTCTGTAAGTTACATATTCATTGGCCTTGAAGCAGAGCTTGGAAAAGTTACTTTTTTTGAACTACAACTCCCATCAGCCCAATCCTGTGGCCATGCTGGCTGGAGCTGATGGGAGTTGTAGTTCAAAAAGTAACTTTTCCAAGCTCTGCCCTGAAGCCAGAACACACACTCAATACTAGCCAAAACCTTGCTTAGTCTTCTGCTCTCATGCATGTAACGGCTGGCCATTTTAGCCTTCCATCTATAACAGGAAGAGGGAAATGTTTTCAGCCAGAGGGCCGTATTTCTTTCTGGGCAACCTTCTGAGGGCCACATGCCAGTGGCGGGCAGAGCCAGAGGTAAAAGTGGGAGGAACAACATATACAAAACCTACCCTTGTACAGTAGGCTAGTTTCTATCTACACACACTGTCATCCATTCAGGCAAGCAAGATGCATTATCAGAGTCCAAGGCACATCCCAGCCAAGCAAATACATGGGGGGGAGTAGCCTGGGGAGAGTTCCAAGGGCCAGATAGAGAGGACCGGAGGACTGCATTTGGCCCCCAGTCCAGAGGTTTCCCAGTCCCTGATCTGGTGTGATGCATGCCTTGCTTTGCACTTCACCACCCTTGAAAACTGACACCGTAATGCCAGTTGCATTCTGCCCCTCTGCGCTGTCCCTTTAAATACTCATCAGTTAGGGGAAACCCTGCTGCAGGCCTGTGTGGAGAGCCCTGCCAGAGAGCTGCATATAGCCCTGCTTAATAAACCTGCTTACATGACCAACACCTTGTGGAGCCAGAACGAACCTCCATGGTTCCACAGACAGCATAATGGAGGACACACCCAGTCTTCTTCTCCAGACACAACAAAAAGGCTGAAATCCTGTGCATTTATCAGAGATCATTGCATAGAATGATTTGATTTGCTGATGTTCTTGATGGGGAGCATCATGGAACTACCGACTGCTCGTGGTTAGAATGTAAAGCTGCAGCACTATTAAGTACACCATTTACCCTTGTGATGCTTGCTCGTGCATGATACAGGCAGGCACCTATAACCTCTGTTTTAAAAACCTGCTCCCCAGATCCTATGGTAGTGGAAGAAAAGGGAGCTATTCATTTGGCATATCTCTACTCATTCTGCACACTAGAATGCAGGCTTCAACCACCACCTTCCCCCTTAAAAAAACACACAAGCACCCAACATGATGAATGGAAGCATACTTAGAAACTCAGGTGAGAGTGAGACCAAATTTATTTTCCCACTTGAAAGCAGAGACAAGATATTACAAAATATAGATATTTATTTGCAGGTGCCTTTGGTAAAACAATCACAATTTTTTAAAAAAACAAGCGGTTAAAATAAATACTTAGCATAGTAGAGATGACCACACTAAGACTGATCCAAAGCGCCGCATATGCTTCCAGGTGCACATAGTCACGCCTATGAGCAAATATTTCTCTGCTCACTTCTGCCCTTGATGGAAAAGCCTTTGCACAAGGAGGGAGTACCATGCGGAAGCTCCCCTATGCTCAAGGCGGCACAGGATCAAAGCAATTACTCTGCTTTTCAGATGACAGCAAAATGTGCATAATGCCCCTTTTCAAAGGATGAATGCATGTGCATAACTGCTAGTGCCTCTCTCTTTCTCATACACACACAAGCAGGCTTGTACACACGCCTAACCTTTACATATACTGAACGTCTAGGCACATAGATCTAAAACACAGGCTCTAAAACACATGCAGATTGTCTCTCAGGCTTTGGGTTTTAGCCATTGTAGTTTATGCAGTATTTTAAAGCCACTATCTTCTCCCCCCTGGGTACAACTACCATCTCTTCATGTGTGTCTCTGGTAGGGATGGGTGAATTTATCAATTTCTCTTTCTTTCATTTTTCCAAACTTAAGTTCAGTTGTCCACATTTCCAAATCAGTTTATTTTTTAAAAAAATAAAATTCTCATGAAAATTCATCAAAATGTTGGTGTGAATTTCTCCTAATATAAACATTTGAATATGCAATTTTGCCTAATATGCACATTTTTGCAAAGCATGTTCCCCTAATATAATGCAGTTTTTATCATTGTTTTTACCTTAGTATATGCATTTTTGTACACATTGGAAAATGAAATTGACTGCCTTCAAGTCGATCCCAGCTTATGGTGACCCTATGAAGAGGGTTTTCATGGTAAGAGGTATTCAGAGGGGGTTTCCCATTGCCTTCCTCTGAGGCTGAGAGGCAGTGACTGGCCCAAGGTCACCCAGTGAGGTTCATGGCTATGTGGGAATTCAAACCCTAGTCTCCCAGGTTGTAGTCCAACACTCTAACCACTATACTTGGTTGTAAAACTGCATTGTAAAATTTGGAGAAGTATGGATTTTGAACGATGGCTGCATTTCAGTCCATTGTTGCGGAAAATGTGAATTAGGTAGGTTCACCTTCAAATGTGAACTTAATCAAATTTATCCCGCATCTCTAATCTCTGGTCAGTCATCTCATCTCAGATAGCTGCTCAGAGCTAGACATGCAACCCTCTAGAAAAGCAGCAGTTCCCTCTAGCTCTTCTCCCCTTCCCAACGATTGGGTCATACCCATGATGTACCAAGAAGTAACACAGAGATTTACTTCTTCCTCCTGCTGTGACCACGGCATAAAACCAAGATTGCCCAATTCAGAAAGCCTTGCGCACAAAATATGTGCTGTGCTCACCCATTCACTTCAATGGGGGGGGATCTCATGTGTGCACCTCTCTGCACAAACAGAACTGCTCCTTCCCCTGGACAGGAGATCTGTGTGAGCACACCCACAAGGCATCACTGGACTGAGGTGCATGTGTGAATATATATCCCCTCTTAAGAGTCCAGCCTGATGCAGTCCTAGTAAAACATAGTTATTTACATAGTTCATGATTTTGGGACATTTTAGTTGGTCCTAATAAATTATTGCCCTACTGTGGATTTTAGATTCCTTCTCCATGGACCAACACATCTCTCTATGCTTTTCCTATTGACATAAAAATATTCAGTAGTATCCTCCAAAACCTTTGCCAGAATGGGAAAGAGCTAAGAATAGACTGCTGTTCTTCCTCTTAAGTATCCATCACTTGCCCGTTAAGAGCTAGGATACTGGTCTTGCCAAGCAGATGTGTTCTAATCTCTCTCTTAGAACATTTTGTTTACTGAGTCCTGGTTAACAAAGCTCAAGAAAAAAATGCACTTCACTATTTAAAAATGAAACAATGCTGGGAGGAACCACAGCTCAGTGGCACAGCATCTGCTTTGCATGCAGGTCCCAGAGTCAATCCCCAGTGTCTTCAGGTAGGGCTGGAAACCTTGAGAGCTGCTGCCACAATTCTGAGTCACGTGGACCAGTGGTGTGACTGTGTATCTGACAGTTTTGTATGTTCACCATTCCGTTTAGTTTTCAAACAGCAGACCATTTTAACCTACACACGCCAATAAAAAAATAGCAATAAGAACTAAAATAAAACTTAGCAAGAATATATACAACATAGATGCAATGTATAAGCTATGTGTGGTTTCTTAATGGTGTAAGAAGCCACCTGGCCATCAAAGTCTTCACAGAATTCTCTAAGGATCCATTTATCTCTTAAGTCTCTTTCCAGTATTGTATTTTTCTACCTGAGTTTTGAAAATACAAAAGAGCAGCCGCAAGACAACTGATGATGGGTGTCTTTTAAAAAAAAAAAAAAGCAAGGGTGGGGTTCACACATGCATACTCGTCACTCGATGGCTGCAACATCAAGGGTTGACTTGCATGTGGGAATAGACTATTGGAGAACACCACCAATAGGTTTTTCACATCACCTTTACGCACAAGGCTTTTTGGTGGAGTCTACTCACGTGCTTAGCTGCCAGTGATTCAGATGTACAGAAATCAGGTGACTTAACATGCATGTGTGAACCAGCCCCTTTAAGATGAGTCCCTTTCTGCAAAGGTATCCTCATTCACTAGTGCTTGAAGTATATGTTTACGTTCCGGGTACACTCAGCACACGCTCAGGACAGCTCCATCCAGAGGGCCAGTATTGGTCAATGCAAGGAGATATATAACTTCAAGCATTTCCATATTCCTCTAAATGCAGAAATTCACACCAAAAATAAAGATATTCTGCTTGGAGATTGGACCATCCTTCCTCTGCAACAACCACACTACCCAGACAGCAATGCAGCCCACAAATGTCTCTCTGTTTTGCAGCCAAGCAATCAAGAGGGGGCACATTTTGGGGGTCAAAGCTGCCAAATCAACACATCACAGCCCCCCCTTTTCTTTCAAAACCAAGTCATACAGTATTACCCTGGTTTTAAAGCTGCTTTGGGTGTATGCTGTAATGCTGAGAGGCCCAAAGAAACGTATAATTATTGCCTTTTTACGTCAAATTCCTTATCGAAAACAAACACGGTCTCTCTCTCTCTCTCTGTATCCCTTGCACATCTACAACCAAAAACCCAGAACAATTGTCCCCAAAAGGAAACATTAAATGTTTGATGATACAAAAATAGATCTAAACTGAATCCTTTAAAAAAAAAAAAAAAGTTGTTTAAAAAATACTCCGTCCAGGAGTCTCTCAAACAGTGATCTGCTGGTTTTCTCGGAAAATGGGTCTTTGGTGTGGTCCACAAGAATCCTGGAAGTTCCTATACATCTGGTCATAATGCAGCTCCTCGCCTATTGAATGGATCAGAGGGCTCCCTTCACTCTTCCCAGTGTCCTCCATCAACTGCCGAATACTCAGCTGTTCGATCTAAAGTTGGAAGAAGATCAGAAATCCTTATTTTGATGAGTGATACCTTGGAAAGACTGACTGTGCAGTGTAATAATTTTTTAATTTGTTTATTTTTATTTATTACATTTTTATCCCACCTTTCCTCCACGCAGCTCAAGGGGGCATATACATGGTTCTCCCCCCTGTCCGTTTTATCCTCACAACAACCCTGTGAGGTAGTTCAGGGTAAGAGACTGGTCACCCGGTGAGCTTTATTGCTGAGTGGGGACTGGAATCACCCTAGTCCAACTCTCTAACCACTACTCCACACTTTTTAAATGCCTAATTAAAAAGGATTGGCCAATTAATAAGAAAGGCATCTGTGCTCAGACCACTTTGAGCACATTCTCTCCATAAACTGAATCATATTTCTCCTCCAGTCCTAGACCATATCTAGTGAATTCACAGGAGAAGCAAAATTTGATCCAGAGATTTCCTGGTCTAAAGCTCAGCCCTTTAGCCACTTCGTGGGTGGAAAGGCAGCCAAAACATTATCAAATCCTGCCTTTTCCCAAAGTCAGTATCACCCCCAGATGTACTTCCTGCCCCCAGATCCAACCTCCCATTCCAGAAATCAAAAGTCCATCTAGACAAACTGTGTACTGAACAACCATCCTGATTTGCTTGCAGAGAAGCTAGACCATGCTGGGTATTTAGGGAGCATTCATTCTGATTTGTTGGCGGAGAGGTTAGACAACTTTGTCTCAAAGGAAGTGCTATCCCACACTTTCCAGTGCATTTTCCCATCACTTTCCTTATCGCAAAAAGCCCAATCTTTTGGGGAAGCACAAGACCTCGCAATCAACTATAATTGCACAACCTGGATTTGCTGGTCTGTGATTGAGTCCCACCTGAAAATAATCTGGAAGCGCCTCAAGTTTCTTTAACAGAGCAGAATCATTATACCTCCTCCACAAGTGCCGTCTGACTGCTTCTTCAATACCTCTGTGACTTATTTCCAGTACAGTAGATGTCCTCTCTCCCCCTTAACTGCCTTGTTCATCTAATGTAGCCTTTTGAGCCCTGGTAGCAGGGAAGATGACATTTCTGGTTCTCTGTACAGCACCTAGCACACTGTTGCTATCAAATAAACATTTAGGAGGTGCAAACATGGTGTGCCACACCAAGGCAATGAGAAAAAAGATAGCTCCCCCTGTGAAGGAGCCAAGCCATATGCCAGAAGGGGAAGAGAAAAGGCCCCAGCTCAGATTCAGTTGCCACAGATTTACTTGCTAACAAACTAGGGGGAATTCCTTTAATGACAGCAGAATCAGGCAACCAGTCAGATCCCAAGCATGAACCAGAGCTTGGAAAAGTTACTTTTTTGAACTACAACTCCCCTCAGCCCAATCCAGTGGCCATGCTGGCTGCGGCTGATGGGAGTTGTAGTTCAAAAAAAGTAACTTTTCCAAGCTCTGCATGAAGCACAGTTTCAAACATTTTCCCCAAGACATGAGGACTAGTACCTTGGGTCCTTGTTTTTCAAACAAACAGATGAGAATTGTGTCTGCATTCAAGAGTCAATGCAACATCATGGGTGGGAAAGGAGGAACTACCCTGAATTTAACACTGGGAAGTCAGAAGATCCCCTTGCTTTATAGATGAGGGAACTCAAGTCAGCAGAGAACCCGGGGGCAGAGAGATCACATAAACAGCTGCCACCAAAACAGATTATAATACTTACCTCGACAAGGATCAACTTGAAGCGTAAAGGGGAGGCATCTGGAAACTCCTCTCCAAAACACAGAATAACTTTGCTGTTTGGGAAGCGGCCTTGATTGTTATAATACTGCTGAAGCTCTACAAGAAGAAAATGTTTTAATTAGAGGGAGGAGACATCTGCCTTTGTATTTAGGAGCTCAACTGCAACTAACTGTGTAATAAAATGGAACCAGGGGCACTTGGGATGCTGAACGAGGGAATATGTTATCTGCAGAACCATGAAACACACAACGTTATTCAGTGAAGGCTATCCTTGTATTTTAAAAAAATCATGTTTATGTATTTATTGCTTCAACCAAAAAACAGTACTTTTAATCCATCCCTAACTTCATAACTTGGACCATGTAAGAATCTGTCTCCCTAGGAATACCAGGGCAGGGATGGGAAGGTTGTGGCCCTCCAAATTTTGTTGGACTCCAACTCCCCTCAGCCCCAATCAGCATGGCCAATCATCAGGGATGATGGGAGCTGTAGTCCAACAACATTTGGAGAGCCACAGGTTCCCCAACCCTGTTCTGCAGTATAAATGAGCATCATGAGCAAATGAAAGCTACTACCATGATCAAGGTTGCAAGTATTCTGCAATTTGCCACGCTGGGCTCCCACTGGGAGGAAGGGCGGGATATAAATCAAATAATAAATAAATAAATAAATTTGCAATTGCACAAAGCAAGCGCAAAAATCAATCTTGGTGTGGAATTTAGCACTCTTAGAAAGGATGTTAATGACGATTTAAAAAAAAATTCTAACCCTTAAGAGTGCAAAAATGTATGAGGGGGGCAATGCTTGGGAGGGTTGCTGAGCAGGTTCCCTAGTGCTTAGAGGAGGTCCTTTTTCCCCTTCCCCATGAAGAGCAAAAACAAAATAAATTGCAATTACATGCAAATATACTGGCTTTACATAATTTATGCAGGATGTGGAATTCTGCCTATCTGGGTTATCCGGGCACAGCATTTTGAATTTGACTCCAGTTTCAAATTCCAGGACATACACAGCCGCTGGCCATAAAATTCTCACAGGCACAAGGGACCTCTGAGTAAGGATGGGCAAATCTGTCCATTCCAGTTTCTTTGTATCTCATGTTTCCAGCCTTAAGTTCAGTTCTCCAAATTTCCACATCAGTTTGTGATTTAAAAAAAAAAAGGCCTCATGAAAATTCATCAGTGAGTTTTGCCTAATATACAGTTTCCCCAATATAATGCAATTTTGTATATTTTCACTAATATATGCATTTTTATGCACATATTGCCCCGGGATATGCACTTTTGGATACATTACTTGGCTGGAGACCTACACTGCAAAATTCAGGGAAGTGCGGATTCTGGAGAGTGGATGTGTTTCAATTCACATGTTGTTTCGGAAAGTGCAAATTAGGCAAGTTCACCTTTAAATGTGAATGGAATCAAATTTTCCCCCAGCCCTACCTCTGAGAAATTGGTTGGTGTCGAATATCTTTACCACCTCGTCTCGGTCAAGCTTATTGGGCCTGTCTTTGAAGACCATGGTGTTCCCACTCCAGAAGACTCGTCCCTGGCTCAGCCTTTTGATGAAAATGCCCTGTTTGTTGCAGTGCAGAAGAACACCCCTCTCCAGGTGCCCAAACAGCTTCTTGGTGATGTGCCTCTGCCGTTCATTTGGAATCACATCTGCTGATGGGAACCGCACATGTTCCAAGCTTTCCAGGGCATAAGGCATTTCTCCGAGGGAAATCCGGCAGCCTTCAGGGCGAGAGGTGGTTGAGCTTCCCACCAGCTTCCCTCCATAGTAGAAGTTGATCACCATCTGGGAATAGCCTATGAAGATATATGTGGCAAGACCCATCAAGGGGGTATACATAGCCATTTTGTTTTATGTAAAGCACATGACACAAAAGGAAAAGAGGTTAGGAGGGAGGAGGAAAACTGGGTTGAAAAGGAAATGAAACCAACTGCACCAGATCTTAACTGAGAGAGGAAGCTAAAGAGTTACCGTACCTGAATGTAGCACCTCATAACCAGTGAACCCACTCATCATCATAGGCAAACCTATGGATTTTTAAAAAAGGAAAGTTACACATATTTATTTTATTTATTTATATAAAATTTTAAACTCCACCCTTTTGATGTCTAGGCACTACTCGGGGCAGCTAATGCCAGTCAAAACCAACCATAAAATACATTTTAAAAAATACAACACAATCAAAGCAGAACAAAGCTGACACAGCTAAAACACAGCCATTTGATAAATATTTATTGTGTGTGTGTGTGTATATTATTTTATGTATTTTAATTTATTTTAATGTTTTTGTGATTTTACTGTTTACCATTTTATTATGTACATGTTTGATTTTATTTTTGTAAGCTGCCCTGAGTGCTCTATTATAGGGTAGAAGGGTGGGATAGAAATATTTTAAATAAATAAATAAATAAAAGTGCCTACCTAAACAAGAAAGTTTATTCACTGATTTATATTTATAAAAGTATTTCTCTAGCACTGTATCATAAAACATCAGGGCAGGGTACAACAATACAACATCATTAAAAACAATACAATGCAAACGAGGTCACAGAAATAACATGGGAAGCTACCTTACACCAAATCAGATCATTGGCCCACCTATCTCAGTGTTACCTACTCGTCCTGGCAGCAGCTCTGCAGAGCTTCAGGCAGAAGTCTTTGCCATCCCTATCTGGAGATGCCGGGGACTGAACCTGGGACCTTCTGCATGCCAAGCAGATGTTCTACCACTGAGCTACAGCCCTTTGCCATAAAGTGAAACAGCATAAGAGAGGTATATATCTAACATCTGGCATGCAATCCCTACGTGCTAGGTCTCAAAAAACTGGAGTTCATATTTCCCAAACTCTTTAATCTGTTGTGGTGGAGGCCTAGAAAAGGGCCTTACACTAAATTGGACACTTGGTCCATCTAGCCCAATAATGTCTACTTTGACTGGCAGCCATTCTCCAGGGTCTCAGGCAGAGGCACTTTTAAGTAGAGATTCTGGGGACTGAACTTGGAATCCTCTGCAAGCAAACCTGATGCCCTACCACTGAGCTAGGCTGTGACACATCCTCTAACGTGAAGACAGGAATGCAATGTAGGAACAGGGAGCCTGTGGTCTTCCAGATGTTTCTGGATCACTGTTCCCATCATCCCTGACCACAAATCATGTTGGCCAGGGCTGACAGGAATTATAGTCCAATATCTGGAAGGCCATAGGTTTCCACACCCCTGATATAATGCATTTATCCCTGTCAATTACCTAGAAGCCCTGTGGCACAATAGCAAAGGGACATCCAGCAGTCAGCCTTTGGTGCAACAAATGATCAATCCAGTTGTATCCAAGCCCAATACCAACACTGTGAAACTTCCTTCCTAAGGGCATAATGATGTCTTACCAGGGCTTGATTGATGCATCCACCAGTCAGGTATGGGTGGATTTCTACTGCTTTCCTGCAGCGGCGAAGGACTTCTCGTACCAAGGTATTCATCCACTGCTGAGGGGGGCTGAGAAGATTATAGAAGAAGAAAACAGGAGACTGTTGAAGTGGCAAAGCTAACATTACAAATCTCTGCAGCCTGCAAGCTGAGATGTCCCTACAAGTTATTCTGTTGCTTTGTATGACAAGAAAATATCTCCAAAGTTCATTTAGCCTCTCTGCAAATAAATACTTATAAATACATAGTGCAAAGACAGATCTCCATTTCCCTCAATGCTCAAAGCACTTAATGCCGCCTCTGTAATTTTTACAGCTACTCACTACGTTAAGTGCCTATTCCCCACACGCACAAGAGCAAATTGCAGTTTGACAGCTGTGCAAAGGTGATTTGCACACAATCCATATACTAGATGGAGAAAAGATTTTGCATCCCACAAAGACTGCACACTCCCTGGTACAATTTGTGGATTGTCTTGAGGACCTTACTTCCCTTTACAGTTAAGAGAACTGCTTTTCTGAAAGCAAGCGACAAGGATCTAACTTCTCCCTACTATAGGAGCATAAGAGGCTGCCTTACACTGAGTCAACCATTGGTCTATCCAGCTCAGTAGTATCTACCCTGACTGGCAGCAGCTCTCTGGGACATTTCCAGCCCTACCTGGAGGTGCTGAGGACTCAACCTAGAACCTTCTCCATACAAACTAGATGCTCTGCCACTGAGTTAAAGTCCTTCTCCACTACTGTATCTTGTGTGTAAAACTATGTCCCAGGCTATGGTCTGAAGGCACATGAGGCCAGCTCCCTGCAGGGTCAGGTCTGGTCAGTGCCTGGATGGGAGACTGCCTGGGAACCATATGTAAGCCGCCTTGGGTTTCCATCATGGAAAGAAAGGTGGGGTATAAAGGTAATAAATAAATAAATGTTTAAATGGGAAGCTATGGTGAACTGCAGCTTCCGGGGACATCTTACTCCATATGCGCCCACCTGACTGCTTTGATCTGTGGAACTACCACTTTTATAAGTACTACATAATGTCCATTCTGCACTTGTGAGGAATGGATCTTGTAGTGCAGCAGCACCTACACTCTGAAACTCCCTGCCTGTTGATATCAAGGAGGCCCGTTTGTCGTACTGTTTTCCATACCCACTAAATGCTTTTTTGTGTAGGCAAGCCTCACCAGACGTGAAACGTTATCAAGTGTATCCATTTTTTAAAATGGCTGATTTTTTCTATATTTTGACCATTTTATTATATTTACTGTTTTAATGCCTGTTTTTTTTACTGTTTTTAAATGACTATTGTATACTATTTTACGTAAACTGCTTAGCGATTTTTCTTGATTAAGCAGTGTATAAATCTTGCTAAATAAATAAACAAATAAAAATTAAAAAGGTAAAGCAAATTTTGTTTTGAGTGGAGTGAAAGGAGATGGAAAATTTAACACCCTCACCCCAGTCCAGGTATGGACACACAAGCCCTCCTCAGGCATAAAGCCTGAACACGTGAGGGCAAAAGTGTATAGAGAGATGAGTATGCTTGGGTACGGATGGAGAAAAATTAGATTTAGTTTGCATTTAAAGGCGAACCTATGGAATCTACACTTTCCAAAGCAATATGTGAACTGAAACGCAGCCATCCTTCAAAATTTGCACTTCTCCCAATTTTGCAATGCAGTTCTCCAGCCAAGGGATGTGTACAAAAATATACACTAGGGTAAAGTGTGGGTAAAAAAAATGCATAATTCATGAAAAGAACATGAAAAATACATTATATTCGTGGAACTGTTTTGTAAAAATGCATATATTAGGAAAAAATGCATACAAAGATGTGTATATTAGGAGAAAATATTGATGGATTTTCATGAGGACTTTTTAAAAGAAAAATGCAAATTGGTATAAAAAATGTGGAGAACTGAACTTAAGTTTGGAAAAGTGAGAAACTGAGAGAAATCAAAACTGACAGGCTTTCCCACCCCTACGTGTCAACATCCCTGTGTCAACCGGGCGCACTCACCCACCCCCAAACTTTGCATGTTTAGTGCAAAGATCCAAAGGTGGCCTGTGAGCACGTCTGCTGAAAGTGCTTGCAAGCCTCCTTGTGATCAGGAGGACCCCCTGGTATTTGTAAGCTGCCCTGGGAGCCTTTTTTGGCCAAGAAGGGGAATGAAAGAATCGTGTGTGCAAATGAGCACTGTATAGAGAACAGGTGCAGACCCATTCAGATGAAGGCTGGTGTTAGTTGCTCTGTTCCTCTCTCTTGCACTCACGCAGATGGGGTGGGGCTGGGGAAGGACCCTTCCAAAAAAGAAAGTCTGAAGAGAGAAAGGGATATTTCATCATTGGGAGGGGGGATGTTAATTACCTCTGTCATCAAGTCATCTACTGCAGAAGTACTGCAATCCATCTCCGTGACTTCACTCAAACTGCATCCATTCCCCATCCCCATTTTGCCTGGAAAGAAATACAATTTGGAGACTGTTACAAAAGACAATACTGCTGGTAAAAACAGCAGGGAATAGAAAAAGAGGAAGGCCAAAGAAGAGATGGATTGATTCCATAAAGGAAGCCACAGACCTGAACTTACAAGATCTGAACAGGGTGGTTCATGACAGATGCTCTTGGAGGTCAGTGATTCATAGGGTCGCCATAACAACAACAAACAAACTATATCAAACACAATGGGAACTCCGGCTTGGGGTTTAGTCCTGTGCAAGAGGGACTGACCATATCTCTGTACGTATATGGGACCCTCCAGACATCCTTATTATTGCACATTCATGATTATTTGTCCTAATGATGTTATTGGGATGGTCAAATGCAATCCCAATTTCAATACTGTTTGCACCTGCAAAAGTTTTGGGGCTGTCACACTGGTTCCCTTCCAATCAATGCATGTCCTGTAACTTCCTGCTGAAATCCCATAACTTTTCATACCACAAATGTTCTGGTTTATTTTTACCCGCTTTTCTTGCCTCTCCAGACAGCAATTATGTAGCAGCATTGGGGAAGCATCACTGAACAAACTAAAGCAGAATAAGCCCACCACTAATGCACTATTACTGTGTCAAAAATGTGTTGCAAACTACACCCTGCAATCAAACACCAGTCTGGAGGGGCAAGCAAGTAAGCTTACATGTATGTTGCACAAAAAAAAAAAAAGCACATTATAAAACACTCATCCCTCTGCACATTAGTCTATCTAAGTCAACCATGTTGCAAGAGTGTTGGGTTTTTCCCCATGATATCTAGAATTGGTTCTGGGACCTCTAAACCCAAACATGGCTGCCCACACAAAAGGAAAAACCAAAACGCCCAGAATTAGTGGTAGTACTCATTATTAGTCTTTTTAGTATTACTTGTACTTTAAAAAAAAACAACCACCCACTAATTTATGGTTGATGAACAGAGCTCAAATGACAGGGACGGTGGAGGAAAGGAGGGAAACTCTCTTACCATTTGAACAACCCCCTTAGCTGTTGTTTTTACAATGGTATCAAGGGAGGGGATGATTTGCTTTAAATTTGGGGGGCGGGCAGAGAGTCAGAGGATGAGACTAGGAGATTTCATTAAGAGCCCTACCTTCCACTCCCACCCCCATAATTTGAAAAACCTTTGACAAAACCCTGAAATCCAGATTGCTAAGAAGAGAGACTTCCAGAAATAGTGCAAAGTTTCTGCTTGAGAGTAAACTTTTGTGGGCTGAGGCGGTCTATGAGGGAGATTTCTTGACAGCTCAATTGTGTATGCTTGAAAAGTCACCACACACATACACACAAAAAACCACAGATAAAAATAAAACAGAGCTCCACTCATGTAATACCGGACATTTCAGAGGCAGACGTTTGATGTTCTGTTAACTGTAACCACAAATGCACAGCTCTGTTTTACTCCGACATGGAGCAAAAGTGGGGAGTTGCTGCTCTGCTGATCTCTTGACACCTGGAGCTTTGCAAGCAAAGCATTGGGGTGACGTTGCTAACGCTGAAGGTAAAAGGTGCAGGAAAGGCTTTCTCACAGCAATTTGATACAGATGGGGACTTCACAGAATGTGAGACACAAATGATATGGTGGGGTTTTCAAAGAAAGCTCTATCAGTCAAGAAAGGGGAAAACATGAGAGGTAAAAAGCACCTTGATGGAACTGTTTTACTTGTGAGGAAATCAAACCCTGATATGTAGCAAGTAGGGATGGGAGATAAATTTGGCTTTAAATGCAAACTCAATCAAATTGATCAAATAACGCACTTTTCAAAATGATATGAGAACAGGTGTCCTTTGAAATTCTCACATATGTGAATTTTACAATACAGTTATCCAACCAATGTTTTCCAAAATACATATATTGGGAGAAGTATGCATAAAAATGAATATACTAGTGAAAATAACATACGAAAATGCATTGTATTAGGAGAAATGCTTGCAAAAATGTGTACGTGACTCAAAGCTGCATACAAAAATGTCTTTATTAGGAGAAATTTGCACTAAAAATGAAGAACTTTCGTGCGGATTAAAAAAAAAAGGGCAAGTTGCTGAAGAAATGTGGAGAAATGAATTTAAGATTGGATAAATGAGAAATTGAGAGAACCCAAATTCACAGATTCTTCCATCTCTGGTAGCAAAGTGCATCTCCACAGGGGCTTTCCTGGAGAGGTAACTCCCTTATACTTTTGGAAAGGGGCCATAGCTCAGCGGCAGAGCACCTGCTTTGCATACAGAAGGTCCCAAGTTCAATCCTAATTCAATCTCCACAGGTAGAGCTGGGGATGTCTTTTGTCCGACTCCCTAGACAGCTGCCAGTCAATATAGACAAGGGTTAGACTGGCTGTCCAGATGTTGCATACCACAACTCCCATCATCCTAGACCATTAGCTATGCTGGCTGGGGCTGATGGAAATTGGAGTCCAAAACATCTGGAAGGCACCATGTTGGCTACCCCTGGTACAGACACTGCTGAGCTAGATGGGCTATTATTCTTGGAGATTACCTAAACAGAATAACTAACGCATTCATCATAACTTCTGAGACAGCTTACGTGCGTACAGACTCGTAATTGGGGACCTATGAATGGGCAAAATCTACATGCAAACTGTTTGTGCACATACATTCTCTTCCACAGGTTGTGCCAAACATGGACAAGGGTGGGAGTCAGCAGAAGGCACAATCCCACTGTACCACTGGCGGCTCGTGGCTCCGTATCAGCAGGGCAGAGGAATCCACGCCAGGTTTTAGACCGAACTTTCAAGGCGCTGGCCAAGGTGCTGGACCTATTGTGGAAATAGGTTTCAGGACCTTGGCCAGCTCCTTGAAAGTCTAGACTACAATGCAGAGTGGATTCCACGCCCCACTGACATGGAGCCAGCAGCCACCACAGCATGTGCATTAAGCATCACTCACTACCAGTCCTTTAGATTTTATTTAGGTTTCAAGGTGGTTTTCATCTTTTGAATCAGGGTAAATAATGTTTTCGTATGCAAAGGAATATGATTAAGGAATTATAGAATCAATCGAATAAACTTATTTATTTAGAAATTTACACCCTGTTTTCGTTTATAAAATAAAATATAAAATAAAACACGAAGAAATCTACACCCTGCTTTCTTTATAAAATAAACATAACATTTTAAAAATAATCATCTCATGGTTGCAGTCTGAAGCAGTAGGGTCTAGTATGGGCTACACCGTGAGATCCTGCTGATCATGTAGCATGGCTCCATTACACTTACATTTCTGTTCTTCCTCTGGGACAATGCGGTAGACCTTGTACGGCTCTGAGATGTCCAGCTGGGACCTGTCGGTCACTTCCTCAAAGTCAGGGCTCTTGTTCAAGGCACAGCGTAACCTCGTCTTCCAGGTGGCTGGTTCAGCTTTGTCACCTTCCTTGAACTTCCCTTTGAATACTGCCCAAGCCTAGAGGAGAAGCAGGAAGGTTTCTCACAAAGAGGTACCCTGCTTTCTGAGAAAGATTTAAAGGACTCCCAGTGAGGGAGGACTGAGCAAGGCCATCCCTGCAGTTCAAGAGCCGCCCTGGGCTACCTTTGGGAGGAAGGGCAGAATATAAATTGAATAATAAATAAAAATGCCTTGTTCCCACTCCAGTTCACACCTCCCCTCATCATTCAGAGTCTACTCAACAGTCACACTTAAGCTTCTTGACCACTATGTTAAAAGTTCAAAAGGGTTTCCTATATGGAATAAACTGTATGGGTGCTTTTCCTCCTATTGCTTGCAAAGCGGTGTTTTATTCCCTTTTTCTGTCCCTAGGTGACACTATAGCACTATTAGCACAGGTATTAAGTTCAGCACCATAGCAACACTAAACGGCAAATATAAAAAAAGATGACACATTCTCACACATTCTCTATGTAACACTCACGCCAGCTCCTCAAGATCAGCTTTGGAAGCCCTACTCCTGGTTCCTGCCTTTGAACATCAATTAGGCTGGCACGCACTAGAGACATGGCCTTTTCATTGGTGACTGCTAGCCTATGGAATTCCCTTCTGAGAGATATATGAATTACTCCTTCAGTTCATTTTTTTAAGAACATTTTTATAAAAAATCCTGTTTTTCTTGGCTTTTAACAGAAAGGTTTTTATTGTATGGGCTGCTGCTGTGTTTTTTGCTGCTGTTTATTGAATTTTACTGTACTGAGCATTTGTAAACTGGCAGTTTTATTGTGATTCAAACTGTACATTTTAATGTTTGTTTTTAATAATATGGGAATATTTGTCATATCAATGTAATCTGCCTTGGGAAAGCTATAATCTTCAAATAAAGAAAACATCAGTAAAAAGGACCTTCAGTAAAAGGGTAGTAAGAAGCCATTTCTACCAGGTGCTTTTGAAAACACAAGACTAAAAGACCACTAAGTTAGTATTTAGTTTTTAGTAAGGGGGAGTCATGACAGAGGTGCACATTATTATGCATGGTGTAAAGAAAGTAGACACAGAGAAATTTTTCTCCCCCTCTCACAATACTAGAACCTGGAGTCATCCAATGATAATGAATATAGAAAAATTCAGAACAGACAAAACTAAGGACTTCTTCACACAGCACATAATTCAGTTACAAGATGCTGTGATGGCCACCAAATTTAATGGCTTGAAGGCGGGAATTAGCCTTATCCTTCATGAATTCATTATCATTGCCACGATGGCTATGTTCTTAGGGTCGCCATGTTCCAGTCCCACAAATCCGGGCTCCCGACCCTGCCACAGATCATGAGAGGGAGCTCCTAGGCACCCCCTCCCACTGCACAGGCCTGCAATGCCCTCCTTCATTATCCACCTACCTCTCCCTTGGCATAAATGCTGGTCGCTCTGCGGGCACAACCCTGCCATCAGCCAAGATGGTGGCCGAGGTTTCCATAAGGGACTGGTGCCCCTGCCGCCATCTTGGTTGATGGCAGGAATGCGCACATGTAGTACACATGCATGCCATCAACCAAAATGGCGGCAGAGGCATCAGCCCCTTAGGGAACCCTTGGCCACCGTCTTGGTTGATGGCAGGGTTGCCCCCACAGCATGACCAGCATTTATGTCAAGGGAGAGGTAGGTAGGTGGAACATGTGTGTGTGTGCTGGGGCAGGCTGCTGCTGGCCTTGAGCACCACCCACCTTGCCCTCCTCGTGTGCCTCTCTTCCCCTCGTCAGTCTCTGCAGCTCAAGGCCTGCCTGGAAAATCCAGGCCACCTAATGGGCTAAGCGGGCGCCAAGTAGCAGGGCTATAATCTGGGTAAAACCCAGCTAACCAGCCAACATGGCAGCCCTATATGTTCTCCCTCCAGTGTTGGAGGAAATATGTCTCCGAATATCAATTGCTGCGAATCACAGATGGGGAAGCATTGCTGTTGCGCTCAGGTTCCGCTTTTGGGTTTCCCGGAGGCACCTGGCTGGCCCTGTGAGAACACGATGCTAGCCTAGATGGGCCTTCGGCCTAATCTCGCAGGGCTCTTCGCATGTACTTAATACAGACCACAAACCCATATGAATTTCAGGTTGTGAAAACTCACCCCCCAAAAGCCTCCAGAAACCTCAGATATGAACGTTTTTGACTTGAGAAATTGTTGGTTGCTTTTATAAAGATACAGACGTTTCGAGCTACAAAGAAACTCAGGAAGAAAAGCAGAGTCAAGTGTGACATTTCTGACATGGATGAAAGACGCATTTTTCATACCTTGAATATAGATGCATCCACTTCCTGGTTGTAATCTTGTTTCCCTGCATGTTTCCACGGGATGCGAAACATGGTTTTCTCATCATTCTCCCAGATCAGGCCAGAATACATGTCACTGTCAATTTGTTCAATCAGCCATTGCCGGAGTCGCCTTCCACCGTTTCGGTCGCACATTCTGAATGGAAGCATTTGAAGAGCTTTCATAAGGAGCCTCCCAAGTCAATCTAACACAACGGGTACATTTGCCATCTATGGAAATCCAAATTACCCGATGTTTGGCACACAAGCAGCCCAATCCAATGCACGTCTGCTCAGAAGTAAGCCCCACCAATGTCAGGAGGGCTTTCTCCCAGGAAAGCACACTAAAAGAAGCAGTTGCAAGTCTAAAAACTAAGAAGGTAGAGTCTGAGGCGCACGACGGTTGCAAATGGGAGAATAAAAGGGAGAGTTCAGGGGCTAAAACATAATGCTCATTTAATGTAGCACAGAAGCAATTAAAGTAATGCTGAGTTACTTATTTAAATGCCAAGTCCTGCCCTTACCATACATGAAACAGTAAAACTGTGTGGAATGAACAACTGTAAAATCTAAGGCAAAGAAATTATCTCTACCTTCTTCAGCCCAACTCGAGAGTTTAGACCTACTCAGTAAATGCTAGACCTAAGTCCCCACCAAATTTTCAGACAATATCAAGTTCAAACCCTGAACAGATCTGCAAAAGAACAAAGTTGTACAGTTGTGAGAGATCTGCAAACAAGGAACATGTATGCCCTTCCTTGCACAAATGAAGAATGTGGATAGGAACACGGGCAAGAGCCTTACACTGTCTAGCTCGGCATTACCTATTCAACACCGACAGACAACAGCTCTTCAGGTTTTCGGTCTTCTCCTATCGCAGCCCTACCTGGAGATGCCATGGCTTGAACCTGGGACCTCCTACATGAAAAGCAGATGCTCTGCCACTAAGCCATGGGCCTTTCCTTTGGCAAAGATTCCCAAGAAGGAAGCTGTGTGTATCAGTTGCAGCAAAAACAACTAAGACAGGGGTAGTCAACATGGTGCCCTCCAGTTGTCACTGAACAGCCCCAGCCAGCATGGCCAATGGTCAAGGATGATGGCAGTTGGAGACAAACATCATCTGAAGAGGGGCACTACATTGGCTACCCCTCAATTTAGATATTATGGGACCACCTAGATCAGGAGATAGTACCATTTAATCCAGCGTTGTTTCCAACAGTGGTCAGTACAAGAATTCAACACACAGAACAAGCAGTCAACAGAGTAAGAAATTTGATGTGGCATAAACGTTTGTGAACCAAATGTCACTGGATCGGATACATGATGCTGTCCCTCTAAGGGCCAAAGTAGACAATGGATGGAAGGTCTGTATTTAGGGAGCAAAAATGGGGCCATTGCACTGGGTGAAGGTATCCAACCCTTTCCCCATGCCAAGTTCCTTACTTAAATTGTTCTCTGTCCCCTGCCAAAAACTACAATATCTAGCATACAAATAGAGAGCATCAGTAACAGCCATAGAAAAACCCAAGAACAAAAAAGAGATAGCTGAACTATAGACATGGTTCCCAACGCATTTTGAGAAGAATCTTCACAAAAGGAAATCATAGAATCAAGGGATTTTAGAGCTGGAAGCATCATGGGGTCATCTAGACCAACCCTGTGCTCTATGCAAGAATCTAGGAGTGATGAACCTTTGGCCCTCCAAATGTTGCTGGATTACAAGTCCCATCAAGCTTGGCCATTGGCCATGTTTGCCAGGACTGATGGGAGTTGTAGTTCAGTAACTTCTGGAGGGCCAAAAGTTCCCCATGGCCAATCTACACCATCCCTGACAGATGCCTGTCCAACCTCTGCTTAAATACTTCCAGCAAAAGAGGCAGTCTGGTCCACTGTTAAACAGCTCTTATCATTATGAAGTTGCCCCTAACATTTAGCTGAAATCTGCTCCCCTGCAATTTATACCCACTGATTTCAGTCCTCCCCTCCAGAGCAATGGGGAACAAGTCTGGGGGAGAGGACCATAGCTCAGTGGTAGGACACCTGCTTTGCAGGCAGAAGGGCCCAGGTTCAAACCCTGGCATCTCCAGGCAGAGCTGGGAGACAGTCCCTCCTCCCCCCAAAAAACCCTGGGGAGCTCGTGCCAGTCAGGTAGACAATACTGAGCTAGAGGGGCCAGTAGCCTGACCAGTACCTTAGTGGCAAATGCAGACGTGCAGAGTCCCTTCTTGATAGTCACAGACACCACCACTCCTCCTTTGCTGCTGGATTGAGAATGAGATCCTTCTTAATGCCTTCTCTTACAACAACAGATGTCCCTAGGACCCAATAAGCATGAAAGGGAAGCGTGTTAGCTACTGAGAAGAGTCTTCTCTGTTGCTGACTTACCTCCCTTCACTCTGATTGGCTCCAATCAGCAGGAAAGGACAAAAAAGCATGTTAGAAGAATCTTCTCAGTGACTTACAGACTCCCCTTCATGCTGACTGGCTCATAGGATGCTAGACATATAGGGACTCTGCTCCCCAAAACATAAGGGGTGTAAGACCTCCTGAGATCCTGAACAACTACACGCCTGAGTCTGACTCAGTATGGGGCAGCTTCCTGTGTTGCTGTGTCTGTTCCAACTCCTGCAGGACTGTCCTTCAGACATTTGAAGACAAACTCTCTCCCTTAATCTTATCTTCTCCGGGCTAAACATAACCAACACTTTCAACCGTTCCTCACAGGTCTTGATTTCCGGACCCCCTTGCCATCCTAGTCATCCTCTTCTGGACAAGCTGTAGCCCAAGGATTAGCTTGTGTGGTGGACTACAACTCACAACATTCCCAGTTATTGGCCATGCTGGTCGGGGCTGGTGGGAGTTCGAGGCATCAACATCTGGAGGGTGCCACATTGGCTTAGCCTGGCTCCAGCACTCGGGGCAACTTTTCCAGTAGAGTTGAGGAGTTCTCCCAAGCATTAAACATTTCCCTTGATAAAGAGTTTACTCAAAAATGCTTTGGACTTAATCTATTGTGCAGATGTTTTTATTCTTATTGTAAACATAGGCACCATATGGATAGGGAGGTGTGTGTGTGCATGTGCGTGCATGCGTGTAACCTGAGCACTGATAAAAGGGGGAAATAGTTTGTTGTTGATTTAAAAAGAGATGAAAAGGTAAAGCAATGCAAGTTCCAATTAGCCTGGCTGTGACACGGATTGCATCCATAATCTTGAGAGATTTGCAAAAAATCAAAAACGCTAAAGTTGATGTTTGCAAGCAAGAATCCCATCTCAAAAGCATTCTTCCTTCTGCAGGGGGAAGACTGTGGCTCCGTGATAAGGCCTCTGCTTTGCATGCAGGATGCCCCAGATTCAATCCCCTGCATTTCCAGGTAGGGCTGGGAGAGACTCCTTGCCTTGAAACCCTGGAGTGCCATTGCCAATCAGTGTAAACAATCTGGAGGCAGATCAGGGGTGGCTGTTGGGGAAGGGCCATAGCTCAGTGGCAGAGCATCTGCCTTGCATGCAGAACAGCCTGGGTTCAATCCTCAATGGCATCTCAAGGTAGAGGTAATGCTGGGAAAGAGTCCCTGCCTGAAAACCTGGACAGCCATTGCCAGTCAGTGTAGACAACACTGAGCTAGAAGAACCAATGGTGTGGCTCAACAGAAGGCAGTTTCCTATGCTCAGGCCGGTGTCAGGTATAACTGGGTCCTTGGGCACCAGTCTGCTCTGGGCCCACAGCACCTGCCCGCATGTTCCACCTACCTCTCCCATTGCTGTGGATGCCATGTGCACTGCGCGTGCATGCCTACCATTAACCAAGATGCCAGTGGGGATGTCAGCCCTTTAAGGAAGTCCCTGTCACCATTTTAGTTTATGACAGGCATGCACACGCCGCACACATGGCATTCACAGCAACAGAAGAGGCAGGTGAGGCATCTGTATGGGGGGTGCCTGGGAGCTTCAGCCCCTCAAATTGCTGCAGGGTCAGGAGCCGCCACTGCCACAGATCACAGAATGAAGCGCTACCCTCCCACCCTCAGAAGGGGCCCTTCAGGGTCACAAGGGCCCTCGGCCAGGGCCCAGCTTGGCCACCCTCTGGCGCCAGCCCTGCCTATGTTTCTATGTTTTTAGAATACAGGAGAGGTAACTATGCTGGATAATGATAGGAGTGATCATCTCTAAGGTTTTTTTGGAGTGTAAAGATGAGGAGTTACTTCTTCACACAGCACAGAATTAAACTGTGGAATTCACTGCCACAAGATGTGATGGCATCCACCAGCTTGGATGTCTTTAAAGGGGGACAGGTCTTATCCTCCATGCTACTAAGCCATGATGGCTATGTACTACTTCCAGTATCAGAGGCAGTTTGATTCTGAATTCCAGTTGCTGGAGATCACAAACAGGAGAGTGCGGTTTTGTTCATGTTCCACTTGTGGGCTTTCCATTAGGACATCTGAACATGGAAAGCTGACTCATTCCAAGTCAGAGCATTGGTCTGTCTAGCTCTGTATTGACCATACAGATTGGCAGGAATTCTCCAGGATTTCAGACACGGAATATCTCCCAGTCTAGTCTGGAGATGCTGACGACTGAACCAGGGACCTTCTATACACAAAACACATGCTCTGCCCACTGAGCTACACCCCTTCCCTTTCTGTGGGAACAGAAAACAAGTGTTTGGTCTGATCCAGCACATCTCATCTTATGTGCTACCTATGGCTTGTTTGGCATAGCCACACTTAACTGCAAACCAAGATATCGCCTTGAAAATTCATTTTAGAATTTGAAAATTTGAGTGTTTGTTCCAAAAAGATTTCTGTTCTCCCAGTAAAAAGCAATCATCCTTCCAAGTCAGTTTAAAAGCAGTTGCTCTCACTCATCTTTTTATTTTTAAACCAGCTAGCAAAAATTGCTATAATTATTATTCATTCTACATTTTAATGAACAATCATTTCTATAAGCACTTTTAGTAGAGTAAGCAAATTTTTCACAATTATTAGTCTTTTTTATTTTATACTGCACACTTATACGGGAGTATAAGTGACCTGACCTGGCTTCTGAGTAAGCGTGCAGATGATTCCACAACAGATAGTCCTGCAAGCTGTTCCAATTGTCTTATTTAACAAGATTTATACACTGTTTGATAAAAAAACTATACAGTTTATATATTCCTACTGGGAGGAAGGGTGGGATATAAATCAAATAATAAATAATAAATAAATAAAATTTTCATAAGAAAACTGATAAAAACCAACAAACTTTAAAAACAGTAAACCTATTAAAATGATCAAACTATAGATAAAATCAACAGTTTAAAGAACAAATGTATGCATTAAAATTATATGTCTGTGTAGGCTTACTTAAACTAAGTTTTTAGCAGGCATCAAAACCTGTGCAACAAAGGTGCCTTCCTAATATTAATAGGCATTAAGTTATTTGTGATAGGTTTTGCACAGGTTTAGAGATGTGTAAATCTGTTCTGAATTTCCAGCATGGAACACAATTTTTAAAAACCCATGACACAATTTCTTTTAAATCCCACTCAAAACACAGTGGCACAACATAAATGCACAAACACAAGGTGAAAAGAGAGATGTGCAATCCTGTGTGGGCTTACTCCGAAGCAAGAGCACAATCCTATGCATTTTTATGCCGCCTTGGGCTCCTACTGGGAGGAAGGGTGGGATATAAATCAAGTAATAAATAAATAAATAATTTTTTACTCGGAACCAACTTCGATTGAATTCAATGAGGTTTACTCCCAGGAAAGTGATTATAGTGAAAGCAGTGAGGCACACTGACTAACTATCAAATAAGAGTGCATAGGATAACAATAACAACAATTCAGATCTAAGATTACAACGACGATGAAGATAAGCAACAACCGGGAAGCCTGCAAAAATAAACCCCAGTTGCACAAGTCTAACAGCGAAGAAAAGAGCTGTGCGCTTTTTTTTGCCATGCTGGAAGCCCCAGGCTAAATTGTCTTTTCGCTCTGCAAGAGAAAAAGTTAACCGGCAACCCCAACAAGAAGAGGAATGTACGCCTGCCCCCACGAAACACCGACCTCCACATCTGTGCCGATTGCTGGTCTTTATCTACGCGAGAAACCCGGTCACGGAAGGTGAAACAGAAGCTCGCCTGGCCAATATATCTGTCTATATCTCTATCTATTAGAGAACCTGGAGGATATGAGGTTGCCTCCCCTCGGGGGGGGGGGGGCTCTCGACCAATGATAAGTCAAGGAGGCTAGCTGGCCAATAGGAAGGGGCTAGTGCAGATCGCCTTTCTTCTCACGGCGTTCTTTTCCGAGAAATTGAGTCTCTGGCCGCCGCCGCCTGCAAAAGCGGAGTCCTCTCGAGATCCAACGTTCCATTCCCGGGTCAACGTTCCATCGTTCCCTACCCTTTCACTTTCTTTTGCTCCGCGCGCAAATGCGCGCGCCTCTGGATCCGGACCTCTCTAAAATCCCCCTCGAGCCTAAATTTCGAGCGATTTGGGGCGGGAAGGATTTCCTTCCAGCCTGGGCCAACTCCTTACCTCTCGCGCCGCTGTGAAACGGTTTCGACGGTGGCGTCGTCGGCGTTTCTGCAGCCTCGGAGCTGATTTTTTCAAAAAAGAAAAATTAAAGCGGCTGGTGGAGCGATCCGCTGCAGAACTGAGCCGCTAGCTACTGAGCCACGGTGAGCCTAAGCAGGAGAGAACGGGCCCGTTTCGGCTGAACTTTCTGGAGTTTGAGAGGGGTTTTTTTCTGTAGAAAGGCCAATTTACGTTTGGAAGGGTGATGCTGCCGCTTGGAATCTGGG
Organism: Rhineura floridana; assembly: GCF_030035675.1. Taxonomy (NCBI): domain Eukaryota; kingdom Metazoa; phylum Chordata; class Lepidosauria; order Squamata; family Rhineuridae; genus Rhineura; species Rhineura floridana. The sequence continues at coordinate 36,330,677 of NC_084492.1, forward strand.
AAATTCCTGGCATCTGATTAGGATGGACAAGCACTCCTGCCCGATACGTAATTCTCAAAAACTGTCTGAAGTGCACACATACACCCCCACACACCCCAAAAAGACGCGCGGTCTGAGGAGCTGCGTAAACACACGGGGCTGCAGTCCTCCGGGGTCTGAGGCAGAGAACTGTCCCATCCCCTGGTTCTTGAGCCCTGGAGATGCCCGGAATTGAATGTGGCTGAGGCCTTCTGCGTGTCCACTCCCACGACGCACTGATACGCAAATTTAGGCTCCATTTCATTTTGTGCAAGCCATGTAAATGGACATGTGTGCACGCCAAAGACTTTTCTGTTCCCTGAACCATTTCCTGACTGTTGATCTTAAGACCCAACAAGAAATCCCAGGAAGTAGCTAGCCCTACTGAACATCAAGCTGCTCCACAAATATGCATCGCCCCACTCCTTGAGTCCTTAAAAGAAAGGTCACAAGCGACAGAGCACTCACCTTACATTCAGAAGGGTCTGAGCTCAGTCCCAAGCATCTTTCGGTAAGGCTGGGACTTGGGGAGACCCCTGTCTGATACCTTACAGAGTCACTGCTGCCAGTTAGCATAGACACACTGAGCTAGATATGGAAAATGGAAATGGACTGCCTTCCAGTTGATCCTGACTTATGGCTACCCTATGAATAGGGATTTCATGGTAAGCGGTATTCAGAGGGGGTTTACCATTGCCTCCCTCTGAGGCTAGTCCTCCCCAGCTGGCTAGGCCTGCTCAGCTTGCCGCAGCTGCACAAGCCAGCCCCTTCCTTGTCCGCAACTGCCAGCTGGGGGGCAACCAGGCTGCTTGGGACTGTGCAGTGTGCCCATGGCTGCACGTAACCCCTGAGCCACTCCCTGTGGTGGTGATCTTTAGCTGGCCCTTGATGCCCGGGAGACACAAGCGGGGATTGGAACTCACAGACTCTGGACTCCCAGCCAGGCTCTCCTCCCACTGTGCTATACCAGCTGCCATAGGACCTGCCTAACTGAGCTTTGCAGTGCCTGGGCCAAAGCGTTAGTCCCTGAGAGGCAGAGCTGGCCCAGCCACTAGGCAGTCGACTACAGGCAAGTTCCAGGGTGGTGGAATGCCAGAAGCTGCACCACCCCTTCTGTTTAGGAACATAAGAGTGGATTAGGCCAGTGCCCCATCTCAGCCATCCTGTTTTCCCAGCAGCCAACCAGATGCCCAGGGGAACCTGGCAAGCAGAATCTGAGGCAATAGCTCTCCAGGCTTGTGATTCCCAGCAACTGGCACTCAGAGGTGTTATGCTGCCTCCAACAGTGGACGTAGAATGGCTAGCAGCCACTGATAGCCTTACCCTCCATGCATCAGTCCAATCCTCTTTTAAAGCCATCCAGGTTGGCGCCATCGCTGCTTGTTGTGAGAGCAAATTCCATACTTGAACTATGCACCAGCTCTGTGTGTGAAGAAGCCTGCCTGCCCTCTTGAATCTTCCAGCACTCGGCTTCACTGGGTGACTCTCTCCCTATCAACTTTCTTCCTAACAGGCAGGATTTTATACACCTCTATTATGTCCCCCTTACTATTTGTCTAAATTTTGCTTGGGCTGCAACCCAGTTCTCTTGCTCGCCCACCGTCCTTAAAAACATAGCAGTGTCTGGAGGGCCAAAGGTTGCCCACACCAACTATGCAGATTTGTGACACAGGCCCCTGAGTGCTTTATTTTCACATTAATGCCCTTACCTGGCTGGATCTGATCAAGGGCCATCTAGTCCAGTATCCAATTCCCAAAAGTTGCCAACCTGCCCACAATTGGGAATGACGATGGTTGCTCTCCAGCAACTGGTTCTCCGAGGCCTCTGAACCTGGAGTTTTCACGTGACCATAATGGCTGATAACCATGGGTGGACCTCTTCTACATGAATTTATATAATAATCCTTTTAAAGGCATGTAGGTGAAATTAAATCAGAGAACGTTAAGGGAAGGGCCATAGCTCAGTGGCAGGACACCTGCTTTGCATGCAGAAGGTCCTAGGTTCAATCCCTGGCATCTCCAGGTAAGACTAGGAAACCCTGGGAAACTGCTGCCAGTCAGTGTAGACCTGGAGTGGAGAACCTTTGCCCCTCCAAATGTTGCTGAAAGACAGCTCCCATCAGTCCTAGCAAGCATGGTCGAATGGCCAGGGATGGTGGGAGTTGTAGTTCAGCAACATCTGGAGGGCCAAAGGTTCTCCACACCTGGTGTAGGCAACACCGAGCTAGATAGACCAAGAGTCTAACTTAGTGTAAGGCAGCATTCTATATTGCTATGAATTGTTCTTGGATATTACCTTGGTAGATTAACTGATGAATGATTTGCTTTTGATATGGGTACAGTAGGGCCTCACACATACGGAGGGTTACGTTCTGGACCCCTGCTGTAAAGCGAAAACTGCTGTAAAGCGGAACCCATTGAATAGAATGGTGTGCGATGCCCAAAAACCGCCGTAAAAGCGGAACAAGCACCGTATGAGTGGGGCTTTAGTCTAATTGCATCTAATTGAGACCTCTGTATTAGCGAATCACTGTAAAGCGAAGCGCCGTAAAGCAGGGCCCTACTGTACTGAAGCATGTTATTCCATCAGTGTGGACTCTACTAAGCTAGATAGACCAATGGTCTGAATCAGTACAAGGTGACTTTACATGTTCCTATGCTTCAAGTATAGCAGTTGATCCGTCAGGACATTTGTAACACTATTCGAAGTCAAATGAAGGGTGTCAGCATCCCTGAGTGGCAAGGATACCTAAGAATAAGGCCACCTTTATTTTCAAAGGCGCAGGAGTATCTGCAATTGGTTCATAAGGATCTGAGAATGCTCATCAAGTTGCAAACTTGAATCATCATGACTTAATCCATTGTCAGGCTCCGTCCCTACTTGCAGTTCTCTTCATGTGTGTGGTGACACCTACTGTCTGCAAGCAGATTAAAGGGTTATTCCAAACTCTTTGTTGTGGGAGGAAAAATCGGCAGTAGGAAGTGAAGGTAGTCCAAGTCATCATGGCTTCAGTAATACTTTCGTCTTCATGTTTCCTGGAAGTTGATTCATCACAACATATTTTCCTCCCAGTTCCTGGAAACCAATAGGCTGGGCTGTTGTTATCACTGACACCCCAGTTCCAAGCAGATTGATGTAAAAGTCCTAACGCAGAGGGTCACGAAGGTGGTGACCTCCAGGTATTGTAGGACTTTAACTCCCATCAACCCTAGCCAGCATGGCCAGTGGTCCGATATCATGGGAGCCAGAGTCCAACAACATCAAGAGGTCTAGATATTTTCCACCCCGGCCCTATTGATTTCAGTGGAGCTTCTATTTAAATAAAGGTATTTAGGACTGGGACCTTAGAAAGATCTTTAGGTTGTATCCAACCAAGTCCTATTCAGAGTAGACCCATTGAAATTAATGAACTTAAATTAATTGTGCCAATTAACTTCAATGGGTCTACTCTGAGTAAGACTTGTATTGGTTACCCCCCTTTTTAACAGGGGTGTGGACCCTTTGGCCCTGCAGATGTTGCTGAATCCAGCTTCTCTTGGCCCCAGCCAACATGGCCAATGGCCAAGGGTGATGGGAGCTGTAGTTCAGCAACATCTAGAGGGCCAAAGGGTTCTCATGCCTGCTTTATAACAAGCTTGGGACAGAGAATATTTTACATTTCAGTTTTTACACCAGGCCCATCTTCTGTGATTTCTCCATGAAGAAGAAGAACACTGTGAGGTTTTGTTTCTGTTGTTGTTGTTTTGCCACATTCAAAGAAACTGATACAGTATCTACTTGGTTTTCACCTATGATTTTTCTTTTCAGGGATTTACCATCAGAAGATAAGAATATGTAGAGTGTGAGAACTACATCTAATGAGGATAAGACCAGCCTTTGCCAACCTGGTGCCCTGCAGGAGTTGTGGACTACAATTCCTATCAGCTCTACCCATCACAGCATCAGGTTGTAGATTGATAGGAGTTGTAGCCCAAACTATGTGGACATCAGGTTGGAGAAAGCATGGATGGATGGATGGATGGATGGATGGATGGATGGATGGATGGATGGATGGATGGATGGATGGATGGACGGATGGATGGATGGATGTCTAAATTAAAATGCTCCTATTTGAGCAGTTCACCCTTATGCAGCCTCTATCTCATGGTAATACCTATTGCAAATTTAATGTCTGCTTATCACGTATCTACTATAACTTTCTATTCCTATCAAAAAGTCTCTCTTTTCTCTTTCTAATGCACGTGTTCCACTGTCAGCTTCCTGAACCATTTACAGAGCAACCAGACACACTGTCTGGGCTTTTGCTTAACTTCCTCCCAACCCATTTTGATTAATAGCAGAATTTGCTTCTCAAATTGGCTGTGGCAAGCCAGGAAGTGAAGATTACTGGCATTGTCTTCCAGCAACTATGGTTGTTTTGCTGCCATTTTTGAAAGGTCAAGGAAATGCAGGACCTCTTTACCCTGACCATTGACACCTGAGATGTATATTTTTAGGACCCACCCTATTTTTTTACTGTGATGTGATTTTATTTTTTAAACTGTTTTTAATGATGTATTTTTAAAATGTTGTGATCTGTCCTGGAACCTTTGAGTGAACGGGAGGCAAATATTGTGGTCATCGTCAACAGCAACAATAATAATGGAATAATACAAAGAGCAGGAAGGTCAAAGTTTTTCCTAAATAGAGAATCATACCACAGACGAATTGAAAGGCTGGATTTAAATTTTTATTAAAACTTGCCAACTGTCCACCATTGTTGCTGGTGATTCCTTCTCTTGCTAGAAGGGTCGTTGTGATTGCAAATGCTGTCCAGTTGCATGAATGTTGCAGGTGGCAATTGGATAGTTCCTACGAGATCATTGGCAGCAGACAACACAGTTTCTCCCAACATGCTGTGACCTGCAAATAGGGGACTTTCAAAGGAGCTGAGATAGAATAACCTTAAGGCTAATTTTGGAGAAAACCCTGCATTAGTTTTAACCCTTTGCAGACCCTTTTCAGCCTTTGCCATTTTATTGGTTTTTGCTCCCAAATGAAACTAGTAAGGATCTTCTCCAGTGTGGGCCTGAAAGATACTAGTCACTTTCCTCTACCCATACTGAAACAAATAACTCATGTCAATTTCAACAATTCCACTTGCTAAGAGGTTGTGAAACATTTGTCAAACTGAGAATGTGATTCTCAACACAAAAGCATCAAGTAGAAGATGAGATTTCCTCTGTGACTTGACTTCTATCGGTAGAAAGGTTTATCAGGAATATATGTGCAATGATGGGAAGACCCTTAATTCACCCCAAACAGAATGAAGTTTGGGTAAAATAAATCCCTGGCCCAAATACACACAGCCAAAATAGTAAGGTCGACCCAGAAGGTTCCTTATATCCATGCCTGATCACTGAGATCTTTGCAGAAGTCACTGTCAGTGGTTCCTCATCATTTGGATACACAGCTCGTATTCACCAAGAGTAATCCGCACAGTATTGTGAACCCAGTTCTGTGGAAAGCTGAGATCAGACAGTCCCCTCACCTGCTGGGTGAAGACTTCCTTATTTCTGAACGCAATTTAAGTAAGCCATTAAGTTACCATTCTATAGTTAATTTTAACTGATTTTGTCTGTTGCATCTCTGTAACCTCATTGAACACCACTTAGAAACCTATGGTGTTAAGTGGTATATAAACTGTTGAAACAAACAAACAATAAATTGAGGATTTCATTAAAGTGATGTGGAGGCAATTTCAGGAAAGCCCTCATTCCCTTCCCACCCCTTGAAACATAAACAAATTTAAATAATAAATAATAATTGTATTGTTTTCATTGAATTTTACATGTTTATTCGTATTTAGAGATATGGCTTTAAACAAAGAGCCAACATTAGGGTGCTGATGTTTAGCTGGCCTTGAATTATTAGGAGTGCAAGATGATCACTCTATTATTGATCAGTAGATCGGGTCAAATCCAAACCATACGTTTAATGCAGTCTTATACCACTTTAACATTCATGCTTTCCCCCAAAGATTCCTGGGAACTGTAGTTCATTTCAACACTCTCAACAAACTACAGGACTGGGGATCCTTTGGGGAAAGCCAGGAATATCAAAGTGGTATAAGCAGAGCTTGGAAAAGTTACTTTTTTTAAACTACAACTCCCATCAGCCCCAGCCAGTATGGCCACTGAATTCGGCTGATGGGAGTTGTAGTTCACAAAAGTAACTTCCAAATAAGACTGCACTAAATGGTGTGGATGTGACCTGTGGATGTGGAATAAGGTGGGGGGAAGGGTGCCATCTTACCAGGAAATTAAGGCTTGTGAAATTAAAGCACTCTATCACCGTAGCACAACAAATCCACTTTTAAAACTGCACTTTTTGCAGTTAGGAAAGTGATGGAGAAATGCATTGAAAAGGGTGGGATGAATGAACAATTAAAGGAAGACATGTAAACACCCTGTAAGCAAATCAAGATGAATGTTCATTGTCTTATAAGCTCCCCGCAAAGAAATCAGATGCTCAATAAAGACAGGATATAATCTAACCTCTGTATAAGCTTTGTGCAAGCAAATCAAGATGAATGCTCAGTAAATAGGTTGTTTGGAGGAGCTCAAAAATGAAAATGCCTGGACTGCAGCCAAAAGCCCTCCAGTCACTTGGGAAAGCACCCCTGAAACAAATGAACAAGTCACCCTCCATCTTCTCATCTTGCCAGATGCCAATGTTGTTACATCTCAAAAGTCTCTTCCAGGAAAGCTCACTCAAAGCCATCACCCCACTGTCTCGCATTGACTTTGGAAAGCCCCCAATGGTCATGCTGAAGTTGGCCACCTGGAATGTAACCCAGAGAGAGATCCCTTCCCCCATCCCCACTGCAGCGTACTTAACAAGGCCATATGACAGGTCTGTGGCAGAATGAGGGAGGGGAAAATAAAGTGAATTTGACTCTACACCACTGGGCAATGCCAACTGCAACAGCAGCATGGCCCAAAATTAGGGATGGGCAAATATGTTAATTTCAGTTTCTCATTTTTCCACATCTCAAATTTCATTCACGTTTCCACAACAGTTTGCATTTTTAGTGCTAATTTCTCCTAGTATACTCATTTTTGCAAAGCAATTTCCCTGAACATTATACATGTTTGTATGTTATTTTTCACTAATATATGCATTTGTGCACTAATATATATACTTTACCCTAGCATATGCATTTTTGGACACATTACTTGGCTGGAGAACTTCATTGCAAAATTCAGAGAAGTGCAAATCTCAAAGGATGGCTGTGTTTCAGTTCTCATATTGTTTTGGAAAGTGCAGATTTGGTATGTTTGCCCTTGAATGCGAACTGAATCAAAATCTCCCCCAGCCCTACGTAAGACGCAGCTAATCTATTCATTCCACACCATAGGCCAGAAAAACAAAGTTGTGTTCTCCTGAAAGAGACAACAAGCAGAGTTCTTCCAGGTCTTAAAGGAGCACTTGTTATCTGTTCATCCACCGGCTGCTGTGGCTGCTATCGTAGGTAGTGTGAGGCCGAGAGCTGGTTGGGTTCGGAGCATTGATCCAACTAGTGTCTCTGAGTCCCCCTTGCTGCTGTTTTGCTTTCTCTTCTTGCTGGGAGAGTAAACGCTGTAACTCCTCTTGGTCATTGAGTGGGTTCTTGCCATATTCCTGCTGAATCCAGGCCTGGTACTGCCAAGACAAAATCCCGGAGGAGCTGCATAAGATATGAGGGATGATGAGCCAAGATACAGAGTGTATTTGGAAGGGCAATGCACGTAAACCCTGAGGCCCCCCCTCTGAGAGAGGCTCGGACGGGGGTGACAAGGAGGACAGCCTTTTCAGTTGTGGCTCCCCATCTGTGGAATGCGCTTCCCAGCAAGGTGTGCCTGGTGCCTTCATTGACTTCTTTTTGGGGCCAGGTAAAGTCTTACATTTTTTCCTAGGCATTTGATGGGTTAAGGTGATGTTTGTATTAGTGCAGTGGTTCCCAGCCTGAGGGTCAGGATCCCCAGGGGGATCACCATGTCATCTCAGGGGAGGCACAAAGAGCCAAGAGAAGAAATATTCCTTAATTTAATGTCTTAATTATTTATTTAAATTAATTATGTATTACTGTAATTTGTTTAAATTATTTATGTATTAATTTATTAAAATTATTAATTTATTGAAATAATTAATTAATTTAAATTGTATATTGATTGATTGATCACTTAATGTGATTTTTCTGCCTGTTGCAGCAACTGTAACGCACACTTGTAATGTGGTGTGCTAGAACCTGTTTGATATTTAATTACATTTTTATTCCTCCTTTATTTCATACAGTGCATTTTATTGTATAGCACAAAAAGCTCTCCTCCAAGTAGCTGCTAAATGAATCTGTGGAACATGCAGCACCACTATGTTGCATGCACCTAGTGGGATCTTTTGGGGGCTTTCTTAAAACAGGAAGCTCCCCCCCTTCCCCAATGCTATATTATGAAATGCTTTTGAAACAGCTGCTGTTCAAAAAGCCAAAATTCAAAACCTTCTTGGGCATGTGGAATTAGTATGAAGCTTCTTTGGATTCTAACACACATGATACTTCCTGTGCACTAGCAATCAAAGAAATGTCACTCTTCCACCAACTTCTGCCAAAAGTTTCTGCTATGGTACATTCTGTTGCATTTGTCCTCACCTTCCCCCCCCACACACACACACACACTGTGCCAAACAGCAGCTTCAGAGGGAGTATTTTTGTTGGGACCACAGCGGATAGAAAGGGTTAAATGCACCCCACCTAGCAAGCTTCAGTTCCGATCCTCTTCATCTCACCTCCACCGCACAGTATCTTTTGAAAGCATGTTTAAAGTGTTATAGTCCCTGTCATTTTAAATGGTGCCAAATTTTTAAGCACGGTTTTTGACACTAGGGCTAAAATGCCTGCTGACTAGCAGTTTACAGAGCAACTGGTTTTAATGTTTGTTCAACTGTTTGTAATGGTCGCTGGATCAATAAACATATTTGATATTTAAACAATGTACACTAATTGATTACATGCAATAAATATTGCACCCAGTTGGGCTACATGCAATTAGTTACTAATGGGTAGAAACACACTCATTGTTCTGCCAGTTCCAGTGCTCTCTTCTGAAAATGGGGGCACACAATACTAGCCAAACCCTGCCCGTTTTTACTGTAAAACCTGGTGGGAGCAGCTGAGTGCTTTGTTTTTAATTCAGCTTCAAAGAGATTTTGCAGATTGGCAGATCAACCCATTCCCCCTCCAGGTTTGGCTGATGGAAACGCTTTGCTGTAGGCGACTAGTGTGTACACAACCATAGTTGCATCTAGTCTGGCTAAATCTGACACCTCATTTCTTTCTATATATGTACAGAGTCAACATAACCAGGAGATGGCTGTTCTGGAGATGTATGGGAAAGGTCTGCTCTTAAAGAAGTATGAACAAGTGATCTGAGACGATACTGGTGGAGAAAAACTGCAAACAAGGTAAGAACGGCAAGGAGGATTTTTTAATATATATATTATTAGTTTTGTAGGCAGTCTGATTGCAAACATTAGACAAGGTTTTTGTCCTATTTAGAAGCCACTCCCTGACTCTGCATTTGCCAAGAGCTTTACAAGTTTGCTATTGGAATCTATTGGCATGTCAAGTATCCTCTTGCAGTGCAGCATTCTAAGCGTTCAGGGGCAAGGTAAACCTGTCCCAGCCTCTGCATAAAAATGAAGGGCGTACGTGTGTGTGGTTTGGTACAACAATGTTTGTAATATGATGTAGTGGTTAGCTGGAAATGATAGCAATTCAATCCCTCACAGGCATGTTTCCATCTCATCTCATAGCAATTCAGTGACTTTATTTGTCTTCACTTTTCTGGAAGCAATCACCATTTCTAACTTAACAGAGGACTGGGAAACATTCCTCTCTTCTGGGGGATGTCCATCATCTCTGAGATAGAACGGCATTGTGGATCCCCAACCCATAGTAATTTAGTAGCATATTTATTTGAAAGCAATGCGCCTTCAAAGATATAACATAAAACACATATGTTTGATTCGATAACAGATTAGCATCAGAAGAAGAAAAAAGAGAGAGAGGGAGGGGAAAGAAACGTATGTGCTGACTATCACCCCCAACAGTTTACTACATTCCTATCCACAAAATCCAGAATGCCAAACCAAGAAACTGGACCACTTTTAGAATTACGTATTTACTTGCATCGGTTAACAAATATATTAGTGTTGTTGGCAATGGCCCGCTTGACCTCTGGAGAAAGGGACAAGCGATTGCTCTGCAGGAACTCTGTATAAGGAGCAATACAATAATACATTGTGAGCAAACGCCTTAATACAGTAGTTGCTAAACTACAACGGCAACCACTTGGGCTAAAGGAGACAGAAGTAAAAGAAAGAAAGGCCCAGAGCACTGTTAATACACACTGAGCTGATGTGTGTCTGTAGAAGCAAAGGATTTTAGAGCTGAAAGGGTCCTTGGAGGTCATCTAGTCCAACCCCCTGTTCACTGTAGGATGTAACTACAGTATCCCTATCAGATGGCTATACAACCTCTACTTTAACATCTCCAGCTAAGGAGAGCTCCCCACCTCCTTTAGCAGGCTCTTATTGCTGAAATCTGTGGCTACTAGCCACAATGGTTACATTCTACCTTCCACCATTGGAAGAAATGGTTTCCGAATATCACACTTAACAGTGTGTGGCCAGAGGCACAGATAGAGAGACATTATACTCAAGGCAATAGGGGACCTGAATGAGCACCGTGGTGTGGATGGGAACATGCCTCTCCGTCAACAACAAACCACACAGATTAAGGGCAACCATGGGCCAGACTACATAGGAATTTGCTCTTGCATAGCTGGTTTATAATAATAAAAAAATGGCTGTCATGAAAGAAGGGACACAAGCCAGATTGGGATGGTGATGTCGGTGGGGGCAGCTTTAAATTCTTTGTCTCAGCTGCAGTCTTGATCCAGATCAGACTCCTTACATGCATCTCCTGTTTACAGTGGGAGGAAAGTTCCCATTAGCACCAATGGGAGCTTTGCCACTGAGTGAGGCAGCTGGTGCCCATTGGGACTGGTAGGGCAGAAGGCAGGGAGCCCAACAATTGGTGAAGCCAGAGCCAATGACAGGGAGAGCTAACTGATTCTAATTTTGTCCCCATCCTCCTCCTCCCAGCTGAGAAACACTGAGACTGGGGAGAAGGAGGATAGGGTTGCCAGGTTCAAGGCCTGAGACTGATCTTGTATCTTTAGGAGAAGAGAAAGTCAGCCAAGTGCAGGTGTTCTTACAACACTGTAATGGGAAAAACCACAAGGTGGAATTATCCCTCCTCCCTGCACAACTTTTAAAGAAAGAAACGGCCTCTTGGAGGCCAGGCCTGGCAACCAAGAGGTCTTCTGTATCTTTAAAAGTTGTGCAGAGGGAAGAGAGAATTCCACCCTGTGGTTTTTCCCATTACAGTGTTGCAAGAACACCTGCACGTGGCTGACTTTCTCTTCTCCTAAAGATACAGGATCAGTCTCAGGCCCTGAACCTGGCAACCCTACTGCAGACTGTGTTTGCTTCTGGGGAAGGGGGCATGCCCACAGCAGTTTCTGTTGTTTGCAAATGGGCCCAGAAATATTGGCAACCTGGCCCCTGTTTATGATCTCCTGTTATCCTGCTCACTAACTCATCTGTATCCCCTCTTCTCCTTCTGCTTGCCATGCAAAATTATTGCAATTTAAAAACATTATTATTATCATTATTATTTTAAAAGGCGTCATGTTTATAAATGCAGAGTCATCAATATCTGGCTTAAGCAAGACCTTTGAGCTAGTTTAATATCACAGCCTGTGTGTTAAATTCAAGCCAGAAAAAAAGTTGCGGGAACTCATCTAAAACCACGAGAGCAAAGAATTAGGAAATAATGCAATTATAACCCATACAACTGATTGCCCACCCCCCTTCAGGATCCCTTGTGAACTCCATCTCCCACTCACAGCAGTGTGTTTCTGATCCTATGATAATTCATGCCCTCAAGGGGGCTCCCAACAGCTAACAGGGGACTTCCAGTGGGAATTTTTAATGTTGCTTGTAATGACTTATCTGCCCTCTGGGCTACAGGAACCTAATGTGTGACTTCGTCTTTTTAAATCAGGAAAGCATGCAATGTTTTGTTCCAGGGTGGAGATGCAATGCTGTTGGCTAGCCACCCAGCAAAAAGGAAGCTTGGTTTATTTTCTGTCAAGGACCTTCAAATAAACAATGGGATCCATAACGCCAAACTGCAGCTAAGCAGGCAGCTCTGCATGCATTGCAAAAGCCAAGAGGCACTGCTTTTTTGGGGGGGGGCTTTGTTGGTTTGCACCCTGAATGAGAATTCTATGCCAAAATTTAAAGTCTCTTTTTTGCTCCTGTTTGTTTTGTTTTTACTCTTCTTTTAAACCTACTACCCTCAGACATCCCTTTTGGCACCCAAAACGGCGCCTTAGCCTTCCCATTTTTAATATAAAATATAGGTTTTTGGCTTTTGAGAGGAGCGGTTGCCTGTTTTTTGGAAATTTTTTTGGTCTGTCTTTTCTTTGTTTTGGAGGGACCATGTGGATATTTTGCCTGCTTTGTGAGAGATTCCGAGCACTGTCCATTTTTCTTCTGTGAAATGGGTATTTTGTGGGGTCCACAACAGTTTCTTAGATTTCCAAAAGTACTCCCGGGCTTAAAAAATGTTGTGGACCCCATTTTTTTAAACTCTTTGCTTTCTCTGCAAATATGTTTAGGGCAGCAGCAAAACATAACCTCTTTGGAATACACCACTACCGATTTAACAACTCACATCCTCTGTCATTATACGAGAAGTCACGGTCATCCAATGAAACTAATAGGGCCCTAGATTCAGGGCAGACAATACAAAGGACTTCTTCACCTGATGCATAATTAATCTGTGGAATTCACAGCCACATGGCGTTGTGACGGCCGCTAGCTCAGATGCCTTTAAAATGGGACTAGACAAATTAATGGAAGAGGCCCGTCAGTAGCTATAAGTTATGATGGCCTCTATGAATCCTCCATGTACAAGAGGCAGTATACCTTTAAGCATTGTTGTTAGGGATGAACGGCAGTTGCCTTCATTCCTTGCTTAAGGAAGACAAGGCTATCAATGGCTATTAGCCATGATGGCTATGTTGACCTCCACTGTCGGAGGCAGTTTGCTTCTGAATACCACTTGCTGGGAATCACAGGAGGGAGAGTGTGTGCATGCCTGCCATCAACCAAGATGGCGGCAGGGGCGGCAGCCCCTTAAGAAAGCCTTTGCCTCCATCTTAGTTGATGGCAGGCGTGTGTACGCTTGCGCACGCATGCCTACCATCAACTAAGATGGCGGTGGGGGCATCAGCCCCTTAGGGAAACCTCCACCACCATCTTGGTTGATGGCAGGCATGCATGTGCAGAGCACACATGATTTACAGGAATGACAGAGGTAGGTGGGGCAGGCTTGGCTCGCACTAACTATATTGGGGGGGAGGTTCCTGGGAGCTCCCACTCTGCAATCCGCAGCAGGGCGGGAGCTACCACTGCCGTGGATTGCAGAATGGGAGTGCTACCCTCCCACCCCAAGGGGGGGGCTTGGGGCCACAGGGACCCTCAGACAGGGCCCGACCTGGCCGTCCCCTGGTGCCGTCCCTGCTTTTAATTGTTGTATTTTATCTTGTTAAGTCACTTTGGGACTTTTTCATTTGTATAAAGCGACTGACAAATGTTATGTGCATAATTATCTAGGACCTTGTGCTTCTCAATGTCAACAGGCAGCAGTGGCTCCCAAACAGTTTTTCCCCTGGACCGTCTGAAAATGGCTGAGGGTCTTGGCAGACCACTTCATCATTTTTCTGCCTGTCGTAGCCATTGCCATGTGCTCTGCTAGGAGCTGCATGGTTTTTTAATTATATTTTTATTGCTTCTCTTATTGCTGATATTGTATTTTACTGATTACAATTTGAATTGCATAGAATTCAAATTGTAAGTATTCTTCACAGACATGCTGCAGAGCACCTGAATGAAGCCCATGGACCACAGTTTGGGAACCCTTGCCACACAGCAAAAAGTTGCTTGCCACCAAGGCTACTGGTTTCTCACTACCGGACGTTTTCCGCAGCCAGCTGCCCAAACTGTCCACCTATATGAACCTGACTCAAATTTATGAATTGCATCAGAAGCCCCTCCCCCTTGGGTGCTCTCACTCGATAGGTTGTGCAGGTAGCAACTGGGGAGAGGGGCATTTTTGGAAGTGGCGCCTGCACTCCTCTTCCTTGACAGGCATGGGAGGCACCGAGTCTTTTGTTTAGTTTTTTCCTCTTATTTATTTGAAATATTTATAAACTGCCATACATTACAAAATGCCATAGTAGTGTGCAACAATAAAAATAAAACCTGATAAAACAGTCCTCAAAAAAGAATTGATACTGCCCATAACTTAACTCATTCTCTTGGGGAAAGACTGGAAAAATAAAATAGTTTTTCACCGCAGATGAAATGTTGAGGCCTGTCTAATTTCATTGGGTAGTGTATTCCGCAATGCAGGTGTCACTGCAGTGAAGGACCTAGTCAGAACAACCATGGACCAAACATTGGAAGCTGCCTTGTGCAGAGTCACACCAGTGATCCAATTAGCTCAATATTGTCTACACTGACTGGCAGCAGCTCTCCAGGGTTTCTGACAGGGGTATCTCCCAGACCTGCCTGGAGATGCCGGGGATTGAACCTGGGACCTTCTGCATGCAAGGCAGATGCTCTGCCACTGAGCTATGGCTCTTCCCTTAGGGCTAGACATGCAGGGGTACATGGAACAGGACGCTGCCTTAATAGCCTTGCAAAGTTGCCCTGTGTCTTTTCCTTTTGGTATGGAGACTGGCTGTTTTGCTGGCCTTCCCAACATGAAGAAAAAGACCAGTTCTAAGCCACACACAGACTAAGAACAGCATGGAGATGGGAGCGCTGAGTATGGGCTCTGCAAGCATTTTAGGATTCTGGCTCTCTTCCTGGAGAACTGATGAGGGAGCAGCAGAGACGCAGCCGATATATTTGTAAAGAAACGCAAATATTGCAAAGCAGGGAGGCGTCTCCAGTAGCCTCCTTCCCAAAAGAAATCAAAAATGGGTTACCAATGTTTCTCTGGAAATTCTTACAGTGGGGGGGAGTGCAACAACATTGCTGTTTTCATTTCTCTAGTGGCTCCTTTTGATATTGTTCTCAGTAGGAAGCCAGCCTAGAAATAGTTTAAATATATAAACCGCCACAGTGGCCATTTGAGGGAGGAGACATTGTTGTGTCGTGTTGTGGTGGGGGCAAAGTGCTTTGATGAGCTTATGAAAGCAGCCACCAGCAAGCATTGTCAGCATCTCCTGTAGGGATCGGTTGGCTGGCTTTGCCCAATGGTACAGAACATCAGGCCTCCACACCCAACCTTCACCATCTCCACCCACAAATAAAGCTGTAGCACAGAGTGGCTTTCATTTGCAGCTGAAAGCGAAATTGGGTTCTTACCACTTTCTAGCTCTGTAATATCTGCTGGATCAGACCAAAGGTCCATATAGTCTAACATCCAGTTTTCCACTGTGGCTAACAAGAGACCTCCTGGAAGCCCATAAGCAGACTACAATGGCAACAGCTCCCCAGTAACCGGAGTTCAGGGGCAGACTGCCTTTGAGTATGGAAGCTCCACTGTGCTAACATGAACAACAGCCTTCACTGTCTCTGCCATCTCCAGCCCTTTGAAATGTTTTTAGATGTTCTAAATATTTTTAAATGGCTGTTAATGATTTTTAAATGTTTAAGTTTATTTTATTTTAAAGTGTATAATTTTAACATCTTGATGTTTGCTGCTCTGGGATCCTTTGGGAAGAAGGGCCTTTTGAACTCTGTGATATTAACCCTCTGCATTTCCTTCCAACCTCACGGATGCGTGTGAATCGAACCAGATGAATGCAAAAGATAGTGGAAAGAAACAAGACAGGACAGAACAGCCTTCCAGTTCGCTGGAATCAGACTGGATCAGCAGCAACAAGTGGCTTCCATCCCTTCTCCCATGATGCCCCAGAACATAAGGTGGTAGAGTTAAAAGGTCTGGTTCACATATTCAGCAACCAAGCATCCCTCTCTGGGAGAATGTTCAGTCCTGCAAGGTCATGTGCCTCATGCCCCGCATCAGCTGACTCTGTGGGGGATACCCAAACCAGCTGAATTTGTGCCCTTTGGGGAAATCCTGGGCTCAAATGATTTTGCATGCTCTTGGGCAGTTTTCTCCGAAAGCCTTCTTGCGTGGCACTGCTCCATCATATGTCTAGCAGCTCTTTCTTTCCGCCCCCTTCAGCCCACTCTCAGGATGGTTTTTTTCTCAGAATGTCCTGACTTTGCTGATTAGAAAAAAGCAACAACTTCCTGAGAAGGGAAGTTAATGCACAGGGCACCAGACTCACAGAAGCTGGAAGACAGCTGACATTCTGAGCTATGCAATGTGCCTATGCAGGGTATTCTCGGGTTGGGGTACTGAGAACAAAACATTCACTGCAAAGACCAAGCACTTTCTCTTGCTATCTCACTGTAGTTCGACAATCAGAGGGAATAAATATAGAAGTCAGGAGAAATCTTTAATCTTCACTTTTACAAATGCTACATAACATCCATTCCACACTTGCATGGAAGTAATCCTTTAGAATAGTGGCACCTGTTTGGAACTCGCTGTCCATTGATATTAGGCAGCAACCTTTGCTGTACTCTTTCTGGTGCCAGCTAAAAACGTTTTTGTTTAAGCAAGCGTATCCAGACATCTGCATTTAAAATGTATGGGTGTTAGTCCTACTCAGAGTAGACCTACTGAAATTTATGGACACGATTAGCTTAGGTACATCAATTTTAATGGGTCTACTCTGAGTAGAACCTAGCTGGAGAGAACCCTATATTTTTTAAACTGCTGATTTTATTTTGAAAAACCTTTAGGCTAACTTGTTTTTAACATCAGATTATTTTCTGTAAACCGCTTAGAGGTTTTGAAGTGGCATATAAATCCTGTTTTAAAAAATGAATAGAATATTATTTTACTTTACCATTGACCCTCTAGATTAGTAGTCATCAATTCTTTTAGAACAGGGGGCCACCTTTAACAGAAACTTGCATTTGGGGGACCACAATTTTATTTCAATTTTTTTACTGTACATTTCTATGTGGGAATGCTGCTGAACTTGTGACTGTTGGAAGTGGGTCAAGAGCAACTCTTGTTTGGGTTCTTTTGCTTGTATTCCAGAAGGAAGATAGAGTTAGGGTCCTCCAGCTGGCTAGGCTTGCCTACCTTTACCTGTGCTGTTCTCTACCTAACTTCCTTCTGTTGTAAACTGATATGTTCAGGGAAGCTGAGCTGCCCCTCCTTCCTTTGTCTTCTTCTTTGACTGTCCAAGAAAAGAAGAGACATCTTTGTCTTTGCTCTCACTCCTGAGCCATGAGGGCAATACCCACGTCTGGGCACTGCGGCTCCAACTTAGTTAGTTAGAACTAGGTATGCCTTTCCTATCTACTATGTATTTCTATAAATAAAATAGCTTTTCTTATTTTATTAAGTCTTAACTCTCAGCAATCTAAATGCAGGGTAAACGCCTTCTACTTAGGTGAATACACACACTGGCACACAAGCAGCTCAGACTGCTATCTCTGCAGATAGATAGATAGATAGATAGATTAGATAGATTAGATAGATTAGATAGATTAGATAGATTAGATAGATTAGATAGATTAGATAGATTAGATAGATTAGATTAGATAGATTAGATTAGATAGATTAGATAGATTAGATAGATTAGATAGATAGATTAGATAGATAGATAGATAAGACAGTTTTGAAAGCAACAAACAGAACTTCACTCAAGCATGCTCTGGATCCCTATAATCACCTAAAATATATATAAACGTAATTGTGATTAACCAAACAGAATATATATATATATATTCAGCTAAGTCCTACTCAGGGTAGACCCTTTGAAGTTAATGGACTTGACTAGGGCTGCAATCCAATACACATTTACCTGGGAGTAAGTCCCATTGAACCCAATGGAGCTTACTTCTCAGCAGACATGAATTGGATTGCAGCCTTAATTAGGTTAATTAACTGCGACACATCTACTCTTGAGTAGGACATAGTTAGATACAACCCTCAGTCTCTAGGCCCCTCACTATCTTTGTCGTATGCCTCTGGACATGTTTGATAGTCAATATTCTTCTGAAACTGTGGTGGCCAAAACCAGGTGAGGTTTGCCCAAAATAGAATATGTTGGTACCATTGATTCTCATGATACTATCACTTCTTACATTCAGGGCACTATACTCCTCATGATGCAAAGTGGAATTGCGTTAGCCTTTTTAGACCAATGGTGTGAGTGACTCAGCATTTTATTTTATTTAAAGGCATTTCTAAACCATTTATTTATTTATTTATATCCCACCTGTTTCCCCAAAGAGCTCAAGGTGGTGCAAGGGGCTCTCCACTTCCCCATTTTATCCTCACAACAACCCTGTGAGGTAGGTCCAGCTGAAAGCCAGTGACTGGCCCAGGGTCACCCAGTGAGCTTCATGACTGAGTGGGGAGTATGACACTCTAACGACTATGCCACACGGACTCTTAGAGATTTTAAAAATCTCTATAAACAGCATACACCATGTACAATCTAAAAACAACACCCATTAAAACAAAAATACAGCCTAAAAGCAATATAAAAGCAAATAAAACGGAGATTCAGGGGATTCATATACTTAAATCAGGGTCCAGTCTTTTGGGTCTGGGAAAATATATGGCACTGAACGTCTTGTTATAATGTTTATGGCAGATCCAGACCAGGATAGCACATAGCTTCCCCCAAAGAATCCTGTGAACTGTAGTTTGTTAAGGGTCCTGGGGACTTTGGGGGAAGCCATGTGCTCTAAATGTATGGTGTGGATGTGGCCGTAGACTCGTCCACCCCAGGCATCCCAGCACTAGGCATATGGGGGGGGAAGGAGATTCTGGAAGGAAAAACACCAGTTTGCATGTAATTGTAAGCAAGGAGGGTACTCTAAAATAAACATGTTCATCTCATAAGCATAGTGTGAGTCCACATCCTTATTTCTCAGGCCGCTGAACACAACACCTGTGTTCCTAAGAAGAGGGATAACCTCCATCCACCCCAACAGTGGAGGTTGGTCTATTAGGGCACATGGGGTGCTACCCCACCAACCTGTCTGCCCTCAGCCAGCCGCCCGCCCGCCTGCCTGCTTCCTTACATCCAGCCCAGGGGATGGCGCTGGCTGTCAGCTTCCTCCTCCGTAGTCTCAGTGCTGCCATTACAGAATTCATCATGGAGGAGGAGAGGAGCAAAACAAGAACCAGCAGGCTCTATCATTATTGTCTGTGGCTCCGTGTCCTACTGGCCTCTCTGTCTGGCAGCCAACACTGAAGTCTAGGTATGGGGGAGAATATCCGCTAAATCGGACTCAGTACCAGATTCTGACTGAATTCAGCAGTCCGCTTTCTTTTCGGACCGGCACTGATTCCTAGCGGCGGGCTGTGGCTGTAATCAGCACAGGGTTTTTTTTTTCTGAATTGTTTTCCCCAATTTTACATAACTATCTTCATAATTTCATCGAAGCTGATGCATTCATAACAGTGTGTAGGTGTGATATATAGGAAAAAATAAACCATGTGGAACACCTGCTGCAGGGGTGAGACTATGCTGGGACTATCAAGGGGCAAGCTTCTCCACCTGCTTTGCCCCCCACCCCTGCTCTTAGTGACATTTTTCTGCAGACTGCCTTTTACCAGGAAGATGAATGCTTTTGGTTTGCTGTTCTTGTTTTTTAGAAATGTTAGCATTTTGTCAGTTTGATTTTGTTTTTTGGTAAATTGCATTGTTTTTATTTGTAGTTTGTACTTGTATTTTTATTTGTGTGTAAGCCACCTTGGGGGCCTATTTGGCCGAAAGGCAGCCTAGAAATAAAATGTAACATAACATAATGTAACAAGCACCAAAGCAAGTGGGAACAAAAAAAGGGTGGATGAGCTTGGAACAACAGACTATCTGAATGCAAGCAGATTGGAAGTGGGCAGCGAACCCCATCCCTAATGTAGTCTAGGTTTGTGTATGTGGAATGGAGCAATTGAAAAAACAGTCTGGGAAATAGCTAACTGAGCTCTGGAAAGGACATTTGGGGCTACCTCTTGAGCATATGAGCCCATAAAGGTTGCTCTGAAGTGTTAACTGGGTTAGCAGGCCGGAAGCAATGACACCTTACCTCCTTGAGCAGAGTAACTTCATACTCCTGAAGCTGCTCTTGGAAGCCAAAGTTGGGGCTCACGTAAGAACGGACAGCTTTAGTGGCTGCCAGGCACTCTTCCCAGCCAAAGTCAGTCACCGTCATGAGATAAGCCACCAGGATAGTGGTGCTGCGAGACACACCAGCTAAGCTGTGAAGAAAACCCAGACAAGGTTTGAGCGAAACACCCAAATCTGGCTCCTTCCGTTCCTTGACGTCTTCCAGGTTTACATATACGCTACAACACACATGCATCATGGAATTCAAAATGGCCACCCTCTTACACCAAGCGCCATTTTGTATTTTGTCAATGAAGTGTTATGGAGGATGGGGCCATAAGTGGCTACTAGCCACAATGGCTATGTTCTACCTCCACTGTTGGGGGCACTATGCCTCTGAATATAAGTTGATGGAAACTGCAGGAGGGAAGAATGCACTCAGGTTCTGTGTTTGGGTTTCCCATAGGATTCTGGTTGGCCACTGTGAGAACAGGATGCTGGACTACATGGACCTTTGGCCCGATCCAGCTTCAGGGTCCCACTTATGTTCTTAAGTGTATTATTAGTGTTGTAACCCTAGACTCTTCATTTATTTATTTTTCAGAGATCTCTAGCCTACCCTTCTTGTTCCTGTGTAACATAACTAGGGTTGGAAGGATCTATCATTTTCAGTCCTCTCCATTTCTCATTTTTCCAAATGTAAATTCAGTTCTCCACTTTTCTGCAGTAATTAGTCATTTTTTTTAAAAAAAAATCCTCATAAAACATTTTTGTATTCAGCTTTCACCAAGTTACACATTTTTATTTATTGTTTATTTATTTATTACATTTATACCCCACCTTTTTTTCTTGATAGAAACCCAAGGCGGCTTACATATGGTTCCCAGGTGGTCTCTCATCCAG
Organism: Rhineura floridana; assembly: GCF_030035675.1. Taxonomy (NCBI): domain Eukaryota; kingdom Metazoa; phylum Chordata; class Lepidosauria; order Squamata; family Rhineuridae; genus Rhineura; species Rhineura floridana. Next base: position 36,351,914 of record NC_084492.1, read on the forward strand.
GCAATGACCAGACCTGACGCTGACCTCATGTGCCTTCAGACCATAGCTAGCAACATTTTTGCTAGCAATTTCTCCTAATACAATGCATTTTTGTACGATTTTCACAAATACGTTCATTTTTATGCACACTTTCTCCTAATATATACATTTTATAAACATTGTTTGGAGAATTGCATTGCAAAATTCTGATGAGTGTGAATTTCGAAGGATCGCTATGTTTCAGTTCGCATATTGTTTCGGAAAGTGCGAATTTGATAGATTCAGCTTTAAATCCAAACTGAATCGAATTTCTCCCACATCCTTACTTCCAATGAAGCATATCAGAACAATTTCACAATACAATAAAAACATTAAAAATTGCATATTTAAAAACAGTTTAAACAATTGCATACATAAAAGCCATTAAAAACCATCTATAAAAACTTGACATGATCTTGATATGACTCTTGGTTGTCAAAAGGAGAGATAAGTAGGGAGAAAAAAACCCCTTGAAATGATGGACACAGTCGATTGCAGACACCGGGAGAGAAGAGTGGCTCTTTTCCCTTTTGAAAAGTCACTGACTCTGCTTGGCTAATGCAGCCATTGGCTAGGAATGGATCCAAAAAGGTGGGGGAAAGGAGAAAGCAGAGGAGAGGAAGGTGTTCCAGCTCCACCTCTGCAAATGATTTCTGCCCAATCAACATGATACATTGACTAGTTCATAAAATTTAAGTGAATTTGCTGTAGCTTGCATAGGGAAAATGTTTGGGGACGGTTGGAACTACAACCTGCAACAGCAAGCCAACTGATACTTTGGTGCCAGCTGAACTGCAGACGAAGGAAAGCCTGTGGCTGTTTCTTTAGTTCAAGCTTTTGGAGCTTTGAGAAGTCTAAGGAAAGCATGTCTGCAAGTGCATGTTTGCAGAGACATTTAAACGTGTGCACTGCACACATGCATCACAGTGCGCTCCGCATCCTGAAAAAGGAAAGGAAAACCGCTCACCAGTGAATGAGACATCCTCCTCCCTGGAGCCGACATTCATGAATAAACCTGATGCACTCCTTGAAATGTTGTAACCTGAGATTAAAGAACAAAAATTAAGGATTGTTTGCCCTGAACAGAGAGAATAATTTGTCACGCTCCATGCTTGCCCTACCTCACCAATATAATAAGCCTTTTATCATGACTTTTTTCTTTACTAAGGTAAAAAAGATGCAACACCAACATCATGTTGTGGTTGTTATGTGCCTTCAAGTCGATTACGACTTATGGCGACCCTATGAATCAGTGACCTCCAATAGCATCTGTCGTGAACCACCCTGTTCAGACCTTGTAAGTTCAAGTCTGTGTCTTCCTTTATGGAATCAATCCATCTCTTGTTTGGCCTTCCCCTTTCTACTCCCAGCATTATTGTCTTTTCTAGTGAATTATGTCTTCGCATGATGTGTCCAAAGTATGATAACCTCAGTTTCATCATTTTAGCTTCTAGTGATAGCTCTGGTTTAATTTGTTCTAACACCCAATTATTTGTCTTTTTCGCAGTCCATTGTATGCACAAAGCTCTCCTCCAACACCACATTTCAAATGAGTTGATTTTTCTCTTATCCACTTTTTCACTGTCCAACTTTCACATCCATACATAGAGATCAGGAATGCCATGGTCTAAATGATCCTGACTTTAGTGTTCAGTGATACACCTTTGCATTTGAGAACCTTTTCTAGTTCTCTCATAGCTGCCCTCCCCAGTCCTAGCCTTCTTCTGATTTCTTGACTATTGTCTCCATTTTGGTTAACAACTGTGCCAAGGTATGGATAATCCTTAACAAGTTCAATGTCCTCGTTGTCAACGTTAAAGTTACATAAATCTTCTGTTGTCATTTCTTTAGTGTTCTTGACGTTCAGCAGTAGTCCTGCTTTTGTGCTTTCCTGTTTAACTTTCATCAGCATTCGTTTCAAATCATTACTGGTTTCTGCTAGTAGTATGGTATCGTCTGCATATCTTAAATTATTGATATTTCTCCCTCCAATTTTCACACCTCCTTTATCTTGGTCCAATCCCGCTTTCCGTATGAACCAACATCATAAGCGCAGCTTTTAGGGAAGATGCTCCAACCTCTGCATCTCCAACTGCTACATTTGTTGAACAGTAATCCAAGGGTGGGAAGCTTTTACAGCCCAAGGGCTGCATTCCCTTGTGTATGACCTTCCAGGGGTGCATTCCAGCGGTGGGCTGGGCCAGAGGGAAAAGCAGGTGGAGCAATGGATGTGGCATGGATCTTTTTACAGAAGGCTACATGTCAACCACACAAAAGTTAGAGGGCTCTACACATACACACACACCCAAACAAACAAACATCCTCCATCCAGACAGGCATGAGGCACTATCACTGTTCACAGACACATTCTAGACAGAAAAACACACTTCAGGAGAATGTGGAACCAAGCTGGTAAGGGCTATGGCTTGGGAGAGTCTTGAGGGCCTGAAAGAGAGGCTTGGAGGGCCACATGCATTCCCTGAGGTTCCCCACCCCTGCTGTAACCCTATGCACACTTAGAACCATAAAAGCAAAGGGTTGGAAGGGACCTCAGAGATCATGTAGTCCAACTCCTTGCCAATATAGGAAACCCATTGGTGCAGCATCCCTGATAGGAGGTCATCTTGCCTCTGCTTGAAAAACATCAAACAAAGGATGTTCCTATCTAACAGGACTCTTCTTATGCCCTTTCAAAAAGAATCAGCATCTAAGTTAGTACTACTCTATGCAAGCCTAAATCCTCCTAAATTTGCAAACAAGAGGTACAAGTTCACTGCACTGCATGGCTGATAGTTATCCACACCTACATCCATAATCATGCGCATTCCTCTCCGCCCTTTGGTGCCACTCCTTTGAAGTTGGCAAAGGAACAACAGCACCTCCTTTGACCTTCATGGTCCACTTACAAAAAGGAAATAGAAGAAAAATGAAACCAAACAAAGGTGTGGGCAGCGCCAGCACTAATGTGAGCAAAAGGGGCCTTCACACTGTATGTGCCTGTCAAAAAACTTCCTGCTCGATGATAAGCTGGCTGAACGAGAGGTGCACTAAGAAAAATGAGAGCCACCTCAGGCCCTTGGCACTTCAGCAAAGGGCATCTGTGATCACGGAAATAAGGCTGAACCAGTGTGAACTCCCTTTCTTGTTAGTTTTTAAAATGTCATCACCCTGATTTCTTCACTTGGGCCTGGTGACGAGTGTTTGGCAAGGGAATGAATCCTTACAATTTAGCAATCTATTATTAGATTCTGAGTACAACATTGTTTGCTTAAAAGTCCACATTATTATTCTCTGCAGGATACACCCACTTCTTTTATCTCACAAGACATTTTAAGAGAGCTTCTCAAATTTTATGGTTAATTTTAACTAATTTTAAGATGTACCAACAGCCTAGTACAAGCCATTGGTCAGGAATTCTAACAACAAAAAATCAGTGCAGTTTTGAAACTGGTGGTTAAGATCAGTGCAGTTTTGAAAGGTTCAGTCTGCCATCTTGATTCAAAATGGCATCCAATTATATCCAAACATAGAATGAAAACCTGCTCCTTGATCTCAGAAAGCACCATGTAAAATTTGGTTAGAAATACCTTTTAAAGGTGTCCACATGCACAGTGAACATTTACACTAACAGCCACTTAATCATACATACTACAGCACCCTTTATCCATCCTTTTCTACTCATGATCAAGATGGTTAGAGCATCTTCAACTGTTTCCCCACTCTTTCACTGCATGCTTATGGGTGTACAAAATGGGGAGGAGGACATTATTCTGGAGTCCAAGGGTGCCCTTATCCATATGGGACATTAAGACCCGTTTAGGAGCCAACTATAATTCCCTGCTTGCAAACCAGGGTGATGATGGGCCCCAAACCCACCTTCAGCCCGTCGACTTAGGATCACTGCAAGCCACACCACTCTCATCCTGGCTTTCTGAAAACCCTTTCCGAGTTCACCAAGATTGTGAAATTCAGAGTCTAAAGCAATGTGCAGAAAATAGCACCTTAAAAGCAAAACTTCCTTCCTGTGGACCACTGCCAGGAGGCATATTATGACTAAAAGAAAAAGGAATAGGAGTAGAAAGGGAGGGGGTAAAAAAAAAACACCCAATCTTCCTAAAGGAGGGTTTTCTTGTCAAGCTTCTCAATGGGACCATTTGGCACAGGGGGAGGGAGGGCCTTTTCATTGGAGGGAGCAGCTTTTCAGATGGCATTCGGGGGGGGGGTTGAATCCTGTGCTTATGAAGAAAAAGCCATCAGGCCATGCTTTTGCATCAGGGATAGGGAACCACTTTCAGCTCGCGGGCCACATTCCTCTGGGGGCCACATGGCAGTGATGGGCGGGGTCAGAAGCAAAAGGGAGCAGAAGAGCAAATGTGTATCTTACTTTTGTACAGCAAGCTGGTTGCGTCACACATTCACAGCCTTGTCATCCACCCAGGCAAAAGACATTATTAGATTTCAATGACGCATTTCAGACAAGCAAAAACACTCAGGTACGGCTAGGGAGAGTCTGAAGGGCCTGACAGAGAGGCTTGGAGGGCCACATTTGGCCCTGGGCCTGAGGCTCCCCACCCCTGCTCTAAATACATACACAAAATATATACATAAAATGGATCAGTGTGTTGTATACAAAACAGGTGACTTGAAACCATTTCTGTGATGAACAGGTGAGGAAAACTGCAACATTCCCCTAAATAAAGCTGGCATGTTTCCTTTGTATACAGGCTGAAAGCACTTACAGATTTTGATCTGAGGAATCTGAGGCTGATATACAGAGGTAGGTCATGTCCTGTGAAGAAAGAGAGACACTTTACAAGCCACTCGTGTTCCATTTAGTGGTGAAGGCAGATCAGAGTAAAGCCAGACTATTAGCTTTTATATTTTCGAACATATTTTCAAACAGAGGAACATCTGTTATTGTTCTGTGATAGCCCTCAGTGTCACCTCAAATATATATATGTGCTTAGCACGGTCTCATCTAATAAACAGCCAAACTATCCATTACGTTGGAGCTCCATTTTAGGAGTGTGTACTGACCACAAGATTCAGTTCAAACCACAATTGAGCACTTCATAAAACAGCCTGATTTGGTTCTGACCAATTTGGAGATTGCCCAATCTGGCTGGAGGTCCAATCTGCTTCATCCCCCCCCCCCACACACAGAGTAATTCACTATTGGGAAATTTAAAAATGGCTATAGGGTTTTTTCCTTTTGACAGAAGTGAGTAAAATTTGTAGGTCTAGTTAAGAAAAAAGGCTCTTCTGCTGGACAACTCTCAAATGTGATATATTTTTTTTAAAGGAACCACTTATAACTTTTTAAATTTAAAATTTTTAAATTTTAAATTAGTCAGCATTGGATGAGATGTTCAGGCAAAGTAGCCTGTTTTGAAGGCATGTATGCTGCCAAATTTCAAAAGAATATCTGTAGTTGTTTTCCTGCAAGAGCAGCTGTTAAGGTTCCGAGATGAATAAAAAAGGAATCACTTAATCTCCTCTAGTGTTTTGTGGGCAATTGGTCTGAAAATTGCAGGCTTGAGAGAGGTGCCTCTTAATAAGAAACTCCATACAAATAAATCCAGGACTTTTGTGTTGGTCACTTTTAAATTTGATTTTGGGACAGGAAGAACTAAAAGGGATTTGCTTTCTGCATAAAATATTTCTCTCTAATTAAGAGCAAGACATTTCACTCACAAAGGAGCTCTCTCTCTCCTCTACCCACCCCCCATCCCCATCCTGGCATCTTCCTGAAGGGACATATATTTTTGCTCTTGCAAAGTTGCTTCCTCCCTCAAAGTCCTGGACTTGGGGGGGGGGGGTTCACTTCAAAAAAAGTGAGTAAGGATGGACATGGTAGAAGGGTATACAATTTTGCATGGAGAAATTGGATAGAGAGAAGTTTTTTCCCTCCACTCTCTCATAATACTAGACCTAAGGGCCATCTAATGAACCTGGATGTTGGAAGATTCACAAGCACTGGTTTTGCAATTAATCACTCTTCCCAGGGATCTCTGGAAACTGTAGCTCTGTGGAGCGAATAGGAGTTTCCTAACAATTCTCAGCACCCTTAACAAGCTACAGGATTCTTTGGGGAAAGCCTGTCTAAAGTGGCATGGTAGTGCTTTAAAAGTGTGGTGTGAAAATGGCACAGTACAAGAAGATGGTTGGGCAGGTGGTTGAGGAAGGGAGCATACCTCAGTGGTTAGAGCACATTAATAGGAGTGGTAGGGATGGGTGAGGAATTCGATTCAGTTCTTATTTCAAGCCGAGTCTATCAAATACGCACTTTCCAAAACAATGTGAGAACCAAAACAAAGCCATCCTTCGAAATTGGCACTTATTTGAATTTTGCAATGCAGTCCCCAAGCAATGTTTACAAAAACGCCTATATTTGGGTAAAGTGAGCACAAAAATGAATTCATGAGTGAAAAAAACAAAAATGCATTATATAATGAGAAATTGCTTGCAAAAATGTGTACATTACTCAAAACTAGCTACAAAAATGTGTTTATTGGGAAAAATTCACACTAAAATGCTGGAGAATTTTCATGAGGGTTAGAAAAACCCAAAAATTCCTGGATAAATGTGGAGAACTGAATTTAAGATTGGAAAAAACAGAAACTGAGAGCTGAAACTGACACATCTTTCCATCCCTACTCAGTAGCAGATTGGAAAAAACAGAAACTGAGAGTTGAAAGTGACACATCTTTCCATCCCTATTCAGTAGCAGAGCATCTGCCTTGCATGTAGAAGGTCCCAGTTTCAGTCCCCAGCCTGAAACCCTGGAGAGCAACTGCCAGTCAGTGTAGACAACACTGAGCTAGAGGGACCAATTGTCTGACTCAGTATAAGGCAGCTTCTTAAGTTCCATGTTTTGCATGCAGAAGGTCCTAAGTTTAATTCTTGGCATCTCCATTGAAAAGGATCTCAGGTAGCAGGTGAATGGAGCAAGCTCTCTCTTCCCAGGAGCTGCTGCCAGCCTAAGTAGACAATACAGGGCTAGATGGGTCAGTGGCCAGAGCTGGTGAAACACAGCTTTCTATGTTCGGATGCAGAATAAGAGAGGGCACTGGTTAAGTCTGGATTCAGCATCAGACTAAGTACACCACGGAGTCGAGACCTCATCCAGCTCAGTTCTCTGAGTATTTTCTGGTGGACCAGCCACTTCCTCTCGGTCTAACCTGGCTCATCTATATGCATGTTGTTGTTTTTATAAAAGAAAAAACTACTGTCAAAAATATTTTTTGCAGATAATGTTGCAACTGATTTGTAACAGTCAAGTCTTCTAGACGGGTGCTACGTTCTCGCTCTCCTCACCCTTCCCTTCCCAGGCTATCACACAACAATATGCATCTGAGGAGTAATTACTATTCTCCTCACAGCTTCCTGGCCTCCCCCAGCGATGGGACACCCTCCCTTCCCTCAGCCTTTGCCAGAGTGCCACCACGCATGGGAACAGGAGCTTGGCTCTGCAATTCTTTTGCCAGATTTGTGAGTGACAGATTGCTCAATGCATCCATGTGTTTCCGTTTCCCCTTTTGATCACTGGCCTTATTCACTCCATCGTGTTGTAAGACCTCCGTGTTGTCAATTTTGCCATCTGTCTGGTGAGTCTGCAAAGAGATGCGGTCCAAGCAGCTGTGGCTTGGGAGGAAAGACTTCCCTCCTCCATATTTGATTTCTTTCTCTTCAACATTAGTCACTATCTCTTACCAAGAAATTGGCTTTCATGGTGTGTTTTTTAAATTATTGGGAAGCAAACCAGCACACCATCGCATGGCCAGCCACAGGTTCCCTCAGCCAGTGTCCAGCCAGGCCATCCACTGGCACTGGGCCTGACTCCAACCACTACACCACGCTGAAGTCAAGAATTCATCCTTATCTCAGTGGGAGAGTACAAGGTTTGCACGCAGAAGAAACCTTCCAACTAGGTTTGGCACCTTTTCAAGCAGTGAATGTGACCGTGCTTTTAGCAGCACCTGGGTTGGAACATCGGAAGGTGCCTTATACCGAGTCAAATCACTGGTCCATCTAGCTCAGTACGTGCCTACACAAAGGAAGGGGAACCTGTGGTCCTCCAGATGTTGATGGACTACAATTCCTATCATCCCCTGATCATTGGCCGAGCCTGCAGATGGGGGAGAATTTCGATTTAGTTCATATTGACAGGTGAACCACCTTAATTTGCATTTAGTGAAACAATACATGAACTGAAACACAGCCATCCTTCAAAATCCCTACTTCTCCAACTAGCCCAATAGTGTCTACACTGACTGGCAGCAGCTCTCCAGGTTTTCAGATCTGGAGATGCTGGGGATTGAACCTGGAATCTTCTGCATGCAAGGCAGATGCTTTGCCCATCATCAGAAGCTCCACCTCCTGATTTCTGAAAATCAAGCTGATCTATAAGTGCAGGGAACAGCTTCTTGGGAAGCCAGCAACCCCATTGGCAATCCCATTTGTGCTGCTAGGGCAGGTGAGGGGAAATCTTTAGCCCTCCAGACTACAACTCCCACTATCCCAAGCCATTGGCCATGCTTGCTGGGGCTGATGGGAGCTGTAGTTCAGCAAAATGTTCTCCCACACCTGTGCTAGGGAATACTGTCCTACCCTGCCTGCAGCTGAACACCCTTGGGCTTCACATCTCTTGTGTATAGGGATACCCCAAAGCAGAAGCAGTCATTTGTTTATCCCACCCTTCCTCCTAGATATAAAATGCAAACAAACTCAGGAAAGAGTGCGTGGGTGCTGTTTTGTTTTCATTTTACCCTCACAACAGCCCTGTGAGGTAGGTTAGGCTCTTAAAGAATAACATGCACAATGTCACTAAATGAATTTCATGTAGGGTTGCCAGGTTCAGGGCCTGAGACTGATCCTGTACCTTTAGGAGAAGAGAAAGTCAGCCAAGTGCAGGTGTTCTTGCAACACTGTAATGGGAAAAACCACAGGGTGGAATTCTCCGTTCTCCCTGCACAACTTTTAAAGATACAGAAGACCTCTTGGTTGCAGCCCCAGCCTCCAAGCGGTCTTCTGTATCTTTAAAAGTTGTGCAGGGGGAAGGCAGAATTCCACCTTGTGGTTTTTCCCATTACAGTGTTGCAAGGACACCTGCACTTGGCTGACTTTCTCTTCTCCTAAAGATACAGGATCAGTCTCAGGCCCTGAACCTGGCAACCCTAATCTCATGGCTGAGTGGGGGGTCTTGAGCACTGTTATTCCTACTCCAGATTAAACACTTTACCCACTGGGCCAGGGGTGAGGAACCCGCAGCATTCTAGATCAGGGTTTCCCAGACTGTGGTCTGTGAGTTTCATCCAGGTGGTCCATAGCATGTCCGTGTTAAATATTCACAATTATTTTTAATTGTATTGTTATTGTTTCTTGTATTATATTTTATTGTATTACATTTTGAATTCTATGGAATGCAAATTCTAATGCAACGATATAAGAAATGAAAGAAGCAATAAAAGCATAATTTAAAATGACGCAGCATCTAGCACAGTGTATTGCAATGGCTACAACGGGTAGAAAAATCATGGAGCGGTCTGCCAAGACCACCAGCAATTTTCAAGTGGACTACAGGGGGGAAACATTGCGGAACCCACTGGTCTAGATGTTGTGCACCGTCAGGCTCCATCAGCTCCAGCCGGTATGACCAATGGTTGAGGATGATGAGAGTTGCAGTCCAGCAACATCTGGATGGCCACAGGTTCCCCATCCCTTCACTAGGCCATCGGGCACTACACGACAATTGAAGCAACAATTGTTTAAAGGGGTGGTGGGTGGGACTCTACCATAATCATTTGTGTGGCTACACTGCCCTCTAATGGCTGTGACATCCCATAACCTGTCATTGTTTTCACAATCTTCGCTCATGCTTCAGCTGGAGAAGCCAAAGAAATGTGAATGAACGGGGCGGGAAACAGTCTGCAGTTGGGGTCTCTAAAGCATTTTACATATTTTCCAGCTCAACACTTTAGCAGTCTGATGTCTCCCCATTGCTATTGCTCAAGATGTTCCACATTCCGCCTCCATACTCACTTCCAGCACAGGTTTAGCATTGTTATGGATCGACAAGATGTGTGTGATCCCATTCTTCGTCAAGTTCTCTCTGTCCTCAGAATCTGCAAGCAGAGAGAGGTTTCTAAGATCCAGGATGAACAAATGTAGGATTACTTCTCCCTGAAGAGGTGGGAACCATGTGTGTCTGGACTGGACCACATGACTGAATGGTTTTCCATAAAAAAATAAATATACCCATGCACACAGAAAAGCAGCATGTCAGGTCAAAACCTTTATCCCTAACCAGCTATTTTTCTATGTGCAGGGATTTTTAATTTAATTTTATTTTTGGTTATATGAAAAGGTCCTGCATTTAGTCCCTGGCATCTCCAGGTAAGATGAAGAAAAGACTCCTGATCAAAACCTTGGAGGGCCTCTACCAGTCACTGTAGACAATACTGAACTAGACTGACATAGGAAGCTGCCTTATACCAAGTCAGATCTTGGGCCCATCTCGCTTAGTGTTGTCTGCACTGACTGGCAACAGCTCTCCAGGGTTTCAGGCAGGAATCTCTCCCAGTCCTACCTGGAGATGCTGGGGATTGAACCTGGGACCTTCTGCATGCAAGGCAGATGTTCTAACCACTGAGCTATGGACCTTCCCAATGGTCTGACTTAGTAGTACAAGGCAAGTTCCAAAAAGATGCTTCTCTCCAGGACCAAACCCTTGCCTTCTCTCACAACTATTTACTTGAGCTGCAGGGAGCAGAGCTCAGAAGTCGAGTTTCACTGTTTACTCTGCAAAAGGCTATTGCTAATCGACCGCAGGCCTTAGGCTAAGAATCAGTGCTGTATCCTGCACTACACAACAAATGGAACCAAAGGTCAGTGGACCACTGGCCAGTTTAGGGTAGCTTACTTTTATTTGTTTGTTTGTTTGTTTATATAATTGATTAATCACTTCCCACAAAAAAGGAGGGAGGGAGGGAGGGGGGAAGCAGAGGCCCCCAAGCCCTGCTCAGAGTCAACATCTGCTAGGAGAGAGAAGCAGCTTGAAAAGACTTACCTCTGATGTTTCCAAGGTACAGGCCCCCCACAATCTGAGAAGAGGGCAAGAAAAAGAATTAGTGCTACGCATGCTGTTCCTTGTGAACTATCTCCTCTGCGACACTCCCAGAGGACGCAGTCAGTCCTCTTGACTAACGGTGGGCAGAAGGTAGATTAGGACCTACTGATAGATTGCTGAATGATTTGCAGTGGATTACCATGGATTTCTCATACACACACCGCAGTTCTTTAGCCACAGCAGCAACTCCCGCACCCCGCAAATTAGGCTCCTGAAATGAAGAAAGCAGGGGGCAAAGGAAACATAGATGGATTTGGAGGGATGGCCCAGAGCTAAGGAGGGGGGAGGAATTCAATTTAGTTTGCCTCTAAAGGTGAGTTTACCTAATTTGCACTTTCCAAAACAGTGTGCAAACGGAAACATAGCCATCCTTTGGAATTGGCACTTCCCCAGATTTTGCAATGCAATCCCAAATAAAGTAATGTGTAGAAAATGTGTGTATTAGGCCAAAGGAAATCACAAACTGATGTGGCAATGTGGAGAACTTGAACTTAGAAACTGTAAGAAACTGAGATTGCCAGATTCACCCATCCCTAGCCATACTCCAGTGGTAGAACATCTGCTCTGCATGCAGAAGGTCCCAGGTTCAGTTCTTGGCATCTCCAGGTAGGATGGGGAAAGACTCCTGCCTGAAACTGTGGAGAGCTGCTGCCAGTCAGTGTAGACAAGACTGAGCTAGATGGACCAATGATCTGACTCAGTATAAGGCATCTTCCTTTGAAAGGACCATAAGCTCAACTCTGGGACGGGCACAGACTCAGTGCTTTTGAAAAGCAAAAATCTGAATCCTCTGCTTGGTTCAGGGAACACGCCAAGCAGTCAAAACATAAGGCCTTCCCGGCGTGACCTTTCAAACACACGCAGTCTGGCTTCAAACCAGAAACAAGGCTCTGTTTGTGTTTCTATAGCAACAATGTCTTCCAAACAACCCCAAGGCTCAACTACGAGAAGGCATCCACGGCATGAACAAGGGTACTATTTATAAACCCTTAGCCAGAACTTGGGGCATTGGAGCAAAGGCTCCAAAATAAAACAGGTTCCCTCTCTTGTTCCTTCCCCTTGCATCTAAAGAGCAAAGAATATTTATAACACGCCAGAATTTTTCCCCCTCCTGTTGGTGCAACCTTGCCCATTGGGGTCCTCTTCCTAAAAGGACACTCATGGAAAGGGCTTCCAAAACAGATACATAATCATGTAATGGTAACATTTAAATACAAAGAATATCAGATTGATTTCTAAGACATTGAGTAATTCTGGGCCGTGGGAGGAGGAAAGTTAATCAGGAACAACAGCTGGATCTATGTTTTAAGGGATGTCCTTCACCAACATCACCAATATCTTACTTAGGTCAGCCTTCGAAAACCTGGTGCCCTCCAGATGTTTCTGGACAACAACTCCCATCAGCCTTAGGTGGGGCTGATGGTAGTTGTAGTCCCAAAACATCTACAGGGCACCAGATTGGCGAAGGCTGACCTAAGTAATACATCTAGTTATATTACTTCAACGCTTCGAAGGGACAGCGAGTCAGTAGCTAACAGAGATTTAAAACGTGCTCTGCTGGGTCAGACCAAAGGTGCATCTAGTCCAGCATTCTGCTTCACACAGTGGCCAACCAGATCTCCAAGAAGCTGCATTATACCCAGGAGTGTAATCGTCTGGGGACTTTGGGGGTCTTAGACCACTTACTTTTTTGGAAGCATGGTCCCAGCCAGTCTCTACATCTCCAGTGTCCTATGAGCCAATCAGCATGAAAGGGGAGTGTGTTAGCCACTGAGAAAGCTCTTCTAACATGCTTCCTTGTCCTTTCCTGCTGATTGGAGCCAATCAGAGTGAAAGGTGGTGAGTTAGCTACTGAGAAGACTCTTCTCGGTAACTAAGACACTCCCTTTTCATGCTGCTCAGCTCTTGTAGGGACGTCTGTTGTTGTGGGAGAAGGCATGCACGGGACAGACTGAGGGGTGTGGAAATGACGATGGAGAGCAAGCGAGTGAATGAAAGGGCATGGCTGCGAGGGGGCATGGCATGACTATCATGAAGGGATGCTGCACTTCTGAATTTACCACTACACTACTGAATACCTGTTTAGGTTCTGGCCAACTAACTTCTACTCAGAGGAGACCCACTGGAATTAATGGACCTAAAGTAGCCATGTTTAGTGATTTCAATGGGTCTACTCTGAAGAGCATTGGATACAACACACTGGATCCACCTAGCACAGTATTGTCGATGACAGTGATTGGCAGCTACTCTTCAGGGTTTCAGCCCTACCTTGAGAAACAACCTTGGACTTTCTGCGTGCAAATCATGAGCTCTTCCACTGAACCGCAGCCCTTCCCCGAAGCAGGGCATTAAAGCAATAGCCCTACCCTGCTGTTCCCTCACCGCAGCAACTGAATATAGCGGTTCCATCATGTCTAATAGTTCCTGATAAACTTGTCTCCTTCTCCTCCATTTATTTGTCCAGTCCTCTATTAAACCATCCAAATCATCACATCTTGTGGTGGAGAATTCCATAAAGTGTTGTGAAAATAAGGATTCTCTTTTGTCTGTCCTGAAATCAAGCATCAGATTTAATTCTCGGTGCAAACCGAGATGTTTCAGAATGTACGTTTTGCAAACCCTTGCTCAGATGCAAGTTGCATCTGCCTGTCAACTCTATGAATAATCTAAGAGCCTGATATCTACACACATATATTTCTTTAGCTTGCCTATTTTATTCTGGTTCTGCTCACTGTGACAAGGGGCAAAAAGTTAGAAAACATATAAACACTTCAGCAATGTCATGCTTCATCATAGCATAAGAATGTAAGAAGAGCCTGCTGGATCAGGCCAGTGGCCCATCTGGTCCAGCATCCTGTTGTCACAGTGACCAACCAGATGCCCCAATGGGAAGCCCACAAGCAGGATCAGAGTGCAACAGCATTCTCCCCACTTGTGATTCCCAGCATACTGCCTCTGACAGTGAAGGCAGAGCATAGCCATTGTGATTAGTAGCTGTTGATAGTTTTATCCTCCATGAATTAGTCTAATCCATCCAAGTTGGTGGCCACCACTCCTCCTTTCGGGAGCAAATTCCAGAGTTTAGCACTGCACTGTGTGAAGGAGGACTTTCATTCATCTGTCCTGAATCTTCCAACATTCAGCTTGACTGGATGTCCACAAGTTCTGGTGTTACGAGACAGGGGAGAAAAACTTCTCTCGTTATGCATAATCTCATATACACCTCTATCAAGACTCACCTTTTCTCTAGACTAAAAAAACACCTCTCTGGTTTCCAAGATTTTAGCATTTTAGCATTCCCCGCCACACGCACATTTTTGGGATGATCTTAGCAATCAGAATGGATAGAAACTTTTCTTAAAAAATAAAATAAAGAATGCTGAGATTCTCAGGGTTCTTAATTCTGTGTTGGACATAAAGCCCCTTTAGGGGCCATATGATGACAAATGTGTGAAATGAATACATAATGCCATGAATTGTCACACATCCAATGGCCAATTGCATTGCCTCCTGGGGGCAACCAAGACCAGCAGATAGATGACACTTTCCAAGAGCTGGGCTGTCTTTGGAGAAGGCATTGTGAAGATGAGCCATCCACTTGGGTGGCTGTTGCCACCCATTGGGACTAGTAGGATGGAAGGCAGGGAGGCCAACAGTAGGTGGAGCCAGAGTCAATGACAGGCAGAGCCAACTCATTCTAGTTCTGTCCCCATCCTTCTTTGAGTTTTAGGAGGACAAAACTGACTAAGGCCCCCATCTGCACTATACATTTAAAGCAGTATCATACCACTTTAAACAGTCATGGCTTCCCCTAAAGGATCCTGAGAACTGTAGTTTGCTCAGGGTGCTGAGAGTTGTATGGAGACTCCCTACATCCCTCACAGAGCGGTAAAATTCCCAGGGTGGCTTGTCGATCAATCCCTTTTCCCAGGGAACTCTGGAAATTGTAACTCTGCAAAGGGAAAGGGATCTCCTAACAGATCTCAGCGCCATTAACAAACTACACTTCCCAGATTTCTTGGGGGGGGGGGGAAGCCATGACTGTTTAAAGTGGTATAATAGTGCTTTAAATGTATAGTGCAGATGTGGCCAGAGGGGGTGGAAACTGACAGGCAGTGCCAACCCATGGACTGGATGCAAGTAAGAAGGCAGGCAGGTGGGGGATGGCTGCCGACAGACTAAGGAGCAGCGTCCCATTTGCCCTAATACTCCACTGGCTATTCTGCCTACTTTTGCAAGAAAGTGAGCCTGCCGGTTGAGAACAGCTCTTCCCAGCAATTATTTCAATCCAGAAACAGGGGGTTCGGCTCCGCTTTGTGCTGGCACCTCTGTCTGGGTTAGAGGATCTAATTTTAATTCGAGAAAGCTGTATCTGTTCTTGTTATTTAGGGAGAAGATCCATAAACTGATCCTACTGCCTGGCCCTCAGTTGCATGTTAAGTTAACAGTTCCCTAAGCTTCAAAAAAAACAAACCCAGAACATCAACAAATATTGCTGAACATGTTCTGATATAACAGCAGCAAGACTGCGGAGGTGGGGTGGAAGACAGCCTGAATAAATCCTGGCTCGCTAACTTTGAAAACTAAATTGTAGGAAGTTAGGAGTTCCCTGGAGACGCAAATCCATCTATATTTCTACCTTCATATATTGAAACTATATTAGTTAAATGCCCACTGTGCAGCTGTTTGCTCTTGTACTCACATTACTATTTAATAATAATAAATACTTTAGTATTTTAGTAATCCTTATAACACCCCTGCAAGGTAGGTCATTGTTACTGCAAGGTAGGTCATTGTCATACCAAAGACAGGGAGGGCTCAGTAGTTTATGCTTGGGCCCACCAAGTGAGTTCATGGCAAGGGGCAAGTATGCCTCTGAAGGTCAGTTGCTGGGAATAGCAAGTGGGGAGAATACTGTTGCGCTCAGGTCCTGCTTATGGGCTTTCCATAATGGACATCTGGTTGGCCACAGTGAGAACAGGATGCTGGACTAGGTGGCCCTTTGGCCTGATCCAGCAACCAGGCTCTTCCTATATTCTTAAGTGGTGGCTTTCCAGGTCACCCTCCTAGCCACTGCTCTCAGTGGTGCAGCTGAGTAAATTTAGACCGTGGACTTCGTGGTCTCAAGGGGGAAATCTGTAGATGCCCATGCGCATGACTTCAGTTGTAAATGGCACCACGAATGTATCTCTTTGCTCCACCCTCCACACTGCCATTCCATGGCTTACAACTGCCTCTGCAGTCCTGATATGATGGAGCAAGAAGCCCCCCCTCCCCAGAAAAGCCAGTATTGCCAACCCCGATGAAGACAAAAAATACTCTGAGCATGTGTGGTTTCATATTTCAAACTCCCTTAAATCACAATACCATCATGACTACAAGAAGGAAAGGAGGAGTTTGCTATTGCTCTCCTAATGCTAACACACATTTACTTGGGAATGAGCACATTTTCAAAGTAAAAATAAAAATGGGCATCTGTAACCATATGTATGCCTGCCTGGCTACCCCCGAACTGTGAAGTGTTTTTAAATAAATAAGATGAAATAAAGGTTGTTGCAATGACTGGTGTCAGACCTGATGGACCCCAGCGTGCTGGGCCTGTTTGCTGCTGCTTCCATCATCTGCCACTCTCTGGTCATGCGAGGAAGGGGGCTGGGCTGTGGGACCCTAGACTTCGGCCTGCCAGAGTTCATCCCTAGCCATGCCACTGGCTACTCCACACCTTTTCTTTAACATAAATGGCTTGACTGAGGCTTTTGCCAGCCTGGTCCTCTCCAGATGTTTAGGACTACAACTCCCATCAGCCCCAGCCAGCACTGGCTGGGGCTGGTGGGAGTTGTAGTCCAAAACATCTGGAGAGGACCAGGCTGGCAAAGGCTGCTCTATTGTATAATTCATCATGGCAGTTGCAGAATTCTACCATCTCTCTCTCTCTCTCTCTCTCTCACACACACACACACACACACACACAATCCCCACCTCCTTTTTTGCTACGTTTTAATGAACTGCAAGGATTGTACCTTACTCATATTGCTCCCCATGCCAGGTTTGAGATCTGCAGCAGGCACGCTCACACGCAAAAAACACAGTCGTTCATTCCAGTTCCCCCTTTGGTAACCACAGTGCTGAAAAACATAAAGAGAGGAGGGGGTTCCCTAATGAGTGAGACTCGTTTTCTTCCTCTGACTCATTCCAAAAGGTGCATTTATCTTCTGAGAAGGGATATAGCTGAGGAAAAGCATGCACTGATTGGGGGGGGGGAGTTTGCAGGAAATCTCAGTCCACTTACCAGCTCTGCAGGATCTTAAGTGGGAGGACAGAGTACCAGGAGCTGTCACATACACAAGCGCAGCAGCATTAATATTAAGGGTCAGCACAGGACACTGAGGAATGGGGACTCTGGATTCTCGGCCAGATCTGCAGATCTTACGTCACCAGCTGTGACATGGGATCCTTGGTCAGTTGCTTACAGACTCCTGTGTGTGACATCAATGCTTCCCACACACACACACTCATGCTTTTTTCCCTATCTCTGCTTTATGAGTCACTGTTACAGCTGTTGCTGCCAAGTAAAGCATCCAACACATTGTTGCAATGCAGAGATTATGCCTTGTTTAACAAGACAACCTTTGGAGGGAGGTGGAACCAACATCGCCCTAAAGAAATTGGAGGATTACTGGGAACACTTGGCCCTGGCCCTTCCTTATCTGGGATGGGGGAGAAATTCGATTCAGTTTGCATTTAACGGTGAGCCTTTCCAATTCACAAGATGCAAACCAAATCACAGCCATCCTTCAAAATCCCCCATTCTCCAAATTTTGCAGTGATGTTCTCCAGTCAAGTAACATGTACAAAAATGGGGTACAGTGTGCATAAAAATGCATATATCTGTGAAAATAACATACAAAAATGCATTGTATTAGGGGAAAATTGCTTTGCAAAAAGGTGTGTATTAGGCAAAACTGCATACAAAAATGTATATATTAAGAGAAATTTGCACTAAAACGCTGATGAATTTTCATGAGGACCTTTTCTAAAAAAAGAAAGAAAATTTGCAAACTGCTGCAGAAATTTAAGACTGGAAAAATTAAAAACAGACATTGACAGATTTGTGCATCCCTACCTCCAGGTCAAAGACTCATGTTGTGCCTCCAGTTCAGTTCTGCTGTTTCAGGGTCTTAGTGGGAGCCGATTCCAAAACAGAAACAAACCAACCAGACCCTTGAGGCCAGGCCAGTTTCCAACGCATCATCAGTCAAGAAAGGCACCAGTTCCTTTCTGCTGCAGTCGCGCTTCCTTTGGCCAAGACACCTCGATTCCTTCCTAGCTTGCATCTTTTCAGTGCCAGCCTCCAAAAGGGAGAGGGCATGGGGATTTCTGTTTTGGCGCATGATTAGGATTCACCCAAAGAGGGCACTGTTGCAGCAGCCATCTCCCTTGGCACACAGAGAATCAGAAAGCAGGCCGGCAGCTGAACAGTCAGTCAAAGCAGCTACAGCTATTTTGAGGCACAAGCTGCTGGGCTTAGTACTTAAGCTCAGAGGTTAAACTCTCCCACCAAAGCAATCCTGGAACTGCTAGGCCACAAGGGACGCAAGACACAGCTGGCTCATCAACTGATCTGCATCTCCTTAGCACCAGGGAATGAGTCACAAAAAGTGGCCTTTTTTAAAGGAACACAAGCAGCATAGGACTTGCCTTCAACAGGTAAATGTGCACTAGAAGTCCTTTCAACAGGTTAATGTGCACTAGACACCAGAACTCTAGAAGAGAGCCAGTGTGGCACAGCAGTTGTGTCTGGTTAGTTGTTGGGAGCCTAGAGTTCAAATCCCCACTCAGCCATGACATTCACAGGGTGACCTTGGGCCACTCACAGTCTGTCAGCCTGACCTGCCCCACAGGGTTGTTGTGGGGATAAAATGGTGATGAAGAGAACCATTTACACATCCTTGAGCTCCGTGGAGGAAAGGTGGGGTATAGATGAAATACAATTAAATAAATTTAAAAGGGGGATAGGCAAGACCCAGTAGGGCCAACTTACACATGTAGAAATGTCCCAATAACACTGCATAATGCAAATCCTTTTCACAGAAATAGTGTACACAGTCAAGCTCTTGGTCCGACATAGGTCTTCTGCACATCTGAGCTAAGCTTATACATACACAAGCAGCCCATGCACTCTGTAGTATCATGCGGCTGTTGCTTGGTTGAACAGGCACCAGCTACGTTCAGACTTTCAGCTCAATGTGCAGGTCAGAGGGAGATCAGAGGGAGCAATCCCACTCCTTCCCCTTTGCCATGCATTGATTCTCCACAGAATTCCTTACTTAAAGATGCCTTTATTGGCTCCCAGTTGAATATATGAACCATCTCTACCAAACAGCAAACACACAAGTGTGTATGAAAGTTCCATCTGCAGTACTAGGTGCAGTACTAAGCCTATTCCTTTCTCAGGTAATCTTTCCAAATCATTCTAGCGCATTGTTCAACCTTTTTGGGTCACAGACTCCTTAGAGAATCTGATGAAAGCTACAGAGCCCCATAAATACAATTTATTTTATTGCATTGGAAGTTTGTTTTTTACACCTGCTTCAAGGACCTTCTGAAGCCCATCCATGGACCCCCTAAGGCAGCCTTTCCCAACCAGTGTGCCTCCAGATGTTGTTGGACCACAACTCCCATCAGCCTGAGGCTGATGGGAGTTGTGGTCCAACAACATCTGGAGGCACACTGGTTGGGAAAGGCTGCCCTAAGGGTTAAGAACCCCCACCCTAGAGAGTGGCCAAATATTAGGAATTAGCATTCCTAGACATGGATTTCTTCAGATAGTGTCATTAAATCTTAAAGCTGCCCTGAGAGACTGCAGCACAAATCAGCTCAAGTGCAATGTTGATCTCATCTCCAATCATATTTGTCAGCTAGTTTTACAATAGTGGCTTATCGCTGGCATCGAGCCATTCCCTTTCCCAGTTCAGCCAGAGATACCCCGCCCCACACATTTTGCAGGAAGCTACAGGGAAGGTAGTGCCAGTTTTCAGAAGGCTTCCAGCAGGTCAGCACTTGGGCAACACCCTTGCTGCATTGCAGCAGCAGAAGCTGCTAATCTCATGTGCAGAACTCAAGTCGACTCAGGTGCCAGCAACTGATTCAATAGGCTCCACTGCATGCAGATTTATTGCTTATGTTGTCATCTGCACTCTTTCTATATAGTAGTAGTATACTTTGTAGTACTCTTTTCATATGGAAAATTTTATATGGAGAGGCGTGGTTTCCCTACCAATTGAAATCTGCAGCATAGTGCATGGTGCTGTGTCATGCAGTACCCGTCTTGCAGAAAACACACTTAGAAACATTTATTGCCAGGCCCTTTTCTGCTGTCGTATCTCAGCAATTCGAAGCACTAAGTGCTAATTAAAAATACAACAGCATACAAGAGATGCTTCCAGAGTTGTTTGATCAATCAAATAAGATGCATTAGGTAACTCAGCATCCAGAAACTCCAGTCCTTTGCCCCATATTTTTTTTTTTTAAAAAAATCCCAACAAAATAAAATGATCACAATATGCATATTTTTTAATCTGCAACTTTTAATCTTGCTGTGTAGGTTTTACATTTAAAAAATAGCTAGACAGGCAATTTATGCTTTCTTGGACCCGTTTCCCCAAGTGCAGTTCTGCATATTGGCTCTGCAAAAATACAGCACCCAGGGTTTAACCACTGCAGTTTCACAAGCCATTACTGGCTACACAATGAAAGCATTCTAGGACAAAGCACAAGAAACTTGTCAAGCAACCAGACATTTATTAAGGATTTCTCTTTCAATGGAGGGGTGCTTTCTTCCCCATACATAGAAGCAGCGAAGTCACATGGAGATGACAATAGTTTCAACATTTCAGGCATGAACAGGAGTGGTGATCCCTGGAGTACATTTATTTTTTCCATTCATTCTTGTCGTAGTCCCACTTGGCCGAGAAGCCTTGGATTGGGTTCACTCTCATATCCAGCATTCTTTTAGTCTGCATGGCCTTCCACTCATCCGTAAAGGTGTGAGGGAGCGGCCCGTAAACTACAAATCAAAGAGCATATTACAATAAGCTCACAACAACTCCTGTTTGTCAGCAGTATGAACCACAGTTCTCCTAGTACCATTCTGCAAATCTAGCATCATTTGCCCTCAAAGGGTGCACAGATGAAATGCATGTCTTCAATATCAGTCTTAACCTTAAATACCAGAAGCCTGCTCCACTGTAACTCTGAGCAGGCCTTTCAGCACGGCTGTCCCTGTTTTGTCGAACAGCATCCCTGCTGAGACATGACAGGTGCCCACTATCTGTATTTTCTGAAAACTGAAGACATTTTTTCTTTCAACAAGCTTTTACAGCTGGATGAAAAGGGCTCTGCCTTAGGTATTTTCCATTGTTTTATCTGTAGCTGCTTTTGGCACTGTTTTTAAAACTATTTTAGTTTTTATGATACATTTGTAAATTGCCTTGCGACTTATGTGAAAGGAGATGAAATATCAGCAGCAGCAGCAGCAGCATTGCATGTGCTAATGGTTGCAAGACCTTCAGAGTGAGGAAGCCCCACCCTTCAGGCATCCAACTACCCGCATCTGAACAAACAGACAGAAATTCTGTGCAACTCAAATGCTTGGGGTCCTCCCAGCATGCCTGGGCCAACTTTGTTGGAAAGTCACCTCTGCCTTCAGAACATATTAAGATATCCCACAACTATCTTCCAGCCAGCCATCAGTTCTAGCTTGTGTTATTATTTTATTTAAATTTATTACCTGCCCTTCACACAAAGGACCCAGAGCGGGTTACAACTAGGCTTGCCAGGTCCACGGCCTGAGACTGATCCTGTATCTTTAGGAGTTGCCAGGCCCAGCCTCCAAGAGGTCTTCCGTATCTTTAAAAGATGTGCAGGGGGAAGGGAGAATTCCACCTTGTGGTTTTTCTCATTACAGAGTTGCAAGAACACCTGCGCTTGGCTGACTTTCTCTTCTCCTAAAGATACAGGATCAGACTCAGGCCATGGACCTGGCAACCCTAGTTACAACAGATTTAAAATGCATCATTAGTACTGTTGTAAAACTATTTCCGTGTTTCTGATACATTTGTAAATTACATTGGGACACGTGTTAACAGGTATTTTTCCCCCACTTCACACTGAACATACTACGTGGCAGCCAGAGCCAGCCCAAGACATTCTGCTGCCCAAAGCAAAGAACAAGATGGTATTTGCCCACCCGCATTCCAAAGCCAACGACAGAGCCCTGTGGTACCCTGCTTGTTACCTCCCCCACCCCAGTTTAAGGAACCACTGATAAGCACTCTTTGAGTATGATTCTGTAGCCAACTGTAGTTCCACCTAATAGTTGTTCTATCCAGCCCACATTCAGCTAGTTTGCAAATCAGAATATCATGGGGCACTTTGTCAAAAGCTTTGCTAAAGTCGAGATATATTATGTCCACAGCATTCCCACAGTCTACCAGGGAGGTTACTTGATCAAGAAATGAGGTAAGATTAGTCTGGCAGGATTTGTTCTTGATAAATCCATGTTGGCTTCTAGTAATCACTGCATTGTTTTCAAGGTGCTCATAGACTGACTACTTTATAATCTGCTTCAGAATTTTCCAAGGGATCAATGACAGGCTGACTGATCTATACTTCCCAGGTTTCTCTTTTTTGCCCTTTTTGAAGATAAAGACAACATTAGCCCTCCTCCAGTCATCCGGCACTTCACCCATCCACCATGATTTTGCAAAGATGATAGACAGCAGTTCCAACAGTTCTTCAGCCAGTTCCTTCAATACTCTAGGATGCAGTTCATTGGACCCTGCAGATCTGAGCCTGCGGATTAGGTATTCCTTGACCATTTGTCTATCAGTCTCAAGCTGCAATCCTGCCCCTTCAATTTCACATTTCCCAGCAGGGTCATAGACCCTCTTTTGGAGAAGACTAAACCAAAGCAGGAATTGAGCACTTCTGCCTTTTCTTTGCCATCTGTTACCATTTTGCCATCCTCACTGAGTAGCTGTACCACCATTTCTTTTCTCTGTCTTTTACTATGGATACACCTGAAGAAAGCTTTTTTTTATTGCTTTTGCCATCTCTCACTAACCTCAGCTCATTCTCAGCTTTAGCCTTCCCGACGCTATCCCTGCAATTCCGTGCTATCTCTCTCTGTACTCTTCCTTTGTGGCCTGGCCTTCCTTCCACTTCCTGTATGTGTTCTTTTTTGTTTTCAGCTCATCCCTAAGCTTTCTGTGAAACCACATTGGCTTCTTCTGTTGTCTTCCCCCTTTTTTTCCTTGATGGAATTGTGCCTTTAGAATTGCCTCTTTTAAGAACTCCCACCCATCTTGGCTCCTTTTCTCATTAGGGTCGCTTGCCATGGAACCTTACTTACCACTGTTCTGAGTTGTTTAAAATTGGCTTTCCTGATGTACAGGATACATGTATGGCTACTCTCAGCTTTTGTTTCCCTTAAAATCAAGAACTCAAGTATAACATGGTCACTTTCCCCCAGAGTACCCGTAACTGCCACTTCATCTACCAAGTTATCTCTGTTGGTTAGAATCAAGTCAAAGATAACTGATCCTCTAGTTACTTCCTCCACTTTCTGTAGAAGAAAGTTATCTCCAACACAAGTCAGGAATTTCTTGAAGGGGCCATGTTTAGCAGACTTTGTCTCCCAACAGTTTAGCTACTTTAAATTGCCAAAGCATAACAAAGATGCCCTTTAATGACTTAAGAGTCTCATCTGTTGGTGCAAACACACTTGCAAGTGTAACCCATAAGTTCTTCCCCTACCACTACTCAAATAGCTTTTTCACATCGTGCAGTGCATGGATGCGCACACACCCATCTCCTTACTTATGGGGCCTTAGAGAGAAGTAATGCAATTCTCACTATACACACTTGGCTGGTGCTGCCATAATGGTTAAGATGGTCCTTAAAGGCCACCTACTTACCATAGTACCTTTGCCAAAGGGCAATAAGGCCACTGAAGCCAAGAAAGAAGAACACCCCGCCGATAACAGTCTTCCATTCGCTGGATTTCCTGTTCATTTCAGCAAAGGTCTGATGGAATTTGATGCGGTACACTGCGGAGGAGGAAGAAAAAAGACAGAATGCAATTATTCCTTTTCTAAGCAGTTTGAGATGCTCAAGAAATATACCCACAGCAAGTCCAGCAACTGATCACAGGCTTGCAGTATTTGACGTTAGCTAAGCCAACGTACCTTTACCTGCTACAATGCTTTCTCTTGTCCTAGCACCACCACAAATACTTACATGCCACCTTCTCATCCGGAGAAAGGGCACTCCATGATGCCTTCTCTTTCTCCTTCAGGGTTTTCTGCTCAGAAGAGAGACTTTTTGTATATTGAACCTCAGGCAACGGAAGATCCTTAGCATCATAATAAACCGGCATGGAGTAATCTTCCGTTTTTGCAATACCTGTTTGACAAGGAAAATAAGAGTCTCATACAGATACAGTCCTAGAAAGACTGGAATATCATGAACAAAACGCAGGTACTAGAGCAGAAGGGCATTGTACCAACATTTTTGCTTGGAAGCTTTACCCATGAATTACTCCTAGGAAAGACAGAGATCATGAGGTCAAAAAAAAGCTGCTCCTCTTAATACAAGCGGGTCCTTCACACAGAAGAAAATATCAAGAGTTGCACAGAAAACAGTTAGCAGTTAATTCTGGAACTATTAGATCATTACAACAGACGAAGGATAGAGAACCAATGGCCCTCCATATGTTATGGGACCACAGCTCCCATCATCCCTGACAATCAGTCATACTTGCTGAGCTTGCCAGGCTCCATCTCCCATGAACATGTGGAATGCCACAGGTTCACCATCCATGGAATAGACTAAGGCTGTAAAAGGCAATGTGACAGGTTTAAAAACCACTCTCAGTCATTAAGCTCTCTAAACAGACAAGGGAAAATCACTCTTCACTACTTTAACCTATTTTAAAAAGAGCTGTTGTGAAGAAAGATCATTGTAGAACAGTTTGCACGTTGAAGTGTCTTAGACCTATGCAAACAGTTTTGGATAATTTAGCTAAGATGACTATCAGCTTACCATGCTCATGGGCTCTCACACAGACTGAAGTGGAAATGGCCCGCTTGCCAAGAAGGCTAAATGCCCGAGAAGCCAACATCCTGAAAGAGGAAAAGGTACAATGTTACACATCGGACTGAGTCCAGGAAATATAATTTTTCCCATGTTACAAGTACTGTTTGCGGTTGTTTGCAAAATGCTGCCTGCATACTATTTCTTCCAATATTTTCTTTCTTGCAAAGCATAATGCTGGGAGTCTCACCATTCCAATGACCTTATAGAAAGCCAAAATATAGACTAATGAGTGACATTTGGAAAAGATAAGACTTAGGCTTTAAAGTCATAAAGTCTGGTAAAGAACCAACATCCATGGAGTCCCATATCCTGTCACAAAAGGGCTACCCACCTACCAGAAGTTTTGTCATCCTACTAAGCAAGCTCTACCAAGCAAGCTCTACCAAGCAGAGAGATGAGTCAGAAAATGTTCCTAGAGTTAACAACCACAGGCAATAACAAAACCACAATGAAATTTCAGGGAAGAGCTAATATTTAAGTGCCTTTGTTACATTTTATTAGGATTTTAGCCTAGCAGGTACCTGGGATTTTCCTTGCCCTACCTTCAATATATTTTCAGCACAATCTAATTCATATTTACTCAGAAGTGTCCCATATGCTCAATGGGTAAACAAGAATAGGGCAGCAGCCTTAGAACAGTCCAGTATGCCTTCCCTGTCGGCTATGCTTTGATTTGGATTCCTGCATGGAACAGGGGGTTGGACTCTATGGCCTTATAGGTCCCTTCCAACTCTACGATTCTATGATTCCCAATCAGCTGCCAAGTAACCCATGAAAACCCCAGTTCTATTAACAAATAAAGCTTTTAATGGCATAAAGAATCAATAGCACCTGGTGACTGTCATTAAAAGGATATGAGATTCTTCCAAAGTTGACAACCCAGCTTCCCAAAGGACTTGGAAAGAAACCCAAAATATTCAATATACTCCAAAAACGATTATCAAATCTATTCAGAACAATTTCTTCTATTATTACTTTCTAGAGTACCAGTGGGGAAAGTGCAACCCTGCAGATACTATTGGGGGACAACCCCTACCCGCTCCAGCCAGCATGACCAATATTCAGGGGTTGTAGGGCTGTAGCTCAGCAACATCTGCTCAAGAGCATCCATGTAAGCCTCCCTGGAAGCAAGTATGCTTTAGGTTTATTACACCCCAATCCTGAAGGTGTTTACTCAGACATAAGCCCCACCGAGCTGGGTGGGCTTACTCCCAGGCAAGTTCACAGAGAGGAAGCAACTGCCAAGAATAAGCCCTAATCAAGTATTTAGGCACATGCATAGGCCCCACCGAGTTCAGCAAGTTAACTGACACCCAGGCTTAGGGTACAGACAGTTGCAGCCTTGCTTCCCTACACCCTGGACATGAGGCAGAGCTAAAACGCTTCTGCGTGGCTACCTGGGAGCAAGAGGGGCTTACTTTTAAGGAAAGGTGGGGCCATTAAGCCCCCTAATGAGCTCGATGGGGCTTACTCCCAGGTGAGCATGTAAAGGGCTGCTTGTAACTGCCTATCCCAAGAGCCCGACCTTCCTTTTTTCCGGGTACCTACCAACATCCCTTCTAAAGCTCCAACCCCCAGCCAAGACCCCCAACCAAGGTCCCCTCCTCTCTAGGGAAACTGAGGCCTCCCTCACCTGCCGCCACCAACCACCAACCCCAAACCGCTCGTGCCCTCTAAAGCCCCGGAGGACGAGAACGGAAAGAGGAAAGAAAATAAGGCGAAGCGGAAACGCAAGGCACGATGGGATAGCAGCGGGACCAGCAGCTAGGCGGGCAGAAGCGCCTCCTCCCTCTACCGCGAAGTACGACGGGACATAGAGCCATACAACTGGATAGATGTAAGAAAAAGTTAGAGTAACATACCCTTTATCAGATTGGTAACCTCCGCGTTTGCGTTAAGAACAGGCTGCCCCTTGGCTGCCGGACCAAGGTCAAAGTTCTGGTGCTGGTGGACAAAGCCCTATGCAACTTGGGACCAGGCCAGTTGAAATATCATCTTACCTCTTATATACCCAGTCGATCACTGTGCTCTGCAGGTGAGGCTCTCCTGCAGCAGGCACTTTGGAATTCCCTCGCCTTAAATATCAGACAGGCGCCATCTCTGTAATCTTTTCGGCACCTACTGAAGACCTTTCTTTTTCAACAAGCCTTTTAAGCAGAGACTTATCCCAGTTTGCGTCTGCGCTGGACTTGCTTTTTAATGTGTTTTTAAAGGTTTTTGGTTTTTAAAGATGTTTTCTTATAATATGTTTTAAAGTATTTTGTTTTAAGGATGTTTTTAATGTTTTGTTTGCCGCCCTGGGCTCCTTCTGGAAAGAAGGGTGGGATATAAATTTAATATAAATAAACAAATAGGGTCACACCAATGGCCTAATTAGTTCAACATGCAGATTCCACAGGGACTAAATAGATGCATATGAGAAGGCCCCCCAAAAAGACATTAGTACAATCTCTCTCTCTCTCTCTCTCTCTCTTGCAACTAGTACCCAAGAGAATGATTCTGTATCTTTAAGAGAAGAGAAAATTCAGCCAAGTGCCAGTTTTCTTGCAACATTGTAATGAGAAAAAACACAAAGTGGAATTCTCCCTTCCCCCTGCACAACTTGTAAAGATACAGAAGACCGCTTGGTGCCTTCAAAAGGTCTTCTGTATCTTTAAAAGTTGTGCAGGGGGAAGGGAGAATTCCACCTTGTGGTTTTTCCCATTACAGTGTTGCAAGAACACCTGCACTTGGCTGACTTTCTCTTCTCTTAAAGATACAGAATCATTCTCAGGCCCTGAGCCTGGCAACCCTATCCGAGAGGCATATTGCCTCTGATTCTGGAGGTTGTTCATGCCTAATTACTAGTAGCCATTGATGGTCCTGTCCTCCATGATGTTCAATCCTCTTTTAAAGCCATCCAAGTTGGTGTCCATGGCTGGCTCGGGGGGGGGGGGGGTCAATTCCAGAGTGTAACTATGCCGGTGAGAACTGGTGTGGTGTAGTGGTTAAGGTGTTGGACTACGGCTTGGGAGACCAGGGTTTGAATCCCCACACAGCCATGAAGCTCACTGAGTGACCCTGGGCCAGTCACTGCCACTCAGCCTCAGAGGAAGGCAATGGTAAACCACCTCTGAATACCTTTTACCATGAAAACCGTATTCATGGGGTTGCCATAAGTCAGGATTGACTTGAAGGCAGTCCATTGTCCATGTCAACTATGCATGGTGTGAAGAAGTCCTTTCTTTGGTCTGTCCTGAATCTTCCAAAATTCAGCTCCATTAAATGGCCCCACTGAATTCTAGTATTATCCACCATCTCCACACTATGCATCATCTTATACGCCTCTGTCATATCCCATCTTACCTGCTTTTTCTCCAAACTAAAAAGCCCCCAAATTCTGCAACCTCAAATGCTCCATGATCCCTTTGATCATTTTGGTTGAATTTTTTCTGACCCTTTCCCTACATTATGTTTTTGAATTGTGCACATTATTCCAAGTGGAAGCGTATTTTTCCCCACCCCAGGCAGAAATGAGAGATACCCATAGAAATGGATGACAGTTGAAGCCCATAGATTTTAATTGTTTTTCTTACACAAAGTGAAGACTTTCTGGGTCCTTCGTAAGTGCTTTTTATTTTTGCATTTTCTTCTCCAGGGCAGAAGAGAGAACTGCCTATAGAACAGCCTTTGCCAACCTGGTGCCCTCCAGATCTTTTGAACTACAGCTGCCAATATCTGACTGTTAACCAGGCTGCCTGTGGCTGATGGGAACTGTATTCTAAAATGTGGAGGGCAACAGATTCTTGAAGGCTGGTATAGAAAAATAATAGAAATCTAGGATGTAGTCTACCTGTTATCGCACAACAGTGCCTCATACCAAAAACTTCCCAAAAAATTATATTGAGAATATAGATGAAGAAAATATAGATTCAAAAGTAACTTAAAAGTTGGGTTTCCAGACAACTGGAAGTATCACTCTTCGTTTTCCTATCTCTATGGGAAGAAGAGAGTGAGCTTGCAAAGTGCCTTTCACAAAAAGAAAGACCTAAATTAGAACCAATGTTGACTCCTGTCTTTGCTTCTAATTTTTTTTTGGGGGGGGAGGGGGAGACAGAGACACTGTTTCCTAGTAGCAGTTATGCTAAAGTCCTGTATTCCTTTTTTCCACCTTTCAGAGGGGTTACAGCTCAAGCCTAACCATGTCTACTCAAAAGTAAGTCATACCTAATTCAGTGGGTCTTACTCCCAGGTAAGTGGGGTTAGGATTGCAGCCTTGGTTGCACACACAACTATATATTTAAAGCATGTGGCATGACACCCACCAAAGAATTCTGGGAACTGTCTGTCATAGAGTTACAGTTCCCACCACCCTTAACAAACTACAGTTCCCAGCATTCTTTGGGGGAAGTCATGTGTTTTAAACATACGGTAGGTCCTTGTGGCACCTTGAGATTGGTAGAACTTAGAAGTTATAGTATAGGCTTCTTGTCCACTATACCAGATGCATGCTTATGCCATAATAACATGTGTTAGCCTTACAGGTGCCACCAAAAATAAATTGTTGTCTTTTTCTCCTCTGTTTCCCCCTCTGAATCTTATGTCTCCTTTATCCCTCATAATAAAAATTGGGGGAGGCTTCAAAAATAACCAGGCCATCTTGAATGTAGACCACGGAACTGCGCCTCTATAAGCTGAAACTTTTATGGTCGCAGGTTCGCCGCGGTGCACCACGGGACATAAAGAATGTGGAACCATAGAGATTAGCTATGGGACTTGGAGAGGCCCCTTTTGCGATATCTTTGCGCCGCTTCTCCTCGCCTCCTCTCTGCTTTACGGGCGGTGCTTGGCGGCAGGCCCGAGGAGTCGGAAGCGGTGGTGGTGAGGGAGGCCGGAGCTGGGGCTGCCGATCCGGGCCTCATGAGGAAGAGGAAGCGGCGGCTGTGCTGACTGAGGCGGAGCCTTGGCCAGGATGAAGCTGAGCACGCAGGCCTACTGCAAGATGGTACTCCACGGCGCCAAGTACCCGCACTGCGCCGTCAATGGGCTCCTGGTGGCCGAGAAGCAGCAGCCGCAGCACCACCATAGTCGAGGCCGGGAGCGGGAGCCGACGCCTCACCCTCCGGCCGCCCACACGCTCTTCGTGGATTGTATCCCGCTTTTCCACGGCAGCCTCGCCTTGGCGCCCATGTTGGAGGTGGCACTCACGCTGGTGAGAGGGCTGGGGGGTATGTGAGAGGGCCGGGGGTGGCAGGCGGGGAGAGGAAGGGGGCCGTAAACCTCAGGGCCGTAGCTCGGTCCAAGAGCGTCTACTTGGCATCCGGGTTCAGCCCTCTGCAGCATCTCCAGGTAAGGCTAGATCCTCCTTCCATTCCTCTTTTTAAACTAAAAAACCTTTTCTCATAGTGGAGTCACTCCAGCCCCTTGATCATTTTACTTCCTCTCCCTCAAACAAAAGAACAGGCTCCCTCTCTGCACACCTGCTGGTCAATGCAGGTTTTGGCTGCCTTACTTATTTATTTAGACATTTTCTACACTTCTTAATATATAAAAATATAAGCTGATTGCAGAAAACTAAAACAACAACAGATCAATTTATTTATTTGTTTATTATTAAATTTATATGCTTCCCTTTCTCCCAGAAGGAACCCAGGGTAGCAAACAAAAACATGAAAAGCACTTTAAAGCATCTCAAAAACAAAAGACTTTAAAATTTATTAAAACAAGATATCTTTAGAAACAAGAAATGTTACCAAAAAATTGTTAAAAAGCAACTTAACAAATGTTACAAAAATGTACAGTATCACATACACAAATAAATACAAACCAATACCAATTCCTTCTCCTTCTGACACAGACACCCTCTCAGCCTTTTGGCTGTCACCCAGGACTCCTTGTAGAGTAACCCTTCCCTGGAAGACCAAATTCTGGAACAGAGCAGGTAATGTCCAGGCCAGGAGGACTGTTCTTTTCCTGCTGACAGATAGTTCTTTCCTCAGACAGCTGACCTAATGGCAGCTTGAATTCTCACCGGAGGAGATTGATGCTGTTGCCTTCTCTTGCTGACATCAGTGACGGTTCTGGCTGCCTCTGCTTCTGCAAAGAGCTTACCCTCTCCAGAAGCATATGCTCCCCCCATCAGACCCAGAAACAAAGCAGATAACATCAGGAATAAGTCTGTCTCTGAAGGCATGCAGGGCACTACCTTGCTGAACCAAAGCAGATCTGGGTCTGGTTAGGGCCGCTGGAGAACCACACGTATGTCACTTTGGGTTCTGTGATGTAAGAAGAGTGTGATATAAGTGGAATAATATAAATGAAACTTCCATGTGTAGGAGAAGTCTTCCCTCAGAATTCTTGGGGGAAGATAGCTAATGACTTTTGATAGGATCTGTGTAGCTAAATTTGCAGTGTACCTCCTTGTTGGGAGATTAGCATACTTCTGAATATGGGATGGAGGTGGGCAGGAGGGCAAACAGCCAAGTTGATGATCTGTTGCCTTAATTCATGGCAAATAGATCTGCTGAATACTGTTAGCTATGAGAGTTTGCTTCTCAGAAAACTGGCTGGCCACTGTTGGAAACAGGACAACGTGATATCTTCCATGTAAAGAGGCAGTCTAGCTCCTAAAGTCAGCTGCTGGGGAACCAGTTGTGGGCTTTCCTGAAACATTTGGCTGACCACTCTGAGCAACAGGATGCAGGACTAGATGGACCCTTATAGGAGCCTTCCCCAGCTTGATGCTCTCCATATGTTTTGTATAACAACTCCCATCAGCTCTACTTGGCCAATAAACTGGAATTATGGGAGCTATAGTTCAAAACATCTGGAAGCAACCAGGTTGGGGAAGGCTGTCTTATACACAAACTCATGGAGAATCAGGCAACATACCTCTGGATATTACATGCAAGAGGGGGTCAAACAGTGGAGGACCATAGATGTGGCCAGATGACCTTGGGAAGGCCACATCTCTTCGGCATGTAATTTGTATGAGAGGATATGAAGGGTTATTAACAAAGGTGGTTATGCTTCCAAAGCTAGGACTCGTATGCTTTGTTTGTTTGTAAAAGATGTGGCACATTATCTGAGGAGTGCCTGTAAGAGAAAGTGCCTACCCAGTGATGGCATCCCAGCTTTGGAATGCTCTCCCCAGGAGGTTCACCTGGCACACACCCTGATGTCATTTTGGCACCAAATATCGTTTTGTTTTCCTAGGCTTTTTAATCATTTGTACCAGCCTTTGCCAACTTGGTGGCTTCCATATATTTTGGGCTACAACTCTTATCAGCCCCAGCCAGCATGGCCATTCTGGTCGGGGCTGGTGGCAGTTGCAGTTCAAAACATTTGGAGGGCTCCAGGTTGAGGGAGACTGCTCTGTAAGTTGTTTTTATACTGCTTGCTGTTCATTTTAATTCTGCTGGCTGCTTTTATGCTGCTTTTTAATATTGTAGTGTTTCCGTGTTCCTGTTTTAATTTGTTTTGTTGTAGTCTTTAACTTGCTAAACTATCCTGGGAATCTGTTGATTGGGAGGCTATAAATCAGTCAAATAAATAATAAACATTTGGCCACTTTGGCACTGGATAACCCCTGAGGTCTCTTCTGATATTGACCAGCATGTTCACATTCCCTCTGATATCAGAGTAGCTAAACCAATAGTAGCCAAAGGACGCCAGACAGCAATGGAATTGGTTGCTGTTGAGTGCTAGATGAACTGGGAAGATCTTAAACCTTGACTTTTAGGCCAGCGAGCCACATTGGTTATAGTACATAAAAAATCATG
The DNA here is from genome assembly GCF_030035675.1 of Rhineura floridana. Taxonomy (NCBI): domain Eukaryota; kingdom Metazoa; phylum Chordata; class Lepidosauria; order Squamata; family Rhineuridae; genus Rhineura; species Rhineura floridana. The sequence continues at coordinate 36,384,977 of NC_084492.1, forward strand.
TCAACCATGAGTTCTACCAAGTGAAAATCTTTGCAAAATCAGATTGTAGCTCTGAAATTGAAATAACTGTAGAATTCATGAAATACTGCAAGTTTTCAAACAATCTAATTATGAAAGAACTGCATTCATGTATTTTCAGCTGAGTTGGAATTTGCCAGACTTGAATCAATTAGTAAATCAATATGGCATGCAAATCAGAGTACATGGCAGGTTTGAAAAAATGTAATCAAGGAGAGTGCAAGATGCCTTAGAAAGCCAAGGTGCTTATCCATATTTGTGTAACTTTTTTATTGAGTTGCCTTGTGGTTTTCTATGTGGCATTCAGGTTTGACAGCCTATTTGCAGA